>NC_073697.1:111577480-112777480 GCF_023634085.1 Falco cherrug | reverse complement strand
ATGGGTTAGCTTCTGATCTCGTACAACTTCACCCAGAAAAGAAGCTTAAGTAATTAAGCAGCAAACACATGAACTTATTCATGCTAACCTCATCAGTGGAAACATACAGCACAAATCTGATTTGCCTCAAATTGGAGAAACAGGGGGATTCTGTATGTACCTATGGTGAGTAGAAGCCCAACACTTGTCTTCAGTGGGCACTGGGTTTCCTTGAAGTAGAAGGGAAGGAAAAAATGACTTACAGAATTTTCTTTTTAAGAGAAAGGGGTGTTTTGACAGGGCACATCAATTGGTAAAAAAAAAAAACAAAAAAAAACAGAAAACAAACCCATTTCCTCCTCTTTATAGACTGTAGCAAGTGCAGAAAGATATCTTTTCCTTCGCCCTTGAACTGTTAGCATAGCTAGAAACATTTTCACTTCAAAATGCCTTCCTACACACATGCACTCAGGTGACAGCAAAGCAGAGCCTGAATACATGAGCTCTTGCAGGAGCCCTTCTGAGAGAATGAGTACGTGGGAGTATTTGTCCTCACTGAAGATGGCAGAAACCTCTCTGGTTCTTGGTGCATATTATCCTCTGTCCCTATCCTCTCCCCTCCAAAACAAGCTATTTTTTCAAAAATCGTGAATCGGTAAAGAATGAGAAAAGACCTTTTCTAAAAAGGCACATATTTGCTGTTACCTACAATTCTGCAAAGCCCCTAATGTTACGTCAGACATTTTGCTGAACAGGGGATGTAAACAGAAGCAAACCATAAAATTCAAAGCACTAGATTTTCCGGGGGAGAGGAGAAGGAGGAACTGAAGGATGCTCTTGCTTTCCTCCTCTTACACAGCATTGTAGCTGGTCCCGGCTGACCGCCGTGGGCCAGTTCTGGACACCACTTGTGGCCTGGTCCCCCATAGGCTAAGGGACTGCGGTCTGCTCCGAGCAGAGCAAGGACCGTCCTTCTTTCCACTCAGGAACCGCACCAGCTTCATCCAGCCCCTGACAAAATTGACGTGGGTCCCAAGGGAGAACTGGCACAAACTGGCCCTTAACTCTTGTCAGGTTGCAGCGCGAGTGGAGCGTTCGGTCATCAGCTCTGCCTGTGAAAATGTACCTGTTCCCTTCAGGCGACCTTCAAGCCACAGTCCAGCCTTAAGGACAACAGGCATAACCTCAGACTGCGACTAGGAAACTGCACCCCTCGGCCTCGCGAGACTTGCAGGACATGCACAAATCGCACCAGTTCCAGGAAAACCCCAGCCTGCTGGGCAGGACACAGCACTTTCTGTCGCTTGCACCCGGTTAGTTAGAGCGCGGATCACTAGACCCTTTCCCGGAGGAAAGCCTGCTGAAACGCTTCAGAAGTGAAAGATGGCCACGCTGTTAGACAGTAACTTCTTGCAGACAGGAGTTGTTATTCAAGCTAACAGCCCACACCAAGCGGAAAAAGGGAGAAATGGAGAAGTCTGATAAAGTGTTGATTATGTCCATGGGTTAATTTCGTGGTTTGGTTTTGCTTTTCTAAATGGAAGGTGATTGTCCAAGTTGCCAGTTAGGATACAACACATGGAAGCATGCAAGGTGGAGCCCGTTATTGCACCAGTAGCTACAACCTACAAAGAAATACGGGAGGGAAGGGAAAAAGACACCATGAGAGTTAGTTTTCAGTTATTTAAAGCAAACCTTTGAGAACTACATATTATAAAGCTTACACCAGAATAAAGCATTGAGGTTAGCGCAGAGTTTCCCAAGGGAGTTGTCAGAGGGGCTGGCAGCGTGTCTTAAGCGGGTTTTCAATCGGAGTAGGTCTCTGGCTGGCACGGCTGCAGCGAGCCTCCCGGGTGTGACTCGAATACAACGCAGTTTGCAGGGGAGGAACAACAACTGAGCTGCCTGCACTTTCATTTCAACGAGCACTAATTCAGCTGTCAATGCTGATAATTAATACTGACACTTAAAGTACTTCTCCTCTATTAAATGCTTTGAGCGGAGAAAAAATAGTAATGTATGCAAATTGACATGAACCGCTTGTGGGGGTGTTGGTCTGTCTACCCAGACAAAAATAATTAGGGTAGCTACTATATAAGACATCGTTCTGCAGTTCCACAAGCTGTTCAAGAATAACTCCCTATGGAAACGCTAATCCAAAATAATCACTTGGCAGATTGCTCTGGAACTGAGCATTCTCCTGAACCGACTGCCCAACTGGGAAGCATTACTTCAAGTTCATTTCCAGTGTGATGTTAGAGGACGATGCGAGTGTGCCTGTCTGCAGGGGAAGGTGAGGCAGCCTGGGCTCGCTCTGCTCGGCGGAGCCTGGCTGGGGAAGCGAGCGGGTGTGCAGGCAGTCATCACAGCTACAGAGCCAACACGAGCGGGTCTTATCGTATAGAGAAATGAGGGGAGGCAAGTGCTGACACACAGAACCACAGTGGTGGAGCACAGCGTGTTTCTCTAGAACAGAAAAAAAAAATTTACCGAAGGACATTGCTATCATGCAAATCTCCCGGCAAAAAAATGGCCTTAAGTACAGCGCTCTCCCTTTGAGACAAGGGAGGATTAGTTTAAAAAAAATGGGAGGAAATGTCACAAGTGAAGCTGGATGACTTGAAGGAATGGATAACGGCAAAGCACACACTCGCGGTAGCTGGGTATAGACCTGTGCCTGGAAAAAAGGTTTGGTGTGCTTTCAGCCAGAAAAGGGGAAAAAATTGTTACTCTTAAATTACAACTGAAGGACAGAAAAGAAGCAGCGATTACATGCACGTCTGTTTTTTAGCTCAACTTTTGTTGGTTTCTCTTTGAATTTTTATTTACAGGGAGGGAAGTGCAGCTGTGATGGCTCCGCTGGGGCAGCGAGCCCCGCGCCTCCCAGCTGCGCACAGAGGCAGCCATGGGCGACTCGAAGAGCAACAGCCAAAGGTAAGGTGTGCTCAACCCTTGCTGTACCTTTGTAGAACACATGCTCTGATACACACAGATACCTGTCTAGTGTAAGGAAAACATATCAGACTGTTCTACTTATCAGCGAGTGGGTAGTGAGCATTCAATCTTTGCTGATAACAGTGTCCCTTTGTATAAAGATGAAGCCACAGCCTTGGAGAAGCATTCCGCATTTTAAAGTTATTAGACATCATAATATATCAGGGATCCAGTGCAAGTGTTAGGGAAATTGCACAAGAGACAAATGACTTTGAAGAGGTTACCAAACTGTAACCCCATGCCCAACAGCAACTCAAAGCGTGGTGCTGAGGCCGGGCTGGCTGCCTTCTGCCGCCAGAGCTACTCAGGGTAACAGCGGCAGCAGTGGCAATCAGACAACTGACATAAAACTGGCCTGGGGTGGGGGCTTCAGTCTCTTGGCTCCAGAAATTGTATCTGCTTTGCTTCACTTGATTGTGCTAGAAGTGGACCTGGGAACCACCCTTCTCCGAGTGACAGGTTAGTCAGGAGAAAAGGGGCTGAAAGTTTTAGGTCTTGTGCCTTTATGCTCATCCAGTCTGAACTGGGATGAGTTTCCTATTCTGGTCTGGTTTGTCTAACGGATGTCATGGCATGATGTACAACGGGTGTTTTGAGGGACCTCTTCCAGTTTTGACAGTTTAGAGATGCTTGACCCTAAGACCTTTCTTTTCCAATTGCAACACAGAAACTGACTTTGAAGGTGTCACAGTCTGACAGGGATTTATGCTGACTTCTCATGATTTATCTTTCCTTGGTCCAGATCTTGACATAATTCCAGCTTAGAGATTCAGTCCAACCATTGCCGCTCATTCCTACCCGTCAGTTTAAGCATCTTCAGCATTTCTGAGACACCTGACACATGATTACCACCTGCTTTGGGTTTTCCCCCAGCAGTGAATTATTCGGAGTCAGGACTGCTGCTGCATTTCTTTACGTGCCTGTGGGAACTGGCACCCTTCTGCAAGGAGGGGTGGGGGTGGGGGTTTCTCACATGCTCCCTGAGGAAGGCTACGAACTTGGGACTCTCAAAATTTGACAGTTCCGTTCCAAAGGGAAACGGTGGCACATTCTTTGGTCCTTCCCCTCCTCAGTCAGTACCAGCCATTATAGGGGAAATTCTAAACCCTTCGAGGTCAGTGTGGGCCCTTTCAAACACTGATGGTAAATACTCTCTGAAACCAAACGTAAGTAGTCTGCTGAAGGGACGTGGATATGTTCAAGTAGGAAATGAACTGTCTGAAGCATGCAAGCTTAACTGCGTAATTTCCTAGTAACTGGAAAAGCAGAACAGCACAGTTACTCTCCCGTCAGAGGTTCGACAGCCCCCAGAAAGGCAAAATAAAGCACCAAATCAATCAGCTAGCAAATTCTGAGTGGCGTAAATGTTCTTAACAGCAGCAAATACTCACTCAGCAGACTTCCAGAAATGTCCTGGGTGGGAGAGCCGACGATTCAATTTTGGCAGTTTTTCAAGCATATCCATGAGGGCAGTGAAGCTAGGCCTCTCACTGAGATCAAATGACCAGCACGCTGAGAGAATTTCCTGCAGAGGAGAGTTGTGGCTCATTATCTCCACTTAGTTCACAGGTCAACTGCACAGACCAAGCAACTGACTGAGCACTGTGATTTGCGCAAGCCCAGCCAGAGGTGCTGTTTAGTGGAAGTCTCGGGCATTCTTAGCATCAAACAGCATCCTGCATACCAGCGGATGTCCACTCCTCTGTGTCAGATAGGGGCAGAGCCTCAATACCTAACCTGATGCCCCATTCTAATCTGTTCTCTCTCCCGCCCTTTATCCTTAGAGTTATAATACAAGTACAGTAAGCTGCCTCTTTATGCAGCTCCCTGTTTTCCTGATAAATAGCTACATGGCAGGATTCCTGCAACTGAGGTACTTACATTGACTTCTTTCCCCAAACTAACAGTTGCAAGAACTTGTTTCACTCCCTCGCCACTTCCAATCTGCCAGATGAGTGCCTCTGCAGGCTGGTTCTTGAAAGGCCATTCTCTTGCTTGGAGCTCATACCACACAGTCCTGCAATGTTAACAGACAAATCAAGCCTTTACCTGCTCTTAAAAGAAAGGCACAAAACTGTTCCAATTTCTTCAAATAAGCTGGGGAAGGTGTGTAAGGCTGTGCAGCAAATCCCGCCTGCCCGCACACCTCCCACCCACGACTTGTAGCAGGTGAGAAAAACGCGTCCCAGCTAGAATCCCGAGTCTGTGACAGGAGAACGGTGCTCTTAGGGGTTCCTTTCTTACCCAAAGGCATAGATATCTGCAGCTTTGGAGAAAGGCAGCTTGTCTTCGTCCTTCCCAGGGGCCATCTCGCGAACAATCTCGGGGGCCAGGTAGCATAACCAGTCATGGGGCAGCTTCAACTCATTCTCCCTCCTGAGTTCAAAAGAAAGAAGTGGTACAGAAGCGCTGCTGCTTCCAGGAAGCAGCATATGGGCCATATCTGTGCTTCACCTAATGCCTTGACTTTATTTACTCAAATGTTTTTGCTGACGTTTTGTTTCTAATTTTCTTGCCCTATTAAAAAATACGCATGTGTTAGCCTGACTCTCTCTCCAGCTCATTCTTGGCCTTGAAATTTTGTTTGTTCTGTGTTCAGAGTCCTAGTCCACACAGAACCTCCTAGCTCTGTGCTACTGGAACTGTAGAACGAACTCTGCTTAAAAAAAACCAAAGAAAAACGGTATATTCCAAAAATGTGTGTATGCACTAAACCATCAGCACTCCTCACTTTACTGTGTAATGCATCAACATGCTTCCTTATTTGATCACTATTTTTCATTCTAGAAGTGGACCAAGTATTGAAACCTTCACTTACCTTCCTTCCTGAACCACACCCGAAATTCCAAATAATCCAAAGTCAGTGATCACAACTTTCCCATTGTCATAGAAAACATTCTTGGATTTCAGATCTTTATGTACAATCCCCTTTGCGTGAAGATACCCCATGCCCTGGGAAATATATGCAGAGATGTAAGTTTGTTGGGTTCTTTGTTATTTACAAGCCTCTATCTCTGGGACACTTTACTTTCTAATACAGGTTAACTCTCATTACTCCAGCATAAATTATTAATTGGAAGTGGGGACACGGCAGCTGTCTGACTTGTACAGGAAGGGTGCAAGGGAAGTCTGCAAGGGAGCAGATCTTGGTTTAGCGCTCAACTTCCAAATTGCTTTTCATCCTTTACATAGTAGGGCTGCTGGAAGGGTACTCTTAGTTGAAGCATCAAGCGGCTGTGGACTTGGCAACCCTGATGAAGTCTGTACGTGTCAGAACAATGAACAACTGACACAAGTTTGCTCACTAAATTCACAGGATATTTCTGCCAGCAAAGAAAAGAGCAGCTTCAGAAATGCTTCTTCAGCTGAGAAATACTGAAAGCAAGCACAGACACTGTGCTGATCTGGGAGAAAATGCCATCTACTTCAGAATGCATTAATTTAGTTGCAGTTACTATAATAAAGAGACCTGGGAAGGAAACCTGTCCTGCATACCTTTCTTCATTACTCCCTTTATCTAAATTCTCCCTCCCCAGCCCCTTACTGGCAAGCAAAAGGTCTCTTTCTGTCCTTACAGGCCCCTACCTTACTGCCCACTAAATTAGCCCTTTTTTCCAGCCAACTTGGAGCATCTCCTGCTGCAACACCCTGTTGGGCTATTGAGGCTTCCACAACCGCTCCAGCTGTGCAGCCCCTAAGCCCTTGCTGAGGCCCCCGTTGGCATAGCGTACCCTTACCTTAATGATCTCCTGTGCTATCTGCCTGGTTTTGTTAATGTCCAGGGATATCTTGGGGTCCCTTACAAACGAGTGAAGCGTCCTTCCTTTGCAGAAGCTACAGGAAAGAGGAACAACAATCCTTAAAAAGGTCTTTAAAATACTGGAGGGGAGTAAGAATGTAATACTGGATGATCAGTTGTTTCTTTTATCACACTGACAGAATCCCAGCCCTCCTCCCCTGCTGAAAAACACCATTTTGAAGAACTTTAAGGACCCCGTTGATTTGCGTCTGTGTGGGTGTACACGTTTAGGAGACCTGTTCTTAAAGCACGCTCAAGGATACACAAGAAATGCTTATGTATTTCTTCAGAGACCCAGCTGTCGTTATACTGCTCTGACATATGAAGTCCAGTTTTCAAAATCTGAGCACCAGCTTCTGCTGCTGGTCACTTATGCAGGAAACATCTTTTGAAGCTGGCAGTTAGAAATCACCCCGTATGTCCTTGCCAGACTGTGAGGACGGCATGCCCTTGGCCTTACTCAAATTCAGCCTGCATATGAACATCCCCAAAAGCTTTATTGAGGGGCCAAGTGATCCTCATCTCAACTAAATACTGAAAATGGGAGAGGGGAGAAAATCAGTAACATTTCCCCCTAATCAGCAAGTGTCCCTAGGAGGAACAGAAAGGAAGAGGGAACTGTTGCATTGCCAGACGCGCACGTTGGTTTATCATCACTTTGCTGAATTGGAACCATCTGGAAGTAGATGGCAGAGGAACAACCTGTTCCAGATTTTTTTTTCTCCAGCTTTTTGAATGTTATTATTTAAGAATTCAAAAATAAAAAGAAAATTGCCAAAAAATATTATATATTCCCTAAAAGGAGGCAACCTTAGAATCCAAAACTCTGAGCAACACAGGCTGCATCCATGTCTGCCACCTCCTGACTGTAGCGAGAGGTTTATTTTTATCTATTAAAAAAATATATTATCTATCTACATAATATGTATATATTTAAAATAATACTAAGATGCTATATCCTTACCTGGTAATGATTGCTAAATGAGGAGGGTTCATGCATGCTCCCATGAAAAGTACCACATTCTCATGCCGCGTCTGTCTGTAGTTCATCACCTCCTTTTTAAAGAGCTTGAGGTGATCCTGGTTGTTCCCATCTATCTCCAGCAGCCTGATGGCCACCTCCCCGTGCCACTTCCCCTTGTAAACCTTCCCCCATCGTCCCTGGCCAATAGGGTCCCCCAGTTCTATCTGTTCAAAGGGAATGTCCCACTCTTGCAGGTAGACGCTGGTCTGGCTAGGTTTGCGGTAAATCATCCCTTGCAAGTGTGGCCGTCTGCTTGGCAAATCTTCCACCTCATCCTCATCATCTTCAGGTTCTGATTTATTAGTCTCTGCTTCTTCCACCTGTTCACAAAAAGAGAAGGGAAACGTGCTGAGAGTCCCACCTGGAGGGCAGAAGCAGCCTACCAGCCAGCAGCAACAGCTGCTTTGAGAGAACTCCAGAGGCTGGACACACGCATTTGACTACAGCCCCAGAAACACACTGCACAGGACAAAGTCATCTCAGAAGGCTACAAAAAGCTGTATGTCTTCTGTATGTCAGCACACACATGTGAAGACAAGAAAGGCTCTGTCCCATAGAGTTATATTTACAGAACCAGCACTAACGTCTCAGCGCTCCGCATCTCTCAGGATTTGCTTCTCAGTGTGGGGAAAAATGCTACAGACCATTCTAAAAGGAAGAGTCAAGAACCTCTTTGTTCTTCCAATAAATGTGGGCACAGGCTTTTCTGAGATTACTTAAATTCTCCTGTTAGGGAGAAGTGCTCCAAAAATCAACAAGCTTGATCCAAAATCCAGTAATTCCTGCTGAAATCATCAATTCTCTATCAGTTTACTCATCCCTACAGAAACCCATTTCAGCGTTCGTACTACAAGCTGAACATGTGCTTAGGTGCTACCAAAATCACAAGACTTGTGAAGAGGTATGGAAAGGCCTTCCTATGCAAAACACAAGCCCATACTCACAGCATTTGCTTTGCAGGACCTACCGCAAGCTAATCTGACCACTGGTAGTATCTACACGTGCATTACTTGCAGATTTGAGGTCTGCAGAGCTGCATTACGAAGTCTAAATGCACCAGACCTGCGGCCTTTGTCATATAAAAAGGGCTGCATCAAACTGAGTGAGCCAGAGGTTTGAAAAATATCATCTTAGCCCTATTGGAAAAAGTTAAATATTGTTACGAGTACTTAATTGTTTCAGCCTAGCTACAGAAACCATGAATTTTCAGTTGAGATCTTTGCAGTACAAACAGTGCAGTGGAACTGAGGTAAGGCACACCCAGTCGACACACATAATTCCAGGGCCACAACTGTTTCATTGCACTTTCAACATGGCATTTCTGATTGTACAAAAGGGCAAACCAGAAAACCTACCTCTGCTTCACATTCAACTCCATCTGTGTCTGGCTGTTGATCAGCACTAACAAGAGAAGACAGGTTTACAGTGAAAATAATGTTTGCGTATCCACCCGAGTTAGAAAAGTGGGCTGCTACACATGCAATTAGTGGGGTGGAAAGAAGCAAATAGAGAACAGATCTTGATAGCATTATAGTAGGTCAGGGAAAAATACAATTACTGACCCACTTAACAGATAAGGACTTCCTAAGCTTACTTTAGCAAATGACGGACAAAGACTTTGAAGTGATTTTCAATGATAAGTGGCAGGAATTGACTTGGCAGCGGCATGGCTACACTATTACAATGCGTTCCAGTAACAGATACTCCTGTTCCTACTACTGAAACACCTACAACAGTGAGGAAGCAATTGCGAGTGCTGGCAATGCAGGCTAAAATCTTCTGCATGTCCTCCAAGTCAGACCCTGAAAAAGATGCTTCCCTGCTGCTAAGCGTGTCATGCTCTTTCAGTTGTAAAACTACGTAACTTCTATTTCATCAGACCTTTCTGACCTCGGGAATGCACACATAACTGTAACTAGGTGTTAAAGGCATGGGCTTCTTACTGTCCCGTTTAAAGTAAAGATCACGTTCAGCTTTATAAAACTGGTAATACCAGTATTGCCCTTGCTGACTAAAATTATCCTCTGACTTCTCAGGTTGTAAGTTCAGTTTGGATCATAACATAGCACTTTCAGACCGATCTGAGAAGTATCAGGTAAACATAATGCAAATAAAAGAATTTAAAACTATACTTACTTAGTGTCTGCAGCTGTTTCTGGCGGCTGTGCTATTTGTGCAGGGCTGGGAAGTTCTGGGAAAGAAGAAACATTTATGACATTTTATACTTTAATCTCTTACAGGTTAGAAGTTTTAACATTGCAATAGTGAGTATTTGTTTCTTATTCAGGAATTATAAAGTAAACTCAACCACAGACAGTATGATTTTATACTTCATATGAAACTATATTCATCTTTCCTAGTACATACATGCCTGTATACTGACCAAGCCCAGTCTTCTTCCCATTCACCTACTTACCTGTAATGCCTTTCAAGGTCAGTCCTTGTCTGTGAATTACTCACATGCCTTCAAGTTGCCTTGGATAACCAGAAATATCCTTATGAACTAGGATATTTGGTTTTGTCTATACTGCAAGTCATGTATTCCAAATGCACCTTGTCTGCCCTGCATCACCAGTGCACAGGAAATTCAGCTTGGGTTGCAAATCCTTTCAAAATTCAGAGTAAATACCCTGTGCCTGGCATCCTACATCATCAATTCTCCCTTTGGAAACAAACAAGCTGTTTCTAAGGGCTCACGAACAGTTGACTGGGAAAAGTTTGTATGTGCAAATCCGCACGCGAATAGTGTTACACCATGGTGAAATCCCACAGGCAAGAGCCTCCATTCATAAAGATGGGCTCAGCCTTCCCGAACCGACGGTGCCCGTTGATACTTGCCAGGCACATAACCCTAGAGCCAGCCTTTCTGAAGTGGACAGCTGCGTGTAGAATCCCACAGCAGAAAGCCACTGTTTTACACCTAAATATTCCAAGTTTCACCTTAGTATGTAAACCATGTCACTACCTCGTATTAGGAAAGAGAGGTGTGAGTTCTATACTCACAAATATACAAATAAGAGTATAGAACTTTTAAAAAAAAGCAGAATTACTGTTCTTGGGCAGCATGCAGAAGTTTACAAACAAGTTACTTTTTGGCAGTAGAAGCTGGTTAGTAGAATTAAAACAATCAACTCACCTGGGAAGATAAATTGTTGTCTATGCTGAATGTAGTAGGCAGCTTTTTTATTAATTAGGGTTTTTTAAACAGTACAGCAACAAAAATTACCAGGAGAAAAAAAAACAACACAAACAAGTTAGAGGATCATCAGTAAGTGCCCCATATGCATTCAATGAATTAGTCCCAACTCACTGTTGGGAAACAGATTAGTAGATTATCAGCCTGCTTGAGGGGGTGGATTTCTGCACATGCATTTCTGGAGACTGTGACAGATGATACTTATCAAATGAAAGCTAAGTTACCAATAAGCAAACAGTCTGGCGGGAAAACAACGCATTCACACTTCAAGTGGCAGAAGCAAATTTACAGAACCAGGAACACTAAAAGGCAGGCCCACGTAAAGGCTGGTGCTTCGATGCTCTCTCATGTCTTCAGCTTTTTGGAGATGCACCCAGAGAAACTGAAGCTCATGAGCCATCTGCAAGTAATTTTTTTTTTAATTTCAGTGAATTTGAGCAGTATGTCCTAACACAAAGTAGTTGCAGCAGAATCCTTGTACTAAACTGGCTCTGCTTCTGCTCCTTTTGGATAGGCTGAAATAGCAACTTTCACTCACAGATCAAAAGCCGATGTAAAATACAGCAATGCTGAAGGCTAGATGTAGCAGCTATTGAGCTGCATGTGACTTCATTTCCAGATCAAAGGAATTAAATTTATTCTCTCTACGTAAATCTTTGCCCTTGTCAGAGTTTCTTGCCTCTGTCAACCCCGGTAAAGATGGCACATTTGGGTTCTTAATCTGTGAAGTATGTAGGGTAAATACTGCTCCTCCATACACGTATGGCAATGGTTTAAAAGTGAGTGCTGATTGTTGGCTATCTTTTGGAAGAGACTGGTAAAGTAATTCATTCCAGTTCTCATTTTTATGTTTTGCTCTAGCAATCACCTTACTCGTGATTTAAAGCCACTGGTGACCGAACACAGCAGGCAGCATGCATTTTACAGTACAATGAGAAAAGGAAGGAAAAATGATGTAATTTATTTTTTTAGTCCTTTTCAAAAAAGGAGAAAATAGAAAGATCAAATCATGTAAGAAAGGTGCCGACATTCCTCAGTAATCTGTCTTCTGCAAAGGTATCCTGTTGATACCATTTTAAAACTTGTAGGAACACCGTTTTCTTTTATCAGATAACAAGATACACCTTCACACCTCGCTTACATGACACAACTGTGTATTCAGAAACCTGCAACTACCTGTGAAGTCTCGGTCAGCCCCTGCTTGCATAGAGGCCTTTCTGGTCTTGGCAGAGATGTCCTGAAAAAGGCAAGCGTACCTGGGAAGTTAAATCGTCCATCCCTCTGGCCCATAGGAGATGGGTTTGGGGGAGGTGTTGCACTGGGAGGGTTGGAAGACTGGAAAGGTGCTGGAGAAGATGGTGTGGATGAGGTTGTAGAAGAAGGATTACTACTGGAGTCCAGATGATTTATTGCTGGTGGATGCTCCTGCAAAGCAAGGAAAGTCACTTGTGAGAAAACAATAAAAAGAAAGAACAAACTCCCTTCAGTGTTTACTGAACAAGAGAGAAAGGAAAGCTGTCCCTAGCCTTGAACACAGCACAGTTCTTCTAAGCGAGCAGGCAGCTGGGGCTGTGGGCAGCCTACGTTTTACAAGGAGAAGACGACACATCAAGGTCTCCTTGCAAAGTGAAAGCTCAAGCTGCCATTCTTGCTCCAAGCAGCAAGTTACTGCTGCCACCTCTCCTTACTGTGGCCTCTCAGACTTACAGACACCACACACTTCAGTCACCACATACCTTTTTCGTTAGTGCTTTGGGAAGAGTTCCGAACTGTGGTTCTGTTGGTCTGTCTACTGGATTATTGATATCAGAAGGGACAGACTCTGTTCTTCTTATTTTTGTTACTGAAAAATGAGAAGAGAGAAAAAAGCTTTAATCAGACTTTTTATTCTTGCTATACCACCAATTACATTGAAATGCTAAAAATTTGTAGAAAATTACTTACTGGGAAGGAAGGATATTCTACAAGCAGGTGCCTCTTTAGTACATTTGTTGTGACATTTTAATCTGAAAGAGACACATTACGTGTTAAATAGCATCTTGTTCTTTCCTAAAAAGAGGAAGCCTACCCTTAATTTGTAATTCTTATGCTAATCTCAGAGGGAGTTCTGGAATGCTCCGGGCCCCAGAGCAGCATACACAAGGATTCTTCATATGAATGTATGTCATTAGACTAATGAAACCATATACATGCCTTAGCATCTGATTTATTTTTAATATAGTTACCTTCACTAATTCTTATCCAGTGGCAGTGAAGCAGTAAAATCTCAGTGATCTGGACTAACAACCCAGACAGAGAAGCAAAACCTAAAATCCTCAATGCTATTTAGGTATCCAGCTCCCACTACAAGTTTTGCCCATGATCAGGTAGGAAGTCTGTGACCAGGAAATAAATTTGGTTCATTCACGTGTCAGGCTGCCAACCTAAAGTGTAAGTCGATGCCAAGGCATCCCTTTGCCAGTTCAGAAGCTGACTTTAAAAATGATGCCACTGCTAAGAGTGCATCGCATCAAGAGATACTTGTTACAGGCAAACTTTAATGAATCAAATGCAAAATTCTTCTGACAAAGGTCATCACTGTGTGCTCACCTGCAGTACTTACACTTCACCCCGAACATCATGCTTTTCTGACAGACTTGGCAAATCTGAGATAACCAAGACTTTGTAGAGAACCTAAATAGAGACAAGAGAGGAAAAATGATGTTAACTGGTGCCTAAAGGAAAAATAATGTTTGTAGGTAGTTACAGACAGGCCATACTTTAGCTCTTTCCGAAATGGGCAAGTGACATTATGGAAAAAACTTCTCACTTTTCTGATCAAAAGCAAGCGAAAGAAGGCTGGCAGCAATGCTGCTGACCCCTTGCTAGTTCTCCACTCCTGGAACAGGGCTGAGAGGTGCTCAGAGGTGTCCCTGACAAGGAGACAGGGCACGCATGAACACACATCTCTAGAAGGTCCTCAAAGCTGCAGCTCAGATCTGAAGCCTCATGCAGTCAAAGATTCCCCAGGCGAGAGTATCACTTCTTTCCATAAAAAAAACCCCTCAAACTGGAATTGAGCTTCACCTCATGAAGCAAGCAAGTACTCTGAGAGGGAGCAGCCAGCACATACTCCAAGTGCAGCTCCGGCTGGTGAGTATGTGATGTCTGTCAGTTGCTGGTGTCCCTCCTCGAGCCAGCAGGACATGTCACGTGGTGCTGGTTATGTTCACCTGAACATCTTTGTAGAACTGGGATCCGATTTGGGGGGTGGTGGTGGGGGTGGTGGGAGTGTTACCCTTTTACCAGGAAATTAAAGGATAGGTTTGATCGGCATTAAATCTGGCTGGCCCAGTTTTGGTTTGGATTTGGAAAGGGGATGCAGGAAGCTACAACGGAGGAAAAGGGAAGTCTATGCTCTTCCCACGTAGGAGGAAAGAGCAGCTTCCCTGTCATTTGCAGCAGTGGAAGTGTTTAGGAAAAGGCAGTGATACACATTTGGCATGCCTGGTCCTATCAGCCCATACACAACGTTGCTACTGCTGGCACACCACTCAGTACAGAATCACAAGTCAATTGGCTTTTGAAAAAGGATTTCAAGTGCACATATTAAAAAGAAATGAAGGTGAAATACATCGTTAAGGCTGAACTTAGCAAATGAGGCACCTGACTTGAAACCTATCTTAAGAATCGTGACTGCTACGAACACACTAAAGAGGATGCTGTCCTGGTCTGACCCCAGTTTTGCTCCTTCGTGGCTCCCACACCATGCGTTGCTTACCTGTGTGTTACGGCTAAGCCAAAGTCTCTTCGTACCGTTTGAGGGGATCCTTGGGAGGGTTCTGATGGAGAACAAGAGATGTTTTAGGGAAGCATTACTTACAAGCTTGCTTACCAGTCTAGACAGAAACAAAGCAGTCACTGTCCTAGAAATGGACTAGTAGCCATGACACTGTTAGTAGCACAGCTGAGACTGGTTTGCCTTCTGCTGTAAACCTACCACACACTACTCTTTCACTTCTTTTCATACGGAGGCAATGTAAAATAAGATCTGGTGGAATCATATTTCTTCCTTTTTTTTATGTTAAATAATTCTGTTTTATGTTTAGGCATTGCAGAAGTCCACCTGATTAGGTGTAGGCCATCCTTAAAGGGGAAAGTCAGACTTTACTCCCAGTTAGTTTTCTCCCAATTGCTTTATCACAAATACCATCACCCAGTTTTCATGCAGTGTCAGTAGCCTTCAGAATATTCTTTTACACTGAAAATCATTATCTCCATTTTATAGACAGGGCCAGCGTGACCCAGAAGAACAAAAGCATTTATGTGAGATCACTTAGCTAGCCAGTAAGTGCAGACACAGACCTAGACTTCAAAAGGCCAGTCCAGCACTCCAGTGGTTACACCACGTAACTACCCAAAAACTCTCAAATACTAAGATTGTGGCATATTTCCTGAATTAAATCGATAGCCATATTGCACATCTGGAGAAAACTCAAATCTGCAAGCGTCAACACAGCTTCAAGGCTGGACACTGTCAGACACTGAATGCTTACAAAAAGCCAGTCTCCTTATTTGACCCTAGATGGCACCAGATTCTTTTTTATCATTATTCCAGTGAACTTTTAAAGGCATCTGTGGTCTTCAGCATCTTAGAACAGGCTGGAATGACTAGTTGCTTTTCCAAGGAATACTGCTGATCTAGTGTGGCCATCCAAATGCAGTCATCTGAATTAATCATAATGCAACAGGTAAAGGAGGTAAATCCTTACTGCAGAATCCCGATGATAAAAAAGCCTGGAATTCATTGGGACTTAAAAGAACCTACAGTACAGATTTTAAAACAGACAATATGAATATATGCATAGAAGCACCAGAATTCTTCATTTTTGTTTGAATTTATTCTAATGCCTTTTTTATTTATTGCATAAATTCTATCACTCCCCACAGATAAATACCCATATTTCTGCTTGCATTTTCATTTTACGATTTTCTTTCTATATTTTTTAATTTCTGAAAGTAATTCCTGAGAATTTTGTTTTAAAGGGCATTAAATGGATGTGTGGTGCTATAATGTCCTCATTTGGACTTTCATATGTTACAAAAAGGTGAGGCTCCTATCTCTCTGCATTAGCTTCCAAGGTTACAGGTTGTGTCTGAGACAGACACACGGAGTAACATCAGGATAGCTACAACACTAAACGGCATTGATGCCTTACTGGATAAAACACAGGTCCTAGTCTTGTAAGCCATTAAACATGAATAGACTCATCAACATCAGAGGAAGCATTCCACATTTAAGCACATGCCAAAGCCTTCCTCAGAAGGTTGCAAGCGACCGCTTAATTTCATTAGAGATACTTGGCAATGAATATCCAAAGATACTAAATGGTTAGATACGAAGTTATTTCTAGCACTGAGGCATCAATAACAGCTGTCTGAAGTCACAGACAGGCAAATACACCCAAACCCCTTGCCTTAACCCTTTGTTCCTTTTTATTCCCAGTATTCCTTTTGCTTGCTTTTGTCATCTGAAGAAATACCAGGTACAAGAAAGACCATGTAAATGTCCTGCGGTTCTCCAGTAGGGCGACAGGCCAAGCTCCCGTTAGAGTCAACAGGAACTCGGGGATAGAAGGCCCTGCTGAGGACCTCCGGAGGTTGCACAGGGATGACCAACAGATACCCGACAAGGACACGATCTTCACTCTCAGCAAAGAAATGAAGACAGCCCTGTAAATATCTCTTACCAAACCTAGAGAGAAAAGAAAAAAAAATTTTTTTCAGGTATTCATATTCATGTGACAGGATGCACACTTTGCTAGAGCAGAAACTCTTTCCTGCAGCGTTTGATGTCAGGTTTACAAACACCCCTGGTTTGCACAGGCTCCTGAAGTTGCTGCACAGCCGATATTTTCCTGCGTACAAATGGCAGCCTTTGCTGGGTAAAGCTTCAGCTCCAGCCCGTGAATGAAGTGTACAGGAGCGCATCTGAATTTTGGCTTGCAGATGAGGAGTGTTAATGGGCTCTGCAACTCCATGGAAGTGCCTGAATCACAGAAGTGCTACATTTTCCAATACCTACCAGACTTAATCAACAGGATCTGGATCACAGCAGAACCAGATTCTTATCGCTGAATTTCAAAACAAAGCTGTGCATTGGCCACAGCTGCCTACTTGCTGCATTTAGACATTCCGCAATTTGCAGGTTTTAGTATATAATTCACATGCACTCACAGGGTGGAAGAATGCTGGACTGCTTACAAGGCTACACATTTATAATGAACTCTTTCATGTCAGTCAGCAGGCAATACCATACTGCAGCATCAAAAGCACAGCCATTTGCTGTTAATGCTCATACTGAAAATCTCAACTCCATTCTGAGCTGGGCTAGTTTCCCTTACACAAAAATGTGAAAGGTCCTGAGCAGAACAGGCTCTTCGCACTCTTCCAGGTGGTCAAAGAGTTAGGGTACGTTGTAATGATCCAGTGCCTGCTACAGAATTCGGATGCTGACCTAAGTTTAGGGATAGCCAGAGTCTTTGGAAGGCACTTTTTTTCCCAGTTTCAACTATTAGTTAAATGTTAGATTAATCCCTTCCATCCTGCCTACACAGAAAAAGTGTATCTCAAAGTCTGGATCAGTCCAAGAAAATGTGTAGCCTAAGACTGTTTGTCTTGTTACGGAGCTATAGTTGTCTGTACTGTCATAAATGTGTTTTAAAGCTCACACTAGCAGCTAAAATAAAATGAAATCATTAAAGGATACCAGCCACCTGAACTGTGGAACTTTTAAGGACAGAAGAGAATTCTAGTATGTGGAAATGGCTATTAGAAGCTTGAGAAAAACTGGTTGGGGCCCTTTAATAGCAGCAGCCATCCCAACCCGCCCAGCAGGTGCAATTTCAAATAAATTCAAGTAAATTTCAAGTACAGTACTCTACTAACAAGCAGCTTTTGTGGCTATCTTGCAATATCTCACTGACACAGATTATCAGACTGCAGCGAAACCACAACAAGGCAACTGAACACCAGCTCTTTCACGGTCAGAACTGGAGCACTGAATGCCCTTCGGTACAAGCACAGCCCACCAGCGCTTGAGGGGAAGGAGGAAGTGTCATGCTTACTTTATAGGAGGAACTTCATCTATCCTGTTTCCCAGCTGTGATTCGTGGGACTTGCTCCTTGTGAGGGTTGGGAAGTTAGGTAGCAGCTGAAAAACCTTCCGGCAAGGGGGAGGAGGAGTCCGTGGTGGCTTCAGCTTATGCCGTCTCTTGGCTTGAGGAGTGGTTGGCGGAGTGATGGTGATGGTGTGAGGAGTCCTTGGCGTTAACCTTCCACTGTGTGCGGGGAATGCAAAAGGGTCCAGGAGGTTTTCTGCATAGACAGAAGGTCCGTGACTTGAGGCAAGAGAATCTGAGGACGGGATGGTAGATACTGACACAGAACGCGCCTGCTGGCTGCTGCCCTTGGGAAGGTGCGGTGCAGAGGGAGTCCACGTGGGTACAGAGGAGCAGGGGGCTTCAGTCGTGTTTGCAGAGCTGTTCTCCCGGCGTGCCTCAGAAAGATTCATCAGCACATCATCTTTTAACTCCCCTCCTGTACACCAATGACAGCCACGTTAGCGATTGGTTAAAAGGAAAAGCCAATGTATATACACATACATTATGCTGCTTTGGGCTTTAAGGTGGGGTTTTTCCCTGCTCTGCCCCTGGCCAAGGTGCAAGCCTAGTTTCTCCTCCCCCGACACACACCAGCTGAAGCAACCTTTCCAACGAGAATGGCAGTAACTACCCTCCTTTCCCATCTGTAGCTGTGTATCTCAAAAGCTAAAGTCAGGTCCTATGTTCTAAGATGGGCTGAATTTTAACAGACAGAGGCCCTGCTGAAGAACGTGCGATATACATACCTACCTAAACCAGGCACCCACATCCCAGTGTGAACCTATGTGGGTTTAGTGCCAATCTGTTTAGACAATTCTGTACATCCAGCCTGGCACCCTGTCTGCTTTTAGACTGGGCTGTAGTAAAAAGAGGACACAATTTCCTAACAGCCAACAGAATCGCTAAATACCACTTAAAGTGAGAAAGGCCATTAGACTGGAAATAAGGAATATCTAGGAGCTTCTGATACTCATTTGGCCACTTTTTTCTCTCTCTGGCATGTAACCAGTGCCTAGAACTCACCTGACACCTGGAGTACTGGGGCACTGCTGTTCAACTACAGGCAGCAGCAGCACCCAGCACAGAGCTGCTGTGTTTGTTCAGGCTCTGTTAGATAGAGCTGCACCAGGGACAGACAGCTGGACAGACAGGAACCACCACGTCCTGCTGGATCACTGGTTCAGCCCAGCACAGCCTGCTACAGACCCTAGCACAGTAGTTCAGAATGGTCCAGTACAGCCCGTAGACCAATTCTGGGTACAAACTGGGGGGGCGAGGTGGGGGGAAGTACAAGGGCCTGCAGCAGCCAAGTGGGAACACACAGCTTACTGGGCTAATTTCAGAGGCTTAATTCATCACAGTAACTCTCTGGCTTAATTTTAAGTATGTCCTTAATGACTTACATGAAGGTGAAAAGTCAAAGCTTCAGGGCCTGTTGACTAGTCAGTGGTTGAAAAGAGATCACACACCTGGATTTTTAAAAACGCCATTTCTTTATAATAAGTGAACGCCATTACTTCTAACAATGGCTGGTTTTGCCACAGTATGGATGGGAAATATTTGACAATCCAGGATAAGAAAGATCAGAAAAAAGGAAATATGAAACTGAGCTGTTTGTCAACTTTTTCGTTAACTAATCTTTATGATTTGCAAATGGTATGAACTGTCATAATACCAACAGGAAACATCACCTTTCAGTGACAGATTAATAATTGCTACAAAGAAAGATGTGATGCACGTTAGTACCAGTATGCTGTGAGAAACACTATCGTACAAACAGATTTTACAATGCCTTTGAAAATAGCTTGGGGAAGGTGACAGGGGAAGACAGTGAAACAGCACTCTGGGAATCCTGAGCTTGACTGATCTTAAATAACTTGGTCAGATCCATTTGGATGGTGAACACATGCATTTATAATTACACAGTACCCTTCTTTCCATAATTTCCAGGTACTCTTCTTTCTAGCTCTTGAATCCGCTATTGGAATCTAGCAATGATTCCATCAGTACTAGCAGTCAAAGAAAAATAGCAGGAGACAAGCGGTTTTAAGGAGAAGCGAATCACCTGGCACACTAGAAGCTATGCAGTAATAGAGGGCTGTCAGAGCAATGCTTTTTCTCTTTCAAAGCACTGAGCTGAACAATACTCGGGCTTCTGAGCAAAGTAATGCCGAACAGAATGACATCTTCTCTCTGAGCTAGAATATTTGGGGAGGGGATTACCTGCAAGAAATCTGGTTGTATTCGTTAGGTCAAGGATATGTGTACTGAATGATGGAGGATTAACTGGAACATTAGACACAACTCTGAACAGAGAAAGAACACGGATATAGTCTATTAAGACAGGATGCTTCTACATACATTTATTTCCATTTATTTATTTTTTTGACATGCTGTCAAAACCAAATCCAATCCACAGCTCTAGATGCACGTGATCACTGCAACTTCATGTACATCCGAGAGCTATAACCTGATGCTGCTTACAGAATATACCCAAAGACATTACCCAGAGGTTTCTGCAGATTGTCTCGTATGAAAGGAAGCAGAACAGGGGCCAGGCTGCTGAGAAACTAATGCCACAGAACAAGGCAGTCTGTACCTGATGCAGTCACCTTCCGTAAGCAGCTCAGCGCCCCATTGAGTCTGGAGCACTCCTCGTCTCTGGCACCACATCTCTTCATTGTTTCTTTCACCTTTGACTCATTCATTTCTAGTAAGGCATCTAAGGTTAGCTCCTCTGGTATTCTCTGCAGAAAAACAAGACAATACGTTTTTGGTTTTAACACACACATATAAATAAGATTGTCACTTGTTATTCTGATGTACTTTAAATAGTGCCACTGTCTCACTGCCCAGTCTGACTCATGATTTACTCATTTTGGTATTGCATCTCTCTTCAAGATCACTGGGTCAGGAACACCATGTGGCAGATCTCAGCAGTGCTCAGCAGCTGCTCTCTCCCCTCCTACAACATGAGCGATCAGGCCTGTTCTGGAGTGTGCTCTGTATCACTAGGAAGTTATGGTCGTTCTCAGGTATTTAAGTTAGGATTAGAGGTGACTGAAATATTCTCCTCTTGTGGAAAGTTAGTATTTTTGAAAAGCTAGTAATGAAAGCATAACTTCATTAAAAATAGCAGTCAGAAACAAAACAGGCCTAAAACCTGAAAAATGTCAGATAAAGATGTTTGGCTTTTCAGTAGGGAAATGAAAAGTAAAAACAGTGAGGAAAATAACTTCTTTTTGTTAAACAAAAATAAATGTTTTGACAGAGAGATAGCGACCTCCTCCTCAAGCAATTTTTCCTTCATTAGAGAACCAGCCTTACTCGTATCTCGCTTGGAAAGATATTTGTGCAGAACTCCTTGTACATCTTAATAAACCAAAGCCCCCAAAGCGATAAAGTTTAGATCAGGCAGACACAAAAGATTCAAGAGACTGGGAAGCATGAAATGATGTGGTATTTCCTGACACAGAATTGAGCTGTGTCGCCTCTCTCCTCCCCCATTCAAATGTTTCCAGTGTAAGTCTGCAGCAATTGTGGTTTATAAACAAAACCAGGATATTTAGCCCAGATACCCAGGAATTTCCCTGAAAGTTTTGCCTAAACAAACCTCACTGCTGCCTACTTTCACAATGAGATCACAAATTTCACAGTATTTGGCCTCCTTCCTAAAGTTTCAACTCCTGGAATCAAGCTATAGAAAAGGGTTTCAACTTTTTATTTGGAGGGGAAACTCAAAAATGTACCTCGCTGTTTGGAGAAACAAAAACCTTGAAATCCTCTAGATGCTTAAACCCTGCTTCCAACTACAAATCAAATTTGAATGTTACTGAATGTCCTTTAACAATCACATCTTTCTTAATCCAGACTCATGCCTTTGAGATCTGACGCATCACTTTTAATTGTGACAGTGCTAGAAACAGCCCCAACCTTTGGAGCTTTGTAAGTGGTAACACAAAGAGTAATCACATAGTTTCCATTTTTAGTAACTGTTGCATGGGGCAAACAGAATAAATTAAGAAAGCACAGAAATCTAAGAAATGCATCCTGCATCTTCTGTCACATGCCCTGAACCGGATGAAACGCAAAACACAGCTGACTCAAGGAGAGGCCAAGAATTTGAATGAGCAGTAAGCACAAAGCGAGTCCACAGCAGAGCCGGAGTTCAACGAAGTTTGGGTAAATTTTCTTGGTTTTCTATAATTAATATTAGCAGAACAACAAAGCACAGATATCCCAGCTGATGCTAGGTATTATTATTAATTTTTCTGCACACTCAAACCACCAAGATGCAGGGGATGCAGGGGTAAGACTGGCCCAAAAAGCTTGTTCTTGAATGAATTCCACTCAGATAAAATGCAGGAAGCACAAAGCCTCCAGCGAAAACACAGTGCAAAATCTACCCTCCTGGGATTCCCAACCCGATATTACACTTCAAAGGACAAAAAACTCCAGGGGTTCAGATCATCTGAGCTGAAGCTGGAATGGGTTTCCACAACTCAAATATTCCAGCACAAAGCCAGTACAGGTTTGTTCACACAGAGCCCCGGCCAAACTGGGCTGATAACAACAGAATTAAACCAAGTCCTTCTTATAGCTAGCTATTTCTGCAGCACCCCCTGAATTCCTCTCCCCTGCACGCAGACCGGCAGTTCACAGAAGCATCTTTGTTCAGCGCTGTCACAAGGGCAGTTCTGTGATGCAGGACATCAGCCTCACCGCAACACAGGCAGCTCTAAAAGGGACAGTGACTGGGGGCAAACATGGCGCAAGTTTTAGCATAATATGGAAGAAAGTTTTCTACACCACCATGGGTGCCCCTGTGCTCTGGAGCAAGGAAGCTAATGTTTCCCCATTAAGCAGAGGGGAAAGCTGATGTCTCTTACAAAAACATTTATCCCATTTCATGCTTTTACATGGTTTTAAGAGTCAGTGGGATTACAGCGATGTCATTCTTGAATTATCTTCAAACATTTCCTCACCCCCACCGCTCCCCACTAAGAAAACAACCCAGATTACACAGCCACTGTTTTAAGCAGCAGCGTCATTCTAGACCCCGGTATAAGCTACCAAGTCATGTCACCCAGCATCACCTCACTTCGCTATCCTTCACGTGACACAAATGTAACCCGTAACTTATTAGAGCTATTAGTAAGTCAATCAGTAAAATGGAAGAGACTAAGACTTCCTCAGGCAAGCAAAGCTTTTCCATCACAGCCAGTTCCATGGCCCAGACTTTAAATGACCAGCGCAAACAGCTGAATGCAAGGCCAGCTGGGATGGGACTGGTCGCAACACCATTAAGGATCTGGTTTCTCCAGTGCCTGCTCAGTGGCAGGATCCAGAGTGGACAGGCACCACTGAGCTGAAGTGTTCGTGCTCAGGGTAGTTACCAGCACAGGAGGTACCAAGGCTTGGCAGCAAACAACACTGAGGCTGGCAGAAAGGTTAGCGACCCACATGGCTTCAAAAAAGCAAGTGTGGCATCAGATACTGAAAAACATTCTCCCAGTTTAGAGGTCACAGGAAAGTCAGTAAAAAAAAATCCCCAATAAAAAAGCTTTAGAAATCCCAAAACACAGATGCTAGAAAAAAAGGAGGAAATCAGTCCGGTCTGCAAGCCTGTGCCCACTCAAGTAGCCCGAATGCAGTCAGACTCTCCTCTCTCTGCTCTTCTACAAGGAGAGCAAAGTACAACAGTTACCTAGGGCAGATGCCACCAAACCTTTGGCAAGAGCCTTGTACCTGTACGGCTAGTCCTCAGTGAGGCAGGAAACGGGCAGGCCTTTGGACTGAAAAAAATGAGTATACTGAGTCCATGCTTCAGTTTGTATCAATAAGGCAGAACTGACTATTTTAACTTAACGCAAATTAGCTCTCCTGGTTGTATAGACAAGACTTAACTTGGGAATTCTCATTCCCCACAGTAAGAGTTATGTGGAACGGCATCCAGGCACAGCTCCTGGTTGTAACAGCACACACACTCACTGCTCTCCAGGCACAACTCACAAGCACAAAATTGCTGAGCTCACAACCAGTAGAGATGCCCGAGGACTGCAGGGATGGGGTGCTCCTGCACAGTCGTGTTCAGAGCCTACAGATCCTTCTCTCATTTCCAGAGGGGAGCACAACCAAATGTTTACTGGCACAAAGAATTTAACTGTCCTCTTTGTCCTACAGCAGCTTGATGGTTAAACTCCAGGATTGCCTGTTCTTTTCTTTTTTAAAGATTAAACCCCTGCTACCAGGAATCCCCAGCTTTCACTTCTAATTTGCAAGCCTTCCTGCTTGCAGAGAAAAACCTTGAAAACATTTTTTAAAAAATTATAAAACATTCCAAACTATTGAGCTTTTTAGAAGTGTTAGGGCATTTTTTCCTTTGTCTCATTCATTTGCAGGACACAATCACTACGGGGGGGCTTGATCACCCCTAAGCTGACTAGTTTCACTTCCTTAAGCAGGTCTGTGCTCTACAGCCCGATGTGTGGCCTGCCATGAGAAGCTGTAACGGCTCACACAAAGCACAACTGAGCAGCAAAGAGCAGCCCCAGCTCTTTACTGCGAACTTTACTCTGCATCCCTAGCACGATCTCACGCAGACATGCACCCGACGACAAAGGGCCGAGCCTGCTGCTAGCTTGCCCCCTTCCTGGGCCTGCACAGAAAGTCCAATCTACTCTTTTCTCAATAGTTTAATTTTAGAAAGACAGAATAGCAAGTTGTAGGAAAGTATAAGTACGGAAAAGGAGATTATATTTAAACAATCCCAATGACCTTGAATCAGGAGAGCTCAGACTTTCTGAACCTGCTGCCAGCCCCCATGACACGCGACAAAAGAAATAAGCCTTCAAAGAGGGGGGAGGGAGGGGAAGTAAGAGGCTTTCTTTAAACAGCCACTCATGTGCTGCACATATGTGGTGGCTTAATATAAAACTGGTCAACCTGATCCCTGTAAGATTGGCCTGATATGATTTAGCTCCATCGTTAGCCCCCCAGCCAATGTGATAACCATAAGGGTCACTAGTTCGAGATGGCTCTTCAAACAGGTTCCACTGCTGCTGATGCTCTGGCTCAGCTGTTGAGCTGGCGGGGAAGAATGTCCCCTGCAAAGCACCCTGACAGTGTCCACCTCAGAGGAGCATGTGGTGGGCTGCAACGCCTCCAGTGCAAGCATAGTTCTGGGCCCTTGCAAAGGGGTTACTCCCAATCTTCAGCACGGAGGGTGAGAAACATGGGTCCAACAGACCTCTCCTTACCTGCCTCTTCAGGGGTCCTGTGGCTTTAAAAAAATACAGCTTTAAAAAAAAAATGCAGCTTAAAGGCTGGCATTAGGGCCAAGTGAAGTACCATCTCCCTGGGCACACCTCGCCTTGACTACAGAATGGCAGAAGAAGCTACAAGATATTAAAATACTACTCTAATAATAAGGTCAGAGTAAAAAAAAAAAAAAAAAAAAGAAAGAAAGAAAAAGCAGGAGAGACAGAACCTGCTTTCAATCTTTCAGCACCTCAAAACTGGCAGCTAAATCTAAAGCCTTACTCACCACACACTGTTCAGCAGAACTGATGCTAAAAAGCCCAGACCAGGAAATTATTCCTTTGTACAACAGGTAAGAGGACTTTTCTACAAAGCCTGCTGCTTATCAGCCATACAGACTGTGCGCTTCATGGTACACATGTTTAAAAGACAGAGAAGTAAATCACGGTGAATCCAAGAAGCCATCCAAAGGTTAGTCTCAATTAGTTGGGGTGAAGAGTTCACAATAGTCTTTAATCTTGTCTGGTGTCCAACTTAAATCCCTGAAACATGGCAAAAATGCTGGTATCTAACACAGTGGATGGGTTATTTTTGGTAAAGATTCCTCTCTGCAGATAAGCCTATGGAGCTAATGCTGCTGCTAACACTCTGCAAAATCAGTCTGACCTGCTCCTCAACCTAGTAGACATGGCTCTTCCTATAAAGCTAGACAGTTGTCAAGGCCCCAAATGCCTCCTCTTAAATCAATACATTCCCTCACCAATCATCCTCCCACAAATCAGCAGATGCTAGAAGAGAAAGCCCATTACATAAGGTGCTTAAATTCCCACCGATGGCTCTAAGCAAAGCATGTCAGGATGCTCTTAAGAACATCTTGTGCCTGCTAGTTGTTATTTTGCTCTGGTTTTCTGGTATCCAGTGGAGAAGGTGCTGAAAAATTGTTGTACTATTAAATTTCTGGAAATTTTACAGGCTTTCTGGAAAGCCTCTCACATCATATTTCTAGCTTGCGTTAAGCCATGGGTATATACAGGCTACGATTTCACTTATTGTCTTCCCTTCTGCTTCACCTCTGACACAACAGGCGGGGTGGAAAGGAGCTAACAGTCCCAGGCCATTCCCATTCAATAGGCACTCGGCGGAGAGGTAGCTGCGGTCACTTACTACTTTTCTGTGGGAAGACTGATGCAGAGGCTGCAGTGTTTCACTGCAGATCCTGAGGGGTAGCAGGAGCCTGTGCTGACCTCAAGGCATGAACAATGCACAGTGAAGAAGGCTGCAAGGGGCACCTGGACCCCTTGGCAGGGGAAGGGAACCCTGACAGTAGCAGAGACTATTTTTCAAGAGCTGTTTACACTGGGGAGAGGCCTTCAGCTGGAACAGAGCAATGGAATTTTAGATCCGGGAAGCCTGCAGGACAGAGTTAATTTGCATACACACAATTAGCACATTCAGGATCTCTGCTATCTGGCAGTCCAGTCAGAGCTTCTGCTGCCAGACCCATGGAAATCCCCATCAAACAGCCAAAGTCCTCATAGTCTGTTCATGCAGATATGCCCACAGAAAAAGATGAGAGGATACAGCTGTGGAAACCTGATAGGCTTAGGCAGATCTGCCTCTTCTATTCCCCCAACCAAAGTAAGGATGCACACACATTGACTCCATGCTTTTCCTCCAACAACTGATCAGCACGGTCTGCTACAAGCTAGATTACAGCCCACGCAAGTATAACAACCTGCCACGGTCTCATAGTATGAACCTTATGCCAATGCCTCATCCTCTACAGGGGCAGCAGAAGATCTTAGCAGACAAGCTAAGTGTGCCAAGCGCTGCCCCTGGCTCACTCAGGAACCACTCTCGACTACTTACAAGAAAGTAGGTCTTTGGCATGAATGCTAAATAGGAAATGAGACAAGTTTCACAATCAAACAGGAGGCATTACAAAAAAAAATACATACATTAGGTGTCAAATACATTCCCCAAATGGAACAGTCGTAAACCAGACCCAACCACAGCACTCTTTCATCTGCTCCCACATAGTGTCCCTGGTGGCAAAGTTCTGCTTATAGCCCGCAATCACTAGGGCAGGATTTGCCCCTCCCTGTGCATGACAGTTATCTACTCTAAAAACAGCTTTCCAAACTTGATTGACTGGAACCCCTGCTACATGCTGAGCGGGGCTGGTTCAGGCATGTTTCAGAAGATAAGGAGATGACTATGTTCTTAAGTTACTTTTTAAGATGATGACAAGTTATATGTGGGAACAAATGTAATAGGTTTCTGGGAAGAACAATGGTAAAGGCAAAAAGGATTTTTTCTGTGCTAAAGAAAATAAGCCAATAGAGGCTTTTTTAATCTCTTCTTTTTGATAGATGTGCCCCAAGCCCAGAACCCAGTAAGCAGCTCCGCAAGAGACTTCTTCCATCAGCCTGAGTGGGAACAGCGCTCTGTCCGCATCCTCCTTCCCTCCCACTCCCTGCTCAGTTCTTCACTCCAGCTCTCAAGGGGAGCAGGGCAATCCAGACCAGTATATTTTTCTAGGTCTGTTTTCAGAGCAACTTCTACCCACTGGAGACCACTACACAGCTTAAATATATCTTCTGTCTCTATGGCTTCTCATCACGTCTTTTCTAGTTCTCAGTTCAAGTATCAATTTTCCCAGTTTCAATCCACCATACTTAATCATTTATGCAACATTTCTGGTATTAAACTACACATACACCATGCTAACCAACTCTAGGACTCCTAGGCAAAAACAAGGACTCCAGCATTCGCTAGAAAAATACTTGACAATAAAGTTACAGAACAGTATTAGCCCAGCTCCAAAAGAGAGCCTGCTCCACGCTAGCCACCATTTTCTATGATAAAAACCTGTCTGGCAACTGATTAGAGGAACTATAGGAAAGAAACAGAAATAGCACAAGTTGGGGTGGGGTTTCAAACTTTCCTCACCCCTCAGAACTGCGTATTCACAGACAGCAAACAGGTTCACAAACTCGAAGCTTGTATTCACCACCTACCTCCAAGTCTGCTAGGTCCACACAGAACAGCCCTTTCACTCTACGCAGCATGACCGGCTGACTGTTATCCATGTTCACAGGAGTTTTAGCTGTTGCCCAACGCCATAAACAGTGCATTGTTGTTACTATAATCTCTTCCAGAACTAAAGGATTTTACAAGCAGTCATTATTCTTGTTTTAAATATAGGTTTTCAAAGAAAGACTGGAGCCCAACAACAAGACAGCAATTATAACAGCAAGAGCTTTCAAGCTTCACAATGTCTAGAGCAAGTCACTGAGCAAAAATAGTCTTCCTCTGGACTAGAGGAGTCAGCAGATACTTTAAATTAGAGCCAGTGCTCTATTTCTGACAGGAGAGCCTGGGAGCTTCTGTGCTTCCCCGCATGACAGCTTTATTTGGGAGAGGGCTGGGGGGGAGAGAGGGGAGGGGAAGAGAGGGAGAGAAAAAAAGCATTGTTCCTCTAACTGCTGAGCTAAAAAACTGCTTGCAATTAGCCTGTTTTTCGAAGGTGTTATGTCACAGATTACCACAATCTCGAAATGCTCCCTCCAGCAACACTAGAAATGCAAAGGGAATCAGAACTATTTAAAAAGCAAAAAACCATGAACTTGGGCCTTTCTCCTGATTTGCCCCTGACAAGTGATGGGCCGCAAGGAGAACCCTCCTGCACACACCTCCTGCATTGTACCTGCCGTTTCTATTCAGTTCTCAGAGGTGGCCAGGGAAGGGCTCTGTTGCAGCTGTTCTCCAAGGTACGTGGCAACTTCTCCCAACTAGTTTCAGAACCTGAAGGTCTCAGGAGAGGGCCATGTGCCCAACATGAATACACTGTTAGATCTGTGGGGTTTTCCTTCTCTTTGTAGCACTTTTTGGAAGCATTAAGAAGGAAACCTAGTATGACAATTTTTTACAGTGAGCTAACTATCTCAGAGATGGGGAGTCATACCTCGTACACCAGCCACAGAACCAGGTATGGGACCCGAGTGCCCCAGCTTTCATTGCCTGACCTACTCAGTCGTCTCTTTAAAGGCTCCCTAACCACCTCTCTCCCCAGTCACGTCACAGGCAGCGTACATAAAGCTAAGGGAAAACATTCTATATTTCTTAATAACTAACCTATTAAAGCTCCTTCTGTCAGTGATTTCCATTTTGAAAGCATTCAGCTGAAATGCAGTTCACATGCCGTATGAAATCTAAGCAAGAGCAGGAATGATCCCGTGATACCTGTAACATTTCTGAAAGACAACTCATCGTGGACAAACATCTCCCCTACACTGTCTGCTGAAGTCCATGCCACAAACACAAACAGTGGCTGCATTGCTATTTTCTAAGCAGTGACATAACAAGACAAAAGAAAAAAAATCACTGCAAGAACAGAGCAATTCATTTATTAGTCCAGCTATTTCCATTTCCCCAGATTACAGCCTGTTCCATCATGTCTACTCAAAATAATTTTAATGACCCAATCGGTGTTGCAGTTCTCCTGTCCAGCTAATATAAATGCCTCAGAAGCTGTCTGCAGCTGCATGAAATGGATATCAAACTTCTAAAAAATAACCATACACTTGGAATCACAGAGGAATTTAAATGCTTTGTACACCTCGTATTTCTGTCCCAGAGAAGGAACATGTTCATTACACTGGTCATTACTTGGGAGGGGGTAGCAAGAGAGCACAAATAAAAATAAAAATAATAAACAACTGGAAAATTTCCTCTTACTGCCTTAGACCAAAACTGAATTTGTTCACCCTTTTTAGTGAGAACACATACAGAAGGGCAGTCTCAACCTTCTTTGCTCCCTGAATTAGCAGGATGTGGCAGATTTGAACTGTCCACCTCCCTCCCCCCCTTCATCCAAGTCCACTCCTTCTCTTCACCTCTTCCCTTCCCCCCAGTTCTGCAGGCATCACAAAAGATTTAAAAATGAGCTACAAAGACATTCTTTTAGGCTCAGGCAATTCCAGTAACCTTAGAAACCAACAATAGTTAGGAGCCTGGCAGTTTGGCCACAGCACCAGGCTGCTTTTCTGTTCTCTTATTGTCACTGCTGCACCTTTAGCTGTGCTACCCAAAAACTTGCTGGGCTGGAAGGCAATATCCAGCATCACATTCAAAGTAAACAGTAGTAAATAAAAGGAACAACTTGGTCCTGAACTCATCCTATTTCACCATAGCCTGCTTAGTTACATCAGGACCAAGTTGGAATAACTTTCATGAAAATCTGTGGAATTTTTCACTCAGGCAGATTCCTGCTGTAGTCAAAGAAAATTTTTCCTTGTGAAAGGATCAAAGGAAACTGAATGAGAACACTGTCATCCAGCCTGCAGGGCCAAAAATGGGGAAAAGAATGGAAAAAGCCTTTTCTGCTTTGTTCAGCCACCAGTGGACTAAGCTCTACTTATACTGCCATTGCTGCTAGACTGAGCTGAAGTGTCCCCAGTACAGAACAGCACCAGGTAGTCATGCACAGTTCAGACCCAAGGGACCAATCTAATGTCAGTGCCTTGGAGTTCCCAGTAACCATCTAAACGCTGCTGGAATTTCAGGCTCCCCTTCCAAAAAAAAAACCCAAAAACAACAATGTGCCAGAGACAGGGGCTGGGGTCCTTGGCTTACGTGATCATTTTTTATTCCAGCAGAAGTGTCAGATTATTCTGTGCAGTAAAGAGACTTGCAGTCATTTGCATGTTAAGAATTAAACTGTAAAGATCAGCCGGAGCCATGGTCTGTGAGCATGAACAGCTGATGCTAGCCACCACAGACCACCACAGGAGAGTTACTCATTCCATTCTTTTACACTGATGCAATGCTCTTTGGTATTAGTTTGAACCAGAGACTTTACTTACGGGATGGGGATGTGTGTGTATAAAATGAAAAAACTCTCTTTTTTTCTAAACAAAGATTCCCACCCAGTCAAAACCCAGATTAAAATCCCCCTGCCCATTAGTGGCTTGCAGTCCACTTGATTTTGCGGTCTGAGTGCTGTGTGAGGCTACACAGTTTCAAATTCATCAGTCTGGGACAAGCTTGTAAACTCTGACCCCTTTTGCTAGTCTAAGTTTAGAGGGACACAGTGCTATTGACTATTTTTGGATCTTCACTAATTTATAATCACTTTTAGAAATAAATAGTCTGTAACACCATTTTTGTCCATTTGTTGGATACATCAGTGCACAAAACTGTAACTCTTGGTCCTTTTTTGGCTGGTACTGGACACAATATAGTACGGTACATTATTATTATTATCATCATCATCACCACCATTATTTAAAAGGTAATAAGTGATTAAGTTACGGCATCATTCTCAGACCTAGCAGGCAGAAGGAGGGGAGGTCCTGGTAATGCGAGACCCTTGTCTCATACTGAGCAGTATGTGTGAGGCATTCCTTCAAATGCTGTTATGAGAAAGTGCCTACTAACTCTGGGAGGAGGATAAAGGGAAGGGAGTGTTCTGGCGCTCTGCTGGGTGATCACTGCTTTTGGGAGAGCGGACACCCTTTCCACCAAAGGTCCCTCTGTGTATCCACACACTCCCACCTTGCCTGAAAGTAAGTTCAGGAAGCTAACTTAAACCCAGCAGGCACCTGGGAATGTCTCGAAAGGACAGGAAGGTTCTGTGCTGAGGATTGTTTTCCCCTTACCTGTACAACTTCTTTCCTCACATTGACAATGTCTAACCAGTCATTGAATCTCGGGTAGCTGTTGAGCTCTGCTGTCCTGTCATTCAGGGGCACACTCAGCTTACACTGCCGTTGTCGGTGGATGTAGTCAATCAGTTTCACCTGTTGGGATCCAGAAAGTAAACAGTTAAGTTCCTTAGAGTATGCTGTCATCTTCCTGGGCAATGTTTGTACAGTACCTAGCCAAAGGGGATGCTGGTTTGTGAGTGGGGCTCTTCCACGATATAAGAATTACATACTCTTATAAGCACTCAGGGGAATTCATACAGGGAAGCATTTCCCTCACACCAAGCATCTTTATTCTTCAACCTTTCAGCAGAAGGCAGGACCTTGCAGGGCCCATCCCTGCAGGACTCTTCTCTAAACACGTATCAACAAAAGTTCTGTGCAGAAGCTGGGTGTCATGCCAAAATAGGAAAGGGCATCCAAACCATGTGAAGCAATTAATTATGTTCAGTTTAAAGGCACTGCATATGTACATGCAACCTCATCCTGGATGCTGTGGGTATTGCTAGGTCTAACCTGCAGGACTATCTGCCTGCTCATCCATTGGTCCTGTATGGTTGTTACATTCTCTTACATCTGGCCTTCATTTAGGCTAGAAGATCAGTGAGGCAGGAATAGCCAGAGTATCCAAAGACTCCAAGACATGTTTTCTGAAGGGCATTTCTATTACAAAATCAACATTAAAAACAATGATCTTAGAAGAACAAAAATTCAGACAGCTGGACCTGAAGATCACTGTATGTATTCTGTTCTATTCTAAAGTTTTATTCCAAAGCTTTTATCACCTGACCATCTAATGCCGAATGCACTACATAGAAACCTTCACTTTAGGCACAGAAAAATAAATAAAAATAAATGGATGAGAAGGAATATTATTTGTGCTTTATGTTTGCTTATCAAAATGAAAATATTCTCAAAAAATTCTTTACTATGTTACACATTCTCATGTGGAAGACTTAAGCTTCAAAACCTTCCTAACAAAACAATGCCTCAAAGCAAGTCAGTTGATCTGTGATTTATAAACCAAAACATGTTCTTAGTCAAAAAAAATTTAGCTTTTGGGACAAGATCAGACTACAAATATAAAGGAAAAAAACAAACATGGATTCTTTAACCACTATAGTATCTCCCAAGTTTCTGCTCAACATATTTTTGTTCTATGTATCTGAATGATGCTATACATGACTTGTATGCACAATCTCAGTTACATACGGGAAAGAGAATTAGATCATCTCCTCCTTCTCCAGATAAAGGATATGTTAGATATTACAGGGGAAATAGATACTGCGTTTGATCTCAACTGAACAACCCCCATATGGAGTATAATGCTTTTTGCCTGTTCATCAGTTTGGGAAAGCTACTACTTTGTAATAACTGTCCTAGAACAAATGCAAATTCTTCCTTGGTGGCACATGGGAATCACTTGTTTTGTTGAAAGGGGGAAAGTCTTTCTCCCCCTCATCTCGTTTACTGTGACCCAGTCCTGCAAATGTATAATCATGAGGTTTGATCCATGTGCTCTTGCACACAACCCTATTAAATCAGCAAGGCTTTACAGGGGATAATAACAGAACATGCACAGAAACAGTTAACCATAAACAAGCACTGAGCAGGAGGACTTGTACTTGCACAGAGGAAGTACGCTCTGCTATGTTATTACACTGCTAACACTATTTTTTAAAAATGGCTGATGAGACCAATTTCTAGCTACAGTCACAATTTCTTGGGACTCAAGCCATTGTGGGCCTCAGTTTTGGCATATGGCCAAGGTCTGGTAGTCAAGAGTAGGAAAAGCCCTGAAGGTCATCTTTGAGATGGCAACAGAGTGCAGCAACATTTGACTGACGTGACCCCACCTCAGGGTTGGGAGCCCAGCATATCCAGCTGGATGCTTGTGGCTGCAACTTCAAAACTAAGCTACTTCCACGTGAATGCAAGCAGCATACAGATCACCTGCCAGTGAAGCCAAGTGGCAGTGGCAGCCCCCAACCAAAACACTACACTGGATGTTTCTTGGAGGTTGACTGCATTCTAGCAGCAGCACCAGTTCTGTGTAATGAAGAAAGCCAGCATCTGTTGACAAGGCATTTCTAGCTTGTGCTTTCCTGTAAAATTAGCTGAGGGCTTTGTTTTATGAGCAATCTGAAGCCTAGAAACTATCAGGTATAACAACAAGTTTGTCTCTGCCCACACACTTCTGAGTTCAGACAGCAATGCCATGAAGTTAGAGACTGTGTTAATACAAAAGTGAATCAAATTCTTTACGCAACAAATACAGAAATGCAAAGCAGTGCCACTCTTAGGGCAGGCCATTGTGCAATGAAAGGACTGCCATGCCCCAGAACACTTAGCCATCTCTTTGCATTTACACTCTGACCACCCAGCTGAAAACAGAGGAACCTTTTAACCAGAACTTCCTAACATGGCTTTGAGGCATAAGACCTAAAAGAAATTACCTTGGAAATGCCACTCAATCATTCTCAGTCTCAGTACCTCTTTTTATAAAAAAGGGGATGATAGCACTTCCTTTTTCCACCCCTTTTCTGCTTTCTCTAGTCAGGTCCCATGCCACAGAGAAGAGTAAGGCAGGCCCCTGCAGGCAGCCCCGGTTCTACCGCAGCCAGCTGGGCTCCGACTGGCTCAGCAAGGGCCTGGGCACCGCCAACAGCCACGTTCCCGTGCCTGTACTCTGTGCCAATTACAGACAAGGCAGCTCGCTCCCTCAGCATAGTGCCATATGCTAGTGTGACTATGTGACTTTTAAACACTGCTGCAGCTTGTTCTGCCTGTACCCGTAAACTTGCTGTCAGCTGTACTCTCCCACACAGTTGCACCTTCAGTTGTAAACACCCCTAAATTAAGATGGCTCTGGACTCTGCGTGCTCTGTTCCTTCAGAGTTAACTCAGCGCAGGCAAGGGGCACATATGATGTCATTGGCTGGCTTAGTCATGACCTTCTGCTTTCTCACTGTCACACGTATTTTCCCATAACAGCCTATCCAGCGAGCTCTCCAGTTCACAGTCAGGTCAGAAACGAGCTTCAAGATGCTGTTCCAAGTATTTTCCTGCTAAGTACTTGGTTTAAATTTTTTCTGCTTCCAATTGTGCTTTTTCCCCCACCTCATGGCTTGGCTTTGTATCATATACATCCTGACCCAGTACAGCCAGCTGGCCCGCGTGAGATGCGGCACGGCTCTGCAGATCTACCTAGCCATCACAAGTAAGTCTGTGCACAGCGAGGGGTAGCTCCATACCAGGGGGGATGAGCTGGAAACACTGTCTCCTACAGTTACAGCAATTGTTGCACAGTTTAGATACACTACCGTGTATCTTGACTTTGACTTTCACCTATCTGTCCTAAAACTCCTTTTTTAACAGGAAAGGCCTACAATCTCATGATTAGGCTTTTGTTCCACTCAGTACTGCTGGTTCTGTTCACTGGTCTCCAAATGTACCATGTTTGCATCCTGAGTTTTTCCCTCAAAAGATATTAGGAGGAAGAGATTAGAATAAGAAAGAGGGACTTTGCTGCAGGTAAAGGCAGGTAAAAGCAAAAAACAGGATGTCAAAGCTCTGACAGAAGTGTGGGGAGCACATTTGCCCTTTCAAAGAGGGGATTCTTGGCAACCCAGGGGCTAGAAGTGAACTTAACCAAGAACACAGATTGGGAATGGAAGCAACAGAAGCAACGAAGAACTGGTATGAATAAAGGTGGAAGGTCCCCTCATAAGAAGCAGAAAGTTTGAGGACTACTCAGTAGCCCCCAATATGCCAGAAATCAGCCTACGTAACTCAACCATAGCTTCCCAGCTGTGCAATAGTTATGTCATGGACAGGAGACGGAAGGCAGGAATCACCCAAGGCTCTTCTTTTTTCTGGAAGCCGTTCCAAGCAAGGTTCAATGATGATACGCACTTTGATACACAAACTACAACCACAAAATCCAGCCAAAGGCAAACAAGTCAGTTGCACATTTGTATGTAAGTTGCGGTATGCAGAATTCCCAGGGTACTGTGGTATGTTACTGCTTCTTCCCCTGGGTCACCTCACCTCCTTCCCATTCCTGGGCATACCTCAAGGTTGCTGAGCACCTAGGGAAAGAAGCAAGATTTCAGTGTGATTTTTAAAATGGTACAGCCAGCTGCGACAGGCCTATGTATAAAAGTAGCAGCTCAGCTCCTCAGTCGGATTGTCATCTATTATTTTAGTGTAGGACCTCCCATCAGACAAAATTTATTTTCCTGGAAGAAGGATGAGAGATCAGCATACTCCCTAAAGAGAGAGCTCCATGCTTAGTTATATGTAACACTCATTATATGAAAATGTCGTAAGAGTAGCACATGACCCAGTATAAAGCAGGGAACTGCAAGCACTGACAGTGGCAAGAAAAGCTGTGGGAATCTGTTCCAAAAACCACAGCGAAAGGCAGGAAGGACTTAGCATCTATTTATAAATGGAAAATCACAAATTAAGTAAAAGAAGTTATACAAAAAATGTATGCCGCACATTATTCTGTTACAATCTGCAGTATCACGAGGACAGCATGCTGCTTTGAGGGAAGTACAGTCACTATCCTGGCATTCCCTACAAAAGTTCTCCCCACCAATTTCAATGTTAACACCAGAAGCGTCGTATTTAATGACTAAGAGAATGGACCTTTGGCTTTGGGGAGCTGGACTCCACTCCTAGCTCTGCCACTGACCTGCTGTTTGCCTGGGAGCAAATTAAATAATATTTCCTCTTCCACCCTGCACATGGCTATGCCTACCTGTACTGCATGAACTCCCTGGACGGAGCAGGTGCTGACTTCAACTGTCTTCGTACTGCTTTAAAAAAATACAGGTTCAAATATTTTCACTTGACAAGTGTCATCCACAGCATAAACTTCTAAAAGGATACTGCTGGAAGTTACCCCATGCAGCGCAGATGTCAATGTCAAACTTCTCTTCTTTGTTCGGTTATAACAAAAATACAATTCTTAAAAACGGAAAAGCAGTCTGACAGCACAGATCTGAGTATCTTAGATCGCCAAGTCTGGTTTTCCCATGATAACTCCTTTGCATTTACTCTTCAAGTCCAAATTTGTTTTCCCCTAGTCCTATAAATAGTATATTTGCATTCTCTTCCCACCCTACATGCACCACGGCTCTCCCCTAGGATGAACTTCATTTTGTTATTTCCTGCCCAGACTTCTAACTAAACTACATGGTTTGGCTTTAATAGCTGAGCTGTTGCAAAACCCTTTTCTGAGAATATAATAAAAGTTCTGGGTTCAGTGACGCACATAAAAACCCACAAACAACATGCAGGTCTCCAACCACAAACTAGACAGAGAGATAAAACCAATAGTAAGCTATTCACTGCCTGCTTGCCAAATAGCACATCCTACTCATCACAAACGGCAAACCCCACAACAGAAGTAGTGATACTCCAACTGCCTTAAACCCAGAGATGGGAAAAAACAAGAACAGAGACAGGATACAGAGCAGCTGGAGTAAACTGCTGTTTAGGGGGTGTGCTCCAGGAGAGCCCTCCTTCTCTCTCTCTCTCTGGTGCAGCTGATGGCCGGGACAGGAGTTCTTGTTCGCTGCAAAAACTGCACGTGCTGCAGGGTCTGCTCCTGGATGCATGTTTATCTCCTCTTTACAGCACTTTTTAAATGAACATCCCTTTACAGCATATGTGAAAATGAGACCCAAGTTGTTTAGAAAAAAAGTGCCAAGCATGTACTTTTTTATTTATTTATACAAAATAAACAGCTGATCTCTTGAGATGCAAGTTTGCCTGTACCCGTGACCTCAAGGCAACAGCTGGGCATTCAAATGGTGATGAACAAACCCCAAACACCTACAAGTTCTTCAACTGCACTTCTGCAGATATAGCAAGAAAGACAAGAAAGCAATGGCATCTGTAAAACTAGTTCACTGACATCAGGGTGCAAAATTCAGGAGGCCTTTGTAAGCAAGGAGATATTGCAAGGATGCGCTGGATGAATTCAGTATTCAAACTGCAACACTATTTTCAATTCATAAAAAAGGGAAACTGAGGCACAAAATGGAAATTATACACTAAATTGGGGACAGCTAGAGGGACTCTGATAAGGACTCTGCTATACCAAAGTGCCAGCTGAGATTTCTTCAGAATATCAACAATTTGAGGCCCAGTCTGATTCAGTCATACATTTCACACCAAATACCATGTTTTCACACTTCCACAAAACTTAGTGTTCTGCTGACTGATGCCTACAACTTTTCTTGATGACTTGAAACAAACTCAATGTTTAGAAGAGGGATTTTTCCAATACCCAAAACAAACAACTGTCATTATTTAACCAACAAATCAAGCACATGTTTAAAAGCAGATCATACTTCTCCTGTCCCAGGAGATGAAATCTCATGGAGTCTGGCAGCACTTGAATAGTCAATAAATATGCGCTTACACCAATACTTCCAAGCCTACAACCACTTACTGCCTTGCAATTTAACAAGCCAGTGGCTGAAGTTCTAAAAGGATCAGATCAATGTATGACCCAGCTCTTACATGTGGCTAAGAGAAATGCAAATCATCTATCTTTCTTCAGACAGGAATTAACCAGGAAGGAACTCCTCTATTAACCTCCTGCCAAGAACAGGACCCAGAGGGCAAGGGTACGCTCTCTGAAGCATCAGACAATAGCTACTGCTGCTGCAGGACACTGCACTAGCTGGATCGGTATCTCATACAGTGAGGGAGGTTCTGCATTTCTACCTCCTGAAACAGAAGACAGAACTTCTGAACTCAGAGTTTATCTGCATGGGAAACTGGGGAAAGTAAGATGAGTCATTTTAAGGCATTCAGTGAAAGTGGATTCACTTCACACCTTTAGCTGACACTTATCTGTTTTCCCCAGTGCCATTATATAGACAAACCCTAAGTCAGACAAAAAAAAAAAAAAAAAAAAAAAAATCCAAAAATCTTGAGCAACCTGAGCACTGCAGAGAATGTAAAGAGGTCAGAATCTGACTTGCCAAATTTGTCTCTGAAGTCATGCTCTGCAACCATGTGAGAAACTGATAAAGATCGCAAGAACCATTCCACGACCAGCAGCAATGTGAGTGTACTTCAGGACACTTTTTTTTCAAAGTCATCTGAGTTAAAGAAAGGTGCAACAGAGTTGATCCCTGCAAAGGAAAGAACTAGTGTTTCATTTTTATACAGCAAGCTATTCTGTATGCAAGGCTGCTTGCTTTTAGGTATGAAAGCTGAGAGCTGGGAAGGAGCCTGTGATCTGAACAAGAGCTCAGAAAGCCCCTGTGCAGGTGGTCAGCACAATGAGACAACAGCTTGCTGACCTCCCAGATGCCAGGCATGCACGGCAGCTCACTCCTAAGTACAGCCCAGCAATGAGGGTAGCTGTCTGGCACTTCTCGGGTACGGTTGTCACTGCCTGCTCTGCCTCAGATTCCCATTTTGAAACGGCCGTTAAGAGCGGCCCTTCTTTCATGGGTTTTGGAAAGATGATCACAGCTGAGCTAATAAGTCACCTGGATACAACAGTAACAGGGTGGGAATACCAAACTGGTGGAAAGTAGCAAACACCAAAGCCAAAGGAGTACAAGTGCTGGCTGGCTTCTCCATTTAGGACTGAAATGTAGCAATGCTAAGCCCGTCGAGCAGAACCTTCCCCGGCATGCAGTAACCAATGCAATCACAGTCTGTACGCAGAGTGCTGTTGAGCCTGAACACTTACCTGGGGCCAGAGAAGACCCGAAGAAATACACCAGGATGAGGTGTGGGAAGAGACAAGAATAAGGCCAAAGAATCATTACACAGAAATAGTGCTGAGGTTTTCCTAGTCTGTCCTGCAGACTGCACACAGAGCCCGGGGCGATGGAGAACACAAGACACAGCTTCTCGCCTCAGCTCTGCCAGGGATCTGCAGACACTGGGCAAGCCACTTCTTGTGCACCTGGGAGGCCCGCTGTTCAACCATCCTAACCCTTGTGATTCAAAGTAACGGTCCACAATACCCTTCAACTAACAACAAATGAAACGTTTTTGCAACTCCTGCACACCGCACAACCCAAGACAAAGCCATTCCTTCTGTGAACTTCAGCTTTGAGCAGCTGACTCATTTGAATACCCCCCAGCTATCTGAATTGTTATCATCATCTGATCAGAACACCACCACGAACCAACTGAAGTCTCAGAAATGCTCATTTCCCTTCCGTGTTCAGTGAACTAGCTTGTTGTGCGGATAGGTATAAAGATGCCTTATAACAATGTGGACTGATCTCTTTCCAGTACAGTGAGAAGTAAAGCAATGCCTGGTTTTGACCGGTTTAAAACCAAATCTGCCTGGTGAAATGGAGGGAGTGGGTCTGTACCCTTTTAACATGACATATGTTCAGTTTGCAGTGAAAACTCATCCAAACCTGTTCATAGAACATTTCGTTCGACCAAAGAGAAAACCATCCTTCCCATCTGTGCTTTCATTAGGAACACTCAGATGATGCAGGATTCATCTGGAGAGTCTTATAATCTCACAAACTTCAAAGCTACCTTGAATTCAGCAGTGCATTCAAACAGCTCTTTTCAAGGCAAGCACAAGAGAGCTACACAGGAGCAAAATGCACAACCCAAAATAAGAAGAAAAGATGCAAAAAACATTTCAAGGAATTATCTGTATCCTAACAAATGAGGTCACTCCATTTCTCACCCCTATGGCTTTGCCCTTAGAAACCAACAGAACTGAATCCACTAAAGGATATTTTTCCATGACCAGCCATATACAATTCCAAGCTAGCAGATAAAACATTACAAAGAAATAACTGGCAACAGATTAACTTGTTTATTTGAGATGGTATCTGAGAAAAGGAGCTCACATACATGTCAGGCACTAACTTGCAGTCTGTGGAATTTACATTCTTACTCAAACCCAGCTGACCCATTCAGCAAGGAAGCATGGCAGAGTGAGCAGGACCCCTGTCTGCGTTGTGAGGCCTGGCTTCTAGTTCTACCTCTGCTAAAGGGGCAGCCAGAGTACTCGCTTCCTTGGGTCTGTTTCCTATCCAACTCTCCATTGATTGTACAAGTGCAATCAAAGGCACCAGGTACATAGGTTACTGCTATGCCGGACCACTGGCACAGTCCCCTTTGAAAAAGAGAGCTTGTAGAACACTGCCACTGCTTTGAATGCCAAAAACAACTTAAAAACCTCAACATACTCACAAGACCCCATGCAGTAGGACTTTATTAAAAATATGAAAGAGGAAGAAGGATTACAAATAATTTGCACAAAGTGAAGGAGCAGTTCTAAGAACAGATCACAAAAGACCTAACTTTCAGTCCTCTGATCTAACCGCTAGATCATGGCAGCACTGACTGTGACGATGCTTCTGAAAAGCAGAGGAAATCAGAATGATTTTACAGTTGGACTCGATGATCTTAAAGGTGTTTTCCAAGCTAAATGATTCTATGATTCTATAATGACACGGATGGGAAGAAGCCCCCTGACTGACAGCTGCACTCTGGGCATACCGCCCTGCAAGTTGCACCATGCCACAAGTGAGCTGTGCTAGCTTACCTCAGCTGAGGGTCTACGCGTGCAGTTTCAAAGCCAGCCTTACTTGCAGCAGCTTCTGCACAGAACAACTGACAGCCTGCTGCTTCTGCAGAACCTGGGTGTCTGGGCTGACTTAAGGACTTTTGGTTTTGCTTATGAAAGAAAAGGAAATAGTTTCTCAATGCATTGCTAAACACACTCTGCAAAACAGGACCCCAGTACAAGCCAGCAGAAAAGTGTACAGACAAGGTATGCTCTAGGAGAGGGGTGGGGGGAAAAAGCCTTAAAATAAGTTAGTAAATAAAAGCACAGAGAGGTAGAGGGATAGGGAGAGATGGAACACCAGATGGATAGATTTTCCTTTGAACCTCCAGTCATGCCTGAGGCTGACACAATAGCCACTGCCCAAACACTACAGTATGTTATTTCTGCTTTGTCAGATGATGCAGACAGCATCATTTCTGGGTCACTTGGAGGCCACATACCACTCCTTTTCTTTCCCCTCCTTTCTTTTTCACATTCCCAACGACTGAGAGCTGCAAACACTCAGTTGAGCCTCCCCAGCTAACAGTGGGAGGATGAAACTGCACAATCAAGTGGTTCGCTGTGCCTGATAAAATGATTCTCTCCAAAGATTTCATCCTAGGGAGGCATCAAGCCTAATGCAGCTACAGGAACTGTCCTCTGCTTAAGTATCAAAGATTTCACACCCACTGAACACTAAAAATGAAAGCCCTCCCCCTTCCTTTACAACCTGAGGACATGCAACTGCAACAGAACAAGAGCTCTCTGCAAGATTAAGAACTGTACTTACCATTTGCTGAGGACAACCCTGCTGCTGCCACATCAGATCTGCAGCTCAAGCTCCTCTCAGCTCAGACTTCTCTCCACCACCCATCTAGCTTCTTTAGCTCAGCCATGCTTCATTAGGCTTAACTGTATTTCCATATGGAGCACAGGAAGACTAATACTTCCTCTTGCACAAAGTGCATACTGAAGGATATCATTACTCCAAACTGGCCTACAGACCTGTTAAGGTTTCCCATCCACTTGTGAAAATACTGCATGTGCCATTTCGCAAGTTTATGGATTTGCCCTGCTATGAAGAATACTTCTGTCCAAGCACAGCACACCCCCTGCTCTCACTCATTTGATTCCTTCCACAGGCTCCCCAGATCCTGTATCTGTTCACCTGCAGTCAAATGTCAAACAGCTCAAACAAACTGGGTGACCATCTGAAGAGTATCCCCATCAGTCCGGAACCTGGTCCTCAACAGCTAAGGCTTCACAAAGCCTAGTTCAACAGAGTCCTGGCCCTCAACCAAGGTCTTTAACAATAAGTTAACAAGCATCTGTCAGAAATGGAGTAAGCAGAGCTACTCATGCCTTTGGCAAGACAGCAAAAAGGATCTCCCGAGATCCCTTCCAGGGATTCTACATTGGCTGAGACACTGACCCACACTGTAACAGCACTGAAAGAAATGTCAAGAGCCTCAAGAAATCAGACTTCCATCTCCCTGCCCCAAGCAAAGATTAGCCCTGAATAAATCTTTCTTGATAGCTGGGGAAACCTAGGCTCAGCTCCTTCCACTCCTTCCTATTTCTTGCACACTCCTAAGCAAACCACTGCAGTCCAGATCCTCTGCAGACTTCAAGAGTGAGTTAGGAGCTTAAATACTCTGATAGTTCCACATCACACAGTCTTCAAGGCTTAGTTCCTGGTTTGTGAGAGTGTACAAAGTGCTACCCTACTTCACTGAGCTGGGGAAAAGGGAGGAATTTATGAGGTGCTCAGATCCCAATACAACACGGGCTTCTCAATGTATTGCAGGTAAACAATTACTTGTGCCACTTATCTGCTGTAGCCCACAAAGTCATACAGAGGTGGATGCAGCCCAAAGATAACACCAATACTATGCTTCTCCCTATAACTATAGTTGTTCAGTGCCCTGGCAAATCTGTTGTATCTCTCCTCCCATAAAGAAAACAACTACCATGCATCCCTGCCGGTTTTAAAATGACTGCAGCCAGAAAGCAGCAAGCGACAGGGAGAAGGATTATGAAAGGTTCATAATCTGGAGAGGAAACACCAGGTCACATTTTGGGGATAGGGGCTGCATTACAACTCATAGATCTCTCTGTAAAATTCAAAACTTAAAGTGCTTTTAAAGACAATATCCTCCATCATTTTTATGATTGAACTAATCATTCTCACACATCTGCAGAAGAACTCTCAAGTATATATGACAAGTATGGTGGGAGAGGCGGGCATAAAGAAACCAACAACATGTGCACTTGTAAACCTGCAGCACAAATAAAGAAGTAGAGTTTACAACAAAAAATATAAAGCCAGACATTTCCTTCAGCAAGGTCAGGAAGGGAATGACTAATTCTAGGTCCCCGTCATATTCTTGCACTTCCCTTTCCTCTTCATTGCAAGCCTCATTCTGCAAGGTACTGAGCACCCACAGCTCTCAGAGACAGTGAGGGACCAAAGGGCAACACCTTGCATGTCTGACCTGAAAGCTCCCACTACTCTGTCTGAAGGAACTGAGCTTCTTTAATGAAGCAGCTTACTGCCCAGGATGCTGTCTGTCCCAAAACCAAAATGTTTGTTTCACATTTCTCCTCCCTTTGCCTTCCTGACCATCTCCCTTTTGATTTACACATTTCTATTTCTGTAGCCTCAATAAAATTAAATACATTCACAAACCTATCTCTTCCATACCCCCCAGGTACTGGCTGGGGAATGAAACAGATTAGCAGTTTGTTCTCTGCAGCACTTGGACTTATTAGCAGACCAAGGGAAGGAAACAAAACAACAAAATCAAATCCTCTGCTTGTTTGACTCAATTATTTGAGCACTTCAAGGGTCCCACCTTCCCCTCACTCCCTCTGACACACCACTTCCCCAAACTGCTGCAGGGCTGGACTTTGGAGAGGAGGTTTATAAAGAAAAAGGTTAAGCCTACGCAGGAGCAGGCTGCAGGTCTTAGAGCTGAAGACGTTATGTCTACACCCTGGGAAATCCTAGCTAAGAAACCTTATTCTCTGAAATGCTACAAATTATTAGCTTTCCACTAGAAAGAATAGAGCTATTTTGGCAAGTACTGGGGTCACATTTCTCTTTTCACAGACACTGCATGAGAAAGCTGCCATGGCTCACTGCTCACATGTTGTTTTTCCAAATATCTCTTTTTGCGCTCTATCTTACTGGTTAACATTTGCCTATAGCAACTACATGGCATTTCAATCATTAGTTTAAGTACAAATACAGTATTTAGAGTGGAGACACCTGAATTCAGATTCCCACCCCACAAAATAACATTTTTTCTTTATGACTCTCAGACTTTAAGCCCTGTTGTGCCTGCTTAGAAAGTGGAGGAAGATACAGTTGCTGACCTGGTAATGGTTGTATGAGGAAAAATACACAGGAGACTGATAAGCAACAATTGGCCGTACAACAGACAGTACCGTAACAGCTATCTGGCATCATACAACAGCCTGGAAAGATTTTAATCAACACTTGAAAAATGATCACACAGGTGTACAAAGACAACAAGCTTGAAGCTTAGCATCTTTAAGCCAGATACAATATCCATTACTTCTGTGAATTTCCACAGAAACTCCACACATCACATCTGTCCCTGTGCCTAGCCAGTAAAGGAGGTGGGGGTTTTTGTTTGTTTAAACAAAGTGTATTGTCACAAATAGTTTGTTAAACCCAAGACTTTTCCATGAAAGTGATTTAGGCAAGTTTCTCATTTTCAAAGCATTCTATGGAAACAAATTAGAAGTTCTCAAAACATACTTTTTAAATAAAGCCCTGCATTTAAAAAGACTTCATTTCTGCATTAAATGTATAATGAAAGGGAATGGTCAGGATCAGAATCTAAGCATTTTGCATGCTTGTTCAAAAACTATTTTACGCCGAATTTTTGAGAAATCTAAACCTGACTTTTCACTCCAGCTGGGGATTGGAAAAAGGTCTCTGGAGCCAGAAAGTTCTCATATTTGCCATCACTTCCACACAGAACTCCAGATCACTCCGAGATTCAGAAAACAATCCCAGAGCCTGTAGAAATATTTCTGTGAAGGTGTTTATACACTTGTTAGCTTTCATTCCATTTATCTGCTGAGCTTTGCAATTTTTTGTATCTTTCACTTTTCATGCATTATGCATTCATAGAGTTTCCTTAGGAAACACTCTTCAAAATACATCACCCTTTCTGCACTACATGTGCTTAGTTAGATCCCTTTTGTCTTAAAGTATCTCCTCTGGTTACCCACTAGAGAATAAGTTCAGCAGCCTCTGTGGTTCAGGATTTCTGCTCAGTCTCTTGCTCAGATGACTGCATCAGAGGACGTACTCTCCTGACTAACAGCGACCAGAAATGAGAAAAAAACATGAATGCTTATAAGAAAATAAAAAGCCATTGTAACAAGCCTGCATGCTATTTTGTAATGGAAATACTCCCCTCCTAAGGAGCAGGGGCAAGACAAAGGGATTCTATGTTGTATTTTTCTGCTTGCAAACTGACAGTTCTGAGTGCTGGATACAAATTCATTCCTTAAGCTTTGAGATTTTTTCACTTCAGCCAACCAACTATCACTATACAAAGATCACTCAAGGTTTTTTTCAGACTCCTTTTATTTACAGTATTTTATCTTGATCTTTCCAAAAGGACATGTATGTTAGGCATTGCTGAAAATCCTAATTTCCCTAGGATACTTTTGAAAATTGGAATGCCACACCTGTACAATGAAAGACTCTAAATGCCACTGGTAGTCTATTACACCTCCTGCTAGGTGTGATATAAAACACTGCTGGGAGAAATTCTTCCTACAACACTTCCAGAGTAACAAGGCCAGAAATAACAGTGAAGGCCTACAAACGTTTGAAGGATCCAGCAGCACTGCATATGGCTTCTTACCTATCTCATAGGCACAAAGTCAGTGCCCGCATACAGCTTTCCCAATGTTTGGCCTGTTTGAAAATAGAGCACATCAGCTCTCCCTCCAGAGCTCAGCTGTTCTGAGGATTTCCACAGATAACAAAACTTACATCTGCTCAGCCATCATGTGATGAGTGAACAAAGCTGCAGGATTCCCTGAGTATCAGCAGTGTTCCTTTAGCATCCAGCTTCTGAGTCCAAAATGTCCTAAACCAAAAAACTTTCTACCTCCATCCTTTCTTCACAGTCTTATTTCTCTTTTGTGTTTTGGCAAAAGGAATTTGTAAATTCAACTAGACTGTTTACAGTATAATCTTGAAAGTGCAAATAATTAGCAATGGACTCATTAGCTTTCCAGCTGTGACCTGATTCAGAGAATACTGAAGTTAACTGAAACCAATTTCACAGATTCACCGACTTCCCAAAACGCTGGATTAAGTCCTGTTCACGTTGCTTGCTACCCTAACCGTACAGTCAACACTAGAGCCTTGTGCTTGGTTAAGCTGGAAACACAGACATTTGGTAGCTCCATATAAGCAGTTTGGGTGCTCAAGCTGGTCCTCAGCCTAGTGTTTCCTCTTCTGGAGCCCATTTCCATTGCCTGCCTGCAAAAAAATGCTTCATGTTGAGTCTTGCCTCCACAACGTTGTCACTGCCAATCACTTTCTTCAACTGATAAGAGAGAGGGAGATGACTGAGCACAGCCACCCAAAAATAGGAAGCTATAGCATTACTCACTACCTTGAGGACTTGCCTGCCCTTCTTCCTTTTCGATTACTCAGCAGGTGTTCTTAAATCGGTTACTCCATTTTTAAATGCATTTGCCAAAACCTGATTTCACAGGACACACATCCACCCACTGAATTCAGCAAGGCAGTTACTGCTAACCCCTTGCTTCAGTGAGAAATAGCATGCCATTTTAAGTAAGCCTCACCACTTCAGACTGTAACACAGCATCAGATACAGCAGCATGGCTGTACATGGTTGAATAACTACCCGTTCATTCCTCTATCACAAGCTGAAATCTGTAAGGGCAGGATTCCCAAAGATTCTATTACTGAGCTGTTTTTGAGGTCCACTGCAGTAAAAAAGGCCAAATCTACCCTCATGAAGGAAAATACTATTTATAAAACCAACACAGTTCTTAAAAATTCAAGTTTGCCATGTATGTTACAGTCAGCAGTGCCAAGCCTCTATATTGTGTTCTTCTGATGAGACAAGTGAAGTTTGCTCCAAGCTGCTGCTAACAGCACTACTTCTACTGAAACTTTCAGCAAAAAGCAGTGGATTCTTTGAATGCATCTGAATATCTTTGAAGAACAGGTGAGAAGCCATATAAATGGGGGGGAGGAGATGAAAAAAACCCCGATTCACATAAAAGCTTTTATTTCTTTATGTAAAGATGTTTGTACTACCTACAGTCGTAAATCTAAGAATAATTTAGCATCATACAGCTGGACAGACTTCAGCTCCTGAGGTAGATTCCCTGTTGCTGTATGCGTCTTTCATCCATTGTTTTTTGTACTAGGATGTAATACACCGGTAACACACTTCTCCAGAGCAACTAAAAAGTATGCAGCTATAAAACCTTTGGGCTCTGCACTGTAACTGGATTGTAAATATGTAACCCATTAAGAAAACAGTGTTAAAATATTTTTATTTACACCACACTTTGATATCAAATATTCCCCACCACTCCATATAAACATTTGTTTCTAAGAGATCAGAGGTTTACAATCAGAAGATCTTTACACTACACAATGAATCAAAACACTGAAGTGCATGCCACAGAGACACTAGCCTTCCATGATTTCCCAAAGAATACTCATCTCAAATGTATAAGTATTAATACAAGGGTGGGGGCTTCTGTGTGATGGGGGGTCTTTTTTGCTTCTTGCAGAGAAAATGGAGGAGGGAGACAGCTGAGAAAACCACGCTTTTTTAAAAAAATTTAAATATGTCAACTATAGGAAATTGCTTAACTGGAATGTGGCAACTTGCCACATTCTCTGAAATTGTCTTTAAAAACAGCAAAACAGCTTTATTTTAACAAGCTGCTATCAGATTGCATTTGGGGATTGTCAGAAAGAACAAAATGCACTAAAACCTGCTCTGTTCAAAATGCTTTGAACCTATAAAGCAAGCTTCCTTATTTCAGATTTTAAGAAGAAAAAAGGAAAACTTCGGTACATTCTGCCATGCAGTGGGTATCAGAGGTTTTCAGTTTGCTCACCAATTTTAGCACTCTGGAAGCATTCTCTGTGTACAATGCACTGAGGCACGAAATACAGGAACGAAAAATCTGTGCAAGCGTAACTGAGATTCAGCTGCCAAGTAGAAAGCAGGTCATCCACAGCAGCTCAGCTCTAGAAAAAGACTCCTAAAACAATTAAAAAAATAAAATTGAGCCAATGGATTGTATGAGTTTTCTTTATCTTTCCTCTAGGGCTGGGTATGTCATTAGTAACTGGGAATCACACAGAGTTTGCTTCCCTGGTCAGCTCTCTTTCCTTCTTGGAAAACAAACATGTAAACCCACACAGCTTATCTTTCCAATTCCCTCTCTTTCTGCAGTCCCATGTGTCCTCAGGTTAGCCTTTCTGCTGTCTCAAAATCAGAAGCATTACAGTCCCAGGCAAACTTCTGTGAAGTATAGTTGACTTACAAGTGGGATGACAACGTAAGGGAACAGACTGCCTAGCCCATGAGAGTCTAAGACATGCCTCCCACCAGGCAAGTATCCCCAAACCAACTCTCATGCAACACGATGAGTAAGCACATCTCAAAATTAGCCTACAGGACCATGAGCACAGAAATTTCAATTGTGCTTGAGGTATCCTCAGCTGAAGAATCACTTCTCCAAAACACTCCTGATTTCCTAATGTAGAAGTACTACACTCCTAGTGTATTCACTTAACCCTACTGCTTGCAGAAGGCTAAAGATTCATGAAATTTAACAGATAGAGAAATTTACTTCTATGCAATTAGGAACAAAGGAGAACAGCATTCTGTATAGCCAATCACCAAAAACCACTGGAGGGACTTCCCTGCAGTGGATTACCGCTAGGAAATCCTCTCTGAAACCCCAAGACCATCCCACTAAAGGAGTCAGCGTTACTGTAATGAGAATGAAAGCCTAGTTGAAGAAATTTGGGTTTAACATGAGATGTAGGAAAATGCTGTGAAGCAGAATGGTGTTGCATACAGGCTTTATTTATTGCCTTTTTCCTGATTTTGTTTTGAAGTTACTGAGGTGAGCTACGTGTTTTAACTCTGCTATAGAACTGCTGCTCAGTTGCCGGGTTTCTTTTACTGTGTGTTGAATGAGGTTTTGTACTGGACTAGTTCTCCTTCCTTCCTGCTCCCCCTGTTATTCTGCAGGGACATGAGCAGAAAGAGTGAGGCAACAGGAAGAGTAGGAGTTGCCTCTACAAAGACAAAGCAGGATGTCACCTCTGTTCCTTAAATACAGCACAAATGGTCGGACCATGATACCCAAGCTGGTGTCTCCCTTAAGGAAAGACTACACCAAGGACCAAAGTGAAGCTGTTAGTCTTGGGTTAGAAACTGTGAATTTAATGAATAGTGCTTTGTAGGAGGAACTTAATAATTAACTGCAAAGTTTTAAATTAGTGAGTATTCCGATGGACTCTTGCCGAACAAAGCTCAAACACTCTAGTATTCAGCGGAGCCTCAACGCTGCTAAACTTTCATCTTACAAAGTATTGGTGCTGCTCCTACCAGAGAGCATCCAGCTCCTGCAGCCTTGGTGCTCTGCTGGCATAGGACAGAGTGTCTGGAAACCCGTGTGACCTGTTTCTCCAGCTCAGAGGCTACCCTTCTCCACTCAGGCTGTACTGCCCTATTAAACTTTGCCTTTGAATTTAACAGCCTCTCACACTGGTTTGTTTCCATGAGCTGTATGACCCCCTGTTTCCCAGGGCAGCATACAGATTACTAGCTGGAACAAGGCAATGAGAATGAATTGCCATAGGTAGTTTCATCTCCAAATACAGATACTGAGCTGTAAAAAGTGTCTCTTCAGCCTCAAATGTATAAAACTGCTGTATTAGCATTCAGCAAAGTACAGATGAGGAAAGCTTTACTGCTAGTAGCCAAGCACCCTTACTCACTTGGTGCTGGCTATGGTTATAACCAGCTTACTGTTGCTGGGACTGTACAAACACCAAAGATGGTACCCCAATGCTAGAGGTTGATACTTTGAGGGTAGTGATTCACCTAGCTCAACTTGTTTAATCTCCAGTCTAGGACACCACGCCAACAAATTCTGAACATGCCTGCCTTCAAAGCCAGGGCCTTGGGTGATCTTGTCTGTGAAGGATTTCTAGTAGTAGCCTAGATAGTAAGAAAGAAAAGCATTGCAGTTAAGATGACTAGCTCAATTAGTGGTAGCCAGGATGACTGAGCTCTAGAGTAGCTACACCCACATACCACAACAGGGTTGTGACAGCAGGTGTAATTGCTCAGGCCATTAAAGGCAGAATAGCCACATCTGCTAGGGCCACTGAAGTCTGACCCCCAACCCAGCAAGGTAATTCTGCATGTTTTATTCAGCTATGCCCTAGCTCAGAAGTTCAAACACATACTGAGGCACAGCTAAGAACTGTACTCAATACATCTCTCAACATAAAAAAGGGACACTTCCGCTGCTGGTTTAGAGCTTAGTCCTCCTTGTATATCTCTTCTACTGGAAGGGACCTTACTGGATGGATGACTGTTGAACCAGCTTCTTGCAGTGCTTCAACTCTAGCTTGCTTTTCCTGTTTAGCTGAAACACTTGTGTATGAAGCTAAGTAAAACTGACTTACAGCTTGTTTATGCTTTCAAAGGGTATATGTTCTGTGCTGGAAATAAGTACCTCTAACTAGACTGACTCTGTACTACAATAATAACTGGAAATGAACTCTGGACCATCGGTTCCCAGCCACTCTGTGTTAGATCATGTTGCATAAATAATAGCCAAGTCTGGGGGAGGGGAACACTCTTTATGTGACATGGAGCAATGTGCCTTCTGCTGCAAAGACAAATACTCTCCTAGCAGCTGCACAAAGCTTCAGACCAGTGATGATATATGTGTGTATATATATATGAAACCAACAAACACAGCAATGGGAGGAGGGGTGTGGAATAAACTTTTGGGTTACACAACAGCTAAAAGGGACCAGGCTATAAAGCTAACTACTAAATAGTTTTACTTGAGTTTGAACCTTGAGACTAGCAGATAACCTGTCAGGAGTGTGCTTCAGATATCCAAGCCAGATAAGCAATGCAGAGGCTCCATTTGTCTCATAACCATGCCACCTGTAATAGCCACTCCAACGCCAGAATTACAATGCAATAAAAGTCCAGTTAAGTCCCTGCTTATCCCAACTTCACATTGTCCTGTCTCCCAAATACTAAATAACATTAGGACTGCAAGCACTTTCTCTGAAGTGTGTCTGCCCTAGCTACTTGCCAGGAGAGGTGAGAAAAACTGTGGCGAGTAGGAATGCTCTCACGAACAAGTGGACTGCTTTCAGTTCCTTTCAATCAAGACTACAACGTGCTCCGCTTTCACTTACAAACATTAAAAAACTCCCTTCTTACCTTTGGTCATTCTGGAGAATGAGGAATGATAAAACAGCATGGGTTGAATATAGGCATTCCTTGCTTTTATTGCAGGAGGGGAACTGTAGAGCACGTAACTTCTCACCCCAATTGCTCATTCTGAGGAGCCTTTCAAAACATGCTGACACATCCAGTATATCTACACAATAACATTGTAAATTAGACTTTTCCTTCACAAAAGGCTCATGACAAATTATGATCTCCAATGAGATACAATGACCTGCTAAATTGTCTATTGGTCTCTTGGGGTGGGGAGGGTGGGGGCGAGGGTGTCCAGGACCTCCCTGACCATCATTTCCTGAAGTCCTGAAGTCAAACATCTGCACTTATCCACTGAACGAATGCGTGGCTTGGATAACGGTAGTCACTTTCCTACATGCTATTCTCAATTCCTAACTATACGAATAGTTCATTATCAGCTTCAGAAAAAGGTTCAAGCTCTTAAAAATGCAGAGAATTACCTCAAGAGCAATTGGACTTTAAAGCATTCCTGTAAGAGATTTTAAAGCTAGATGTGAACAAATGAAATCTTTATACTGTGAATATTATTTAGGTCATAGGTAGCAGTGGTTGCGCATTATGGGGCATGGATAAGAGCATCAAGCAAGAAATTTCTTGCCACATACACGGCTCAAAAGGAAAAAATACAAATAAGAGTTGGTTTTGGATGTTATTAGGGGATGAATAAGTTGGAGGAGCAAAGCTGAAATACAAAGAGAAGAACAAGAAAGAAGACAACAGAAGAGGGTCGAGAGCAAGACACAGGCATTGAAAGGTGAAATAGCTCTGATGGTGTGCTATCATTGTCAAGGTATTATGCTCATGTACTGTGGTATTGGCCCTGTATGTGATGTGAGAAAAGTAAGTCAGAAACCCTTGTCACATGGTCTTGTAATCCTGGTAACAGTTCTTTGTCCTTGTGCAGTGGTGTGGAGAAGTAGCAAGCTGCAACTTTTGATCTGGAAGCATCGACCTTTTGAGGGCAGGACGTTTTTTGTATAAAAAATGTTTTTTATAGGTGGGAGACCAGCAATGGCAGAATAGCTGGTAACAGGACTGACAATCATTATATTCCCCTTTAAGCCCTGTTTTAAATATTGTGCAAGACAACTACATCAAATTTTGTAATCGGTTGTGCAACTACAAAACCTAGACAATTTCTGCATCAACTTTTATAGATCAGATGCTCAGGGTAAGTCAACTGAGGATTTGTTTCTTTAAAAAGCTTATGGGAGAAATAAACTCAGGGTTAAGTCATCAGCCTGATGCCAGATATGGCCTTCTATAGTGTATCAAATATCCTTTCTCCATACATTCAGTTGAGCTTTGTGCTTCAAAATGAAGGCATGTTACTGTCCTCTATTCTGGATCAGATCGCAAAGCTTCAGCTGAGCTGTATTCCCCTGTCTCAGCACTATGAATCCATCAAGTGAAGCAAAGTGTCAAGAACCTGCAAAACTATTCTTTTAAATCCTACACTGAAGGAATTTGACAGAAGCAAGACAGACAAACTCATCTTCAGAAGTACTTAGTAATTTTTGATAATGAATGGAACCAAAGTTGCATCTATAGCCTGCACACTAAGTGTTAAAAACACACCCAAGCTTATGCTCATTGTAAATACCAAATAAGCATAATAAATACCTGGAAAGTTTCCATAGGTGACAGTTCTGTAACACTGATTATATATATCTTCAAACTGCATTTTACTTCAGAGGCTATGTAAACAATGAATGGAAGACGGTTATTGCTATAAACTTACTGGTACACCTGGGTGGAGGCAGGCTGGTATCCTCCCATGCTCGGGCTTTCTCACAAAGAATGTGAGCTGCACTAGAAAAGAGTAATGTTGCTGAAACAAGCGTTCAACAAGATGAAAGAAGAAGGGATTTCTTAAAGCTGTAAAATTTTCACCACCTTAAGGGACAGGTGAAATAAAGCAGCGTACAAATCCTTCTGCATTCTAAAAATACCCACTTTCTCAGTTTATTAGCCTTTGCTATCTGAGCGTCGTTTTTTACTACCTTGTCCATTCAAAAAATAAACTTTACATCAGACCAAGTCTGAAGACAGTACATCAGCACTTCTGTTTAAATAGCTGGAGCTTCCAGTGGCGGTCAAGGCCATACTGCTTAAGGTATTCAACCTTGAAAGGCACTTATAAAAGAACTGAGCCAGCAGAGACTAAGGCTAAATTCAGCTCCTACCCTAGTTTTAAACAGCTTCAACTGCTTTGTTTTCAGCACAGTCACATTCAGTTTCTACTATTTTAAAGGAAAGTGGGCTCACATAACCAGACATTCGTCTAATGTCAACTAGATAACTCCAAGGAACACAAACAGGGTCCTAAGTTAAAGCCAGCTGTTCTCTTTGCTGCAGATATGTCACTTACATGATACCTTTAGCAGACCAAGTGTTCCATCAAGTGATACGGCTGTAAATAATTTACCAGCAACCCCATAACACTCGATTAAAACCTAGGGAAAGAAGATCTAATTAAATTGTCTCTGAAAGAACAGATAATGATATGACAACTGTGTAAGGGGCAGATGGCAAGTAGAAGCTCATCAGAACATGACAAAATAATTTAGAAGTACTACCTTTATCTGTATAGAGTTGTGACCTCAACCTGTCTGATGATGGCTGTTCTGGAGGTCATTCCTTCGGGCACCTGAATTGACAAGAGGAGTACTGTCTGCCCTTAGAGTGGCATTTGGGCACCTGTAGAGTAAGTCCCTAATCTCTTAGGCAACCAGGTTAGAAAGCATTTAGTGCACCTTTTAGTGATAACCAGCAGACAGCAGGTAAAGTTAGGAACTGCATGAGTCATACAACTGGCAGTCCTTTTTATAAAGGCTGTATGTATAAAAAAGACTGTTGGTAGCAATCAAGCCATTAATGAGTACAGTACTTGTAGCCAAAACTATAAAACTTTGGAAGGCCATTAGTTTAAAAAATGTGTATCTGCTGTACTGTCAAAGGTATGTCTTACAGATTAAATAATAGTTGGAAAATACATCATAGGAACACAGCTACTACCTTGCCACAAATCATACGTGCTTTAAGACAAAGGAACACAGCTCACAGCAGACATTCTCCACGTCTTACAACCTTTGAAGAAGAGGTCTATTTCTTACCTCACACCTAAGAAGAGACACATACATAAACGTAACATCACAGAGTTCAGTATAAACCTACAGTAACCCCAAAGTTCAAATGCATTATCATCCAGTTCAAGGTTTTGCCTGGAACTTAAGAACTTACTGAAGAAAATACAGAGACTTTTGTACTCTGTAGAACGAAGTACCATTCACAAGAAGGGCACGAACCACGTGCATGCTGCTTTAACGCTACCGTCTGTTTCTAGTAAGGCAGACCCAAAAAATAAGCCATTTCTTTTCCATCAGCTGAAGGGCAGCCCAGGGTAGAATCAAGGTTCATCTCAAAGATGTGCCTCTCATTCTCATGCCTGAAAGATATTCACTTCTTAGGTCTCTCAGCTGCCATTAAAGAGGGGTGATGTTATAATCTTAATAAATGTAGACTGTAGCATGTTTTAGACTATTGCAATAGACTATTGCAAACTGCACTACTGATATGTCACAATGCAGGCCCTAAATCGTATTCTACATATAGGTCAAACTTGGACAGCCAGGCAGCAGCAGACATACTGTGGAGTTTCAGAAGAGACAAATGCCTTGGCCTAGAAGCCATGCTTATTTCTGTCTATGAAACTGATACACATGTCCAGGTTGGGTCCCTGTCACTGGGCACAGTAAAACTGAGCTGATTTTTTGAGCAGCAGCACAAAGTTAGGGTAGACATAGGGATCAAGCTGAGTGCAGAAAGCTGAGTGGAAACTGCTTCGATATAACCCTCAATACTTTTTAAAAAGCTAGCAATGCTGATGCCTGGAAGAATAGCTCTTGCCCATATAAGCCCATATTAGAGGATGCAATACCCAAAATAAAATCATCCCTTCCTCATACAGAGTTCATGCCAGCTCTCAGCCACAAATACATATTTATAGCCCAATTTGCCAGCACCTGGACACAGGTTTCTTTAGAGGGATATACCCTGCTAACTACCTTCCCCATTCCCCAACAGCAAAGGCATAAACAAAAATGGAAATGAAAGCAACATTGAAAGATACTAATATCAAAACTTGGCAGGTACACAACCACACCATTTCTACAGGTCTGGAAGACAGTCCTTCAAGTGGGCAATAGTCATTAAGGGAAAAGATTTTTTTCCAGTCATTCACTTGGGAATAAGCTGTTGCACACACAGCTACAATAGCAGGGGCAGTGCGATCCCCAAATTACCAGAGACCAAACAGGAAATGCATCTTGTTTTGGGGTCATACCCTTAGCTAAACAAACTGAGTCCTATTTCACATGAATCTACATTAAATTCTTACATGATAAGGATCTGAACCCTTCTGAATGACAGTGTGTGTTGTGTCACCAGTGTGATGGGTGAAAGAGGGGTGGGTGCTCTGATAGTATTGTCATTGTTCTCATTTTACAAAAAAAATCTTCCCGTACCCCAGCAATTGCCCAAGTGACTTGGAAAGCTCATGAGAACTGAGGCATCCCTCCTGAGCAGAGACACTAACCACTGGATCAGCCTGCCTCCTTCTGCCCATCTCTCACTCAGCCTTAGATTGTAAACTATGAAAGGTCTCCCCACTGTTTTGCAACCTCAGAAGATGACAAAGAACAGTAACTCTTCCACCAGTTGCAGAAATGAAGGTTCAGACTAGTCTCTGAGCTTGTCTATCCCAGTTGGAGTAAGAGAATCTACTGCTCAGAGACAGGCTTTCAAAGTAATTAAACCTGATTCTGGTGCAGCTACATGAGATCAAAGCAAAACTATGCCATGTTATCCACACTTATCTCACAGAAGCTGCAACCTATTTTGTTGGGGACTGGGTACATGCCAGTTTTTTAAGGGGGAAATTGTTAAACTATCTCATAGTTTGAAAATAAACACTGCAAAACTCAACCCTCTCCTTGGTGGTGCTCACAACAGCTGCTGTGCAGGTTACCTTGTAAAGTACCTTTCCCAGAATGCCCATCATTTAAGGACAGGAAGGTCATGCACTTTAGAAAGTCTTATCCTTAAGACAACTCAACAACCATCTGCACAGCAGCATGGAAACCATACTACACTCTCCTGTGAACAGAGGCACTTTGGACTACTTAATATGCCAATACTGCAAGAAGAGGTGGTACCAGGACTTCTTAGAAGAAAAACACAGTAATTTTTCCCAAAGAAATGAGCCTTTCTTACTGAAAAATTGCAAAATCCCTCATCCACCAGGGTGGCTCTCCAATTGTCCTCTGCCTTAAAGTTTGAGGCCAGATAAATCTCAGAGCCACAGCTACTTGCATTAAGGGGCTAAAGGCTCAGCAATTAGAAGAACTCAAAAGAATACTAGAAATGTGGAGACTTGCAGTGCTTACTGTTACTGTTCCCACACCACTGAGGCTTTGTCAGGAAAGCTGATGAAGACCATGCTGCTAACCAACCCTGCAGAATACAGTTTGAATGTGGAGACTTTATTCTTTGCAGTATATATGGGCCATGCCTGGTATGGAAGAGACCTCTCACATCAGGCTCCCCTTGTCAGGAATGCAGGAAGACATAAAAGGCTGAGCCAGCCTATTTATGTAGGGGATCCATGAGGACTGAAAGGGAGAGGCAGGGATCAGACCATGCATTTCCTCACGTGCTTCCCTCCCCCACCCCCGCACCTTGGTTTTACAGCTGCAGGAAGGATCAAGCCAGAACTGTGCAAAATTGCTGAGTCATCGCTGTGGGGCCTCAGAGAGGCTGTCCGCAATGCTTAAGCCAGAGGACAAAGCCATAAGGCAGAAAGCTGAGCAGCTGGAAAGACACTGCAGGGTAGAGGCAGTCAAGGGATACGATGCACCCACTGCAGGTACAGGCAGGATTCACTAGGCTGAAGGTACAGTGTAGAGCCCTGCCTAGGGAAGATTAAGAATCAGAAACATTTTGCATTAAGAGAACTGGAAAGAGGATCCAGGTTAAGCCTAGTAGGTCTTAGCTAGTCCTGGCTAAGTTAGCTAAGAGCAGCGCTGCATCACCACTGCATTGCTGCTGTACTAATTTCTCACTCAAATGAAAGAATAGACGCTACTACCTTCAATTTGAAATCTTACATTGTGAGGTGTCCATTAACTTCAAAGCTCTTCACCTCAGACCACAAACTAGTTATTCCTGGTAACTGAGGCAATTCGAATTAGACAGTAGAAAAAAAAATAAAGAACACATCAGTGGCTGTGGAACATGCCTTGGCAACAGAATGGTGGTGTAGATGTAGAGCTACAAAGATGATGAGGGTACTGCAGCATCTCCCATATGAGGAAAGGCTGAGAGGGCTGGGCCTGTTTAGCCTGAAAAACAGAAGGCTGAGAGGGGATCTCATCAACGTCTACAAATACCCTAAGGGCAAGTGTCAGGAGGATGGGGCCAGGCTCTTTTCAGCAGTGCCCAGCAACAGGACAAGGGGCAACGGGCACAAATTGAAACATTAAGTTCCAACTCAATATGAGGAAGAAATTCTTTACCTTTAGGGTGACAGAGCACTGGAACAGGCTGCCCAGAGACGCTGTGGATTCTCCTTCTCTGGAGACATCCAAAACCCACCTGGATGTGACTCTGCAGCCTGCTCTAGAAGGATCTGCTTTAGCGGAGGAGTTGGACTAGATGATCTCCAGAGGTCCCTTCCAACCCCAACCATTCTGTGATTTAGTTTCCGTAAGAATCAAAAACTAAGTACTAGTGTCACCCTAGCAGAAGTATTGAGCTAGCTCTTGCTAAGTCAGCTACACCTCTGGTTACAGATCGTCAGATGCTAACTGATATGGCCCATTTGTTAGATGCAAATATGTAATTGCCATTACAGAAGAGCATTCAACATCATTACAAAAAACATCTTCCCCAAAAGTAGGATTGTATTTTCTACAAATGTGGTCTCAGCACAAATGCCAGTGTTCCAGTACAGTAGGTGAAGACCTGGACTTACAGCAGCTCTCCTTTCTCCCTCCAAACTTCAGTTTCCACAGACTCCACTCAAGTCATGAGCCACAACTGCAAATGGCCCAGGAATTTAGGGTGTGCTTAGAGGTGTCCCACAAAAACTCTGCCTCATTATACCCATACGAAATACTACCAATACAACAGTGCTTAAATCTGGCCTGTACCAGTCAGTTACTGGTTCTGCAAATACTACACTTGACCCACAAAACAAGACCAAACCAGTTTTAACAGACAAAATACCCTGGCTTAATACAAATGGCATTGACAAGCCCTTTGATACCTGCTCTGGGCTCTCTCCCAGCTCAGTTGTGTGAACAAATGTTAAGTCTTCAGTGTCTGTACTCACCTTGCCTTACTTCAACACTACGACCTCCTTCCCCTTCCAGAGCGCTTACAGACATCCTTGTCTTTCAAACGAAAAAGAAAAAACACCTTTCTTTTTCCAAAGGGAGCAGGTTGAAGGCCTAAGCAAGTCTCCCCAAATGTATCAATCTCCTGATAACAGTATCTGTGTATTTTAGTCTGTTGTTTCCTTAAGGGAGAACAGAAAAGGGCATAGCTTCCAGAATTCATTAAAATAAAGAGGAAAAAAAATACTTCATCTGATATGCACTAAGAGAGTTTGATATTACTAGCTGATGCCACTGTATAAATACTACTGTATACACATTTATGTCAAAGTATTCTGTTAAGGGAAGGTTGCTGACTCAGCAAAAGGTCTTAATCTTTTGATCTGTCATATAAGGGACAAAAGGTCTAAGCTTCTGAATTACCAAACTCTAATTTAGTGTTTAGCTATACGTTAATCAAATCTGTGCGCAAAGTTTAGGCCAAGCTGACTCTCAAGTTAGCAAATACAGTATCATAGCTGGTGCTGGTCTGAGGCACTCTGAATTCTCTCTATAGAAATTGTGGGAGAGTTAAAGTTAGAAGTCTTCAAAAGAAATGTTTTACTTCGTGGAAAGTTTCAGTTTTGGTCAGAAAGACAAAAGGCCCTTAAACTGAAATGTTTTTCTTGGCAGATGAAGAACAGTTTTTAAGAGGGAGACATCTAAAAAAGTCAGGAAGCTTTAAACAACAAAATTTTACTACTTCTGCTGATTTCAGCGGAGCTATGCAACTGTATCCTAAAGCAGGATTTAGTCCTCTAGCTTACTTTAAAGGTAAAAAGAAGAAAACACTGCTCTGGAACCTGAAAACTGTTGCCAGAAAATTCTCCAGGCTTTAAAGATGGGTAGGGAAACATATGTGGAGAGGTTCTCCTAGAGCACTAGAGACAGCCTAAGAGGCACCAACACATCTTCCAGTTAACTATACTTACTGACAGATCCACTTACCCCCCCTAATATCTTTCAGTGGCGATGCCTGGTTGAAGTTCTCAATCCATGAAATGTATTATTTCTTCTTTCCAGTTTATTCAGCATCATTAATAACTAAAAATAAAACCTCACACTGGAATCTGCAAGTCTTAACAATAGCCCACACAACAGCAGCAATGAGAAGCTCAAAACTTCCTTTCTAAATTTAGGTTGCTTCAAACAGAAGTGAAAGTTCTTTGATAAATCAACAAACCCATGTTTTAGAAGCACGTGAGGAGAGTAGAACTAGGCAGGAAATTCCTGCCGTGTTAAACTTACTTGCAAAAGACTTCTCAATATTTTCAGGGACCCAGACCTGAGGCTCCTGGCTGCATTCTGAAAACTGTGGTCAATTACCTGTTTTGGCAGCATCAGGTCAGAGCAGGTCAGAACCTGGATGTGCTGCAACCCAGTAAGATGCCTCAGGGTCATGTTAATTACTGCTCTAAAGTTGATCTCACAGCTTCTGCTATTAGAGCTCTTCCATTTGGAATAACTAATAGTCATCATATCAGAGGCACTCTGTAGCCCCTGATCAAAGCATGATTCCTTATTGTACTGATGAAGTGTCCTGCAATTATTCTCTGCTTCCCCAAGATGCACACAGTATGAATTAGATTTTCTCTCTAGGCAGAAGAGGAATGACAGACACCTGCCCTCTGTTCACTTCAGAATACATTCCTGAGAGAAAAAGACAGCTATATTTTAACTTAAAGCCAAATTTAAAAGTACTAAAAGTAAGATGGAAGCAGTGGATCCAATTCTGCCTACAGAATCCTGAAAGCAGACAGGGAATAGCTAACGAGCATGAAGCAGCTGCCTTGCAACTGTTCTCAGAGTTACACCAGCAAATACCCAGGAAGGTTCTGCAGAGGTCGTCTGAAATTCCATTTACACTAACATTAAAAGAATAACTACTGTTCAACTACCTTGTAGGCAGTCACTGCCCTAATTCAAGGCAAGTCAGCATTTCCTTGTAGCCACATGCAAACATGGCGTAGCCCCAGTGGTGAGTCTCAGCATACATGGAATTAGTCCTTTAAAACATAAGAGTATTGAGATAAATTCTCCCTACAGAGATTTAAAACTAGGACATCCTGGTCAGTGGCTTGTTTAGCAGTGTTATGGGCCAAGGCATCCTTTCCCTCTGTCTGAGGGGAGGGTTCACAAGACAACACACTCACAGAATGACAAGGAGTCACCTATCTTATTCTTAGACAGAGGATGCCATGGCCCTGCAATGGGGTTCAGCCACAGCCCTCGACACTATGCCTCCAACCACCTCCCCAAGGATAATCAGAAGAAACACATGAAACTCCTTGTTTTCTCCCTTTAGGAAAATCACTGCTAAAGGAAAAAAAAAAAAAAAAACCACCACAACAGGAAGCTGTGTCTTTTTTTCCTCTCATTCAGTAAAGCATGGAAAGTGCATTTGAGTCACAGCCATCTAAGCACACATTCTGCATGCACCATCTGTTACACCCCCCTTCCCTGAATCACTTTTGGCTGACCAAAAGTGTTGCTAGTCAAGCTACAAAATTCACAGCCCATACTTAGGTGGGGGGAGTTCTATTGAGAAGCTGGCTGCTTTTACCTGTCCTTGTGGCATTACTTCTTAGGAAACAAGTAATTTTAGGTATTTTGAATGATAACCTGAGTAACACCTGAAAAGGTTTAGAGCCAAAGCAAGCAAATATTCTAACTTTGAGTTCTGTTTTAGTCTTTTCCACACTAACACTAATAACTTTACGCTATCATGTGCTTTGCCCACTATGCCAAACATCACAACCCCTCTGCTAGGCTAAACTTGCACACTTCTGCAGCTAGCTGCAAGCTATTTCAATCTACTATTTCTTCCCCACACACACCTTTTTTTTTTTTTTTAATTAAAAAAAATCACTCACTTCTTGGAAGCAAAAACGCTAGCCAGCTCCTCATCTCCTGTGCACCTGCACAACCATATTGATTTCAGGATCAATTTAAAGCATCACTGTATAGGCCATGTTGTGAGTTAAACAGTCCTGAGCTCAGGTGCCCAAGTCCAATGAGATTTGCATCTTCCACCTACAGACAGCTCAAACAGCTCAGACTTAAGATACATGCGCTGCGCTTAGAGAAAGATGAACAAAAGACATCTACTATCAGACTGGGCTATGATACACACATGCCCAGAGAGATTAGGGCCTAAGATAAGGTTTGAGTTTCCACCTCAGAAATGCTCAAGGATGCAGTCTAAGCAGCTCATGCAAAAAGCAGGTTTACAGCACAGACAGCGAGCTCAGCCACAGAACTGACAACTGTCTACTAGCACAGGTTCAAGCGAACACTACAGCTGCACCAGTGATTGCTTCACGTTCCTTGGAGCACGTACAGAGGGAGTACAGCTGGGCTGGGACATGCCTCTGGGATCTCCAGGTGGCACAGGAGCTCTGTGCAGCTCTGGCATAAGGCAAAAGACATATCTGATCACCTGTACACTCTGCTGGTTCTCAGTTGTTCTCCCACATTATCAGCAATACAGAGTTTCTCTAGTTTAACTTGGGACTGATCCTGTCCTAGATTCTGGGGATGTGGACTACAACCCACCACCTGCCCTCGCTTGAGCTCTGCCAAGAAGGAGTCACTGCAGTCAAAGCCAAGCCAGATTGCCAGACTGTTTCTTAACGATGTTGAGCTAGTCTTTGACTAGGTTCAGACTCCCACCAAGAAGCAGGAGTGCCCAAAACACTTCTATGCACAACTGCTCACAAGTTATGTCTTGGAAGCATTACCCATTTATTTTGTCCAGATTCAAAGAGCCTCTGGTTCCTCTGGTTTGCTAGCCACGGCAACACTGTGCTGCTGGTAGCATCAACTGTGTGGGATTACTCCATGGGAGTGAGAAATGAGCACGGAGGGAAGTCTCCAAGAGATGTCTGAGTCAGTAACTCTGGGTGGTGTCATCTGTGCCTTTCACACAGTAATCCAGCCAATACATTTTCCAACTCTCAAAACAGTGAGAGATAGCTGGGCTTGCTTTCATTAAAATTCTTTTAGTACAAAAAACATTTTAAAAAAAAATTGCTACAGGCTAAAAAAAAGGATATGAAATCTTAGCCTTAAACGAAAGGTGAGAATTTCTCTCTGAAGCATCTGAAAGATTACATGGTGGAAATATCATTTTAAGCACAACTATTCCCTAAATAATTTGGTGTGTCACATGGCTTCTTTTGTAAAGTGTTCCTATTTATGAATAAAAACAAGTGATAAATTTGTGTACCACCACACTGACTCATAGCTGTAAATCTGTCACTAGTGTGCAGCTGTAACACTAATCGGGGTTTTCCCTTGTGAAATGCAGTTAATAGCTAGCATTTGAACTTGAGTAGCAGACCAAATTCTGCTCAGGTGCTATCTGTGTAAGCATGGCCACGTCCATGAGTTTAGCTAGATACAGCTGAGGTTCAAGTCAGGCTACTTCACTGATTAGAACAATTTTGAACAAGCAGTAAACATCAGAAATCACATACAGAGACTGAGGCTTGTCTGACACTTCCTGTTAGTGTGTAGGCATGTTTGTACAGAGGTCTCAACTCCAGGATCTGCTGAACTTCTTTATTGGAGTTCAGTTGCTGAAAAACGTCTCCAAGCTGACTCTGTATTAGGATGAGTAGGAATAATTTTGTTTTAACACAATCCAGTAACCACACAACCAGTCTTAGAGAGGCAAAGGCAGCACAAAGCCTTACTCTGATACTTTTCTGGCTTCCCAATCAGTGCATCGTAGAATCCAACCCAAGGCTATAAGTACATACAGACCTTGACAGAAAAGTGAAGAGAATCCCTTGTCTTATCTTCGTCTTGATAACTACTCATCAGAGCTTGTCCTGGAAACTCCAGGTAAGTTAAAACACTGCTGCTCACTTTTTGTGTAAACATTTACGCAAAATCAAATGTAGGAGATGAGATAAATTCCATTATGACGTGCAAATTCTGATCATGTATGAAGAAACATTGTCACAAAGGAAAGATGAAGTCTACAGGCTTTATAATAATATATGGTTCTGACTCCTTCAAAGTCAAACAGAATCCCTGTTAAAGCCTATCTTATACAAACAAGCACACAAATTTAAGAAAAAAAGAGAGTCCTACAAAAAAGGATGACAACTTTAAGAAAAAGCAACCGCGTTGCATATATGCAAGAAGTAAGATGAAGTAAGAGACTTTGTTCTCTTACATAAGACCTACTGAAAAGGAAGTCTTCTCAGCTGAACAAGGCTCATAAACATGTGGCTACAGGTTGCAGTTTGGCTTGAAAAATTCATTACTCCCACTACTTCCAATTTACAAACATTTCTTTTCCTTTCCTTATGTGTATCACATGCCCAACTTCCAGTCTGCAAGTCTGGACAATTAGAATTCCTCTTCCTCTCCTCTCATGCGTCTCCCCATTTTCAAAGCATTTGTTTCTGCTTAGAGATTGCTTGGTAAGAGATAAGCCTTTTCTGGCCAAATTGACAAATGAATCAAGATAACGTTAAAGCAAGTTCAAACATATTTAATCCACAGGTATCATTCAGCCAATATGAAAGACTGATTTGTGGAGTAGTAGACTTATTTGTGACGCAGCACAGATGGTGTCAGGCTTTCTGATCTGGTGTTACATTTCCAGAGGTGCTGAACAGAAGACATTCCTGAGGAAGAAGTCAAAGTGATCTTTGCATATGGGGCCAAAAGCATCTCTATCACAGACACAGTCCACCAGAGAGCAATGAGAACAGTTTCTCTCAAAGAGCAGGCATAGATTTTAGCAATGCATGCTACTGCCCCACCCTGACACTCCCACCATAAACAGTTTGGAGGCAGCTTCCATACCAGAAAAACTGCAGTCTGCTCTTACAATGCAAGAACCAAGGTAGAAAGAAAATACATCTGAACACACTCTAGGTCTCTGTTCAGCCTGGTGCTGCCTCATCTTTGCTGCAGTTAGAAGTGGGAGGGGCAGGGGGGGCACACACATGTCCCACTTCATCCCTCTAATTCCCACACTTCACCAAACCAGCTATGCTGTTTCCAGCAGAAAAGATTGAGAAACCATAGGAACCTTCCCTGCAGCCAGCACACAGGACTATATTCTCCTCCTCATGCCCAAGAAACTGGCTTGGGCTGCAGCGTTAGAAGTTTCATGTGCTTCACTACAGATGTCTAGTCCCATTATCAGCTTCCTAGCCAGAGAAATGAATCCAGAAAGATACTGCTTTTACGAAGAAATACAGATAAAAATAATACACTTCTAACTTTGCAAAACAAATTTAAGAGTCATGCAAGGGATTAGCATAATGACAGAGTTAAAGATGACACGGTTGTTTCTTTCCAAAGATGCTTGGAGCAACACTGGATGCTCACCACACAGCATGACATTTTTTGCTCTCACATATGGGTTAAAAATTACCATTATTTTCCATTTCAGTTTTGTAGTTGACTTGAGAAGTGAGTAAACCTGCTAGGACAGAACTGAAAGCAAGCCATATACCAAAGAAGTGGGTAAAAAGAAAAAAACCTCAAGCACTTATTTGGCAGAGCATAAAAAATTTCAAAAAAGTACAAGACCTAGTGGCATCAGAGAACCTGGTCTGCTAATAACCAAACTAACACAATATACTTTCCACTACAGGGAAACTCCCTGCCCTTCTAAGAAATGGCCTTCCTACATGTGAAACAGGGTCAAGCTCACATAAGACATCTACACTCAACACATTATTTGCAAGCAATTCCCATAGCCCTTCTTTACTCCCCTTCTTTCTGTATTACAGAAAGTTCTCCTTGCACTCATTTGAACTGCCATGAGTGCTTATCTTTACCTGTCAAGATCCCAGTTTGAAATCTTTATCTACCATGTGCTTTATTCTGAGAAGACCTTATACACCAGAGGAATGAGGAAGGACTTAAAGCATTTCAGTAAATTGGGAGGGACATAAGCATGCACTCAAATACCTTTAGTTAAGTTGATGTTCTTGACTTTGAAACATACACACATTATGAATCATGTGGCATACATGACAGCTATCTAAGCTGTGAACAGGCACAGAGGGAAGTGGTGCCAAAAGGACCAAGCTAGCATCTCTAGTGTAAAAAATAACACAAGCATTTAGATGAATTTGCACTGGTGTTCTCAGCTATCGATTCCATTCCCACTACAACTACTTTCAGAAGTTAACTTCAGGGCTGTGCTAACCTTGAGATTAGAAATGGCAACGAGCATGCACTGCTGTCTGACCTGCGCTGGAATAGTTTAGAGCACCACAGCCACCTGACAGCATTCACCCCCATGCACACATGGCCTGAATGGCTGCAGTTCACTGACATAGAAGACTGTGTTCAAGGAGATATCCCTTCACCTGTTAAGTTCACAGTTTTGACACCAAAACTTGACACCACAGAACTTTCCAAGACATATGAGCTATATACAAATAGACACTTCCCTGCCTTTTTCTTCCTTTGAACAAAAAGAAAAAGTGAAATCAATTTCTGACTTACTATATTGGACTGCTTTCAAATCACACACATGGAACCTCACATTTGGCCTCAGAAGCTACTTCTTCAACTTCCAGAGTCATTCCCTCTGTTCCCAAACTAGTACTTCCCACTTCCAGTTTGCTGCTTTATCTGTCTCATGTTTTATCATTTCCTTGTGGCTTTGCTACACAGTTTACCAGTTATACTGATGCAGCTAAATTTCCGTAACTCTTTTTCCATGAAAAACTTTCTGCACAAAACCAGAAGACACATGTAGATTCCAGTCCAAAGTACAGATGAGACTTGCAGGCCCAGCAACCATATCACTAGTAGCCACGAATCACAATCCACACAGCCATTCTGCAACTTGTCAGGGCCACCCAGCGAATCGCAGCAGGGACTGTAGATCTCCAAGCTTCTAGCTTCTGGTTGAAGTACTGACTCAAGGAGTTGCCTACAGTCTGTGCAGAGCTGCACACCACAGTCAAACCATCAGTAACACTGGCCCTCTGCAATATCGGAGCACTTGTCTCTACTGATGTGATCTGATAAGCAAACGCGTATGACCACACATGCATTTCTGACACATTAACCAAGGCACAGTAATTACACCACGTAATGCCACAGGCAGGGCGCCTGGTACTTGAGGCTATACAGCAGTCCACCACCTTCTGCTGCACCCCGGAAAATTACAGCTTAGGGAACAAAACACAGACCCTCACCTCCTACAGTCTGGTTCTCTGCTCTGCATCTGTAGACAAACCCACTGCAGAATGGCACAGAAAGCTAAGCACAAGATTCAGACTATGCTTGACAACATGTATTTTGGTACAGGCAACAGAACACAGCAAAGGGCACAGAGTCTATACCCATGCCCATAGCTTCACATGTTGGCAGAGATCCAGTACTTGGTTGAATTCCCAGAGAAATCATATACTGGACTGTGCATCAAAGAATTTTTTCAGCTAAGCTTTTTTTCTGATCATAAATTTGGTAATCATCAGTGAATGAGGCACCCATTTGTTTAAGCAGATAAATGCTTAAGAGGAACGCATGCACACACTCGACAACTATCACTAAAACAGCTTTTGTTGCTTTAAGAAGAACCTGAAGATGATAGCAGGCCTTTATCCTTTGTGAATAAAGGTTTCCTTTTAGAACAGGTTCACCAGCAAAATACTGATGATAATTTTCCGAAATGATGCTGATTTATATTGTTTGAGCATTAAAAAGGCCATCAGTAGAGTTGCCAAAAGCCCACACAAATACTGTTTTATAAAGAATAGCCTTCTGAATGCTATTTGGAGGTGGCAGGAGGAAAAAAAATAAAGAAAAAAAAAAGTGCTACAAATTTGCAAGGGAAAAAACCCAAAACAAAACAGAACAAATAAACAAACAAACAAAAAAAAACACAGAAAAGGCAGAGGAAGAATGAATGATAGATTTCCAAGAAGTTGTGCCAAAATCTACCTACCACCTATTGTTTCACAATTTTTTTCCCAACCTTCCTTTCTCGTGTGATGGATCTTGCAGCATATACGTTTGTTGCAGTTACAGTGTTGTAATGATTTTTCTTTCTAAAGGCCCCATGCTCTAGCTCCACAGTCTCCAGTATCAGGCTAGAGAAAAGGACCATTACTAGCCTTTACATGAAACTTCTATCAAAGGTGGCAGGGGGGATTTTTAACTCTGCTTAGAGCAACAGTACCTGCACACAAGGTAAAAAGAAATGTTATTGAAGTATCTAAAGGTCAAATGAAGTAAGCAAGAATAAATCTACATTCCCTTTCTAAATACTTACGCAGGCTCATGTACAGATTCAGCCCTCCTTTGAAGGCATTACAACAGCACATGCTTTGTGCTTTAAAGTTTCATATAATCTTTCTAAACAGCAAAACATCTCTCCAACCCAGATGGTGCTGCTGTTTTGTCAGCCACACCAATGGAGTGAAAAGGAGCATCAAATTAGATCAGTGAAACTGAGCCCAGGATAGAGAGACAGGCCTGGAGACGAGGGCAGGAACCATCAGAAGCTAACACCGAAGACCTGAGGGAAAGAGCGAGTCCATCCTGCTTCCCAGGGCGATGTGGTGACCCACGTTCTGCAAGGGAGCCTCGGGTCACCTCTGGTCCCCACCTCACATCGCACCTACCTCCACAGTGACACCAGCCCAGCCGCAGGCCCCAGGGCCGCGCAGTGGCGCGGGGGGCGGCGGAGCGCGACCACATGCAGCTCCCGCTCCCCGCGAAGCCGCCTGAAGCCGGGGGGCGCGCCCGGACGCGGCAGCCACGAGCCGGCCCAGCGGTTCCCCCGCACCTGTCCGCCCCCGCTCGCCCCCCGCCTCTCCCGCGACGCCCTCCGAGCGGCGGGGGGCTAGCTGGGGGACCCTGCCGCGGCCAGCCCGGCCCCACCGCCGGGCCGGGGCGGGGACCGACCCCCTACTGACAGGGCTGCCGCGGCGCTGGGGGCGTCCTTCCCTCCCGCACAACCCGCCCTACCCGGGGGAAAAGGGCGGGAGGGAGAGGGTGCCTCACGGCCCCGGCACCGGGGAGGGCGCGGGGCCCCCGCGCTGAGAGGAAAGGGCTCCGGGGGAAGGGGCAGGCCTCAGCCCCCAGCTGTGAGGAACGGGCACGCCGGGGGGCGGTGGCGGGGCTCCCCTCCGGCCTCGCCGCGGCTGCCGAGCCCCGTACCTCCAGGGTGCGGATCTCCTGCTGGGTGAGGTCGTTGGACGCGGCGCATTTCGTGCGGAGCCCGCGCAGGTTGGAGAGCGAGATGTCGATGAGGTCCTGCAGCAGCCCGCACTGCTGCAGCGTGCTCCGCACGGCCGGCAAGCCCCGCGCCGCCGCGCCCGCCCGGGGCCCCGCGCCGCCGCCGCCCGCCACCGCCTCACCACCGCTCCGCTCCCTCCTCTCCAGCATGCCGGCGGCTCGCAGGGCAGCCGCTCTATCCATTCCTCGGCATCAGGGAGGCCGAGGAGGAGAGGCGGCGGCAGCGGCGAGGGGCGGGGGGGGAGGGCGGGCAGCCGGCGGCTCGCTCCGCCCCGCCTCTCCTCGCCGGGCAATTACCGCGCATTAACTTGCACGCCGGAGAGGCACCGCGGGCGCGGCCGGCCCGCGCAGCGCAGCCGGCGGCTGTTCCAGGAGGGGGCGCAGCGGCCGCTCCGCCCCACCGCCCGCCTCAGCCCCTCAGCACCGCCCTCCGCTCCCCTCGGCGCCCGCCTCAGCCCCTCAGCGCCGCCCTTCGCTCCCCTCAGCACTGTTCTCTGCTCCCCTCGGCGCCGCCATTCGCTCCCCCTCATCACCTGCCTCAGCCCCACCCTCTGCTTCCCTGAGCTCCCGCCTGAGCACCACCCTCTGCTCTCCTCAGGCACTCAGCGCTGCCCCCCACTCCCCTTAGCTCCTCAGTCCCTCAGCTGTGTCCTCAGCTCTCCTCAGCGTTGGCCTCAGTGCCTGCCTCTGCTCCCCTCAGTGCTTTCCTCTGCTCTCTTCAGCACCAGCCTCAGCACCCACCTCAGTGCCACCCTCTGCTCTCCTCAGCCCCTTAGCACCTGCCTCAGCTCAGTGCCCACCATAGTATCCCTACTGCTGTCTTAGCACATCCCTCCGCTCGCCTCAGCCTCTGGCCACCTTCTCAGCCTGCCTCAGCCTTTCTACAGGTATGTTGGGACTTGTAGCCCACCTTACAGGAGTCCCTGCCTCAGCCCACTGAAGGAAAAAGGGTAGAGGGTAGTGCTGCACCTGGCCAGCCCACCCAGAGGTGTGAGGGCCCTGCTGGTGGGTCTGGCCTCTCACTGTGGGCAAGGGATCCAGCCAGGCCCCTCACACCTCTGGGAGGAGCACTGTGCACAGCATGAGGGGACAAACCTATCTATGTGTCTGTAGACACTAAATGCCACAAGGAGCTGAAGGTTCGGAGGTTAAAAACAGCATCAAAATGGCATTGCACATGTTCAGTGCCATCCCACAGAAGCCCCTTGTGTGTTTCTGGATGGGGTGGTCTGCTGCGGCCACGGCACAGCCAGAGCCATTGGGGCTGGAGTCTGTGGTGTGGCACAAGCAGTTACAAAGTTGACTGACACTGGTGACATCTGTGCCATTACACTGGCAGAAACCAAGTGCTAGCTATAAACAAGACACTTTCTAAGACCATAGAGAGCTTTCCTAAAATATCATTTCCCAAATGTTCTATAAATCGATCAGGAACATGTTTTATTTGACATAAACCTTTACTTAGTAAAGAATAACTGCAGGTCTAGTACATGAAGTGAACATTATTATAAATATATTTTAGTGAATTTAAACACTTGAGTGCAATAGTTGTGTGGGTTAATTCATGTCATGAGTAGGAGGGAATTTTATTATGGCCTCATGGAACCACTGTGGTTTCAGCTTTCACAATGGAAATGCTAGGAAAATGGTACAGGTAACTGCATTACAGGTGCATTTGTTTGCATATCTTAACTGTCTAATGGACTTTCACAGACCTGAGAAGTCAGTGCAGGAACCTTGCATCTTCCAATTACTAGAAGGATTAGGACTATTCATCTGATGTGAGGGATCCAGAAAGGCAATTTGGTTGCATCTTGCTGACAAAAGATAGCCTCCTTAATTTGGACTAGATTGACACCACGTTTTAAAAGCTGAAACTACATCTGAGCCACATGTGGCAATACAGAAGAGAATTTTATGCAAAAAAAAAAAAAAAGGGGGGGGGGCCAATATGAATATAGGACATGAGGCAGTGGAGCAGGGCAAATCAGCTGACACTGAGCTGTTTTTCTCATGGTTAGATGGATACTGGTATCCACATCAGTTTGTGTGCATGTGCATCAAGTAGTGTGACATATGCTGTTTAGTAATTTTCTTCAGAATGTGGGTCAGGTTAAGTATTTTATTTCATTGTCATTATTCACATGCTGTAAATTTCATGTTCACTCAGGGCTTTGCTCTATTAGGGTTTAATTAGTTTGCCATCTGATAAGACCTGTGGTTTTGGGAAAGTAACTTATTTTGCTTATTACCTACATATTTCTGACCCTGTGAAAAAGTCAGATAAAGACCCCCTTTCCTCTTAGGAGTACTGGAAGTTTCACACTGGAAATTTTAGTTTGTAGAACTCGTGACAGACTGAAATCATCAAATAGAGGTGATCATGGCACTGGGAAATATTATCAGGGACATTATTCTTGTAGACATTCTCTGTATACCTTCCTGAGAACATCCATTTGCTAATAGACAAGAAACCGAATGCATTGCATAAGAAAGCAAGCTAGGAAAATTGTGGGCTGTGCATCACAAGATATTTGGCATTCTCTGCAAGTGTTTGTGTACTGCGTTGGGAGTGCCGGCCTCATTAGCTGGCTACCGTAAGTGGGCAGCATTCCAGTCCCAGCATACAAGACTGCCCTCTGGGTCTGCGTGGAAAAATGTGCTGACTAAACGCTCCATACTCGCGCCATGCATTCATGTCCCTGCTCAGCATTGCTCGTCGGCTCGCATGTTCGTGAGGCTGTCACATTCACAGGAGAAATGGGGAATCTCCCAGTGCTCTTCTGTGGAAGCAGATTACGCACAAGTGAGCGCTCTCATTCTAGCTAGCTCCTTAACTCCAGTAGCAAGGCAGAAAGAAGAGGCAGAGCTGCATACACTGAACCACAGGGGAACCATTATCTTACTCTGAGATGAACCCAGAACTGTGTTAATGCAGGACTGCAACCTTGGGTGTCCCACAGAGTTGCAGCCTGCGTCATCCAGGGTGACCACAGACCAGATGTGATGCTGAGGACCAGGAGCAGACATTTGTGAACATGGGGGTGGAGTGTAATTTTTGTGATTTCATGGATGAGGCCAGCAGGATTTCACAGTCTCCTTTTCCAGACCCACAAATCCAGCCATGACAGATCATCCCCATGAGACACAGATTCTATTCAGCTGCCACACACATCTATGTTAGGGTCTTCATTTAATTCCTCAAACATGCTGTGTTTCATATGAGGTCTGTATTGAGAATGTGTATTGGAGAAAACAGCTCAGAAGGGGGGGGAGAAGTTATTCCAACTTCATTAGCATTTATGCCTAGTGATCAGTATTTCCCAGCATCTTGCATCTTGCACAGACAATTTTAAATTCTACCATGTTGATCCTGTTGTCATTTTTTCACAGTCTTTCCCTTGAAAACAAAGATACAGAAAGAAATGGAAGGAAAGCATGTTGACTGGCAGCTGAGTACAGGTTGGAGTTTTACCACAAACTTTGTGTGTAATCTTGATAATTTAAGTTTAGCTCTCTGTCTATAAGAAAAGGGGAATAAACCCACTGCAAACCCACTGCTTTATCAGGGGGGTTGAAATGAGAAATACCGTGTCTGGGCAATGCTAGAAGGACCATGTAAGCACACTGATTGAGTTGTTTTGCCCAGAGATTCAGGGAAGTAACATCTTTCATATTTTATTCATTGATGCCCTTGTTAGGAATTTTTCTTCAATGTAAAGTGTATGCATGGTAGACATGAGAACTGTATTCTGTGGAGGAAAACAACTGCTTTTTTGTTGAATCAGGGGAACCACAAACATGTTGTGTACTTCATTCCTATGTGAAGTGTACAGTGGCCTTTTTTTGTATATCAATAAACAACAATAGTTTTGAAAACAACAATAAAATGTGGAATGCCTAAACTGGATCAGGGAAAACTGTTAAGTCTTTGGTTAAACCACTGACCTAAGAACTGAAAGGATTTCTCTTCCCTGCTGCCCCCTATCTCTTGTCCACACAGGCCAAGTTCTCTGGGACAAGAATTTTGCTTTGCTAACTACCGCAACAAAGGCCTAGCCTTGGTAGTTGCCTCTAGGAAGTCCAGCCCTGTAGACCATATCAAGGGTCTTCAATTCAGTAACATAAGCTCGCTGGAGAAAAGCAAAGATCTTTTTATTCCTGAAGAAAGAAAAGCACTGATGCATTTCACATGCTGCTTTTATGAAAAGCTTCTATTACCTTTTTAGCTAGCTTGCCCTAATTTCATTCAGCTATCACAACAGTGAATTTAGATGATGAGACTGAATTACTCTATTTGATGTGTTTAACACATAATAGAAACCTGTTTTAAGAAAATGCAGTGTTGGGATTTGAAGAGTTGAGATGTTAGGTGTTTCAGATAAAAGAGGCCTTTATTATGGATGATTTTCCCCTCAAAGGCTTCCTCCTACACTGACAGTAAGAGTATTCCTTTCTCGCTGCAGTGCAGCACAATAATGCACAGTAGCTCTGGCATGCTTGTCTGTTGTAAAGTCGAGAAACTTAAGTCCTATTTTTAGACCTGCTGCTGGATATTCTTTTTAGGATGTACAGAGAAAGTGAAGATGGTGAGATGGTGGTCATGGGACAAATCCTCAACATTTTGCCCAGTTTAAGTATCGCCATTGCCTGCAACTGAGCCAAACCAGTTCATACCACTTAAAATTTGACCTGCACATTTAAGAAGATTTTTAGCATAGGTTCACTTCTTCCACAGACTTTTTTCTGCTCAGCTTCCTGTTTGGTGAGCCTTATGCACAAATTACAGTAGAGGCCACCTTGGGCAGGCAAAACACCCACTCCTTTCTGTCAGCTTATTTTTTCCTTCTTTTGTGTCACCTGTCATCAGAGAACCCCGGAGTTTAATAGGAGTCTTCTGCCAGTTAAAATGGCAAGGTCAAAAGCTAGGGATGGAACAGCAGATCCACAGGTTTGACAGTAGTATATACCAGCAAGACGTGGACAGATACAGGAAACTGAACTGCATGGTGAGAATAATGGAGAAAGAGATGTGCAAATTAAACATTACTGTTGTTAAAAGTAATTTTCCTGGCTGGGGAAAAAACATTGTGCTTCTCATAAGTCTAAGAGAAACAATTCTTGCTCCACAAATAGAGGACACAAGAAACTAGCTGTGTAGCTACACTCAGCATTTTCTTGTAGACAGATCAACAGAAAGGAACTTCAAAATGGGACTGAAAGAATGATCACTGGAGTGATGTGTTCATCTTGTAAGACCTCACCTCCTGGAGTCACGTGAGTAAGCAAGAACTACAGCTGTTACAGCAACCAAAAACTTCCTAGCTTTAAGAAAGCTTGAATATACAAATTCTAATAGTCCACAAAGCAAATAAAAAACTTAACATTTTATTTTTACAAAAATCTCATGGGTTTTGCAGACTTGCTTTAGCACTAGCTGTGTTGCCATAATGCTGCTTTTTTGTCTGCTATTTATCACCAGTCTCTTCAGTTTAGACTATAAACTGTTTGGGGCAGGAAGTGTCTTTTACTCTCTGCTTGCATGGTAATGCCTGAATCTCAGTTACAAGCCTCTAAGCTCTGCTGCAATGTAAATACTTAATATTGATAGTCACAGAGGACTTAGCCCCCACCCCACTCGGTTGAGGCATGCCAGTCTGCAGGGTTTGTTCTAGCAGCCAACAAGCCAACAGTGAAAAGTGACAAATTTTGTTGGCGAAAGATATTCATAGGTCTAACAAGGATAAGAAACACCCGCCTCTAGAACAGAGGCTTATGTCTCTCCAAGGATAAACACACCCAAGATTGACTCATGCTGGCATAATCCCCTTGTGCAATTTATATATTGGCATTAGATGTGTGTGAGGAAAAAAGACAAATATTTGGTTAATAAAACAACACAGGCATAATAAAAATCAATTAAGCAGCTTTACTTCTTAAAACACTGTAGCAGGTGAGCTGCTGCTCTTCCCCTCAGACAGGCATATCCATTCCTGCAAGCAGAGCTTCCTCATGTTTGTTTTATCTGCAGCGAAATAACCAGCTTATTTGGTTCAGTGTTTTAAGACTAAAAATAATAAATAAATAAATAAAGTCCAGTACCCCACAGTCTGGTGAGGGAGGGGGTATATAGTGTCGTGGAAAAAGCAAGCTCATATTTCACAAGAGAGCTTTTTCAAGTGTATTGCATAAGGAGATTACAGCCCTGAGTCTGAAACAGGGCTGAAGGTTTTAGTTGCTTTTGCCGCTGCCTCTGTCATTAGCATGCTACTGAACTGCATCACAACAGCCCCTCTTTCATCTGTGTGAAAAAAGGCTCAAGGTCCATCATTACATTTTTCAGAGCTGTTACCCTACATGACTATTAGCTTCATTCCCCCAAGCCCTTTCTTGTTGTTTTAAATAAAAGGAAAGGAGTTGGACAGGTTAATCATCTGTTCACATTATACCCTGTGCTCTTGGATACATTTCATGTCACAGGCCTATAGAAAGGACAAGTCCAGATTCTGCTGTGCATGCCCTGTGTAAGGCTTGTCCTGCACTTGGGGTTTTGGCAATGTAGTTATGTTGATTAGAAAAATGAGAAAAAACTCCTCATACCCCTGTATGCTGTACTTCTGTCAGCAAAACTCAGACTCAATGCCAGTTTTGCTGGCAAAAGGGAAAAAACCCTTACCTTTTCCTGATGCAGCCTTTTCTGTGTGGAGAGAGATTTTACCACCAGTTCTCCTACTGTTCTGTGGGAGGCCTCATTTCCAGTTCTGCAACCCATCTTGCACATCTCTGTGTGCAATGCCTCAGAAGTGGGGTGACCACATACATTTCTCAAGCAATTAATTATGTCTCTCATCACATACCTAGCAAGAAATCTGTCCTGGGATCAGCAGGGCCTGCTGGATAATCCACATCCCTTTCCATGGGAGGAGCAGGACCACAAAGACTGCTCGATCCAACATCCACATTCTTCCCAAGATTCGTCTGCACATCTGATGTAGCTGTGTCCCTCTATTGTGCATGGTGGGACCTCAGAGGAGCTATTGCCATCTTACACTTGCAAAACACGGAAGTCACTTGTCCTTAAGCATTCTGGTGCATGTCTTGTAGCTCTCGGTTATGTAGCCATCTGTGGGAAGAGCCTGGATGGACTAATATCTCTGATTTAGAGATTTAGCTCTGCAGTAGATAAAAGTGGAAGGAGCTGGCTTTCACAGCTTTCTAAAAGCTGAGACACTGTAAAACAGGATGGGCCAAGTTATATTAGTAGAGGATCAGCATAAATGCATCTGATTGGCATTGCCTGTTGAGTTCCTTCATAGGAGGTGGAATTCTGCAGGCAGCTGTCTGTGCGTTGTGGTGTTCCTCCTGGCCCCATGACCTGCTCCTGCTCTACTGAGTCAGGCTCTTAAAGACCAGGTCTTTAAGAAATGAAAAGCCTGCAGACAGTCTAAATAAAACTTGCAACATTATTATGAATATTTCAAAACTTTAACCTGTCCCCTGCAAAAAACTTGGCTCAGCTCTAAGTCATTACAGTGATGATAATAGAAAGGACATTTTATTCACCTGTCATTCTAGCTCTTGATGAGTTGAGAATTAATCTGCAGAAGGAAAAGCAAACACATAATCTTTGTTCCTTCCAGTTCAGAGTCCTTTGAAATAGGTGTCTTCCCAGTCAGTAAATTTTGGATTAGGTCCTCATTCCGCCTTCCTTTCCACCGTCCCTACAGTACCATGAAAATTCAGGCTGTTTCTCTTTACTTCCTTCCTCTTCATAAAATGTCTAATAATCAGCCATCTGGTGTCCAAGATGCCTTGAGTATTAGGGCATTTCCTTTATCCAGGGGAGGCTTGTGAGAAGAAAGATAAATGTGTTCATGACCCATCCCTGCTGTGTGCTGATTAGGGTCTGGCACTTTTTCTTTGTTCGCAATGATTACTGTAGCATTAAGTTGTTTGGTAGAAAAACAAATTTAAAGGGAGAATCTTAGTTTCTAGTCTAGCAGATTTTGTGACATTACTTAACTATCCTTAATTAGTATTCTATAAAATGATATAACACTTGTAATACGTGTTAAAGACAGAGTGGGATTTTAAAAGGAAGAGCCAAAGGGAAATCTATAGAAAATACTGTGTATCCTAAAGAACTGTAGTTTGGATTCATTCTCATTTTAATTCTGGCTCACAGTGGCACCCTATTTTTCAAAACTAGCTAAAAAACTTAACCCCTTCCTTTCATTCTGTAAGGCAGACTAGTAGTCAGAGATCCAAAGCTGCAATATAAGCTGTGTGCGGGTCTCTGCTCAAGTCAAGTGACAGTCCGTGGGGAAGAAGGGTTCTGTGTACCATGCTGTATAAAACTGGGTCAGGTCTCAAGGTAGCCATTGGATTGAGATTCAGGTTTAAGCAGAAAATATTGAAGGGCACACAGAAACTGTGACAGAGCATCCACCAGACCATTGCATTTTTTTAAAACAAAGCTTGGAGGGAGAGGGCAAGTCAGACTAAAATGAAAACAAAAGCAGCAGGAAGAATCTGCCATATTAGCGTTTAAGTAGAGGACAAAGAAAAGAACCACTGCTTTTATTCTATGGTGACGTGTAGGCCAAATTCTTGACATAAAAGAGGCTTGTCTCTTGATTTGTGAGCCCTTGGGAGTTGCAAATTTTTTGTTGCCTTGACTGTGGTAGCATGAAGAGATGCCAGTAAGGTACTGTTCATATTCACAGAATGATACTCCCTTCCTGTTAGGGTGTGGACAGTCACTAGACATTTGTACCAGGATTCTTCACTTGATGGTACGTTTATAAATAGTAAACAATTTTGGTTGAACAAGAGTTTGTCAGTTGAAAGAGAGGTATGAAGAGACATCCTTAAAATACCTTTAGGCTGTTCCTGTACAACTTAGTTCCCAGAAAACATATATTTCTAACTTTTGTTTTTCTTTTGAAAGTCACCTTTAAGGGCATGTAATATCCAAATCCCTGCTTGAACCTCTGTATACAGTTCAGACTGTGGATTATGGTAGTCATACCATATTTAAGTTATTCAGTGCATCCATGAATTAACCAGTTAATAGCATATAGCAGCATGAGTGCAAGAGGTAATAAAATAGCCTAAACCTCCTGTGCAAGACTATGCAAAAGTTCCTTTAAATGGAAACATTTGTCTCGGTCACCATAAAGAGCCAGGGCTACATGCATATACTTAACTTGTCACACAGCAGATAGTTGCTGCCCAGACTACTCACTGAGTACAAATGTACATGCAGATAAATCTTTTTCTGATGATGCTACAGAAAATAGCAAACCACATATTCTGCGGTCCGCTCAAACACAGTCAAAGCCTTTATAAAATCCAATGGGCATAATTTTTAAATTAACATTTGACTTAAGTTTCTCATTTTGAAAAGCATACCATGATAGAAATGCTCTCAGTTTTGGTTCTGTGGTTATAATGTATGATATTACATGTAATCATGATAGAATAAAGTCTTGTAGAATAGGCCACTTCAGACAAATAGTGGCAATTTAAAACCATACACCAGAAGGCTGAGTTTTGATCCCTTTGGTGTCAAAAGCCTTTGAGCTGTTTGTGCTGACACTTTTACTAACCTTTTCCTGCAACAGGCACTAGCAGACACCATTAGTCCGTTATATTTATGGTTGATCATTTTATGCGCTTCATCATCTTGTTTCAGTGCTATGGAACATTCTAAGGAGGCAGGATGGATAAGGTCTAGACAATCTGAAATCCTGGGCTGTAAAACAGACACGTGGTGTTGTTACGTTATATGTTCTGACACTGGCCCTGACTCAGCCAAGATTTTTAAACACAAGTCATCATGCTAAAGTCAGGCTTGGAGATAGACTTCTGTGTCTTGGTGAATTAAGGTGCATACATAACAAGGTGATTTGGAAATCCAGCTCTGAAGTGATTCTCATTTTGCAGTGGTCAAGCTTTTATTCCTGAACTGTGTTCTACAGCTTTGGTCTGGTGTGGGTACGCTGCAGTCCCACTGCAATCTTGGTACTGCAGTCCTGCTCTTCTGCCTGCTTTCCAGCAGAGAAGAGCATAGCCTGCTGATAAGGCTCATACAGATACCTGGGATGGGTGGCATTGCTTTGATTTTAGAAAAATCTCCTTAGAAAGTGCTAGAAAGCACAGCCTGTCTCACTACACTATTTCTGTCAGTAGCTGCTAGCGTGGGGTAGGGCTCGACTGCTCCAGTTCCACGCAAATGCACAGTCTAGTCTTGCAGAGAGAATGGTCATGGCCAGTTCTTGTCAGCATTTAAATTCAGTCTCTTGGTTTTCTGCAAACTCTTCTTCCTCAGTTTCCATCACAATCATTTACTTTCTCAATAACACCATCTCTGGAGAAGGTTTGCACCGGAAGCAAGATAAGCAGAACATGAATACTAGCAGGAGCAGAGCCAACATTTTGAAAATTCTGGCTCTCACCCCACAGCACCAAATAGGAAGCCCTTTGTATTCATGGCAGACATGTACAGGAAAGGACAAAGTAAACCCTTACCACTTTCCCTCATATTTGAGCTTAGTTTTTCCTGATCCAGCAGCTTGCATGTTTCTTTACCTTTGCTCTCACTGCAAAATTGAAGAATTCAGCCAGCTGAGAAATAATCAGCTGGCCCTGGCTGCCGCCTGCTTCTGCAGTTCGCAAGGTAAAAGTCCCCATTGTTTTCTGATGGGGAATATTGCCTGACAGGACCTGAGCATTTGATCACAATAGGGACAGAGGTCTCCACGCAGGAAAGTGTTCTTATTCAGGACGTTGCATAAGCATAGAGTTAATTTAAAGTCCGTACCTAAGTGCTACAGCAGTCAGTATGACAGAAACATTGACACTGAAGTCAAGTTAGTATCTGATTTTAATTGCTACTGCGCACGCTTTGCCTAAGCACGCTTTCGGGTGCTGCCTTGGAAAGGAACACAAAGCAGTACAGACGTTAAGTATTTCGCTGAATCAGTTTGTTGTAGTACATTTTCTCACTCTGGATTGTCTTACTCCATTCATGGAAGAATGGTGGAAGAAACCCAGCTTTTGCCATGGGAATGGTCCCTGTGCACTCCAAACTGTAAGTTGTTTCTACTAGAAGAGTGAGCTGAAAGAGCTAACACTGAAGACTTCATATTTCCATGTGTCTGTAAGTAGCTGTGTAGGTCCCATTCAGACCAGGGGAGAAACTCCCCTTGACTTCAGTTAGCTCACAGTCAGATTCTGAGTAGAAGCCACAAGGCTGAATAACCTGCTTATCACTGAATAGTAGATGATTCACAGCTTCTGACTAACTGTGGGTCCTGAAATTGGTGCCACTCTTATTTTCTGAGCATATTAACAGGGGAGAGGCAAATCTGTCTGAAGGCAAAAACTTGTAAAAAAACATAGAAAAGAATTGTCTTAAGAAAAAAAGCTTTTCCATGTCTCCCATTTGGTATGTCCTGTGGGAGCCTGGACACTGCTCTGAAGGAAGAGAGAGGGCTTTTAGTCTTAGCTTGACCATCATGAAGAGGCAGTTGCAAAGTTGGATCTGTCTGTACTTGGGGATGACAACCAGTTTATACAGACCTTTGCCTCTCTGGAATGCTGTCTCTCGTCATATGCACTGATAACAAACCCCCAGCATCAGGAAGTAACACTAGCACATCCTCTTTGCAAAGCTATCTAAAAAAACAGGGACAAATTTGTTTCTGACTGGAGTGACACCAGACGTACAACAGCCATCTGCGTGCCTCTCCTGCTTCCTTCCTTGTTTTTATTCTCAACTCTTTTTATAGCCAATATATTTCCAAACAGGCCACACAAGATTCTGAGTTGCTAGCTTTTGCAGCTTCTGGTCACTTGCATTACACTAATGCACTATATTTGCAGCAGCCCTCCTCCTATATAATGTACCAATACAACTGGAGTAACCCAAAGCATAAACACTAAGCCATGAGTGAAAAGTGGTAGAGTACATGGCATCAAATAGGTCAGCTACTTGGACTAAAGAACCAGTGGATTGGCATCGTGTCTCTCACATCTCAGATGCTCATGTTTCCACCATTTGATGCAGCTTTCTGTTTGTTCTTTGCTCAAATCAATCCGCCTCTTCCCTATGAATAAAATCATAGCTACAGGGAAAGGAGCATGCTGGCACAAAGCAGCATGTTGTGTTTCTTTCCCATGGGAAAGTCCTGTTCAATAAAAATTGAAAACGGCTTATAAAAACAACAGATTCATCATGGTAAATCTGTCTCCTCTTCAAGTCAGAATACATTTTTATGCCCTGAAGAATTAAGGGAAATATCCTGAAACTTTATTTAGGCAATGCAAGGAAAGAGCCATAACTGTAGCCTGGGGTTTATTGGGAGTACATGTTTCCACTACTTTGGCTTCCAGTCTGTATAATCATGATTTCGGAAACTGTTTCAAGGAAGGGGACGATGACCCTGTGGTTGAGACAGTGAGACTGGACCAGTCTGGTTTAGTTCCTGGCTCTTTCACAAAGTATAGCCATGGGCAAATCATCTAATCTGTGTGCCTCCCCCGTGAAGTAGAGACGATAATGTTTCCTCTGTCTGATACGTCTACTTAAACCATATAAAGCACTTAGGATTTGAAGTTACAAGGATGAAAAGGGTAGATGTGATCCATATCTGTGCTTCCCAGGATCCTTTTCAAAAGGTCAGATTTTGCCCATTACAACGGGCATAATAAAAAATAATTCCATTGGTTTAGTGGAGTTACTACACATAGTCATTGAGCTAAATGAAGTCAAAGCTTGTAATACTATATCTAATGTTTCATGATGTTTCTTCTTCGAGTGGATCGCGGACATAGCTATTTGAAACAGAATGTCTCCAGCTCCCATCCATCCATGAACCTCTTTTCAGGTTCAACCTGTTAGCTCTGTAGTTCTGCACCGTCTCTTGAGATGTGCAAATGCAAACAATTCCAAAGCATTGTTCAGTTGTATTGCCCATCTTTTACCAAAACGCAAGACAAAAAAGCTTCTCTCAAACTATAAACATCATTCACATTTAAAATAGGAAATCTGAAATATCAAAACCACAAGCATTCAAGTGTTTCCATGAAAGATAATCAGGATGTTGGACTTGATAATAATTTTATGTAGGTGTTCAAGCTATGAAAGAACCCATATGGCCCTTTTCAGTTCTGTATTTCTGTTAAAACGTGGTATGTCTGCAGAATTTCAGCAGTTGTTGGCTGTCCTAGATGTCTCCAAAATAGCACATGCTGTTCACCTGTGCTGTGAGGTTAGGAGCTGTAGCCCAGCCAGTGCTCTGTGTGCTTTCTCTACATTCTGACCCCTCCTTACCCTTCAAACTGTGAAAGTTTCACAGTCAGAAAGGTTGTTACAGACATTTGCCCAGCTCCACTTACCAGCCTTCGCCCATCTGGAAAACAGCAGAACTGGAGCTGCAAATGTCTTTCTGCTCACATCTTTCCCTCTCTCACATGTCCCAGAGCTACACAATGGGAGAGCTGTTCAGAATATCATAGTGGAGTTTTGCCTACAGCTCGATGCTGAGCAGATACAGCCATCTGCAAAGAATTCACATTTCAAGACATGCTGGTTCCAATGTATCTGAAAATCATAGCTAGTCAGCAGGAATGGATGCAGTCTGCATTGCTAAACGCTTGGGTGCACTCATATAATTGCATAATTCAATGTTGTGAACTCCCTCTTCTCAGACAATGTGTTTTAGATATTGACTGCACAGAAGGTCAGCTTGTGCTAGAAAAACAAACAGGCTGCTTTGCTTAGTACAGCAGTATAGGAAAGGCTGGGAATAGGCTATGACAGGAGACGTTCAGGCTTGTTAATTGTTCCTGTCGTGTGGTCAAAGCATTTCTACCTAGCTTTTAGCAGTCCAGACTTAATGCACTTGATTTTTTCATACAGTGTTGTGTAGAAGGACTAATCCAGATTGGCTTCTGATTACATTAGTCATTACATAGACAGTTCTCAGCCCAAACCACAGGCTGTCTGGGTGCATGAGACATACAGGTAAGAGGTGGACTATGCATCAGAACATGGCGCACAAACTTCTATTCCACATGGTATGCTGCCTGGCTTTATGAAAGTATTGGGTAAATCAAGGCAATTTGTGTGCCTACTTAATAATGTATTTAGTGCTTTCAAGCAAATTTCATAGAAGGGTGAAGTTATTAGAGGTAATTAAATCCCTACCTGCTTGGGGAAGATATGATGAAAGTGCCAAGCTGCAGACTGAACTCATTATTGATTAGACACCAAAGAAAAGTTCTCACCAGCGCCCTACCCATAAGACACACTTTGTTTAGAGCATGCAGTTACCCACAAAACCCAAATTGTTTTTTGCTCATATACTTACTTGACAGGTCTGAAAGGTTACACACAGGCAGCCCAAGTAATCATATTAGGCCACACGATCATTCAGAGGTAAACTGGAAATGCATGGCTGTCCCTTCGTCTGCTTGATCCTTGAATCAAGTTATCCAGGCTCTCGCAGTCCGCACAAGCCGACATCCCCAAACAGAGTAGCTTTGCTCCCAGGGAAGCAGTTAGGAATACCAGAGACGAAGAAAAAGTTATGCATTAGCAGCTGAGCTGAGAAAAGAACACAGGATTTTGTCTGCACCTTGAGCAAGAGAAAAATAACCATGTGGACTGCAATGTATCAGGTATTTTAGGGACTTGCCTGCCTTACAGAGTGTTTCCAAGGGTCTAAGGTTCTAAGTATACCTGGTTTTTACTAAATGGATGCAGTTAGAATTACACAGCTTTCCCTCACTGGGGACAAAAGAAAAGCAGAAAAAAATACTTAATTAAGGCATAATTTATTCTTCTCTTCTGCAGGGGCTATTGCTGTTCTGTGAGACAGATGAAGCAACACATTAGAAAGGCACATAAACTGTGCTGCCAGGGAAACCTGACTTTTGTTCTTGTTGCTTCCTTTAATCCTACATACCGCATTCCTGCTGAGAGCAGACTGGTAGAAGCCTGTGAATAATGGAGAGGCATAACACTTAGCAAAGTCATTGCGATGCACTTCTGCTGCACAAAGTATTTTTTTTTACCTTTTTAATAGGTGGTTCAAATGCATATACATACAGAGGCAATTACATATGGAGAGATCAAAAAGATACTACAACAACGAATAGTAAGAATATGAAGAGATGCAAAAATAGTAAATACCTGCTGGTTTGGTTTTTTTTTTCCCAGAGTATCTATTTTCTAGGATGATGTGACAGTTAAAAACATGTTAAGACCACCACCACCACCCTTCCCCCCGCCTTTTTTTTTCTCTGGAGAGATGAGAAATGCTATCTAACTTGTGTGATATAGTGAGAACACTGTCTGAGCAGTCATCACCTTAACCTTCTATAACATCACCCTTCTGGAAAATACATTTTCTTTACACATTTCTCAGGAAACACAGATGAATTAAGTTAAAATATTGCAGGCAACAGAAGATACACAAATCTATTAGGTGTTTCCTTGCTGACAGGTGTGGTGTGGTGGGTGAAGCAGTATGAGGAAAGCACTATGGAAAAACAGACTGAGAAACAGAGCATGGAGCCCTGTGCATATGCATCTGTGGGGGAATGAAAAAAAGCTTAGCAAGTGATGAGAATTATTAATTCAAATACTTACAAACCAGCTGTAATTGACTACCTTCAAAGTTCAATTAAACTGTCTGAATCAGGGGCGATGTTGGGAGAGTTTGTAGTTGGAGGTCAGTCTGCCATATGGTGCCCACTGTAAGCTCTTCTGAGGTGCAAGGCAGGTTTAGTAAGTGTTGCAGTTGCTTGCAGGCAAGGATGGACCTCTTGTAATCAACTGCAGTTCAAGTACTAGGACGGCCTTTTCCAGCACATTTTAAAGAAGCAAAATCTACAATATAGAACAGTGAAGAAGAGGGGAAACTCAAGAGAATGAGGCCCTGATGATAAAGGTTGGGTTTGGAGGCAGTGTACTCTCTGGAGATTTACAGCATGGCATTAGGAGAGGAATGCAGTCCTGGCTTGCTTTCTGGTTGTATGTGATATGTAGCTTTGGGCATATCTCACAGGTAATCTTGTGATCTCCTTGTAAATTGGGGCTGATAAAACTTACCAACCTATCTCTTTCACGAGTTTTTAAAAAGGTTGATTATTTAATTAGGAGCAATTTATCATGATGATTCCTATTTAAAGGAACTTTTCAGAGGCCCTGATAGGCTAGGCTCTAGACTGACTTTAGAGGCAAGTGCTGTTCAAAGCCTTGCAGGGCTCAGGAAAGACAGGAAGGAAAGCTAGTTGTTTGTCTTAAGCTGTGGGGTACCAGCAGAGCTAAAACTGGACTGCAAATGTTTAATCTGGTAGCTTGGGAAATGCTCTGTGTGAAATGACATAAGAAATTGTTGACCCTGAAAATCTGTAAGTAGTGTGGACTGTCTCATCCCCCACGTGACCAGGCACCCCCTTCTGATTATTACCTGGGACCATTAAAAGCAAAGAACAAGAATTTAGTCAGGGTATCACAGGAGAAGGTTCTGGCCTGGGCTGTCCAGATATGTGCTGGATGCCCAGAACAGCTCTCCTCCCTGTTCTGAAGAGCTGCAAAAACTTAAATGAAGCAGCATAGCATGTTATGACTCCAACACAAGCTTTATATGCACATTGAAATAGTTGTTTGTAAGTCAGCTCTTCATACCAGTTTTGCAATTTTAAATTATTTGGCAAAGGGGAAAAAACCAAATGATTGGACACACATCAAATCCAATTGACCTGGCCTGTGATATATATGATTCAGTTGGAAAGTTCTAAGCTCTAGAAATAATAGCCATTGGCACTCTGCTAGTGTTCACTGAGCCATCTGGTTTCATGTTAGGGCAGGTAAATAAACATCAGCCTGCATTTTGGAGAGCAGGGAAGTGAGGAGGTGCAGTGACCTCTATATAGCTGAATCACAGAAATCAGAACCAGCTGGGTGAATCCTGCATTTCTGGCTAAAACTTTCTCTTCAGCTTGCAGTACTATTCCAATTGTGTAACTGAAATTGAATCCCTTTTATCTTTGCCAAGTCCTCGACTTCCTATTTATTTATTTCAGCACATAGAAGGTGAAGGACTCTCTTCCCCTGTATCTTGCTGTAAGCTGACAAAATCAGTGTGTCCCAGAGCTGATAAAGAGTTGGATCCATTTTCACCATGGAAGGATCCTGGTGCCCAGCTTCTGTGCCACAGACATCTTTAGCAGAGAAGCATTAGCCATTTAAAAATCTGCTGAGCCTTCGACCCTCTCTGCAGGAGTGCTGGGGAAAGGCTGAGTTATTGCAGTGGGGGGGATGTGCCAGCTCACACAAATTCAGGCTGGGAGTCCTAAAGGCAGTACAGATCCCACAACTGCTTGTGGAAGCAGTTGTGATTACTGTACTTTCCACACACACACAGAAAAACCTCAGAGGACTTCCATATAAAGAGGGGAAGAAACAAAAAGCCACTAGCAAAAAGTGACAACAAAAGCCTCCAGGAGACAGTCATCTTATCTCCAGTTTGCATTCAAATAACCCAAAATGGCTACTTAGCAGTAGCAACAATGGAGAAAAGTGGGGGGAAAAAAAACCCAAAACCCAACCCTGAAGGGCTTATCAAGTTACTTGATAACTATTCTGCAGTGATGTTACAAGGAAAGCAAATGATGAGGTCATAGGGAAAATGCAATCCTTTTCTGTCACTGGGAATCAAGGATCTTGTCTGCTGAGCTCAGATGAAAATTTGAAATATTGACACGTTGGAGATGTTCAGGGCTGAGATCTTACCTGTTTGCTGCTTGGAGTTTGCAGTGAAAGGTTCAACAATTTTCACACAAAACAGGGCTATTTAAAGATGCTGGGATAAAATTGTATAAACACTTTGTACTATAAGAAGAGTTGCAGAACAGATGCTAGCTATCTATGGAAGCTGCTAAGCATGAAGCATTGATGTTGCAGATAAGAGTAGTGCTTATTTCCTGTTCCCTATGGCCTGATCCAGTGTTTCTTGAAGTCTTGACAAGGCTCCCAGTTGACTTGTCTCTAAACTATTGCTCCTTCTGCCAAAACCAGATATGGTTCTTTAAGCCATTCTCCCTGTACTGCATGAAGAGCATCCTCCAGTAAGCCAGAGAAAGACACAGACTCCCTGAATTTACCAGGAGCTAAAGAACATGGTCATACCTTAAACTCTCAGCTGTTTAATAGGGCTGTTTTCCCTCACACCAACCACTTAGTTCCCTGCTGGAGCAAGCACTTGTCAGCCAGGAGGGAAACAAGTTAGCTGTGTGATTAATTGTAAGAAACGTGACTGTGATGTGTCCTTAGAAAGTTCTTGGATGTATTATTTTGCTTCCTAATGCATTCAGATGCATGGGTAAGGAGAGTAGTCAGGAGGACAGTGTCCCACTTTCCCCGGGACTGTGGTATATGTACTAAAAAGCAGTAAGTATAAGCCCCTAAACCCCTTCTACATCTTCTACATTTTATGAGAGCATTTTTTCATTGCTATAGCAAACACAGGGACAGAAGCGTGTCTGAGCTAGGGTGGGTTATGTGTATGTCAGTGTTAGTGTTGCTGTGGAGGTGACAGCCCTTACTGCAAGCTGAGCTCTGCACACCTGGATTCTGCCTCCGTGGGCAGGAAGGCCAGAGCTTACCCTTAGTTGCTGAGGCTTCATCAGCCCTGTCAGAGATAAACATCATATATGACTTTTGTGCCATCCCCTGTACCTTGAGGTGACACAACAGTGAGAAAACAGCTACCCAACCACATTGCACAATTCTGCATTTTCTCCCAGTCCGGGAAATTACTTAAGTAAGAAATTGAGCTGGCTGGGGCGATGTGTTTACTGGTACTGTTTTTGGCGTGCAGCCACCACCCAGATGAACCAAGTCCCTCAGGGCTGTAAATCCCCTTCTCCCTTGCGTAGTGGCGGAGTCTCTCTCTGGTACCGCAGGCTCTTAGTACTATAGCAGCAATGCCAGATGGTCCTGAAGCAGAAGAAGTGTTTCGTAACAGGATTCAGGGTATCCCCGTAACGCTGCACAGATGTAAGTGGAAACTGCAGCAGGCGCTGGGCTTTGTCCCGGGTCCCCCGCGCCCATCTCCCACGCCGCCCCGCCAGCCCCTGCCTTGGCTGCAGCCGGGGGCTTCCCAACGCTCTGGTGCCCTCTGCAGCCGGGCGGTCCGGCCGCTGCCGGGCTGGGAGCGGCTGCCGAGCACGGCTGGGCTTCGCAGCATCCCGGCAGCATCCCGGCAGCATCCCGGCAGCATCCCGGCAGCGTCCGGGCAGCATCCCGGCGTCCCCCGCCGGTGTGCGGGCGGCGGCGCAGGGTGGGCGGCGGCTGTCGGTGCTCCCCGACGGGAACTGCAGACAATCGCAGGAAATGAAAAAATGTAATCCTGCCGGGAGACAGCTCTTTTTGTTAGATGAACTTTACACGCTGGTGTTCCGGGTGTGTGGGGCCGCCGCCTTCAAGAAAGGGAGTCATGCAGCCACGGAGAGTGTCCATGCATTTGCGTACACACGGGGCTGGAGGGCGACAGTGGGTGTACTTCTTTCTTCTCCTTATATTCTGTGTTTTCTGTACTCCCATCTGTGAATTCTGTAAAATACAACCTAGAGATCCCCTTCTGTGCTTCAACCAAGCCATGGGCAGGACAGATAAAGGACCTGCTTTCTTTAAATGTACATAAATCAAGAGCAGCCCTCTTGCAGCCTCTTGAATAACAGCAGCATAAATAAGCTGACAACCAGACCTCTTCTGCTCTCTGTCCTCTTGCCCCTTGTGTCCAAGTGCTGTTTCATGCACATGGAATACTGACAGTGTGGGCAAATACAAGCTGCTCTCCCCACACCCAGTCTCTCTACTTATACAAGTCTCTTGCATCTCCTGTGGACCTATTATTTATGAACCTAAATATTCTTTTATTCATTGTGCCATGGATTTATTCATGGTTTTGTCCTAGAAGCCTCAGTGAGGGACTCCCTTCCCACTGTTGAAGTCACTAGGGAATATAGTTAGGGACAGATGTAGAATAAGAAAATGGTTCTTATCCCAAAACCTTTACAATCCATCTGTGTGTGTGTGTTTATAAAATAGCAGACGTGTGTACACTTGTATATATATACACACATACACACACTCCTCAGGAGCAAGAGGCTCTGGGGTGCTTAGGAAGATGGAGTAAACCAGCAGTGGTCTTAACAGACTCACTGCATATGTCATTGTCAAATCTACTTTCTTCTCAGCACTGCTTATGAGAGTGTACGGTTTCTCTTGTTGTGGGCATGATGAAATATGATGCATCCCAGGTGATCTGGATAAGTCTGAAGGGAATGGTACCTACGCCTCCACCCATTCCACCCCTACCAATAGCTGAAATGTGGAGGTAAATGTGAGGGGTGACACCAAACCATCTCCACTACACAGTAACAATCTCTAAGAGTTATTCACTCTCATGTCCCGGTGAAATATTTTTTCAGGTGCTGTTTTAGTGGTTTGAATCTTATCACTAGAGCCCCATGCTGTAACATACTCTCTGTTGGAGAACTTTGGTTGCAGATCTTTCCCTTCTTTGTTTCCTGTTATTGAAGTTGTTGATTTTTTTAAACACAGCTATATTAAAATCATTGCTAATGTCCTGCATAAGCAGTATCCCACTTTCCTCAAAGGCACAGTTGCCAAGAGAATTCGACTTTGAAGTTCTTGGCACAGCTTTGCCTTCATCCCCTGATGTGTAGGTCTTAGCATCTCTGGTCAGGAAAAGGAGTTCCTGGTGGTGGCTGTTGCTTAAGCACAGGTGTTGTGCGAGCTCAGAGGAAGAGGATGTTGGACCCCTTGAGTCCAGCTCAGAGCTTTGAAGTCATTTCAGGCTGCAAGCCAGCTGTAAGCTTGCTCACAACTCAGTGGGTTCATCAGAACTCTATTTCAAGCAGGCACGTGTCATTCAGCAACCACAATGGATAGTGGTCTTGTGTACAGAGCACCCAGTCACTTTAGGCATCCTTCCTTTCTTGGGGCGGTAAGAGATCTGTGGCACCCCATAGGATCCTGTAGTGTAACACCCCCTGTGTCAGTGGTGGGAATTCCTCATGTAAAGATTGTTCCTGAAGTGACCTCTGAACACTTCGCTTGAACAGTGCCTCTGCTGAGCCTCAGTCTGAGCAAAACATTCCTACTTCTTCTATCAGAAGCACAAAGACGATTAAAATAGCTCCTGCTGCTAATAATGATTTCATAAGAGATAAAAATAAATAGGGAAAAACAAACAAGACACAGGACAGGTGCTATATGATGACAAAGCATGCTAACACAGAGACCCTAAAATCAGGGGTGTTTATGTATGTGTCTTGAGGAAACTTCAGAAAGAGATCTGGCTCCCTGTGGAAGTTACTGGCTCAGCATAACTCTGGATTTGGCTGTGTGTACATATTGAGAATTCCCTCACAATTTCTTTGAACACAGATAAGATCTAATCTTTTGCCACAACACTGAAAGTTGGCCACTGTGACCAGAAGCACTGTTGAATTCAAACACAGTGAGGAACGTAATGATGCCAACTTTTTAGGGTTGGATTTTCCTGCGTGCTCAACTGACCTTTCGGCACACAAGAAAAAGGCAGATTTTCTGTAGGGCTCAGCACCTGGGGCTGCATCTGTACTCCTGAGCTCAGTGGCTGAGCAGGCACTGAGCTGTGACTGCTGAAATCCCAGCGGTATGTGGAGCACAACATTTCAGCGGGCCTGAGGTCAGTAGTTAGTTAAAAGCAAAATAGCACTGTGGCAAGCTCATTGTTGAGAGGGGTACCAAGCAACCAGCAAGAAGCCAGGTATTTTGTTGCAAACTAAAACTTCAGGGCAGTTTTGCCATCCAGGAATGCTGACCCTGCTTAGCCGTGAGGAGATTTTGTGCCCTGTAATCCCACATTGATCTGGATTACTTTTTTATTTAAAGAAAATGACCTCCAGCAACCACACTGGGTCTCTCTGGCTCAGCAAGCGAGTCATGAGCGTAAGTAAAGAAACAAAAGTTCCAACTAAAAAAAACTGGTGGTGACCAATATGAGGCCTCAACTAAAAGGCCAAAGGGAAGAGGAGAGCATTACCTTATGCAGATCTTAACATTTTATTAGTAGATTAAGTAGTTTAACAAGTCTCATTCATTCTGTTTCTCAATAAATTAAGAGTTACCAAATAATCAACACATTCGCTAAGAAATAAGACATCATTAAAATTCTGGCTTTTCATTACTAGCAGCCAACCCCATTTATTTTGTTTTTAAAGAAAGAATGCATACTCCATAATGCAAGTATTCACCAAAGACACAGGAAACCTATGTTTGCATCTCTGATGTGACAGACTTCAGGTGTGTCTTTGGGTAAGTTCCCCAGCGTCTCTGTGTTTCAAATGTACTCCAGAACTTCTCTGCCTCCCAAACATATCGTGATGTTGAAGTAGATGATGCTTAGATGCCTTATTAATGAGGCCAGGATAGTCATACTACATGCAGAAGTAAATAAAAGGTAAGACTATGAAAGGCACAGTAGGTGCTTAGGCACCATTTGCCCCAACTCGCAGCACAAATCATGCAAGTTACCCAAGATCCCTTCCCTCTGTAAATACCACTGTTGTGCATTTTCCTAAACATTCTCCCATGCCCTTGCTAATTTTAGCCTCTCTACTCCACTGAAAAAGTCTCTTTGGCACCCTCAGGTATTTCATGTGACTGTGTAAAGTCAGGAAATACTCACTTAATTATCTTCATCTTTATAACAGAAAACAAGTCCTAAAAGACTCACTGTTAAGCTTCCGGTTTAGGCTTCTTCCTAAAAATAGGCCTTGGATTGAATGTGGGCTAGAGACATGATTTCATACCTGCTATTCCTGGAACTTCTTTCCTGACCATGAGCACCACCCAGTTATAACCCCTCCTAAATGCACTTCCTTAAGGAGACTTCTAAAAGATAAATGATGGGCGTGATGTTGCAAGCCTGAGGTTGCTTTGTCAACAAGGAAGAGACCACATCTATTTTACATTTGCCTCCTTACACTGCCACTGTTTCCTGTTACTCCTTTCTTACCAGAGCCGTAACATAGTAGCCCCATGTCTGTAAGTCTAGGAAACAGCTGTTCACTTCCATGCTGCCTTATTAGAAAAAAACACATTTGAAAATACAGTCCTCATGATGAATGAGAATAATCCTTCCATTTTATGCTCTGGGAGTCACAAGCCCACTGAAGTACTTTGTACTAATAGCAAAGAGACTGCTTGGGCTGCACTGGAGGGTGGTATCCCTAAGGAGCACCAGGGCTGTGGAGATGTAATAGTTCTGAAGAAAAAGATGGTGCTCTGCTCTCTTCCTTGACTTTCTGTCATGCTGTACTGATGGGGGCGTGTCTACCAAACCTTGATCAAATCTGTGTTCAGCATAGGCATTTCAGCATTAGATCAGGTCAGAATAGTGCCATAGCACCTGATTTACTTCAGATAAGATGTGAAAGAAATGGTGACATTACTGGTTGCTGAAAAAAAAAATCCCTTGACTTTTTTTTTTATAGAGGCAAACATCCTTTCTCTCTTTTACTGGCCATATTGCCATTGCTTATCCTTGGGAAGTGATTGATACCAAAATCTAAGTGATGGTATCCTTTAAAAAGCAACAAAAACATTATTCCTGTAGCAACTATTGGAAAGTTACCTTGATGGTACAAAGCGGGATTGTGTCTGAGTATGAGATAAGTCCCGATCTACAAACCTTGCCTTTTGTCACCTGAGTAACTCAGCCCCTCATACTCATCTGACTGGTCTCATAATCTTACAGTTGGTGTTACAGTGTTTTCACTGAAAAGCACCATTTCCTGGAGTCACATGGTTTAATGGAAACCTCAGCTTTCACTTTAATAACAAAAAACAAACAAATTCTTCATGACTTCAGAAAAAAGTTGTTTGCAGAAAATATGACTGCATGGGTCCCAGAAGAATGCAATAAAGAACACAATTTTATTTAATTGTTTTAAAGTTAGTTACCTATCACTTTTCAGGTGTTTGAATGCAGTATTTAACAGGTCATGTATAATGTAATGGGACAGTATTAGGAACTGAGGAACCAAGATGTTAAGTCTACATGAAACAAGATGATTGCAGAGATGGAAGTGGGATCAAGTTATCTGCATCTTAAATCCAGCTTTCCCACAGCTGCCCTGCTGGAAAAGGAACTACTAACTTTATAGCAGTGAAAGACATTATTTGTAAGACTCCTTTGAGGATGGTGAGCAAACCAGAACATTAAGATGTCAACGTTGCAACAAAACCTCCATTCTGTAACGAAATGTCATCTGTGTGTGACAAAGGAACAAAGTCACTCTGAAGCTGGAAGCCTGTAAAGTGGTGTCTGATGGTTTCATTGTGTTTGGGACAATTTCAGAAAGCAATTCCTCAATACTTGCTGGAAGAGCAGTTTTTCCACTCTTCCTTAGGCCAGGAGCCAGACTGGTCTTTCCCAGAAGAGAAGAAAGTAAGCAGCGTTAGCCGGAACTCTCCTGACACTTTCCAGCAAAAGGACTCTTCCAATACAGCCCCACCAAACAAAAGCAAGATTGTTTGCAGGCCCATAAAAATACTGCCTACAGATGTCAAGCAAGCATCTTTGAAAGAGGAAAGCAAGTTTTATCGATGCCAGTCTCTAGTCAGCATCAGTTTGCCGTCACACTCTTATGATTCATACAACAAAGTGTATCACGAAAGGCCTAGAAAGCTGCGTATAATGTGTGATTTCCTTCCGCTTCCTCTCCGAGAGCAGCAGTTCACATGTGGCCCAACTGACCTTTAGTCTCTGAAGGGATAAGAGACTAGAGAGCTGACAGAGGTGTGTATTCAGGAAAAGAAAGCCCTACAATCTTACATTTATTTGTTTTTCTGGGACTCCTTGTGTTTCATGCATTGGTTCTTTACAAATTCCAAAGCAGAGGAAACAAAAGAGGTCAGAGCTTTGTCCCCCAGCCTTGGCAGAACTCTTTCATACTCAGTGCTGTCACTTACAGTGTACACAAGCAGCTCACCACTTACAAGAAGCCAGGACACTAATGGGACAGAAAATCCCCCCCAGCTCATTTTCTTTCTCTAAAGCTGACAAATCCCATCTGCAGCAGGATGCAAATGGCTGTTACAATGATGAGTGGAGGTCTTACCTCCAAACCCAGGCCAAACTGCAAATCCCTGTGCAAACACATCCTTGTGGTTTTATTACCTGCTAAAGAGCTACTTTCTCCACTCTGGCCTCAAAGTCTTTACCTCATCCATAAGCATGGCAAGGTCACCAGTGAACATCCATGCTACAAAGGAACAACAGGGTCCTGCAACAGCAATTGATGTTGACAGCTCTGGAGTTACCGAAAAGCCACTGGGATAGGAGACAGATGCACCCTCTTATGCTCCCCCATGACCTCCTTTCCCCACATGTCCTCCGACTGCCTGAGGAACTGGAATTTTTGTCCCTTCAGCCGGTTTATAGAAGAATCCCTTTGCTGTCAGTACAGCTTCACAATACCTTTTGAAGAAAGCCAGTACTATAACCATTACAACTACTGAAAAGTTAAGTTTTACTCCAGTAGGTAAAGCTTGTGGGAGTCAAGAATACAATCCAGGATCTAGTCCCATGGCGCTGACACCAAGCACATCAGATGGAGAATAGCAGTCATTTGCTAACACCAGGATGATATTCTTTGGCCACTTTTCTCTTGTTTGCAAGCAATTTCTGCAGTTATAGAGCAGGTGGAACCTTGAAGCTTGACAACAGAGTTCACCGATTTTTCTTTTCAGAACTGTGAGCCAAGGAGAGGAGACAGCCCTGGAAGAGAGCAGCGCCCTCATTTTCCAGCGAGAGACCATTCACACCTGGTGAGCAATGGCGTGTGTCACCCAGCAGAGAGCGCTGCAGACCCAAGAAGGGCTCTGCTCTGCGGGAAGATGAATTCTCACAAATGGATCATAACAATTTTTAACTGGATTTTTTTGTTGTTTATTAAAGGGGTTTCTTCTCCTTCTTTCCCCATGCCTTTTTTCCCCCAGAAAATTAATACAGCAACAAGCCAAACCAATCCTAGCTTTTCAGAAGAAGTTGAGCAGATCACAGCCTGTGATCACATATGAAAGTAAAAACTCATCAGCATATATGCACAGGGTCAGAGCTGGACGTAAGACTGCCAGCTGCACTCATTTGAAGTCTGAGGTCCAATATAAAATGCTGAGACTATCTTTAAAGAGCATGTGGCTTTAAAAATAACATGATCCAGGTACCTTGGTACCTCTTGATTTTGGGACAGAAATAACTAGAGATCATGTTCTCAAACATTTCTCTAGAAATATAAAAAAATTTTGCTTCTCTTGCTTTCAGATGAGATTCAGGTCAGACCATTTTGCTCTGGAAATGGAGCTTTTAAGAGCATTGATACTTGGTGTGAAATCACAAGACTGGTGTTTTGAAAGAGCAGAGAAAATCAAAGCAGCAGCAAAACTACATCTGTAATGAATGAATTAAAATCTGTAGCAGTCTCTGTAGACTGACTTTAAATAACTGTATTTATGTTTGATATTTGTTCTTTCTTCTGTTATTCATAAATGACTTACAGGTCATTTTCTGGCTTATTTAGTGGCTCAAGCCTTTATCACAAGAGGGTCACATCAGAAGATGCAACACTTGTCTTGGCTGAATGCCATCCTGGCAGCTCTTCACTGAACACAAACCTGTAAGCAGGTCAGTCCACTTCCAGCTTCCTTAATGTCTCATGAGCCAGTGGACACAGTAAATAAACCTTGTGAAGCCAAGTGGTCTTTGTACCTTCCCCTGGGACATCACAGTAAATGCCCACATGGTTGCTGCCTCTCCAGAAACAAGATTATCATGACAATTACAGCACAAGTACAGAGCTTTTCCCAGGCTCAGGAAATAAGCTGACCCTGGTGGCCAGCTGGGCACCCCCATGTTTGAGTTATGCACAGACACACATGGATGGAGGCACTCATCCCCACATCAATCCATGTTATATCGCAGTCAATATATCCAACTTCCCTTTCATTATTGTAAGTCTTTCATTATGACTCATTAGGACCTGGTCATTCGTTGATCAGAATACTGTCATGATGTGCTCTGTTCAGGTATATTTTTATTCATGATGTTGTGTTGGAGTATAGTCAGGAGAGGGTTTTCTAGGCAGTAGATAAAACTCACCTATGATAGCACTGAGATCAGAGAAATGGCATTAGCAAATTGCAGGCAAGTTTTAATGCTGATTTATATACAACAGAAAAATTCTGCCACCCACCTAATTCTTGTTTGTTCTCCCAAGTGTGTTAATTGTACCTGCTTCACATGATTAATAGAACTGAATGAACAGCACCTTTGGAATCCATGTCAAGAACATCACTCGGCACATTAGAAACTCCCTTTGATGCCGGGTGGCCTATAGCCCTTCTAGGATTTCTTGTTTTACAGACATGTTGCTGAGGTCTGTAGGCATGGGGTAGTTTCTCAGCTGCTCCTGTTCCTGGAGGGATCCTTATTTTAGAAATGCCAATGGCCTAGCAAAAACCAGAACAGCTCCCTGGATTGGGACAGCAGCAAACAGATACTTCAGTCTTGTGACATGCCACATCAGGGCCAAAGTTCTTCCCAGGCTGTCTTCTCACTACTGTTATCTGCAGTGGACCTTGGAATTTTTTAATTTTTTTTTCTTTCCCCTGATGCAATTAAGATGAAGCAATATTCCTCTTTTAAATATTTCCTCTGGACGTGTTTCTTTTGCTGTGACCACAAGGAGCTAGTCAATAATTAATAGTACCATCAAAACATACTCTAATTGCTCCTGTGCAGGTGCATATGAAGATGTGAATTTACACTGCTAATAGCATACACTGATATATTAATTTCAATTTAATTTTTCCATCCTGGTATTTATTCTGGTACAAGATGCTTTTTTGCAATTGATGTAATATCATTTGAAAGCAGATTAAGGTAGCCTTCCCAAAGAAGTGCTTGTCTTTTGGAGCAGGAGGTAACAGGGAAGGAGGTAGCATCAGTAAAATCTTAGTGGTTTAGTTATACTGGTATGTTTAAAAAAGAAATGTATTTCCCCAGGTCACTGATCTGATGAGCTTTTTGGTTTGCCATGTATACATAGCACAATGGGATTTCTGTGGCCTAACAGAACTGGAATAGTAACAAAAAAGCCATAAAAAGAAGCAGGAAAAGAATCACTTATTCTAGTAAGAACAGTCAATGACTCCATATATATACAATTTTCTTTTATATTTCACCTTTAAAGGATGTTTTTCTCATCTAGTTGCTGAATTACTATTTAGCCATCTACCTCTTAAACGCTGGCATTTATTGACAAAATAAAAAGGAACTCGAAGCTTCTGTTGGATTGCATGGCTATTTCTCCAGTTAACCTAATCTGTAGTGAACTTCTGATTTGAGTAACAAAAATGCAGTCTTAGGAAGTGACACTTTTACATTGAATCATATCCATCAGAGCAGCTATTTCTGCCCTTATGCTTTCAAGAGATTAAGGGTGAAGTCAAGGTAGAGACCAGCTGGCATGCCAAAACTGCCATGTTTTTCTGCAGAGTGTACAAGATTTGGAAAGATGATAGATTGGAGAAAGCACAGATAAATGGCAGTTCATATTTTAAAGGTGTGGAAAGTAATGAAAAGCTTCCTATGTCTGTCCTTCAGAAATACAGTGACAGCTTTCCTCTCCAGCTTTAAATACTCCTTAAGTCCTGCCTTTGATTATCATTTTTAATATGCCTCCTTGAAAACACTAGTTTGTACCTACCATGGGAGGATAGTTCTGCACAGTGTATCATAATTTATAGCAGTATAATACATATTTGTTCATGATAATGAATGGGATCCATAGAGCACACTTGCATGATTAATACTATTCATTTTGGTGGGACTCAGGCCAGGTCTGCTCTTTGTCAGTGCAGCCCTCAGTGAGAGCTTCTTTCCAAAGTAACAGTTCATCCATAACTCTCCCCTTGTACTTTGCAATTTCAGAACTTTCTGAGGACCAGCAGTACAACACTACTTTTTGCCTCAGCTCTCCTGCACTCTTAACTTCTTCAGTATTACACAGCTCCTATGTAGCAACTAAACTCATACCATTGGTGCCTCACTGTCATCCAAGCCTTTGTAAACTTTTTTTAAAAAAATAAATTATGTATGCATTTTACCAAGTCTCTGAAATTTTTGCCAGACTGAAAATTATGCTTACAGCTTTGGCAGTTCAGAGGACAGACTGAAAAATACATTTATTTTAGGTACTTTTTTAGAAAGTGGGTTTGAATCCTGGCAGTCTTATAACCATTCATTTTGAGTAGTCCCAGCCCTGAATGTAAACAGAGCTGTTCTTTCCCAATTCAGTTGAGATTTTGAAACCATCACAGCTTTGAAATATTAGTTACTGCAGGTTTTAATGGGTTTAAGTAATTTGTAATGCACAAAAATGCATTCCTTTACAGAAATTTCAGTTCATGTGTTATAGCAACAAACCTTTTTTTTTGTTCTTTTTTAAGAGTTCAGTTTTCGTAACTTGACAGTAGGTATGTCGTGTCTTAGCCTGAGAGCAGATCTGCTTTTCTGTCCTAGAGATCAAATGTGAAACAGTTGTCCCAGAGTAACAACAATCAAGACCTGTTCCATATCTGCATTTACAGCATAGACAAAGCATCTCTCAGAATGTTACTCACTATTGACTTACACCTTTGGTGGGCTGACTTCAGCAGCTGGTGCTTTCTAATTTGGGGCAAATGCAGGAAGATGTAGGCTGATGTACAAGCAGGGGCGTTAAGTGAATGGAGAGCTGAAGTTCAGAAAGATACTGCACTCCTCATGCCAAGATTCAAATGGGTTGTGGCAAGTTGGAGGAACTTACTGTCAATGTCAACTTTTGCCCTAAGCCAAAACTCCCTTTTGAATAGGAAAATCCTAAATACAGCAATGAGGCACTTTTCTTTCCAAATGCAAGGATAAAGTAAGCCATTGGCATTTAGGTCTTCACAGATGGTCATGAATGACAGAACCTGACATTAGCCCTGAGGACATAGATGTCTTCTGGTTCCCTTTCTTACATGAAAATTCTTGGAGATTTAGTAAACCAAGGATCTGCTAACTTTTACGGTCAGGGTCTCACCACAATTCCTTCCTTCCGTACAATACTCCATGGCTTTGTATGAGCTCCTGAAAGCATTAAAATTACGTCTACATGATAGCAAAGACTTTCATACATGTGTCACTATTTTTCAAACCTAAATGAATAAGGAGTTTCAAAGTCCTGTAATGACAGGAAGGTTGTAATTTTTGTAGCTGAACTATTGACTTGGATGTTTACATGTGCCTGTAGAGGGAGATGCGCATAGCATTTTAATAACATCTTTAAATTACATAGGATGGTAGCTTTCACTGGAAAATTCTGACTTCAGGTACAGCTTGGGGAAGATGTTAGCCCAACTTCTAAACTAAATCTGTATTTGTGCTTAGTGCAGTTTTGCATTCAGAATTACTTTTATCCCCTAGATCCATGCCTGCTCAGTGTCTTTCCATTACAATTCATCTTCCCCAGCAAGACACTCAGCAGCAGTTCAGTGAGACTTCACAGGCTTTACAGGAGAATGCAAATATTTATTGAATTAAATACTCTGTATCGGACTATCTCATGAAACCCTATGTTGCTGGATGGCAGTGGAAGGGGGAAGTATGCTTAGGACTCATTTTTGCCTTCAATTCTGTGCATTACATGGCAAAAATATCCCAGCAGTCTCATAACTACACAGTCTTGTGCTTCTACCTTCCTTAGCTATCATTAGAAAGTAGCTGCTGTTCTGTGTTGAGTTTAGAAACATCAAGAAAAAGCAGATATGCACATAAAAAGGCCTGAAATGAGACGACTTCACCTGCAGGTTTTTCTGTATTATCTTCTTTGCATGTACACAGAGAACCATGCAGGCAGGAACTGTAGTTGGTTTAAATGCGAGTGGAAAGCCGTCCCTAACTGCACAGACATAAGCTAGAGTTGTATTGTCACTTAGACACCTGAAGCAGTGTGAAGTACTCTTCAATTACGTGAGGAAAAGTTCTTCATCTAGTGTGCAGAAGGCAAACTGAGCTGTCTTTAATGTTTGTGTAGTTTGTGTAGACTGAGAAGTGAGGTCAGAGAGAGATGGGATTATGATTACTGTCACGTAACCCCAGTCTAGCAAGTCCAGTATAAGAGCCTGTAAGTAAATATTTTTCTCCTTGGAATAAAAGTCTAATCTCATGTTAGAAATAAAAAATACCTGCCCCAGAACTTCTGTGTGGAATTCAACTAGTTATACAAGGCATAACCTTGCTGATAACTAATGTTGTTATAACGACTTAAACAAAGTTACTGATTACTTATCTGAAGTTTACACTGGCTTTCTTTTTGTTCTAGTACGTCAATAATTAAAGCTGATCTGAAATAGCTTATTGCAGCTGGATTTGTGTGCTGTGTGGAAATTTTTATAAAACAAAATTATCCTTGTGCAGAAGCCAGCATCACACATAAATACCATTTGCCTTACTCAGGTGGTTCTAATCTGAAATAATTGAAGAAACAGTTTCTGTCTGACACCTTTACCAGATTTCCCATGGGATCTTACATAACCTCTGTCCTTTTTAAGAATATTATCATATATAAGGCAAAGAGGTCATGGGATTCATCTATCCTATTTCTAAACTGTTACAATGGAAGACCTCATTCAGTATTAAAAAAATAAATCACCCAAATACACTACCCAAAATAGTGTTATACAGTCTCTCCTGAAGTGTTTCAACTAAAATGTCATATATGAATGTGGAAAATACTGCTTTCAGGGCATTTCCAGAGAAATAACTTCCTTCTTACTGAAGCTCCAGTTTTCTCCAGGACTAGCTTCTCCCTGATGCAGAATTTCAGAGAGCCACCACAGGCCAGCTTTTTAGGCAGAGGCTGGTCTGTCCCCTGAGCTGCCAAGGCAGGCAGTCACTGGGGACCAGTCTGCAAACTGTCCCTGCATCTTTAGACAGTCCTTCACTCTGCCCTTCATCTGAAGGCCAGACACGATGGCCTCGCGGGGATGGAGCTAGCAGGAAGCTATGTAGAGCTGGATTTTCAGATGAAAATCTGCTTAGCTCCATGGTATTTACACCATGAGAATCCAACCTAATAATTTTAGTGCCTGTGTGAAAGAGACTTCAGCAGTTAAAGCAGAGACTTTTCCAGGGCAGCAGAATATAGGATTCACTTTGGAAACGAGAGGAGTACATTGTCTCTGAAATGCTCCTTCTTGCTTTCTCTCCATAGTTCCTCGGGGTCACAGCGGCTAGTTAAGGGCTGTGCTGTAAGAGCACCTGTCTGCCCAGTCTGCTCCAATCCTCACTACACTGGCCAGGGCTCACCCCCAAAGCAGAGAGCACCCAGCGCAGCACTAGTCCCTTCCTGGAAGGTGGGACAGGGGCTTTATTGTTAGCTCAGGTTGCCTTTTTCTTTTTTTTCCCCAGGGTGGTTTTTTTTTTTCTCTCTTTTGCCTTTTTTTCCTTGTGCTTGACAGCTGTTATTTAAGAACAGCCAGGAGGGAATTCAGATCAGCCTAGCATACATTTAATTACAGTTGAGCCCAAGTTCTGTTCTTTTGAGGAAACTCCTTCCCTACACCTCCATTTCCTCCCTCACAAACTCCTTTGGGGAAGAGAATACCCCGTTTTGTGTCCTAGACGAGTGCTGCTTCTCCTTGGGTAATGCTTCTGCTTCCCTGCTGACTGTACGCTGGTACCCAGTGAGTCCATAGACCACGCTGCCTGCTGGCTTGCTTGCCTGCCTGCCACAGCTCCTCCACCTGTAAGTCATTTGTGGGTTTCTTGTGCTTCTGGAAATGTTAATATCAAAGTTACAGCACAGCTTCAGTCCTCAATGTTTGTGCTGTTCAGGCATCCCAGTCGGTCAGAAGGTGCTGCTATGAGCAAATGGAAGGGAGGAGAAATATGCACTGATTAATAATAAGACTTCTGCTGTCAGATTCCCAGAAGACCACTAGCCATCTCTCTGCGAAGTATAATTAGTTATTACCCAAAGGCCCTTGAGTCTTGTGGTGCTACAAGGAACACGGGTAGCTTTGTAACTGCCGTGACACTTCTCAACCAGGTTTAATGTCCTCAAGTCACAATGCCACACAGGTTCTATTTCAGTTAATCTCAGCTAATAAGGTGTGTCTTCCCTGATACACTAGAAGGAGCCTCAGGAATATCTTGAGTTAGTCATGTAATGATAGTCTAGAAAAATCCTCAGGGGTACCCCTCCTCCTTCCTACAGCTGCAAAGTGCAGACATAGCCATCTCTAACATTTAGGCATATCTGAATCAAGGACTGAAGTCCCAGCTAAGCTTCTTGGGAAGCAGTGTCCATCTCCCTGGTTGCCCTACAGAGAAGGTACTCTGCTTTGAGAAGTTATTCCTGTGTCTCTGGGAGAAGCTGCATGCCTGGTTTTATTGATGGGCTCAGGTTTGTACAATGGTCAGAACTGGAAACTCCTGGAGGATGTTGGAATGAATCAGTTGTGAGCCTCACTTTGTGGTATCCCATTATAGCAGGCAAAGGCTTGTAAATATTTTAAATTATTATAAAACCCCTCACTAATGAGGTAAGCTTGTGTACTTAGTCTGAAATTATAATTTATGTCCTGGGTGAAAGGTTAGAACAAATAACATGCGGGCAGAGATAGGAGAAGCAGGCTGAGACGTCGTGGAAGTGGTTTCCTTTTGGAACAGCTGGGACATAGTGTTCAGAGTTGGTGAAGGTGGGGAAGCAGGGATGTTATTTTCTTCCTCCACTTCTATAAATCACTGCTTTTGGTAAACACAACCTGAGGGGACCCTTTAATAAGCCTCTGCTGTAAGACTCCACATTTAAGTCATACTTGCTAACTCCAGGACTGGAACTGTGATCTTGCAGAAATAGGCAATTGGCAACCCTAGCTTTTAGCTCAGTTCATGGAGGTGCTTAAGCAAACATGTTTCCAGCTCACACATGCTTTTAATATTTCCATGCCTTTTGAGAAAGCTCTGTAAGCATCTGTCTAGTAGCACAAACCACATCTTAAAAGCTCAGCCTTGAATGTTGTGCTGACAAGCATGGCAAAATGAAGAGCATTAACTGTATGCTGTAGACAAAGAAGGACAGGTAGATGTAAAGCAGAGTCAGTAGCAGGCCAACGTCTACCAGTGGGTCACTTTGTTTATAGAGAAATCAAACAGGATTACAATATTTCCATTATTTTCTTGTTTGTACTGTGGCAGCCACAAGAATTTCTGCTTGTAGACCAAGACTCAAGTGTTTTAGGTGTGATACAAACAGAGGGCAGGGGAAGAGTCCAGAGACCATAGAGCTTGAAAAGCAAAGTCTTCCAAAACAAAACAAAAATTTCTCAAAGTTGGCAACACTTATGAAAAGAAATTTATTCTGGATCACCTTGGACTCCTGATCACCTTTTCTTAATTTTCCTACAACTCTACGTAGTGCCTAGTTGTGACAGAGCTATCATTCTTGCCTGTGCTTCAGAGGCACTTCTGCAGTATAAGCAAGCGCATAGGAGCCAAATTTGTGTTTGGCAACGGATCTGGGCTTTCCCTTCAGCTCAAGGACACCTGAGTCTGCCAACTCAGGGCTTGAGGTGTAGGTGTCCTAGGAAACAGAGTCAAGTATCATGGTGATACTGAGGCTGTACTGTGCTCAGGCACAGAGGAATGGAGCAGGTCAGTAAATAAACCATTTAGTACAGCATCCTGCCCCCAATAGAAACATCAGTTCTATATTGCTGCATAGGATTAAAAAATAACAATAAAACCCCAAAACCCACTCAACCCTTCCAATACCAGTGCCCAGCTACAGAGTAAATGACGAAATTCCTCTTCGGTGAATTAGAAATTTCCACTTCCTTCTATTTTGATTACCTCTGTGTATTGCTTTTGTGTCGTTAACATGCTTTCTTTTTAAAAAGAGCTTCTGACTCAGTGATTCTCAATTATGTATTTGTGTCTTTCTGTTTTCCCTTGCTTTATATTTCTGCTTCTGTCAGGAAATTTTGCAAGCTGTTGCATCGTCCCTTTTTCCTGTTAATTGTCTTTGCTGCCTGCATGGTGAGGCTGTGCTTGCAATAGCTGGATAACGCAAGCAGCGTGTCAGCGTATTGCATGGCCAGCTTTGCTTCCGGCTCCCTCAACTCAGTTCCTGTCAACTTTGTTGACTTTAATACCCAGAGCACGCTTCAGTAGATTGCAAAATCCTCTTATAGACATTAATTACACCCACCACAGAAATACTCACCATGCAGAATGTATTTCTAGATGGCTGTAGACAGATCTAAAATCAGTTCTGCTCAGCACCAGCTAAGCAGCACACCAACAACACAAAGGTGCTACTTTGCTCAGTTCATTTTTTCGATTTATGAGCTGATTTTGACTAGGCCAGACTGTTCACAGCATGGTAACAACAGCAAAGCACACTTCATTTTACAAACCACTTCCCTTCACTCTTGAATGTATTCTCAATGCTAACGGCCCTGGCAAATTTTCTTCAAGTTATGCCAAGGTTGTAGAATAATTTCCTTCATCAGGCAGAGCTGTTCAATACCTAATTTAAAATCACAGCTGATACTGTGATTAATCTTTGCTGATACAGTGATATTGGTAACTACCTGCTCTTTGGTTTGGAGTCTTTGACGGGGAGGGCTACTGCTGCCTTGGGACAAACTTCCCAGCAGCATGTGCAGAATGCAGCACAGTGCTCGAGCTGATGCGAGTGACTGCATTTAGAGGGAGCAAGTTTTTAAATTAGTAAGCTCCCTCGCAGAAAACTTCATGCCTGATTGCTGTTCTTCACTCATATCTGCATTCAAGACGAGATGAGCTGTTCTGAGTGGCACAGAACCCACCAGTTCTTCCTTCAACTGCATAAAGTATGAGAAGCCTTGACTTAATCATACATGTATTTTGAACAACCAAAAAGAGGAAAATACTTGCTTCAATTAGGTGCAATATTTTTGTGAAAAATACTGCACCAAATGAGTGAGTCATTAAGTAACACGGTAACACATACACTTTCTATTTATTTCCTTGCAAGCTGAGTTTTAATTCCTGAGGAAGTTCTGTCCCCTTGGCTTTGTTCTGTAGTAATCCTTAGAAAGTGGAAAGTTGATTTATGGTGTTTGGAATCAGTGTTTGGGGAAATCTTCCTGGAAAGTAGGCCTGGATGTCTGGGCTGAGCTTTCTAGAAGAGCAGATTGCTTGCTTGCTATTGGCAGTTCTCTCTCTTTTGTATATGTACAAATAAAGTAAGTTGCATCAAAAATAGACTGAAATACCACATTACTTCTCTTTCACTGAATTTGACATGCAAATGTTGCCACTTGACAGTGGTGTAGCAATACAGACACAGAGCAGCAGGGATATTTACAGTATTTATCTGTATTTATAGATGTTTGTATTGCCATGCTGTGCTCGGTAGTTCTTACTGCCTTGTCATAGACTTTTTGTATTTCATCCAAGACAACAAGGACATGCTCAGAAAATACATTTCCCAGTGAGACCAGATTGGTGAGGTAGAAAAGTGCCTTTGCAATTCCGAGGCATTCTAGGCTCTTAAAATGTAATAGTATGCCTGAGAATGAAAGAATTTAATTATGCTTAATTTATATAGTAGCTAGGTTAGTGGAAGTCAGGAAGGCATTTAGCATTGTCCACATAAAAAGACACATTACTTGATCAAATGGGGCTGGATGGAACCTCCTTTCTTTTTTTTACAGATAAGCAAGAGTTGCACATCTCCCTTTCCTACTAACTTCAGTCTGATTTGCCACGTGGGAAGCTCACGCAAACACAAAGTGTTACCAAAGGTTGCAAAGCCATGTATCATGGTCACTAAACAATTTTAACTGTACTGGACTTGATTGGGCTGTGATGATTCAGCATCTGGCCTTGTCCAGACTGACCTTGTCCTCTTACCCAAATAAACAATATAATAGAGAAAAACCAAACATATTTGCTTTAACAGATTTGTGCAAAAAGCGCATCATCAAAAGGATGCCTTCTCTGCATAGCCAGCTTGTTTGGTACGGTAACTTGAGTCTGATGGTTTTGGAGCACATAGAGGCAGTAAATTAAGGAATAACAGTTCTTGGCAGTCCTTACTTCCAGTGTCACCTCTCCTCCCGAGTTCTTCACCACTCCACCAGTGCTGAGGCTGCTGCAAGACCCCGCTCTCTCTAGGCAGGGACTGCCGGGGTGGGAAGAGCACAGGAGCTCGGAAGCTGTTCTGCCCTTTGTTGGAGTGAGGGAGGGGAGAACAGTGCTTTTGCCCAGCCGTGAGGCTTCCTGTTGCTCTGGCTCCCACCCATCATCATGAGGGTGAAATCAGCCCCTCAGGAAGTACCCACTGCTTCCCACTTACAGGGGTTACTTCCCTGCCCTACACAAAAGCTTCTGCTCCGAGAGGACCCACAGCCCTTCTGGTAACTGTCACCCATGCAAGAACTGGTGTAGCTGGCAATTTTGTAGCACGCCATTCCCTACCTTCTGCACTGTGCAGGAACAAGGGAACACTTAGACCACGTATGATTTTGACCTTTGCTCATATAAAAGGTTTGAAGATCTTGCTGTAGCTCCCCACAGTAAGCCTCACCATGATTAGCGTACTGTAGTCCAGAAAAGGAGAATTACACAGTCTCCTGCAGGAGCAGATTCCCACTAAAACTGCTGCAGACAGGTAGCACTGACAAATCAGTCACCAGATGCAGTATCAGGAAACTTTTATACAAGTTTTTAATAAAAAAAGTTCAACAAAAAATATATATAATCAGGCATTTTATGCAATGCATACATTCTTTATATCTGCAGGTACAGATAAATAACAGAAGGCAAAACCAAGTATTTTGCTTATCTTTGGCCATTAACCAATAATCACCCCTGAAGAGATATTACAGGGTTGAAGAATAATAAACCGAGTCTGCAAGTTTCACTCATTACAAAGTATCAGGCAATAATACAGTAGTTAGATTTTTTTTAGAAATGTAAGGAAATACTTCTTTAACACTGCCCAATACTGAAAATTAACCTGGTTTGCTGCTATTGAACTTAAGGCCTTCTTTAGCTGACACACAGGCACCATTCCTGGGTTTACATTAGATATACTCCAACCCTTATCTTAACCTACTTCCCTTCACCATACATTGCTCTAAAAAGCCAAGCTGTACCTCCTCATGAAATAAACTAGCATGAATTCTTCTCTGTGGATCAGTTTCCTGAACCCCCACCAATGTACATAAGGAAGCTTAACTGCTCTGTATGTAAGTCAATATTTTTTTCTAACTCAGTGTCCCAGAATAATAGCTATCCTTCCACTTTACAGCACAGATGCATCTGATGGCTCTACCAAAGCAATATATACATGATACACATTAAAAATCATAAAAGCAATTTTTAAAGGTATATTGATAACATGTAGCAGCTTATGTCTATATATGTACATGTTTTCACAGTTGTTTTAGAAAATTGAGAACACCAGGAGTACTTCTACTGAGTTTTCTATAAATATTAAAAATTTACCTGTCAGGCATTTTGACAAAATAGTATTTAGGTTATCACTTTAAATAGCTCTTGAAAACCTGTAGAGTTTTAAGCTTAAAGGCTGTGAAGTTTGAGGATTCTTTAAAGTGTTCAGCCAGTTTCAGCAGCTGGGCCACCTGCCAGTTTGTTGTGTTTGTTTTTTTTTTTTAATTCAAATCTGGTAACAAAGGAACTCCACCACTTTTGATGGTATTGGCAAGCTCTTGACTTGGCTGGTGGGCATCACTCTTCGAATTGCCATGCGACATAGATGCTGGAGACTGGAAACTTGTCTTGGAGTTGCCCAGAAGTACACGCTGCCATCCTGTGTCCTGCACAAAAACAGAAAAAAACCCAACCCCACCAGAATTATCCCACCTGAATGATTTCAACTTAGTACAAATTCTCACATACATGGCTAGTTAGGGAGAATGTGCTCCGGACTTCCTGTTTCTTAGTTCTAGTTGTTCCAGACTCGTTTACACTAGATGCCAGTTCTTCTTGTAAGACATAGCAGCACAGTAAGCAACTTGCTGATTATCTTGTGACAGGCCTGAGCAGATCTTCCAACAGCTATTGAATATATCATCTGAAACAGTAACTGCCCTTGATTATCTAATAGTCTTCTTCCAGATCGCACATTTGTGGGCCTGTCTTTTATTTATTCTCAAAGATAAGAAATGAGTTTATCAGCTTCTTGATTTTACTGTTCTTCCAGGCATTTTTAAACAAATAGTACCAGAAGTAAAGCCAAGTCAGAAGCATCAAGTTGCAAGTCACAATTGAAGATTCTTACACCACTTAGCCACCGTCTCCAACCTTTTGTGTTACCTGAATATTTTTAGGAAGAAGAAATATATATATATATATATATGTATACATATACTTGCCCTGCAGCTAGAACACTGCCATCAGTAGAAAAAGTGCAGCAGAGCCCATTGTTCAGAGGTGCAACTTGTACAGGGTATTCTTCATCAATTCTCCAGAATCTTACCATTCTGAAAAGGGAAAACAAAATAGGAAGTTGTCAGAGCAGGCATTTAATTCTGCCTGCAATAGACTCTGACACTGCACAAGAAACTAGTTTGAAAGCAGAACTCAGGCAATTTTTATAAGCATTTTAATATGCATACAAGGTGTTTCAGATTTTGCCTGAAATGCTATAACTTCTTCGTTACGATACAGACCTTGATCTGTACTACTTCAACCATTTTAAATCTGCTAATTAGAATAAAAGATTGCCTTCAACAGCAGAAAGCAATAACGTGAACTAAAGAGAGAGATTGTCTAAATCTCTATAAGTGTCATATATGTTAGGAAGTCCCAACAATGCTCGTTTTAATTAAAAAAAACTAAAACCCTCCTGTATATAGTTTCATGCATTCTTACAGTTCTTCATTATTTGCAGTGTTAGCAGAAGCTGAATACAAGATCACAGAATACTTTTCTTTTTACTTTGGAATCTAATACTATACAAAAGTCTTACCTGTGCTATTAACTCCATTTACATTTTTCACTGTTTATAGCCCCTCTTTTTCTCTTTTCAGCTGTTACACACTTAAGTTATTCCCATCCCCTACTCTCTAAACATTATTTCTACATTCAGAATGAACATTAACATACCAGACCATTAGAAGTAATTTCTCAGTAAAAAAAAAAAAAAAAAAAAAAAGAGTTGACTTTATATTTAAAAGTTCATGTCATATGGGAAGAATTAGAGGAGTCTAACAAACCTTTCCTCATACTTACTTATCATCAGCAAGACTTGCAATATGTAGTCCATCGTGACTAAAAGATACTGATCTGACCCATCGGTCATTTGCACCTCCAGCAAATATTGGAGTAGGAGGGGGAAACAGATGCCTGGAGATAGAGACACACTTAACTAACAGCATGTTTAAGAACTGTGGAAGTGTTTGCCTCAGCCATGGCTAGCAAAGCTGAGGAATTAAAAATGGATTGAACATTTAACTATGAAATCAGGAGTGGAGAATGAAGTATTGTATCTTTCATAGTACCAGCCAGCTTTGCTGAAGATGCTTAAATTAGTACACATGAAAGTATAGGTGCTTTAAATGCTTTCTCAGATAGAAGAATAATCTCCACTGCTCCGCCACTTTAGGATTTCCACCAGCCACTGCTAAGATTTTTCCCAAGTCTAATTAGCAGTTAAATACACAAACCCACTAATTTTCAGTAGTCATCTTCACTCTAGGAGAAAGCTTCCAGATCTGACTACTTTACTTACCCAAATTCCATAAGAATAACTCCAATATGTGGATCCCAGACATAGACTCGAGTATCATAAGATGCAGTAGCCAGTAAAGCTCCATCAGGAGAAAACTCACAAGCTACAACATCATTGTGATGTCCTTCAAGTTTCCGTATCATGGAGTACTTATCCATATCCCAGAGAAAAATCTGCAATTAAATAAGCTGATATTATAGCTCTGCTCAGAGATACAATGAAGCATTTACCTTTTTTTTTTTTTAAAGTATAGCTGCTAGTCTTATTTAAGATTATATTAAAATCAGGCATTATGAATTACTACAATTAAGAAATATGCTCAGTGTCATACTCGGATTAAAATCAAGTTTTTTAAAATAATTAAAGCAGACATGCAAGTTCTAACTCAAGTTTGTTAAATGTTATTAACAAAATAAAGCCAAAACGTAAGATAAAGGCAACACAATTTAACCATGTAGCTTACTGAAATTCATGTATTACAAAACTATTTTATTAAAATATGCAGAAATAAATAGGGTTAAACTCTACAGTCCCCTCTTTTCAGTAACTACCAAAATTTTAAGAAATATACAGACAGAAAATGTAAGGTTAACATATTGTTACTCCAGTGGCATCCCTTTAAGATCACTTGTTTACAATTGGCTTGGATCACCAACGTCAGCCTAGGAAGAGAAACAGATACTGCAAGCAAAAAGAATTTTCACAGCCAAAAGTTATGTCTTTGGCAAAATAACAGGGAAGTCTAACCACATTATTAGAAAGAATTTATGCATTTTAAATCAAGTCAACAGTAAAAAATGACATTAATATTACAATTTACCCAACTAATTGCATATTGTATTATAAAAATTGATAAAAGATGATAGTATTCTGAGATTTTTACATGCAGTTGTACATTAATCAAAATAAAGACTGTGCAGAATTATTTAATGGGAACGATCTCTGTACTGCAGCATAAATTTACAGAATATATAAGTCTTTAGCATAACATGTTATATCCCTAAAAGAGCTCATTAGGGTCCCTGATTTTTCCTTGACTCAGTTTTACTGCACAGATTAAATACTGACATCTTGGATAAATTTATATGTTTGACCAAAGCAAACACAGTCTTAGTGCCTCACATACTTCCTAAAACTGAACCATTTTACAATCAGTTATAAACTTATTGACCAATTTCTCCAGAAGACCCCAAGGTTCCATAGAACTGGAAACTAAGTTTTAGGAGTCAGTGTGTTTCACTACTGTGAAAATTATTTAAAAAAATAAAAAAAATAAAAAAGAAAGAAAGAAAGCAGAAAGTGGACATCAACCAGCACCTGCGTACGTACAGTACACCTTGCAGTCGAATGCAAGGTTACTTCGTCCTACGGTAAAGTTCGCCCCCAGCCTGGTAGCCAGAGATGCCACTCTTTCTGCCCAGCTAACACCATTGTGCTCCTGTGTGAGTGGTGCCAGCTTAACCTCAATCACACCAATATTGCTGCCACCACCTGTGACAGGGAAAGCAAGAAGCTTATGGAAAACACACAGCCTAAAGATATCAATGTATACATCCACATCTGCTCTATTTAAAGAAAAAACAAAACCCAGACCTCAACTATTCTCTATCAAATCTGCACTGATAATTTAAAGTACAAAATGCATTTGAACAGTCATCCATATAAAGTAGTATCCAATGATTCAATTTTTCTTTTTACTCAGCATCATTAGGCTTCATTAAACTACCTACCAAAGCCTCTGTAACTAGACTGAATTCTCCTTTCTGTTTTATCCTAACTCTTCAGTGCCAAGAAAAGCAGCTTATGGCCTATGTGCTTTACCTGCACTGCTTTCAGTTCTCTAGCAGCGCATTAGAATACAGATGAAAACAAAACCAGTATGCTGTTCTTCGTTCTAGATCTTTTAGACACGAGTGCCATTTGTATTGGAAAACATGTAGAAACGTTTTGGTTCAGCAGAAGATACCATGACTGGCACAGATGTGCCTTTTCATTGAGCAGGAAATAGAAAGGATAAAAATCAATAACAATATAGTTTTATGCATCACTCTAAGCATCTTTTAAAACTGGAACCTTTCGTCTTCTTTGGTTTTATACTATGAACACGTGCAGATGTATAGAACTATTTCAAAGAATGCTTACAGTTTCTTCAACTAAAAGCAGTGCAAGTTCAATTCATCAATATCTCAATGCACCATTTGCTAGTTTAATTTCATGCACTTTTACATCATCGTAAAACATTAGAAGTTCATGACACCGAGCACAAGCTTAATGTTACTTAGATTTAAAATGATTATGCACACAATTCAGTAGATTTAATGAACAAGAAACTCTGACACATACTGCTTTACTAGCTCCAACAGAACAGAGAATAGAAGAGTCTGGAGAGAATGCACAACCATATACCCAGTTCTGATGTCCTCTCAACACTTTCATCATGTTTCCTAAGAAAGAAAGACATTCCTGTAAGAATTTATTAAATATTACAAATTCAAATTGAAAAGCTTTTCAAAATTAGTTCTTCCTTTATAAAATTTTACGCTATTTTTCCAAACAACATCTTGCAGAGTCATTCTGCACTGAAATAAAAATTCTGTCATGCAGCCTCCAAATCCTATGTCCGTATTCAAAAAGGTTACTTCACGCACTCTTTTAACTTAACCCAATACCAGCTTATACCTTTAGGGCACATATAGATAAAGAACATCAAGAGAGCATACAGAGTGAGCGGCTAATAGAAAAAAACTAATTTTCTAAGAAATCCTGACCTGAGTTTATAGCAATAAAAGAGTGGAGTATGCAGATATTTCTCCTATGTATTACAGCAGATAAAATGCATACCATCATCTTTCAGGTCCCACACTCTCAGTGTTTTATCTCTGGACGCAGACACTAAAATCAGGCTGCCATCTGGGGCAAAGGTTAAATCTCTAACAACTTCTGTATGGTCCATCAGGTTAAGGAGGAGTTTTCCTGTTACATGAAAACACCACAATTGAAAACAAAGAACTTACTTTTATTCAGATCAAATGCTTTATTGGATACAAATACAGAATACAAATTACAGCACAAAGCCAAATTTTCTTTGTAGAACTGCTCCCTCCAGCAAGAAGCACATGTATCCTCTTAGACTCTTCTGTATAGAGGCAATTTTCTAAAAAGCTCGTAAATCTATACACTAAAACCATATGCCTCTGAAATAAGGCAAGACTTGTCTTTCGATAGACATCTCTGTTGTAAGCTTAAATTCACAAGATAATGACAGATTACTCAATAGTAATTAGTTAAATTTTTTAAAGCTGAGAAGTTCTCTTCCAACCTAGCAGCTGTGCCACCAGCTAAATTGCTATTCCCTAATTTCAGATTCAGTTTCTTATCATTTGAACAATCACTTTAAAAAAAAAAAAAAGAGTCCTCATCAACACTGTCTTTCCTCTTACCGAAGATCAGAGAGCAACTTCATGTTTTGAAAGTTTCCTTTGGAAGTATTTTAAAACTACAATCCTTCAGAGTAAGCAACCAATATACACAGCCAATAACATGGTTAACCATTTTGCAGCAACAAGGCTTTGTCCTCCATCACTTATATCTCAAAACACAACCTGAGTCTGTTCCTTCCTGGCAGTATTAAACATTTCTGGTTGCAGCAGTTCATTGTTTTTTTTAGATTACTTAATTTGTATTCAAGGTTCAGTTCCCAATTAAAATTCTGTAGGCAATTCATTCTGTGTATTAATGATGTTGCTACTGCGAAAAGTGACAATTCCTGTCACATACTCTACCTGTATATACATCCCATATCTTGATGCGTCCATTGTTCAAGCCTGTTGCAAGCAGAAGCTGGTCTTGCCCAAATTTGAAACGGTGCCATTCTATATTCACGCAGCGGCTCTGCTTCTCAGGCACCGAAGACCCAAAAGCAAGACTCCAGACAATATCACCACAGTCTATTATATGCTCACAAGGCTTATTTTTCTGACTGCTGTCACTATTCTGCCTTGGAAGTCTTGTACTGATAGAATTTGCAACATTCTTTGTGCCATGCAACAAGCTGCAAAACAAACAAAAATTACAAAAAAATAGCATAAATATCTTGAAAAACAAATAGAAAAAAAAGGTCTTTATCTGTATTGTCATGAAATGTCAATGAAAATGTCAGAAAATCTGTGAGATGCCACAACATACATTTTGGAGGCCCATAACGATGCACTTTTTACTTTCAAATTACAAAAGCAGCTTTTTCTTATATCTGTCAAAAATTACTAACACCTGGAAACTGTCTTATACAATATTAATACTAACACATTTGTAAACATTTTTACCTCTGTAGAGAACAATATATTAACCCACTGTGAAAAACAACATTTTTAAAGCATTTACTGAAAAATTATTTACACAAATTTCTAAGACTTTCTGCTAAATGAGCATGAAGTTCCCTGCAACCCACTGTTATGCCATAAATACTGGGAAGAGAGACGCAGGCCAGCATACGAAAACCAATAAACCCAGAACCACAAAGAGAAAATAAAAAAGGGGAAGCAGGATTTTCTGGGAGAGGAAACGTAACCAGCTACAAAACTGCAGCTGCTAGTTACTAACTTCATCAAAAAGCAACCTGCAAGTGAAAATAAAATGTATCTTGTGGAACTTAACTTGCATTCTAGTAAGGATAAGGAAGGAGGTTTGCCTTTTAAGTAAATTCCTAAAAGGTAAAATCAAATAGCTTTCTGACAGAAAATTTAGAAGTCCTGATCTGCCCAAGTCTTTAAACTTCCTTTTCATTCTAACTTCCTCTTATTTTAGGGCATCTGAATCAATTAATAAATCACTGCTCCACAGCCTTTGTGAGGTTGCAATACAGTTGCTTCTCTTGCTGGCCACAGAGGAAGATAAAACAATAACCATTACTTTAAAGAACTAGCTTTTCCCAAAGATGTCCAAGCCTAAATAGCCAATACATGCATTTTGGTCTATTAAAAGCTACATCCTATTTTGAAATTCTTAACTTTTTCAGGTGAATTAAAAGCCATATGGGTTTGTCTTACAAGTTATTAAGGCACTGAGACCAGGGGACCAGCTTCACTATGCGATGCCCTTGTGACCAAGCAAAGTAAGATCCATCGGGAGCAAATGCAACAGTCCAGTTCTCACGTCCACACTTCTTGTCAAAAGGAGAAGTCGGGGCTAAGAGTTCTCCTACAGTGCGTGATCGTGCTAAAAAGAAAACAAAGAGGAAATTCTGTTTTAAAAAGAAAGCTAGTATATTTTAAAAGGTCACATGGGAACCAGACAATACATTAATTATTTTGTTTTATTTCATGACATTTAAAGTAATTGGGGAAGGGGTCTTACTGTCACCGTACAACCAAAAGACTAAGCCTCAGCTGCAAAAAATCACTAAAGGGAAAGGGCCAGGTTTTGAAATGTCTTGGTCATCATGTAAGTAGTTCCGCATATTAAGATCAGAAGCAGAACTGAAAGTAAATATTTACTGAATCCAGCTATTACTTCAGTTGTAACTATAGCTGTAAGGGCTGGAGAACTACACTCCAACTTAATACTTCAGTGTTTAGCAAATAAGACGCTCACTAATGATTTTTTTTTTAACCTTTAAAGAAAAACGCGAGTAGACTTGCACACTGTAGTATCTTGCCTTCCTTCAGAAAAAATAAATCAAGCAACAGCCATAGGAAACAGGAAATGAGCCAGCACTGCGGGATCGGGTCAGTGGCCGTTCCCCCCGCGTTCCACGCACGCCGCTTGCTCGCTGCCAGGCGGGCGGCGGGCCGAGCTCACCGGCGCCATGCACCGCCCCTGCGCTAGCGGCGCGGAGGGGAGCGGGGCCGCCCTGCAGGCAGGCCCTGCGCTTCCACCAGCGCAACAAAGTCACCACACGCTATTTAACGGGGTTCTGCCCGTCAGCGGGAGGCGGCGGCTGCCGCCAAAGGAAGCCTCTTTGAACGGGGCATGTGGGTTACTGTAATACGGGCCGCGTACCCGGCAGCACCCCGCTCACACCCAGCGAGGCCGAGGCGCGGCGGCCGCTGCGCCCCTTCAGACCGGCGAGCGGGAGGGCGAGGGGAAGGCGCTGGCGTCCGCTGAGCTCAGCGCTGCCGCCGTGCGGCCCCGGCTGCTGCCGCCCACCGGGCCGAGCCGGGCCGGGCGGGGGGCTCCCGCCAGGCCGAAAGGGGGGCGTTAACCCCACCCGCGCCCTCGCCCGTCCCGAGCCAGCCCCGCTCCCCCGGCCGCGCCCGCCGCTCACCGATGCGCTTCTCGTTAACACTCGGAGGAAAGCTGGCCATCTACGGGGCCGCCCTTCGGACCGGCTCGGGACTGCAGGGGAGCGAGAGACACCGCCGCTCGCCGGAGGCGCAGGGACTGGGACAAAATGGCGGCAGCGGCGCGGGGTGTAGCGCGCGGGGCGGGCGGGGACGCGCCCTCCCTCGCTCCGCCCCGGCCCAGCCCGCGCCGCCCCCCCGCCGCGCCCCGCCCCGCCGCGCCCCCGCGCCTCCGCGCCCCCGCTCGTCTCTGTGTCTCGGCCGCGCTGCCGGCGCGTCCCCTGCGGGGCTCGGGCGGCTCCTCGCCGGGCTGCCGCGCTCTGGCGCTCGGCCGCGCCTCGCCCTTTGCCGGGCATCTCCCGGCTGCCCGCAGCGCCTTGGCTCTGCCCGCCCCGTGGAGCTTGGCCCCGTCCGCCCTGTATCCAGCGTTATGATCCTAGACATGGCCAAAACACGCGGTCTGATAAGAAGCCAGACTTCGCCGTAAAATAAAACCTCCGGGACATGCCTGAAATACAACCCATTCCTTCTGTTTCTGGGGAAAACGGTGCAGGGCAGCGCGGTAGCGAGCCCGGGGCTGCGGTGCCGTCCCGGCAGGGTCTGCAGCTGCTGCCCGCTTTAGCAACACCTTCCAGGCCCAGCTATGCTAACAGATGAGTCCAACCCTAACTACTAGGGACTAACTGTAGTGACCTGGCTCCCTCAAAACATGGGGGTTCACAGTACAGAGAAGAACCATACTGGCACCCCCAATATTGCAATCAAAAGATGTTTTGTAGCTGCTGTTGTGGGGATGTGCTGATGAGGTTGTGTTGATAAACACTGGAGTCCCCAAATGGGATAAGGAATGTTCCTGTGTTGCTTAAATGCCCAAACAGCAGCAGTTAACATGCCTGCCGCAGTGAGTTAGAGGTTGTCTCCATTATTGTCTAAGCCAGGTTGTGACATCCTTTATGTCTGTTTGACCATGGGACTACAAGGCATCACGTAAACCAAAAAATATGTGAAAGCTTATATGACCTCACTGTGGAATGTGTGTAGGATAGTGATGTGTGCACTTGATTTCATTGTCCCTAACCAGGGGCTGAAAAACTCTTGGGAGTTTCCTACTCTTTGACATTTCTTTCTAAACATTTGTAGTTCAGCATCTAAATCCGGCAAGATCTGGTTTGTGATAAAGTTTTGAATTTACTGTTGAAGTTAACGGAGTTCTCTATAAACAACTTGGAGAAAGAGACCCTGAGGCCACCTCATTCTCTGTGTGGTTTTGTGTTAATGTCTGTGTATTTCCCTATCTCCTTCCCTTCCTTTTCCTCTTTCTTTCTCTTTTTGCGTATCTAAGTTCTGGACCCTCTTCTAGAAGAAGTGACTCTTCTTTGCTGTCTCTTTGGACTTCAAAAAAGCACATAGCAGGATAATTAACTGCAGATAATAACTACAATTTCATTCCAAAGTAGTGGCCTAGCTGTTAGATACGCTGAAATAGCTGTATGGATTAGCTATTCAGCTGTAGCAACATCTAGAAATTACCCTTATGTAAGCAAGGCCAGCAAAGCATTTTTTAAGTCACGTAGTGAGACAATGTCAAAGAAAGGAGCAGGAAGAAGTTTTGAATATTTTTGGTGGTCCAAACACTAGCGTGGATTAACACTGGTTTGTATAAACTCTCATAGCACACCATATCACTAATTTGACACGGTACTTTTTAGCAGCATAATCCTGTTCCTGCTCTATCAGTCCTCTGCTGCTTACAGATGGAAAAGCCCTAAACATCTATCTTCACTTAATCCCTCAACAATTTCTTAAAACAAGGCAGATTTGTAGCCAGTGAGCATTGTGCAATGCTGCATTGGAGTAACTCACAAGTTGTGAATGTTTGAACCTGGCCATCTCATAGCTGAGATGACTCACTTTGTAAGATTTCTCCTGAGGGTTTGAGCCTCACATACAGCCAGAATAAGGTTGGGTTGTTTGCTTACCTTGGAAGGGAGGCTGTTACAGCCAGGGAAAGATAGCAGTCAAGTTACACAGCTTTGCAGGAGTGTTACCACGCTGCTGGCTTTCTTGCTAGTGGTTTTTTTTTGGTGTGTGGTTTTTTTTTTTTTTCTTAAGAAGCAAAGTATTTGGCAATTTATTATTTCTCTAGGTCTCTGTATTTTTGTAAGTATGGCTCCATTAGTTGGTCAAAGTTTCTTCCTCACCATGCTTTCTGCCCATTAGTGAAATAGATCTGAGGGCCAGAAGAGATGATGTCTCCTTTAGTCTGGTCTTTGTATAACAGAGGACTGTAATTCAATTTATTTTAACTCACCTTCAAACAGCGAGGATTTCCAGCAGTTACACTGTTGTTCAGCCTTTACCAAACTGGAATCCAAATGCCAATCTTTGAGCTTCCCAGTCCATGTTTGCAAGCTTATTAGAAATTGCTTGGTGTCACAGGCTGCCCTGGAGACATTACTAGCACCTTCTCTTTTTGTGCCTGGCTGGAAGGGCTGTTGTTTTGCATCTGAAGCCAGAGTAGCAGAGGTGGAATGCTGGGCTCTGTCTGCAAGCTACTAGCTCAACCATTCTGGTTGGTAAAATGTATCTTTCTAAGATTCAGTTAAAACTTGAGGATATAAAGAATCCACACTTCCCTTTCTCAGCACCCTTGTCATGTTTATTTTCCTTGTAAGCAAACCAGGCTGAATGATTTTTCAGATTATTTTTACTGTTCTTCACTGGTGAGGCATAGCTGTGGAGTCAAGGGTGGCACCAGGCTGCATACCCCACACAGTCACACACTGCAAGGGCCTGCAAGGCTGCAGAAATGACTCAAGGCTGATTTATGTGTTTTCCATTATATTCCTTTCTGGATGCAGCTGCCAAGTCTGCACAGTGCTGTTCAGCTGGGAAGCTAATAAACTCAGTGCCATCTTTCTGCATCAAGACTTTACACACTGCAATAAGCTTTTAAAAATGAAAGGACTTTTGTTGTCTGCCTGTCTTGGAAATGCTTTCCAAGATCCAGGTTACAGAGCTTTTCCCCAGGCTGCTGAAGCACCAGGATCTGCTTATTTCACATTCTTGTATTCTAACATGGTGAATCTAATTATACCCATTAAATTTCTTTTTTATTCTCTGATTTTTCTAAACTGATCTGTGATTGTATGTTTCTTAATCAGCTTTGTTGAAAACTTTTTGACTCAGTCAGTCTTTAGACTGGACTAGGAAAGCAATCTGAAATTAGTGCATATCCCAAATGTGGGACTATGCTGCTTTTATAGAAATTGGGTTTGGTGCTGTTTTCTCTTTGTATCCTTTTGTAATATTATCTGGGGTTTGTAAAATGAGCCTAGGTGTTTGTGTCATGCATTTCCTGTCTTCTAGCTATTTGCAAGACTCTCAGCAGTGTGCTTGCTGCGCTTCATTTCCATTGCTATGGCTTCCTGCTGGAAGGCTTCCACCACTGAAAGGCTCTTCATTCTGGTTTATGAATGCTAGTACAGATCAGCAGTGAATTTAGACCACAGTTTCTATCCAAGTTCTGCTTATTGTGCAAATTCCCATTCACCTTGTGGAAGACACCCCAACAAGCTTATTCTTTTCAGAAACTACCAAAGCTATTGGTTTCTGTTAGTTGTGGTTGTTTGGGTTGTACAGGCAGACTTCTGGAAGTTATATCAGCACAGTAAGTGTAAACTACATAGCAAAGTACCAGAAAAGCCCAATTACTTTTTCAGGCCCACAAATTACATTCCCCCTCTTCACAGGTGTCGTTCTATAAAGCATTCCTGACAAATGATAGGTAAGAGGACAGTTAAGGGCAGTCACACTAAGACCAAGGCAGCTGAACTGTGCAACAGCGCATGCTTCTTGCTGGTCTGGCTTTCATTAAAAATTACACTATTTATAGTCTATACTTAATAATTCACAAGCTCCTGTTTGTTTTGAGCAGCATCCTTGGGATGGAGAAAGTTCAGCATGAGTTTGTGGAAGCAAAAGAGAAGGTGAAATGGAAAAGCAGAATGAAAGAAAGAAAGAGGGCAAAGAAGGTTGAAAAGGGGATTGCAGTGAAAAGAATTATGACCAGCAGAGAAGTTAGAGAAGAAAGTGCTCTCAGAGTCCCGAAACAGATTAGCTGCCGTTATTGCCACAGTGCACACTGGAAAACTCAGCATCAACTGACTAGTGATTCCAGGGGCCTGGGGAAGCAGTAAAAGCCTGAACCTTTTCCCTTGAGAAGCTGGGTAGGTGTAGCCCTGACAGATGTTGCTGGGAACTGCATCTGCCAGCTGCTATCTTGACAGAAGGGTTACCCTATAGGTACAGACCTACACTGAGGGAATTGCTGTCTATTCCACCTGACTTTCCGTTTCACCTTTCTTGCAGTGATTGTCACTGCCGGGTCTCATCTCTGTCCTTGGCAGAGTACCGGAGCCAGGACTCTAATGTGCTCTTACATGGCTGTGAGAGTAAGGTGCCTTGTGCTCAGCATGTGCAGGCCTCAGTGGTAATTGTCCTTAAGAGGAAAAAATGTAAAGAACGATGGATTATTGACTTGTGAGAGAATGTAACAAAAGTACAAAGGTCGGACTCCAACAAAAAGATATTTTCAAAAGCACTGAGAGTTGTGTGCTCAGTGCTTACTGAATTACTATGGGAATTGGGCAAAAAAATCCTTTTTCTCTTTGCAAATCTTTAGGCCAAAATAGTGGGTTAATGGACTTTCCAAGCAGTGATCAAATAGCACTAAAGTTCAACAGAGATGGAGGTGGTCCAAGTGACAGCCCCACAAGTTGAAGGATTAAAAAACTTGACATACAAATAAAGCAACAACCCAGCCCTGCAAGAAACTCTTAAGAGTGTGTGAGACCTTGTGTACAGGCTTTGCAGTTTCATATATTGTAAATATTTTTGTTAAAACCGTAAGCAGTGTTTGCCCCTCTCAGTCTCTCCCTGACACTCTCGTTACAGCGTATTCCTTGCTGTGAAATGCTGCTGTGACTGGGACAGTTTCAGCTGTTACTTCATTTCATGTGCATGTTATTTGCCTGGTGACTAGAGTAATATTGGCACAGTTTAGCTGCTTAGTGTGGGACTTATGGCCCTCAAGAATTTACAGTCTAAATAGACAAGACAAGCAATGATTGCGAGGGGAAGCAGGGAGATGAGGCCACTTTCTCAGGGTCATCATGGAGCAGCCAGGAGCACAGTCATCTGATTTTCCCACAGGCACCTCATGCACTAGATGAGACTGCCTCCCTTATTGGAATTCTGAGCTGTCATTTCTCTGTCCCCTTCTCCCCCATTGCTCTGTAGCTTATTCACCATTGTTTATTGTGAAAAATTAGAATTAGTTTTCTGTAGATGGTCATAAACTGATGCATGTCTGGTACCTAAGGGATTAATCTGTAAAGGTCTGCTCAAAGAGTATGCTGTGGAAAAGTTGCCCAGATGGACTATCGGAGAGAGACTACAGTAACTTTTCCTCTGCATTCTTTTGGTCTCTTTGGGATTTTATAACTTCTTGGACCACATCTTTGGGTATAATAAATAGAGCACATGGCTTAGTGTGTGTGGTGAATTCAGCGCTGTCATGGTGAGTAGCTGCACTGGAATAAGGGAGACAGAGGCTTGGGTTTATTCCTTTTAGGTTCAAAACCATTCCTTCTTTGTAAGTTAGCCATGGGTGCCTTGTAAGGGAGCTGCTTTCAGAAAGAGCTGTGCTAAATTTACCTGCTGAAGCTACAAGAGCTGTTATCTCAGATGGCTGAAGGTCATGCTGAGTTTTGAACTTGAACTGCTCTAAACAAGGATAGTAGAAAAGGGTCCCTGTATTACAGAAAAAGCAAGTTACCCTTGCTTGAGTTCACATTACCCACACCCTAATGCATAATCTCAAATGTCACCGACTGCTACCACACACCTATTCAATTTCTTCTTTTTAAAATCCTTTCTAAAACATGCTAGTTTTATGTGTTTCTCTTCAGCCTGTTTTCTCTGAACTCAGCTGCCAAAAACTTCAATTTGTTTGAAGGCGTTCAGGCTCCTTGCAGGAGGAGCATGATGCCTAGCGGGCACAGACCCTCAGTCTGCAGTGTTTCCATGTGATTTGAAATGACACTTTCCCACTGTGCAGTGAAAAATGTTACTGAGCTGTTTTGTATTCTTTTGGCTTCAGTTACCTCACTCTGGTCTATAATTATATCTGATTATTTACAATGGTGCAAAACATCAAGTCTCTCATTATAACCAGGGTTAAGGAAGTTCTCATCAGGTCATTAAAATCAGAGAGCATAAGGTGGCCTCGTGGCCAAAGCATGGGATGCAGAATCAGAAGCACTAGCTTCTCTTCCTGACTTTGCTACCTGCTTCCTATGTGAATTTGGATAAGTCATTAAGCCCAGTTTTAAACCAAACCTAAATACAATTAACTCATTTCAGAAATGGTAATATTGTTCTCTGAGCCAGAGATGCTAAGTCTTGTGAGAACTACAAAATACTGCAATTGAATACTGAATCATTTTGTGGATCAGTTTCTTTTCTACCCTGTAGATGCAGAAGCCTCCTACATCCAAGGAAAATGTAACATGAGGGAATGATATAAACTGAGGCAGAGGTGTTAAACAATAGAAAATCAGGCCTGGTGACATACTGGTATTCATGCAGGGTGAGGACAGGGACAATGTCCTTCAGCAGTCAGTATGTGCCATTTGACTCAATGCAGAGACACTCCTCAACGCAAATTCCTGCCAGTGCTTGGTAGGGTTTGAGCACAGGTCCAGTGCTGGCCTCCTTCCTGTTGAAAGCACATAAAAGAAATTCAAAGCTTCAGCATAGGCCTCTTCTCTCCTGCCATCTCCTCCCACCACAAAGCAGCACAGGCAGGCAGCCCAAAAGCTGTTTGAGAGATGATGCCTCTTGTGCCCTTTGCCAGCACAGCTGCAGACTCCCAGGCAGATGTGGCTTAGGCATTTTTTGGCTGCCAAGAGCTATACTTCAGTCCCCTCTGGTTTTTGTTCGTTTTGCAAACTTGCTCCCCTTCCTTCCCCAAGATGCCAGATTCCTAATTTGACTTTCATCTTCAGGACACCAAGGTCTGACTGGCAGGGCTGATCAAACAGCTCTCAGCACAGCAGTGCTGTCAGATGAGACAGATCCACCTTGTGAGAAGACTCATTTCACTTTGATACCGAGGAAGAGGATCTATCCAGCTGATGTTCTGGTCTACAACCAGCCCTGTCTGCCTGATTTAGAACAGCTTTCTTGGACAGCTTATTCTTCTGTCCTGCTTTTTGTTCCCTGTTCCTGATAAGTACAGTGCAGTTACATATTTCACCCAGAGCCTGCCGAAGAGGAGAAACTGGGGAAGAGGCCCTGGGCAGGCAGGCAAGGCAAGGTGATGAGGAAGCAGAGTATGTCTCTGCAACCCTCACTTCAGCACTTGCTTGCGCTTGGGGTCGACTATGAGGCAGAGCCTGTTCTTGTCCTGGGTGCTCAGCAGCATGCACTATCCTGAAGGGAAAGCACCCCAGAGTATTTGGTACAGACAAGCTAGAAGAGCTGAACATCCCAGCAGGTAACAAGCTGCACCTTTCAAAGCAAAAGTGCTGCCTCTGCAAGTGCTAAGGAGATGTGTACTCTTTTCTGCCCAGTGTGACCACCCCTTAGTCAAAAAGGGCTGGGATTGGGAAGCAGATGTGAGACCAGAGGAATGTCGAAGCAGTCACATAACAAGTCAGAACAAGGGCTATGTCCTGGCCAGCTCTGAGTGTAACAGACAGCAGGATAGCAGAGAATATGCTGAATCGTTCCAGACCCATACACTTTTGTGTAAATATGAAATAACTTTTTTTAAAAAAATTATCTAACCCAAGGCAGAAACATAGTTATTTATGTTAACCTAGGATGCAGTTAGTAATAAACAGCTCAACGAGTTTACAGGATGAAGAGTATTTTTTGCTTGTAATGAAATCTGTGTTTTGACATTGGACTAGCAGGAAAATCAATTGCATGAAGGGTGTCATTGTAAATTTCAATAAATTGTCTGTAAATTCAATTGATAGAAAAGCAAGCTGAGTTTAATAGCAAAAATTAAAGGGATAGACTACCTACATTCTGTAAAGCAGATCAATAAAATAACAAGAACAGAAAAAGTTAGCATGTTGGGTAATTACACGGTTGTATCTGACAGCTTCTGCCTGGAAACAGACGGGGCTGCATTCCTGCTGTGGCCAAGTTGGGAAAGAGCAGGTTGCTTATAGATAAAGAGTATTTGCTTACAGATCAGAGATGGGCATGAGCTGATGTGGAACTGAGCCTGAAAATATTTAGGTGGCTTGTATCCACGCCTGTTGCTACAGGGAACATATGCAGAGGGCTACAGAGAAGGTGAAGAATTTGAGAGAAATGGAGGTTCTTTGAAGCTGGAGGTTGGACGAGATAATTTCTTAAGATCTCTTCTAGCACCCATTTTTGATGGGTTGTAAAAATGTTGGAAATAGGTGTAAGAGGGAGGGGAGAAAATGGGAACTCGCTTATTCATAATGCAGCCTTTTTATGTTACACTGGGAATGTGTGCCTATGTTTGCCCAGTGTATACAGAGTAAGACTGGTGTAAAGAAGTTTTAATGTCAATATTAGAATATGAACGTGAATAAATAATAGTGTAAAGTCAGATCTTAAGGCAAACAAAAGTAATGCCCTAAGACCAAATTTCTTTATTAGGAAACATGTATACCTCTCATTGCTTTTAGGAAAATCCCCATAAACACAAATGAAGCTCAGAAGGCAGAATTTCTCCAGGCAGGCATATTCAGAATAAAATACAGGTGGAGTTAGTAAAAGTAACTAGTGACGTTGGAGTAAAAGTGAGTATTCTCGGTTGTATTACTGAGTCAGAACTCACATTTCTTGTAGACATTTATAATCCTGAGCCAAAGCATGTCAGGAGAAGAAGAAAAAACAGGTTAGGGGAGTAGGAATTGGGCAAGATTAGAAAACCAAGTTAAAAACTGGCAATGATTTGGGAGAGTTTATTACCAAACATGACCCTGGTATCTCATTGTAACTTTTTTGCAAGAGATTTTTACTCATTCTCACAGTAGCAGGAATGTCCAGCAGCACAATCTCTCAGTGTCTTTGCAGTCTGAAGAGAAAACCGTAAGGGAAGGTACACTAAAGAACTGGGGTAACATTTAAAAGCTGGAGAAATGGAACAGCTGATGACAAAAAGGAAGGAAGGAGACATAAGCAGCAAAGATTTCAAGCAAATGAGCAAAGATCCATTAGTAACCAGAGCTAGAAATAGTGTTTAGAAAACGTTTAGGAAAGGTTTATCTAGTTCCTTTCATAGGAATGGGTTAGCAAAGCTTCCTTCTCACTGTATGTTTTATCCTGTCTTTCAAACATTGCACTCTGCAGGCTACCTAAAGAGCTAGAAAAAGGTCAATATGTGGTAACAACCACATCTAGAGACACACAGTAATATAGTTTTAAGAAAAGCTAGCCATGTTGCACCTTTCAGCAATGTCATCTTCAGTTCTGGCTTCCCTACAAGATCTCTGTTTGCTTTGTCCGAATTTCTGTAATATGGCAGTTGAGCAATGCCGTTTGACAGCTTAGCTAGGCCTGTGCAAATCTGAGTGCTAGTCTGCAGACAGCTTTCCGTGATTGTAAGTAAAACAATCTGGGAAGCAGACATAGCTAAAACAGTGCAGACTCACAGGCAGGGCTGTAGTCATGTAAAAGTACCTCGTGTGAGCGCAGCCCATTCCTCTAAATTAAAGGTATAAGCAATGCAGACACCTTTATCCTGTGTCACTGCCTCCACACTGCAGGCTTTGTTTCATTGTATCTATTTCTAAACAGACCTGGATAAAGAAGCACCAAAACTATGACGTTGTAGTTTGCCTCCTGCAGTACTTTTTCCTCCACTGAAGCGTCATGTCTGGCTCTGTGATCAGCCAGACAGGGTCACTCCAATGAATCTGATAGCTTTTAAGGGAAGGACCTGCCCTCTGCATTAATGTAATTATTTGTGAGATTCTTTCCATGTCTTACTTCCTGAAGGCCTGGCACAGAAATCCGCTTTTGTAATTTGAGTACTGAAGAGTGGCTGGATGTAATTATGTGCTCCATTATTCCAGAAGCCTCTGTAGCGTGAAAAGTAAAAGCTGAATGTTGCCATTAGTACTGAAAATACGCAAGTTGGTACATAATAACTATCTTGCGCAAGCAGTGTAGTGGGCAGTGTGTACACAGATACGACTTCAAGTTTAACTAGGGTCTATTTTGTACTGTTTATATGTTTCCCTAAAAAAGACTGATGAGATTTTCAGCTATACACTCATCATATCTCTCTTGAAGGCACAGATTGCACAGAAAATGTGTAATAAATAAACCTTGATAACAGCAATAGGTTCCCCACTAAAGCAAAGAAGGATTCTGGGGGAGTATAATTTACCTTTTGTCAGATGTCATTTTGATGACCATAAACAGGGGGAATGAGATGTACGTGCTCAGACCTTCAGACAGATTGATCGGCTGCAGAGCAAACGTAATTGCGGCTGAACATTTTGTCTCACAGCAGCTGCATGCTGCCTCTTTGGCTCTGTGAATGGTTTGGTCACTGAAGTTTTGAACAGGAAAAAGCTGCTGTTAAATAAAGACACAGGAAAGAAAGAGTATGCTTGTAAGGCCTGAAATTCAAACCTATATCCACACATGAACAGGAAGTACATATCCTAACTCAGTAACACACTGTACATTAAAAATATGCATTGAAGAATTTGGCTATAAATTCTGCTTTTCAGTCAGACATCCTGTGCTATGACGGTAATAACGCTTTGTACTCCTGCAAACAGAAAATTATTACATTAAAGATTTAAGGCTCACAGTGGTTTTGACTACTGGTTATTATTAGCTTTGTTTTATAGATGAATAAATAAATTCAGACTGAAGATCAAGGATCCACCCAAGTTCGTATGGAATAGTCTATAGATGAACTAAAACTCCTCCAGAGCCAGAATCCAGTACTTCAACCTAGGGACTGTCCTTTTATCCTTATTGAGGCTGATGGCAGGAGCTTCGCACGCAGGGTGCTATGTTATATGCGTTCTGGATACTCTCAGTAGATCTCCTTAGTGGATGCTTCACTTTAGGCCAGAATCTGCTTGCAAGGCATGCTGCTATAGCAAAAAGCACTTGTGAGACTGTGACTCTCCCATGAAGGCAGCAAACATCAGTAATGTTCCTGCAAAAAAGCCCTTCGTGGCAGCAGCTGTAAGCATCAGTGCTTCATATTGTTGATCAGGGTAATGTAGATGGAAAGGAACTCTGTTTCCTCTCTCTTCTTTGCTAATGCCCAAGTTTCTGAAAGCTAGGTTGGCTCCTGGCCCTCCTGCTTGGTGGGGACAGGGAGGATTGGCAGCGGCTCTTCTGGGAGGTGGCCTGTCAGGGCAGCAACCATCATCTCCCCAGGTCTTCCTTTCTCAGCAGAGACTTTTCTGTTGACTGCATGGGTACCTGGTTAGTCAGGCAAAACCTGTGTTATGTGATGTGCCCGGCGTCACTCAAGAAATGACAAAGCACCAGCTCCATCCTACTAAGAACCAGTGTTTTAATCACAAGGCTGTCCTGTCTCTCCCCTGATGTAAATATATGGGAATTTTAAAGAAAACCAATCAGTTCACTGCCCTTGCAGAGGTGCAAGAGGAGAGGACAAGGGTCATATGCTGCTGCTTCACTGGAAACAGAAACCAGGGCTTCAGGTGATCAGTTTGTCCCGCAGCTGGTGTGACAGAATTGATGCAGAACATAATGCGATGGCATCATGTGATAGTGTCTTGTCAGGCATCGATGCAACATCATATATATAAACATCCTGTGACACCAAACATGGTTTATAGTGCAATTAGAAGGCTGATAACAGAGTTTGTAGGAGTACACGAGGCAGTGTTGTCAAGTAATATGACAATATGAGGGTAGATCTTATTGATATAGTACCTTCCATTGCTACAGTAGTAAATAAAAAAATGGCTAAACTCACTTTTTGTTGCTATAGTGTCCAAATCAGAAGCTACTACTCAGTGTTTATCCTTATGCTGCTAAGCTTCAAGCCTACATTCTTCTAGAGACAATCCAGATGTTCTCTGAGGACCTGGTGAAGGGAGAGTTTTCCAGCAGGAAAGGCACTGATCTGGGAGCCTGGAGTCTGACGTACTCATGACTGTGTTACTGACTTGCTGCATGACTACCAAGTCACTCATACCAGCTTTCTGTGCTTCTCTTTGCCCTCTTGACTTTTGCCTGTTTCATCTTTTAAGGTTGCAAGGAAGGGATTTCTTTTTAATCTGTATTTGTACAGCACCTAATATAAAGGGATCTAGGTTTCAGTGGGAGTCCTTACAAGCTACTGCAATGCAAACAGCATGCTGTATAGTAAGTACCAAGCTGTGTTACACAACTTCAGTGTAAGGGTGATAAAGCCACCACGTGGAGGCTGGGCCAACTTACTCATGCTCAATTTATGTCTGTGCAGCTTCTAATCTTTAAACTGCAATTAGAATCTCTTCCATGCTAGTGTGATAAAACCTTCTATCTCACAAGACAGCTCAATCAGTGCCCTTTTGGTCTATATTTGAAGGTTGTACTACCATGACTGCGTCAAGAAAGGGTGTAATATTTTTTTTGAACTTAGATCAATGTGCCAGTGAAAGTTCTGATAAAGCTACAGCTACACAGCTGTAAAAGTGCACAGGACTGCATAACATTTTTGCTTTTCAGAATATAAACAGACTTTTATAGCAGTGTAACTATTTCTGTATATGGAAGGAGAAGATGAATTGACCACTTCAATTCTGCCAGTCTAACATAGCAAAGTATTTTAAGTGCAACTCCATTATAGGATTAAGCTGGGGGAAGCTCATGTGCTGCACAGGTGTAACCTTTTCTTTTTCTTCTTTCTTACTGAGCTAGGAAGTATTCTTCCCTCTTGCCTTCTCTCTCCTTTCTTTTGGAGCTGGCTTTTCCTGTCATACTACATACTCTCAAAAGAGCTTGGCATTTTTCCCTGCCCTTTGCAGCTTTGGAATGCTTTCTTCCTGTTTCTTAATCCCTGTTAGGACAGCAAGTAAGGCAGAGGTGATGTCTTTGTTACACTGCTGCTATTAAGACACATGATGATATGGAGGAAGTATGTGGACCTGCAGTTCTGCAAGATTACACTGATAATGAAAAAAAGATTACAAAAATGCAAAATGGGTTAATGAGTGCCCAGATCCTTAAAGGGTCAGGTTCAAGTTTAGGGCAACAATAGCTACTAGTGGCTAGAAGTTTGATTATCCAACATTTTCACTGCCCATGTGCACAGATAATAATTAAAAAAAAGACTGGACCTATGTTTGGATTTCAGCTGAAAGTTCACCAGGAAAGTGCAAATGTAATCATGACACATGACACGTTCACCTGACAAGAGGCAGCACAGCACTGGGTATGCTGTTGCTTTAAGGATTAAAAATAATTCAGTGCTTACTGTTCTCAGAAACAAGAAACACTCCTTGACATGTCCAACAGATCCTTCCTAGTACTCTTTTTCTTTGTGGCTTTTTCTATAGCAAAGGAAAGATGGTAGAAGGTGATACTGTAGGCATCTGTGTTACTTCCTAGAGCTTATGTAAAACTTTACTATGAGGTAGCAGGCACGCAGCTGATTATTACTTTAGACTGAGGTCTTGACATTAGTGCCAGTCAGGTCACAATTTGCCATTGATAAAAGCATTGTGCAGTGCCAAGTATAGCAATGCTTCAGAGACAGTAGCAAAAATAGAACCCTGGTTGCTTAGCAAGTATCTTTTAATTTAGCAAATACTCATTTATCTATCTATCTATCTATCTATCTATCTATCTATCTATCTATCTATCTATCTATCTAATCTATCAATCACTCAGGTGAAGGATGACCTTCAAGTCTAATTAATTTTCGTGGGGTTAAAATTTACCTTCCTACATTTCTTCTTACAGATTTTCAAATAGTAGTAGTTACTTTTCTGTCCTAGGTAAGTAAGCTTCATTCTCAATTTTCAGCTCTATTTAACAGCAGTTCTAAAACACAGCAACTGAGGACTCCATGCTGTTCAGCATTATTTGGAAGCCCAGCAAACCAGCATGTATTGTATCCGGAGGGCGGTGCCATGTACCATCCGTTCAAACCCATCAATGCCTATCTCAAATAAGCTTTGTTAAAATTTTGTTTTAGAAAAGCTTGTGTGGGCTTAAGTAGCAGTTGAAATTAAGTAGGGCAGCATAAACTAATAGCGTGACTCATTGGAAGGAAATAGAGCAGCAGTTGGTAAAAATTGTTCAGTAACAAAGAACATATTCATAAATTCATACAGGCTAACATAAGGCTTGCAAAAAGGATGCTTAAGAAATTCCAGTCTTGAGATTCTCCCAGTTCTTGAAGACTTATCTTTCTATGAGGCACTTATCTTTCCCTCTTTCAGTCCCTCTAATATACCTGATTATTTCAGAAGAGAGAGGAGGAAAAAAAGGCAATCTTTGGTGAATGGGCTGGTCCAGGGGCGTTTCTGCATGCTGCACAAGTATCTGGTTTAGAATAAGTTAAAATAACAGTACAGATACATTAACTGAGAATTTATGTAGATCTTTGCTAAACCTTTGACTCATATCTGTGGAAGTAAATTATATTTTTCTGATACCAGCCATTTTGTCATTAATGAATTGAGCAGGAGTGCGGTATGAATGTTATTGTGTCAGCAGAGCTTAGACGTTGGACATTGCAACAAAAGACATACTTTATCAATGTGCTGATGTTATTGAATCCAAATCCTGGCTCTGAGACTATGTGATTATAATCTAAAATGAGCTGATCTAACTGAGGAGTAATTTCACTGAAGTTAGTGGGAATTACACAGGATTTTATATAGTGTCAGGAGAAAAAAAGTATTGGGCCCAGACTTTTATCTTTTATTATGGAAGTTGAGGGTGGTTTTAATTTCACAGTTCATCTGAGTGGTGGGCTTGTTGTGACTTGTCTGTGACTTGTTGGGTAGGTTTGTTTGGGTGTGAGTGGCCTTTGACACAGCTGATCTTGAGGCATTAGCAAGCTTTATGAAGGCAAGCACTCCAGCAAATATAGTATTATTTCACAAAGAATCTTGCCTGGTGAAATAAGGATAAAGCACTACCCAGAAGGAGCATTGCTTACAGCAGAAACTCTGTGCAGTTTACTCCCTGCAGAATGCAGAGTTGATGGAGACTGTAAGCAAGTTGAAAAGAGAGTGAACGTGTATCGTCCAGCACAAAACAGGGAGGAAGAGCTTACATGTTCCCAGGTGGGCCGTGCTGCGGCAGGATGTACCCTTAGCAGGTTAGCTGGCTTTGCAACCAAGTGAGCGAGGCGTGCAAGTGTAACAGATTTTGCTTAAAAGCAATCAGACAATAATGCTGACAGATTTAAGAGGGATGATCTTACATGGATACACACATAATGCATGAGAATAGGAACATGCCTTGCATGAGTCAGTGAGTGAATTTACTACACATGAAGGAATATCCAGTTTCTGGAAGGGTGCTGCATGCTCTGGCAAGAGCAATGGTCAGAAAAACGCCTTATGTGAGGCCTACCATATCTTACAATCTGCATTCGGGTAATAAGACCTAGTGCATTGCTGCAGAATTCAAAGAATTCAGCTCTAAATGGGAAGGGAGCGTAAGATGTCCTTAGAGATACTCATGAACAACAGGAGAGCGATCAACAGCAAAGGCAAAAGACTGCTGGAAAAAAACAAAACCGGTAAGAAGGAACACGTATCATTTAATGTTTCCTAATGAAACAGAGTCAGGGCCCCAAACAAATTCACAGACTGGAAAACCAAGGCTGCTTTCCCTGGGGAGTAGTTCGCCTAAGCAGCTAAAAGGTCCCAGGCCATAGATACAGTAACAAGAAAGATAACAAATATCCTTGGGCATTACACACAGATGACCATATGCTATAGCCACCCAAAGCTTTGGCTAGAGGCAGCTGTCCCACATTGCAGTAGCACACAGCAATATGAGGTACAGATAAAGATTAAAAGCATAAAAAACAATCACAGCACAACCAAGAGAAGGAGGTAAAAGTCTGTGTTATTTATAGTAGCATCCACTATAGGGAGTTAATGGGGAGTTAATCTGCCCACAGCTGCGATATTCTTGATTTGTAATAAAGGAGAAAAACAATACTGAAGTGTTTCAGTGCCCTTAGGAAGTAAAGTACAATCACTTCACCTGGAAGACTGAATCTAATGAAAACACCTTACAGTGAGAGAGCACAGGAGGTTCATGACTGCCCTGCTGCTCTTAACTCGTTTTTGTCTCTCTTGGTCTCATTCCGATGACACTCCAGACCTTCAGCTTTCTTTCTGTGACTAAAACTCCTGCCCTTTCTATGAGATGACCCAGAAAAGAAGCCAGAAAATATCAGTCAGTACTAAAGTCACAAGGTCTATCTGGTCTTCCTCTCCTGTGAATTCTCTCCTCTTTTTGACCCCTGTTGCATGATTAATGAGTAAGGGAACAGAATTTCAGGGAGAGGAAATTATAACCTTGAATTATCCTTTGAGGCAATGTGATAATCTAGGCTGAGCTGATTAGTCACCCAGAACAATTAAAATATTGCTTTATAATATTTAAGTAATATTAACCTCTGTTAAATGACTAATATCTGGGAAAGGCATTGCTTGCTAGGGGAAGAAAAGAAGTAGACACAAAATGATCTCATTTGTGTGAAGTTTTTAGAACATAAACACATAACTGGGAGTGACTGTGATAAAACAAACTTCAATTAGGATTTGGCAAAAAGTTTGTTTATACCTCCAAGGCAAAATGGCAGGCACTAACTTAATATGTCCTTATCCATTTCCAGTGGCATAAGCCTCAGTTTCAGAACATATTCTGTTCCATTAAGTTTCTTTAGAATACCTCAGCTCTTATGACATCTTGATAATGAAGTATTTCTTTGTATCAGAACAGGTATCAGGGATTAAACTCCTGGTGTTTTGTATCCAAATTAAATTCCTACTGGAACAGAAATATTTGCATTTAGAAACTGATTGTGTGAAATGATGTGCTACAATTTTAATTAACCTTTGTTGATTAGACTTTCCGGGATAAAAGTTCCAGTGTGAATATTTTGTATAGAATCTCTAATTTCCATAAAGCATAATCCATCATTCTGTGATTACTATTAATCTAGTCAGATCATTTGCTTGCTCTGCTCATATTTAACAGACTCTGTTGCAGTCAGGGAGGAATTGGGAAACAGAATACAAAAGAAAATCCATGACTTAATCTTTCAGAAAAAGTTTCTTCGCATTTTGAAACCTACCCAGGACATGTCAGATAAGTCATTAAGATACATGCCATGGAAAGAATGCGAAACCATCACTCGTTTATGAAACAAAAAGAAATTCGGACTATTTTCCTCTGCGCTCGTTAGGTCAAACTTCAGGGATTTTAGTGGCTTCTAATGCCCTCTAATGGACAAATCTGTCGGAGCAATGTCCTCTTGGAGGCCGTATAAAAGGGGTGAAACAATCGAGCATCGCAATGGAGAAAGAGCTGTAGCCCTGCCAGTGAGGCTGCACAGCTTTCATTGGGAGCCTGCCAGCTCTTAGATTAAAACCCATGTTTTAGGAGTTTGTAGCTTAGAAATATTAAGTCACCTCTTACCAAACACTTGGCAGATCCTTTCCTTCCTCTCTTCCTTCCTCATTCACTTAAGTTTGTTTGTCTAGCTTCATTTAAGAATGGTAGGAAAATATTTTTGACACTGATTCCAGTTTTGGCACAGTTCCTCTAGAATGATACCCTATCCATCAGGAGTTGAAATCAAACATGTGCCTTACAGAGGAATGCCTCCATAAGTGATGGTAGGTTTCTGGACCAAAGCTGATAAATAAAAATTAAGAAGTATCACTTACCGTATTTGAGCCACTGCTGGAGTGTTTGACAGATGCTGGTGAAAATGAGAAAGTGGGACAGGAGGAATGAGGAGAAGAAATTAAAGTATGAAACAGAGGCTTCAGTGAGTAGGAGGGGAAAAAAGGATAGGTTAATGAATAAATAACTTGAGTTGAAAATACAAAGTAGAGAAAAGCAGAAGCTAAAGATGTGGGAGGTGAAAAAAAATCCATATTCTCTGGCAAAAGGCCAAGAGAAGTGTCACCTCTAAGAGCTACTTCAGGCATAATAAAAAGAAGTCCAGGCCTCTGGATTAAATTGTGGGTGATACCTAGGAATTAACTGAATCTTAAAGGGTAAAACACAGCAGAAAGAAAGGAAATGCTTAAGGGCTTCTAGCTTTAAAGAGAATTTTTCTGGAAGTTAAACAATGCTATCTGATGACACACGATCAACACCTTTACTCTGGAGTACAGGACAAAGCAAGTAAGTTGAGAATTAGTGGGGATTTTACTACAGATCTGGCCAGGTCATTTTCTCCTTGTGCCTCAACTTGCTCCTCTGGTTCCCCATCCTCTTATTCAGGCAAAAAGCAGAAGTGCCAGAATACCTCCAAGAGATTGAAGTGGCATTTTTTGGCATGATTTGAAACATCAGTGTCTGGAAATTTCATGAGGGGAATTGTTCCCACAAAGATATATTTCCAACGCATACTTCTAGTGGCTTGGCTGTTCGCTTTTTAGTAGTTCTAAACCTATGCTAAGAGGGAGTAGAGACACAGTAGGGACTTCCCTCTTATGTGTGACTCCCACCACTAGTACCACTTCTGACAGCCACAATAGGAAATTTTTAGTGATGAAAAACCATTGGCATTCATGCTAAAGCCTGACAAGACTTTCTGAATGCCTTAGGCTGTAATTTCTTACTTTAGTTTACATGTAAGCTTAGGGAAGTGTACTAAGAAGCTCTTGCTAAAGTGTCTTTAAAAATTCCACTAAAATGACCAAGAAGAACAAGATTGTCAAGTGCTGCTAAAGAAATTGTACCACAACTCAGAAGTTATCTGGAGCTAGGGAATTTGGAATGATTTATCTTCAAAAAGTATCTAACTAGCAGTTATAAACCATCATGTGTCTGCCTGTTGGAGGACAAAATTATGTGTGTTTTCATGAATCCAACAGACATGGTCTAGGACAGAAATTAGAGATACTGTGGGTTTTTCTAGGACAGCAGATCACTTCTAGGATAGTGGGTCTCAGGGCACCTCGTACTGAACCTAGGAAGGAGACAATTAAAAGGAAGCAGAGAATGCTGGGAAAGAACAATCTTGACCAAATACCGGCTGGAATTTCCCAGAGAGTTTGGAGGAAACATTAAGAGAATTTCCAACATCACCATTCAACCTCTAAAGCTTCCCCCCTGTCTAAAATGTAGGAATACTATAGCAACTCGTGTTTGCCTTTAGGGAACAGATTTGCTTTGGGAAAAACACCATGAGAAACAGGAAGAAGCACTGTTTTGTTTAGTAAATTCTGAAGGGAAGAAATAGCCTGTCTCTTTCTACCTAAGTCAGGAGTTCCCAAGAGGGTTCTCTCTCAGCTAATCTTACCACCCCCGATTTCTTTCTGGCTTGTTGAGGCATGTTTTTCATAAGCATATCAGTAAGCTGAAGCCCATTCCTGCTCCTACGTGAATTATTATTGCTTAGATCTAGGCAGAATGTAGAGATCCCTATGAAGACCATGGCTGTATTGCCTTAAGTGGATATTTTTCCTGCCTGAGTGCTATAGGATACCGAGGGGTCAAATATATAAACAGTTGAAAGGGGAGATTTGGCAAATTCATGGAGGAAGGGCCCAGTAGAAGCGGTTCTGCCTCCAGCAATCCCAGAACTGCTGTCTGCTGGGAACTGGAAAGGCACGTCGGTGGAGGGAGTGCTCTGCTTGCCCTGCTGCGCTGCAGAGGCTGTAAGCACAGCTATAGGCTTGCTGGGGGAAATGGGTAACTGTTCCGAGGCATGCCCTATCTCCCATGGGCAAAACGAGCCAACTTAGTTCAAGCCCGTGAGGAAGGTGAGGGTGACACGAAGCTGGTTGACTTTGCCTGCACGGGGAGGAGGGGGTGTTGAAGCAGTCCCTCCCCATGGCAGGTGTGACGGGGGGTGGGGGTGGGTGGGCAGTGATCCCACCTGCTGCCCAGACCCGCTGGCAGAGAGCGTACCTCTGTGGCCTGAGCAAGGCCTCACTCCGTACAGCTCAGACTGGTTTTAAGGCCGACGTTTCAAACAGCCAGAGCCCTTCCAGACAGAGCTGAGCTGGCCTCAGGTGTTGTAATTTCCAACTGTTTGTCACTGCCCCTCTGCCAAATGCTGCTCCACTTGCTTCCCACCAGCCAAGGGACTGCTTGGAGGAGTTACTGCATATGAGAAGGGATGAGACCTAGCCTTCACAGGTTTTTTTAATCATAAGTTAATAAACAATTTGAGGTAAAATCTTTGCTCCACTGAATCCATTGGGTGTTTTGTGTTCGTTTCTGCTTTTATACTCTCTGTGACAAAGCCTTTCCTCTCAGTCCAGTTTCTGGGTGCGTAGTAGAGCAACCCAGACTGTGATCTCAGGGGACTCCGTGTTGGTCCTGCTCCCAGACACCCTGTACGGGAAAGAAAACCTGTAGGAGCTGGAAGTTTTGAAGAACAGACCCCTAGTCTCATCCTAATTTCCAGAGTTCAAAGTCTGTTCAGGGGGCATGCTGGGGAAAAGTAATAAATGTTTACGAAGTGGTGCGGAGATGCAGCCTGCTCTTTTGCTGATGTGCTTATTGGTGGTGGAGCCTTTCTTTGTGCTCAGACATACAAATATGATTAGAAAAGGTTCCAGGGACCAGCTTCATTTGCCACCCAATTTGGTGAAGATTTTGATAATTAAGCAAATGTATACACACATCATGTGGTGGATTTGGATTCGGATTTCAAAAAGAGTATATATAACCAGTGCATGAGAAGTGTTTTCTAGAATGTTAGACAACATGTTTTAAAATTTTTTTTTGAAATGTATTAATGCTGACCATTATAATGCACTCTAATGCAAAGGAATCAATAGCCTTTACACCAGAGCTAATTTATTGTACAGAGCAAATGAATAATACAAAATTCAGTGCACTTAACAGTCCAATATTAGACTTCACCATTTGTATAAATCAGAATGCTTTTTGCATTTCCTGAAAGATAGTGCCACAAGTTGTACAGACAGAAACCTACTATTTATTCTTCAACCAATTAATTGTTTTTTTTTCCTTAGGTAAAATATTTGCAATCGATTTTCATCTTTTCATAAAACATCTGCCTCCTCGAGTATTCGCTACAAACCAAGTTCCTGAATTTGTTGCTAGAAGGCAATGGAACTGTTCATACTGTAAATCTGAGTTACAGGAATTTCATTGTTCGTTATTTACAGGGAAAGTTACCCCAAAATACGTTTCATGTTGATATTGCTTGTAATAATTAGTATGCGCTACGATTATGGCAAGTCTCCAAGTCAAATCAAGGTCCCTGCTGAGCTGAGTAACAGAAAGAAAGTCCATTTTATTCTCCAGTTCTTCACCGTGCATTTGACAACTTTAAATCCTATGTTCTAGAGGTCTTACCTCACATTGTGCCTTTATTTATATTGCCTGAATTTTAACTTGACTTCAGCATGAAAACACATTAATTTGTGCTTGCATCTACCCAGAAGGAAAACAAACTAGCATTCCCAAGAAGGAAACTGGAAGTGGATGTTTATTTGTCTTGTTATCCGCATATCCTACTTTTCTGAGTCACAAAAGAGTAAACAATCTGCCGGGTACTGCGTGACTAGGAGGGGGCGAATTTGTGTGCGCTACCTTATGTATTTTTAGTTGTGGCCAGGCTTCCGCAGCGAGGCCTTGAGGCGTAACAGAAGCCATTCAACTGAAACAGATTTATAAAATTTTTTTTTTAATTTATTTGAAAGGTCAAATACAGCTATACATTCCGGTGTGTGTACAGTATCAAGACTGTAGATGATGTCTGTCAAGAGCCCACCGCGCCCCGGCCAAGGCCTGGCTACCCGGAAGAACCGCCAGCCCCGCCGCCGGCCCCGGCGGAGCAGGGTAGACCACCGGGGGGGCCCGGCGGCCCTGAGGGCGCAGGCGTGAGGGGCGGGGCCGGTCGCACATGCGCAGCGCGGCCCGGCCGCCGCCGCCGCCGCCTGTGTGTGGCGCTGCCCCTGGTGCGGCGGCCGCGGCGGCGCTGCTGCTCGGCGGGAGGGGGCGGCCTTGCGCTCCCGCTTCCGGTGTGGTGTCATGGCGGGCCCTGGGCGCTGATGGCTGCGGGCGGCTGAGGGCCCGGAGCGCGGCAGGGATACGGAGACCCTCCCCTCGCCCGGCGCCTCGCCTGCCGCCCTCCCTGCGGGGATCCGCCCCCCTCCCTGGCCGGGCAGGCGGGGGGGAGATGGCGGCCCACAAACCGGTGGAGTGGGTGCAGGCCGTGGTGAACCGCTTCGATGAGCAGGTAGCGGGGGCGGCCGTGAGGAGGGGCGGCGGCGCGGCTGCCCCCGCCGCGCTGGGCCGCGGCCGGCGGAGCGGCAAGGGAGGGCCGGTGCGGGCTGCCGCCGGGGTGAGGGGCTGAGGCGGGCCGGGGGCTGAGGCGCGGGCGGGGAGGGGGTGAGCGGCGAGGGAGGCTGCCCCGCTTCCCGGGGCGGCGGGGGGTGGGGGGAACGCTGCCTCCCGCCTTCCCCCCGCCGCCGGCTTCCCTGTCGGGCCGGGGGGGGAAAACGAGGGCGCCGGGTTCCCCTCAGCGCCCGGCTCGGCGGCGGGTCCCCGCTCGGCCCCGGCCGGGGGGCGGCGGCTGGCTGCGTCCTTTGTGCCGGGCGGGGTGGCTGGGTGGGGCCGGGCGCTGCCGCCGGCCTGGTATCCCCCGCCGGCCAACCTGCTGCTTCCCGGCGCTCTGCAGCGGGGTCCCGCCGCGCTGGGGGGAGGCCTCCCCGGTGCCAGCCTGCGCCGGGGCAGTGGCGGAGTCCTCGGCTCGGTGCAGCGAGCGGGGCGGTGAGATGCCCGGTTCTGCCTCGCCGCTGCTTTCCCACCTCTTCCAAAAGTGTGTTTCCTTTTTGTAGACATTCCTGTGGAATTTACTTCCTCGCTTTGCACCGTCTTGCTCGCCAGAAGGGAGGTAAAGCCTCACGAGTGGGGTTAAGGAGGACTGCGTGGAACTGATGGGGCGATTCTACCTTGTTCCCCATAGCCTAACTGTGGGTGTCAGAGGGAGATTTCATCCCCATCGCTGGGAGCATAGTTGCATGGGATGAAGAGGGTTTTCCAGCCAGTGTTGGTACAGTGACAGATATTTACTTCTCTTTACAAAAGTCAGCACTAGTAGTTTGGAGAAAAATTTTCTGAATGGAAGGAAGAGGGATTTGTTGGCCTTAGATTTTGTATTTCTGTGATCCGCATGCAGAAACTGCTTACAGGGATTAGGTGGCATGACTTTCTCAGTGGGGCTAAGCTTAGTGCTTAGGCTTTGCATTTTCACTCCCAAGATGCTTTCCTGACGCGTGTGAGCTCAATTTAGGCTGAATGATCAGTTTCTGTGTTGTCTCATTTTGCTAGACTGTGAGTACAGCCTTTGTGTCACACAAGAGACAGCTCTCTGAGACCCTGTTTGGTGTAACAGCTATCAGAAACACTAAGCTGGTTCCGTAGATGGAATTTTGTTCACCTGCCTTGTAATCATATGTCCCTCTTGGTGATGCTTGGCTTTTAACAACCTGCAGAAAGACTGTGGCCTGGTTGAATAGAAATAAGCTGTTCCTTTTTACATTTATATTAAAGCTGCTGTAAGTGAAGTTTCTTTAAAAAAAGGAAAATATCAAACTTTGTCGTTTGACATGAAAATGATGCAGATTTTTCCAATACATTTTAGGCATATTTGCATAGTTAACTTATTCCCCCCTTATCTTGAGTCATAGATCATTTTTTCCATAAGCTTAAAAAGCATGGTACTGATTATGCTCCCAATAATGCAAGAAAATGCTTCTTTGTTATTGGTGTTAAAAGGCCCTAGGCTTTGTCGTTTGCTTTGTTATGTATATTGTGGAACTGGGCTTGCCAACATCTGCTAGGAGTTAAGAACCTCAGCTTCTTAAACAGAACTATTTTTCTATACCTTTTTGGGGATAATTACAGATAGGTGTATGGGAGGAATCCTCTCTTGATAGGAAGAAGGCTGTTCTGATTTTTGAGATGCTAAAATACTGGAGTTGCAGGGATAGAGTACATCAAATGCAGTATTGCCTGTTGTAGTCATGGTGTGGCCTGTGTGATAGGTGCTATTCACAAGATTTTGATTGGTTTCCAGTGCAATTTTTAAAAAATTTAAATATTGTATTATTGAGTGAAGCAGTTAAGGATGAGATGTTAATCTCTTACTTTTTTTGTGAGAAGTTTTCTCATTTGTTAATTTCAGCTCAGGGTTCTTAATTTTGTTTGCTTTTGATACTTCATTTCCTCTGCCTTGCCCAGTCTGACAGTGATCTTCGCAGTGGAGTGGTGACTATTCTTACCTGAACACCAAAATGCTAGGTTATCGTGACGCTATCAATACTACTAAATATGTTGTCAGTCAATGGTGATGTTTACGTGCTTCTTCTAACTCCTTACATCTGTGTCATTATTGGCTAGTCATGTGGTTATTAAATTATCTACTTGTTACTTTTTAGACTGCTCATTTGAGCATCAGGTTCATACTTCATTAAAAATATACTGAATATGTGCATGTTATTTTAATGGTGAGAATGCATTTTTGAGTTTTTGCGTATTATGGCTGCCCTTCTAAGTGCAGGACCTTTTGATTCAGCACTGAGGGAGCCACCACTCACTGTATCATCAGTATGTTTGAATAGGGAAGGCGAGCTCTTGTTGGTTGTGGGTTGTTTAGTTTTGTTTTTTTTCTGTGTGGGAGAAGACAATTTTTCAACGTTCCTTCCTTCACAAAGGAGGAAAATGTAATCATCTCACGAAAATTTATAGATGTAGACATGCTTTTCATTCGTTTGCTAAGCAGTTGAATTCATTTTAAGACAGATGAAACAACAAACTAAGGGAATGCTAATCTGTATTGAAAACAAGAAAAATCAGTGCAAACCAGTCTGTTCTTGTCTGCTCTTGTTTATTGTTATAAATGCTGCTTTAACTAAAATCTGCTTTTGTGTGTACAATTCTGTGGGCCTAAAATGACTGGCAAGCATAGTTTTATGAATTAACCATTGACTGGCTCACTGAATACATTTTTCAAATATACTGCTGGTCTTGCCCAGCTGCGCTCACTTCTGAGATTACAATTGCTGCAATGCACTCTTCTTTGAGCTACCCTTGAAGGGTGCCTGAAGGTTTCAGCTGGTGCAGAAAGAAACTGGTGATGGTACATGTGAGGCTAGATCACATTTGTCATACAGCACATATGAAATCTCTTTGATTTTGTATGTAGGACTAGTTACTATATTTTTCAAAACTTTCAGTGAGCAGAATAGAGTTAGGCTGCAGTAGCACAAAGAAGCTAGACTGTGTTTTAGTAAAGTTCTCTGTGGTTTCATATAAACCACATTTTATATTTGTTTATATATATACCCCCCCCATTTTATTGATGAATATAAATATTCATCAATAAAATAAAATTATCTCTTTTCCTATGGAAATGTTTACTTACAGTTCTATGTACTGTACTTCTACAGTATTTTTAAATGTGTTACAGGCTGAAATCATGGGAAGGCTGATACAGTAGTGAAATAGTTCTAAGCACATTCTGAGAAGCCTTATGGCCTAAACCATTTAAATCTAGACTGTTTTAAAACTATCAGGTATAGTAAAAGGTATTAGTCCTGTATAAACTTGTGGCAACTTAAGTGATTATGATATGCTTTAAGGAAAGAGGCCCTTTATTATGTCGATTATGGTTTAGGCTCCTCATTTGTAGTTTATGAGGTATTACTGCCTTCAGTTAAGAAAGCTTTTGTAAAAACTGAAAGCCCGTAGCGATGTTCTATTCTTACTTTCATTAAAAGATATTAAAGCGAATATTCCTTCCTCCTGGTGATTCTCTCTGCAGCATTTAAAATCTGTATAGAATCAGAGATGTGAAAAAGCACTGCCTTGCAAGTACCAGCTTTGTGTTCTTCAGAACTGTTTTTCATCTTCGCGTGTTAAGAAATCGGTAGTAGTAATAAGATGTGTTTTAAAGTATTTCCCATGAGTTCTGCTGACTGTGCTCCCCAAGTGAAATGATATCTTGCTGTAAGGTAAGGCTGGTCTGTGCAGAAGATGTAACTTTTTTCCACAGCTGCTCTGTCTGAAACAGATCTCCACAGGAGCTAAGATCCGAAACAAGCTATAACACTGCTCTTAAGCACAAGTGTGCTGTTTCATCTTTTGCTAATGTAAACCTGAAGCAGCTTTGATCATATCTTTCTAAAACTGTGTGCGTAATGTATTTCCAAACGAAGTGCTGTACTACACACAGATGGTGTCCTAAAGAACAGGTGAAGGAATGGCCCACATGCAACAGATGTTACCTGAGTCCATTAATGAGCTGCTGAAAAGTGTCAGATGTTTTGTCCTTACTTAACACAACAGTTTGTGTTAACAGTATGGGTAAATATTCATTTGTTCACAGCATCAACTTTTAGTTAACCTTTTGAAAATACTGTTTTAGAGCAATCTGTGTAAAATATTTTCCGAGTTCCATATTCTTCTGAAGGCCTAGTTGCGAGATTCTTTTACTAAATAATGCCTCTGTAGAAGGTGATGCAGTGCATGTTTATAGTTGGAAGATGCCTGTTGACTTTTTAAAAGAGATTTGTATCTGGTTCTGACAGTACTGGTGCTGAGGATAGAGGAGTGCTGTGTGTATTTTCTGTCTCACCAGTCTCTGTGTTGCAGTCTGCTGAAGAAGTTCCAAGAAACTGTTTGAAAGGGGAAAGTGAGGTAGATTTCTATGCTGTTAGGGATGGCACTAGGGATTTTTTTTTCCTAGATGTTACGTTTGTTACTTTCTCCTGAACCTGAATCAAAGGCACAAGGCTCAGATGCACTCCGACATTTCAAGACACTTACTGAAAATGATGAGCCCATTATAGACAAACGGAGAATTTCCTTCCCTGAGGTGTATCCCCGGGGATCTGTCTTCCACCTTCCCCTCTCCAAATGTGCTTTTCATGAGGTAGAGGAGGCAGTGAGGGTTCTGCAGTCTGCCACCACTGTGAAGCTGAATCTTGAAAGTGCTGAATTGCAGGGTACCTGTGCATGGTTGGGTGGTGACTTCTGTCTGCATCAAGAGGTTTGTCAGGATAGTGATTTCAACAGCTGTCATTCTGAATCCTATGGCAGACTAGGTTTATCTGTCAGATTCTGAATTTTTAATGTTCTGCAATGTTATATCTTGCACAAAAAAGTTGAAATAGTGACTTTGAAGTGATGAAGCGCTTGTTTGCTCCATAACTGCTGAAAAGAAGATTAAATACTGTTTTTTACTAAAGAGAGATTATTAAACTTTGTGTTCATTAATTACAGGTGACAAAATAAAATCTGTGATTTAATGTTAGCCTTTGTCAGGACTGAGTGGAATAGCTTACAGACATTCAAGCCTATTAGTGTTGTCCATGTACATTTAGCAAAAGATCATACCTTACTGCATCAGACTAGAGGATACCTGAAACAGGTGCTGATCTCTTCTACAGACATGGAAAGCACCCATTCTTCTTGCTAACATCTATGATCAAAGAAGGCTTTCTGGATAAAAGTACATCGGTCTCTAAACTGAGGCCACTTCCAAAGAGATGAGTCTTGTGTGCTATCAGATACTGCAATGCTTTCCACTTATTCAAACAGCTTTATAATTCTGTACTAGCACTTACTTTAAAGTTTCAAAGCCAAATTCGACTGCAAAGAACTTGTTAAGAAAGTACATTAAATATTTTTTCTTTTTTTCCTCTGAATAGCCAATTACTTGCACCCCTCCCCCCTTTTTTTTTTAAATTGGCAAAGTTATTGTCTCACAAGTCTGAAGAAACTGAAACATTTTTATCTCCAGAAACAGATAGGTAGGCGTGATTAGGCATAGGAAAACCTTTGCCTTTTCTTTCTTCAGCAGGATTACAGGCCTCCTGGATATCACTGTAGACAGCAAATTGACCAGACAACTTGTGGCTGCCAGACACTGTTGTAGAATGGTTAACAACATATGCCGTATTAATGCTTAGGGGCAGTAATTTTTCAGATGCCAAGCTTGTGTGTAGAAAAAGCTTTTGAAGTGCTGTTCTAGTATTATTTTCTAAGATGCTAGCAGCTGACCATGTGCTATGATCCTGTGTATCTGTGAGTTGGCCTAATCATGTTTTTTTCTTAAATGATATAGTTTTTTAACAGTATTTGTGATTAGTGATTTAATTTGCGTTTTCCATGAAGATGGAATAATTTAATTTTACTTAGGCAAGTTGAAGGGATTTTGCATCTTTGAGGTAATAAATACTTTTTAAAAATCAATATTTTAATAGCTACTAGTTCAACTGGATTAATTTTAACAGTCTTGTCTTGTAGGTACGTGGTGCAGATCTCTTATTTCTAAGGTTTACTTCTTACTATATGCCTTTTGGAAATGTAAAGAAAATAATCTCTTATGTTCTGTGTTGCTCTTTCTCCTACAGGTAGTGCTTTGTTACCTCTTTGCATTTAGTAAACCTTGTGAGAGTGGCTCAGTTTTGGTATTGTAGCAGTAGCAGATTTGGGAGAAGCTGCACATGGGCCAAGCAGGGCTTCCTACTTTTCAGTCAGAAATGCACTTCTGGAAACAAAGTTTGGATTAAACTGTCTATGTGGTTGAAAGATGTGTTCTAACAGCTAGGGAGCTTGCATGGCTGGTGTAAGCTCGTAGATACTTTTGATGCTTCATCTTATATATTTGCTTTTCTAGTTGTTTCAGCAATACCTGATACACAAGATGACTTGTGTCCTGAGTTCAGGCTACACCGGGTCTTGTAATATATTATTGCAACTGTCAGGCTCAGCTACTTAATGGCTTTTCGTTGTCTTTTGCAGCAGTGTCATTTTAAAATTGATCTTAGAAGATTTAAGATTTGATCACTGGAAGGGTTCCAATTTCATCTACCTATTTTGTCTTTGTCTGCTGCATAAAATAAGGCAAATTGTAGACCAAAATGCCATTGTTCCTTGTCTTCTGTAGCTTATTTGATAGCTTTGTGTGAGGCATAGTCAAACTAGATTAGAGGGAGAGAGGGTGTATGGCAGCATGCCTCAGAGTGGGTTGCATGTGTGCAGTGTCATTATAAGGTTGTTGGCTATTGCTTCCTATTTCACTAGTGAAAACAGCTGAATTCAAGTAGTGGACTATCCCTTTGCTAAGCTGGGATGAGTTCAAAATGGTGCATGTGTTCGTAGTTTGAAGCTCCAGTTATATTTAAGCTTTGTGCTTTGATTTCTGTTTTCAATTCAAATAAAAGCTATACAGGAAACCATTTGTGTCAGTCTTTCTTTTTTTCTAAAATAAAATCAAAGGCAATGAAAGTAAAATGTCAACTTTTTTCTACTATTTTTCTTGTAATGTTTAGATCGATGGATGTTTGTATAGAAGTTAGTTTCTTTTTGGTCACTCAGCGCTGGCACTGCATTCTGTTAGGGGACTTACAGTACTCCAGCATGTCAGAGTGCACAAAGGAAATAGCAGAGAAATAAAAAAACTCAAAGCATCAGTGCTAATACGTCCTTTTTTATATAGTTTCCTATTTTGAATGGTAGTATAGAAAGCAGTTTTACTTCTAGGTGACCTTGTTGCAATGGCTGTTGTGGCAGGAAGCTCTAAAAGTATATAATACAATGTTTCTATAGCATGGAAGCATACAGAACTAGATCTGTGACACAGTTTCTTTGAGAGGCACTTCTGAAGTGTTTTATCACTCAGTTGTATTCAGCTTTTCTGCTGTTGCCAGCACAGAGACTTGAAAATTCAAATAAAAAGTACTAGTAATGGTGAAATTTTTAATTAAATGTATGTATCTTCCACTAATGACTTCTGAAAATGTATTGTAAAAATAACATCCAATGATGAAAACAAAGCTTGAGTCATAAATGCTGTTTGTTCTGCTTTTTCCAGTTTTAAAATGAGCACATTGAAATGCATCACACTGTTTTAAAGCATTACAGTCTGAACACTTGCAAGAGAATTACAAAATGAAGTGGCAATTACCTTGATAGCCCTATGGAACTTGTTGCTATAGGAGATTGTGCAGGCAAAAAGCATCAGCCCTTCCCACGGAGGGGTAGGCCCTTGGCGTGGTTCCCTGGGTTCAAGGCTTGGTGCCAGAGATCCCTGAGCCGCTGTCTGAATGGCAAGCAGGCATTCCTCCTGGGCCTTTCTGTTGCTGTGGGGTCTTTTGTGTGATCTAATGGGCCAAGGCCAGCTGTGTGAGGGTCCACAAGGCTCGGTGCTGGGTCCTGCCCGTGGGTCACACCAACCCCATGCAGCACTACAGGGTTGGGGAAGAGCAGCTGGAAAGTGCCTGGTGGAAAAGGGCCTGGGGGTGCTGGGCAATGTGAGCCAGCAGGGTGCCAGGGTGGCCAACAGCATCCTGGCAGGTGTAAAAAATGCGTAGGTGCAATGCTTAGGGATGTGGGTTAGTGATGGGCTTGGCAGTGCTGGCGGTTGGGCTTGATGGACTCAAAGGTCATTTCCAACCTAAATGATTCTGTGATCAAGGACGGAAGTTCAGTCATTTTTTTTAAGTCAACCATTCTCTTAGGAAAAAAACCCAGCCAGTTTGATCCTAGTCTGCAGTACCAAAAGACTTTGTACTAAACCCCAAGCCAAACTGCAGTTTATATGGAGAAGAAATTACACTTGGGCATGAAAACGAGATGGTTATATTGAAGAGGTCCGTTTCTCCACAAATGGAAGATGTTAAGTAGACTGCATTTAATGATGCAGTTGAAACTGATGGGGAAAAAAAAATGTTCCAAGTTTGGGGTTCTTTAATACAATTCATCTAGCATATTTAAATTGGGCATTTAATAGCATTTAAATATGGGCCTTTAAATTTTATCAGCAAAGTTAGTAATGTTAAATGGTTGACAGAGATGTTCGTGACTACTGACGGTATGTGAAGTACCCTTGCCAAGTCTGCAGAGGCCCCCAGCCTGGAAGGTGGCTCTTTAAGCATCTTGCATCTGTAAAGCTGAGTGTACTTCCTTGGAATCCTTCTTTTAACCCATCTTAAACTCCCTGCCCCGCCCCCCCCCGCCCAGCAAATGCAAAAATACTACTTTGTGGCATTTACTCTGAACTGTCAGCGTCTTTCAGAATACACGCTTATTAATAATTCTAGTCAAAATTGGTTAAAACTTGTAGTAGCAATTGAAGTTTCTCTGGCTAGTGAATTCCTATGTCATGCTTTAAAATACAAGTGGCACATGTGGATTACAAAAAGAAGTGATAATACTGATTCCTTTCTTGTTCCCTTGTTTGCTTTTTAAAAACAGAAATCCTCAGTAAAATGATTTTTTTCTGAAGAATCGTTCCTTACATTTTCGTAACGGGCCAGCCCTGTGAGGAGCATGCAGGGGAAGTGACTGCGTGCTTGGGAAGTGACTCGGTTGTGACCCTTGAAGAATTTGGGTACAGCATGAAACAAAGTGCCTAGTGTTCACATGGCAGGAGAAACATCTCAGTTTTGTGCAGTCACTCTGAATCTTATCTTTCCTGGCAAAGATGCATTTCAAGTCTAGTTTTTACCACTGGGTGTTGGGCAAGGGTGGGTAATGTGGGGCTCACAAGTTGTGTTCGGCTTGCCAGTGCTTGAAGTGTGTTTGAGGCTGAGACTTCATTGCCTGCCTAGCAGTGGGGTGTGTTTGTATGGGGACCCCAGCTCATCCCAGTCTGTGGGCCCTGCGGAGGCTGGTGGTGGTGGCTCCTCCTGGGACTCAGTTGTACCTCTTAGCCAGCTCTGTCCTGTGAAGGAGCAGAGGACACTCGAACCACTGTTAATCGCCTTCCGACTCACCTGTTTTGTGAACTGCTGTGATATTACCTCCTCTCGGGTTTCAAGAGGCAGGTTTTTTCTTGCAGGTATTAGCCTTGTGAAGATTTTTGGTGTTTAACGAGCCAATTTTTGAAATTAAGAAACTCTTCTTCTGAGAATTCTCTCTTACGTTTTTCTGCTTCTTTTGATTGCTTTGACACTTGGTTTGTAGAAAATTTATCACAAAATAGAGGTTTAGTTTTGTTTCAGAAAAAGAAATAGTTGAACTTCAGTATTTTGTTCTATAGATAGCTAATAGAAAGATGAATGTAGAGAAAATGAAATAATAATGTGTTTGTAGTTGTCTCTTGTAGAATGTTTTTCAGGGTTGTTTCTGGTGTCTCAGAAATTTTTAACCCATCTGTAAAGATGTAAATTTCAGTATAAAACAGTGTGTAATACTTACCTCTTCTTGTAGCTTCCCATAAAGGCTGGCCAGCAGAATACCCACACCAAAGTCAGTACGGAGCACAATAAGGAATGTCTCATAAACATTTCCAAGTACAAGTTTTCCCTGGTCATCAGTGGTCTCACCAATATCTTAAAAAATGTTAATAACATGGTAAGCTTTTTTAATTTTGGATTGTTGCATGATTTTTTGAAATGGTTGTTGCTTGTTATCCACAGAGAGTCACTTGAAATTTAGTCTTGCCTTTTACAGTTAATTTTTTTCTTTTCATCCTTATGTGCTAAAGTTCACCAGCACTGAGCTATGTTATGTATAAAAGGCAGTGAGATAGTTGTGTCAGAGAAATCTAAAGGAAGGTGGTGATGAAGGGGAATTTTCTGTTGGTCGCAGGAATGGTCTGTGACTGGGAACACGTACAAGGCGTGGGTATGTGTAGGTACCTAATAATACTGCACTGGGGCTCTGAGCATGACCAGTAGTATGCACTGCTCATTGGGTGGTGGTGGAGGATGCTTGCCATTGCGTGGAAAGGTGCTTCAGTTATCTAGGGAAGAGGTGCTAGCAAAGTCTTCAGAGGGGGTATGCAGCAGGGCAGAGGAGCTGCTGAGCAGCAGCACTAGGAAGTTTCCGCTCCGCCCCCCCGCCTCCCCGCTCCCATCTGTCCTGCCAGAGCATGACCTGCCAGGAATCCTTTTGGAAAAGGAAGAAAGGAAAAAGAAAGGAAAAGGATTAAAAACTTAGGCTGTCTGAATTTTCCAGGCTGTTTGGATGTTTTAGCATTTGTGTATGTCTATATATATATAAAAATATAATAACTAAATTAATTTCTGTCAGAACCTTTTAAGAAAAATCTTTGAGAAGAGTCTCCTGCCTAATGCTGCCTCTGTAGGCTCCTATCTCCAAAGGGATACCTTACTAGTGTGTAAGAAAAATGAATGAAAAATGTGTGGGTGTGATACACATCTCTTCTGTTTGTTGTTAACGGATCACAGCCTCTCAATAAACCACTTAATGTTGATTCTTGCGGGCAGTAGACTGGTGTGAAGGGATGAGATTCAAGGTGATTTTTATATGAATTCCCAAAGAGAAATCTTCAGAGCCAGGTGTCTCAGTAGATGGTTTCCTTCTGCATACTGGTTTTCTGCCTCCAAGGGAACCATAAAATGATTACTGAAATCCATCAAAATACTTGACTCATCAGCATCACTAAAATTGTCATTTAAAATAGACCTCAGGGGAACCAAAGAGAAGAGAAACCTAGAAAAGAAAAGCAATGAGTGTGGATGGTCCATAGTGTCAACTCTAGAAGAATAACTATTACCATCAAGTTGGGTAAATGGAAAGTTTAGGAATCCCTTATGAGGAGGAGGATGCAGTTTGAGATTTATTTTTTTAATGAAAGGTCTGGTTTTGGATTTCTCATGAGAAAAGTTTAGTTCATTGAGTTTTGAAGCTGTGATCATGTGGAATCTCCACAAACAGGCAACAGAACTGGCCAAACTCTAGCAGTACTTTTTTTATATGGCTTTAGTAGGATAGTTTTCAGTGAGCTCTTTTGGATGTCACTTGCATGGAGATATGCATCTTCTAAAACACTACAAATTTGTAGTTTGATAAAGGCAGAAAATAGGTTGCCCTACTGCTAGGGATTTCAGGCTGCCTAAAGCTACCTGTAGTCCCTTTTGAAAGATAATTTATTTTAATTAAACTCCATAGGCATGAAGGAATGTGTTAATGTGTAAGATTATTGACCTATACAGTCAAAAGAAATTTCTGTATGTGATACGTAGGTTTTGAAAGGAGAGACCTAGCTATGTGTCAATTAAAATAGGCAACATTTGCTTTGCTCTGAGGAGTAAGACAACTTTTTTTGTGCTTGATGGACTGAGCTATTGTATGAATCCGCAATATTTTTGAAAGACTTCTACAGCTGAAACAAAACAGACCGGTAGACTGCCATAATAGTCTTAGTTTAGAAGAAAGTCTTGAGGGTTTGCACTCTGCTGAAACTTAGACTTAGTTGAGCTAACCTCTCCTGTGGTTTAAAATACAGCTTCCTTTGGGTGGCTTCTACATGTGTAGGCAATAGTACCAATATTTTTTTGGCTAAATCTTTTCTGCTTTATTTTGCTGTCTTAATATTGCTGGAATTAGTAACTATTGTTGGTAGTAAAATTGGGTGCTAGCTTAAACACCTGATGGAATTCTGCCTTCATCCTGTGTCTAAAGTGTGGCATCTTTTTGGAGGGTCTCATGTGTTTCTTCCTGTGGTCTGTGCTAAATTTTGCAGCACTCTGATAAGCTTGTCGATACAGATTTGTTGTAACATCAGTTCTATTAAGATGTTGGCAATGAAATACATAATTGGAAAAGTCAGCAGTAATTGATACCAAAATAGTTTCTGAAAAGATATAACCTTCATTTCTGTATAAATCGCAGGCCTGATGAAGATAAGGGGCTGCAGTGTACCTCCAGTCTTACTTTACGGTAACTGTTTGTTCCTTATTAGATTTAACATTGCAGACTGGACAAAGATATTTCTTCAGTGATAAGGTTTTCATTCCTATTTTAATCTATTTTTGCTGGCTTGCTTTCTAAGCTCAAAACCAGAGCAGTAAAGGAGCAATAACCTATTGTACCACTTTGCTGCGTTAATGCATTACAAGTCAAATTTCTGTGTCTCAGATGAATCCATGTCCTTTCTACTTCTAGAGAATATTTGGAGAAACTGCTGAAAAGAATTTATATCTATCTCAGCTGATTATCTTGGATACACTGGAAAAATGTCTGGCAGGGGTGAGTAGGCTTGCATAAGCAATTGCTAAGTTGGAATCAAATGCTTGTGTATGCTGTTGTTACTGGTGCTAAACTTAAAACTCATCTAATTTAGAACAAAGTAGGATTAATGCTATTTAAAAATTATTAAAAATTCCTATAAATGCAAGTAGTTGATATAATTGATAAATTAAGCATTTGGTGGTGCTTTTTTCTTGCCTAAAATTAGTGATCTTTTTTCAGCTAAATAGATTCAAGTAAATTTGAATTTGCCCTTCCCACTACTCAACTAATTTATGAAGTTATTCTTCTTCTAATAACTTGTTAAAAAGAATTGCAGAAAACTGCACAAATAAACTCAGAGATGTGTGTGAAGTAGAGTAAGGGCAGACACAAACCCAAATGAAGAATTAGATGTCATGAAGCTTCACTAGATTTTTATAAACTCTGAATGCCTGTGGTATGTTCTGCTCAGTATTTTTTGAATAGATGCATCAAAACATTTTCATCCCACAATTTAAACAGAAGAAGTAATGGGATAGTAAATCATGTTAAAAGTAGCAGATAATTAAGTACAAGTATTTCAGTTTTATGCTACCAGGTTTCCTGCATCCAGTGTTGATTTTTCTTCAAATTTCTTAAAACTTTCATTTATTGAAGCAATTTTTCCATGTACTTATATATACACCAGAAACGTTGCTATCACCATTCTAAAGATTACTTTTGCAGGTGTTTCCTAGATTACATTAGTTAACCATGTCCAAACTTCCACTGGGAGTCCAGTCCTGATGTTTCCAACCAGAGCTATGCTGCAAGGCAGTTTGCTGTTACCTTTGGGATGTAAAAGGTTGTTCAACTTACTGCGCTGAACAGTGTAATTGCAAAGCCAAACTTCACTGTGAGCAAAATTCGCAATAGTTTATTCCTTCAACAAGAAAGGAATATTTTTTTTTTAAAGCTATATTCCTGGATGAATGTTGTGAAATTATCTAAGCTCTTTGTTGTTTCCCTGCAACAGCTTTTGAATGTTCTTTCTTTATAAGGTAATGACTTTATTATGGTTAGATTTGTCAAGCAGTGTATCTTATATTACAGTACTGAAACAGTCTCGAATAATTGTGGATTCTTCTAAAATCAAAAAAGATCCAAGTAAATACATTTTCCAGAAAAATTTTCAGCTTTTAAGCTGAGGTAAACACTTCTTTTCAGCACTTTTTGTGTCTTTGATGCAGTGAGTCAAAACAACTGTTTTAATGTCAGAAATTAATTATTTTAAAATGTTGTTTATATGCGTATTGCTTGAAATGTTAATGTGTTTTTCCTGATAGATGATATTTGAGCAGCCTAAAATTGTGCTGAATACTTCTTGCTTTGTCAATTCAAATGAGAGCAAGTTGAGCCAGTATATGTTTAATAAGACTGAGCCAAAGTTCTATACAAAGAGTGTTGTGTTCTGCGATATCTTCAGATGTATTTCTTGCTCGCTGTTCTTGCTCAATGTTTCATCAAGTTCTCATGGCAACAGGACTCAGGTCAACTAAGTGGGAGTCTCTGAAACTTCTCAATTCCCTATGGTAAATTCATTGGTAGAATTTTAGAAAGCTTTAATGCTGACCCTTCTGTTAAAACTTGCTCTTAGTAGAGCAAAGTTTCACTTTGAATTCTTTTGTAAATAGTTTCCTTATGTCTCATACTGTGCAAACTGGCAAAAATTAGATTTTTCTTTTGCAGGAAAGTTAAACCATTTTGGACTTACATAGAGCAACCCCAGGCAAGAGCAAGGGAGAAGCACTACTTTTTTGGTTAATTTTTTAATATAAAATATTTGCTGTCAAAATACAGCGGTTAGAATACTAACTAGGAGAAGTAAGGGTGGGTCTTTGCCCTTTGAGCTTCCATTCAAAGCTGACATAGTTAATGTTCTACTGCTGATGCTTTACACAAATCAACAGGGTGCATTCGTAAAAACAGAAATGTATTTTACTTCAAAAACTAGTTTGGTATTTTGCTTGATACTTGCTGACATTGATCAGCTTGGTGTCCTGCATATTTTGGAGACAAATGAAAATTGAAGGTGGTTTGAATGATACGGGTTAATTGTTCAAATGGAAGGAAGCCTTTTTTCTGTGTAGACTACTTACACTATGGTCAGTGATAGCCTGCAGGCAGAATTAGAAGTTTAGATTCAGGTCTTGTGCCTAGTAGTGGCAGAATCTCCATTTTTTTGCCTCTAAATGTACAAAACAATTTCATGAAATACTGAATGTTTATTTTTAGCAACCAAAGGATACCATGCGACTAGACGAGACTATGCTGGTAAAACAGTTGCTGCCAGAAATCTGCCACTTCATCCACACTTACCGTGAAGGGAACCAGCATGCAGCTGAACTACGTAATTCTGCCTCTGGGGTTCTTTTTTCTCTTAGCTGCAATAACTTTAATGCTGTGTTCAGCCGCATTTCCACCAGGTAGGTGTTTTTCAGTAGCCTGACTTGGTGTATTAGCTAATCTACTACATACTGGTGTCTAGAACACCTATCGTGAGTTGTAGTCTTTTGCATTTCAGCAAAGTTTAGTGTTTAAATGATACTTAACCAAGGTAGTTCTGAAGTGAAACTCCCTCTACCTTTCAACATTTTACTTGAGTTTCAGGTTACAAAAAACCTGTTTCATATCCATTCCAGGTTACCGCCAGCTTGCTTTCTGTGAGCTGCATTTATTGTCTTTTTAGTCTGCTTTCATAAGTACAAGGCAAATGCAGTTGTAGAGTGAAAATAATGATAACTTGGCTGAATGAGTTGTTCTGGGTGCAAGGTGTTTTGGGGAAAAAAAAAAAAAGGATGCTAAGTTAATGGGTTGTGTCCATATAGTTATGAATTCAGAATGCAACATTTCTGATTGTCAGCAGCTCTGTTGGAGCTCCAAGGCTGTTTTCTTTCCTAATTTTTCCTGCTTGAAGGCTTTTGTGTTAAATCTGTCTTATGCCTGAAGGGGACAAAACAGCTGGACTGTTTGTTAGTTGTTGGAAAAGACGGGTTTGTCTTCTGACTGACTTGAGTTTCACAGCACATTTACTGTAAAAATAACTGTCTTTTCTGCTGTTTGAAGTGAGAAGAGAGACAGGCCCAAAGCTTCCATCTATTCTTTACTCCTTTTGCCTTGTTCCAGATCCTTCTGATTTTTCAGCATTTGCCAATCCACTAGAGTTGTATATTAAGCTTTTTATTACTGCAATACTTTGATGTTTTTTGAAAGTTCGTGAAGTACCTTAGCTCTTTCTTATCACACGTTTTTCCAGCTAACACCATCCTTGATTTATTACAAGTGTAGCTTGGTCAGCCTTATGTGGTTGCATAGCAATGAGCATGCCAATTTATTTGAAACAAAGATTTATGTATTGCTTATAATGTAAAAACTGTTCCATTCCAACAGTTTGGAAACTATTTGCATTTTAGAAATCAGTCTGAAATTGTTTAATAATTCAAAATTTTGAGTATTTTAAAAGCTTTTACAGACCGTTTAATAACTTCTGTTTCAAGAACATAGACTTGGCAGCTAGCATGGAGGATGTGGTTTTACTCAATAGGTTGATTATGTTTTGTTGCTTATGGAAATGGAAACAATTTTTTTGCTCCTTTTATAGGAAGTATTTTTTAGTTGAAGTTTTTTGACAGTCTTTGAATCTAGTCCATGCATCTATACTTATTTGCATGTCTGTAGCATGGTTTACTTCTCAAGCTCCAAAGCCCTTCTTACCATCCATTTGAGCTGGAACATACTGCTTTTTCCTTAACCTGTTTTTCACTTCAAAATGGCTTGTACATAAATAGTTAAATATTTGACCAATTGTTGCTGATCTCCACAGGGGTCAGCTTGCCGACAGTTAGCATTGCTGGTCTTCTGACCTGTGCTTCCTGTTTAGGCATATTTCTAGGCCTTGTACAGCAGCTGGGGGATTTTTGGCACAAAAAGCACAGCAGTGGGGACCTTCCCATTCCCATCGAGCGCTGTTAAGTATCCCTGGTGTTGAAGAAATGAAGAACTGCTTTTGTGTGTAGTCCTAGAAATTGCATTCCACATCTAAAAAGCATCTGTAGCTTTGGAATGAGACATGGCAATCTTTAGTTTGTGAGAACATATGATTTAGTTATTAGTGGCTTAGTATCTGATGAGATGTTTGGTAAATCATCTAACATCTAACATTACATCTTAAATGTAAAAAGACACCATTGTGTTTTAACTGGTGTGATTAAACTTCATCCTGTTAGCTTAGGCCAGAAAAACATGGACCTTCTTTAGCTTACAAAGTGTGGTTGTAGCTCCCTTCAGTGGTATTGAGTACTATCAGTCACTGCTTTCCTCTTTGGAAATTTGCTGGGGTGAGATTTGTAAGAAGCAGTAGTCTCAAGGTGTCATGATTCCATGAATTTAACATTTAGTTGAAGAGATGACAAGATTACTGCTACAGTATGGTAGGTAACAGAAGAATTTAGGCAGAAGTTGGGCATAAACAGACTATCACCAGATGGTATTGGTATCTTGTGAGAGTCATCACTGCTATTTCTAGATCCATGTTCAGCGTGAGGATGGAATAAGACTGTAGTATAAACTCCTAATCATGCAAGATCCTTCTTTCATCTCTAAACCTGGAAGAGTTTGTTTGAGGAGATTTGTATTATGTGAGATCATATAATATTCCCCAGCTATTCAAATGTATAGAACCATAGGTATGTGTTCATACCTATCTGACATAATCTGGAGAAGTTACTTTACTTTGCGTATTTTTAGATTACAGGAACTGACTGTTTGTTCAGAAGATAATGCTGATGTTCATGATATTGAACTTTTACAGTACATCAGTGTGGATTGTTCAAAACTAAAACGACTTTTGCAAGGTATGGTTTGAGCCTGTGTTTTGAAATGTTTTTATCTGAATATAGCTAGTTAGAGATGGCGCAACAGTATTGATATGTATATCTCTAATTCTGTGTTTTACTCCAAAGTCATATATCTACCAAAATATTTAGAAATACTTAAGTAGCATAAAGACATTGATTTTTAATTTGCTTTGCACTTCAAGTGTCTTTTATAATCTGTGTTACTTTTCAGAACTGTTTCTTTTCTAAATGCAGAAATGTTTTACTTTTACAGAGACTGTATTCAAGTTTAAAGCCCTTAAGAAAGTAGCTCAGTTGGCTGTTATCAACAGTCTTGAAAAGGTAAGTATTTTAATATTTATTTTCTGTTTAATTGCTTATTTGAAGACTTTCTCTAATTTAGGAATAGTTGCAATTCAGCAATTTACTATAAAATACAAGTTGGTGCATCCCTTTGACGCATATGTTTTGCAAGAAATCGAGTGATAGAAGGGTAAAATCTCTCTTTATTTAAGTACATAGTTCAGGAAAAAGTATGGTAAGCTCTGAAATGTTAAGATGTTTTGCATTATCTGCAGGCATTTTGGAACTGGGTGGAAAACTACCCTGATGAATTCACAAAGCTGTATCAAACACCGCAGACTGATATGGCTGGTAAGGCATAATAAATGACATAGTATTCAAAAGTTGGTTTCTCAGACAACCCCACGGTCACTTGCATTTTGTGCCCTCTTTGCATCTTTGCAGCCTGCAAATAAGAAACAAATTTCTGTCAACCTTTATCAAGGAAGCAAGGGTGTATCACTTGCTTTTCTCTACTGACTCCTTTTAAAGAGATTCATTTTGTGGTTCACAACACAAAGAAATAAAACCCAAAAGATGGAAACTCTTTAATATATACTTCATTTATACTTTAATATATACTTTAATATATACTTGATACAAGCAAAAAACTTGGAGAACATATTTGTCTTTAGTCAAAAAGAGAGGAAAAGGTGTATTTTCAGGTAAACCATATCTTTAACTGGGTTGAGATCATTTTATCCCCAGTACTGGGCCAGTAATTTGCAAAACAGAACTTGTCTTCTGTGTAGGTGAAGCCATTCCTCTGCTCTTTTATACCTGTTCTTTACCTTTTCATAATTAAAATTGATACTGAACTTCAGTTTATATTTTATGCAGATTGTGCAGAGAAGTTGTTTGACTTAGTGGATGGCTTTGCTGAAAGCACAAAACGTAAAGCAGCAGTTTGGCCACTGCAAATCATACTCCTGGTCCTGTGTCCAGAGATAATCCAAGATATAGCAAAGGATGTGGTAGAGGAGACTAAAATGAACAAGGTAAGAGAAGAAAAGTATGTGAATTCTGGTTCTGATTTCTAGAGGATGCTTATTAGTTTTGCTTATTCTGTATTTCAGGTGTATTTTATTTTGTCTTTCCTGCCTAAAAAGCACATTACAGTTCCATCTGTAAATTTATGCACCCTTCTAAAATTCTCACCTAACATACATTCTTTCGCTGTCAATAATTCATACAGATAGCATGTCCCAAACAATGGTATTTCTAAACTTTTAAATCTCCTTGGAGATTTGATTCCCAGTGTTAATTATTTCCCCTGCCTCCACCAGTAGCAAGCTTAGCATAGCTGGCCTGATTGTGCTGTTCTAGGTTTCTGCAGTGTGTGTATTGTGTGTTCCATAATTGCAGTACCTGTAGCAGGTGTTGAACTTGATGATGTGGCTGCAAACATTCTGGTTGAGAATAAACAACCATCTATCTTTGCTGGTCTGATTACCCTAGATCATTCAAAATGAATATCTTTAATAAACATAATGTTTCTCCAAAATGCATCAAGTTGTTTTTTTGCAATCCCAATACCCGTGATTTTTGATCAGAAAATGCAGTGTTGTTTGTTCTTAGTATTTAAGGGTCTAAAACCCCTGACCACAGGTTACCAAAGCTCTGGTTATAACTATTCCTGGTTTGAATTCTGCAGAAACTGTTTCTGGACAATCTCAGGAAAGCACTTGCAGGCCACAGTGGGAGCAGACAGCTGACTGAAAGTGCTGCTATTGCTTGTGTTAAACTGTGCAAAGCATCTACCTACATCAACTGGGAAGATAATTCTGTCATTTTCCTACTAGTGCAGTCCATGGTAGTAGATCTTAAGGTAAGAATTTGCTTCCTATTTGCATTGAAGAAATCCAAGTTTGAAAATACTGAAATAAACTTTTAATTTCTCCTTAATTGAATACTGCAGTACTTTTCAGTGGAAAGTTTTGTATTAAAAGTAGACAAGAATAATCTTGGTGTCTGACTTATATATTTATTTTTTTTTAAATATATAGAATTTGCTGTTTAATCCAAGCAAACCTTTTTCAAGAGGCAATCAAAATGCAGATGTAGACCTTATGATTGACTGCTTAGTTTCCTGCTTCCGCATAAACCCTCATAATAACCAACACTTTAAGGTGAGAACACTACTTACTGGTAAGTGTGACCTGTCAGTTATAGAAGTTACGCTGACAGCAGCTGGGAGCTCATAAATAAGTTCAACTGTATACATATCCCTTAATAATAAGTCCCTGCATGTTTTCAGAAACCTTTCCTTAGCTGATTAGGTTTTTCTCTTGTTTAGATTTGACAGCTTTGTCAATTTCTTAGAAAGGCTCCAGTATATTATTCAGTGTGATAACAAAGGTGGCAAAGACAAAGATGTTCCTAAGTGGCTTTTATGTATTTTTTTTTTAGATCTGCTTGGCGCAGAATTCCCCATCAACATTTCATTATGTGCTGGTAAATTCACTCCACCGAATAATCACAAATGTAAGTTCTGAAAGTATTTAATCAGCCCAGCAATCTGTGGTGGCTTCTATTCAGATCAGTTTTACTAAATACAATTTGAATAGCAGACCATGTTTGGTTGCCTGTATCCATGCAGCAAGAGTTGCTTGCTAGTAAGGAGGGACATACAAATTTTATTCATGCTGTGCAGTTGGATTCCCAGTTTGAGAGCTTGTATTCCAGTATAAAACTTCAGTACATGTATGTTTTAATAGCCTCTTATATTAGATGACAAATGAATCTTAGGTTGTCTGGTTTTATAATAGGTGCTGCTTTATTAATACATGAAAAACACTTCTAGGTCACGCATAGTTACACTACCTTCTGCTGCTTCTAGTATATTGACATAGGAACTTCGGGGAAGATGGCCTCATGGTTTTGCTCAGGGATTTGATCCAGTATGAATTCAAATAGTGTAAAATTGTAGTAAGCGCTGAGTGCCAAAAATATTTGGGAAGTTTGTGCAGTGGTTCATCTTCAATTTGTTACTGTTTAAGTCACTAAAATATGACTTTGAGCAACCAGCCTTACTTAATTTACACAACATTTTCTGTTTCACTTATCCCAACACCACAATGAAAACTCTATATTTAAAAAAAAACCCACAAAACTAACCAAAAAAAGTATTTGGCACTTTAACATATGGGGGGGCGAAAATGCTGCTGTAGATGTGGTGGAGTAATACAGCTTTTCAGATATTATCAAGCACTTAAAATACCAATTTTTCATTTTGTTTTGTATTATTACTTACTGGCATTCTACTGTGGTTTCCTGCATTTATAGTTTCAGAGTTAGTGCTGTTGCAGAAAGAAGAGTAATACAGTAAGCAGCTAAGTTGAAAGTATTGCTTTTATTACAATTCTCTTAAATATTATGAGTTTTATTACAAGAATGCAAAATACTGTGTAATACTGTGTAAAATACTAATCTGTAAAGGTTAGTTATCCCGTGGCTTTTGTAACTCTTAGAGGACTAACATCAATCATAGTCTTAACTGATATTACCAGTTTAACATTTGAGCATTTCTGTGTTTTTGTTTTAGTCTGCGTTGGACTGGTGGCCCAAGATTGATGCTGTGTACTGCCACTCCATGGAGCTCCGCAGCATGTTCAGTGAGACGCTTCACAAAGCTATTCAAGGCTGTGGGGCACATCCAGCAATTCGCATGACTCCGGTAAGACTTCTAAAGAAGCTGTTAAAACACAAACCTGTTGTTTTTCCTGTGTCTCCATCCCATTCCAGCTTTTTTAGTCATTAACTTTAGACTGGAAACTAGAGGGGGGAAGAACATTGCAATTCAAAAAGCAACAGAGAGCCGCCATACATGCTCTGTAAACCTTGCAGGTTTCGGTATATTGACTAACTGTTTCTACTCAGTTAGCGATGTATGTTTCTCAGTTTTCATGCTGCTTTTGAACTGGTAACATAGAAGTATTTCTTCTGTAACTGTCCTCTGTGGCTAACTGTTCCTTGTAAGCTTTCTTGCTGTGTGAATAGCTAGGTAATATGTCCATTCTTGTTTAATCTGAAACCCCAAAGCATTCTGTATGTGAAGATAATTTCTGAAAACGGCAATGCTTTTACCATGATTGGCATGAATATCACTTCTCTTCATTTGTCTTGCTTGCTTTTTGTTGAGCAAGTTGACTGTTTGGTCTTGGTGACAGCAACAAAGTAAAAGATTTTATAAGCATGATGAAATAAAGTCAGTATTCTTGGTTGTCTTGGAAAAAGTCTTAAGTACATTCAAATTTATAGTTCGTCCAAATTTTTGTAGTAAGTTCACATGTAGCTGTGTTGCCTTGCTTCTGAACTTTCCATTTAGGACTTCTGACGTGTCAAGTGAACATGGTTGGTTGTTTATAGAAGGCCTAAAATGATACATGAAAATATTCCTATTTGGCTTCTCAAATGAAAGCAAATAATCAAAATACCTTTAGTTGAAAGCTACGACATGTTGAACTTGCTTTTTACATGTATATATTCATCTGTTGAGAAAATAGCAGGGGTATTGTAATGGCAACTCTGACATTGATTGGTGGTGCTTTGTCTTCTGCTTCTTATTTTCTGTTCTTACTGGCTGCTGTCGCTGACATGGTCAGATGCCAACCAGTCACTGTTTTGCATGGCAGTGGGCCTCTGTTGCTGTAAGTATGACCCATTGTAACTACCGCAGAAAAGCCTTTCCTTGCTCTGACTTTTCTGTGCATAGTTACCACTGCAGTCACCTCCCTTCACCTGGGATACAGAAGGTAGCATGTTTTACATGAGAATGTAGGGCTGGAGGAGACCTCTTCTGCTTTTGGCAATTGCAAGGCAAACCCTTTCACAACCAGTTGAGCTCCTTCCTAGAAGGAAAGGCTTTTTTTCGGTTTTATTAATTTCTTTCTGCCCCCTACTTTTCCCATCACGGTGCTCTTCCAGAATCTTCCCACTCTGATGTTTTCTAATTTCCAGCCTAAACTTATTTATGTCTAACTTATCCCCATTTGTTCTTGTGCCAGTGTTGTCTGTTAGCTTCAGACTGGTGTTTATCCCCTTGATATCCCTTGCAGAGAGCAGTCATGTCCCCATCTTTGTTTCTTGATAGTCTTTAGTTTCGATTGTGTGAAGTAAATAAATCTCTTCACAGAAACAAATCAGCTTCTTTGGCCATGTGCCTCTTCTCCCAGTTGCCTTAACTGTAACAAACTAAAGGTTTAGCACAGAATTAGTTACCTCTACCAGTGTGGTATCAATTTCTTGATAGGATGCTTTTTATGTGGTAGACTTTATTCTGTTTATTTTCACAATAACTATTTAACAAGATAGCATGAGGTTCTAATTTCTTGTAGAACTTAATTATACAACACCATATCTCTTCAGTTACCTTGAGGATGATTTCAAACTGGTTTTTTCTTTTTCAAAACTTCAAAGTTTAGTGAAAATGAAAAACAAATTTGTTTTATTCTTTGAGATGTCAGCAAATAATAAACTAGACAAAATAGTTTAAAAAGCTGACTTTCTAAAGAGCGTTGTATTCTGTCTTGTGTTGAATATCACAGTGGCAGTTTTTCGTCCAAACTTACTGTCTCTTAACTATTTTGGTAGCTGTAAGCAAAAATACTAATTTAATCCCTGCTGATAAAAGGTTAAAATTAATGAAAATATAAATTCTGTAAACTTATTGGAGAAAGATGAAAATATTTTGTCTTTGGACATAGTGGGGGCCAATTAACTTGAGTTCACCATATATGCGTATGTGTGTATATATATACACACACGCAGGTATATATATTTATATTATTTTTCGTAGACTTTACCATGCATCCAGATTGCTTTTGTTGAGATGAAGAAACTGCTGTTGATTGCCATACAACAAGGTGTTCACTTTGAAGGGCTGTAGCATTGAAGCATAAACTCTATTTTTTAAATCCTTACAACTAGTGGTATCCATATACACTTGTTTCGCAGCCAGTACTGTATATAAGCGTTTGTTGAATGTGTTGGTCATATTGCTACCTGGATTCTGTTGTGTGAACAGCAGGGGTAGAATATGATATAATTCACATTGGAGTCAAACCAGAACACATTATGTGAACCGTCAATGCATACCTTAAAATGTCCTCCATTTCATATAAGGAAGTTGGCTGGTACAGAAGTAGCTTACTGATTTTTTATTTTTTTTTTTTCAGATGGAACTAGTGTTTTTTTTTTTTATTTAAACGATGGACTGTGTTCCTTGTGAAAACTGAAAGGTTTGTTTTTCAGAGGTCTTAAAGATGAAAATGCTATCATCTGGACTGTGATTATGGCAGAAAATAAAGAGACTATTTTTCCCTTTGGAAAAAAGTTCCCTACCCTCTCATGTATTCAAGCTTACTTGGATACATTTATTTCTTTCTCTGACCGGAGAAAAATTCCTGTAAATTCTTTTTGGTAGTTCTATCCATTTTTCTTTTGCCACAGTTTCTTATGCAAAAACTTCTTACGTACACGTGCAGCTCACTAAAACAACTCTTAAGCAAACTTTAAAGATACAATAAGTGATAGCATATGCGTATATAAAAGGGGATTTTTAAGTAGAAGGCTATGTGACTATACTTGAGTAAATTTTATATACTTTTAAACTTTTTCATGAATTACAGATTATAAAAACAATACACTTAGATGTTTAATTACAACTGCTATGTAGACTACCTTACTGACAATGTCTGTGATTTTTCCTTCCATCAGAGTCTTACATTTAAGGAGAAAATGACAAGCCTTAAATTTAAAGAAAAACCTACTGATATGGAAACCAGAAGCTACAAGTTCTTGCTGTTATCTTTGGTAAAACTGATCCATGCTGATCCAAAGCTTTTGCTGTGTGTAAGTATATCAAAGTATTCATTAATAGTAAAATTTAGTTCTGAAGCTACTAAATGAATAAAAATCAAACCCATAAACCTGGCATCTAGGATACTACCCTACTCAGTCTTTTCTCTGGTCATAATGCTTCTGTGCTTTCAAAGGAAAAGACAAAACCAAAAAGAAACTAAGAAATTTTACAGAACCAGGGCAACACAATGCATTGGAGCATAAAGCTCTCTAACACTGAAGGGAGGAGAGGGGAATAGAAGAAGAAAACTAAATTAAGTGTTGGGGGAGAAATCAGTCATCATTTCAGTGAGTAGAAAGACAGATGTGGTCTTAGATCTTCCATTTTTTCAGGTCTATTTAATGTTTAATTTAAAAATATTTCAATTCTGTCAAAGATGTGATATGCACAGGGTATCATAGTTGTGGGGGAAAAAAAAAAAAAAAAAAGCATGTACTCAAAGATCCAGAAATCTACTTAGTTTAATTATGGGAATCTGCTGTAGAGGTCAGTAACATGGTCAGTCATTAAAAAGTTTTGCAATTTAAACTTGTTTTTCTTTTTGCTGTGTAGAACCCAAGAAAGCAAGGTCCTGAGACACAAGGTAGCACGGCTGAATTAATTACAGGTCTTGTACAACTTGTTCCGCAGTCCAGCATGCCAGATATAGCACAAGAAGCCATGGAGGTAAGGGGTAAATGTTCTCTATACCAAATGATTAGTACACAGACAAATCAAGGGTGTTGTAGAAGCTCTGAAGTATTAGCCGTGAAGTTCTGTGTTTTAGAGTTTGATCTCTATTGATCTTTTTCTAAATGCCTCCTGCACTGCAGGTTTTACAGGAGAGGCCTCTAAGAAAATTTTAAAAAGCAACTCATTCTGCCTCTTGTGACAGCCCTGTGTCCCTTTATATGGTTTGTTCATCCCTGGTGGTGATCAAATGCAGCTTGACAGTTCCTCTGTTCCATCTCTGCTGAGAGCACCATTAAGCTTGCCCTTTCTCTTGTGTGTTTTCTAAATGACTGTGAGAAAAATGCCTAAGGCAGTGGCTGGTCTTCTGTTCTGTTGTGAATCAGAGGAGGTTGTGTGTTTGGGAGGGATGGATAGGATATTTAAGGCTACTGAAACCTTCTTCCTGCCAGCTTTCACTTGAAGCAGCTAACAAATCACCAAGTTACTTCTGATTTTTGGCCTTTCCATGCAAAGGTGCTGATTTTGTGACTTCACCAGTTCAGTTGTAACATTTTTTGCTGCGGTGGGTCTCCCAGGCACTTCATATCCAGCGAAAGCAGGCTTCAGCTTCTCTTTGTGCATAGTGCAACAGGAAGAGTTTTGTTTTTTCAGTCCATGGTGCCTGTTACTATCCTGCCTTCTTTAGATTCCCCTTCTGAAAAGTGCATTGTAGCATATGTGCTTCATTGACAGCTTTCATGTTTTGGGTTTTCATAGGTAGACTGAAAAAATTTATATACGATTAAAGCTTTAAATAAATATTTGATTTTTAGTAGGTGAAATAAGGCTTTTTGGTTAAACCTTGCCTCAACAAGAATTGCTGCAAATAGTGTTAATATACTACTAATTATCAATATGAAATATGTATTTCTTGATTGTTAAATGGTCGAATTCAAGAATATTTCTTGTATAAGAATAATCCTTTTCAGTGTGAAAGTCTCTGTGGAAGTTTATGTTGGGTAGTAACAGCCTTATGGTCATTTATGGGAACTCAGTGATTGGAAAGTTTTGGCCATTATGTTATTTAATTTTGGTGTACTGTTCAGTCTTGATTCTTTACTGGTCTTGATCCCCAGTCTACCTAATTATTGGCTTAACTAGCTGAGAATTGGCCTCTTGTGTCTGTTTTTGACTAGTAGGTTAGCAAATAAGCTCTGGAGTATTTGTTTAAGCTAGGAAGCAATTTGAAATAACTACTTAAATATTGTTGGACCACACTATGGGTTGTTTGTTTTTCAGATGTCATTTTTAACAGTATTCCAACAATTCCTTTGCACCAAAGTTTTTAATTTGTCAGAAAAGTAGCTAAGGCTTTCACATTTCTGTCTTTAATGTGTGTATTTTCACCAAGTGGAGATTTGTCTGCCTGTGTATCAGACACCCCCAAGTAATAGGTGACATCAGAGGAGAGATTTTTGTTTGCTGTAGTTGGTTGATATAATTAAGAATAAACAACTTCTAATCAATAGTTTTGTGTTTCTTTGTAGCCTTTGACCAGTTTCCTTTTTATCAGCTAATTTGAGGAGTTGATTTTTGAAATGTTTGTAGTTAATCTGACTAAATCAAAAGCAGAGTTTAAAGCTTTGGTCATAGTTCACCAGTATGCTCTTGGATGTGGTCAGAACCTCCTCTTAGCTAAGTTTTTGCTTGTGCCAGGGAATGGTTGCGAAGAGCAAAGTACTTGCCTGTCCTGACTTGGCAAAGAAATTGTTGCCACTAGAAGTTTATATCTGTAGAATTGGTTGCATAATTTTTTTTTGCAGCTGGACATTAAGTAAATATTTAAGCCAAACTCTTTAATTTAGAAACATTGTGTCTGTGTGTCTCCTATGGCTTTGTATGGAAATACAAGGTAAAACCTATAGGTTTGGCTTATAAATATGTAACAAAGATTAAGTGAAATACTTCTGACATGGACTAACAATACTTTTAGATAAAATGCTTTTTATATCTCTTCTTGTTTTAAAACAGTGTAATTCATAGGTGATTGTGTCTGTTTCTGTGCCTGTGCTGATATACTTTGTAAATTTCTGCCAAAGTGCAACTCTACTTTGTTTTGAATTTAGGCCTTGCTAGTTCTTCACCAGTTAGACAGCATTGACTTGTGGAATCCTGACGCACCTATAGAAACATTCTGGGAAATTAGGTATGTAAGTTAACTTTTGTAAATTAGAGAAATAGCTGTTTTGATTTGTCTTCTCTTTTGAAATAGCTGTGAATGTTCTGGGAAAGCTATGCAATTCCAGCATGAATCTGCAGTCAAAATTATTATGTGTATTCATGAAAAGGTTGTATCTTATAGTATACGAATTTAATAAAGATAATAAACTTTTTGCTGGCTTTTTTAATGAGTCTCTTCAGCCTGATGTTAAGGTGTAGAAATGATTAGTTTGAAAAGTTATAGAGACTTCCCCCCCCCTCATTCAAGTGTTTACTGCTTGTTTAAATTCTATTTTATCCTTCCGGGGCTGAGGGAGGGTAATGCTAGGCAGTTCTAGAAGTGTGGATTTGCTAATCATGGTTCTGAAGCCCTCACCTAAAGAAGGTAGTAGTTTGCCCTGACCTGTGATCTCCATTTGTCTGTCTTTTGTATTTAAATCAATTTTAATTCATTAAAGTTGTCTTGCTTTTTTATGACTTCACAGCAGCTGTTGCAGTTGATTTCTTGGAGAGTATTAAGGGAAATCAAGTCCCAAAAGAGTCAAAATTACACAAAATGCTAAACCAAAAAACAGCAATCTGTAAACTGAGAATTCTAAGAATTGAGTGAGCTAAATAATGGGGAAAAAAAATAAAATTGGTGATCCAATCTGAATTGGTACTGATGTTTTCTTTGAGAAGAAAGGGAACAACAGTCTAGGAGGAACACTCTTACCAGCATCAACAAATTGGCCTGCATGGCTGCTAAATATGGCTTAAGGGGCTTGTTATGGGATAGGTTTGGGGCTGAGCCCTGCCTAGGTGGGCTGTAGTGGAAACTCATTGCTGTAATTTCTAATAGTAGAGATGAGTTTGTGGTCTGTTCGGGCTGGGGGACAAACCCATTAAAATTGACACTAATTTGGACCCTTTGGCAGTTTTAACAGAGAGTGTGAGGCCTGAATGGATATGAAGAAGGAACATCCCTAGATGTGTTCCTTCCAGAACAGAGTTGAGACACGTTATCAGAGCAGTGTAGGTAAACTTGTACTGCCACTGTCTGTGCTGTATCTGTTCTGTGGATAAATGGAGGACTTCTGAATCGACAGCCCTGGAGTCTGGACTTCTAACAAGTACCCAAATTGCTTAACTTCCTCTAGGGAACTAAAAAGGCCAGCTGGGCGGTGGGAAGGGTCAAAGGGGAGCTTGTCATTTAAAGTACACACCTATATTTTATCTATTATACATTTTAAAAGATGATGCTAGTATATGTGTAGGATATTAATGCTAATTGCCTATTTCTGTGTAAAATGTAGTAATATCTTCCAAAATGTTATTAGATTAGAAAGCTAATGCTGAATTTCATTTTGCTGCAGTTCACAAATGCTTTTTTATATCTGCAAGAAACTGACTAGTCATCAGATGCTCAGCAGTACAGAAATCCTCAAGTGGCTACGAGAGATTCTCATCTGTAGGAATAAATTTCTTCTAAAAAACAAAGTAAGTAAATGTTAACATCTATCTGTTAGATTCATTAAAATGAATTGCTCTGTTTTGTCACTCCCTTTGTTTACCGGGTCATTTTTATGATTGGAAGAGATTTAATAGCTACACCTACACTTTCTGTTTCCTGATTTCCTCTCTGCTAAGAGACAGTGCTTTGTGAGGCACCCTGGATTAGAGCTGTTAACCGAAGTTAGCTTTAGGATTTTTTTCCCTCTTACTTCAGCTACACAGGTTGTATTACTTGCCTGGAAAACGTATGTTTGGCAGAAACCTGGTACCTTATACTTATTTGTGTAATACAAAGGGGAATAGTCCACAAGGTGAGAAAAAGGGAAGGTTAGTAATGATAAAAATACTTCTTCATGGATGAAATTTTTCTTTCTGGATCTCATGTTCATGTCAGTCCTAGAATTCTGACTTGCTTCTTTCCAATAATCTCAAGGGACTTTTTCCGAGCCAAACGTACATTGTAATGCTATACTTGCTAGAATTAAAACCAGACTTGCTATGTTACTTTTTGAATTAAAGATCTGCGAGAAGAAGTGAAGGGTTTCTGTTTTTTCTATCTGACCTGAAAGTAGATATGCTAACATGAGAAGAATACTGTCTTAGGTGTAGTATATAGCATGCTTTAAAAGTCCTCTTTCAGGAGAAGGATTTTTTCAAGTGACTTTTTTTCTTTCCTTTTCAACTGTGGTAGCTCTGTTACTGGTGGACATTATTTTTTATCTGTGTTGATGCCAAGTCATAGGCTTTTTCCTTTGGTATCACCAGTTTAATACATATTTGTAAAATACAATCTCGCGTATTACAGCTGAAGTCCTTGGGCATTCTGGCTTTTTATGAATTCAGGAAGACTTTTACATTTGGCCTCTAAGTGGAAATCAGCTGTCCTTCAAATAGAGAGCATGCTTAATATCATCGTTCTCCTTCCATTTAATAATTAATTAGTTGTTTTAAAAAATCTATTTCCTCTTAGTGCTTAGAGGATGTTCAGTAATATCAGGATCAGAAAAAGATAATAGAGCTGTGCTTCATACTTTCAGTTCCTGTTTTTCTGATCAATTATAAAATATATAGAATAAAATGTACAGTACCCCTGAGTTTGGCTTCTTTAGACTTAATTACAACTAAATTATAATTATGTTAGTGTGCATCCTGTGGAGTAAAACCAAGAAGCTTATGGTGCTTTCAGGAGGCTCTGAGGAAGCGAGGAAGAGACATCATTTTATGCTTACTTCAATCAGAGGCTCCAAGGAAGGGAGGAAAAGGCATCATTATGTGCTTGCCTCAAGGTGATTTTTTTTAAAGATGACTGTGGAGAAATTTCTTAAGGGGAAATACCATTCTAAGATACCATTAGTATGGGAAACTTTATAAAGCTGTGAGAGCAGCAGTGTGAAATGTACTATGTAGATGCTGAAGAGCTTTTTACCTTCCTGAAATCTATCCTTTTTACCCTTTTTTAAAAAAAAGTTGACTTCTTACTTTCCTTTGCTCTCTTTATAGCAATCAGATAGGAGTTCCTGCCATTTTCTCTTCCTCTATGATGTTTCTGGAGGTGGAACTAGTCAAATTTCTCTCGACCATGAAGAAATGATACGCTGTACTCCAGGAGCTACCCTCAGGAAAGGGAAAGGGAATTCTTCCATTGTAAGTAATACATGATAATAATTCTTAACGCTTGGGGAGGAAAACCTGTGTGTGAGTAGAAATTAAATTACTTTGAAAGTAATTTAAAAAAAATGAAAATAATTATTTCTGAGGAGGAAAAGACATCTGTATCCTGCAGTGATGTATGCATCTGATATGCTGGTTAATAATGATGTTTCAGACTAACACCTCTTTCAAGTTAAAATGTTGGTGAATATTTTTTTTCCTTAGGATTGCACATAGCATCCCTACATGTTAGTCTTGTTAATAAATCTGAAATCTCAGTTTTTAAAGTATTGCATGTAGTTTGAATGTACTCTGATGGATCATAAATTCAAGTGTTTTACTAAGGTATACCCTTTGACAGACAAGTTTCTCAAGCCTAGCTGTACTATGAGTTCTAGCTGCAGGAAAAAACCAAAGACAATATTTAGAACATCTTTGATGAGCCAAAAGTTCTATTTTGTTTTTTAATATACACTTTTCCAGTATCAATAAAATTTTCCTAAGTACATGGTTATCCTTGTGAAAGGAGCAGGTTCTTAGCCACCGTTTGTGCAACAGCATGTAAGAGCTCTAATCTTGTCTAGAATAAAAGCAGTTTTAAAGAACAATTTGGATAAGGCTGAATTTTAATAAAGTTGCCATATTCATAAGCAATATTACCAAATTCTGAATTCCCTGTTTCCAAAGGAAAGTGCGGCAGGATGCAGTGGAACACCAATTTGCCGCCAAGCCCAAACAAAATTGGAAGTCGCCTTATACATGTTTTTGTGGAGCCCAGATATTGAGGCAGTCCTTGTTGCAATGTCTTGTTTCCGTCACCTCTGTGAGGAAGCAGATATCAGATGTGGAGTAGATGAAGTCTCAGTGCATAATTTTTTGCCAAACTACAATACTTTCATGGAGTTTGCATCTGTTAGCAATATGATGTCAACAGGTAAGAATCATGAATAATCCTTCCTACCTGTATAGTAAGACTGTTATTTGCATTTGAGTTCATTAAACAGTTTGAGATTCTTTATACGATTTACTTCTGCTTTCACTGGAATATCTTAATCATTGAATTAATTGTTAGAAAGTGCAGGGAATTTGGGTGCTTAAGTTCATGAAGATTTTAAAGTGTAACAAGAATAATCCTTTTCCTAAACACTTTAAGGGGATATGTTGCTCTGTTAATTTAATAATTACTTTCAAAGATCTCTTATTTGATGTAGGCAGGTTTTCAAAAAACTTGACTAACTGTTCTTTGCCCTTTTATAGGGAGAGCAGCTCTTCAGAAAAGAGTGATGGCATTACTAAGACGCATTGAACATCCAACTGCGGGCAACACAGAGGTAAACTGAATTTATATACTCTTTGCATGCATATTTTTTTGAAAACAGAAAATACTGTTGCTACAAGTAGTTCTGAAGTTAAATCTTGGTATGTTTTATTTTAGGCCTGGGAGGATACACATGCAAAATGGGAACAAGCTACCAAACTAATCCTTAACTATCCAAAGACCAAAATGGAAGATGGGCAGGTGACTATGAATTTTTCCATAGGTTCAACCCTTCAGAAATTTAAAATAACTATTTAAGCTTATTTATTTTAAGGAATTGAATTCTAATCTAGGAAATCAGTTTTGTAGGCAGACTTATGCTCCATGAAAATATTCCAGAAAAATAATGGTAATCAGTTGTCCCCACTATGCTTACTAAGAGACCAAGAAGTAGTTTCACTTGAATTGCTGTAAGGAAGATGGAGGTTGAGCTTAAAAACTTAAAAGAAATTGAAAACAAAATAGTGAGAACTCTGGAGCACTACCACAGAAATTATGAAATCCTATTTACTGAAAATTTTTAAACAAGCTGCTGGCTGTCATGGTTTAAATACGCTTTACCCTGGTGCAGAGCAGGGAACTGACTAGGCCTTCAGTCCTTTTTAGCCGTTTTCAGCTTCTCTAAAAACAGTGCCTCTATAATTTTCTGTTCATAGTATCACTAAGTATAAAAGGTGAATCTTAGAAAATTCTTGAGACTGGAATTGTAAATGGTGGGATGTGTTACAGAATACTTTAAAATTCTGACTCTGTCCATTAGTTATGTTTAATTGAAGAGGTTTCATCTTCAGCCATTCTTTTTCAGGTTACTGAAAGCCTTCATAAGACAATTGTTAAGAGGCGAATGTCGCATGTTAGTGGGGGAGGCTCCATAGACTTATCTGACACAGATTCTCTTCAAGAGTGGATCAACATGACGGGATTCTTATGTGCCCTTGGAGGAGTGTGCCTGCAGCATCGTAGCAACGCAGGGTTAGCAACCTACAGCCCACCTATGGGCCCTGTCAATGAGCGTAAGGGCTCCATGATATCGATGGTGTCCACGGAGGGAAATGCAGAGACTCCTGTTAGCAAATTTATTGATCGATTATTGACTCTGATGGTCTGTAACCATGAGAAAGTGGGACTTCAGATACGGACTAATATTAAAGATCTGGTGGGTTTGGAGTTGAGTCCAGCACTTTATCCAATGCTGTTTAACAAATTGAAGAATACCATCAGCAAGTTTTTTGATTCTCAAGGACAGGTAAAGTGGTGATATATTCGTTCACATTTGGGTCTTAATAAAAAGCATCTGTCTTGTCTTTCATGTAGGTAATTGAAATTGATAGCTGTTCATGTTTTGTACAAAAGATCCTGCAAACATTGTGGTTGTATGTTGCAGCATGCATTAATAATAATTGTATTTAACATCAGGTAATTGAAAGCATTCTTGAATTCTTAAGTGAACTCCGAGTACAGAATCTGTGAAAATGCTCTCAGAATAGTTATGGCTGGTAGTATAGACATAGCTAATCTTAACATATATTGGATTCAAATTTTTTTTAAATGCTGCAGTATATTTGATGAATACCCTTTCTTTGGTTTTGTGTGTGAAGAATTAAGATCAACAATTTTCTTCCTGTAGGTTTTGCTCACTGAGACCAACACACAATTTGTAGAGCAAACCATTGCTATAATGAAGAATTTGCTTGACAATCATACAGAAGGGAGCTCAGAACATCTTGGACAAGCTAGTATTGAGACAATGATGCTAAATCTGGTTAGGTAAGAAATCCTGTTGACCTTCCTATACTAAGTAATACATTTAAGAAGTGAGGTAGGGCCTTCTGGTTTATATCTTTTCTGCTTGCATCTGTGGAGAAGCAACAGCTGATTTTCTGATCGTCTCTCACATGGTTCTGACAGCTTCAGTAATCATGGAGATAATTTATACTGTAGCATAAAATACTTTGACAGAGGGTGACCTTATTGTTTTTTTAAAGAACTAGCCGTTCCATAGTTTAGCCCCATTCTTGTAAGCATTCCTGCTTTCTTTTCTAGACAATGATGTTTGTGTTTAAAAACCAGCTGAAGGGCAGATTTCTGTTCAGTTTTATACTACTAGAAATCTTTTTTAGCCAGAAGAAAATCAGTACTGGTCTTCAGCTGCTATAAGGGCAGCCTTACTTGGGGTGGGAGGGGAGAAGGTAGCCCACTTGCTAACCCATTACACAAGTCTGCTGGGTGCCAATGTGTAGGTTCCAGCATAGAGCTGAAAAGATTTGTCAAGTGTGTGGGCTTTGTAGTGTGGAGTAGCATGAAGTCTTTAATTAATCTTTTTGCTTTTTTGTTAAGGTATGTGCGTGTCCTTGGAAATTTGGTACATGCAATTCAAATAAAAACTAAGCTTTGTCAGTTAGTAGAAGTAATGATGGAAAGGAGAGATGACCTTTCATTTTGCCAAGAAATGAAATTTAGGTAAGTATATAACTGTTAGAATAGTGTAATGTGGATAAGTGTAATTTCATTTGGTTATATGTTTAAAAAAATCAAAACCTGTCTCTCACCAGTATTCCTGGTATAGGAATAGTACTCCATCTTTGTCTTCAGAATAATTTAGAGCCTGGTGCTGCATTTAAAATTTTATTTTAGTTGTGGAGATACTTAAACACATGTAAAAATTTTGTGTGATAGAGACCAGGGTATTACTTGGTATACTAAGGTTAGTTCAGTTCATCTTCAGTGTGTGTAGTGTTTCAAATAGTTCTTACTCTGAATTTGTAATAACTAAGAATGATGCCAGCAGTAGTAAGTGTGTTTGAAGGAAGGGCTATTTAAAAAAAAAACAAAACCAAAAAACAACAAAAACAACAAAAAACCCAAACAAACCCACAACCCAAAAAACCCCCAAAGCTAAAGCAATGTATCTATATGTAATAGGAACAAAATGGTGGAATATTTGACAGACTGGGTTATGGGAACATCTAATCAAGCAACAGATGAGGATGTGAAATGTCTGACAAGGTAAGAAAGAATACTCTTAAGCTGTTTCTAAAGTTGCTAACAGGTTTCCAGGTGGTGTTTGAGATCCACAGATGACCTGGCTTGACTGGACTCCCTTTAGCAGTAGTAATTTAAGGAAAAGACAAAAATTGAAATATAAATTTTATGTTAAATTTATTTATATATATATAAAAATATTTATTGCATAGTCTTAACTAATATTTACTGGACCTATGTCTTCATGTGATGCATTCTGAAGAAGAAAATCATCAAACATTATAGTGTTGAATTTATGCTTTACTGGGTTTTTATGACAGATTTGGTTTGCAGTTGTTGTCCTTAGGAGATATATTGCTTGACCCTGTACCACAAAATGTAATAGCTATTTTCCTGATGGACAGAACTTTACTAGAGTAACTTTTTTTTTTTCAGTAATGACTCTTTTCACCTGCATTTAGATACATAAGGAAAAGAAGGGACTTGGTACTGGATGGGAAAATTATCAAGCAGAAGGAGAGACTAATTCTACTGAACTGATTCACAGCTTCTTAAAATTTAATTTTCAGAGATTTGGACCAAGCAAGTATGGAAGCAGTGGTCTCTCTTCTTGCTGGACTTCCACTACAGCCTGAAGAAGGAGATGGTGTTGAGTTGATGGAAGCAAAATCTCAGTTATTTCTTAAGTAAATAGTGGCTTTTAACTATTTTTCTATACAATGACAAGTAGATGCACCATATGACTTTTATTACAAACTATGTTTGTTTTTTTCTTCTAGCAGAAATAATTTTATTAATCTAAACAGGAATTGCTACTTATATATTCTATGTCACACATCTTTGCCCCCTAGGTTTATGGATGCATTTTCATTTAAAAAACAATTACAAATTTGGCTTTGTTTCTGCTTAATGCAGATGTATGCATAATTCATGGGAGGGATTAGCTTGCTTTGGTATTATGTTTTTATCCATGAAACTTAATTTCTTTCATGACATCTGTTTGTAAAGATATGCTTGGGAAATTCACTGCTTGGTTTGAAAAAAACCACGTACACTTTTTAGGGCAGTGTCTTCTGGTCGTTACAACATGTGTGGAAGTTTGGGCTATGCTACAAGAAAGATTACTTGGGGCAGTTCAGAGATTTTTTTTTTATTTTTTTTTTTGCGGGGGGCGGGGGGAGGCTTATTGTCTATTTGCTACTGTATGCAAATAGTTTCAGACAGTTGCCTTTGTAGAATCTGTTTTACTTATCCAAGTCTCTTTCTTTTTCTTAAGATACTTCACACTGTTTATGAACCTTCTGAATGACTGTAGTGAAGTTGAAGACGAAAGTGCACAAACAGGTGGCAGGAAACGTGGAATGTCTCGAAGACTAGCTTCACTACGGCACTGCACTGTTCTTGCTATGTCAAATTTGCTCAATGCAAATGTGGACAGTGGTCTAATGCACTCAATAGGTAAAGTAGCTAGAGATAACTGTGCATAAATGAATACATAATGAAGACATTGGTATTTAATTTATTTTAACATCTTCCTTAGTAGTTCTGGGTTTTTTTAATCAGGCTTGGGCTATCATAAAGACCTCCAAACAAGAGCTACGTTTATGGAAGTCCTCACCAAAATTCTGCAGCAGGGAACAGAATTTGATACGTTAGCAGAAACAGTGCTAGCAGATCGGTTTGAGAGATTGGTGGAGTTGGTTACAATGATGGGTGATCAGGGGGAGCTTCCTATTGCTATGGCTTTAGCCAATGTGGTGCCTTGTTCTCAGTGGGTAAGTTGATTCATGCATTTTATTTCCTACATTTTTTTACAGTATTAAGACTTGAAATAAAACAAACATTAAGGGTCTAACAACAATCTGCTACAGAGAAATATGACCTACTGTTCATGATAGCTAGCCTTTCTTAGTATATTCTTGAAAAGCGTACTGAGTCTTAATTGTCAGAGATCTTGATTTTAAACTGCGTTTTTATAGTAAATTTTTAGTTAATGTCTAGGAATAATTTCATATACAGTTATTTTAATAAATACATCTGTTTGAGATGGTTTATTTATTACAGATTGTGTGTGCTGTAATGCAGACAAACAGAACTGTATTTGCTGCTCTAGAATTTAGCAAGATGAATTGGGCTTTGTTATACAGAATAACTGCTTATCTATCTGGACTAACCATTATGAGTTTGTATGACTGGATACCCTGAGGCAGATTTTTAGACAAGCAGTAGCATAGGAAAGATTTGAAGAGAGACTGTGTGTGCTTAATTTTATACTTACATGGAAGACTCCATAGCAAATGTAAGACATTAGTACAAACTGCTTGGTATGTTTTTTGTAATTCTTTTTCTCATACTTGCTTTAACTCACTGCTAGTCAGATTAACATTTCATTGCTTCTTTTAAGGATGAGCTAGCTCGTGTCCTGGTCACGCTCTTTGATTCCCGGCACTTGCTCTACCAGCTACTCTGGAATATGTTTTCAAAGGAAGTTGAACTAGCAGATTCCATGCAGACACTCTTCCGAGGAAACAGCTTAGCCAGTAAAATAATGACTTTCTGTTTTAAGGTATATTATCTAATTTTTCTCTCTAAATAACAGGAAAAGTTTATGAATGTAAAAATACCAACTACCAATCTATGGTATTAAGCACTTCAGTAACTGGATTAGATGAAAATAGTACAGAGTTGCCTTTGGGTCTCTGCTTAAGTTAGTCTCGGCTCTCAACATCAGTTATGTTCAGGGACTTCTGCTTTTAACATTTTAACGTTTGATAAACTAAATCTTGGAGGTCTCATATGTTCAGGCCCAGCTAAAAAATAAAAATCCTCCTGGAACTAACCTTCTGCCAAAACCTCATGACTCAGTCAGGCTTAAGTTTGCGATTAGTCCTCTTGAAAGTTTCCAAGACAGTAAATGTTTCGTCTTGCCTACTCTATGTATTCTGCATTGTAAGGAAGAAAACTGGTTGCAGAAACAAAAACATTTGCGATTTGTAGTTTTCAACAAAGATTACTAGTTATTTAGGACACATAACTTACTTGATACAAACATCTGAACATTTGTAAAAGTTTTAGTTATCTTAAAGTCCTTTCCTAAGTAATCTTGAGTCATAGTGGGGTCTTTAAACTTCTGACTAGTTTAGTTATAAAAGTGATTTAGGGGCCAGTACCAGTTTGAAGACTGTTCCTGATTTTATTTAAAAATATAAAGGCAATTTAAAAACGGGAGACAAAGTCTGAGGTCTTGTTTATGCTTCCATTTCAGTTTAAAAAGCTATGTGCAGAGATCAAGTGTTGAGTCAGTGTGCTCTAAGAAAGAATCCCATCTGGTTATTGTTGTTATTAGAGAGTGACCTATGGTTTTCTCTAAATTGGAAGTGAATTAAAATGCTTGCAGAAATTGATTACAGTTATGTTTCAGAAGTGAGACTATAATGAAGAAACACAAATTTCGCAGAAATCTGGCTTACACAAAAACAAATCAAATGTTTTCAGGCTTTTGTAACACAGAATTTTGGAGCATTCCTGTGAATGGCTATGTCAATGTGGCCATCTGTTCTGATTTTCTTTCTACATAGGTATATGGTGCCACATATTTGCAGAAGCTTTTGGAACCTTTATTAAGGACTGTGATCACATCCTCTGAGTGGCAGCATGTTAGCTTTGAGGTGGATCCAACAAGGTTTGAGATTCAAAGGCGGGGAACAAACGTATTTATTTGTGATCGATTCACAGTCATAAATAGGATTCCTTTTTCATTGTGGCAAATATTTTTCTCTTACTTTCATACTTTTCCACTCCTCACTTTACTAGACACATTAATTGTATCTGCAATCCTTATACCCAGGGAGAATTGTACGGAGCTGTCCCAACACAGCGAGATGAGTTTTGTTGCATGTCCTCTTAAGCCCTGAGAGAGTAAGGAAGGCAGAGAGCTCTTGCAGGACCTCTTCTCCTACTTGCTGCTTCATACTTTTATGTAGGCCACTAATGTGGGGATTTCCAGTAGTACCAGAAAGCATCTGCTTTAGGTCATTGAATTAATTACAGAAGTAAGACAGAATGAGTGCATGTTGTGTGTGTAATTTTTTTTAAATTTAATTTCTCTTACATCACTACTTGTGATTTACATCACGACTTGGATTTAGTAGCTGTTGCTCTGTTGCTTTGAATTATCTCTAACTCTTAGAAAAACTTTTAAGTATTTGTCTCTTAAGTAGCTTACAAAAAGATAGACCTTCTCGTTTGTAGTTTAACTGTCAAATATCTGTGTCTACCTCCAAAATTCCTTTCATAGAAACTGTCATCAAACTGATAATGCAGTTCTCAGTTGGAATTATGTATGTGTCTTTGGCAAGGTGTGAGAGAATCCCACTTACAGCTGTCTGTTTATTACAGTGTTTTAAAATAAGTTGTATTTGTAACTTCTGTAGTTTAAAATATCGATGGAAACTTTTGTGTAAAAGATCATAACTATTTCCTTAAGATCGCTATTTACCCTGACAAGTAGGATTACTCCAAACGTATAAGTACAGCTAGTATCATTTATTTGATTGCTGGTCATACATTTATGGGTTTGTTTCAGGCTGGAGCCTACAGAAAGTCTTGAAGAGAACCAGCGGAGTCTTTTGCAAATGACAGAAAAATTTTTTCATGCAATCATTAATTCTTCTTCGGAGTTCCCACCACAACTTCGCAGTGTGTGCCATTGTTTATACCAGGTATGCCTGCAGTGGTTGCCTGCCCCTAAACTTTGGGTTGTAATTCTAGCAGTTTGGAGCTTGATCCTGTAGTGGGTGCATAGTGGGCATTTCTTAAAGACTGTTTTCAGATATTTGTTAAACAACAGGAATCTGAATGTAGGGACTGAATGGTGTTTTACGACTTGGGTTGGCAATCAGGAGATGACTAAACATCATTTTTTTTTTAATAAAGGAGTTGAATTACAGCTAAGAACTCAGACCTAATAAGGCAGCAATAATCTCTGCTTTAGCACCTCTATGGGAGACTAAAGATTAACTAGGGAGGTAATGGTTATACTTGCTTTTATCAGTTCACTGTGGGACTTCTATAAGGAAGGCAGTAAAAGGGGAAAATAAATAATAAAATCACTGCTGGGTTGAGAGAACACAAAACTTTTGAATATAGAAACAGTGTACTTTACTTTTTATACAGGATTAATTAAATCAGAAATATAGTGAATTATGTAAAAGTCTGTCTTAAAGATCATGTCTTTGATAAACCTTAACTTTGTGAATAAAATAGTTACTTGTACAGTTACTGACTCTAGGTAGGTGTTTTCTGCATAAAAATAGAGGCAATTTCTTCAAGAGCATTTCTCTCTGAAGTAAATTTTTACACAAATTGTCTATGAAATATGTTATTCAGTTTTTTGTTCCAGGAATGTTATGTAGTTGCCCATTACAGGTGAGCATAATCTTATGCTTTCTACTTTTGGTAGAAAAGCAGGGTAAAGATGCTCGTAAGAAAGAACTTTAAGGTATTCAGTGGGACCATGGTAGTTGCAAGTCCTAAATTTTAGAAACTGTGGATTGATGCCGAGTATAATGGAAAGTAATAGTCAATAGCATTTTATATGCCTGTCTTTGGTAGAGAATTGTTTGTGGTTATTTGTGCTTCTCTAAAGAAGGTCATTTGTGGGTGAGGTTGAAATACTGCATCATTCAGGCTTTATTCTGATCACACTCGGTGTCATGTCTCATAATCACATTCTGAAAGCAGGAGTCTCTGAAATCAGGCTGCCAGGCAGCACGGTAAAGCAAGCTGTTGTTACCTTTACTGGGAAGGAGGCCCGCTGGCATACGATTTGGTAAATGGCATTAGCCTTGTGGCTGGGACACTCAAGGTGCTCTGTACTCCTGAGGGTAGGTTCTTGTTTTTGAGAGGGAGAATGACAACAGGAATGCATTTTGGTCTATGAAGTAAAATACTGTCCACCTGCTACAGGCACCATGCTCTGATGGAGGTGCTGTTGCCTGCCAGAGGCCTGGAGCATGTTACTGTATGCAAAGCGCTGCTGTACTTCTAAGTGGCTGACCAAATATTTGCGAACACGGAGTATTGAGAAATTTAGCAGGTCAAAAGGAGGGAGAGAACCTAGAAGAGACAGATAAATGCATTTATAGAGCTCTTTTAATGAGGCAAGTTACAGAGACTGACTTCTGTTTGTGGCTAAAACTTGAGTGCTTTCAAATGAGCCTTGGAAAGTTACCAAGCTGGGACCACCTCTTCTTGCTTGTTTCTGGTACCATTTATAAATGATGCTTAAAGAGAAAAAGCCTTCCTGAGCAGTACATTGCCCTCTGTAGAGTAAGTTCTACTGTAGTGGACCTTTCCTGGCTGCCTGCTGTTGAAGTACCTGCACTCCCCAGCCTCCATCCCCGTTTCCTGCTCTCTCCCATTTCTGCTGCTCTCTGCAGTGGCTCAGCAGCAGCTTGCTGTAGGTTTACAGGTCTCTCTCTTGCTCTTTGTGTGTTTCTGATGGATTTAGCTGCTGCTAAGAACTCCAGTGGGGCATATTCCTGCTGCTCTCCAGACTCATAGGAAATACAGTTTCCAGTCCTGTTGGAGGACTGTCACAGAAGAGCTGTGCATGGCAGAATATTTGAGCTGTGGTCTGGAATAACTGCTTTTGGCCTTTCAACCAAGGAGTCTGTATCTCGGGTCCAAAGTGGAGCAAGGAAAACAGATTTTTCCGAGCTGTGGAAGCTAACTATGAGTTATAAAATTCTACACAGTGTAGTCTAGTCATTTTTACAGTGAATGCAACTGCTGCAATTCTCAGAACTTGGAAGTGAGCAGCAGTGAATTGTGTGTCTGTTGTGGATGACTTGTGGATCTTGGGTTGCTATTGTGGGCTGTTGGAATGGACTAGGTGTGCAAGTGATGTGCCTTTCTGCTATAACAACTTGTATAAATGGCTTCTAAAGTTGTCAGGTTCTCTTTCTGACAGTGGTTGTATTCAGGTTGAGGGGGGGGGCGGTGATCTGGGTCTTTTTTTTTTTTCTTCTTTTTTTTTTTCCCGTTTGTTTAAATTGGGAAATGAAGGGACAGGTTGGTTTCCTTCAAGTTCAAATGGCCACAGTCTCACAGATGTTGGCGGGGAGCATGTTTGAGTGTTACTGAAAATGTCAAACACAATTGTTGCTTTTGTTGTTTGATGTTATGTTGTCCCACATCTCTTCCCTAGAATTGCTTTAATATGCTGTTACTAGGATGTATCAGATTTATTTCAATTTCAGTGATATGTTGCTAGGAATTATTACTATGCAGACCATTTTGAATTCCTACATGAAATGGAATTACTAAAATGCACTCACCAGTGGACACTGCCAGAGATCCTTCTGTGGAAGCATATCAAGTCTTTTGGCTTTATTCTTGCCTTTACTTTTTTTTGGTAAGAAGGGGTAGTTTGTTCCTGAAAGACATGATTTACTGGCAAATATACAAGTGGTATTAACTGATACTCGGTGTCAACATTTACTACAGAAACTCTTTCTAGTAACACCTATGTTTGTGTACAGATGTTTGGCTCATCAGAAATAGTGTAATAATTATTCTGTACTTTCAAATTCCAGAGAGTTTTGAAGAGTCTGGCCTTTATCTGAAAGAAAGTACAATTAAAATCTGAATGGTTTGGGTTATTAATCCATTTTTATCATAAGAACCAAATAGGTGATTTTTATAAGGTAACTTCATTTTCTATATAAGTGAGTATGTTCCATCCCAAGCAATAGTGTAAAAGAGACGGAATTTTGCAGTGTATTTTTATGCTTAGAGTTTTAAAGTATGTGTGTGAAAAATACTCATTAGATGTATTCTGTAAATGAATTCTAGCTGATTTTATTCCATGTAGCAACATTATGGAAATGGTGCATTTAGTTGGATATTGGGGTCTGTGCCGTCTGAGGTTTCTGTTACTGGAACAGAGCCCTGGGAAAAGTTTTCATTTGGAAACAACATATAACTAGTTACTGTGAGAGATTCACCCGTGCTCATTTTCAGGTAATGTATGTTTAGGAGTGTTACGTGCTCACGAACAAGGGTGATCAATGTGACTCATGTAAAGAATTTCTGCTGGCTATTTCATAAAAAACACACAAACATACATGATTTTTTCTTAATAGAGAGGTATGGAAATTTTACTTGCTTTAAATGCAATACCCTGATGAGTAGAGTATGTATATGACTGCTTCGGAAGTGAAGTGTAGAAATTGCACAGAAATTTGGCAGAGGCACCATTGGTTAAATATTAATAGGTCCTGCACAAATTTGGACTATTTAAATTTAGCTTGGGTAGCAGAATAGCTTTTACTGACTGTTTTGGGTTTTGTTTTGGTGGTTGTGTTTTGGTTTGGTTTATTTTTTTTCTCTTTCTCTGTTGCATTTGTAAGTTTTAGAAATTCTCTTCCAGTTCCAGTCTGTTGTGATACTCTAAAGATGATCTGAACTGTTGGTGCATGCTTGCTCTCAAACCGCTACATACTGCCAGCTTTCTGTTGATACAGCTCCAGGTGTTGCTCTCAGTAGGGCTTCTTGGTGGTGCTGATTCGCTGTTACAGCTGACACGAAGGACATAGGATTGAGCTCCAAGACCAAAATGTACCCTGTGCCGGGGGGCAGTGCACCAGGCTGATGTGTGATAGCTTTCCTCAGATCCTGGTGGGAAATACACGAGAATGGGATGCTTTTTGGTGGGTCCCTGTGCATTTAAATGAACTGCAGAAATAAGCACAATCAAGTCAGATATCTTGATTTGGAAATCGATAATAAGTTAAGGTAGACCCGCTGGCATTTTCTTCCTTTCTCCACAGAGTGTTTTATGGCAGTGTGTAGTTATCAAAGTAGTAATAACCGTGATGATTCACAGATCTAAGTAAATTGAAGGACACACAGAGAAACATTGGGAAGATTTAAAACTCTAAATTTATTTTAAAAGTAATGTCTTTCAAAGGGATAACGCTTTGCTATTTTTACTATTAAAATTATTTGGGGATGGTGAAATACATTTGAAAGCTGAATATACCATTTAATGCCCAATATTGTGTATCATGAGCACATTAATGTGGTTTGACTTTTAATCTAGCCAGAAATAGTAGAAATGATTGAAACGCAACATTTGCTTGTTTTGAATTTAGTGCTTTGTAAATAAGATGTAATAAAATCGTGGAATAAAAACTCCATCATCAGTCTTTAGTTTATATATTTCATTTTCTGTTGGTTATGTTTGTTACATTTTACTGTGTAATTTTATGTACAAGTCAACATTGGTTTTTGTTGCTGTATGTAGTTGGTGCTGTGACTTGTTTGTGCTCATCTCTGTTCTGTAGGCAACTTGCCACTCTCTACTGAATAAAGCTACCGTAAAAGAAAAAAAGGAAAACAAAAAATCAGTAAGTTTGGAGACCTTTTTATTAGCCATTTCTTTCAAAGCACAACAGAAATCTTTTGCTGTTTGTTCAAAACATCTTCATTTCAGTCTATTTGACCTCACTGTAAAATCATTCTACTAATTCTGGCACAAAATAGCTTTCATTTCAATTAACACTGGAATTAAGTTACATTTAAAATATTCTCTGTGTGCCTATTTGAGTAAACAAAAGACATTTTTAACATTACTGCTTAGTAATTAATACTCTGATTCTTCTACCCTTGCTGCCATCTTCAAATTAAAAAAATATGTGGAAGGAAAATATTTTCTTTGATTTTGGGGAAAATCCTGAGTCTGTTTAGCTGTTTTAACACTCTGGCAGATAACTTGACTTCAGCTTGCATTCTGGGAGAAGAACAATATTTATATATATATATATATATATATATATGGGTAACAAAAGTGGCTACTATGACTTGTTTCTGATATCTTTTGTTTGTCTTCTAAGTGATAAAATTTAGCACTTGTATTTACTCAGAAAAGCAGATTTCCCATTTTAAATAACTTGCTGTGTTTAAGAGTTTAGATATGTAGATTGTGATAGAGTGGTGTCATTAAAAGTTAAAGGTTTATCCTTTTCTTTGACAGTTACCTCAAAATAAAAAGTTTGAATAAAACAGAGGCAGAATGGAAAATTACTTTTATTATAAAAAAATACTTTTATTTATTTTTTTGCTGTAACTAAACAGAATAGTAATTGTGTTTAAATGCAAAATCCGTGTGTAAAGTAGTATTTTACAAGAAAATATTATCAGTAATTGCATCACAAGGTAACTGAATGAAATTATTACTGAACCAAAGTGATTCTCTATATATTATGTATGTACTAATGGCTTTTATCTGTTTTAAGAAGCATGATTTGAGATGGCACTAGTTGTTTTGAAGTATTTCAGTAAAATGGGGTTTGTTTGGTTTTTATTTATTTTAAACAATACGATTTAAAACACAAAGCTTGCTGTGTGTCTACCTTTATTCTGTGAAAAGGTAGAATGTGACTTGCTTTGAATCAAAGTTTTTACTCATAAGAAAATATAGATACTGATTCTTTATAGAACCATATGTAGCATATTTAAGAATTTTTATTTCAAAGTCAAATGAAAGATATCTAGAGAATAGACTATATTCTTAGTAATACATAGTTGATTTCCTAAAAAGAAAAGAGATTTCTTTTTTGTTACAACATTTTCAGAAAAGCTTTTTTTTTTCCTCTAGATAACAACGAACAATATTCTAAATCTATAGTTCTCCTAGCAAATTCCTGCTAAGTGATTTTGGACAGTGTATGTATAGGCAGAGAAGTACACTGGCCACTCAGCTCTGGCTCATTCTGTCTTTCCTCCTTTGGCAAATCTGTGGAGATGTGATGGTTCTGAAGAGTATTTCCTCAAATATCTCCTTCCCAAAAATGTAATTACTCCTGAAACTTTACAGCATAAGTCTTACTGCTGGAGAGGCTCTTGTGATCAATAGTGAACTTATAAATACACAGATAAAAGACCTGCTAATTTAAAAAGAATTACCTGTATTTGATGGGAAGACTTTGCACACCTGAGTACGAACATAGAGCACTTGTCTCCTTTACTGTCAGTGGCAGAGTCCTGGAATTAAGTGGTCAGTAACTCTGAAACACCTTCTTCTCTTTGTCCAGTAGCTATTGTAGCAATTTCACCCTAGCAAGAAAGTTTGTACGAAGGCTGAAGAAAAGCAAGCTAGTGTCTGATCGCCCCCTTGCCCCTTACTTGTTTCCCCTCTTTCCTGACTGTCTTATGATGCAAGACCTGTCAAGGCAAGAAAGTCCTACTCAAATGTATTGAGCTTGATTGCTATGGAAAGAATGCTTAAAGTTGGATTACCATGCAAGGCTTTTCTCAGCTTGCTTTCCCTTTTCTTTAATGCAAAAATATTCTTTATAATTCTCAACTTCATAGGTTGTTAGTCAGCGATTTCCTCAGAACAGCATTGGAGCGGTTGGAAGTGCAATGTTCCTTCGGTTCATCAATCCTGCGATTGTCTCCCCTTACGAGGCAGGGATTTTAGATAAGAAGCCTCCACCAAGAATTGAAAGGGGATTGAAACTGATGTCAAAGGTGAATCAATAAATATTTTTATTAGGCTGTATTATATGTTCTACCTAATTATCTAATGTTCTACTAGTTCTGTTCTTTGTAGTTTTTTGTAGCGACCATCATGTTTATTTGAAGTGCAGTTTCTGTAGTATATTTATACATCATGATGTTAATGTCACAGCTCACAGCAATGTAAGTATGGGGAGCAGTCTGTACAAAAAAAAAAACCAAACACCGCTTTGCCAAAATTATGTATAAGCTAACTGGATGCCTTCTGCCTTTTCACTTGAGCTTCTAGCCTTACTTGAAAACAAAGAAAGAAACCAATGCCGCTTTGAGCACGGTGAGAATAATGGCAGCCAGATACTGATTAAAGTTATACTAGCACTAAAGTAGTGTTTTTCCCAATCTTTAATCTCATTTAGTGCTGTTTCCTGTAAAAAATAAAAAAAGTTCAGTGATGACATGTAAATTCTGTGGTCTGTGCATTTTAAATGTTGAGAACTTACAGCTTTCTTGAAATAGGCATATGCTATTGCTTTTACATGTCTGTATGATTTCCAGAAGTAGTGGTTAACATCTATTAATCGGTGGTTTTGAAAGATGATACATTTTCCTGGTCTAAACCTGAATAAAGTTTATGAATAAGGGAAGTTGTTTTCTAGTATGTGAAAGAAAATACTGGGAAAATGAACATATTTTGAATTAGTTGGCTTGTTGGCCTTTTTTTTTTTTCTTGAAGTTTCACAAGTTAAAATGAGTGTTCCTGAAAGTAAAGTTACCATGACTACCATAACAGTTAGTACATTGAACTTTTATGTGTCTTTACCATCTTTTTATTATTTAGATACTTCAGAGTATTGCCAACCATGTCCTGTTTACAAAAGAAGAACATATGCGGCCTTTTAATGATTTTGTAAAAAGCAATTTTGATGCAGCACGAAGGTAGGCCCTTTGGAAACTTGCACAGAGAGTCTGTGTCATGCGTAAAGAGTAAGCGGAGAATTTTCTTAAAGCCTTTTAATTTACATTGAGTCTACTTGGCAGATTTCCCTGACACGCTTGTGGTTGTTCCTGATTTTGAACTCTAGGTTTTTCCTTGATATTGCATCCGATTGCCCAGCTAGTGACACTGTCAATCACAGCCTGTCCTTCATCAGCGATGGCAATGTACTTGCTTTGCACCGGTTGCTGTGGAACAATCAGGAGAAAATTGGCCAGTACCTTTCCAGCAACAGGTAAGACTTGCTGTGTAGAAGGGAGTTGCTCATGGGAAATGAATTTTTGGAAATACCTTCAGATGTTTTTGTTATTATTACTGAGAAGAGGATGATGGCTGAAAAATCTTATGTTTAGAAACTTTTGTCTTATTGACAAGCAGTTATTGGGAACATGCCTAACGTCTTTGCCCACTTTACTGCCAACCTTTTGTGCAAATGCATAGTTGCCTCATCTTGTGTAAAAATGGTTCTGTGTGTAACAAACATTTTTCTTATTTCTTTGTTGAGTACTTTTTTTAATTTTAAAAAAGCAAATCCAACTTGTTCAAGGTAAGGAAGGATAGTGGGCACAAAAAATGGGAATTCCTGAGTAAAGAAGGACTTTTAAGTAGTATGCTGTTTCTAGGGACCACAAAGCTGTTGGAAGACGACCTTTTGACAAGATGGCTACTCTTCTTGCTTATCTTGGTCCTCCTGAGCACAAACCTGTGGCAGATACCCATTGGTCCAGTTTAAATCTCACTAGTTCCAAATTTGAAGAATTTATGACAAGGTAATGAGGTTATTGGGGAGGGGACACATCGTGGGTTTCTAGACTTGAGCATGTAAGGCAGTATAAGTAGTTATTAAGACTCTAGATTATGTTTTGAAGGGGAGTTAAAAATGCTAGGTTTACATATACTATTAAGGTTTCTGGAGTTAAAAAAGCTAGGTTTACATATACTATTAAGGTTTCTGAGTAGATTTTAATTTCAAAAACTAAATTGAGAATGGGAGATGGCAGTAACATTCATGATTTAAAAAGATTCAAGGTTGTGGGCACTTTTGTTTAAAGATCCAAATAAAGAGGGCTTGGGATTTAAAAAAAAATTTTTTTTTGAAAGACAGTTGTGAAAAGTTGATGTCAATGTACTGCTTTCTAGGCATCAGGTACATGAAAAAGAGGAGTTCAAAGCACTGAAAACATTAAATATTTTCTACCAAGCTGGGACATCAAAAGCTGGCAATCCTGTTTTCTACTACATTGCTCGGCGGTAAGTAAACTTTCACCTTCTCTGTCTGAAGCAAACTTAAAATAAGGAGTATCAAGTGTATGTAAGAAAGGGACACCGACTTTGTAACAAATAAGAATCAGAAAATAGTTTATCTGATTTTGGTGCCAGTATTTTTTTAATTGAGTTTTTCCCTAAATCAGAACTGTCAATAGTTTTTCCACCCAGGAGTACGCGACTATCTGTGGAAAAATACCTAAAACTTGAAGTACATTTAGTTAATTTTTCACTGTCTCAATTAAACTACATCTAGACCACATTACTGTTAACCCATCAGGAATTTTAGAATCTTCATTTTTTGAAGTGTGAAATGAATAACAAGCTAAAACATGGGATAAAGTTTCTGAAAATGGTCCCTGTATCCCATTTGAAAAAATAATGCAAGTTTCACACATAGCCAAGACCATAACGTTGCTTCAGTTTCACTGTTATGTGCTAAATGACAATAATACTATGTTTTCTGGAAATGATTGATATCTGTGGAAATAATAACTAATTAAACTAATAAGCAGATGTTGACGTGTGAACTTTGCAAAAGGCTGTGTTTATACAATAAGGCAAAATTCTGAAAGTTTGAAGTCTTCCCTACTCTGGAAGGTAGTCATTCGTAACAGCGAGTAACATATGCTGCGGTATTGAAGAATTTGGGAAGAATATCCCAAAATCAGTATTGGCCAGTTTGTGGTCAAATAAATCACAATTCTCTCTGTAGAACAAAACCAAACCAAAACAGCAACAAAAAAATTTAAATAAACTAGTTTTATTTAAATTAATGTGTGTGCAGTGGTAAAGCTGCAGCTAGAGTAAGAATAATTGAACCTTGGTATTTCAGTCTAGTTACTAAGTAACTGCACTATAAAATGCATAGAGGACGGCATGTTCAGAGCAGTTTCCATAGTAATTACACTCATTACTAAAAGTCGTTCTTAGTCCTTTCATGAAAAGGAAAATCAATGTGCTCCCAAGCGAGTGCGATCAAAGACAGATAAGATTAGAGCTGTTGTACCTCGTCTGTGTGCTGTGGTGGTGGTGCCTTTGGTAACAGCATCGCTGGTGAGGCCTTGGCTGGCGGCAGCAGGGCTGCAGGTTTTGGCACCGGTGGGGCGCGTGGTGGTGCTGCCGAGGTCCACAAAGTGCTTACCAGCACTGGTAGTGGTAGCGAGAGTCCTGACGTCAGCGTGGTGCTTATGGATGCTGGCAAATCCTGAACAGATGTTTGCGGTCGGATTATTGCCGATGCGTTTTGTGCTGGTGGGGCTCTTGGTTTTGCTTCTGCTGCCTTTGCCAGTGTGGCTTTTGCTGGCGCTGCTGCTGGCAGCTGGATTCATGCTGCTGGAGCTGCCTGTGGCACCGGTGCTGGTAGAGTTTGTGTGGTTGCTTTGGCTCTTCCTGGTGCGTCTGTTGCTGGTGGGGTGCTTGTTTGTGATGCCAGTGGGGTGGCTGCTGCATCAGTGAGGTGCTTGCTTGTGGTACCCTTGCTGCTGACATGCTTATCTGTGGCATGGTTAGGAATGGTTGTGGTCCCTGGGGAGCTCTTGCTTGAGCCGCTTGTTGGGCTGAGGCTGGGAGGAGCCTTTGGTGGTACTGGTGCTGCTGTCCGGTGGGCTCCCTGCTGGTAGTGGCACTGCTACTCACGGTGCCAATGGTGGCAGGTTTGTTGATGGTACCAATTCCAGCGAAAAGTATTGTGATCTGAGGAGACGCCGTCAGTGGGGAACCTTTGGCAGACTCTCTGAGTTCATCTAAGAACATGAAAACAAGCAGAGGAAACCAATTCCTTAGCAGTATCTTCTGTTTGTATTCAACAACTTAAATAGTCAAGGCACATTTGCAAACAAAGCATTCTTCAAATTTAAGTATTTCTAATTAAAATCATACCCAACAGACATGTAAGACTTCTCAATTAGTTAAAATTTTAGATCCTTAATTTGATTAATTTTCATAGTTTTTCATTGTTTTCAGTAGTGCTTTTTACTCTGTAGATTGAGTTACAGACTTTCCTAGAAAATCTGTGCTTTGTTACACTGTGTGACTTTTGTAATTTCCCCTCAAAAAATTTCAAATAAGGAACAATTTTAATCATCGGAAGATTTTACCGTTTTACCACTGGATAATAAAATTAACTTATTCCAAATTCAGATTGGAGGCTAAAATAATGAGGAATCATTGAAGAACCTTTCCAAATGTAACCTCTAACTTTGTAGTTGAATTCTGCTACTTAAATATCGTTTCCTAGCCAGGATGCAATTAGAGATCCAACAAATGAATGTATTTGTTCACATTTCTTTTATTATGTTTTAGATTTTCAGAGCAACAAACAAACAAAGCTTCTGTTCAATATCAATGTGGAAGGTAAAATAAATTTCAAAACTGTTCCTTCTTCTGGAATTTTGTACAGACATGCCAAAGAGTTTTTTTCATGCTTTTTAAAAAAAATAAACACAAAACACTTTCTTTCAAGCTGGTAATGTAGGGAGAAAACACATTCTCTTAAATTTTGTTGCTGTGAAAGACCTCAAATGCTTGCTTTGCTGCTAGGTGTTAGACTACTTGTGTATGGCGGTCCAAAGATGGAAGAGAAAAGAAAGCATAGTATGGCTGGTAGCATTTGGAAATAGCATTTGTGTGAATGAGAGCAAAGTGCCCATGCTTTTTGTCAGTTCTTTGAATTGGTAAGCTCACACTAGTCAAAGGAATACTAAATAACACAAAGTCTCATTACATAGAAGTAGGTAAGAGAACAAAATTTATCTGAACTTTTTTCCAGTGATTTATAGCTCTGAAATAGAATCTCTATGAGAGAACATTTATCTAAGCCAGCCTGTAGCTTCCCTTCCCTTTTACTTGGGAAATTGCCTTCCCTTCTCTTCAGCCCTTTTCTGCATTTTCCACACCCTTGACTCTTTGAATGGAGTGGAAGAAAACAAGATGAGTAGTGCCACTTCTGTCCTAATTTTCTGTCTTCAAAAGCTGTACAGCGTTACTCTGCCCTCTTCAAGGTCTCTGAGTCGCCTTTGAGCCTACTGTGTTGGCTGAAGTGTGCCTTTATAAAATCTTGCATGAAGCTTGTTTGCAATATATGTGGCCAGATAAGTATCTAACAGTAATTAACTAATATTAAATTAGTTTACTTGTACGTATCTTTCACATTTTATAACAAAATGGTTGAGAAGAGGGATGGCTTCTGGAAATTTTCCTTCTGAAATATTTGCGATAGCTCTTGAAACAAAACCAAAACAATTTTGTGTTCAGTGAAATGTGTCTGCATAGCCTGCATCTAATGCTGTTTTCTGCTTTTGAGATACATTGAACAGCATGTGACTGGCAGAGTGACTGCTGGGGTATCTGAATGTTCTGTGTAATTCTGTACGAGTAATAGATTTATTGAATCTTAAGTTTGAGCATTGCATTTATGCTAGGCAGTAGAAAAAGCTTGAGTGGTGCCTTTAAGATTCAAAGGGAATACGGAGTTGATGGTAAAGTGAGTGTATACAGTGCTGAAACTGAAATTAGTTTGCCTGTCTTTCATTTGTTTGTAAGTTCAGTTTTTCTTAGACATTCCTGGCACTAAATCTGTACACAAAGTTTCAAAAGTTTAACCAAGGGCACATTTTTAAATGCTGTATTGTGTAGGGGACTAACTCATGGTGAACACTTAAAATTGCATACCCTTAGAGAATAATTTTTGATGAAGTTGATTTCTGCATGGGTTTAAAAAAGGATGCATACTCATGGACAGCATGTATCAGCTTAAATGTTTTTTAAAAAGCATGCTGATTGTTTTAGACGACAACTTTATGCAGTTGAATGTCAGTTGATTTTTTGAAGAATATATAATGTATTATGCTCAGACCCCTTCTAAACTAGTTGTATTGCTGTCCTGAAAAAAGACTGATCGTGAAAATTCAGGAATAAAAATGGATTTTTGGAAACTCCGTTTTTTCCCATTTGTGCTCATTTGCTGTTGTAATGGAGTAAGGGTGAAAGCTTGTCAGACTGCTGTAAATTTGATCACCTGGAGTCATTTTATCTGCCCGCTGCCACCTTTGTTTCCCTTCTTCCCCTCATTCTCTTTAAGATTAAAAAAAGAGGTAGAATACATGCTTTCAGGAATACTTCAACTTTGTAAGACACCTCATCCTTTTCTAAGGCAAATGGGATTGTGGTTTTCCCCTCGCATCTGTCATGAGTTAATCTGAACATACAACAGCAAAAATACTAACACATTAATAAGTGCTGTTGTATCCCTGTGTAGTTAATTTTAGCGTAAGTGAGCCTGTTTAAATGAGCTGCCTTCTCCCTTTCTTCAGTGGGGTGTGTAGTAGACACAAGTGGCTATTTGAAGGGAACCTGGAATGCTGGATAGCCTGATGTGGGTAGGAGGATGGTATTTCAGTGTCTGCTTCAGTAAGTGGGGTATCTTTTGCAGGCTCAGCAGAAGGATTTAGTTGCAGTTTAATGAGAAAAGGGATGCTGACTAGTTCCCTTCAGCAGTAAACTGGTGTTTTGCACTCTGGTCTGGATTGATTGCCTTTGTAAACCCCTCAGACAGCAGCGCTGGGAAGCCTTATGGGAGAGGATTATTTGAAGCGTCTGTGCTAAAGTGGACTTCAGATGCTCTACGCAAAAGGTGTTCAGCATCGAAGGTGCCACAGCTCCTGTAAAGGAGGATTTTGCTGTGGTTGGGCTGGGGGAGGGCAGTGTGATCAGAGGCACACGCATGTGCTCCTGCTTGGAATGGAGCTACCCGTTGAGGAGCCTGCAGGGCTGGCTGGCAGAAAGGGGTATCCCCTGGGGAAGCCTGTGCGCTTTATTCCCTTTTTTATTAATTTTAAGCAAGGTCCCAGATGTTTAAGCCCTTTCCATACTCAAAATTAGAAGAAGAGGTAGTCTTGTGAATCCTCTTTAAAAAATTCTGTGTTCACTTGCAATGTTTTTTCTCCTCCATTTTTTTCCCCCATTAGACACCATCTTATTTCATGTCAAGTAGAATAAAATGCCTGCATTGGTAATCCTGCCCTGTTTAGACAAGAAATTAGGTGTACAAATGCCAAGAATGATAACCCATCTTTAAAAGGTTTACTGTGTCTGGCAGTGACCCAAGGCATCCTTATGTATTCTGTGAAGACTTGACATGCAGTGTTTTCTTCATTTGTGGAGCAAGAAATGCTTATTTCATCTGTAAAGAATGAATTTCTGGAAGTAAATTGATACAAAAGTGTGCAACGTGTTCTAGGCCTAGATCAGGTACCCACCCTTTTCTGAAAAGCATCAAAATAAAATTATCCTTAGCTGGCTAACTTAATAGCAGCGTGGTATCTGTGAGGATGTTAGCAGGTATAGAGGTTATGACTTACTAATGAGTTCATGTGGAAGCGATCTCAGCAAAAAATGTTGTTGTTTAAATGCTACAAACTACCTCAGTATTTTGAGCTGGGGCCTACAAACTGTTTATATATAAAATCTGTCATAATGAAAATGCTAGTGGTTATTGTGTGCTTATTTCAGTATTTAAAACTTCGATATTCTACTGTTAGCTGGTCCAAGATGCAGTGGTATTTTAAGTGTGCTATTAGAATGTTGGTGAGTAGAAAGAGAGCAAGTACTGGTGCGTGTTTATACAGCCTTTTGGAGAGGTGGTGTCCATAGAGAGTCATCCTGTCCCTTCAGCACTGTGTGCTTTCCATCTGTGCAGCAGAGTACCTGAAAAAGGAGGTGGAAGAGAGCTTAAGCCTTAAGTAGTTGCTCAAAATTCTGTCTTGTTTACTGAGAATGAGATAGATTAAAGTTAACATATAATATCTGTGGAAGATAGCTATATGTATTTTTTGGGACTACATATGGTTAGGAAATAGATAATTCTCACACAATCAAACACTGATATTGGCAGAAGGGCTGAGGAATTGATTAGGCACTCTGGAACTTGATCATACATATCCAAGAATCCATATGAAGCTGGTGACATGTTTACAATAATATATAATCTGCCATAGAAATAGGATACAGTATCATTCACTTTTCAGTGTATCTACTGCTTGCCATGAGTGAAGCATACTGTAAGCCAAAAGAACAGTGATAATATCTGTTCATTGTGGGGCTGAACTCCGCAGAACATCTAATCAAGTGCAGGTGAATCTGCTTTTCATAATTATGTTTAATGGCTGTTGATGAGAACTCTGAGATTTTATGACTGATACCTTATGCCTTTTACTTGCAAATAATTCAGCTTTTTCTGCTTGCTTCCTTATCTGAGAAGGTATGTGATCATTAGCATTGTTAAATACTGATTGTGATTTGGGTATGTGATATTTCTCGGGAAAAGGTGCCAGCTCAGTGGGTGACTGTACACAGATGTTTGAGAGTAAATTTTTCCAAGTCTGGACAAGCCAGTAATGGGCCCTAATAAAGCTAAACAATAAAGAAGGATGCCACTTGTTTGTCGTGTCAGTAGCTACTGGCTGTAACTATAGTAATCAGAGTGTTGTCCTGCTATGGATGTATATTTGAAATCTGGCTGTGAAACACGTCCGCAAGAGAATTTGCCAATTGAGAGAATACATGTGAAAATTGGAAAAGGAGAACATTAAATAGAAACCACTGCAAAGTAGTTTTTAATTATCAGCTTACTAGTAGCTGATCACACACTGAGATTACATGACTTTATAAAAAAGTGATAGATAAGTATTTCATCGTCTTGCTTGCCCAAAATGAGTTATGTAATTTTCATCTTTCTGAACCTTCTTCTCTTAACTAGTAGCTGTTCAGACAGCGTAAGACTTGGAGAATGGGAGCTCTTTAGTTTTGTGTATCTCACTAATATGTATGTGGTTCTGGTTGCGCCACTATGAAACGTTAAAATGCTTCTTCTGTGTGCAACTGCATTTTAAATTGTTTTGTTTGGCAAAGCAGTATGGGTAGCTGTGACCTTTTATTTAGTAACTGATGCTTAAGGATTGTTGAATTCAGCATAAGGGAGTGGATGACTAAAAATGAAGATTGAACATCAGACAACAGTGGAAGTAAATCCTCTAATAACTGGCCACCTGAAAGATACTTGGAGGCAAGTGTTTGTGAAAGCGTGCGTGGTGTTCTGCTGACGCTGCTCTGTGATCTGTGCACCCCACCCAGCTGGTGGGTTCCAAAGTCAGCAAACTGCCTGCTCTTAAATTGCGCTTTTGGGGTCAAAAGAGACTACAAATACAAATGAGCTGCAGAATGGCTTCAGACTTTTTGCAGATCTACTGTTCTTCAGTCTTACAAGAGCGGAGGTGATTTCCCGAGTTTTGTGATGATGAACTGTACAGACTGTAGATTCTCAAGTTTTAATAATTGACCGCGTTACCTGGCAGTTTAATAATCTGCGAAGTTGTCTTCAATAAATTAGCTTTATAAACTGTGTTCCAGTTCCAGAATGAACACAAACCTCAGTTCCTGAGAGGAAGATGAAAAATCACTGCTGAACTGTAGTGATCACAGTACAACTCAGATACACATTCCTGCATTGCGTAAAGGGGTGGTAAGGAGCAGATTTCTGTATGGTTTTTATCCAGGTACAGGATGCTTAATGAAGATATTGTTACACTTTGACATAAGCCTTGCTGCTAGGTTGAATATTGCTTGCCTTTACTTCCCTTTTTATTGTGTGGTTTCTCTTCAGCAGTTATGTAATTCTTCAGTTTTTGTCCATCAGGCTGCCTTTTCAAACCTAGCAGGTGGAGCTTTGCTCTGGAATGGTGTTCTGACATCTTTTCTACTGATAGGGATGTGGCTAAGTGGTGCTTGTTTGGGGTGTTTGTCTGTGGCTCTGAGCTAGATGTTGTTTCTTAAAGTGTGAAATGTGGCAAGACTGCCAGGATGTGTGAGGGCTTGCAGCAGGCTATGGGTTTTTTGGGGTGGGTTGGGGTTTTTTTTGGTAGTTTGAGATCTTGTTGCTAGGGCATTGTTGAGTCATTTTACTGATATATCTGGATCAGTTTATATCCTTCTTGTGCTGTGAAACTTAATTCCTTCTGTCATTTTCCTTCACATTTTGTTTCCTGGGCAACAACTTGGCTTCTGAAGCCAGTGCCTCTGTTTTTAATCCTTGCGCTGTTACTAAGATGATCAATAAATATTGATCCTGAAGTACTGACATTAAGTTTTAAAGCTGATCTCATACTAATTAATAGGAATACAAACCTCTGAGTTACTGCTTCAGACCGCAGCTATCACTACAGCAATGTTAAAATGGAACCATATTGCTTTTACAAGGAGTGCTGGCTGTTTTTTGGGTATTTTGAATATTGTCCTGAAATGCTAAATTGTTATTTAGGAAAAAATTTCATTGAGAAGAGATTATTTTGTATTTATCATGGACTGAATGACCAGCGTGTTTAAAACAACACCAACTGATGCTGTTGTGTTTGCATCCATGCGCATCGGTTTTATTTCAATTTGGCTGCACTGTTGCCAAGCAACAAGTGCACGACTCCTACATTTGCCTGCCTACTCGCTGCTCTGTTATCAACTCATTTGTATTCCAGAAAAATACAGGGAAACCTAAATTTCAGTCTGCTTTATTGAAAGCAGTCAGAGTAAGAAGCCCTCTTGTTTGCACCTACCACAGGCAAAGTTTGGGTAGGGAGCATAGCCCTAGGACTTGGGAGTGCCATCTTACTTCCATGACCATCTGCAGGTTTTTTGTATCCTATCTTCCCAGTCCTGTACCTGTATTCAGAAAAGCCCACAAGCCCATTTCCACTTCCAGGCTTTTACTGGCATGCTTAAGACTTTGAAGTCTGGGTAGCAAGTCATTCAGTATGGGGATTTGCAATTTGCCCCAAACAACTTCTGGAAAACAGTATTTTTTATAGACTTGGTGTTCACTGAATAGTCTCATTACAGGTAAAACATTCTCTGAGCATTTGAGGTTGATTCCGTGTAGGTGTGTTGCATGCAGTAGCATTTGACATCCTGTGTGGAATTGCTCAGCAAAGGCACGTGTAGTATTTTGTGTAATTTCCTCAACTCAAGGCAGTTTAGTCATACCATCTCATTTTGTGATCTATGTCCTGCCTTGCAAGCTAAGCTGCTTTAAATAATGGGGCATTTCTGCTGGCCACTGAAGGTACCAGGTACATACTGCTTGTGATCTAGGTAGTCTAAACTTTGACTTGGATAACTAGTTCTTGTCTGCTTGAAATGTGTATGAAATGTTTGCCTTTGAGGTTGGGTTTTTTTAAAAGTTTTCTGTCCTATTAGACATGGGGAGTCTTTTTTTGAGAGGGAGGAAGAACCACCTTTTTCTAGCATACAGAGTTACTCCTTAGGTGTTTGCAAGTTCTAAAGGGTAGGAAGGGGAAAGGTAGACCCTATGTTACTATTGTCTCATCAGATTATTGATAAATGATATTAGGAATACATCAGTGTCAAAAAAAATATAATTTGATTTAACAATAATTTTCCCCCATAAGACATGAAGATTGAGCCAAATGTCTGCTTGAAATGGGTTTGTATAATAATAATCTATTCAGTGATACTACTATGCTTATTTGAAAAGAAGCAGTGTCACTAATTCAGTTCAGTACAAACGTAACTTTATTTTTACTTAAATGCCAATGAAATAACTGTACAAATTCATTGTGTAACATTCACTGTTAGAAATTAAAACACATTCCTGGTTATAGAAATACTGTTCACAATTGGAAAGTTGTGACTTCTCCGATACCAGTGGTTGTAAATGGTCTACAGCCCTCATTGACACCTAGGAGAAATAGGTAGAGGACTCCAGTCTCAGTAGTGAGGTTTTCTGGGTTTTGCAGCACCTTCATGCTACAATAACTGGAAATTAAATGGCCTGAAATGAATGGAAAACTTTGTATAAAGATTTGTAATACTAAGTGAATAATACTTTTTTTCAGTTAACTTGTTCTTCAGTTTTCATTTCATGCTGTTTGCAAAACTTCATCTGTAGTATATCAAGTACCTTTGCCATATAATTTAAATTATTTTCCTAGAGTGGACAGAACCATGCGTGCAACTATTTCTACTCACTGATGGTGCAGATGTCAAGGAGAATAGCATTCATGCTCACCCTTATAAAGCAAGATTTGGGTGTGTTCAATGCCATGGACTGAGTGTGTTTTTTTAAATAACAAGATTCAAGGATTGTTTCAGTGACAGCTTGATAACTAATTGTTTAATTGATTTGTTACATAACTTGTATTAGAAATTGGCTGACACTTCATTTTACTGGTCAGAACGTAGTAGTTTGATATATACTGGCTGATTAGAAATATTCTCTTAAGCATAATATATTAACATTTTGGATTTTTGGATGTCACTTGAAATAAAGTTAAGGAGTTCCATTTCATTAATTTATGTAGATAACTTCTTGTTGGAGAGTGCCATGGCATTGAACATCTTGTGTTTTCCTCTAATTTGATAATTTTTTATTTTTTTTTTAATATGGATAGTGAGAAAGAACTTGCCTGCAGTCTCTTAAGTCAAGACAGAGCAAAAAGAGATATCAGCCCCTACCCCTTTTCCCATGCTGAAGTTAGACCATGTTGCCTTCTCAGTTTACACCCTCTTAGTAGACATCATGGCATTGTCATAGTATTCCTAAATTCAAAGCTGTTGTTCTTCATATTTAAAATATCCTAATACATATGAAGCAAACATAGATACACATGCTAGCGATTTTTCTCAGGAATAACTTCTGATTAGTGAAACAGCTAGGTTTAGTGCCTTTATTTTTCCCCTTCCTTTTGCATGTCGTCGTAACTTACAAAGAATCTGTGCTGCTATATTACAAGAATTGCTCACTGGCAAGTCAAGCAAGACAATGCAGATATGATACAGGCCTTCTATTTTTTCCAGTTATTTAATGACAAAATCATACATAAAATCAGTACTTAAAATCCTGATGTTTTATTCTGTGCAAGTAAAATTAAAAATTTAAATACAAAATAAGCACATTTTTAAAAACAAAATCATAGGTTAGTTTTACTCAATTAAGACATATTAAAATAAGTAGCAGCTTAGTATCAAGACATTAGTGTGCACTTCTTTAATTAAAGAATTGTTATTTTCTTTAGATCAGAGTCAGAACTTTGCATTTCTTGTACTTTTATTCATTATTTCAACTGGCTGTCGTCACTCCAGCTATGTATCACAGGAATAAACTCAGTAGTTTTCACGAGATACAAGCCCTTAGCCAATAAACACTGCCACTGCATTAAGCATTACAACATAAAACAAATACATCTCACAGGTACTTGCTTCGGAGGGCACGTGAGTATTCAGAGTATTTGTGGTGGACTCCTCTTTCCTTAAGGTAGCAGTTGTGCTTTGAGGCATTTTGGAGTAGTTTGTTGGCATTCCACTGGTGATACTTAAAGTCATAGGAGTGGTGGCTGGTCCTGTTGAACGAGTCAGGCTTGAGTTCAGCTCGGTTGAATCTTTGATGTAGATTGTGTGTGTGGCTGCTGCTTCTTGAGAGCTGACCTTCCGAGTTGTTAGATCTTCTGGGTAGAGGAGTAGTGGTCGGTCCGTGCTTGTAAACAGCAGGGTTTGGCTTAAGGTTGCCAAGGTGGTAACTTCCTTAGCTTTAAATTGTTCATGCATCTTTGTCATTGTGGTTGGATCAGTTGCCACTGGAGGAGCAGCCTTGTCTGCTGCCTTCATTCCTTTAATCATGAGGCTGGAGTCCATAGCTGTGGGAGCCACTGGAGATGGGGTGGCACTCATCCAGAGCACAGACTGGTTAGCACAGGGAGCCCCTATAACGTTGGCAGCTGTTCCCTGCACCCATTTAAGCAAATAAGGGATGTTTTGTTTATCGCTGCAGGACCATGGGTTGTTATATAGTGTTACTACTTGCAGCTGAAACAGCTGGTCAAAAGCTTTGTCGGGAATGTATGTGAACTTGTTGTTGTGCAGGTAGAGGCTTGTAAGGTGTTGTAGTCTCACCAGTGTTCCTGGAAGTATCTGGGACAAGAAATTATTGGATAGATCCACCGTCTCTATGTTATAGGGCATATTGGTTGGAACTGTCCAAAGCTTGTTGCTGCTGAGGTTGAGAAACTTCAGACTGCTCAGTGTGTTATTGATCAGAACAGCTCTTTCCACCATATTCCTGGAAACATCGAGCACTTTAAGATTCCACTGGTAAGCTGTATCAAGTTTCTGAAGAACTTTAATGTTGTTGTTTATGGCGTATAATTCCCATAAGGACTTGGGCAGGTGAGCAGGAACATTCTTGAGCCAATTATTTGAAATATCAAGGGTCCTCAGATTGGTGAATTTCGTTAACTGGTGATCAAGATCTACAAACTGGTTAAAGGACAGATTTAAATATGTAATGTTGTCTTGAAGTCCATGTGGCAGTACAGTTAAGTTTCTGCCTGAACAGTCCACATTCCTGTCGTTTCCTGAGCATGTACAGTTAGGAGGACAGATACCCAGAACAGTGGGTATGAAAAACAGAAGGACCAGCAGACAGGTAGATGTATTCAATATCTGGTATTCCATTTTTGCCTGAAAATAAATACACCAAAACGACACCCTTTAAATCCATGTAATATATTTTATTTCTCTATAAGGGTTGTCTTTGCAATGACTGTTTGCAGGAGAAATTAAGTAAAAATATCAATAAACCCCTTTGTGGCATGGTCCTTTTTAGAATTGTTCAAGAGAGACTTTACAAAGCATCCCTTCATCGACTGTCATGTTGTCTGGCAGAATGAGACTTGTTTTTTCATCTCCCTTTCCCCCTCAAGCTCAAATGAGGGCTTTCTTCCGAAAATGCAAGTCTCTTCCAAATGTTATACAATGTCTGCTTCTTGTTTTTAGTGATTTCAAGCCTATATTATGTTTGGAATAATGTGTTCTTTTATACAGGATGAAAAAATGGCTGTCAACTGGATCTGCTTTACAAATCTCTGCAGTAATGTAGCAGTCCCCCCCATACATGCATGCTATTTGCTTAAGTAGAATTGGTTAAAAAACATCTTAAATTGATAGGAATTTAGTTTGAAACATAAATTCCACATTCATGCTAGCATCTACGTTATTATTTTTCCATCTTATAGTGTTAATTACATTCTCAGAGCTGGTAACACATGTTTGGAAGCTGAATTAATGTTAGTAAGAAATCTCTGACACTGCAGCAAATTTCTGGTGCAAGCATCTGTCATCAACTAATAATTTTGTTCTTATTTCTGTCTCTAAATTTGTAGTCTGTTTTTGTGGTTAAAAACAAAAAACACAAACTTACCTTAATCTCTTCTGCAATATCAGCACATCATTTCTGTGAAAGATTTAAGCTTAGAGGTCGTCCTGTTCTAGAGAGTAGCTACAGTTGCTGTCTGTGGATTGTGCTTGCCTCTTCAGCTGCATCGTATTGCTGCTAGCTGGGGCTCTGCAACCACCTGATCTGCACTACATTGGAGGACTGCAGAGCTGTCGTTGGTGCTGACTCAAATTTATTGCAAAGCGAGCATATTCAATAAAATTGTTGGTTTTTATAATTTGAGTTAGTTAACAACTTCATCTCTGTATTTTATGCTCTGTCAGTGCCTCAAAACATCTAAGATTGTCTACGTAAACAGTACTGAGTGAAATTCCTGTAGGCTGTTTTAGCCTGAGCTATGATTCCATTTGAATGTTCCTATTTAAAAAGTCTGTTGTGTTCCTTTTTTATCTTCAACTAACTTCTCCTGTAATACAGGTTAATGTTAATTTAGGCTTCCAATCTTAAGCTTTATTAAGCTACACTGCCAGAATAGCCTTTCATATTTTTGAATTGCTCAGTTTTCTACTCCTCAGATCAGGCTATCACTATATTGTCAGGTGTAATATAGCTCAGCTTGCAGGGTTTTACAGTTTTCTGTAGGAAATCTTTATCTGAATTTCTTAAAACAATATGGTAAGAGTGGATATAGTTTATAATACTGTCAATTTTAATGTAGCATATGCAACAAGCCTTAAAACAATCTTTGTGTAATTGGAATGCTATTCTTCAGGCATACACAGTCATATTGCTCATATAAACAGTAAGAAAAAATTGTAAAAATCTCTTCGTGCGTCCATTGTATGCACAGCAGCCTAGAATTGCATTTGCATAATGCATGACTTTAATTTTTAATGGTAATTTAAAGAATTTTAAGTTTATTGTGCAAACACATGCTCTCTGCAACATCCAGAAACATATTCCCTCCCCAGGCAAACTCAAAACTACAAACTCTTTGACGTTTTCCGGAGATGCCATGGAAAGCTAGCTTCAGCATCTAGCAGCTTCTTTCTAGAAATCCAAACCTTCAGTACTGGTTTAAAAAAAAAAAAGTTAATTTACCTCTGAGACCACCCTCCTACTTCCCACCAAGAAGTTAGCTTACCAAGGTGCATGGTTCTAGACAGGACAGAAAGTTTTGCTTGTACTCTGGGTCCAGAAAGGAATATGTAAAACACTTAGGCACCTTGACTTAAAAGGAATGTAGCATCCATTAATTTAATGTTTTTAAGTTTATATTAATAATATTGAGTGCATTCTGAAACTACTGCTTCAGAGGTAGAAATTAGTGAATGCAGGCAACTAATTCTGTCAGTCATTTGCAAGGGTGTTCTACAAACTGTTCTATCCATAAAAATCCAAAGTATCTAGGTAAAAGAAAGCCTTTTTGTACTTGTTCTTCAAGTGTTTGGAGCCATTTCAGCTTTTTAGTGACCACTCTGTTAACCATTTACTCGCACTGTTCTCTGCTTTACCAGACAAAAGTGAGCGGAGATTTTACACCAGTAAACTTATTGGCAATATTTGATCTAAAGGAAGTCTCACTGCTCTTAGTAAAGGACAACTGACAGCTATTGGGAGGATTTGTTTGATACCTGTAATCTGTTGTTGCCCAGTCCTGTGCAGAAAATGGGCTTTTGTATAAATGACGATAGTCTGCATGTCGAGGCATTTAGATTTGGTTTAGAATTCAAGCTTTGTATCTAAGCAAATATTCAGTTGTGCTTTAAGTGACCAAAACATCTTTGAATTAGGAAGCTTTATTAAAATTAACTTGAATTCATTGCATTCACTTACACAGCCTAGTAGAACAAACAATTTTTAGTAGCCCTGAGAACATCTACAGCTGTACTGTTTCTTGAAAGCTCCATGTCCATGTGTTACGTGTAGGTATATACTGGCACATGAAGGTGTGGATACTGTTTTCTGTGGTCTCCAAAATCTGGAGTTGCTAGTTACAGATAACTAGTGGGCTCAATCCATACTGTATTTTGCAATTATTTGCTTCAGGCGGAAGCAGGTTGTTCCCTTTTGTGAAAGCTGAAGTCAAGTGAAGAAATGCTGGGGAAGTGCCTGCACTGTGGTCTCACAGTTCTGGTCTGCATCAGCTTCTCCTTTTTTTTTTTTCAGTTACTTGAATACTTCATTTAAGAAATATGTGAAGTATGCTGGAAATCAATCTTGGCAGCCTACAAAGGGTGTTCTGGCTGTGGCAGCTGGGGCAGTGGCTCCTGAATCTCTTGAGTGAGTAACTCAGGTGGAGGCGGCAATTGTTCCTCTGCTTCTGAGTGAAATTCCTGGTACTTGCTGGGGTCTGAACTGTGACCCTCAGTTGGTTCCCTGAGCCAGTCAGGCGGAGGTGGCAGATCTAGGCATTCGGATAAGGCCGCTGCGGGAGGATAGGAGCTGCGTGCACAGCTTGCTGCTTCTGAGGTGGGCGCTGGAGATGCATCCTTGTTGGAAACTGAAACGGTGGCTGCAGAGCAGTCTTCGGCCGGTGGAGACAACTGGCGGTTTTCATTGATGGTAGTGGGTTGGGGTGGTTTCTCCGATGCAGTGGGATGGTCATGGAAGTTTGTGTCTTGTTTCAATTTCCAAGGCAACATAAATAAAACTGATGAACGTTTGGTACCCTGGTCAGAGTCCGTAAAGACATCTGGTGTGTCTCCATCTGCAAATGGAGACCGACCTGCCCAATTTGAATCAACTACAACTGGCCTCTTGCAGCATTTCCACAGAAGAATGATAATAATAGCCATTATCATACTAATCAAAATGATGCCAATTATCAATGCTGCTATCCAGCTTCCATTGCTAGGTTCTGCATGTGCTTTGGGGAACTGAGGTGATGTTGTAACTGTCAGTGCTTTTCCAGATTTGTGTAAACTGGGTCCAGTTGCTTGCAGTTGATACAGAGGAGCTTTGTCTTCTGCTGGACTCCTGATACTGGTGTATGCATTTTGTTTATTCATGGAAGTGTTTTGAGATGTTGCTGTAGAAAGTGATTTCCAGATTCCTCCATAGACAAGAACCAGTATTACTTTGTTGTTGGCCATTTTCCTCCAGCCTCTTTAAATATGTCCTCTCCTGCAGCAGGAATGAAATAGAACATATTAACTTGAGAGCTGTGTTTGTTGTGTTGTTGCACTTTACTTACACCAGACAATTTTATGTTAATACTGTAGTAGTGAAAATAATATTAGACCCAATTTTTAAAATTTCATGCCTGTTTCCATTTGCATAATCAGCAGGTTTGTTGCTAAATTTACAAATAACAAGCAGATTTTCAACATCATTGATCACACTAATTAAGTGACTTTTTTAAAGAGAATGTATCTTATTATTATTATCTTTTTTCACCTTATCAGAAAAAGGCACCAGCAGAGAGGTTCTAACAGTGTTTCAGAATAACAACATGTATCAATCACAGAAATGGTTACGGACCTGGAGCAAAATATGAAACACTCGCAGAAGTATTGACAAACAGCATAGTCATGAGTAAAGGAAAGTGTCTTGTTTTGTGGCATGTAAACCAAGACCTAAGTAAAAGGCTCTTTACAGTTCTCTTAAACTTGTATTTCCTGTTCTTGCCTCTCTTCAGCAGTTAAAGGTAGAGCATAACAATTTTTTAAAAAGCTTCGAAATACTGATGCTGTAATGGAATGGCATTCTAATGTTACACTTTTTATAAATATCCTGCATGTGGAACGCTTTTTGTAATGGAAGAGATAGCGTTAAGGTTTTGGCATGGAACAGATTTCTTGTTGTTCTCATTTTAATATGCATAAATCTTTGTGGATTTACAAACAAGCAAAATTAAATTTCAGATGAAACAGTGTAAACACATATGAGTAGTAAATGAGTGCTCCTTGACAACGTTATGATCTAAATACTGTAAGGTTTATAATAGGTAAAAATGATTCTATTTAATTTTTATTGTGCCTCCCTCTTTCCAAAATATAGTCAAATAATACATACATGTGGAGTTCATGATTGTTCATAGTAACAAGATCAAACAACATGTGTTTGAAACCCTAATACTTCTAAGATACAGACATTCAATAAGAACTTTGCATATGCCCTGAATTTAGGACGTATGCAGTGCTGTACATAGTGCAGTTCCATTTCAAACCGAACAATACAAGTAGTAAGCCTTTCCATCTTGGAGTTGATTCTTACCTGCACATTTATCTTCGATCAAGCACGCATTGCCTTTTTCATTTGAAGCCTTAGGAAGACGGACTGTGTGCTGAAGTGAAGCAGCTTAAAATGGCTCATTTCATGTTGAAGTAGGTTTCTGCAGCTAAAGAGGAAGTGTACCAATACTTGCTGCAGGAAATGTCAAGAGTGAGGAGATTACTAAGAGCCTTATCTCAAGAGTTTGCATGCCTTATGAGCAAACTTTTCAGCTCTGTTTTTATAAAACTCAGATATTTACACGTTTGTGGCTTTTGTCTGGTATGTGTGTATTATGTAGAAATTCATAAATACTTGTTTGCCTATCTTTGAAAATAGTTGTAGTTATCTCTCTGTGAGTCAAAAATTATGCAAGTTTGAATGGGATTTGAATCTTACTGGTTTAATTTCAGTTGTGAGTTTGGTGCACTGTCATGATTACTACAGGAAAAGCAACCTTCGGTTCATTACAGGGAGTCATAAAGAGCTATCTGATCCCGGGATGCTGCCTTGCTTACACATCTTCATTTGTGTAGTTGCATTAAATAATAGGCAGATAACTACAGATTTCACCCTTCTCCAGACCCCAACTCTCTATGTTAATTTTCTGTCTGGACAACTTTTGTACCTGCTGCCACTGTTCAGGGCTGTGCTCTCTGAGCAGCTGTTTTCCCACTGTTTGCCTTTGTCCATACCATTTAGTGTAACACAGACTATTTCCTTTTGTTTCCGTGAGCATTTTTGCCTAGAAAGGCTGCCTGGCAAAAGAAAAAACCCAACACAACAAAACCCACATCAAAATAGGTTGTCACAGCATTTTGCAAGCGTATCCTGACAGTGCCAAGTAGCCACTGCCAGACCTTCTGCAGCTTCTTCATCTCCTCCTGCTTTTCTTTTTGTGCCTCTCTTCTGATTGCACTAGTTCTCTTTCAGACTCCCCCTGCTCCTGCATCAAACACAAATGCTGGTCTCATACTCACACTGTAACTTGGTTTCTTGCGTGGATTCCTTCATCTCATCCCCATTCTCTTCAACCCCCATCGTCTCCACCTATCTTTTGCCACGGTTCCCATCTCATTGACAGTACTTTTTTCTTCCTGTTTTTCCTTCCTTCACTGATATGGTCATGATTCTTTCCTTTTTTGCCTGCTTTTTTCATGACACTGCTGGTTTACCCCTTTAATCTGCTGCCTGCCTGCTAACAATTTGCCGTGCCCTGTATGCAGAGTGGCTAGCTCTTACAGATTCATTCTCCTGTTTTAGTTCTGCTACCTTTCTAGCTGTGAGCAGGTTTACACCAGGTTAGATTCTCATGTTTGCTATTTCAGATTCTTTTTTTAGTACTTGCACAACCTCTGCTGTTGCCTCCCGTGCTTGTGGTCATTTTTGGGAAGGAGAAGGTAACCTTCCCCCAACCACCCTACCCTTCAGCTCTCTGTCACCCGTGTGAGATGTTCTCGGTTCATCTCTGCTAAGTACTAGGTTGTCATCACTGATCTGTCACAGTTTGCCCTTATTCTTCTCTTGGTTTTTCTCTTCATGTTTTACAAGTGCCTGACATAATCCCATTCCACTTGTGTATTGTGTTGCACCTCCTCCCTTTGAGCTCTAAGGTCTAAATATGTGGTTTATGGCAGATTGATTGGAATTTGCCCTGTTGTTGGTTGGGGTTTATTTTCCATCTCCGGTGATCTTATATTCTAATGACTCCCAGTTCTGGAGTAAGCTTGCAAACTCCTTCCAACTTTGTTTTCCGTACTGCACAAACTACCTTTGACATGGGCAGTTGCATTTCTTTGAGATCTTGCGCTCTCTTGGCTTCCATGATGCTGTTGTCTTGCTTCTCTGTTGCTTTTTTACTTGCCTTTCAGCTAAGTGTATGGGTGATGAAATGGAATGCAAATGGGAATTCAGTCTTATGTCCTGATTCTTTCAAATTCATACAACCATCACTTGCATCAAAAACTTTTATTACAGATGCAGAGGGTGTTTAGACCTTTGACATTATGCAGGTGTAGCACTCGTAACCATAGTGCCACAGATTTTCTTTAACCGGAGAAGTAGCCTGTGAAAAGCTCATGCTTCCTTAAAATAAGAAAGCTCTGCTGTAGTGAGACCGGACACAGACATCACCCCAGAAACATGAGAAAATCAGGTCTCTCTGAGAAACTAAAAGTTGTGGTAGTTTTGAAGAAGTTTTTGGCATGTTCTAATTGGTTATATTAAGACACAGTGGAGTGTGTTCCCATGCTGCAAGAAATCACAGCTAGTCATCAGAGGGAGCTTTGACTTTCAGCAAATGTTACAGGAATGTAATATTCCAAAATGCCGTGTGTAATATATCTTTGGCAATATTTTGACTTAGAAAAATAATATCACATAAGACAAGTTATTTAAAAACTGATGTTGCTAGTTTATTTGAAATAAATTTGAAACTGTTTTCGTACTCTGACATGTAATACAAACTTCATATATTCATATGCGAAATAAAAACACAATAAATACGATACATATCTCAATCTCGTTCAAAAGCAATTAAGCTGGTTTAAGAAGTTCTAGATGGAAAAACCTGAAAGAGCATTTAGAGAGGGACTAGTTCCTGATTCAGCAATTGCATCAAAGTTGATACTGAAATAAGTTTTTGTTAAAAAAGCAACTTGGTTATACCTGTGTAGCACCTTATGGAATGATATTTATTAGACTAACAGTCCTTTCCTTTTTGTTTTTTGTTCTCCCCCACTAACGACCTTTCAGTATGGGCAGACTTCTGTAATTTCATTTTATCCCGTTCAGCTCCTGTCACCATGATTTCTGGTCAAAGGAGTAAAACCAGTCTTGACACTGTATGCAGAAAGCTATTCAGCACAATCTTACTCCCTTCTTGATCTACAAGTTGCTACAGCATTCCCACTATCATAAAAGAAAACCCCCTAAGGTCTGAATTTAGGTTTTCTGTGTCAAAATTCATGTTGTTACTTGAAAGCTAAGTTTTAGCCTTATATTAACGATGTAAAAAGTAAAAATATGAGTTTTGACCTGAGTATGAATTAAATCTCAACTACAAAATTGGTTAAGATGGGTTTGTGTGACTTCGATAGTCTTTTTTCCTGTTCATTATGTATTTCTTTAGTGAGTTGCTCTGTAGTTTCATCTTTGGTTTTCCTCTGGATCACAGCATCTCTCCCTGATATTAGGTCCTGCATTATCAAGTCAGTTCCAGTTGTCTCCTTCGGCATTCTCTGCCACGTCCCTGCTGCAGTTGGCCAGAAGCTGTTAGTCGCCAGAATATCGCCATTGCTCCTGGGCCTACGCTTCCCTTGCTGAGTTTTTTTGAGATACGACATTTTGTTTGCTATTACGACTGTTGACAGAAATAAGAAGGTGCAAATAAGCACAAGTACTGCTATTATAATGAAGCAAATTAGTATGAGAGACTTATTGTAGTCACATGTTTCTTTTGTCATTGTACTCTTGGGTTTGCTGGTATTCCCAGGTCCTCCGGTGGCAGGAACTGCCGCTGTGCTTCTGGCAGAGGAAGATGCTGCATTTTGGGCTGTTGTGGAGGATAAGGATCGCAGGGTGCTTGTCTGCATTTCAGAGGTAGTCATTTTGCTGCTGAAATTCTGGCTCGGAGGAGAATTTGTGTTGGCTTTTTTGATGTTATGGCTTCCGCTTAGGTTTTGGCTGACAGGACTCTGGGTTTCATTTATAGCCCAAGGATAGTGGGTATGGTTTGCACTTGCATGCAAACACAGAGAAAAGATTATCACCACAGGGAAGGTGAAGTGTGGATTATTATGTCTCTTTGTCTTCATCTTCCTATTTTGTCACCTGCAAAACCACAAATTGTGGTATTAGTTTAGCAAATGCTGATTCTTAGAGGTTTGAATTGGACTTCTCGGGGAGCAGTAGGCAGCAGCCTTTCTGATGGAAAAGCATATGTAACTTGACCTCATTTTTAGTGGATGTAGGACGAGTTCAAGTACTTGGTATTCTGAAGGAGTAAATTGCCTTGCGCTTCTGACAGTTTGAGGTTTACAGAAAATACATGAAGATTTAAAAAGAACATGAAGCAAAGAGAAAGGAAGGTGTTTCCTACTAACTACTCAGTGATGTGGAGACAGATTCTATGGTAGTTCCTCCTCTCTAAAGCTGGCTGCATTACAGCTTTTAAGTTCGTCACTTCTGCTTTTACGTACTTAAAGGAGAAAACCCATGTGAAGTTCACAGATTACTGCTTATTACTTTCCTGTATTCCCCTGAATGTCGGGAAAGTAGCTATGCTTGTAAAGATGGCCAAGTGAAAAACTTCAGTATAAAATGCTCCTGTAAGTGACAGCACTAACTTTAACTGTTGGTATTTCTTAGCACAGTTGTCTGGGGTATTTCATAAATGCCTAGAAAAATCTTTTTTCTCTAATTTTTCTGCTTTGTTGTAGAAAAGGCTGTTTATCACAGATATAAGTCTCAAATTTTTCTCACAAACGTGCTATAGATTGGGACATTTTCTTTAAAATGCCTGAGATAATTATGCAAATGATACCACCATTAGAATGTTCTGTTTCACATTTGTTTAGTGCTCAAATTTGCATCTATTGAATTTGTCTGGAGGGCAGGAAACTGATCTTTAGGTCAGTCTGATACTAAGATAATAACCTCAAAATAATAGTGACAAATGAAACTAGCAATGAGCCACTTCACTGCTGCTGTTTCACCCAGTTTGCACGTGTGATACACGTTGCGAGTTCAAGGCTTAGCATCCAACCACTGTCTCTTTCGCCCGTCTCTGTTAACAGAAAAAAATGTTTCCTCTGAAAATTACAGGCTGTGTTTGGTTCAAATATAAATACTAAAGGGAATGACCAAAAGTAACAGTGCTATTTTTAGAAATACATTTGTTCTTGAAGCTAGTACTTTAAAGTTAACGAAGCTTATCTATATGTTTGTGAAATTAGGTAATTTTGAAATATTGCAGACAACATTTACTTTTTTCATACTCAAAAGTTAGCATGCCTGCCAAAGAACTTAATATGCTCACTCCCCAAAATCTGAGGGGTGAACTTGCCTTACCTTGCAAAATCCCAGTGGCAGTACTTCAAATTGCTTAAGTCCTGCAGGAGAATGGAAGAACTGGTGTGCCTGGGGTGTAACTGGGCAGCGAGCTGGGGCGGGGGGTCCTTCCTGACATGACAATGAGCAGCAAAAGAGATATGTATCTTTTACTTTACCATTCACCCATGACATAAAATTAAAAGCATCCTTTCTGGGATGAATCCTTTTTAAGGTTGAACTAGAAACCATCTTAGTAATTGACTACAGCTCAAGTAGAATTTTTATCTTTGTATGGTAGAGGTTGCCTGGATGATGCCTTGTAGCATACTTTAAAAAGGAAAAAAAGCAAAAACAGCAAAGCTTTTATTTATTTTTTTTTTTTTTTAAAAAAACAAACACCAAAACAACGTTCCTCATAAAGTTTCTGCATGACATGCAGAACTGATACATCTGCCTATCAGATAGTCTCCCAACGTTTAATGTCACTGTCTGGGAGTTGCAAGTCTCCTTCTGCCTGCTCCCTCCAAAAGTACAATAAATCCAGTGTCAATTGGAGTGTTCCAAACCAGCCGTGCTTTTCTTAAAAATAAACAAACTGATGTTGTAAAGGCTTTGCTTAAAATCATGAGAGGAAAGGAACTGTTTATTTCTTTTTAGTTCAACCCTTTGTGCCTGGGTAGTGACAGGGTCTTCTGTCAGTAGCCAGTGAGAGCTGCAGTACCTGGGAGAACAGAGCTAAGCAATGACTGCCACTGTTAGTTCTTTGGAGTCCAGTGGTGAATAACCTTTAACGTTACTAAATACAGTTATGTCGGTTTCAGCTGGAGATAATACTTGTACAGATTGTTACTATTTTTTAGTTACTTGAACTTCTTTAAAAATACTTTCTGCTTATAACTTTCTACACAAAGAAACTTTGAAGCGGAGCTTTAAAATTGGAGAAGGAAAACGTGTACTTACCTTGTCAAGATGTAGTCAAAAGAAAATTGGCGTTTCAGATATTTAGTCCTTTAACAATAAAATTTCTTTGTGTATGTATTTGCTCTTAGGATGCAAACGACCATTAACGTAGAGCAAGCAGATTCAGACAGTGCTGGTATTTTTTAAGCAAATCTGTAACTGAAATTACACGTCGTTTACTCTAAGTGGAGGACTAAAACCACAGAGATGACACACTTCCTTTTTGTAACAACTATACCATGACAGGCTGTGGGGGGAAAACACCAACTTGCCCAGATTAGCTCTCAGAACAACAGGAAGTAACACGGAGGGGGAAGCATCTTGGGCAGACAAATGTTCTGTGTTCATGAAATGCATCTCCTCAGTTACCCTGCACACAGGTGGTGTACCTAAGATGCTATCAAGAGCAGTGTCCCAGTACACTTAAAACTACATATGTTCTAACAGTATTCATTAGCTCTTTCCGTAGCCTGTTGGTTTGCCTTGAAAGACTCGAGTTACTGCTAGCTTGAAACAGTGATAACTGTTTAAAAGTACTTTAGATAGATGTTCACAGCTACTGTTGAGTTTGATTTTTAATTAATTCTTCCTAGTAGAATTGTGTCTGCTGTGCTGACTCTGGAGGCTTGGTTTAGGCAGATGCACTGTCCAGTCTCATAAAATCCAGGGAAACATTAAATGAGAGCAAAAGGCTCCTAATATTGATGTGATGCGAATGTCTTTCTGGAAAGAGTCATTTTGTAGACAAATTCTCTGTACTGCTCAGAGGACTGACCGTTCTTAGAAACGCTCCACCTAGCATTAGTGTGCTGCAGTATACAGCAAATGAAATAAGTTTGAGACCCTTTGAAAAACTCGGTATGTGGATGCTTAAGTAGTCTTTGTTAGACTTCTGAAATAAATGTGGTTTTCCACATATAAAAATATATAAAATTTTAATCTCTAAGGATGTCAAAAAGTTAGATTGAGGGACTTACACTTCTGTTTTTAAAGAAACTTTGAGCTCTTTTAATGTAATCCAGTTTTGATCCAATGGATGCACTGTTGCCCTCCATTGTGGATTTCATTTTTTCTTTTCGTTGGATAAACCTCCTGTCTGTTGGAGGTTACTTGGCTGTGGTAGGTTGTGTGGCACTTTGAGATTGAGTCACATCCCAAGTCAGGCTTCATCATACTGGGCACTACACTTGGTTGGGGTGTGAGCTGTGACAGAAGAGTCGCAGATGCCTTCAGGTTGTAGCTGCCAGTCCAGGGTCATTGCTTTGGACCAATGGCATTTTTAGAACTGTGAGAAAGATCAGTCTGGTTTGGTGTAGTAATAGAACGTGTAAAACACCACTCAGATGTTTGTAATGTGGACCCAACCCAATGCAAACCCAACCATGTTTGTCTGTCTTTTCTTACAGATTCAAGACTGGTCAGATCAATGGAGATTTATTGATCTACCATGTGCTCCTAACTCTGAAGCCATACTATGCAAAGCCATATGAAATTGTAGTGGACCTCACACATGCTGGCCCCAGCAATCGCTTTAAAACAGACTTTCTTTCTAAATGGTTTGTAGTTTTTCCAGGCTTTGCTTATGAAAATGTCTCAGCGGTTTTTATTTATAACTGTAACTCTTGGGTCAGAGAATATACCAAATACCATGAAAGGCTTCTGACGGGCTTGAAAGGAAGCAAAAGGCTGATTTTCATAGACTCTCCAGGGAAGCTGGCAGAGCACATTGAACATGACCAGCAGAAGCTCCCAGCAGCTACCTTAGCTTTGGAGGAGGACTTGAAAGTATTTCACAATGCTCTCAAACTGGCTCATAAAGACACCAAAGTTTCTATTAAAGTAAGTCATTTTAATGCTGTTCCTAGTGTATTGTTATATCTTTTTAATTAGGATTTGTGTATGTTTTTACTGTCTCTTAATTCTCCTCTCCTGTCCTGAGGAGAAATCATAACTTTAGGAAGTATGAAAGTTCGTATGCTTGTCTTTATAAAAACAGAAGTGTCAGAGTCTTCTCTCTTTGCATTGTTAACAATAGGTGCTGAACCATTTTTCTGTTCCCTTTCTAAGGTTGGGTCGACAGCTGTGCAGGTGACGTCAGCAGAACGAACAAGAGTCCTGGGACAAACAGTGTTTTTAAATGATATATACTATGCCTCTGAAATTGAGGAGATATGTCTTGTTGATGAGAACCAGTTTACCTTAACCATTGCCAACCAAGGCACACCACTCACCTTCATGCATCAGGAGTGTGAAGCCATTGTTCGGTCCATCATTCATATACGGACACGGTGGGAGCTGTCGCAGCCAGACTCCATCCCACAGCACACTAAAATCCGTCCTAAGGATGTCCCTGGAACACTGCTGAACATAGCACTGCTCAACCTGGGAAGCTCAGACCCCAGTTTGCGGTACAGATCTTATAAATTAATATCAACTATGATCGAAAATTTAAATTCTCTCCAAGATTTTCTTACTGTTAGCAAATCTCGCTTGAACAAAACAATTTTTCTTTCACCACAGCTCTATCAAATGTACTTCTTAATATGAAGATTGGGTTTTCTTTAGGCGAAGTAACGCATATGTATTGTCACAGTAACTGAAGGCATGTAGGAAGTGTAATTTCTCTTTGTAAGGAGAGATACTTTTGCCTTGCGGTGTATGTTTGTTAAATACATTTGATTTTCTTGGTGTTGAACTTCTTGTTTAGTAGTGCAGGAGCTGTGCTCTTAGGGCAGGCCCTTGAATCTTCTCAGGAAGGACTGTTCAGACTGGGTGCTGGCCCGGTGGCAGGCTCTCTCCCAGCAGCTCAGGTGCCCGTGGAAATATTTAGAATTTCCTGGAACTGAAAGCCATTCTGAGAAGTCCAGTACAAAGTCCTTCGAGCACACTCTTTAAGCTCATCAGAAACTGGTTAAAGCAAGTGGAGGAGTAATTTCTTTCATTTCTCCAAGGAAAATGTTTTTGTCTCTGAATCTTAAATGGTGCAGGGAAAAAGTTCAGGATTTAAATGTAATCTCTTATATCGCAGTATTGATTCGATTTTTAAAATGTCAGTACTAATACTGTGGTGCCTTGGTGTAATGCGTATATTTTAAAATGTACAAGAAAACTACTACAAGTCACGTTGCTTGCTTCGTTACAGGTCTGCTGCCTATAATCTTCTATGTGCCTTAACCTGTACCTTTAATTTAAAGATTGAGGGCCAGTTACTGGAAACTTCAGGTCTGTGTATTCCTGCCAACAACACGCTATTTATTGTATCTATTAGTAAGACTCTTGCAGCTAACGAACCACACCTTACCTTAGAGTTCTTGGAAGAGTGTATTTCTGGATTTAGCAAATCTAGTAAGTAACACTAGTATTCCTTAATGCATACCATGAATTTGAAAAGATTTAGGTTGGTAGCTGTCTAGCTTAGTCAATTAAGCCTCCTCATGTTACTGAGTCACAGTAAGTTTAAATTGAAAATGCTTCTTAGAGCTGTTTTCAAGGTTATCCATTTATATCTGTTTCTTAGTGATCAGGTTGTGTAATGCTCTGAAGCCAGGCGGTTTCACAAACTGGAAAGGCATCTGTTGGAACATAAACATTACTTTTCACATTTGAATGTGCCCTTTCCTTTCTCAGGAAGTAGATTTGGAAAAAAAAAACCCTGCCTTTTAAACTTTGAAATTAATGTTAAAACAAGTTTTACTAGATATCTCATTTGTTTAGAGGATTAAGTTCATTCAGAGAGCTCATAATACAAATTACTTGTTTAATATAGCTGTTGATAGTTTTGTGCAGTGAGTACTTTGTATAGATCCCTATAAGGCTGTTACTAACTCACCAGGAGTAGAGAATATTGCAGAACAAACCCCTAAAATTAAGGTTCATGATAGTGGAGGTTCAAACTCGGGAATATACATACCCAGAAGAGTGACAGGATTCTTCATTCGTATCAAAATTAAATCTTTTATCTCTCAATTGTACATCTTGTTCTGCTGCACCACTTGTTACCCCTTTTTTCCCCAGGCATAATACAGCTCTGACTTTACTGTTGGAAGCTGTTTAGAATACATTCTCAAGATTTAAAAGAAATTCTCCTTAGTCCCCCCTAATAGCAAATGTGCACATCTTTGTCACATCTCTTAATGAGATACTAAAATGTCAACATCTCCTTGCCAGATTCCTACAGATGTTTCTTGGATGTCATGATTAGAGTGTGTTTCTTTCTGAAGCTTGTCTTTTGCCCACTATTATTTGCTCAGCTGTGATGGTAATTATTTTAGATAATGAAACTGGAAAAAAAAGTTCTCACAAATAATCATTTACTGAGAATCAGCACTGGTCTCTATGTGTTACAAGGTGTGTTTTTATTTCAGGTATTGAACTGAAACATCTTTGTCTGGAGTATATGACCCCCTGGCTGTCCAATCTGGTCCGATTCTGTAAACACAATGATGATGCCAAGCGCCAGCGAGTCACTGCTATTCTTGATAAGCTTATAACAATGACGATAAATGAAAAACAGATGTATCCTTCCATTCAGGCTAAGATATGGGGAAGTCTTGGACAGGTACAAATTCTGCATAATTTATTGCAATTTGTTTATAAGCAGGTTATAGAGTTTTTAACAGCTTAACTGTTAATGTAGAAAACAAAAATGGATTTTAACGTGATAAGTGTATTAGCCACATAGAGAGTGGTGTGCAAGTTCTTCTGAAGTTTCCGTTCCATAAAACACTTCATAAAATCACTAATGAATTCTGGCTTCTAGTAATGTGTTCCTGGCCCTCACTGAGAATTGAAAATTAGAAGTCTTTGGTATTAGTAGTAATTATTTCATCAAAACCCCTGAATGTAGGGGTACTGAATTGAAAGAACCAAGTACTGCCATTCAGAGAAGTATTGGGCACATGGCATTGAAAGAACTTGGGTTTTTTCTTTTTTACTGTTTGCACTTTTGAAACAGCTGCATTTTGATTACAGTTAATAGAATATTGATCCTCCTGTTGATCGTTAGCTTAATACTTAGCCAAATTCTGTCCTCACTGTCCATGGAAAGTGAAGGGAATGAAAAAAATAAAGCTGACGCAATCTATGCCATTCATGAAGGAGGTGTCTAGACAGACGAGACCAACTTTACTTGCCATGACCAGGCTTGCTCACAAGCTTTGTATCAACTTCCTCATTGTCATGCTATTTTATTTTTTTTTAACTGTCATCTAAACTGATTTAGCCCAGCATCACAAAGCTACTCTTGGAGAATGTGGGAGAGTTGTCAAATGGATGCACAAGTGCCTTTTCTTGCTTGGTGCAATTGGCCAAAATAATCCCCAAACCTCCCGATGTATTTTTAAAGCTTAAATCACATTGAGAGCAATGTGACTGTTATGTCTAGTGTGAAAGTCTGTTAACAGGTAAATACAAAGAACACAAAATTAAAAGATTACATGCTCTACAGTGGTCAGTGGAAATTTTACCATTGACTTAGTTGACCCAGAATTGCAACCGATTTTCGTAATACGAGAGCTGAATTTGAACCATTACTGAACCAACATTAATCTTAGCCTGTTACATTTAGAGTTCTCTGTGTACCTGGACAGGTTTGGTTCTCACCTGCCTATATTAAATGTCTTTTTTGTTTTGGTTTTTGTTTTTTTATTTTTACATGAGAAGAAACTTATTTTACTGGTAGCCGTATTCTCGCACTGCTAATGCTCTAAGCAAAATCTTTGACAGATGAGATCTTGCTTATTTTCTTGGAAATAAGTTTTTTCCTCCACTTCAAATCCAGTTTCTTCATATGAAGTTCAGCATTTTATGACTAAGTTATAACTTAAATTGGAAAACAAAGTATAAATAATACTAACTAAATTATAGTTTCTGCAGAGTTCTGAAGCATTTTGATCTGGAGTAAAATCTGATGGAATTGAGCTTTACACTGTAAAATTGTATTAGGCTTTTTTCCTTTTTCCAATAAGATAAGGAATCATTAGAACTGATGCTTCAATTTATAGTAGTTTTGCATCTTCAACTGAAAAAATGAATGGCTGCTGATTTCAAAGGTGGTTTACTGTGGAAAAATAAGATTATTCTGACTGATAAAACTGAATTTTTTTCTCTAACAGATAACAGATCTCCTTGACGTAGTGCTGGACAGTTTCATCAAAACTAGTGCCACAGGAGGCTTAGGATCCATAAAAGCTGAGGTTATGGCAGACACAGCGGTAGCACTTGCTTCTGGAAACGTAAAACTGGTTTCAAGCAAAGTGAGTTCCCTCTTTGCCTTCATTTCCTTTTATATAATAATTTCAACTTACATAGTAATGTAATACTGAGATGCTTTCTGATAACTCAGTACAGGCAATGATGCAAAAAACGTGATAAAATACATTCTAAGCAATAGAATAATTCCAATGTCATATTGTACTGGGGTTTACTGAAATTTTGAGCTGTGCTCTTCATTTGAGTAAAACAAAATGGTTGCTGTCTTCTCAGGTGATTGGAAGGATGTGCAAAATAATCGACAAGACTTGTTTGTCTCCAACCCCTACACTGGAGCAGCACCTGATGTGGGATGATATTGCTATTTTAGCACGTTATATGCTGATGCTCTCCTTTAACAATTCTTTGGATGTGGCAGCACATCTCCCCTACCTCTTCCATGTAGTTACCTTATTGGTAGCCACTGGTCCCCTTTCTCTCAGAGCTTCCACTCACGGTCTAGTCATCAACATCATTCATTCTCTTTGCACTTGTTCACAGCTTCACTTTAGCGGTAAGATTTGGTTGGGTTTTTTTTTAAATTCTCAATTAAGCTGCTTGCTCCTTAATTTGTTTAAGAAATATTTGAGTTGTCTTTCTGTCTTTAAACTATTGTGAGAGTTTGAAAATGTTGTAATTCAACTTGTGTACAAATCAGAATGAGGATATGATCTACAACAAATGAGTATGAAATTTTAAAATTACTGGTTTAGAGCAGGTGCATAATGTAAATTGTTTATATAACAGGTTTTAGAAAAAGGAGAAGAAAGTACCTAAGATCCTGTAATGCAGAGAAAGGAGAAAATACGTCTGCTAAAACTGGCTGATACGCATCCTTTGAATGGTTGTGTAACGTGGTAACAAAAATATCAATTACATAAGGGAATTGTGAAACTATACTGTTAAAACAGGTATTTTGCATGCTGCTGTATTTTAGCAGTTCTAAAATAATTGATATTAGCAAATATGTAGCTGTCACTTCTTACCACAGAAGTACAGTATAAAACCAGGCTAAATTTTGTGCAGGAAAAAAAATCAAAGGTTTATATAATCTTGTCTTTTTTTTAAGTATATGAAACTCATTTTATATCTATATATATCGACAGAGTGAATATGTGAATACACATACACATATATATGTATAAAGAAAAGCGCTGCATTGACGCAGTGAGAAAGGCAAGCCTTTTAAAACAATGAATTTGAAGTACACTGCCATGAATTGAAAGTTCAGAATTGTAAAAATACTCAGTGCTAGTAGCAGGGCCGTCATTTTCTTCTGATTTAAGTGGCTTTCTTCGTTGTAGTGCCAGAGCCAAAAGCAGACTCTGATTGCAGTTTGAACTGGCCGTACTGTTGGTATTGCAGGGACTCTCCAGGTTTCCATTTTCTGAATCAGTGTCAGGACAAGTCTCACAGAACCACATCTTTAAACAAGTTTCTTTCTACCTGTTTTTAGAATACATCTTCTTGGTGACTGGTTTCAGCAGTCTGCAACAGACCACAGTTGTGGCACACTCTGCGAGAAGTAGCAAAGAAAAGTGTTGGAATGTGCCAAGTGATGTATAGGATGATTATCTGTTTTGTATTCAGGGGAGGGTGAGCCTTGGAGTGTTTAAAATATGGCTTGAATTTTAGTGGTTTGACTCTAATACATAAAAATTTATTCAACAGAGGAGACCAAGCAAGTTTTAAGACTGAGCTTGACCGAGTTCTCTCTGCCAAAATTTTATTTGCTGTTTGGAATCAGCAAAGTGAAATCGGCTGCAGTCATTGCGTTCCGATCCAGCTATCGCGACAGGTCGTTTTCACCTGGTTCCTATGAAAGGGAGACTTTTGCACTGACTTCATTGGAAACTGTTACTGAAGCTTTGTTGGAGATCATGGAGGTATGTGGTTGAAAACAAAAGAAATTATCCATAAGGGAAAATGGCACTGCTTACGCTTTCTACGGGCAAGCAGTGTAGAGAGATGTATCTCCCATGATGTGGTAAATAAATAGTGAAGTAGCTGACTTCTGAGGATTGAACTAACTACATATTCTGAATTTTAGAAAGACTTTTTCTTAATGTTACACGTATTCAAAAAATATAATTCTTTTTAGGCTTGTATGAGGGATATTCCAACATGCAAGTGGCTGGACCAGTGGACTGAACTAGCTCAAAAGTATGTTGTGGATCTCAAAATATAACCCCTGCCTGCCCTGTGTGGTACACCTAACGTTTCGGCTTTTCGTTACACAGCCTGTTTGTTGTGTATTTGTTTAATCTAGTGTACTTTGTTTCTTCGCAGGTTTGCATTCCAATATAACCCATCCCTGCAGCCAAGAGCTCTCGTTGTCTTTGGCTGTATAAGTAAGCGTGTGTCTCATGGACAAATAAAACAAATAATCCGAATTCTTAGCAAGGTATATGGGTCTATGTTTTCCTTTGTGACTTATAAACCAGCTGTATTAGTATTTTTAGCTTTATCTTGCCATCAAATATAGAACTCGGCATAATTTGAGAATAAATACTTTTTAAAGTTGTATTCTTGTATAGAACTATACTGATTGGAAATACACTTTTTGTAGCCCAAGCTTTTTATTTTTAATCGCTTTGGTGGTAGTAAGCTTCATCAGTGCTACAATTTCTACAGCAACAATAGTTTTCAATGTTGAGTTTAAAATTTGAGATGCTGAGATTGATCCAGAAGTCAGTATTTAAATAAATAAGAAATTTTCTGCTAAGGTATTTAACTGCATGCACGTGATTCACAACTTCCTTTAAAAAAAAAAGGACGCTAATAATCTAACATTTTATAAGTAAATACACTAAAAAGCAGGACATGCATATAAGAAAACTTTGAAACAGACTACCTAGCTTGATAGTGATGATCCACATTTTCTGAAGAAGGTTGCATTCCATAGCAAGTAAACAGTGTGCAAAATATGTTTCCTTTTGTTAAGAGTTTCATGGACATCAACTTTAATTGAACAGCATCTGAATTGTAAAAGAGTTACTCTCTTGTTCATGCACCCTGGCCTGCACCCTTACTTTTTTAATGCACCTTGTGTGGTTGCTTTCAGCGATACATGTATCACTTCTGTGTAAATCTCCATTTGTGAAAGTTCTTGAGAATTGATTTAAAATGAGCTCAAGCTTTAAACTAATTGAAAGCAACAATTACTGTTTAGGTCTTTGATCTTCTTTCTGCAAAGCGAAATCTGGTTATGGTTGTATTTTTAATTACTCTTTTGGTTTTTTTTTTCCTACAAAAAGGGACTTGAGAGCTGTTTAAAAGGTCCTGATAATTACAATAGCCAAGTTCTAATCGAAGCTACGGTTATAGCACTCACCAAGCTGCAGCCTCTTCTTAATAAGGTAAAAACTAGATTTTGAGAGTAAACAGAGAACTTTTGTGAATGAAAATTATGATTATGGGTATAATCGAAAAAATATAAGTGCTGTGGTATCCGAAGTTCACACTTCACTGCTATGACTCATGCTTGAAAGTACTACATATGGGGAAATATGTCAGATGTTTCTGTGTGGGGCCTGTGCAAAGGGTTTAAAAATGCTTTAGAACGTACTGTTCTGCTCCATCAAACTGGGCCGCGGCGGTGCAGGCAAAGGTCGCGCGCAGGCTGTCTCGGTTCTTCCCAAAAGATTTTCACTCTTGGCTTTCAAATATATGATTGCTAATATATGCCTTTCGGGTCATGGCTTGTAATAGATCTCAGTCTTATCTGATTTGCTATTAATTTAGTCATCTGCGTGTTATTTTCAAGCTTATTATTGAGCAGCATACTAGTAGGTGTATGCCAGTAATGAGGAGCCTCATGTATCTACTGTTAGTAAATAAAACTTGTTCCTAGAAGAATCTGCTGCCTAAGGGAGCCAGGATCTGTTGAATGCCAAGTCACTCCTGCATGCTTTTTTGTTTTGGAGAAGAAATCGCCTGGCCAGTTACATGTGCAGAATTGCAATCCATTTTCAATGTCAGCTCTCAGATTGATAACAAAAGGCACATTTCTGTTTGGTCTGGTGTGAGGCAACATGTGTCTGCCATTTCTGAGAGCAAGAGAAGAAATAGAAGAGAGGGGAATGGCTTGTAGGGGGGGGTGATTTACTTTCTGCTATTAACCTGTTAAGTGCATTAAGACTACAGGTTCATTTGAACATCTGTTCCGTTGGAGTGGATGTAGTTGAGAGCAGAACCTGCTACAAGAAGGATAGTGATGCCATGTGTCAGTCCTGCCTGTCTTTCGCTTACAGGGACTGACTTGAAAGTGAAATCGTGGCTTTTTCTTTTTCCTCCCAGGACTCTCCTATGCACAAGGCGCTCTTTTGGGTAGCTATGGCAGTGCTGCAGCTAGATGAAGTCAACTTGTACTCGGCAGGTACAGCACTGCTTGAACAGAACCTGCATACCTTGGATAGCCTCCGAGTATTCAATGATAAGGTAAGCTGTTAGCAATCACCTGTGACTCGCCTTTAGTTGGTGTAAGCAGTTAGATCTGTTAAAAAAAAAATAAAAATTTCCTTGTCCTCATGGGCACTAGTTAAGAAACAAAAACTGAAATGTGCATTAGAAATTGTTTCACTTGGGTAATACCAACAGTAGAACTAAGACGTAGAGATGAGGCTGTTACTGTGTTATAAACTGGAACGGAAATGTACAGATGTGTTCTGTTCAAGAGTGTGTTTGATATTTTCACGTAAGCCCTTAAAATTACTGTTTTGTCACTCTTCTTAAAAAAGCTAGAGGTATGATGAGTAACTTTCGATGAGGCACTCTTGTGTTTTATTTTTTTCTGGGTCAGAGCCCAGAAGAGGTGTTTATGGAGATCAGGAGACCACTCGAATGGCACTGCAAGCAGATGGATCATTTTGTTGGGCTGAATTTCAACTCCAACTTTAACTTTGCACTAGTAGGACACCTCCTGAAAGGTAAGAATACATGTTGCTGCTCATTTTAGGTGAACACTACTAATTCAGAAATAAAAACAAGTCTGAGAATAAAGGGAGAAAAGTGGGTGGTGGATTTCAAGTAACTTGGATTGGAGAATAGGTGCAGAATTAAATGTTCTTTGACTAAAGGACTTCACCAGGTTTCCTTTACACCTGTCCTGTGAAGGTCTTTAGTGCTAATGATATAAATTCTTAATTGTCATAGGGTGTGTGGCTTCATTTCCTGCAGTTCTTTATTTCTTCCTCCAAGAATTCTTTCTCTGTGTGTTTGCTTCTGTTCAGGCTGGCTGTTTTAGAAGACTGATTTGTGAGATAATGGATATAATACATGCACTGACACGAAGTGATGTGATTTTGCGGGGAGGGATGGAAAGAACTAGACTTCGATGTGCAATTTCTGTTAACATTGTGCTTCCTTAGCCTTTATATGAAGTGTTCTGAGAACATGCTGAAAAACATTTATAAATATTTTCACAATATTAATACTTCATAAATATGCATTCAAAAATTAAATACAATATTTGGTTTCTTAACCTCATTTCTTAGGGTACAGGCATCCTTCTCCTACCACTGTAGCAAGAACAGTAAGGATTTTACATACACTACTAGCTCTAGTTAACAAACATAGGAACTGTGACAAGTTTGAAGTGAACACCCAGAGCGTGGCTTACCTAGCAGGTAAAATGAAACAATCATTCTTTTAAATTTGTGCTAACTGAAAAGGAATGGTTTATTGTGCGGATTCTTATGGGTTTAGGCTGTTAAAACTGTGCCAGCGTAAAGGGAACTGGTAACTGGAAGTGGACAAGAGCCTGGGCTAGGCTGGGGAACGTCAGTGAGAGCTTTGTGGGCTGCAGGCTTGCCAGCACAGGACCTGCTGTGCAGCTCTGAAAATGCCTCAGGGAGGCTGCAGGTTCCTTCATCTAACTGCTGAAGTCTGTGCCTTAGAACGTTCAAATTTCTAGTGGTCTAGAAACAGAAATTGCAGCCACGTGAGCGCAAATGTTTAAATCATGTAATTTTAACTGGATGGGTAATATAATTCTTTTTAAAGTACCTACTTTTAATCTGTACGTTTCAGTAAGGTGTAGTTACATCTCAATGGTAGTCTTTGCACTAAGTAAAAAATTTAAAATTTATGGAACATTGTTTACATTCTTCAATGTATTCCTACCGTGGAAAACTTACGTTAGCTTTCTTTGAATTTTTAGCTTTGCTAACAGTGTCTGAGGAAGTTCGAAGTCGCTGCAGCCTAAAACATAGGAAGTCTCTCTTGTTGACAGACGTTTCAATGGAAAATGTTCCTATGGATACATATCCCATACATCACAGTGACACTAGCTATAGGTTGGTTGTCTAACTTTCAGATAAGTTATCCAAATTTCAGTGTCTGTTTCTTTTAGTAAGTTATCCAAAGGTAACCTGTGGTATATTGAAAACTGAAACCCACGTTTGTAAAGCTAAGCTGATGTTCTGTTACTGGTTCCAGACCAATATGCTATTTACAGTGTGATCAGGAGTCACAGAGGAATTTGGGTGTTGAATTTGTATAGATTTAATTTTGAGATCTGTAAAGCTGCTTCAGAGCTTAACTGCTTTGGAGGCTGTTAAAGTTATTGCTAATGTCTTATTACAAGACTTAATTTAATCTCATTTTTCATTTATGTTTTAGAAGAAATTTTTTTTGTCCCTTTAAGAGCTTCAGGGCGTATACTAAGCAATCATTTGGTCCATGTCACTGGAAAATCTTGACACCTTATAGCCTGTCTATGTGCAGCCACAGAGATAAGCTAAGAAATCGGTGTAGAAGTAAGGTGGAGAGCCGGTTTCTTTCAATAGAGAGCACTTTACTTGGTGCTTTTCTCTCTTTTTAGCATCCATATGGAGTAGCTGGTTATATTCCTTCATAGACTGATTTGCTTGTGTTCTCATTTCTTTATTTTTTGATCTCTTCAGCATTACATTCATATCATATTATTAGTTTTCATTAGCTTGGACATTTTTGCAGGCAAAGTAATTACTGTTTCTTAGTTTGTGTTTTTGGGAAATTAACCTGTGGGGAAAGACGGGTTTAGTAACGGATAGTTTGGCCCGTTGAAAAATTTATGCCCAAATGTGCACAGTTTTGAAGATCTTTCTGAATTTAATTTCTCTGCACTTTCAGGACACTAAAGGAAAATCAACCATGGTCATCACCAAAGGGGTCAGACAGACATCTGGCTGCCAGTTACCCAACAGTGGGACAGATAAGCCCTCGAACACGAAAATCCATGAGTTTGGATATGGGGCAGCCTTCACAAGCGAACACTAAAAAGCTTCTAGGTTATTAAGATAACTAATTTTCCAGTTTGTCTACAGAATGCCCCAGGAAGTGTTACTGGAGAAAGAAATGACACTTGTATTTGTTTTGACTTTTAAGTGCTTATTCCTGATTCAGAGGAATGTGTGCAGTTTCTACAAAATACAATTTACAGAACACTGTACAGTTAAAGAGGACTGACGCAGTTCTTTTCATTGTGGGGGGTGGGTGGGGGTGGGAAGCAAGAGTGACACTCAAAATTTTTGTGTTGAAGTGGAAAAAAAAGGAAGAAAAAAAGATACTTAGGATTCATAGTGCCAATTTTCTGCCCCCAGCCCTCTTTCAACTAAACCAAGAAGCTCAATACCTTAGCTACTATATTGAATACTCTATTTATGCTAGAAGAGATGGTCCCAGAACATTTTAGATGTTTTGTAAGCAATCTGATTTTTATTCATGACTTCTCAGTGCATCGTGTTTACAAGTAAAGTCTTAATATCAGAGAAGCAGGATGAGTTGCCTTGCATAACTTGTAGGCACCCTTTTACATTATATTATACGATGTATACGGAAGGAGAGGGGCATTTCTTTCATTACAGCGCTATTACTGCTTCCTTTCCAGTAATCACATTTTGGCATGTTTATTCGATGTGACATGTTGACCAGGAAACCATAGCATGCCCACAGCTTACAAATTGGAATAAATTGCTTGCTTTTCTCATATGTATTGTGAAGCATTTTGGAAACTCTGATGGAGAGCAGCATGGTGTGATTGTATTTTCTCTACCATCCCTGATGAAAATAACAGTGAAAATGTCCTCAGATTCCTATCAATATGATGTAGATAGAGTAGCAGAAAATCAGGAAAAGTTAGAATATGGACTTTAGGTTTAATGTTTTTAATTGCCTGATAAATTGTTTTCAGGTACAAGGAAAAGTTTTGACCATTTGATATCGGACACAAAGGCTCCTAAAAGGCAAGACATGGAATCTGGAATCACAACGCCTCCCAAAATGAGGAGAGTAGCCGAAAATGATTATGAAATGGGTGAGAAACTAACATTTTAAGAATAATACCAATTATAAATGCTTTGTATGTATCTACAAAGGCTTATTTCTGGAATCAGTGTTTATTTGCCTAGGTTACTACAAGGTAAGGGGGAAATACCTTTCTTAACAGTGGCTTTTGGAGAGTAGACTCTTCCGTCTCTCTGGCAACTGAGGTTTCCATTAGAGCTGCTCAGTTTGCAGATGCAGAATGAGGGGCAGCTATAAAGCACTGCAATGCAGGAGTGAAATGAAATAACTAAAATTTGGCTTTCTGTAAGTTTGTAAGCCCTAGCTGCAGATTTCTGCAGGAGAGGGAGCGTGACCTAGTGCCCGGAATGCCTCTCTTCATCTTCTCCTACATCTGCTTCCTGTGCCCCCAGCCCCCACTGCAATGCAGGCCGGGGGGTCTTGTGCTGGGTCTGACATCAGTCTGCTGCCTGGCCCTGGCTGTGGTACTGGCCACCTCGGGCTTGTATTTCACCCTGTAGGAAAGGAGGGTTATTGTTTGCCATTTGGTAATACATCCCACATAACGGTCTAGTGCTGCTGGTATTGCAGCATAGTTGTTGCTTTTGTACTTTGTGAAAAGGTTGGTGAACTCTGAAGTGTGCATATGACTGAATTTGTTGTGCAAGCGCTAATTCTATTTTGGTTTGGGTTTATTTCGCTTTGGATGAGTTGCTCTTTTTTACCTGGCAGAAACCCAGAGAATATCACCACAGCAACACCCACATCTTCGAAAAGTTTCTGTTTCTGAGTCAAATGTGCTCCTAGATGAAGAAGTTCTGACTGACCCAAAAATTCAAGCACTGCTGCTTACAGTTCTTGTAAGCTTTATTTCTGTGTATTGTCTGTTATTTTCTGATACTCTTTTACCTTCCAAAGATGCGTACATGTTCCTTGCAGTGTTTCTAAATTTATATGGATCAGAATGACTGCGATGTGCAAGTCTATTCTTTTGTTGCTGTTCTTCCAGCTTCCTAGGCATCACTTTTGGAAATGTATTTAAATGCTCTTTTGAGAGCAAATGCTGAATTTTTGTTACTCTGTATTGTTTTGTAGAATTTGTCCAACAGTTGTCCCTTTTTCCTGGCAGATTTTTATCACAAAGTAATTTTCTGTAATAAAAAGATATTAATGTATTGTGCTTAAAAGGTTAAGAAGTAAAAAATGTTGGAATCCCAGCATAATTCGGTTTAAAAAATATTAACTAGTAATATAGGTACAGTATGATAGTGCTTTCTTCAGATATACCAGGAATAGTAACTTTATTGGTATAATTCTGAAACTCCGTTTTGTCAGAAACTGACTAGCTAATTTTTTTGCCAAAATAGAAGCTATTACCAACTGTTTTTATTGTTTCCTGCATACACATGTAACTTGATTCCATGTCCAAAGAGGACATAAATTAATCTTTTGTAATGCTGCTTTCTGCTATTCGGAAATCTTAAACCCCTAGCAACAACAAGGAAAGCCTATAACTACTTGAATTAAATTAGAAGCATGCTAATTTGATCCTTTCCGTTACGACAGGCAACATTAGTGAAGTACACTACTGATGAGTTTGACCAGCGGATTCTGTATGAGTATTTAGCAGAAGCCAGTGTTGTCTTCCCAAAGGTCTTCCCTGTTGTGTAAGTATCTACAGCACTTGTTTACGGTGACTCTGTACTTGGCCCTTCTCTGGACCAGGACAGGGATGTGCGAGGTACTTTGCTCACGTGTGGGTTGCTAGCTGCAGGCTGTCCGTGGCTTCTTGAGACCCGTGTCCACAGCAATTTGAGAATTGCCCTTTCCTACTGTGTTAAATGAATTTGATGTTCTTACCGGAACATCCTCAGATACCACGGATACAGATGGCCCTCAGAGCGCCTCAGCTTCGCGTTGTCAGGCAGGCTGGCAGAGCGTGGGCGAACTGGGTGCAGCGGTTGCCAGGGCGCCTGTCTGTACAGCCATCCTTTCTTCCCGAAGCTTTCAGCATCACTGCTGCCATTACTCTGGTCCAGTGACTTGGAATGGCTTTATCGCTTTTTGATACTGTGGAGAATCAAATGACATTTTAATGCATTCATGTACCTTTCTGTACAAGTCAGTGTATGCTGTCCCTTAAGTGTTATTGTCACCCCACTCAGATGCAGGTTTTTTAATTGGTATCCCAAGCACATATCAAAACTGATTTAAAGCAGAGTTTAAGATACTTTTTGGATGTATTTCTGCAGATATCCCTTAAAAGTAGTATTCGCTGGAGTCAGTAGATGTAAGGGAAACCCAACTATCGGAAATGAAGATGAGTAGACTTTTTAAAACCGACCTGAGCTTCATTTAAAAATACCACTACCTTTTTTTGGCTTTGTAAAGTAATGGTCAAAATACAGACAAGTTCTGTGAGTTATTGAAACCACATTTGTAAGTAACTGGCATTTGTATTAAAAAGAAGCAAGCAAACATGCATGAGATCTGCAAGAGAGCTCAAGTGAGACAGTGCGCCCAGAAGTTAAAAAAGCTGCTTTGAAATTGCAGCTCTGACATGCACACAAATCCAATGATTTTTTATTTTTTTTAAATAATTAAATATTTGCAATTTAAAGTGCTAGGTAAATGCTTTAATGGGTTATATTGTTAGCACAGTTTTTTGAAATTGTGGCACATGGTAAAAGTCCTCACTGAACACGTATATGAGTTGTATTCAACTTCTGAAATCACTGAGTTTTTGAAAATCCCACCTTAACTGCCATGTGCTGAGGTCAGTCGGGAACTGCAGATTTATTTAATGAAGAAAAAATAAGCCACTTTGCTTTTCTGCAGGCATAATTTATTGGATTCCAAGATCAATACACTTTTATCGCTGTGCCAGGATCCAAATTTGTTGAATCCAATTCATGGGATTGTTCAGAGTGTCGTCTACCATGAAGAGTCTCCACCCCAGTACCAAACTTCTTATCTACAGAGTAAGTATTTGGCCATTTTTTGAGAAACTTCTGTGCCTTAAGTTAGATTTGCTACTGAACATGTTTCAGAGTTGCAGCCCTGATAGACTAGTCAGGCAGCCTTGTGTGGCATCTCTCCAACTTCTTACATCCTAGTAAAAGTCAGAGTTTGCATATTAAACCCCACCCTGCCAACATGAATATTAAAGCCATTTGCTGCAGTTGTGCACCAAATATTGGAAGTATTATACCACCACTGTGAGTAAAAAGGAGTTGTAACTCAGTGTTCTGTTTCCACTAAGCAATTTAAAGAAATGCAAAACATGAACAGTGGTGATAAATGATGAGTTTTAAGTTAACCTTGAAAGTTAAGGGTTGATTTAATTATTGGTAAATTCCATAGAGTAATGTTTGTTTTTCAGTGCCCGAGCTCACTTTCAAGTGACACTTGAATGCCTAAAACATAAATATTTTATATTTGGTCCTTAATCAAAAACTTTACAGGAAGATCCATAAGAAACAGATGACAGTTGAGGAAAAACTTGAATGTTGACATAATTTTTAAAATGAGATGTTTATTTACATGCTAAATTTACCTTTTAAAAAAATCATCAAGAATTTCTTGTATGACAGCTCTGAGATGCTCTGAGATTTCCAGGTTATTGCTACTTATGTACTTCATATAGAAATTAAAATGCCTTATGTTGGTTATACGTGGTTTGGACAAAATCTAGTGTTGCATCTCCGAATCAAAATACTTCATTTCCGTACCTAAGTAGATCTGAGGGATGTACTACATGTACTTTCTAGTTGTTCACAGTCAGTTGAGAACTGTGTTTTTGTGGTAACATTCAATTTGTTGTTGCAGGTTTTGGATTTAATGGGTTATGGAGGTTTGCTGGCCCGTTTTCTAAGGTATGAACAGTACATTAAGTTCATGAGCGATTTGCCTTTGTTTTCTGTATAAAGGGCACTGATGCTCCAGGAAAGATGCAAATAAATGACGTGTCATAGAGTTTATGTGAGCAAGTTGGGACTCTAAGGCTCACTTAGCTAAAACAGTTCTTGAGCCTGCATCAGATTATTCTGTCACACGCGGTAAGGTCAAGTTACCAAAGCTGGGTAAAAGCAGTCGGGTGTGTAAATGCACCTTTTTACTGCCCCCAGGTTCACTAAGGGGCCTTGGATGGACAGTATCGATCAGAAAGTCTTTAGTTTATTACATGTATCTTGCAGCGTAAGGGATTCATTGGATAACGAAATTCCAGAAAGTTAAAGCTTAGGTTACAACAGAACAAACACATTGAGCGCTGACCGTCTGTACTGCCATTTGTACCCTCTAGTCCTCGTAACAAGAACTAGCTGAGCAGCGTGGGCAGCGTTCTGGATGTCAGGCTCTGGGGGCATGGGCAGTGCTGTTAGTACCGTGTTAGGTACCAGCAGCTGGGGCAGTTCACCTCCTGGATGCCGTGGCCTTTCTTTTCTAACCTTGTTCTTCCACGCGCTACAGAAATTACACCTACAAATGGTCTTTAACATGCATGTTTAGATTAATCTGGAAAAGACCACAAATTGGGTTGTACAGATATTCACATCAAACACTTTAAAATTTTCAGGCAAAACCAGTGTAATGCTAGAGTTCTGAGTCAAAGCTGGTATTGACAGAAAAGTAGAAAGAAAAGAACCAATTTTTTTTTTCCTTCCCCCCGCCACCATCGCCCACAGCAAACACAAATCCCTGACTATGCTGAGCTCATAGTGAAGTTTCTTGATGCCTTGATTGACACGTATTTGCCTGGAATTGATGAGGAAACCAGTGAAGAATCTCTCCTGACGCCCACATCTCCATATCCTCCCGCAGTGCAGAGCCAGCTCAGCATTACTGCCAACCTTAACCTTTCCAATTCCATGACCTCGCTTGCGACTTCCCAACACTCCCCAGGTCAGTAGCTGTTCTGGTACTACATAGGTAAGGGAAACTTACTGAATTTACTGGGTTTGTAGCCACACACTCAGCCTCGTTGTCTCTTCAGATGTGTTTATGCATAAAACTTCATTGCGTGCTTGAGTCGAATGAACACTGAGCTGTTTCGCTGGTATTTCCAATGTTGGATTCTGTCCAGCACGAAAGCTGTCTCCCAGGTCATTATACGTGAAGGAAATAGCATTAAGTGCATCAGAACGAGTAACAGCTGCATCTTAATAGGGAACATATGCCGCAGTGGAGTCTTGAAAATTAATAAACATACAATATTTCGCAAGGAGAGTAATACCTATCTGGGCACTACAAGGTAGCACGTATTAGGAAAAATAATCCAGAACTGTGCTGTGGAAGAGTGTGTCTGGGCTGACTCTGTTTCAATTGACTGATGATTTAAGGCCAGTGTTCATACAGGCAGCATCATGCAGAGGGACTACCCTCCCTTGAAGACAAAAGAGCGTGCATTCCGCTAGAGATGTGTGGAATACCGGGTCAGTTCAGACCACTGTATTGCCAGAAATGTGCTGCTGATAAAATGAAGGTGTTCAAGAAAAGAACAGTCATCAAAGGCAGTAAATGGATAAAACCACTGAACTCCTTCTGGCTTGGGGAGAAGGGAATTACAGGGAAATGCAGAGGTTAAATTTAACAGCATAGATTTTCAGGGTGAAAAATGAAAAAAAGAGTAAAAATTATTCAGAATAGCAGACGAAGCATAAGCCAGAGAAAATTAAAATTAGGAAGAAAATGGAATTTATGTCAAAGAAATCTGTGTGAAGACTCTTCCTGAAGTGATTTTGGATTAGTGTCTGTATATTGAGCAACTTCTTTACTCTTCTTTGTCATAAAAATTATACTGTATGCTGTTTCTTAAATTAGGATTTAACTGTTGCAGTTCTGAACACTGAAGCCGGCCAGCCTTTTGCTTCCGCTTTGTTTCTAACCTCAAAGGAAGGCTAGAAGCCACTTGTATTTAGGTATAGTATTTGCAGAGGTGTTCTGGGTTTTTTCCACTCTTGTTCACTGGTTTCTGCAAGCCCTGAAATAAGTTCTGCCTAACTGGCCTTGGCTCGGTTCAAGGAATCTGGTCTTCCAGATTATCAGTTTGCTCACAGATGTGATGCATGCTTTTTGCCCAGTATGACGAGTATTGCAGAGGTGAGGCACGTGTAGAGGTGCAACAGAGGTAAGAGAGCACGCTGTGTGTTTGATTAATTTGGGAATAGTGATTTATTTCATGCAGTGAGAAGTGATAACAACTTGCTTTTTTCCAGTATGAGAAGGAAATGGTTTAATCTGGGGGACACCACCTTCCTGAAATATTGATAAAGCATTCTAGAATTATATTTCAAGATCCCTGTTGGTGTAAATGTACTCAAAACAAGATTTGCTTTCCAGTTTCCTGCCGATTTAAGATGATTTATTACATGAAATAGTTGTCCCAAGTGAGGAGAGGAAGTGTGAAGCATATTTGTCACAGTTGTTACATGTCTCTCTAGCCTAAAGGAGACCAGTGTTGCCATTGTTTCCTCCTTTTTCATTCGTGCGTGGGAACAAGGGAAAGAGCAGTGTGGCCTGAAAAGGGACCTGCTGGTGCCATCAGAGTCCCTTTTGATCAGAGTAATAAGAACTGGTGAAAGTTGAGTTTGAAGAGCTACTTAACACTTCACAATGTCCATTATATGTTATGAATATATAATGCAGCCACTTTATTACATTGTCATGCAGCTCATCCTGTCTCTGTATCTCCGTATACCAACTCCTGAGAGACTGCAGGTACAGGTAACTACCAAGATTATGGAAAAGGGAAGTGGTTCAATAGCAACTTCAACATACAGCTCAGAATCATCTGTGCTACTGGAACAAGGAGAAGGATAAAATTCGAGGAGGGAAAGGAGCCAGACCTTGCTGTCAGTGTGGAAGTGTGCGCACTATGGGCAGCATCTTTCTGTTTAGAATGTGGCATCTGGCAATTCCAACACTACTTCTTGCAAGGATGAAGTGATGATGCAGGATTAGGCCCTCTACTAGCGAAAAAAGCATTTTTCTGTGTAAATGTCTTCCTTCCATACGCCTCACTTTCTGTTCCTTCTTCCTTTGTTAGCTAAGAGGAAGGAATTAATCCAGCTTGTCAAAATTCTCTTTCATCTGCAAACAGATGGCTCTTCTCAAACGCTGGTTAAGAGCTCATCTCCACAAGTGGACCTAGGAACTAGTGAACTTTTTGGGGCTACTAGTGAGTCTGTAATAATGTATTTATGATGCTTAGCGTGTGGTTTGCTTGGAAATTAAATTGTAAAAGACCAACATGAGGGACTAATGGTGCCATTTTGGTGTAACCAGACTGGAGGCATCTCTGTAAAGAACCAGCCTATATAGGCGTTTCCAGCTGATGTGAAATAGCCTGAAGTAGCTGCTACTTAAGGAAAGCCTTGTGCTTCGTGTTTAATCTGAGTGGTGTTCTCCCCTCATCACTTACTATTTATTAGTGTCCTGCCTATTTCCTTGAGCATTCTCGCTTCATTCTAGCAATTTGAATACAAAGACTTGGGGTTTGATCAGGGGATCTCCAGCTTTCTCAAACTGTGGATCAGGTCACGGGATGGAGCTTTTCATTTTGCTCCTTCATTCCACATTTATTACATTGCTCCACTTCAATCAACATACCAGTTTAAACCAGTGAAATTGTATCTTAAGCAGTACAACTTGACATAAAACATGCTTTGCTTTTTAAGCTGTTTAATTATATTAAAAATTTAATTGGTGTTCTGGCACTTTGTACAGCTTCACAGCTGCATACATGAATTTTGCATTCTCGTTAACTGTGCCTGGAGGTGCCTGGTGACATTGTCGTTGCTGTACACGTTTACACTGTAGAGATGAGAGTGAGGGAATAAGGGGTGGAAGACCTAGTATCTGCCAAATCAAAATCACTGGTGAAAGACGTTCAGAATATGAAGTAAAGGTGGGCCACAGGATTGCTTGAAACAGTAAGGCAACTGTGGGACGAATAAGGGATGCAGATCCATCATCCACTTTGATTTGAGAACTACTGAACACGAAAATCAAGTATGTAGCAGTGCTAAGCTCCTTTATCACACTGAGTTAAAGAAGCTTTCAGCCAAATGAGGGGTTTTAATATGGTTACAAGTATACCAAGTTGCAGATCTGTGAAAACTTCTTCTCTGGTATGTGGATACAAATAGGCAAGCTCATTGTTTATAAATGTTTGTCTGACACCATCTCTTCTCCGTTCCCTTTCCTTCCCCTTTTCTTCCCCTTGTCATGGACGTTGTTCACTTACATTATTTCTTTCATTCTGTGTCTGTGAAGCTTCTCTGCCTTGCTCTAAATCTGCAGTTTTCATGCAGCTTCCTCATCAAGGTACACTCTACTTTCACCATATTTGCACGCAATACTGCTTGATCTGCTTCAGGGTTGGGCTGGTGGCATGAGAAGCAGTTTACCGATCCTTTTGACAGCGGGAATGGCTTCAGTGTAAGTGCTAAGCTGTTGCGTTTCTTGTGCGATGCCAATTGTGTCTGATGATCGAGCAGGCAAAGTCAGTCAGTCACATCTTTAAGAATAAGATCAATTTGGGAATAGAGAAGGAGATGATTGGTATGTGGAACTACTCTGCTGCAGGTACTAAGCTACAGTGAACTATTTCACATGAGCTCGTTAGATGCACTGGAAGTCTGTTGTAACTTCAGTTACACACCACCAGTAAACCGACACGAGTTCTGTGCCCTAAACTGCAGCAGACAGAAGCTCAGTAGAGTGGGTCCTCAACACCACCGGATTGCTACTTCTGTACGGAGGAGTAAGGAAAAGCTGCAGAAGCGGGTTTTTTTGCTCATGCCCATGGGTTGCTTGCTATTCTCATTGGAGTTTGTGGTTTTTGTAAGCACACACCCACGCGAGGAGAGGAAAGGCGATGTAGCCTGCAGCCAGCTCCTGGCTGGTGTTCTGAAGTTGGCCCTATATGTGTGTGAATTGTGGAGTGTGTTCTTTATTCTTGCTAATGCCAATGAGAATCAGTTTCTTATAGGAATGAGACATAACCGTGGGAGATGTCATTTATAGCAGCAGGATTTTGTTCTAACGTTTTGTTCACTGTCAGACATTCCAGTTTTTGCTGCTGACTGCACTTTTACCCTCTTGCATAAAAACACCCTTCCCGCTGTTCATTCCACTGCTGCAGATGTACCACAAGTGTTGAGTGTTGCTAAACCCACATCAGACACTGATTTTGTTGCAGGAATAATGTGACAGCTATACTAAGATACTGCAACATGAACGATGAACTCAGAATAAAAGTAATGATTGTCGGAAGCATGTCTGCATTAAACACAAGTCTCAGCTTTTATATCTTCAAGTTACTGTGTCCAGAGCTGTTAGAGTAACAGCTCATAACCCAGGGCTTTCATCTGTTGTCATCATTGTCAGCATGAAGTTTACACTAAAGCAGTTAATTTTCGAGGGGTTTTTTTATGTGATTCTTTTAGTAAAACATAATAGAGTTGCCTTGTCCTGCAGCGAATGTGCAAAGCTTCTCAGAAAAGTGTATGCACTTGGGTATAGACCTGTCTGGTTTCATCCTTCTCTTGTACTCCCTCAGCCTCCTCCCACCTTTGGTGGAGCTGAACTTAGGCCACAGCAGTTCTTGTAAGGATTTCCAGACTCACCTGCTCTGCATGTTTCCTGTTAATACCATGCTTAGAAAACAGTTTCTTTACTTGTCCTTGTTCCAAGTTAATTGTTGGCGCTCTTTTCTTTTTTTTTTTCCCCTCCCCCTCTCAGTATGCCAGTGCTTAAAGCATTATAATTGGTGTCTACACTTTGACACTTAATTCTTCAAGCAAATACCTGCATCGGTCCCATTTCATTGTACGCAGAGTAAGCCAGCTGAGCCTTTCATTCTTCCTGGCAGTGAGACAGAGTCCTCCCAACATTGATTTGTACGTTATGTACTTTTACTGATCTTTTGTGAGCCGAGATGAGTGGAATTGTAGGTACCTGAATGCACATGAATCTTCTCTAGTAGCAAGCATGAGCCGCTGCCATTGCAGCAGAACCCTGTAGGCTCAGGTACGAGCCTTCCTCACCCCGCCGTTCCCCTGTTCGGAAGCAGTCGTTGATTTTTGGCTTGAAGAAGCCCCTGGACTGGACAGACTGTCATCCTCCCAGAGAATGCAAAAGTCAGAAGAGACTCGAGTCAGACTTTTTGCTCAGTCTTCTCAAAGCTGAGCCAGGAAGGGCTTTGTGGCCTGGGAGACTTAGTGTTCTCAGCGGGTACGGATGCTCTGAGGATGCAGGGGAGCCCTTCATCTGCCGTGTGAACGTTTACGTGTGCCGTTTCCCACATTAAATAAAACTCCCGCTCCTGTTTGAAGAGCTGACTGGGTGAGGTCAGTGAGCAGTTGGTACCCCTGTTCTCACATTGTAGGAAAGCAGCATAGATTGGAACAGATCAGCCAGTGCCCATAGTCCAAAGTATTTTGTCTTTTATTGCTGGAGACAGTTTAACGGTGAATTCAAGCTGCAACTTTAAGGGGGGGGGGGAAAAAGATTTGAACGAGTCCTGTTGAAATGTGCCAAGCTGTGTGTAGGGTGAGTGCCTAGGTCTGTGTTAGCAGGCGTCGTGCTTCAGCATGTGGAGGTGGTTTATGTGGTCGGAGTCCAGGCTCTTGTGGAACACAGGGTCATGCATCTGATCCTGAAAAAAATATTTTTGATACTACAGCACTGCAATGAAATAACTGTATTTAGATTTGTCATTGGAGAGGCAGAAACATCATCGACGGCAAGGCTGTGTTACACTGGGGCCTGGCTGGGTAGAGCTGATTTTCTCACAGCAGCTGGCACGGGGCTGCCTTTTAGCTGCGTGACCAAAGCCGTGCTGCACAGCGTTGGCGCGGGGCAGGGCCTGCTCTGATCCTCGCTCAGCCCCGCTGGGAGGAGGCAGGGTGGGCAGTGGGTGGGGTGGGCGCAGCCCACGGGTTAGTCCGCAACGGCGTGCCGCTCGGTGACTGAGAGGGATGCTGGCGGTCAGCCGTCCTGCACCCAGGACCTGGCTGGGCACGGGGCTGCTGAGCGATTGCGATTGCATCACTTATTTTGTTTTGCTTTTTCTTCCACAAATCCCTCACTTACCTAGACTTTTTATTTTAATCAGGATGCCCAAATTTTCTTGCTTTTACTCTTCCTTTCCTCTCCCTCTGTCCCGCTGGGGTGGAGGGGGATGACCAGCGGTTACATGGTGCTGACCTGCCTGTTGGGGTTAAGCTACCACAAGTAATTAATTCTTTTTACAAGTACATTGTGACTGCTTTCCCAGGCAGGCGGCATCACTGCTGGCTGGTGTTGCCAAGCGCTGTTTGGAATGAACTGCCCCTTGTCAGCATGGCAGAATTCCGCAGGGCTTTGGACCACGATGTCCTTCTTTGTCCGGACTGCTGACACCTGTGCAGGCGGGTCCCCTGCAGCTCTGCCAGGCCCCTCGCTCCAGCCCTGCTGTCCCTCGCCCTCCCCAGGGTCAGGGGGAGCTGGAGCCGCGCTTGGGCCCAGCACTGCCAGAGGACACCCATTGGGGGCCGCCCTTAGAGTTGGGGGATGGCCAAGGCAGGGGCGTTAACCGTGGTCCTTGTGTTTCCCCAGGGATCGACAAGGAGAACGTAGAGCTTTCGCCCACCGCCGGACACTCCAACAGTGGGAGGATGCGCCACGGCTCCGCGAGCCAAGTGCAAAAGCAGCGCAGCGCTGGCAGTTTCAAACGTCACAGCATCAAAAAGATTGTGTGATTACTTCTTTCTAATTTTTTTTCTTTATTTTCTTTTCTTTTGGAAACTGACTGACACATGTGGGCCCTCACAAAGGGCCATCCACCGGTTGTGATGCTGCACTTGATTTCAAAGTTCCCATCCTGTCAGCCGTGTTGCCAGATGATCAACTCTTGAAACATTGCCTGAATTTTAATGCCTTCTGTTCTTGATGTAAGCCGGTGTTTCAGAACTGCCCATATAGATCCTGACGGACTTTGTAGCCGGAGGAGGTGTGGAGTTCTGTAACACTGCAGAACCGTATCGTGTCCAAATACGAAAGCCATTTCTCATACAGTTCTGCCGTGCTTCTGTTATCTGCCTTGTTTCTTCTCTAAAGGAAAGTGTTCATCCTTACTCCTGTTTGCACACTTTTCAAGGTAGTGGCTTTATGAGCCAGGGGAAGTTGCTATAATCCTGGTTTTAGTTCAAACATGTAAGATTTTTAGCTGTGGACTTTTTTTTACCATACTTCAAAGAAACTTACAATAGCCGCAGTACAATGAGCTTAACCAGAGCAGTACATTAGATTAAATTCCTAGTAATTAGCAATAAATGTGAGAGGACAAGGAGGCTGCACGAGTCTCTTCATTCCCCAGACCATAGCTTCACATACCTGGACTGTGTACGGACCAGACTGGACAAACTGGCTTTTTTCCAAAGCGAGTTTTTTTTTGTTGGGTTGTTTTGGGTTGGGGTTTTTTTTTTTTTTTTGGCTGTACTTTAACTGCACTAAAAAAGGTTGTATGGTGGAAAGAAAATCATTGAGAACTGACTGTTGTGCTGTCATTGTAGCAGTGTTGAAAATCTATCGCTTCTTTCTTCCATTTAGCATAAACTTTAGTTTTGCCCTTCCCAACAATACGCACCTTTGAGAAATTCCTGGCAGAGAACCAGTGGGGTCTGGAGGGGGAAATGGAACGCGTTAACGTCCAGCTCTGGGCGACTGTGCTCACAAAGCTGCTTTCGTGCTGCCCAAGCAGTGATACAAAAACAGCAATGTCTGCTGAAGGTACATGAATGTAACAATAACTGACACTGTCAAATCCAGGTTAGGTGTGAATGTTTGCAGTGCAATTCCTGGGATCAGTACAGACATCTGCAGTCCAACCCGTCCTGCAGAACGTTTGAGGGGTTCTAGATCGTGAGGGTCCGTACGTGGGGGTTACACAAAACTGAAGTTGCTGTCACTGTGAAAGACTTGTCAGCTACAGTCGTATGTCGGCGATGGACGACTGTGATAACGTGCTGCTATGTTGATGACGCGTGAAGGCGCAGCGCTGGGTGCTGCGCGGGCTGAAAGCGTGCAGAGCGCTTGGCCGCGGAGGCGAGCGGAGGTTCTGGTGGAAGGGCCTGTCGTTGGGTGCTCGTTGGAGGGCTGCGGCTATCTCCTGCTGAGGAACAGCCACGCTTCCCAGTTTCAGGTCCCTGTTGTATGTTAGAAATTAACAATCCATAAGTGGCTTTAAGGAAAAGCAAGTATATCCACTATATAAAATAAAATCCTCTAGTGCAATTTTGTTAGTGGCTTTCAGTAAATCAAACTCCACAGCTAAATTACTAGAGAATGGTACAGTTAAGTGTTTGGATTTTATTGATATAGCACATAACTCACATGTATCCACACAGTAACTATGTAACATTTATGTAAATAAAAATATCTTTATTGTATTGATTCATAAAATAACAATTTAATTTCTTTTAATTTGTTTACAGTCCTGGAAAGACTATGAACACTGACTTAATATGCAAGTAGTTTTGTCAAAACTAAAGGAAAACTTAGAATTAGCAGTCTTGAAATAGACACGTTAGAAAATGGGAAGAATTGTGCAATTAACCAAATTTTTTTATTCTTGGCTATGTAGGAGCTGCAGTGAAGTGTGGTTACTGAACTGATACACAACTATGAACGGGATTGTGAGGCTAGAACTGAGTTTAGGAATAGAGCAGTGACTCATGCCATGTCCTAAGCTGCTCCTCATGTAAAACTCTGGGAGTTGTCGATTTAAAAACCGTTCTCATCTCATATGTTGAATTGCGAAGAGCCACCCTCAGCATTGCTGCCAGTCTGTGCTTGGTTGTGCTGAACTGAGCTAATTTCAGCCTTTTCCTTTTTGTTGAAGACAATGAAAGGTAGAGGCCTGAAGGATTTGTAGGTAGGAGGAAAAAGAATCTCTTGTAAAGGTAATTTGCCATTAGAGAAACATAATTTTCAGTTGTTTCTCCTACGAGCAGATTTTCTTTCAACAGAAACAGTAATTCCAGATGAACCACCAAATCAGTTTTGTTTGGACTGGGTGCATTTGAGAGCAACTCTTTTTCAGTATTTTGCATTGTCTGTATTTAAAAGGCGTCCCTAAATTAGAATTAATGCATTCTTTGAAATACATATAATGTGAAATCAAAACAGACAGTGACTAACGTTACCTTTCATGTGAGAACTAGAACTACTCCAGGCTCTCAGTCCCAGCTGAAAAAGACAGTATCTTCATAAAGTCAACAAAATTTAATTTATTCTGTTTCCTGGAAGGAGGGGGAGTCTTTCGGTGTGTTCACTGCATGGTTCAGTGAGGACCTGAACTTCCTTAGAGCAGGGGTGTCAAACACGTCGGGTAACGGGGGCCGACACTGGGCGTGATGGCAGTCGATGGGCACAGATGGGCGCCCCGATACACAGGGACGTTGTCTCCCACCGTCAGTCACTGGGAAGCTTCTGCTTAGATCGTGGGGGGAAACCATGGCCTTTAAAGATTAAACTCCTATTAGTAATTAGTTGTTCAGTGCCTTACTGTCACATTCAGCACTTGGCCTGCTCCCTGTAACAGCTGCTGCTGTTATTTTGCCTTTTGGTTTTCTTTGTTACTTGCTCTTCCTGTTGTGGATACTCTCTGTGCTGCTCCGTTCCATTCCTGTGAGCGCCGCGCTCGGCGCCCACTCCAGCCATCTTGCGTGCTCTCCTCACCCGTTACTCCATTTGTGCTCTGCGGGATCAGCAGGTAGCTGCTGGTGGTGATGTGGCCTCGAAACCTGATCTAATGAGCAGGAGACAGATCTAAGAGTTCCCACCTTTGAGTCGCTGCTTCAGGCAGCCCGCAGACTACCGGGCAGCCGCTGCTGCGTGGGCTACTCAAGTCACTTCTTGAAGGCTGGTTCTGCAGCCGTGGAGTCTGTGCACTCCAGAAAGAAAACTCAGATTCAGAAAAAATCCAATTTTAACATGTGGACCATTAACTACATCACAGGGACTGTATGTTTGACACCCCTGTTTTAGAACACGTTATCCATTACACACTAACTACAGTTAAGTACTGTAAAGATGATTAACGTTTTATGTTCGTATTTTCCCTGACTTAAAGATAATTCAGTAGTATTTGAATAGTGCATAACCTACCTGTTAATTATGCCAATGTTTCTGCTTTAATGTGCATGAGGTTTCCAAGAACAGGAAACATTTCAAATAAGTATTGTGGACTGAGCACCTGGGAGCGTTCCAGTGCTCTATTCCTAACTGGGTTGTAGGTTTTAGGGCTTTTTCTGTTTCATTTAAGGTTCATTTTTTTCAAATGTAATGAAGCACGTCTTATTGTTATGCAACAAATTTACCACAGAAAGTCACTTCTAGTGTTGGTCCCACAATTTTTTTTTTAATGCAGTATATTCACCTGTAAATAGTTTTTGTGTAAAATTTGACAGAAAAGTATATTTACTACACTGTAAATACATGTGACAATATATTGTATTATTTTGCTTTTTTTGTAAAGCAGTTAGTTGCTGTATATGTATAACATAAAAATTTGATTATTCTAGTGTTAGTAACTGTTAACTACTACTACTCCTTCCTGCTGTTGCGTTATGTCATTTAAAAAAATGCTGTGTACTATAAACTTACACTGTGTATGGTATCTTACTGTTTCCATTCGGGCCTCGACTTTGAAAATGTTTCCTTGATCCACAATCCTGTTCATATTGTAAGCAAGTGTGCGACAGCTGGCAAGAGCCCGGCCGATCCAAACACAGTGGTAACTGTAGGTAAAAATGGTAGAAACCTGGTTTCGGATAATTATTGTTCACCCCATTTTCCCCTCATGTATGTACTTTCCCTTTTTTTTTTTTTTTTTAAGTAAAATGTAAATTCAACCTGCTTGAAGTTGTTTGAAGGTCATTCACTTGTGCTGCGGGACGACGTTGGTGTGCTCTGAAATCCTTTTTCTTGTGACAGCGAGGTTGGGACAGGTTCTTTGGGCTGGACCAAGGGCCCCATTGCAGCACGCATTGGATCAGCCCTAGTCCCAGACCTGGAAACCCACTTTCTCTGGGGAAAATCAGATTCCAGTCGAGATCCAGTGTCTCGGATTTGTCTTTCCAGAGCACGCTGCTTCTATGTGTGTGTGATCCTGCACAGTTCTAAATAATGGCAAAACTGATTGCCTGTGGATAACTGAGGACAGAATGAAGCCCATTGTCATAAATTCCATGTCACTTCAATAAGATTATCATAATTGAATAATAAATCAGAGTATTTCTTTTTAAAATGTAAATTTAATATTTTAATAAAACAGCTGCTTGGTCTTTAAAGAACATTTCAGTATAATTTGTCTATTTGAGCTTTTCTAGCTTGGAAGCTTGAAGTTTCAACTGTCACGCAACTTTTATGACAAATGATTAACCAAATCTATTTTTCTTTTAGGGGAATATATTACTTTCCTATTAAAAATGTATAAGTACTTATATTCTGGCTTTGTGAACCGTAAAAGGATGTAAAAACACATTAAAGCGTGACTGCATTGACTTCTTCTGAGACATCTTATTGTTCCTGCATACTGACCATACCCCAAGGCCTGCTCAGTTGAAAATGGACGGACAGTGGAGCAGGCACGTGGGCCAGGTGCGTCGTTGCAGTGCTCCTGCTGTCTGCAGGGAGGGCATGAAGGGACGAGCAGCAGTTTCTGAATCGTTAAATTTTGGGAGCACTTTTTCTGTACTCCAGAGGAAATGTTCATTAATCTTAAATCTGAAATAGCAGCACTGACGAGAGCAGGGAGCCATGCAGATTTTTCCTGAAAAACACGTACTAAATCACTGCTGCTAAAAACACTTTTCAAGTCCCCTTTTGGATCTCCCTGCTATTTGAGATCACAAAATACACTGTAGCCACAGTGAGGGAGTGAAAGGAGAAAATTTTATTTTGGTTACACCTTTACACAGTTGGAAAAACTATATTTAGGGAAAAAATTGCACCCTTGGAGCAAGCAGTTCTTTCTTAGGAAATTGCTTCAACATCCCTGCCCAGCTGATGCTGCTAAAATATTTTACAAAGGAAAAAAAAAAAGTAAAAATTCAGAACTTTTTTTATGTATAAATTCTGTTGTAGAGTTAAGTAGGGCAAAATTGTAGAAATGGGAAGAGAAAGGAAGCTGTTATTTGCAGGCAGTAAGACTGACCCATGATGTGAGTGGCTAATTACTCAATATTAAGCTGTCTCCCTGACTGGCATAAATATTTCCAAGTACCTCTGACTTGGAATAACAAGCCTTCACAGATAGCTAGCCATCTGCTAGCTAGCCCAGAAGTTTCATACTGAACTGCTAATTTGCTAAGTAGGAGACTCTTAAGCACACTGAAAAACTGCAAAGAAACGTGCACAAACATTAAAATGAGAAGCTCTGTCCCAGCACTGGGGGGATGCTGCCACTACAGGAAACCACGGTGGGAATCTTGTGCAGAATCTGCCGCCTCTGACTGTCAACATCAGCGCTAGGACTGGCCTCGGCCCGGGCTGCTTCGCAGCTGGGAGCAGCTGGCTGAAGAAAATGCATCAGATGCTAAGGGAAATGGCTGTCCTGCCTGTCACAGCGAGCTGCTGTGAGGGTGGGGAGGCAGCAGCAGATCTTTGCTGGCGCTGGCTGCCCCTGGAATGGCTTGGAGCCATCAGGGAAGGTGACCAAACGCTGCCATGGGTTAACTGCTGTGACAGCGACAGAGTTCTCATGCATGAGACCAGGTGAAATCGGATCCCTCATGTCCTGCAGTAGGGAATGTTGCTGCAAGTTGGTCACTTCAGCCATTGTCAAATGCTTTGTATTTTTCCATCCTACCCCCAGACCCATCTATGTGGGAAAGGTGGACAAAGAACACATGAACCTAAGTAAATACGATGTGATTAGTCACCTGCTGTCACTGCACTAAAAACTAAAGCCAACCTCTTGTAGCTATGAAGAGTGCTGCTGACTGTTCCGTTTCAAAGCAACAATGGCCCTTTCCCACCACTGAAGTTCATGATTTATAGGTGTGAATCCTTTGTGCCTTGGAACATCGGTTTCTTCAGTTGACTGCTGCTATGTTTAACAAGCTCTCAAATAAAAAGAAATCCCAGAGTTGTGCGGGTGGAGGGTGTAGAATAACATCTCCCGTGATGTGACTTGTTAAAACAAGCACGGGTTTGTTCTTCAAAGCAGTAATGAAAAAGGCGGCTGATGACTGCATCTTTAGGGATATTCAAATGATAGCGCTATAAATAGCGATGAGTAACTATACGTTCAAGAAAATCCCACTGAACTATTAAATTGTATTTTCATTTTTTTCCCTCATAATGTATTTTCTGTCAGAAAAACTAAAAATACCTGCTCTGCTGCTTCTACCCCCAGTTAGTGTTCTTGGAGAACAAGGCCTGCCCAGGAGGTCTGGGTGCTCAGTAGAGCCCTCACGTGTCCCCTGAAGAAGTGACTGCCCAGACCTCCACGGCCTGTGAAGGTGCAGGTAAATGAACTGGACGGGTCCAGAAGAGGTGGAGCAGGGACGGGCCTGACTGGGAGTGAGTTTTCCAAGATCTAGTTCATCAACTCTGCTTCCTGGGGCTACTGACATTTAAGATAGAAGATGCCAGGCATGGGTGCCTCTGCCTCACCTGTTCTGGGCTCCATTCCCTTTGCCCTAATTTGCCTTCTGTGAGGTTCCTCCGCTTGCTGGCTGTGCTCCCTAGCTCCTTGCAGTATCAGCCATGGGGGGTTTTTTCCCCCTTTCTTGGTGATTCCCAGATGCCCCTCACCCCTCCTGGAGCCCACTCTGAGACTGCCGTTCTAATTTCCGAGGCCTGGGGTACATTTAGTATAGGATCAGGCAAGTAAAAGAGGAGGCTTTCACCTCTCCTCGAGGGTTAGCGCATGCAAAGAGGGTGCAATAAGTTCTGCGTAGTGTGAGAGAGACCCACCCAAGTGTCTATAAACAGGCATGACTGAACATGGGCCAGAGACAGCACAGAAACAGTGGCTCTGAGCCAAAGAGGCCAGTTCAGAGCAACGCAAAACATACAAAGGCTTGAAGGCCCCACAGTACAAACACGAATGAGGCCCCTGGGGTGGCTGAGGCAGCACAACAAGAAGGGAAGGAATTTCCCAAGGAATTGCCCAAACCAGTTAGCATCCATCATGCAGTAGGGATCAAAGAGCAAAGGCTGCCTCTGTGCTGCTGAATCCTGCTGTACGTTGAACTACTCACACGAAGAGATGCTCATGGGAAGGGGAGAAGCGGCCATCCACCAGCTCTGCGCACTCTGTCCTTCCGAAGGCTGCACTGCACCTTGTTCTCTAGGGCTGCTTCTCCTCTGCTCTCCCTCCAGCCAAGCCCATCCTTGATTTTAACTCCCGGTCTCACACGGTTCCTGAAAAAGGGAAAAATGGCTGCTACCCCCTCCATCCACTGCAGTGCAAACCCAGCCGCACTGCTGTGAGGCGGTACAGCAGAGGCGGGCACAGCTGTGTGAAGCGACCCAGTGCCCACCCTACCTGCTGCTGGGAGAGGAGAGCTCTGCCGTGGCTGCAGAGCAGGATACGAGGAGCACCACGATGCACCCCTTGCTGCTGACAAAGGCAAAAGAAGAGAGCAGCCGTTACAGACAGGCTGGCGCTGAGCGCAAGGCACCTCCCGTAGCACTCTAAGGACTGTCTCAAATACCCAGCAAAGCAATTCAGCACACACACCACTGTTGGCCCTTATGTTCCGGTTCTGTTTGAGATGTTAATGGCCATACCTGTAACTTACAACAAAGAAGAATAAATTGGCCTCAAGGATGCTGAGGCACCTTTCTTGTTCGCTTCTTGCTGGGAACTTTTGTTTGCTTTTTAAATAATCATGAAAATTGAACTAGCAGGCTAGAAAGCTGTTGCCCACTCATGAAAAATTCAGGCATGAACTGTTTCTGTGAGAACATGACTTGTCAGACACAGAAGTGGTTAATCGTTCTGTTAGCAATTTTTTGTTTTATTTGACATCAGTATAACTTTATTATTACTCACTAGAATATATTTTTCTTCTCGCTATAATGCTTATGGCCTTTGCTGTAAGAGCTCAGCTATGCACTGCACAGAGAGCAAGACACTGGTTTTGTCCCAGGACCTTAAAATCTTTATGGTCACCACGTGTGTCTGGCACAGGCTGTCTTTGTGACCTTGGACAAATCTCTTAACATCTTGTGGTCAGGCAACGTGAATGCCTGAATTGCCCAACTGTAACCTGCAACTGTAACTGTAACCTGAACTGCCCAAGGATGGCTGTCACTTGGCAGAATTCTTAACAAACTTCTGAGATCTTCAGATTAAAGACATTAAAAGGGCAGAGTCTTAACATTGTTGCATTTTTTCCACTTCATGTGTGGCACAATTTATAGTCTTTAAGCAGATATTTATTACTAATTTCTGATTGCTCTAAACAAAAAGATTGAGGCGAGTCGGGAACTTTTCACAGAAAAATACTTACACAAATTACTAATTTAGGAAGAACAATCCTGCCCAATAAGGATTCTGTGATTTTTCCAAGTTACTCATTTACACTCTCTAATGTACTAACTGCTTGCTGCACACATTTGTAAATAAACAACTGAACAGGTTCAACTCCAGCCGGCCTGGTTAGTTAAGCCAATAAAAGTACCCTGGTGTCCTGCTGTTAAGGTGTTTACAACAGAAGATTTACTGCATCATTACATCATGTAGAGCATGCTGTTTACAGCCACGCAAGCTCATAAGAGCAGAAGACGCTTTGCAGAATTAAAGACTGGAAAAAGGAAGTAGGCTAATTTTGGAGTAATCTATTACTTCTAGATGAAAAGGAAGACCAGGCTTTCACAGCTATAAGGAGACTGATGCTTTCCTAAACCACTGAGCTCCCACTGGTTACCACCAGGAAATTACTCTGGTTTGTAGTCTCACTTCTCCATTGCTCTGCTGTTCCCTGTCTGCCTCTTCTTGCCCCAAAGCACGATGAGCCATCTCTCCCTGGCCTATTTCTTCCCTCTGACTTTACCTCTGTGTTTCCAAAAGATGAAAAAGCAGCCTAAATTGTTCCATTGGGAAATCCTGAGCCATCTGTTACCACGAAGATGGGGCCAGTGACAAACCAAGAACAGTTTCCTCTTCATTGCACACAATGCAGAACCAAATCCTGAAAAACTGCAGGTACAGCAGTGTCCCAGGGGCCACCCCGGTGCCCAGGCACAGTAGGTGCCCTCTGATTTGTGGCAGAAGCGAATACAGCGCCAGGCTGCACAGGAAGGAGGAGCACCTGGCAAAAGCTGACTCCTGTGACTCTGCCTTTCCATGCAACTGTGCTGGGTTATGTGAAGAGAGGATTCACCACTGCCAAACTGCTCTTCCCACACAGACCCAGCTGGGAGGCCAAACTCCTCCCCTCCCTGGTGTTACAGTGTTAAGTGACACAGAAATTAACACTGGTCGCCCATAAAGGTCAGCACAGAACTTTTCCCAAAGCATGGCTGCTGCTCAGATTGCTCCAGCCACACCCCAGATCCTTTTCCTCTTTCACACCAGGCTGCTGTGCAAACTCCCAAGCTCCTTAGAGTAAGTACAACTATTTCCCACAGTCTCCTCCAAGTGACTTGCACAGAGCTGTCTTGAAAGCTACTGTCAAACAAGCCCCTATGCCCTGAAGAGCGCTCCAGCCCAGCAACAAGGAGCCATGCTTTTCTGCTGTGTATCCCCCCACCAAAGCCTCAGAGATTCCTTGGGACACAGAAATCATTTACACACTGTATTTTCTCGAAGGATGCAAAAAGCCATGGGGAAAAACTTTGCAAGTATTCAACAATAAAATGAAAACGAGAGTCTCCACTAATTCCAACCCTGTGCTACCTTGCTCAAACACTGGTTTTCATTCCTTATTCTGGTTTGGCCTCGGCAGACAGCACCTCCAGTCCCGCGCTGCTGCAGGTGCCTTCTTACTGTCTAGTTCCGTCATCAGCTAAGTGTTTGCAGCATTTGCCTGTAACTTTGTGTAAAGCACAGATTCACCACCCTTTTACTCGTTTGAACAGCATGGTGGAAGTCAGCAGTGTCTGGCTGTGTTAGGAGACAATCAAGTGCCTTGCCTCTGGGGCTGAGACGAGCCTGGTGATCACAGCAGAGAACAGGGCCGAGCAGTTGGCGCGATGAGGGTGCTGAGGCGCAGTCTTTCAGAACTACGAGAGGACGAGGAGCAAAGAGCCGTTCCGAGCCCTTTGAAGAGGCGAATCAGATACCCAAGGCCTGGCCGAAGCAGCAGGCACGGCAGGTCCTGCAGCGGGAACCCCTCCACGGCAGCAGCTGCTGGGCCGCTGGCATTGGCGCGGGCCGCTCCCCGCCTGGGCGTGAGGGACGCCACGGGAGCCGGCCCGGGCGCCATTACCGCCTGCGGGCCTGGGCAGCACCTCGCCTCTCCGCTCGCCTCACGCACAGAGGGACGCCTCTGCGCCGAGCCCCGCGAGCCCCGGGGGAGGGAGGGAAGCGGCGCGGCTCGGCCCGGCTCCCTCCCGGAGCGGCGGCAGCGATCGGGGCGGCAGCGATCGGGGCGGCCGGGCCGGACCGTGGCGGGAGGGGCCGCTCCGTGCCTCGCGCCGCTCCCCTCAGGCGCGCCGGGCCGTGCGCAGCCGCGGCGCGCGGGCGGGGCGGGGCGGGGCGGGCGGCGCTCTCTCGCGAGAGGGGCGGGGCAGACCGGGCGGGCGGGGCAGACCGGGCGGGCGGGGCGGGGCGGCGGCGGCCGCTGCATGTCCCGGCCCGGCGGCCCGGCCGGGCTGCACGTGGGCCTGGCGCGGGGGCGGCACCGGCTCCGGGCATCGGCGCGGGGCGAGCGGCGCCCTGCCGGATCACCCGTAAGTACCGGCGGCCGGCCGCCTCCTGGCCCCCGAGGCGGCGGCGGGGCCCGCTGCGCCGGGCTGTCAGCCGACCGGCTCCCCTCTGTGCGGCGCCGCCGCTCCCGGCCGGGCGGGGGGCGCGGGCGGCGCTGTCCCGTCTCGTCCTGTCTCCCCCGGGGTGCCGCCCGGCCGTGCCCGCAGCGGGGGCGGGCGCCGTGCCCAAGGTCGGCCCCCGGTGCCCGGCCCCGAGGTCACCCCGGTGGGGTGGGGGTGTCTGCGGCGGCGGGCGCGGGGCGGCGGGCCCGGGGCGTGGGGCGCCGGCGGCCGGTGTCCCGCAGCGCTCTGAGGTCGGCGGCGCCGTCCCGCTGCAGCCGTCCCGGCGGGGCAGGCAGCGGGGCGGCCGCGGACTGGGGGGCGGGTGGCGGCCTCCCCTGCCCTGCGGCCGGCCGGGCCGCGCTGGCTGGTTGCGGCCGTGGCCAGCAGGTCCGGCCGTTGGCGAGCTGCTCACGTGCTGCCGTGGCCGCGGTGGGCTTGTAAACCAGCGTGGAACGCGGGCAGGAGCAAAGAACTTAAATTATATTGCTGCTGAGGAAGGAATGCTTCAGTAGCCTCACTTTCTGGAAAAGTCCATGTTGTTTGACACCTTTTTTTTTTTGTTTTGTTTTTCCTTTTTTTTATTTCTTCTTCTTCTCCATCCTTGACGCCAGTAAGGTCTAAGTTACTCACGTTCCAGAACAGGGCAACTTGATCCATGTCTGCCAAAGTTCTTTATCGCAGTCTAGTAAGCTAGACCGTGAAGCAAGGAGCGCAGAATGAGTAGACTCTCAGTAAGGGCATCCCCTCTATGGAAGTTACCGGTCATAATAGGTAACAGCAACAAAAGCTGCATTTAGCCGCGGTCCATCTGTTACGGAGAAGTGAGGGGCTGCAGAACGGGAGTAATCCTGAATTTCTGTTTTTGCAGGGTTGTGTGCTGCCCGGGCAGGTTGCGGCTGCGCTAGCACCTGCTGAGCGCTTTCAGTGCCTCCTGGACTTTGTCTCTGGTGAAAGGAAAGGACTTGTGGCTGGGGCTGCTAGTAGCAGGAGAGGGTAACTTTCCTTTTCTTCTGTTTGCTTTGTGCCTGTGAATGATCGGGCACATGGCACACCGGAGTGCAGCACAGCTCACGAGGTGGTATGGCCCTTCCTTGGTAGCACGAAGACTGGGGCTGTTGGTGCCACTGAACTTAGCTTGCGCCTCTGCTGGGGGTCACTGTGCCACCCACTGCGAGTCACTTAACTCCTCGTTCTATAATGAGCTTCCTGTGTAAAAGGTGAAATGTTGTGCAGGCGTCTGCTGAGCTGCTGTACCTGTCATCTGGTAACATCAGCGTACCTATGATTCTGTAAAGGGATAGTACAGCTTCTCTACGTGTATCTGATGGCACAGTTTAGTTCTTGATTAATTGGTTTGCCTGCACATGCTACCTAGAGCACTGGAGGAAATGGCAGGTCTTTAGAAAGTTAAAAGGAGCAAGAAGCCTGTAGAACTTGAGCTGTGCTTGAAGCCTTCCAGAAGCCCACCTTCTTGCATCGCTTGCTATCCCAGTACCACTTGCTTGACAGTCTCTCAGCTTTTGTTTCAGTGTTTCATTATTTTGAAGCTTTTGAAGGACTTCCCAAAGCTGTCATGGGACGCCAGTGGTGGGGGATTCTGGCACATAAATCTCGCCAGGGTTGTAATGTTATCTTGTACAACAGGGCTACAGGCTTTTTGCTCTCAGGTGTGAAGCAAACGGTATTGTTAGGTTTGGAGAGACGGTGTGGGTGGTGTTGCTGGAACTCACTTGTGTTCTGGTAGCTGCCTTTCTCAGGTGTGCTCCCCTGAGTCACGCTGAGTTTAGATACCCATCCTAGGAGATGAGTTCTTTCTTAAAGATCTCTGGAGATGCTTTGAGATACTAATTCTGAAAATCATCAACTGCCTAGAAAGCCTTGGCTTTAACCTAGACCATGATGTCTGAAATTAGACAGCAGGAATTCCCCTCACCACCCAGGGTGATCCACCACAGTATGTAGGTTCCCAGTTCCCACAGATTCTCTTGGGAGTTAATGGTGACAGGATTTTGAGGATTGCAGCCAAAGCTGTTCAGAAACAGAAGTGGTTGGTTTGCTATGTTGAGATTTTTGTGTTAGTTTTGAAAACATTGCAGGCTGACTTTGGGGGTGTTTGAGAGCAAGTATACTTTTGCAGTAGTGGTTATCTGCAGAGCATAATGCTTTAAAAGCAACATACCCCGCTTATGTATGATTCTCATCTTTCATGTGCACTTAACAGATGGGAAAAAATTACTTAAGGTATTTCTAGTGTTCAGGGAGACTGCTCTAACATCAGGGCTGATATATCCCAGGTGACCTTAGCAACATCTAGAAGTAATAAAAACCCATTAATTAAAACATTAATTATGGTTTAATTGTTTAATGTTTCAGATCTAATGACTAGCCTTTTTTAAAGTGCTGATTTCTATCTACAGTGCTTCTGTGAAACTCTTAATGCAAATGGTTGGTTAAACTTCATGAAGCGATGATTAACTTGAGGCTGAGATACTTGGAAGGAGCTATTTCATTCAGCAGGTGCTTATTTCCTGGAAATTAAGGCTGTTGAGTTTGCTTCTCCTGGGGATTGCTGAAGGTGATATGTTTGCATGTCACTTACTGCGTTTGCAAATGGTCTGTCTTCAGCTGTTTAACCGTGTTTTTTTTACTGTCCACTACATGGATTCAGTGTAACTTTGCTGCTCCTGCATTTTGTATCCTGGCTGGAAACTGACTCTGAATTTATGAGCCCTGTACGTTCCTATTAGCAGAGTTGAATACTTCATAAAAGATTGTGTAAAATCATTCTTCAGCAAACAAACCACTGCTGCTAGACCCGAAGAGGTCCTGATTGCCTTTGACCTCTGCTGCCACCTGGCAAATGAGGATGAGAAACTTGCCATGTGCTGTAACTGATTTTTGACTCCCTGTGTATAAATAGCAGCAGTTCCTGGCAAAAGCTCATGATCTGCATGTGCCTCCTGTATCGAGGGCATTAGCTTTGCATAGGGATAAATCTGTGAATTGGAAACTTGAAATCTCAGGAACAAGGTTTGGAGTGTGTATCCCCAAAAATCTTAGGGCTGTGACCCTGCAGTTTCCCCCTTCCTTAAAGAGGAGGAGCCTGTTGTTATGAGCTTGGACTTGTATTCCGTTTCTTGTTGAAATGCTGGGTTAGGAAGAATTCTTTTGGTGTTCAGGGGTGCAGGAAAGAAACTTGCACATCCCTTCCCAGAAGTATTTCAAGCTGAATGGAGTACAGTGTTCTCTTTGCTGCCTGGTAAAGAGGATGGACTCCAGTCTCTTGAGTTGGAGTACCGATTTTATATTCCCTGTGTTTCCTTCAACTTGATGTGATGGTAGGAAGGTCACTTAATCTGTGTCTCTGCTTTGCTTTTTTAAAAAAGGGCAGCCGAAGCTGAGGAAAGGAGGCAGCCTGCAATCTTTGGGGGAAGCCTTTCTGTGTGTGAGAACAGCCCCTGGTGTAACTTGGGCGAGGGCTTGTAGGCACTACTGTAATGCGGATCAAAGTGAAGCACGTCCCTCTCTGATTAGGTCTCAAGTAATGTTGTGTGGCTTCCTGTAGCAACCTTGTTAATGCACACAAGTTACCTCCCTGCTTGTTGGGTCTAAATGACTAGTGAAACCTTTTGCTGTTCCTTCCCAGCGCAGATGAATACAGGGTGCCTTATTCACAAATGTTTGATGTTCTTCCTCTCTGTGTGCTTCTGCAACTTACTCTCTAGCCAAGCCCTGGGCACAAGGCTTCCAGCTGAATGACCTGGTTTTTTGCTTTTCTGTTTCATTCCAGCTCTTGTTTTGAGAAGCTCTTTATCAAGGTCTTGTTGCTGTGCACAGTAAACATTCTATGAGCAGGTCTTGCTGCTGTTCTCCAGATACCTGTTTGGTCTCAGTACTGCCTGTGTTCTCATCTCTTACAGCAGTATCAGTGTGGTGTGATGTAAACTTCACCGTTTTGTCCCCTTCAAAATTCATGCTTGTGTTTTGTCTTGTGTACAAAGAATACTGAAAGCCTTTGGTTAGTTTAGTCTCTACTCCTGAGCATTGTGCACGCTGTATAGATGCCAGGCATTTGACTTAACTGGTTGCTTTTAAATTTTAATCTAGAAGCGGCACACACTATACTATGTTGTCCTTAGCAAGGGCTGCATTGGCTTCATTGGTGCAGAAGTAAACACAAAATACCAAGTGTTGATGCCCCCCCGTGCCCGCCCCCGCCCCCCCCAAAAAAAAAATAATCTGGAAAATAATTTGGTTTATTCTCCAGCCTGGGTGGAAACGTGGAAAGAATTACAGGTGCTAAAATCTGGATCTGGATTTGGGGAAAATTCTGTTAATGTGTTGGTAGATTATAAAGATAATAAAAACTGCTTTGCTTGTACCACGGAGGACTGATTTTCTTTAGTCTTTTATGAAAAATGCTTTTACAAATGTTGAGTCTGGACTGGTACATATGTCAGAGGTAGCTGTTCAGAAAGAATCCCAACAACTGATGTCTTAGCCTCTTGGCTGTAAAAGTGGTATTCGTTCCTCAGTCGTGGGGAGGGTTAGTCTGAATCGGAAAGCTTTCTCTGCACTGTTAGGCTGGATGATAATAGAAAGGTCACGTGCCCTCTGGCTTCTCTGCTGAAGTCTTCTGGCTAGCTAGGAGAAGCAGAAACTTTTGGTCTGGCTGTTTCTGGAGCAGACTCCGCAACTGGCAAAAAAAAAAAATAACTCCACCCAATTTTGAGGAATAGCCAAGCAAGGTAAAGGTGGTATGGGTGAAGGGGTGCAAAAGCAGTTTCTGAAGTTTGCTTCTGTATCTGAGAGACCTTTCTGGCAAAGCAGTGAAAAATTGATCTTGCCTTCCTCTGTAATAGAGGATTCACAGGGAGACGCTAGCTTGGTTGAGTAACCATAAATAATGAAACAATTGGAGCAAGACAGTAATAAGATATAAATTGGAGTAAGGAGTGTGATAATCTGATAGGGGTAATGTTAATCACATAGTGTAACCTGTGGCTTGTTGCACAGTGGGAGTGATCAGCTCTGCACCTTGTGTTACTCCGTTAGGCAGTGCAGGGTGGCGAGGGTCGCTGGCGGTTGGTGTTTGCATCTGTGTGAGCTTTTCAGTGGTTTCCAAAACATATGTGAAAAAACTCCACAACCCTATAGTTTGTCTAGGCTGACAGTTTTATTGTAAATGTCTGCTGTTGGGCATGTAAACAGAAATTGTTCAGGGTCTTGCTTTGAAGTGATGCTGCTGGAGCTGTGCTGGGCTCCTGAGTGGGAGTAAGTACACAGCAGCAGTGACTGTAAGGCAAAATACTAATAAAGCCTGAGCCATCAGTGTAGTGGCTTCAGGTGCAAAGGAGGAGAGTAGCTGTTGTGGGAACATCAGTGAAGCTGATTATGCTGAAAGCAGTTTTTATCGTAGAGATAAACAACCCTCTCCAGGCGGGAGGAGCCGGTAGGGGAAGTGCAGCAGCTCCAGAGGCTTTGGACTGGAAACAATTGGTTTGTAAAAGCCAGAACCAGTGTGAAGTGCTGGATGCCCCAGTGCCATTTCCCAGTATGCAGGGCCCCATGCAGTCCTGCACCAAAAATAGTGCGGACCTCACATGCTGTATGCGCTTGCCCTGCACCAGCAGCCACTTCCACTTCCTTCTGGCATGCCAGGAATCCTGGCTAAATGTCACACCTTGTATCAAGGCACAGCCAGAGAGCTGCAGCTAGGACATGAGGCTTTTCCAGCTTGCTAAAGAATCCCCACAGTAGGTCAGGGTAGGATTAAAACACCAAGGGGAGAGTAGGGGTCAGTCAGCTCTCCAAATCTGTATCCTGGCTTGATTTATGGAAAACTCCTGGTAAAGATAGGGGAGATGAGGACAAGAACGAACGTGCACACTTGCCTACCTTTAAAAAGAAAAAAAAAAAAAGCCCAGGACAGTCAATGTACTTATTCTACTTGTTTGCATTAGGGTCCCAGAGCAGTTTTAAGCCACCTTGTTTCTGTAGCCAGGACAAACAACCCTGTGGTATACACATCCTTCTAAGGTTAGAAATGTTTGCAGCACAAGGCTTGCAGAGAAGCCAAATAATTCATCCTCAGTATCAGAGAGGAGAGCTCAGCAAGCACTTGCTCCATGTTTTCAGGGCTTTCTACACACAAAAGGTCTGTTCTGAGGCAGGCTGCTTCAAGGCTCTACAAGAAGAGACACAAGGACAAGTCCCAAGTGACTGAGCCCCCAACTCTGCAGGGACATAGCCTGTGGTGCTGCCAGCCCCTGCCTCCTCCTCTTCCCTTCTGCCCCAGCACTTGAGAGATTATGCTTCCAGACTCTGCAAGCTGTGGAAATCAAGGCTGAAATTAAAGGCCGTCCTGAAGGATCACAAAGCAAACAAGCAGGCAGCTAAATGGGTAATGTAGCATCGCCAGCAAGGCTAGGGTGCCTCCCCGCAAACCCTATAGCTAGCGATACAGCACTCGGGGAAATAAATACTGTCTGGGTGAAAGAGAATTGGACGAGGCTGGCACAGTTAAAACTAAACCATGCGGGCTCTTAAAATTTTCCATGCTAAAAATAACCAGTAGCCCATGCTCTGCCTTACAGGAGGCATAAGAACAGGAGCTGACAAAAACTTAAGGGACTGGAGACCCTACCCTTAAGATAAATTACAGCCCAGAAACAGACGTGGACATACTTGACCCGACCTTGGCATAAGGCATATTTTGATCTGAAGCAAAACTGGGAAGTGCAATGTCCAAACTGCAGCTTCTTTCTTTGTCATACAAAGATAAAGGAGGCAGATGGCCCGCGATGGAGGGGATGACCTGCCTCCTCCAGGTCTGGCTCTGGAGTGCTGTTCAGAGAGGTGTGCTATCCCCACGAGCTGTGGTGCCAGAATTGCAGAATGGCTTTGTGGTGTCAGAGCAACCTGCAATAACACGGGGCTGGAGCCCCTGGCATTACGCTCCTGGTCGCTGGGGGTGTGGGCCGCAAGGCTTTATGGCCTCTCCCACGTTCTCCTCGCAGGCCAGCCTGGTGTCCTGCCAGGGAGCATCACCCAGAAGAGACAGCTCAGAAAATAAGCCTGCAAACATTCCAAGACTGGTAGGAGCCAGGCAAGCTAGATTTAAGACTGGATCTTATTTTAAGTAGTAGCAAACAGGTCATTTTCTTATCCTTAAATAATTAATGGTAAGTGTTCTGCAGCAGTTCCTGCTTCAAACACCAGTACTGAAAGACAAGAACAGCAAGAGGTGCCCCTTGAGCGAGACCAGCTTTTCACAGCCCGGTTAACGTGGGCTACAGAGCTCAGGAAACGGGCTGCTCTGAGTGAAAGCTGCTAACGGGGACCCTCCACAACTTTAACATCTTTACGAACCAGCAGTCCTAGTTGCAGAGGGGTAAACGGACGGATGTAAAAGGCTGAAAAACCTGGCTTGTTGTAGAGCTAAACTAGAGCTCTAGAACAAGAAACGCCAAGGACTGTCGGGCCAGGCTGCCTCCAGTTTGGCAGCGTTTAAGGCCCATGTGATTTGACAAGTTGCCATTTTCTGTTCTGCTGCTGGCAGGAAAATCCCAGGCTTTCTCCTCCTCCTCCCCTGCCATGTGTTTAAGTGATCCCGTTGCTCCTGCCTTCCTGAACTGGCTATCAAATTGGCAATGGAGAGGGGGTTTTGTCACTCGTAATTGTGTTGGGAAACGGATGTGGGCTTTAGGAGCTCTCCTGTGGAGGAAATTAAAGAGAAGTATGTGCTGCCATCTTACAACTGTTTGGTTGAGCAGGTTAAAAATCAGCCATCATCTTAGGCATCGCATAAAAACTGTTGTGACTAGCCTGTCAGAATCGGGCCACTGAAGTTGTCTTACTGTGTGTGTGTAAGGAGATGTTGGTGTTAGCTGTCCCTTTAGCCAGCCCAGGGCTTTAGGATGTCTGCTGGCATCTTGTGCAGAGCCACTGCCTTTTTATTACTTTGTAGATGATGGTAGGATGTGGAATTTCCATTTTAACATGATCCCTGATAGTATAATGTGGCTCTTGCTAAAACTAGTCCAGTTGTAAAACTTGAAATTAAATGAGCTTTGCAAGGAGCAGTCAGCTGATCCACCAGTTCCCACTGATGTAAATATCACAGAAGAGTGATCTTTATTAAGTGATATTAACGTTTAAAAAGGCTTGGAACTCTTTTGTCTGCCAGGCTTTGGGACAGGCCTGTCCCTCGGTGGAGCATCCTGCTGCTGTCTTCCTGCGCCGTGCAACTGTGTGGTACTATTGTTTGTGCAGTTGGTGCAACTTAATAGGGAATCGGATAATAATAGGGCTGTCTGTTTAATCAGGAAAGCTTGCTGGGAATGGACTTATGTGAGCTACTTTAGTTTGAGTTTGTGGTGTGCCTGTGAGACAGCTTGTCGGGTGGTTCTGCATTAATTACAGTAACCGAAGCGGACAGCAGATGAGCACTCACAGTGGCTCCCAGTGTGCCTCTGTGCTGGAGAGCATAAACGTGAACCTTTTGTCTTAGGAATGTATGGGCTTCACCCTTTCAATTTACCAAGTTCCAGAAACCAAACATCCAAATTATTGCATAAGTTTGTTGGTTTTATGAGGGTTTTTTTGTTGAATTCCAAATCTCAGGTGTTGCTGTCAACTGAAGGTTCATCCTCAGCAGTGAGTCCTGCTAGCTGACTGCATAAAGCCAGCTGGAAGTAACTTGGCTTTAGAAGATACCAGCTGTGAATGTCCAGTGAACACAGCCTCAAGTTTCCCGTGTAGAACAACATAAATACTTCATTTGTGATATACTGGACCACTTAAATCATGTCTACAGCTGACCTTTGATTTGGGACTGAGCAAGAAATCTAGTCCCTCTTCTTTGCCGTTCATTTGTTTACTTGCCTCAGTCGTTAGGACTGTGTGGTTAAACAGTACAGAAGCAAGGCTGGCATCCAAGCTAGCTTGGATAAAGTTGTGTTTGCTCCTGTGGGATAGGAGGGTATAGCTGGAGGAGGTGAGAAATGTGGGGTGAATATTAACTTGTATGAGGCTTGGATGCTTGCTTTGAGCTTGAGGGAAGCCTGTTTTTGTCCCTCGGCTAGAATGTATTCAGCTTCTCATGACAATCAAGGCCCCAAAGGAAATTTGTATTTGGAAGCTGCTGTCAGAATTAACTTGCTCTGCTGATAAAAGTTGTTTTTTTCCTGGTTGAGATAGACTAAGCGTAGTTGACAGAATGACTTGATTATCTTCTCTTGACTAAGAAATACTATGCTTCTAAAGAGGAACTAGATAATACTCCTTGCAATGCGCGGTTCCCATTTCTAGGACTTTGTTATCTCTTGACAACAACCTTTATTTTTGTTGCTTATTGGCAAAAGCCTTGAGGCGTGTCAAGAAAAGTCTGTTGTGTGTAAGCATTGTCAGGCACGTGGCGTTCTGCTTTAATTCCTGCTCAATGAAAATTAAACTGGAAGTGCTTTTTAGCAAGGCAAAAGCTGCTTTTGGGCAGGTAACTGTTTGGCTTTGTGTTCCGGCTCTAGACTTCCCTTAAGAAGTAGGAAAGGTGTCAGCCCTGCTTTGTGTAACTCAGGTGAGGCTTGTAAACACCTGAGCAGCATGCCTGGGACGTGAGTCTCAGTGGTGTCCAGGCAGGGAAGGTTTCACACACTTTCTAGGCTAAGAGACAGCTTTCGACTCCAGAAAGTCAGAGGAGTAGCTGATTTAGATGTAGAACACACTTTGAAGCTGGGTTCTTGAGTAGCAGCGTTCTGTCCAGGCTGCTTTTGCTAGACAAATACCGCTACTCTAAGGATGTTGCAGCCGATTTCCCATCTTCACTGCTGTGAAATCTTTTAGAGACTTCTGGTTATTGGGGGGCACTTGCTTCATCAGGCTGTGTTTGCTCTTTCAGGAATTCCTACGCTGTGTGTGTAAAAGTAAATGTAGTAGCTGCATGATGCTGTTTAGCTCCCGGTTAACTACAGACTTAGGTGCTGTGCCCACACACCAGCCTCTTGCGGTGCTGGGGGCGAGAGCCTTTGCAGAGCACTTCACCTTTGCAGTTCCGTTCTAGAGACGTGTGTGTTGTCAGCCTGTGCAGCTCTGGGGAAGCACAGGGCTGGGGAGACCTGCAGTGTGTCAAGTCCCGTCTTGGAACGCTGGTGGCACACTGTGTGGTGGCCCAGCCCAGTGCTGCAGAAGCTTGCGGTGTTGGGTGCTGCCCTGCGAAGGCAAGGCAGGAGGAGGAAGTGTCGGCGCAAAGCTGTGGTAAGGTGAAATTGGTGAGTGTAATGGTGAGGAACATCCAGCTCTCCTGAGTGTCCCGTTAAGGGGGAGGTTTTATCCCCCAACCTGTGATGGTCACCTAGTCTCTCAGTGTCCCAGGAAGGGCAGACCCTTGCACCTGACCAGCCTGTCAGAGCTTGCTACAGACACTTCTGAACAGCATGGTCTTGGAGGGCGATTCGCCTATCCTGCTTGGGGATTCCCAGTGACATAATCAAACCAAGTCTTCAAGTTTCCAGAAACTCGCACAAAACAGATCTCAGCTGAGGATTTTTATTATGCAGATTTGTGGCAGATGAAGGTTTGAGATTGCTGTTGATAATGCGCTGACTGCAAGAACAAGTGTGAAATGGTATGCACACAAAATCTAATCACTAATGAAAGCCAGCTGGAGTTCAGTCATTAAGTGTGCATAGAATACAGTATAGTTTTTCCCCAGTAAGTCTCCCTGTGGGGGAGAAGACAAGCTCAGCCTGTTGACCGATCTCAAGAGTTCTGATGAAGTCTTCCCTAACTTCTGCACTTCCTAACTTAGTTTTGTATTACTCCTTTACTTCTAGGTGGAGCTTGGGTGACTCCAGTTGTACATGCATTTTGTTCCTGGTAGGTGTAAAAATTCTTTCACTTGACCTTTAAATGTGGAGTCAAATAAAAATATAAAGTACATGCTTAGTGTGAGGGGTGGTCGTGCCTTGGAGGGGGGTAGCTTTGCGATCAAGTTGTGCTTTGGTAGTATAATGAGCAAGGTTCATCGGAGGAAAGCCATTTCACTGCAGTTGTTGGCTCAATAGCTGACATCTTCCCTTGTCTTCTGACAGCTACTATGTGGCTTGTCAGTATATGGTACCATCAAGTTCTGCTTCCTGCAGGGAGTGCACCAGGGCCTGGCCACGGTGTCTTCACTCCACTCCGCCACCCCCGTCCAGTTCCTCTCAGCGTGTGCTAAGGCTGTAGTTTGTGTTGCCTGAGGAAACTACTGGGAGTAGATACTCTGCATACCCACTGCATTTCATCTTGGAAGTAGCAGCTGCAGTTTTACTGAATGTTGAATTTTAAAATTTCTTTCATATTTTAATAGATAGCCACTTTTCCACACCTGGTCTTAGGTAGAGATCTTAGTCTTTGGTCTGCTGGTGGAGCAGAGCTGTGAATTTAAAGAGCTGCTGGAAAAGAAACCTGTTCGTGCTAGTAGAAATACCTCAAGGCGTTTATGAAACTTCAGCCTTCCTGTTACCTTCCCTGTGACTATTTTAACGTGGTTTCTGTTTCTCCTTGTAGATACAATTACTGAGACTGCAAAATGGGTTTACGCTTCCACCGTGTCGTCTTGTTCGCCATACCTGGAACACTGGCACTTTTTGGCTGCTGGTGGCTCTATTTCCGTAGAAAAAAGGATGCAAGCTATCACAACAAACAAGTCATAGCCGTTGGAGAAGAGGAACAGGAAGAAGTGCCAGAGAATGATTCCTCATCCGAAACAGCAGCATGTGTTCCTCGAACACTGCTCCTCTCATCAGAAGAGGAATGCCCAGAGAATGACACCTCAGCCTCCATGCTGTCAGCAGCGTTGATGACGCCCTCTCTTCTGTGTCAAATTCATGAGAGGCTAGATCTCTCACAGGACCTTCCAGACCTGTCAGTAACGACAATTCAGCCCAGCACCCTTGAGGACGACAGTGACAAGCTAGAAACAATAGGATCTCAAGATGAAAGTAGTGTCCCTGCTTGTGTTTCTCTCCCTCTGATCTCAGAGAGCACAGAGTGTCACGGCAGTGCTGTGGTGAGCCTTGTAGAGGATTCAGGCTCTAGCACAAAGCAAGATCAGCAGCTGTCAGCATCAGTGACGGTGGCACAAGTGTCTCTGGGAATCACGGAGGAGATCAGAATTGCAGAGCAGACGGGTGATTCTTTGTTTAAGCCCCCGAAGGAAAGCCAGGTGCCAGAAATTGTGCTCTCGGATATTGGCTCTGTGCCAGCCCTTTGCTTAGGGTTGGGAAAGGAAGCAGATACCCCACAAGCCTTTCTCAATGATGAAGTTGTATCAAGTCACAAGGATCCTGCAGTGAGCACGTTACAGGATAGTTTGGAGTCTACCTGTTTGGAGCAGCCCAGGGAAGAAGAGATGTGCAAGTCAATTGCCAGTACTGTACCTGTGTGCCAGGAGGAGAGCACACACCCTAAAGGAGATGCATTGGAAAGAGAGAAGATTGGAGGAGCAAGCCTGGACAAGGAAGAAGTTGAGGAAATCGAGCAAGTAGCAGTACAGATAGTTTTCAAGGTCATTTCGATAGCCACTGAGGAAGTGCTGTCTGGTGCCATGAGTGATGCGCCTGCTCAGATCTGCCAGGTTGCAGCCAGCCAAGTGAAGATGCCACTGGAGACAAACGTTGTTTCCCCTAGCTGGATGCTTGTGGAGAAAGCTACAGTAGCTGATGAGAACATTGCTGCAAAGTGTGATGCTGCAGTAGTGGCATCCCCTTGGACAGAGGAACAGGATTGGAGTGTGATGGATTCCAGCTGTTCAACACACGGCTGTTTGTCCAGCCCTGTTCAGGGAGACACAAAAGACTGTCAGATGAAGAACCGTGTGTGCGGTGACTCCCAGGGAGCTGATCGGACTTCTTTGGAAAACTGTGGAGGGCCACTGGTAGAGTTGCCTGCTGTGATGGAGGACCCTGGGTACAGCACACACACATCTGAAGGTGGTCAGAGTGCAAAGGACCTGTTGCAGAACGCAATGCTGTCTGTTGCATCAGGCCAGCATTCGGACTCACAGAGCATACCTGCAACCCAAGATAAGTCTGCTGAGCAGAGCTTGGTACCAGCTGACAAACCTGCTACTGAAGACAGCAAAGTGCCACACAGTAATGGGATACTGAAAGAGGATAGTCCAGACTTGCATAATGAGTGTAGCAGTGCACTGGGGGTGGCTCGAGATCACACAGAAGGTAAGAGGCTCAAAAATCCTCCTGCAAAAACATAGCAAACAAGCATTTTATGTGCTGCAACCCTTCTCCTCCAGAACATCTTCAGATAAATCCTCTTTGTGTTTAACTTCCCCAGTGGGTGACTGTTTAGCGCTCGTGCCGGTAGGCACTCTGTAGTGGGGGATCGTGCTGGGGGACTGTGGGGAACTTACTGTGCACCAGCAAAACCGAGAAGCAAGGGCAGAGAGAGGGGGAGGGTGCCCCAGCCCACCCCAGAGCGGGCAGCATTGAGGCCTGGCTGAGCGGCAGCTCTGGCTCGGTGTGTGCGGAGCAGGAGTGAAGGCAGTTAAACCCAGACACGTACAAACGCAGCCCCAGGGAGCACAGGCGGGCGGCCAGGGCACGGCAGGGTGCGCAGGGCAGGTGCTGTCCCCGTGACTGCTGTGAGATGTGAGCTCCAGCAGCGGCCGTTGCTCCCCAGGAGAAGCCCGGCTGTGGCGGGACGAGCCAGTGCCAGAAGGCATGTGGTGACCCAGATGGAGCTCCCACATAACCACGCAGCTGCCAGGTCACTGCAGGGAGCGCCTGAGCCCATCGCCACTGCCGGAGGGCAGCAGGGTAACACCTGTGTGAGCACGGCTGGGTGGAGGATCTGCTCAGCCTGGTGGCAGAGCTGGAAGCAGATGTAGGAAGGTGAAGAAGTATCAGGGATTGCGAGAGGAAGATAGGCTGGTGGAGCTGTGCTCTACCGTCGCTGAGGCCAATGCACTGCATGGCCACGTGACAAGAAGTGGAGGCTCCCCTGTCTCCTTTGATCCTTGGAGAAGTAAGGAAGGGGGTCAGCAGAGCTACTGCCTTGGACTTTCAGAGGGCCAGCTTTGGGCTGTGTAAGAGCCTGGATGCCAAGAGTCCTGGGAGAGATAGTTCTGAAGGGCCAAGGAGCCCGGGAAGGCTGGGTGTCCTTCAAAGAAGGAAGTCTTAATGGTGCAGGAGTAGGTGGTCCCCATGTGCCGAACAGTGAGCCGGAGGGAGACTGGCCTGGCTGAACAGAGCTTTGGCTGGAGCTGGGACCCGGAGGGAAAAGGAGAATTTACCGCTGGTGGAAGAAGGAGCAGGCAGCTCCTGAGGACTGTAAGGCTGTTGCAGAGTTATGTGGGGTGGAGGTTAGGCTGGGGGTTAGCCGGTGTGACACCCATCTGCAAGCAGGGCAGGGAGGAGGATGTGGGGAGCTACAGGCCTGTGGGGGTGACCTGGGCGCCAGGGCAGGTTATGGAGCAGGTCCTCAGGAGTGCCATCACGTGGCACGTGCAGGACAGCCAGGGGATCGGGCCCAGCCAGCATGGGTTTGTGAAAGGCAGGTGCTGTGTGACGAGCCTGATGATCTCCTACAAGATGACCTGCCTGGTGGCTGAGGGAGAGGCTGTGGGTGTTGCCTGCCTGGACCCTTGGTGAAGCCTTTGACACCGTGTCCCACAGCTCCTGGAGAAGCTGGCTGCTGCGGCCGGGCCGGGGGTGCCCTGTGCTGGGTGGCAGGCTGGGCAGCTGGGCCCAGAGCGCGGTGGGGCTGGAGTCACGTCCCGCTGTCGCCGGGCACACGGGGCTTCCCTGGGCTCTGTGCTGGGGCCGGCCCTGGGTAATGTCTGTATCGGTGATCTGGGCGAGGGGATCAAGCGCACCCTCAGTAAGGCTGCAGGCAGCGCCAGGTTGTGGTGGGAGTGTTGGCCTGCCAGGGGCAGGAGGCTCTGCAGGGGCTCTGGGCAGGCTGGGCCGAGGGGCCAAGGCCAGCTGCATGAGGTTCAACACGGCTCCGTGCCGGGCCCTGCCCGTGGGGCACACCAGCCCCAGGCAGTGCTGTGGGCTGGGGGCAGAGCGGCTGGGGAGCTGCCCTGCAGGAAAGGACCTGGGGGTGCTGGTCATGGCCAGCTGAACGTGAGCCAACAGAGTGCCCAGGTGGCCAACAGCATCCTGGCTTGTGTGTGAAACAGTGTGGCCAGCAGGACCAGGGCAGCAACCGTCCCCCTGTGCTCGCCACTGGTGGAGCCAGACCTGGAACCCTGGGTCAGTTTTGGGCCCCTCACTTCACGAAGGACGTGGAGGGGCTGGTGCGTGTGCCTCAGCACAAAGCTCATGGTCTAAAGCTAAGCATGTGCTCGAGCAGCCCAGTGCAACGGGCCCTGCTGGGTGTAGGCCAGGCTGTTGAGCACCTTGGGTTTTTGAGACCTGCTAGTTTGTGCTTCAGTTCAGGCAGCCTCTGGGTTCTTAGCAGTGTTTATGGGCTGCTGCTGGAAGGAAGCCATAAGGCAGGTTTCTGAGGTGCTCCTGGGTGAACCAGGGAAGTGCTCTGATGAACTGTGATAACATCAGTTGGTTGCAGACCAATTACCTTGAAGCCTTTTTGCTTGGAAGAATAGATGCATGCCAAGAAATCCCAACAGGGAGCAATGTTCATGGAGTTCCCCCATCTGTGCCTGTGTTGCTTTTGCCTTCTAGATCCTGGATGATGTGTGCCTGGCAGAATACAAAACTGTCTGAGTGAATGTTAACCTGTGTGACCTTAGGGATGGATGTTAAAATCCTTTTTAGGACCCTGTGGTGCCAACAGCCCCTAATGACAGGATGTCTTTTGTAATTGCTACAAAGTAGTTGGAATGCTGCTTGTTGCAAGACATGGGGATTGAGTTTGCCAACAATTAAGCATTAAACCCACAAAACACTTTTGCTAGTCAGGGTAACCATAGGAAGAAAATGGTTTTGCCTTGTTGTGAATGCTGGTGTGTGACAAGGCCGTGTTGTGGAGCCTGGTGATGATGAGGGCTGAAAGCGCTGCACTGACACAGCTGAAGGGCAGGGAGAAGGGATATAGTAGGTCAAGCTGATAATGCGGCTATGCTGGGTAAGAGGTCATACAGCTGACCTTCACACCCGGGCTGTGAGACTTCACTCCTCATCCTTGTTTAGGAAGGCTTTGGCAAGCTGCTGCACTGTTTGCTTTCGACTTTCTAGGCATCTGTGCTGTGCTGTGTTAAGATGCGGCAAATGTGAAACAGCTGTTGAGTGTATTTTTTCTCTTTGGTCTTGCACGGGATGGTCTGAATACTTACAAGCAAGTGAGTATCTTCGTGCTTCTGCTTGTTAGTCTGGAGGAAGGATCAATCTTGTGTTACGTGGGCTGTATCTGGGATCTGAGCATGAGGAAGCTGTTTGAGTTTGTCCCCTTCCCAAGCAGAAATGTTCCTGATATCGTCTGTTGGTTTGGGAAGAAAACATAGCTCAGCTGTGCCACCTTGCTTCTTCAAGCATATGACAAATTTGGGCAAGAGGCAATCCCCTACCACAGCTAGCAGTGGGCACATCTGGCACCCGTGTCACTGTTCAGCCCCTCTTGGGGCAGGAATGTAATGTTAGTGCAAAGAGCAGATGAACAAGTTGCACGTCCCTCCCTGCGTTCTGAGCTCCCTGCGAAGAGCCCTGTATAAGCCATGGGGAAAAGGCAACGTACCTTGCTGCAGCAGCTCAGTGCTGAAGTTACCATAGCTCTCATTCAGCTGGTAACTTTGACGTACGGTGTCTTGTCTGTGCTGCTGTGTGAGGTGTCACCATGTTTGAAGGACTCTGCTGAACTCTAGCCTCCTTCTGTTGCATTCCCAGAGGCATGTGGGTTTTTCTCCAAGAATAAAAGGAAACTTTCAGCAGGGTGCATGTGATGGGACTTTACCCTTTCTGAAATACTGGAGAACCTGATAGGAACATCCCAACTGTGAATGCATGGGAAGATCTCAATGCAGCCTCTCTGTGAAATGATGTATTTTCACAGCCTTGTGTCTGGTAGCTGGATTGTGTGGGTTGTCTGAATGCTGACACATGCACATGTCTTGCAGGTTCGAATGTAGATTACATGGATTTTGTGGACGGTGGCTGTGCCGTGAGGAAGACGGTGGCTCATCAGAACTCTAAGCTGGGAAGAGAGTCCAGCAAGTCTGACTTCGTTGTCTGGGAAATAGAGGTCCCAAAGGTAACCAGCTGCTGGCCTGCTCGTGCATCCTGCCCTGCCCAACAGAGCCGTCTTTTGGTTCTTCCAGTCTGGTCCTGGCCCAGTGCCATCCCGCAGAGATCAGCAACAAATCAACAAGGATTTAAGCATTTAGCTCCTATTAGGACTCCCCAGGAGCAAAGAGCTAGTACACAACTGTAAATAAAAGGCATGTGAGGGCTATGCCCAGGGGAGCATTGGTTGTTTGGACTCATTATTCCCCATTATCTTCCACCCCAATCTGTTAGTCTGGTGCTTTGTGTACCCTCAAAGCCTTCTGAATGCTTTCAGTTATTAAGAGCAGGTGGTGAATTTTTTTTCTTTCCACTCTGTAGGCAGGTTACGTTTCAACTGCCTGTCCAAATCCTTCCTCACAAGCTGAATGTTTGTCTGAGCTATTCTGTGGAGCTGCTGTGTCTCTGTCTTTATAGTGAGCTTTCTTTTGGCTTTGGAGAAAGATTGTGTTTATTAGGACTACGTTCATACCTTCTTCCCTGCTTTGTCTGTGCACAGTAAGCTGTGGCTGTCCTACACAGCAGTGCTGTTGTGGTGTTGCTTCTCAGCAGAGGTGAATGCTGACAGCCAGTAACGTGAGACAGCAGCTCCCAGCAGGGCAGGTATGCTGCCTTGGGTGCTTGGGTGCTGTGACCGCGCTGGAGACACGTACAAAGGCTAAGGAAGCAGTTCTACAGCAGAAAATGTGTTTCAGTGGTTAGTGGAGACAGGCTGTGACTCAGGCCCCACGCTTCTGCTGTGGCATCTGCCTCTGGCAGTAAGTGGTGGTAGGCACCAGTGGATGCGTAGAAGTGACGGGGCTTGCACAGACACCTCTGCGTCACCCTGCACAGCTGTCCAGGGACACTGTAGTGTAATGGGCGTGATAGCCTGGTTTACTGTCCGGTGAATTTGTCTATTCTCTTTCAAATTTAATTAGCTTGTTTGAAAAGTGCTAAAACATAGTATTTCATATTTCAATGAAAAATGCATGTAGCATGTTTGGGTTTGGTTTGGTTGGTTTGTTGTTTTTGTTTTTTTTTTAAATAAAGTGGTGGGAGATTGAGAGAGGATGTGGCTTGACCGTGGGAAGGTGGTAGCCTTTACCAGGCTTGGGTTTGTCCCATTGTGTCTTTATGGTGTTCTAGAAGATATGAAGATGGAGCTGTCCAAATGAGCTGTGCTTCCTGATCTGTATCTACTGTGACTTATCACAGACCAGCTGAACGCTGCACCGGTCCAGCATTGCCTTATATTTATCCTGGCCCTGTGCTACAGGAACTGGGAATGTGGGTGAAATAAGCCACAAAAACCAGTATTTGATTTACATTTCCCTTCCTGACTGTTTCTTTCTTGTCCCCTTTAACAAAGGAGTTAGTTGGCCGCTTGATTGGCAAACAAGGAAGATTTATGAACTACTTGAGGCAATCATCTGGTGCCAAAATCTATGTCTCAACACTACCTTATTTCCATGACTCCCAAGTCTGCCACATTGAAGGTAAGTGGACTGTCTGTTCATGGCCTAGTATGTAGTTTGAAGGCCTTAATGAGATGGGTAAACAAATGTAGCAGCTTTGCGAGTCCAATGCTTTACAAAATCTTTCTGCTCAGTGCTGTTACAGTAGAGGTATATGCCAAGTCGCCTGCACCTTGGCACATGAAAGCTCTTTTCTGCTGGAGGTGAGAATGCATTTGAACATCTCCAGCTGCTGTGGCTTAACCAGCACCTTCTGCAGGATCCCTTCAGGCCTGAGGGAGCTGCTATGGGATGTGCATCATGAGATGCACTCTTGACTGTGAGGGGTGTTAGATTAGTTGTGGCTGAAAAACATCTGCCAGTGAATTGGGTTCATACTGGAGGCCAAAGCTGTTGAAACTAAGGCCTGGCAGGCAGAGTTCCTCGTGTTGGTCTGATACCAGGTTACACAGTCAATCTTATTAAAACTGAAGCTGTTGGTGTAGTGCTTTTGTAGAAGGAGCTACAGTCTTCTAGTAGCTATATTGCTTCACAGGGTGGGGGTGTCCTCAGCATATCCATGCTGCAGGCTTTCTGCGGGATTTTTGTGTTCCAGGCTCCTGGCCTCAAGTAGACAAAGTCCTGAGCCTGATTGGCAAGAAGTTCAAGGACCTGTGTCTCACCAACGTCTACGGTCTGTCTCCACCAACACCACTGACACTTCATTCCCTCCTTCTGACTGCCTGGGTAAGTCCCAGCTTGCTGGCTGGACTGATGTCATGTGGAAGGCTGTTGTCAGTCGCTGCCGTTGTAGTATGTGATACCCGTGCACAGATGCCCTCAAAAACAGTTTGATTTCTTGTGGCACTCTGTTGTCCTGCTTGTGTAACTACTACAGATCAGATTTATCTACCTATTCTTCCACTGCTGTTTCCATTGTGCCTGAGCTGGGAAGTGTACAATCATTTAGGTTGGCAAAGACCTTTCAGATCACAGAGTCCAATCGTTAACCCAGGACTGCCATGTCCCTAAGCACCATGTCTACGTGTCTTTTTAACCCTCCTGGGATGGTGACTGCACCACATCCCTGGGCAGCCTGTTCCAGTGATTGCCCAGCCTTTCAGCAACAAAATTTTTCTGGGCATCTAGATATAAAGTTATTGTGCACATGACTGTCTCCATGGATGTGAAGACAGGCTTTGTTCTGGAGAAGTGAATTTATGCTGGGGAATTCAAAGCATTTGAGATGTATTCTGGGCACAGTAGTGCTCGGAAGGTGCCCAGCACTATGGCCCTCTAGCAGCCAGGGCAAATGACTTTGAAAATGGGGCCTTCGTGACAAATATTGGACAGCCCTTGCAAAGATCACCTTGGTACTTCAAACCCCTGTGGGCAGGGAATCCTTGTGAGTTGCACTGTGGTGATAGTGCAGCACGGCTTGATGTGCATCACCTCTGACTAACCACTGATCTCTTGGGTAAAGAAGTCTTACAGCTGCCTGTGCCGACAGCCTTGTGTGCAGGATGGGCCCCACCCCAACCCTGATTTCCTTTAGAACAGCATGGACTAACAGCAAGTAGCTTTCTGCTCCTGATCCAAAGCGACCTTTGGAAGTGAAATACGAGAGTGCCAGGGCTTTTCCACCCGTGGCTGTAAGCCTCAGGAGTCGCTGGTGGGACATGGAGTCGCTGTGAGTGAAGCTTGTGTTGCAATGAACACTAAAAAGAATTTCTTTTCCTCCCCCTGGCAGCTGTTCCTCCCGGATGGAGTCACTGTAGAGGTGGTCGTGGCGAACCAAGTCAATGCAGGGCACATGTTTCTCCAGCAGCACACACACCCTACTTTCCATGTCCTGCGTAGCCTTGACCAGCAGATGTGTGCCTGCTATTCTCAACCTGAAATTCCAACCCTGCCAACTCCAGTGGAAGGCAAGTAACGTGGTTGCTCCCAAACTGTTCAGTGGAGTGTAGTGGGTTTGCACAGCAAAGTTTCGGTAGTGGTGATATCCACCTGCAGCCCGTGGAGGACCCCACACCAGAGCAGGTGGATGCCTGAAGGAGGCTGTGACCCGTGGGAAGCCCGTGCTGAAGCGGGTTTGCTGGCAGAACTTGTGACCCCGCGGGGCACCTGCTCTGGAGCAGCCTGTTCCTGAAGGACTGCGCCCTGTGGGAGGGACCCACACTGGAGCAGTTCGTGAAGAGCTGCAGCCTGTGGGCAGGAGTCAGGTCGCAGAAGTTCATGGAGATCTGTCTCCCGTGGGAGGGACCCCATGTTGGAGCAGGGAAAGAGTGTGAGGAGGAAGGAGCAGCAGAATGGTGCGACAAATTGTCTGTAAGCCCCATTCCCCATCCTGTGCTGCTCCAAGGGAGGAAGTAGAGAAATTGGGAGTGAAGTTGAGGCTGGGAAGAAGGGAAGGCTGGGCAGTGTGTGATAGGTCACTTCTCATTTCATCTGTTTTTTGAGCTGCTGCCAGAGTACAGATGTTGCTCTACTCTTCCTTACCCTACTCATCCCTGGAGTACCTTTCCGGCCACTCAGGTGACGTGCAGAATGAGAGCAAGCCTGTCTCAGGTTATTCCTAGTCAGCTTGGTATTTGGCGTGTTTTTGCTGCCAAAAGTGTGGAACTGCTCCCAAATCTTCATAGTGGCGCTGCCTGCACGTGGCGTAAAGTGGAGGGTGCATCACATGGAAAGGGGGTTTTGATGCTTACTTTCCTTTCTGGGGACAGACCTCACTGTTAGTGACCAGAGGCTGGAAGGGAATGGGATACCGGCGTGGAACAGCGTGGTAGGAGCAGCAGGCTTGAGAGTAACACCCACCTCTCCTGTGTCCCAGCTGCAGGCCTTGTCTGATGGGGGGGTTGGTGAAAGGGGATGGAAAAGATCTCAGTAGAGACCTGTGCAGTGCTACTAATGCCTGAAGCACCGGCTTCTGGAAATCCGCTTCCCTGAGCCTTTCTTCTCTGTACTCTTGTGCTTTGCAGTTGGTATTATCTGTGCAGCGCCAGGCCTGAATGGGGCATGGTTACGGGCTCAAGTTATTAGCTACTTCGAAGAGACTAGTGAAGTGGAGCTCAGATATGTGGACTACGGAGGATATGACAAAGTGAAGGTCGATACACTCAGGCAAATCAGGTCTGTAGCTCGTCTTCACAGCCTGAGGCTATACCTGGCATACCTGGCTTGAATCTTCATCAGAGGCATCTGTATTGTTTGAATTGCTTCTAGGTTTTACCACAGCTGAAGTGGGAAATAGTAGAAAGGCTCGTCTCAGCAGCAGATGTGGGTCCCTTGGGAGCACAGCAAACCCTTGCAAGGCTTTTTGAAGGGGAGGGGAGAGGAAATGGCAACTTCTGGCACTTCAGTGTGGAAGTTGAGCAAAAGGATGCCTTCAGGAAGCCCCAAAGTGCAGTTAATTGATGAGCTAGGAAGAAGATTCAAATTCTCTCTGCCCCAGCCCTAAGGCCTGGGAGAGCTGTGTTGGATGAGGGTTTTCATACACAAGCCCATGAATTACTCAATTGTGCCCCAGAGGTGGGAGAAAAGCAGTACAGCCTCTATTATGAAGGTAGTTTTTGCTTGGAGCCCAGTCCAACTTGGCATGTTAATCGGACAATTTATTGCTGCTACTTAGATTGCTGGGAGAAGAGTCTGATCTCTTTTTCTGTCATCAATTTTAAATGGAATTCCTGTTTGAGCAATTGATTAATCAATGTCACCTTAAAGAACACAGGAGTAACTTAAAGCCATGTTCTTATTCTGATTGACTCCCTTTTCTTTAAGGTCTGACTTCTTATCACTACCTTTCCAAGGAGCAGAAGTTTTACTAGACAACGTGGTGCCACTTCCAGGTAATGGTGCTCTCTAGATGTAGCGCTGGCACTCCTGCAGGTTTAAATGAATGCCAACTGTGTACGAGCAACGATTCTGTCTAAACTGCTCCCTCCTATTTCAAGTGCAGTCTTTGATGTGACTAGAGCAAGGACTGGAAACATTGTATTTTACTCTTCTAAGTGCACTAGCATGTCATAACCTGTCCAGGGGAAAGATGATAAACGTCCAGGTGTTCCCTGCATGGAGGAGAGGATGAATTGCTCTTCCAGACAGCAAGCTGGCAGGACTGGCAGGATATAGGTGAAGTAGCTCTAACTGTTCTGCCTTCTGTCATAGAATAGCTGTAAATGCAAACTTAGTTTTTAGTCTGTGAGACAAATACCTGATGCTTTCCTACTAAAATGACTGATGTGTATAGTTCTGTACAGGTTTAAAGTACTACCCTCCAAGCACTGGAAGAATATCAGTCACTACCTAGAAAAGAAAAGCTGGGGGGGGGGGGGGGGGGAGGGGCGGGGAAGGCAAAACAGAAAAAAACATTTCTAACGGTGTTAAGAGATGCATGCTGTATCATGCCTTCTGGGCATGGAAGGGGTGGCCGTAGGAGCTAGGGCTCAGGCCAGGCTTCAGCACTGGGGTCAGTGGCTGGCAGGACTCCAGGAGGCACAGGCTCTGCCAGGAACTGTTGATGGATGGCAAGGTTTAAGCTGCTTCTGGCAGAAGTCAGTGTTTTTTGTGTTTCCTGAGGTCATCGACCTCCTTCAGGATCTGGGGGCTTGTAAGGAGCTCACTCGCTGCCTGGAGATGGTCTCAGGGTGAGGAGTACAAAGGAGAAACTATTTTGCAGCAATTTAGTAGGAAATAAGCAACTTTCCTCCAAAATGAATGTCACTCTGCTTATGTCTGGTCTAGAGTACAGACTGAGTGTTGCCTGGGACACAAAGGTTTCCGCTGCATTGCAGGTGTGGAGTTAGCAACAGTACCTACGCAAGCAGTGCCGGCTGAGGGGTTTGAGCTGCCAGTGCTCGCAGAGTGTGCTTTTGGCACCGTTCAGGTGTCAGCCAGCCTGTGGTACAAATGCTCCTGAGTTCCCGTTCAGAGTATTGCACTCTGTGCAGGGTCAGTAAAGTCCTGAGGCCCCTGAGCTCTAGTTTATTAAGCATCAAAGTACTAAGGGCAGCTCAAAGGTACTGCAGAAGTATCTTTTCTTCTTTAAAGCCCCCTAATTCATCAGCCACTTCTGTTCACGTTTACTTAGCTAGTGGCTTTAGAAAGCGCTTCATCCTCTCCCTTCAGCAGCACAGCAGGCACGGTACTTGTGTGATCTGCAGCTTAACAGACCGGTCTCAGCAAATGCCTATAGCGGCAGCAGGTGAGGGTTCTCTGGCCTGACTTATGTAGGAGGTCGGACAAGATTAGCCTAGTAGTCCCTGCTGGCCTTTACAGCCTGTGAATGTCTCATTTGTTTTCTCCTGTTGTTGCCTTTCCAAAGACGAGGACCACTTCTCATCCGAAGCTGACGCCACTGTCAGTGAGATGACCAGAGGTGCAGTCCTAGTGGCACAGGTACGTGAGAGCTGTCTGGAAAAGTCTTGTTGCTGTTGTGACTGCTGCTGTTCTCTCTGCCCCCTAGCACGCTGCATGTGGGAAATGAAGAACAAAGCCAGAGCCTGTAAGCCTGGCCTCTGGGCAAGGTTCTCGCTGAGAAATCTTGGTGCTGAGCGTTTTGTTGAGTAGCGACAGCGCGGCTGCGGTGGGGTCAGTGTTCCCCCTCGCCACTGACGCGGGCAGGAAGGGTGGGCACCTGTGAGGGGGTTCCCAGAGCACAATGTGGCCTGTTGTCCAGCGGATCAAGTATCCACCTGGGTCCGTGCTGCTTTGCCGGTCTCAGCTGTCTGTGCGACGCTGCCGTCGGGATGTGGCTGCTGGCTGGCCGGAGGGAGCAGCGAGGCTCCTGGCAGTGTCCCAGAGGCTTCTGCCTGCAGAGCCTGATCCCCGTGAAGAGGCGTGTACTTCTTCTGCAGTGCTTCCAGCGGTGGCTGTAGCTATCATGGGAGTTAATCGGGATGAGTGGGAAGCTGATAGTGTTTGTGACGCTCGATCTTACAGCTCCCTTGGGTTTAATGCAGTGTTCAAATGCATCGCGAACTCCTAGCAAGTACATGAATTTGGGTGACGAGAGCAAACTTGTCAGCAGGGTGCCTCAGCCGCCTGGTGGCTGTAGCCACATTTCCTCTGGCCTACACACCAGCTGAAGTATTGAGTATCTGATATGTGCTGAACGATGCTAGCCTTGCAGCCTCCATGGCTCAGACCACAACTGTTGCACACTCATTTATTTTGTTTTCTGTGTTTCAGGTCACAAATTACGACAGTGCCACAGGTCTGCCACTGATACAGCTGTGGAACTTGATGGGAGATGAGGTGTGTGCGTTGACATACCTTTTTTTCCAACACTGTTAAGTTTTATGGTTATGCAGACTTTTTATTGTTGATTAGGGACTTGCTGATGTTTCTTGCAAGTGGTGTGTTCACTTTTCTACTTTTTCCTCCACCTCCCTTTAGGTGGTGTCAGTGAACAGAACTCTGGTGGAGAGAGGATTTGCTCAGTGGCTTGACTACTAGCAGTGTCCTAGATGCCTCAACAACCCTCTGCAGAAAAAAACAAAGAAGACACCTTATTTTGAAATGTTACAATTTGGTTTGGCAAATTCTTATAAGAAGACTTCTTTACACCTAAATACCCAGTTTTATGGTCCATTGATACTAATTTTGCTCAACTTCTGTTTCACTAGAAACACATACCTCATGTTGGTGAAAGGTGGGGTGTTAAAAGCCATAATGACAGATACTGTAGCTTTAAAGCAAAAAATCCTCCCTGTCTGCTACTCAAAGTTGAATGGAAGAAAACTTAAAACCCAGGGGCTTGCTTGAAGCTAACAAATGCCCCTGAAACATTAACTGTTGTTGTATTTTTGTTCAAGATGCGTAATACACCATGAACTTAGTATCTGCTTTTCCTAGAAGTTACATCGGTTGTCCTTTTTTAACAGGCTCTGCCTATGAAATTAATGAATGTTATTAAGGAATTTAATGTTCAGTTATGGATTTTTCTATATTGTGCCACTAACCTGCACAAATAACATTCATCTTGTGTCTTCTGTATGCCAGGAGGTAGATGAATTGCATTTGTTGCACTTAATGTGGCACGTGTCTCACTGCAGTCGTGGTTTTTAGGCTTGATATGCTTAAGGAAGAAAGCTTCTCTGTGCAGATGCTTGAAGTGCAGGATATGTTACCACTACAATTTTTGTTCTGAAATGTCATGTATTTAAAGAAAAGAACCGATTGCCAAGCCCAATTGTAGTTTATATTTTTCTAGCCTTGCAAGTCTGTAAATATATATAAAAAAATTGTAATATTTTGTACAAGAAAAACACTGGAAACAAAGGGAACTTTACAGAATCTTTTTCACACCAAAATGTGCTATGTAGGTAGAACTGGTTTGGAGTGCATTAGGGTAGCCGACATTTGGAGCAACTAAATGTTGGGAGTGTTTCAGCTCTGCTGTATACAGGATTAGTATTTCCTAGATTGCTGTCTGGTTTGAACTGTGATCGCTGCATTCTTTGCTATGTTGCTGTACAGATCTGTTTTTAAAAAAAAAAAAGTAACAACTTGGCATTAATATTGCAGTGCTGTTCTCTCAAATTTTTTTGATCCTTTTTAGATTTCTCTTACATATTTAAAAAGTTGCTCAAGTAATTTAAGCAGGCTTAATACTCTTGAACAGATGCCCTCTAATGTATATAATTTTAGATATGTATTGAACTGGGATTTATTGCTGGCAGGGAAGATAGTTGTCAGGAAAATGTTGATGTAGTCAGCCCTGAGAAGTTTTTTCACATGGATTCAAGGATGTCCTTACATCCTATGAGCTAACATGTCAGTGCATCAAATGTTGGACAGCTGCCTACAGAATCTTTTGGTCCAATCCCTTCTAATATGGTATGGTTATGTCCTTTTTTTTTTCCCCCAGTTCTTTCCTATTTGGCACTTAAAATGTATTGTTCATGTTTGCAGTAACATCCAATGAAAACTAAATTTGGTAACTCATTTAAATCTATAAAACATATATATCCTCTTGGAATGTTTCTTTCCATTTAAATTAAAGCTAAAATTTTAAGCCGTAATCAACTGTGATGACTAAGAGCCTTCATTTCCTGAACACTTGTGATACTGGGTTGGGAAGGGAGCTCAGCGGCATAAGCAGGTAAGATAAGATCATGATGGCATTTCAACAGATATAGAAAGGTCCAGCTCCAAATCTCCCGGGGTTCCTTTTAGTTCTAGCTGGAAACCGGGGTAATTCTTATGATGAATTAGTTGTTAGAAAGCCTTAGTCCGAGCACTGGTACTCAAGGCTGTTGAAACTGTTCTATAGTTGTGGAATTAATTTGCTCTGGACTCAGGGACATCCCTTTTGTCACACTTGTGTGTTGAAAAGCGAAACTTGCGAGTCTATTCTGTTGTGCAGGCTGTAAAATCCCCTCTGTGAAATGCTGACAGGTTTCTTGTTTGAGCTGAGCAGTGCAAGGATGTGAACTGGTGTCCCAGTGAACTGTTTGTTCTTACCCTGGTATTGGAGCACCTCACAACTGGGAGTATTCCTGCAGCAGGATTTATTCACACACTCTGCATGGAGAAGCAGCAAAGGCACGGACTGGACTGAGTGCGCATGGGCTGCACAGAGCAGGGTGTTAAGCTCGGGGTGCTGCCTTTGTCATCTGTGTGTCACGCATGTGTGCAGTCGTTCAGTGTCCCCGATACTGGCCTTCCTCGCCTCAAGGGTTAAAGCCAATCCATTGGGTTCGTTGCAGAATATACACACGACCCGTGATGCTCTGGACTACATCTCAGTGCTGCTTAAGCAAGTGATGGGTAAAGGGTGAACCCGGGGTTTCTGAGGGAAGGTTAGTGGGGTTGGAAGCTAGCAAAGTTTGACAACATCTGTTCTTGCTCCTCACCCCTGGCAGAGGGTTTCCCTTGGCAGGGTTTCTCAGTCTTGCCAGCCTCTGCTATCTGCTGAGGGATGGGTTTCGCCATCAGGTGTGATCTCCCAGGCAGAAATTGGGTCACTGGCTTTTTGCACTGTGTGGTTGAAGTGTTGCTGACACACACAGCGCGGTGCATGGCATGCCGGGCTGCACGGCTGTGCACTGCTGCTGCAGGCAGTCGCTGCGATGGGCTGTTCCAAGTCACCTGCCACTCGTCCCTTTCCCTGGGCAGTTCTGGCGAAGGGGAGAAGGCAGCCCTGTAGCTGTGGAGGAGGCTGTCTGTCCTTCAGCTCTAACAGAGTGGGTCAGCGCCTCGCGGGGTGCCCTCCCTGCTGGGTGAGGGTCCCCTCACTAACCAGTTCTCTTGGGCAGGAGCGGGTCCCTGGAGGAGGGTTTGCATTGCAGCCCTGAGGCAGTGACCTTGTGGTGTGGCGGGCAGGCTGGAGAGGAAAGGTCGAGAGAAAACGAAGAAGCCTGTGCCCTGGTGTCGGTGTGGTACAGGGTGGGGGTGTCCAGAACAGTTCAAGTTCACTTGCATTTCTTCTGAATTTCTCTCCAGGGCTTTTTCTTTGTTCAGGGAAGTTTTATCCCCAGGGCTGAGTCACATGGGGACAGAGAACTACAAACCGGTGGTTGTGCAAGGAGGAAAGAGTGGTCAGTGATTTCTTGAGCTGTAACCTTGAGCCAGAACGTGGGAGTGTAAAACAATAAAAGTGTGGAAGCGGTGGGGCTGGGGCTTTGCTTGCCGTGGTGAGCTGCCACCAGAGAAGGCGCAGCGCTGTGTAAGGCGCTCCCCCTTGGGATGGTCCCTCACGGGCATGGTGCTGTGCAGGTGCTGTCCTAACCCTTCATCTCACACCAGTGCTGCTCTGACTCGTTGCATGCAAACTGGCTTTTTTTTCCTTTGAGGCTGCTCCCAGTGCTGGAGTCCTGCCGCACAGGTGAAGCAGAGCCGTTGTCACCTCTGCGGGATGTAGGAAGCAGGGCAGGCAGCGGTCCAGGGGGCTTGCTTATCAAATGTCAGAGTAGAATAGAATTCAGCCTGGCAGTCCCGAGGTGCTAGCATCATCCCAAGGGAATGCAGGGGCTGCAGTTCCAGGGTTTGGAAGCAAATGGGTCTCCCTCAGCTCTATTCCCATATCCTAGAGAACTTTCCAAGATTCCGTCCGTAGTCGTTAGGCTCAAATGCAGATTGGTTTGGAAGTGGAAGGAGCTTTTCCTTAGGAGTTTAGAATAGCCCTGGACTACTTAGTCTGCACGCATGGGGATCAATGTGTTAGTAATTCTTGTTCATAAGGAAGTTTAACTCCTTGTAGCATTGGTGCTTTCCCCCACTTTGAGGGGTGCATCAAAGCTGGGAACCCGCAGCAATGGCACGGGGAGGTCTCCCAGTGTCTGCCCTGCGTCCTGGGTTTTCCTCTGGGCCTGCAGTATGGGAACCTTCCCGTTCTCTGTTTGTGTTGTAAACTGCCTATTTTAAGCTGTAGTAAATAGAATGTTGTAGGGTGAGATTAACCAAAATAAGGAGGTGTTGGCAAGTAGTAAATAGGCATCTCTTCTTTCTTTAAAATCAAAGGTCTCAGCCTGTGTAGGTATGTTAATAGCTTCAGTAGTAATCCAGGGGCACAGGACTTTTTGTTTTGTGTTGGGGTTTTGATTGTTTGGATTTCATTACAGACAAGAGTGAATGGTGATGCTGAGAGGGCAGAGTTGACTATGGACTGCTTGGAAAAGAGCAGGGGAAAAGGCAGAGGTTGGGAAAGGAGCAGGGGAGGCTGAAACAAGTTGTATTTGCATCTTCCTTTCCAAGTTGCAGTGGTGGTGCTTTGTGCCCCGCCAGATCTGGGGGACGTAGCCGAGGTGGGGTCGCGCTGCTTGTCATAAGCGTCCCTGAAGTGGCTGTGTGATTCTTGACTGCAGACCTAAGCTAAGCTGTCCCACAGGGTTCGTTTGACTGAAGCCATTCAAAGGGGCTTTCCTTTTTGAAAAGTGGTAATTTTATTACAGGTAAAATGGATGAGGTCTCTGGAGATGCCTAATTTATAACTTCCACTGGGACAGCCTACCGCCAGCCGTGGCACACTCCAGCGTTCCCCAGGAAGCCCGGAGCTCCCTCCTTGGGCTCTTCCCTGGGACGAGTGGGGTCCTATGGGGCTCCCTCGCCTCGCGGGCTCGGCTGAGCTGGTCCCTGCAGCGAGTGGCACCGTCCTGCCGGACCCTCCCGAGCACCGGGGCGGGCCTTGGGCAGAGCCCTGGGATGATTTTCCTCTGGCACATCGGCTCAAAGGCTCTTGAGGCGGGGAGGCAGCGGGGAGTGAGGAGAGTGTTTTTGGAGCAGATGGAGAATAACGGCACCCGCCTGACACGGGTGCTTGGAGCATGGACACAAGGAGCATGGTTCAGCTCCACTTGTAGCCACGTATGCAGCCTGCTTGCCGCATGGCAGGAAACCTGGCTCTGCGCTTCCATGGTGGAAACTTCATTGGCAGTGGGGTTTTCCTGAAAAGAAAAAAATGAGATGCAAGCTTTATTTTTACTTTTGTTCTACTGCATCCACAAAATTATCCGGTCCCGTCTTGGTGCTGTTCCTAGGAAGCCTGCATGTCGGAGGCTGCTGAGCAAGAATTAAAGAACATGTGTCTTGCATTTAGTTTATTGCCTTGGGGGCTGTGCTTTGGCTTCAGTCACCTCTGCTTCTCTTCCTTCCCCACCCCCTTCAAAAGAAAAACCAGCAAAGCATGAGGAAACAATCTTGGCTGCACTGGGCAACAGCAGGGATGATGGCTTTTGAGGGAGAGTCTCAGGGCTCGGGCTTTTTGTCAGGGGAAACGTGAACGGTTCTTGTAGGACAGAAGTGCGGGGTGATGGGGCTCTGCTATGTGAGACTGCTCACCGCAGCCGAGGGGGCCGAAGGGCTGCCTGGCCCCCACCCACTCCCCCAGCCCAGGGAATTCAGTCAAAAGGTACCAGAGAGGGATCACTGCCGGCGGGTTTGCCCCGGCACCCTCCCAGCTCCTGGTGACCAGCGGTGCAGGGGCTTCAGAGCCAAGCACCGTGCGCAGCATTGCCCTTAATAGACACATACAGACTATCTGTGGTGAGCTTGTGTGATGGCGTTTTGAGTCCATTTGTCCTTCTGACCTTCACAACATCCTGTGGCAATATGTCCCACAACTTAATTATGTGTGAGTGGAAAAAGTGCTTCCTGTTTGTTTTCTAAATTGCCTGAAAGCATCCCCAGCTAATCCATCATCCTGATACGGTGGAAAGGTGAGTAATGGCCCCTGCTTTGGCTTGTCTATACTGCCTGCGAGTTTATAGACTTCTCTTCTGTCACCTGTCTCTGCTCCAGGCTGAAGCGTCGAGGTCTATTTAGCTCCTTAGGTGGGAGCCGGTGGGTGCTGTGCATCCTCCCCGCACTCAGCCCTGGACCCTTTCTAGTCCTATAGTGCTGTTTTGGAGGTGAGCATGTGCCCGAGGCTTTCCTCCTTTTGCTGAATGAAGAATGTAGAAAAGCTGCTGCAGATTCCCAGGTGTGTATTTTGGTGTCTAAAAACAGGGTTGAATGTTTATGATGGTGTTCTCCACCCTTGGGGTGAGCTGGAGGGGATGGTGGGTTGTGCTGTAGCTGTGACTGCACCAAGGTTTCAGCCTTCCCCTGGAAGAGGGAGATGGATCAAAGGGGCTCACTGGTTTGGGCACTTCGTGTCCCAGCTTCAGAACTCTGTGTGTGTGATGTTACTTTTTTTTTGGTACTCAAACTCTGCAGTTTGGATTCAAGAATGCTGAAGAGATGTTTCATGCTGTTTCTAGTGAGGTGCCCTCGTTTCTGGAAAACAGCACTTTCAAAGTAACTTGCGGATCTGGGTTTCTCTCCTGTGTGGCGTCTGGGTCTAGAGTGTCTGTGTCTCTCTCCGAGTGCACATAACCCACTTTTTTGGCCCTCTCAAGAAATACTCTTTTTTTGTTTGTAGCCGCAGATAGCAACATAAGAGCATCTCTTGGTTATATCATGTTCCCCTGCGAAGCTCTGCAGGAGCAGCTGACCGTGAGGTTTGCTATAGACACCTAGATGCTGGCTGGAAGCCAGTGTCTGGAGGAGATGACAGAATCCCACTAGGAAATACATTGGAACTTTCCAGTTGCCCTTGTGCTCGCAGGGCCCCACGCAAGCGCAGCAGGCGAGGAGCTGGGCTGAGCCGGGGCCAGCTGGCTGCTGTGCTTGGGCTCTGCCCTCCTGCACCGACCCCTCTCCAGGAGCCGGGATTCTCCGCTTGCTGCTCTTCCTTGGCTAGCTGCTGCCGTGCAGCCCTCGTGGGCTCCGACGGTGCCCAGAGGCTGCTGACTTGCAGCCTCCGCCAGGGCTCGGCACGCTGCTCCCCTCCTCCCACACGGGGAGCAAGGACAGGTGGGTGCCAAGGGATGTCACCGCCCGAAGGAGAGCAGGCAGGAGTCCCTGCTCTCCCATGAGCACCCAATGCCTCTGCCGGTGCCCCCCCCTGCCCCCAGCCTGGGCAGCCTCCCAGTCTCACCGCTTTCCTGGCCCCGGAGCAGAGGGGATGCTCGGGAGGGATGTGGGGCAGCCCAGCCCTTCCTGAGGGACTTCACTGGAAGGACTGCTTTATCGGGGCAGGCGTGAAATGTTTGGCTGTCTTGTCAAATCCATAGCTCTAATTCTTCCAGTATGTTTCTGAATGTTCAAATACCACCTCTCTGGTGCCGGGGCTGGCGACATGGCTGTGCCTTGGTGTGAACCAGCACGTCGTGTGGGTACGTGGCGAGGAGCAGCCGCGTGAAGCTGCCGGGGCCAGAAAAACCACCAGAAATGAGTGAGGAAAGGTGGGGCCAGGCACGGGAGCAGGGGCACAGCAGCAGATGGCACTCCAGCATCAGCCATAACGGCGCCACCAGCGAGGCTGGGCTATTTCTGCCTGAGCCAGCAAGAGACGGTGGCTGTTCAGGCTCTCAATCCTTGAAGGAAGATGTATAATCTTCAGCCGTAAGATGCGTCTATAAGACCTTGATTTACATGCTTTGGATGTTCCTCTCTGCTCGCAGGTCCAGATTGTATCTCTGCTTGTGTAGATTTGTCTTTACACAGTGTCTGGACTTGAGATGATAAAGAAAAAGTGTTACTTTTCACTTGCAGAGACTGACCCCTAATTTGCTTGGGGATTTTTCTGTGATTGTGGCATGCCTTCCTGCACAGAGCTACCCCAGCACACAGAAGCAAGATATTTTTTTTTCAAATCAGATAATGTTCCCCCCCCCAGCTAAAATGAAGCGCGCTCACTGTGCTCACAGGAATTGGCCTGGTAGCTGTGGGTACCCACGCACGCGGTCCAGTGTGCTTTTTACAGAGGGGGCAAGTACAAACGAGTCAGGAAAAAATGTTCCTGTGGAGATGCTGCAAAAACAGTGCATGAAGGTGGCTTGCTTTGGTTTAATTAGCAATAAATGGAAACCTTATTTTCCTATTTCCAAGCCCGTTCGTATTTTAGAGACAGGCAACCTGAATGTACCTCATTAGACCAGACAAAACAGGCGCTTTCAGGAGCCTTTTGGTAGGCAAAAGGATGCTGAAGGATCACGGCTGTAATCTTGTTTTGTTTTTTAAGACCTGACAGAAATAATTCAACCCTGCTCTCACCGCCAAGGGAGGTGGAAGTGAGGACTTGCAGGGGCCACATCCTGCCTCTCCTGGTTTCCTGAAGGATCCCCGCACCCAGGAGCAGCCCCGGAGCCAGGACCGCTGCCGGCGGCATTGCCTGCGAGTCGGGCAGCACGGTGCTGCCCCAGGTAAGCAGAGGGAAAGTTGTCACCATACAAGCAACGGCTCAGACATTGCTGGTATAAAGTCACGTGGAGCAAACTAAGTCAGCAGTGCTGCGCCAGCTCGTCATCCTGCTGCTCGGCCCGGGATTTTAAATGCATGTTGCGTCTCAACTGTAACTGCGGTCACTTTTGTAACTGGAAATATATCTTGGCACCTGGTTAAGACCAGTGCCATGCCAGGGCCCTCTCTTCTTCTTTTTCTTCTTCCTCCTGAAGGCAGCGAGCGCCGCTTATGTCTGCTTGGACAGACCTCGTGAGCTTTGTGTTAACAGGTGCCGAGTGCGGCAAACTGGTGGATAAACAGTCTCGCAAAATAGAAGTCTGGTCCTTGTCTAGATCTGAGCCAGAAACTGGGAACCTGTGGTGATGCTCATGCAGATGGACATGTTTGAGGGCTCTTTTTACCTCCTGTAGTGCTCTACGCTGCTCTGCTCCCCACGAGCTTCTGATTTTCCTCCCTTAGTTGCCTTTGCTTAATGCAAACTCAAAGCTGGGCTGTTGGGTTCTCAAAGCCTGTGGGATGGGGGCTCACGGTGCATGCGGGGTGTGCAGAGAGGGCCCCCCAGGTCAGAGAGCTTTGGCCCCTCTGGATCTGGCAGGGGACAGTGCCCGGGCTGTAGCAGGGCTGTGGCTACACCACGGGGCTGGCAGCCTGCAAGGGCCACTGAGCCCTCGGGCACACGAGCCCTGCCCTGGGCTCAGACCCTGCCTGTCCTCCTGGGGACCCTGGGGATGCTCCGGCTGGCCGACAGGAGCCAGGATGGGATGGGATCCATGGGATGGGATCCCCGGCAGCCTCAGGCTCTGCTACTCACTCAGATTTTGCCCTTGAGCAAGACACGCGGGGCAGGTTTGCCCAGGAGTGGTGGGGGAGCCCTCGCCCCGATGTCGGCTGAGCACCCCAGCCTGCAGCCGTGTGTGCCCGCACCCCCCTTCCCTACTGGAAATGGGGAGAAAAAACAACTCTGGAGCCCCCGGCTCTATTGTGTGAGACCCACATAAATACATGGATTCTTCTTAGCAGTTTGACCTCTTGAGCAATGTTCTTGCTCTGCAATGAAGAGGTGCCCTCTTCCTTCCACTTCCCTGACTCCTGTGTAATAGAAGAGCTAAATGTTTATTACTTTTCTGTAGCCTTTCCCAGTTGCCAATCAAACGTGTCTGGTTGGGGTTTTGTTTTGTTTCTTTGTTGCCGTGACTATGCAGGATGTTCTATCTCGCTGTAATTACGGTTCCATCATTGTCTTGGCATGAAAACATCTGCTGTCTCCCTGTGATCTCCACTTCTCCTATGTCTTGAGAATTTCATGGATCGTGATGACCTTCTATTTTCCATAAGATCTCGTGCTCCTCAGCGTACACAGCTGTTTCCCTTCCGTTCCCCTGTCTCTCCATCTACCTCTTTTTGTCCTGTCAGTATCTCCAATGCATTCAGAACCAGCTCACCTGCTTATCAAACCGGTATCTCACTCGCCATCTCCTCTGCACTGCAACCACTGTAAACACAGCACCTTTGCACCTAACCATCCAGGCTGTTTTTTCCTCCAAGCACAATTCATCTTCCAGCTCACGTCTAAAACCTTTGTTCTTCTCATTTAACATTTTAAAGTTAATTTTCTTAGCCTTTCTGTTTTGATTACGTTGTGCTCTCTGGCTGCCCGGTGTGCAGCCCGTCCATGCCACCCCTCCCGGGCAGCGGTGTGCTGCAGGAGGGGTGGGGATGTGGCCGTTCAAGGTGAAGGTGCTGCTGGCCGCTCACGGTGAGCGATATGGTGAAGTTGGAGCATGGCGAGGAGCAGAGCTGTGCTGGGCCAGGAGGAGAGGGCTGGTGCTGTTCAGCGCAGGCAGCGAAGGGGCTGGAGAAATATGGGCTCGACTGCTGGTTTTTTGTGACCTTGTTTAAAGAGCGTGGGGTCCATGAGTATGATGAACAGAGATACTTCAGTTTTTATTCTGTCCTGGCACCTTTTATTACTAGGACTTTACCAGAATGCCTATTCTCTTAAAAAATATTAATAAAAAAAAACAGTCCTCTATCTGCTGCAAATGGACTAATAAAACCCTCGAGTATGACAGGATCTTAAATCTCTTTGCTTTGTTCCCATCTGTAAGACGTGCATCCCAGCTCTCCACCTCGGGTGTCTGGTCTGCCTGCTGTGCTCCTGACGGCAGGACCCCCCATCCCACGGCTCCTCCGTATGGCTCCCGGCACAGCAGCCACTCAGCCTGGCCCAGGGCACTCCATGATGCTGCAGAAAAACTATATTAAAGGTGTATGTTTGTTTGGTTTGCTTTTTTTTTAATTCACCCTCAGCCCGTGGTCTTTATAGATCTGAGCTCAGAATGTCCTGTTCTCGAAAGGCTTTGCCGAAGTTTGGCACCTGGAAGGCGTGACTGAGAAATGGCTCTGGGGATGCTGACAGAGAAGAGGGATGTCAGTAGAGAGCAGAAAGCAGGGTGTAGATTAATGAATCGTGCAATAACCTCTTAGATGGACGGAAATAACACTGTGCATACATCACAGCCTTTTCCCCTTTCACGAGTATAGCTGTTTACGCAAAGATGGCTTGCATACTTTTTATATGGATGTGCATTATATGTGGATACTTGTATGTAAGTAAGGCTGTAAAACCATAGATTAAGGAATCTGTTCATCCAGAAAGAGTTATGTGGCTGTGCATAATGACTGCCTAATTTGGGAGGGAACACACAGAGCGATGCGGTTGGTAAGGGTTCAGCACCCTACATCCTTGCCCAGGCAAAGCTGCTGGAGCGTTACCCGTGGTGTTGGAAAGTCCTGACAGAACTGACTGGCTGCTCTTTGGGAGGGATGTAATGGGAGCAGTTATACAATTTGAGGGTGGGATTTGGGTGGTCAATGCAATTGCTGAGAGGGCAGTTTAACCACCTGCCCAATGTGCCGCAGGAGCCTTTGCTCCTTCCTCTGCTGCAAGATACTGGGTTAGGCACAGATAGAACAAATCCTACAAACCCAAAATTCAGTTGGGAGCCAGATTATCTGTGCAGTATTCCATGCTTCATCCTATTTCTGGTTTTGCTCTTGACCCGGCTATGTGGCTCCTGTGGAAGCGGATGCCTGCGTGGCAGGATGGCTGCGCGTGGACCAGCTGGAGAGCCCTGTAAGCAGGCAGAGCTGCAGCAGCCTTTGCGTGTGGGGATGCTGCTGGGGAGGTCCTTCAGGGGCTCCTCAGGAGGTCAGCGCCAGCCAGCGTGTAGCACGGGATGCCGGTCAGTTTGCTGGCAAAACCAGGATCTTCCACAAGGCAAGTGCTGGAGCTGGTTGCTGTCCCCGCCGCCTCCGCGGCTGTGCTACCTGATGGTTAGGTAAATAGCTTGGCTACCCTGTGCCTCTGTTGAAGGGGGGCGATGATAGCAGGCACCTTTGGCTGGTGGTTTTGTCTCTGGAAGGGGGAAAAACGCTGTAGGAAAGCACTGCAGCAGCCTGGCTCCACAGTGGGGGCTCGAGTGCTGGGCCAAGTGTTGATCTGGAAAGGGCCAAACCATTCTACTGGAGTTTGTATTTTTCCCCCAGCAATGTCTCTGAAGAATCACAAATGTGTAATATGTGTCCCAACGCTTGTATTTTAATAGCGTGAAGCAAACCACATCAGCACAGGCAATTTCACATTCAACACATTATTGCTATTTAAAGCGCAGAGGTATAAAAATGATTGGCAATCCAGCTCTCCCAGAAATCGCAGGCTGCTGCTGGCTGCCAGATTGTGATTTTTTAATATTGGCTGCTCTGTGCAGTCATTCCCTCACCTTTGACTTGCAGATTTCCCGACGTTGAAATAGCAAAATCATTTTTGGTTGTAACAGGCACATTGCTTGATGCTGAAAAGAAGTAATTATCGTTAATATATACACATGTGTATATGCACAGACACATCCGTACATGCAGGGCTGAGTGGCCAGTCAGTTTTTCCAGCTGAACAATCTTTTGCATTTCTCCAGCTTTGCAAATAGGTTTTACCTGAGGTTCTGGGTTTCAGAGGGGGCCGGGGGCAGATGGGCAGGGTGATGTTGTTTTGTCTCTCGGTTATCATTGTGGAAGAGGGAGGGCAAGTGGGCTCCATCCCGGAGATGGTGATAGATGAGGGCTTGTGATTTTCTTTTTCTCAGGGCTGTAATAGAGATCTCTCGTTGAGCCGAAAGGTGTTGGTTGTGGCAGTGCTGTTTACATAAATGTGTTGCTCTGGGTTAATGTACAGTGTGATTAAAGATTAGACCTTTATGAATTTCTGTTCAGGGCAACCTTACCCTGGTTATGTTTAAGTATGAAATGACAAAAAAATAGCTGTTCTTATGTGAAAATAAGACTTTGTCTTTGCTGATAATAACGACCTTGGAGGGGTTTTTTATATGCTGTATAAAACCTAGTGAATACAACATAGCTGGCTCGGGTTTTTTCCTGATGTGGCTTTCTGAGGTCTCTATTCCATACCCTGCCACAGGGTGTCCTGTAGCTGGTTGGATGGAGGAAGGCAGGAGCATCCTCACCTCTGCTGCAGGAGCAGTGCAGGGAGGGGAGCGGCTGCAGCCTGCTGGGGCAGAGGCAGAGCTGAGAGGCCACCTCGTCCTCGTGCAGGCGATGGCAATGCGGGGGAAGAGCCGGCCGTGGTGGCGTGGGTGACATTGTGGGGAAGAGCGTGGCGCAGGCGATGTCGTGGGGAAGGCGGCTGCTGACGGGGCTGGGTCTGTGGTGCGGCTTTGCCGGGGTCGATGGCGCAGTGTGTGGGCAGCAGGGCTTCTGCCCCCTTCCCATCACGGCAGGGTCAGAGCGCTGCCCTCGGGGGGGAGGGTCCCGGTCCCACAGCTTTCTGGGGTGCCCGGCGGGGTGCCCCTGCCTCCCCCTGGCAGGGTGCTTGCAGCAGCCGCCTCGCTGCCCGGTGGGGACAGCCACCAGTGGAGCTGGGACAGGGCTAACTCGCTTAGCGCAGTGACATTACACAGCGGCCTTTCTCTTTTCTAAAAATACCTTTTTCCTCTTATTCCCGATAAGCAGCAGAGGAGACGGCACGCCAAATCCTCCGGCTCGGGGAGGGATTTACTCACCTGCTGCCAGGGCCCCATTCCTGCTCCCGGTTCCCAGCCCCGTCGCCGTCCCTCCGCCCCGGCCGCGCTGCCTGGAGCAGTCCCGGCTGCGGGTGACAGCGCGGGGACACGTGAGTGCCTCCGGCCCGGCGCCCCTCGCCCCCGGCTGCCTTTTCAGGGCTGGGCGGGCTCCTCCGCCTTGCCGCTGGCCCCGGCACGTGGCGATGCCGGCTGCTGGTTTAATGCTGGTTACGCTGGTCTTGTTAAACCAGTTAATTGTTGGTGTGAGCAGGGCTGGTGCGCTCCGGGCTGCCGGCTGCACCCGGGGCTCGTCTGCCGGGCAGGGGGAGCTGCCAGCTCCGACTGGCTTCAGCGCCGGGAACGAGGAATCTCCTGGGGGATCCTGGAGAAATCTTGGTGTCTTGCAAAGGTGCGCAAAGCCCGGGTAAACCGCTGCCTTTGGAGCCAGGGGGGCTGTGGCAGCACTTTGTCACCATATTTACACATCTGCTGGCCCAATGTGAAGCATTTGGCTCTCCTCCACTTGTGGAAGGGATTAGTTACTTCATAACATCCAGACAAGTTAATCTCTCCAGTTGTGCCTGGAAGAAGTCCCTGACAAAGAGCAGCAAAGCTACGATAATGCCAGATGAAAAAATAATTGAGTTTGCCTTTGTATTACTTTTTAGCTAAGTTTGTGTTGGTTTTAATGTTGTTGTTGATATGGAACAGCTAAATGCTGTCCCTGTGTCGATTCAAACCAGCAGTGTTATATCTGTGGTAAACCACAGCAATACAAGGAGGCAAGCAAAAAAGGGGAGGGACTGTAAAGATTTCTAAAAACTTCCATGCACTTTAAAAAATCAAACTCTTGAAAGAGGTAGAACTTTGATAATTGTCACCTGCTCCTTTGAGTGACTTGTGTTAACAGTGGGATTGTATCCATGCTTGTGTCAGATGCATGGGGCTGCCAGACAGGGAAGGGACACGCCGTGGTCCCCATGCCATGCAGGAGCCCTTTGCTGCCCAGAGCTGCTTGGCCGCGTGCTGAGGGGTAGGGTGCAGGGAACCAGAGGAATAAAGCTCGAGGGAGGGAGTCAGCAAAGTAAAATGTGATTTCCCTGATGCCTCTCAACATTTAAAAGGCAGCACCTGAAACAGAATTGAGGACTTCAGCCTCTAGGCTGTGGTTCCTCTCTTTCGATGTGGTACTTCCAGGACTTTTTCTCCAGCCTCAACCTGACAATACAGTAAATCTGGATGGAAAGTACTCAGGTCCACCATGTATTCAAAATATTTCAAAAAGTCCATTTGTGTATGAGATGGCTTTCCATTTTACATCAGGCTGGGTAGCATCCATCCCTGCGGTGCTGTAGCTGTGTGTGTATGCTGTGCTCCAGCCATGGGAAAATCCATGTGAAGGGAAACGGATTGGTACAGACATACCAAATTCCCAACTCTTTTTCTGTCTTCAGTAACTCCCTGTACTGGGCTGGAAATTCAGAGGAGGATGAGAAACTCTCAGGGGAAACATGGGATATTTGGACAGTTGCAACCAGGGTTAAGAAATAAAGGCAGAGATCTGAAAGGGATGCGAACACTAAGGCTTCATTCAGGACTTTCTCCCCTAAGATAAGGAATTTTGTGCCTCTATGGACAGTGTCACTCCACTGCTGCCTGCTGAACCTCCCCGACACTGGACAGTGAGCGGCGTGGATCTGTGTCCCCACCTGCGGTGGCAGTTCCTGCATTTCCCTCTGGTCCATCCCCCTGTGTGACGGGGGGCACAGCCTGCAATGGGTCTTACAGATGCACTGTACTAAAATGAAAGCAAAATGGATTAAAAAGTCAAAGAACTTGGGGAAACAACTTTCTCTTTAGCTTTTGGAGGCATTTAGCCTTGCTGTATTTATCCCTCTGGCCACCACGGAGGTGACTCAAATGCAGTAAGTTGCCCCTTGCACAGCAAAAGCGTTGTGTGCCTCGCTGATCTGATGGCTGCACTGACAGCAGTGCACATCGCAGGAGGACTGCACTTGAAGGGAAAGGTTCAGAAATGTATCTCCAAAATAGTGTGATGGGCTGCTGTGACTGAACTTTCAAGCTGGATTTCTTCATCAGATTGTATTTAACGTGGTCTGCTGAGTAGCTTTGTTGTTGCCTGTTTACCTGGATGATAGTTTTATGAGAAACCCCACGGACGCCTGGAGACCTGCGCAGAGCCCTCGGTGGTTGCAGTGCTTCTTCCATACAGGTGAGGAAGATGCTTCCAGCGAGACAGAGTCATGCTGGGGTTTGCTTCCAAAGAGGGAGCAGCAGCAGGAAGAGCGGGGTCTGTACCATGCAGTTGGTGTTCATCCGATGCCTTTCGAAGCAGGTGCGGAGCAGTGCCTGTCCTGGAGCAGCCCCTCTGAGCGAGCTCCAGCCGTGTCTTTGCAGCGGGGGAAGAGGGGAGAGGAGCAAAGCCCTGGCCAGGGAGGAGGCGTTTGGGTGATGCTTACCCCTACCAGCTGCAGCGTCCCCTCTGCCCGTGCTGCCGGCAGAGGGAAGCTCAGGCTGGGCAGGTGTCACGGGGGGGCTCCCACGGTGTGGCAGACGTGCCGGTGTGGAGAAGGTGAAAGTCAGATGTGACACTGGGGTCTCTCCTTCCTCTGTCCTATATGCACAGGCAGTCATGAGCTTAAACATCCCTCTGTATCCGAGCTCGGGTTGCTGGGTTATTCCAGCTAACAGCACTGGGAACCTTGAGCAAGAGCCTGCTGGCTCACACAGGGAACCCACGGTGTGTGGGCTTGGGTGATGCAAATGGAGTTCCTCCTCATTTCCCACCAGCGAAGTACCACCGAAGGCTTTGAGAACTCCATGGGAAACACAGCACAACGAGTTTGGTGTCTAGGTACGGAATCCAGGTATAAGTTAACCCTAGGCTTGTAAGATTTTGTAAAACTTGTCTTCAACCTACTCTTGGCAGCTGGGGTGGCTGAGGATGTTCGTGGGGCTGCAATCCCTGCAATGCTTGTGCTTTGGATAAACCGCAGGCATAACACATCTGGGCTGCCAGCGTATGCGATGTAAAATGTGAAGAAACTCAGGTGGGTTTCCATTGGCTTCAGTTTGTTCCTAAAATGGTTTTCACCTTTCGAGCAGCGTGGCATGGTAAAACTAGTGTGGTACTCTCCAGGAATGGCAGCTGTTCTCCAGAGATCTGAGAACGGTACCCACTGGTCCCAGCTGGGTATCCCGGGGGAAATAAAACAGAGTTTCAAAATAAACAGTGCAAGTTTCAAAAAGTTTTTGAAAATAATAAATTAAAATGTACTGGCTGTCCTGAACGTGTTCTTGCTGGTGGATGTTTGGGTGGTGAGAGGCTAACGTTACGTGACGCGTGATGCATCACTGGAGCAATGCTGCTCTGATGATGCATTACACTAATACATCACAAAAGTGACAGAGCTTCAATGATGTATTACTCCAAAATGGCCTCAGTCAGGAAGAACATGTCCAGGAGACTCTGTCCACCCCAGCTAAGTATTGTGCTATTTTTCCAAGGTTTTTCTTTTCCTTCGAAGAGCATCCTGATAAGAAATAGCATGAAGAGGAGCTGCTGAGGATCCTGGTGAGCCTCCGGGTGTGGTTCCCAAATGATGTGGGGATTTTGATTTGCAATGGTGAAGCTGAAATGTTCTCAAGTGCCAGCTAAGCAAATGTCACCTTCTGGAGTGCCACTGCCTGTTTAGCCTCAGCCTCCTCAAGCAACTTCGCCCCAGCTCTGCTGGAAATACCGATGCCTCGGGTCTGTGCACAGCTGGCGGCTCAGCCCAGCGAGCCCTGAACTCGGGCAGCACCTGGCCCTGCAAAATCAGGCAAGAAACATTGCATATGGGAGGTGTTTGGCAATACCATGTCATGCCACCAATATTTAGAAGATATGTGAGAGGCTGCCGTCAATCTTGGTCTCCAAGCAAAAATGACATCCTTATTGCCTTTCTCTGCTCGCTAAGTAACAGCCACATACAGTTTTAAAGGGATTGTCCTTTGGATTCTTTTTATTTGTCATCAGGTATCAAAGCTGTAGAGGTCATGTTTTTCAAGTTCTTCCCTTGGAGTTTCAAAGACTATACATCTACTTTAAGCAAAAAGAAAAGAAAAACCCCAGCAGTTTTAGAAAACTGCTCCACACCCAGGGACTTGGGAAAGCTTGAAATATCACTGCCAAAGTTCAATGCACCCAGTTCAGCTTAAGGGCAGCTTGGTTTTGCTTAGCTATAACCAGCTCATAGATGTATTTACACTTACGGATTGTGCATTTGTGGTTGTGCCTGTTCAAAAACAAGTTACCAAAACCAAGCATTAAATCCCCGGTTCTTATTTCAGTCAGTTAGAGGTACAGCTGACCCTGTGCCAGCCAGGTTTAAACCAATTCTGAAGAGCTTGCACAGAATATCCCACGGCTGACCTGGGTTTGCATCACTTCTGCTTCAGTGGGTGCAGCCCTGCAGGCCTGGCCCAGCGCCGACGCTCCGGCTGGGCGGGCGGGCAGGACAGGCGCGATCTGCAGCGCGGGTAAGTGCACAGCCCTGTTTTGGTTGAATTAGGGTGTGTGTTAATCATGCCCAGGCTGTGGAAAAAAAAAAGTCGCACCCAATCTGGCACAACATCTGCCGAGACACAGTGACGCATGTAGAGCTTTGAACTAACCTCAACTGGGCAGAGTGGATTTTGTACTGGTTGGGGTTTCTGAGGCATGGGGCTGTAGCGTTTCTGATCCAACCCCAGGACCCCACAATTGTAGCTGAACTGGTTTCAGGTAGGTATTAAAAATCCCCCTGTCCTGGGGTGCAGTAGCTGGGGTCCCGGCTTGACCCCGGCTGTGGGCTCTGCACCAGCCCAGTGCCATGTCGTAGCGCGAGCCACTCCGGGTGGGATGGAGGGACATAATCTGGGGGCTGTCGCCTCCAGCCAGAACACACAGCAGGGCATCAACGCCAGTTTAGTCTGGCCGTGTGCCACCTCCAGAAGGACACAATATATCTAATCTGGCATTAAGTTAGAGGGGAGAGAGATGATGCCTGATCCAGCCGAGAGCCTTCGGTAGGAAATTAACCCATCAAGGTAATTTGAATAAGTACAAAGTGGCAGAGTGGCTTTATTACAGGGTAGCGCTCCACATGTGATCGCAGCACTTCTTGATTCGGTATCTGGAGCCTGAAAACCGGGTTTGCTGTTACCAGCTGCTGTGGCTTGTGCAGGCTTTTATACATGCTTAAGTGTGACTATTAAGCTGCAGTGTGGCAGGTGGATGATGCAGGAAGAGAAATGAAGGACCCAAAGGTCTGGGTCTGGCTCAGAAGGGCTGAGGGGAGTGTTACTGTAGCTCTCATCATGCAAAATCTCTTTTGGATCTTACTTTCCTGATGCAGCCTGTTCAAATTATTTGCACAGCTTGATCTTAACATTGATGAAAACTCCAGCTGAACTTTGGTCGAGAAGGGGCAGGTATGTCAGGACCAGTCGCTTAATTATGTTTACATCTGAATTGCTGCAGTAGATCTTTACTTCCTTGAAAGTGATTTTCCTCTGCTCTTTAATTTCATAGGACAATATGAAAGACATGAATCTTCATGAAACTACTCTCCTAATGCAGCAGAGGCTCCACAGTGTTTGCAGCCTTTGCTTTTTATCACAAGTCCCGGGGGAGGTTCAAGGTAGGATCCATGCCATTTCGGCTCAGCAATCACAGAAAGCCAAATAAATAAAGCAGGAAGTCAGCAAAGCCCTGATTCAGCAAAGGCACGAGCACAAGTTGAGCATTAACCTCTGCTTAAGATGATTTGGAACACAAGAGTTACTCTCATGGCTGCCCAAAAGTCAGACCAGGAATCCAGGACCTTGATAGTCATCACACCCACGTTTTAAATCTAAGGGTAGAGGATGCTTAAAGATGAGGAATTTCTTAAATATGGGGAAAGAATGCTCACTGGTGTGAGGACATTTCTCTGTAATAAATAACTCAAAGACTGTCTTCTGTTCCATGGCCAGACCTGGTGGTCTGGCATGATATTGGTCAAGGCTCCAGTGCCCTGAGGGAGGGTGGCATTCGGGCACAGCGAATGCGGAGGGATGAGCCCAGGCTAGGCTGCCGTGCTCATCTGCACCCCCTCGCCACGCTCCAGGCTGGGATGCTGGGGACCCCTGGGCAGCGTGGTGGAGGGCTGGAGAGCATGGTGGGGTGTCAGGGCAGTGGCTGGTGTGTGAACCGCCCGTGCTGCTCCTGCTCAGCAAGTACCGCTGTCGCCCACCCTGGGCATGTGTGTGCTGCCGAAGCCTCTTGGATGCGAGAAGGACTGTGTGTGGTTGGTAAGGGTCCACACGGACCAAGATAACGTCCCTGGTGAGGGGGGCAGCGACCCGGCCAGTCTGGGTGCAGCAGTTTCACCAGATGGCAGGTTGGAGCGGAGGAAGGGAGCAGAGGATGCCTCCTGCAGAGGTGGGGTGGCAGTTGAAATGCACTCCAGGAGGAGCAGGCTCTGTGCTCCCCCAGCCCCCCGGCCGGCCGCGGCGCGCAGGGTCAGCAGGGTCCCGGTGGGGCACCGCTCCGCCAGCCCGGCAGGCAAACGCCAGCTTTGTCTCTCCTGAGCTCTTCGTGCTTATCTGATCTGTGCCTCCGTAATGATGTGGTTAGAATTAAATTATGGTGTTTTAATGTAGTTACGGCTACATTTACCAGGCACATTTCTTCCTGACGTACAATGCTGGAATTTAAGATATGGCCAGAGGCTGCATATGACTTCTTGTCTCCCAGGCTTGCCACAGCCTTCCCACGTGCTGCGTAAGGCCCCGGCCAGGAAGACAAACCTAGGAGTCCAATTTGTGTCTGGAAAAGCCAGTGAATTATGTGAAAGGTAAATCCAGGATAGGGAGACCAAGGAGCCTCCGTGACAGCCACTGTGTTTGGTGAGCGAGGTGCCCGCCCGCTGCTGTGCCAGGGCCAAGCGCCGCCACCAGCACAGCCCCTTGCACAGAGCGGGTCGCATGTGGCTCTGGGGCCCTTTCATCCCTGCTTTTCAGCTGCAGGAAAGCACCTTCAAAGGTGCACATGTGAGCGCAGTTCATCTTTAGCCAATATGTGTTGCTGGCGTAACTGCGACAATTTTATACCCGTTGAAGATCTGTGCTGAGATAGTCTAAAGCTTCATGGAAACTTTCTTGCTCGTGTCTCCTTTGATGCGAACTTAATGGACGTGGAATTTGCTGTCTCAGCAATAAGAATTATTGGATTAACTGGAGAGAAGTAGATAAAACTATTTAACCCTCTAAAGTCATGCAGGCAACACCAGGACTCGGTGGGTTTGCCATTGCCAGCATGCTGGAGGTGCAAGGATGCTGAAACTGCAAAACACGGCCGTCAGCCAGTGGAGCATGTGGCTGAGGCAGCCAAAGGGATGAAGTACCCCCAGTGGAGAGCAGTGGCCATGGTGGCACCTGTCCCCTGGGGAGGGGACAAGGTGGGACCTGTCCTCCCCGCACCCCTGACAGCCATCTGAAAAACTCTTTGTTCTCATCATCAGATCAGCCACCGAATGCAGATGCTTTGGGACTTAACTGCGCAACAGCGATGATCTGCAGAGCAATTAACCCTGCAGAACGAACGGCTCCCTTTACCTTCTCCTTGGGCCTTGTCACGTACTGTCTCCCACCCTCAAGCCTTGCCAGGTTGCGTGGTGTGTCCAGGGCTCGTAACGGGCTCCCCAGCCTGCCCCCGTCAGTGGGGGTGAACGCGCAGAGCTCTGGGGATCCCCGCCATACAGAGCGCAAGCTTTGTTTATCAGCCTTTCAGGGTGTTTTCATCAATTTTGATCTGCCTGCTGGAAATTTTTAGCGATCATGCCTCTAGGGAGTGACTTGTTTTTCCTACCCCTGATTCAGCTTCAGACATGAGAATTTTAAGTGCATATGCATATATAAATATGTGTCTGTATTTATACAGATACTGCCAGTGAGCATTTTGCAGTAATTCTCCTTGGATGCTCTTGCTTTCTCCTGCAGTCAATTTTTTTGAATGACATGGAACTGATAATGAATGTGGTTTCAGTACCAAATGATCGGGCTGGCTCGTCTCATTCCACCTCTCCTGGTTTTGAGCAAGAATGTGAGGACTTGCTGTGTCTATTTTAGATTCCATCATGAAAGGAATAATTGAGATTGAGATTCTTAGTCACTCTATGCAGAAGGTCAGGGAATTAATGCTGTGTTACATCCAGACCATTCATTTACTGTGCCTCCTCCTTTTTTTTTTTTTCCCTTAACTATCTGTAGGTGAAAACAAATGTGCCACAGAGAAGGTAACGTATCTTCAATGCTGTGCACATCCCCAGCCTCTGATAATACACACTGTTTATCTTTATTTTGGGGGTGTTCCAGGGTAGTTTTATCATCATAATTGATTAGTGGCGACAGGAAAAAAAAATAATCCAGGAGTAACAGGAAGAAATGATTCCAGTGAATCCATTGACTCAGTTGTAGCATTGATCTACTTCTGGGATTTATTTATAGGAGAAGATTCATAGTTAATAAACTGTTCCCAAAGTCCAAACTAATATTATCAGATCTTAAAGGCCTCTGGTAACGATCAATCAGGTAGAAAAATAAGGTGGACAGCCTCACCTTTGGAGAGGGAAGGCAGTGGGATCCCTGGCCTGTGTCCCCATGGCGCAGCACTGGCAAGAGGCGGTGGCGCTGCCCAGGCTCTCGGGTGCGTTCTTGTGCCAGGGCCATAGAAGCAGCAGCAGGATGCTCGCATGGGGCACAGTGCTTGCAGCATGCTGGCCTGGCGCTGGAGCACCCAGCCCACCGGAGCCCCCAGCCCACCACCACCCTGGCACAGTCCCAGACGGCAGAGCGGAGCGAGCGCACGTCTGCTGGAAGCTGCTGCCAGCCAGCCCTGCGGCAAGAGGCATCGTGAGCGTAACTCGGGGTGCTCCAGTATTTCCGAGGATGGAGACGTGGGGCTGGTTTTCCAGCTACTGTCAGGCGAGGCAGATGAGGAAAAGTCCTTGAAAAAAGCCCACACTAAACCCCTCCTTGAGATGAAGCAAAGGTGTCCGCAGGATGCTCACCTGAGCCAGATCAAGCGGGGAGAGCTGCACCTCTCCTTCCCCTGCCTCGCTTCCCTGCTTTGTTTTTGTTTTTAAATTAATTGATCTGTATCCTACAATCCTACCCACAGGAGAAATGACACATCTGAAAAAAGCAGGAGGATTTGTTTAAAGTGGTCTGGTTGGGTTTTTCAGTGTGTGTATATATATAGAATTGCCTGGAAGTAGTAAATAGAATTAAGCACTGTACTTCTGAAAACAAAAATTGTCGGAGCTGTCTGTTGATTTCAAAGCTGATGAAAACAAAGCAGGCTTTGAAATCTTTCCTCACAGAGCCTTCCCCCCACTCCCTTATCTCAAAGATGGGCCTGATAATATTTGGGTTTTATTCTTCTTTTGAAACAGTTGAAAAACGTCGTTTTCTCAATTAAGATGAAAATCCCCCTATTTTTGATAAGGTCAGGGTAATGTCTTCATTAGCAAGGTGGTGCAATAACTAGATGTGGATCTGGTACTTCCACTGGGAAGAACTTCAGTGCCCACCCCGCAAGCCCAGAGCCCCGGCTGCACCAGGCGTGCGCCCACATCACTTCCCTCAGGTACCCGGTTCTGGGTAAGCTGTTTCAATTCAGGGATGGCCCACTGAGCTTTGGAGTAATCCTCTGTGGGCAGCCCAACCCAAGTGGCTTTGGTTTGCTTTCCCCCAGCAGCGGCGGGAGCTGGGGCAGTGCCTGGCCGTGGGTGCCTGCAAGCCCCACAGACTGACAGGCTTTCTTCGGGTGCTGCGTTTTGTGGTTTAATTTCACGTGGTTCAGCAGCTGGTAACAAAGAGAGGGGCTGGCAGGCTGGGAAGGGTGCAGAGCTCACCGCTAGGAGATGCAGGTGGATGTTAAAGGATGGACAGACTGAAATAAAACAGAATAAAAAATATCTCGCCCACTAAGTTTGCACTCTGTTGAAATGTTGAAGTATCACCACAAAGCTGCTGGGTGCTGTGCTCTTGGAAGCCTGTCCGCCGTTAGGAATGCTGGGGATGCGCTGAAAGCCTTCTCCCAGCTCTTTGGAGATGTGGCCTGTATCTGGCCAGCCCTCCCTGACCCCCCCAGCCCGACCAGTCTGAAACCACAGCCCTGGAAGGCATTGCTTCCTTCCCCCAAGCCACATCTTCTCTGAGCCGGGCCGGCCAGGCTCACCTCCTGGTGCCTTTCTGTAGGCACTGGGGTAACGCCAAAGGCAGGGAGGCGACAAGAAGGCCAATTGTTTGCAAAGACGTATTCTGCATTTTAAATGATCTTTGATTTCCTGGCAGCTCCCCAGCATGTCACCAATGCTGCCTAAATAATGCTTGTCAGGTGAAGCCACATCTGGGTAACGGGCAGCCCGGCTGCAGCGCGGATGTTAGTCACTGGGGATTTCCGAAACCCACTGGCCGATCAATCTCAAGAACTTACTAAATGATAGATGGAATATAATATAGGTCATTATTTCTTCCCTATGCATGAAAATGAATTATTCAGTAAAGATTTAGATCCTTTTTATTATGACACTGAATTTATAGAGCATACAAAACATAAATGCAGATTTCTCCAGCACCAGATAGATGAACTCATTCTCCAGGCAGCGTGAGTGAGATGCAGCCATTCAGCATCACTGCACAGTGCAGACAAGGTGTCCAAGTGGCTGGGGCACATGGCTGCAACGTGGGCGATCAGGGCCAGCACCTAGCTCAGCTGCCAGCTTCCTCACCTGGCAGAGCATCGCCACAGCCCCCAGCTGCCTTAGGAGCCCAAGACATATTTATTTCAGAAATCAGGCTCCCGGGATCAACACGTCTTCAGCAAGATTTGGAGTCATGTGTCACTTGGGCCTTATAAATGCTCATCTTAAACTCTGCGTCTCAATCTCTGATCTGAGACAGAGCTGACACATATTGAAAGGAAATCAGTGAGGCTAAAACCTGTTAATGAGAAGCAGGTGCTGCACGAGCACATGGACAGATGTGGTCTTCGTGAACTGGGCTGTCCACAGAGCGACCGCCTAGAATTTGGGTTGGTTTGTACCAGTAGCAGTAACTTTTCTCGTTACTGGAATAAATGCTCCAACTTTTAATTATGCAGCTAGGGAGAATGTTACAATTGACCAGCAGTTACAGATGTCAGCTTTGCAGTTCATTAGCTACTTCCAAAAGTCTGCTGGGAGGTCAGATTTTGAGCGTGAGCATCAGAGGTCGGAGAGAAGGAGAGCAAAGGGCAGGGCTGTGGCCGCCCCCCGGCCGGGGGAGCAAGCTGGGGACCAGGTTGGCACAGCCCCCCCAAGACGGTGCTGCCTGCCACGGAGGACAGCGGGTCCCAGTTTGTCACCCGTGGGCAGGCAACGTGCCCCAGAGCATCCCTGGTGAAGTGCTTATGGCTTTTGTTCGCTGGGATGCGGGGCAGTGAAGCGGTCAGTCCCTTTTCTAGGGCTATGCTGACCCCGGAGGGTCTGGGGACAGGAACAGGGCAGTGCTGACCCCTCTCCCGAGCCTTGCTGCTCTCTTGATGCCTGCATCCAGGGCAGCGAAGTGCATCCTCTGCGCTCGGACCAGACAGCAGGGAAGCTTTTTTCCTCCAGACACAGCCCACAGATTTTACTGATTTTGCTCGCTCCCTGGGCCAATTCTGCCTTAGTTAACCTTAAATAATTTGCCCCTCAGGAAGCTGTGCTGTCATTACTTGCCACGGGTGTGCGCTGCGCTGGAGGCGGCAGGTAGGTTCCGTGGGTTTGCTGGTTTTTGGCGATGGGAGGCTGGCAGGCGGCTACTGGGTCTGCCCTGCAGCACAGCTGGGCAGCGGTTTGCATCGGGCTGTTCCCCAGCACTGCAGCACCCACCACTTCCCTCGGGCACATCACATTCTGGGGGGCGGGCTCTGCTCTGGAAGCTCAGAGCTGGTTTCTGGGCAAGTGGAGAGGTGTGAAGGCGGCCTCCAAGAGAGGGGAAAGCCCTGTACCCACTGATCTGGCTGCACTGCCCTGGGCTTTCTCAAACCCGGTCATTAGTGGGATTTCCCCCCTGCAAGTGCCACCAAACGGCCATTGCCAAAACACCCGGAGTAAGGGCTTGGGGGGGGGGGTCCAGCTTCACGTATGTACATTCAATGCTCGGGTTTGTAAAGCTCACCGAGGGCGAAAACACACACAGTAATGGTAGGCTGGCTGAAAACGAGCTGAATTTGTAAATCTCAGCAGCATGCGCAGGGGAAAGAGCAAAATGTGACTGAACAGCTCGAAACCGGTCACCTGCCTGCACGCGGGAAAGGTGCTGGTAAAGGTGGGAGAGAAAGCGCCGATGAAATCTTTCAGGAGCCGTTTGACCTGTACAGTTTGCTGGTTTCTGGGGTAACAGTGAATGTACAGAAATCCAAATTTCTCTCTTGAGCTGTAAGCAGCTTGACTAGAGGTTCCCCCGTCCATCAGTGAAACCTGCCTTGTGTTTGTTCCTCCTGAACCCTTTAAAATTCTGCACTGCGGTTGGAGAGATTAAAGGGGTGACATAACCCTGGGAACCACACTCCTGACTGGTAGCTTCCCGGCGATTATTACGAGAAACAGCTAAGATCTAAAGGAGGCTCAGAGTGGGAGAAAAAACCTGTTCTTTAACCTCCCTTCCATTCCCTCAGCACATCGGTGCTGCTCGCCCGCCGGGGCAGCCCCGTCCCAGCCGGAGCAGCCGGGCTCCCCCCTGCCCACTGCTGCGGCCCCTCTGCGGGGGCACGGGGACCCTGGCAGCTGCGCCACAATTCAGCACGTCCTGACAAAACAAACCTGTTGATGGGAATTTTATCCGATTTTTACAGTGGTCACCATCAAAATGTGAAGACAACACAGGCCTGAGCGAGCAGACCTGCACATGTCCTCCAATTGACGCCTTGTTCGTTAGTCATTACCGGAAAGCACATTTAGACACTGCCCCCCCCAAACGAAAAAAATTATAATCCCCCGAGCCTGAAGTGGCTGGCGACCCCCAGGCAGCTCTTGCAGCACAGCTGCCGAGCCGGGAGGGCTTTGTTAGCAGGGGCTTGTCCTCGGCACGCTGAGGTGCTCAGAATCGATGGCTGTTTCTGAAAATGTAGGGCAAGGTGGCGCAGCCTCGCCGCTGCGCGTCTTCATTTAGGTGAAACTGATTGCTTTTACCTGATATAATTACGACAATACTTGGCAGCTGCTTCTGTCCGATGCTGCTAAGTGCTGTTGCAGTGCCTAGTGTGAAATGTAGGAGCCAAGCTGTCACTCGTGCTGCGGCCACCCTGCCCCGGGCACCAGGACGCGGGGACACCGGGATGTGGGGGCACTGTGCTGCAGCAGTGCTAGGATGTGGAGGCACTGGGATGCAGGAGCCCCAGGATGCGGGGACACCAGAATGCAGAAGTGCTGGGATGTGGGGGCACCAGGACACAGGGATGCTGGGATGTGGGGGCAGCAGGATGCAGGAGCCCTGGGATACAGGAACACTGGGATGCAGCAGCCCTGCAAATTGGAGACACCGGGATGCAGGAGCCCCGGGACACAGGGACGTGGGAATGCAGGAGCCCTGGGTTGTGGGGATACTGGGATGTAGGAGCCGTAGGACATGGGGTCACAGGGATGCAGGAGTTCTGGGACACTGGGGTACCACGATGCAGGAGCCCTGGGATGCGGGGGACTGGCTGCTCTCTGTGGGTCCAGGGGGCGTGCCAGGTGGGGGCTTTGCAGCGCCCCAGGCTTGGTGCCGGGGTACGTGACACCTCACAGTGATGGTATTTTCATTAGTAATTTTCATTAGCTAACTCATTTTCCATTAATCCCCCAAACTTAACATCTAGTTTGCTCTACGGGACACCCACTGTTCCCTTCCAACAGGCTCTTCCCGGACCCTGGAATTCTCTGTAAGAGGGGGCGGCAGGGCAGGGGTGATGAGGGGAGCCCACAGCCCGCGCCCCCCTCACCGCGACTCACCTCAACACCCAGCACCTCCCCCCCCTACAGGGGACTGCCCTGCCGCTGCGGCCGGGCCCACGGACACGCGTGAGAGCCCAGCGGACCCGTTGGCCGGGGTGGGGTGGGGGTGGTCCCCGCTGTTCGCATGGCGGGGGGGAGGGGACGGGGGACCGAGTGCGTGTGTGCCCGGCGCTGCTCGCCCCCCTCCCCAAGATGTGTGTGGGGTTGTGTTGGCCTGGAGGGGGGGGGGGGAGTGGGCGCGCGCGCGCGGCGGTGACGTCACGCCAGGGCCACGCGACGGCGGCGGGCCCCGCCCCGTGGCGCGGGGGCGGGGAGGGGGGGGGCGGGATGGAGGGAGGAGAGGATGGTGGTGGCGGTGGCGGCGGCGGGGGGAGGGAGGGACGGCGCGGCGCGGCGCTGAGCTAAGCCGATCCCACGTGTGACGGATCTGGCTGCTTCCCCAGCGCCTCTCCAGTGAGATCCTCCGGTAGCGGAGGGAGGAGGAGGGGGGAAGGGAAAGGGGAAAGACGAACCGGAGCTGAACCGAGCCGTCGAGCCGGGCCGGGGGGGGCGGGCTGGGCGGGCGGGGGGGGTTCTCTCAGGGGCTCTCGCTCTCGGCGCGGCGCGGATCGCTGCGGGCTCCGCGCGGCCATGGAGGCGGACGGGAGCCAGGCTACCTCGGGGAGCCCCGGCGAGGCGCAGCACGACCCCGGGTAAGTCGGCGGGCGGCGGGGCGCGGAGCGGAGCGGTGAGGAGCGGGGCGGGGGGGGACGACCGGGCCGGTCGTCCCCCCCCGCCCCGCTCCTCACCGCTCCGCTCCGCGCCCCTCCGCGCCGCCGTGAGGTGCCCCGTCAAAATGGCCGATCCCGCACCGGCGTTCAACTCCGCTCTCTTCTCTCCCTCCAGCAAGATGTTCATCGGCGGCCTCAGCTGGCAAACCTCACCAGGTACGGACAGCCGCCCCCCCACCTCTCCTCACCGCCCCCCCCCCGCGTCCCGCCCCGCGTGGGCCGCGTCCCGCCGCGCCGGGGCCTGCCCGCACCCCCCCCCCCCCCCCTTCCCTCCGCTGCCTCTCCGCTTCTCTCTCTCTCCGCAGACAGCCTTAGAGACTATTTTAGCAAATTCGGAGAAATTAGAGAGTGTATGGTCATGCGGGACCCCACCACCAAGCGCTCCAGGTAAAACCGCCGCCCACCCGAGTCGGGATGACAAACTTCGCGAGTTGCCGCCCAGGCGGGCGGTTTCCCCCCCTCAGCCCTCAGCCCTCAGCCCCGGCCCCCCTCAGCCGTGGCCCCCCTCACCTCAGCGCGGCCCGGGGGCGCTCCGCGGGGGGGTCTGTCCGCGCCGCATCCCCGCCAGCCGGGAGGAGGAAACAAAGCGGGAGGCGGAGAGGTGCGGGGCGGCGGGCCGGGGCCTCCCGCGGGGCCGGGGGCGTCGGGCAAGGAGGGGGGGGAGCTGCGATTTATTTTTATGACTTCTGTCCTTGTCGCTAGTTCTCATCACCTCCCCCCCCCCCCCCCCCCCCCCCCCCCCGCCCCTCTCGCTCTTTGTCTCTCGCAGAGGCTTCGGGTTCGTTACGTTCGCGGATCCGGCGAGTGTAGACAAAGTCCTGGCTCAGCCCCACCACGAGCTGGACTCCAAGACGGTAGGTCCCGCGTGGGGCTGCCGGGTCGCGACAGGGACCCCGGCAGGGACCGCGACAGGGACCCGACAGGGACCGCGACAAGGGACCCCAATGGGGGCCGCGACAGGCACCCGACAGGGACCGTGCCCGCAGCCGCCACGGCCGGGGCTCTGCGGGGCGGTGTCAAGCTGTCATTGAGCCGGGGTTCTGCGGGGCTGGGGTTTTCCTCTTTTTATTTTTTTTTCATTTTTCGCCCTAGAGTTTGCCTTCAGCTTGCAAAAAGCGGTCACTTTTTTTTTTTTTTTTTTAAATCCAAATTTACCCATACCGACCGATGGCTCCTCCCCCAGCGTTATATTTTATTGAGCGGTGACATTGAAAAAACTGTAGAGTAAAAATCCAACTTTTTTTTCGTGTTGCGCTGCAGAATGCTTTCTGCGGGGCACTTTCTACTTCTTTTGATTAGTTATTTATTGGTGTGCGTGTTTCATGGGGGGGATTGACTTGCTGTTGTTATCATAAAATCTGCTTCAAGTGTCATTTCCCAAAGTCATTTTTTGGAGTGATCCCCCTCACCTGCGATGTCAGGGCCCTTATGAAACGCACACACTAATTTATGGAAAGTTATGCGAGAGCTTGGGAGTAGATGTGGTCGAGAAGCACAAGTCCCAGTTTGTTGTTTCTCCAGAGCTTTTTGCTACACTCAGTCTCCAGTGGATAATGTAAGGAAAATGCTCGTGAGATTCAGCTGATCTGTTTATGGTTTGTTTTTTTTTTTTAAATAAACGTTACATTTGCCTTTTAAAATTATTTTTAAATAAAAAATCTGCAAGTGAGTTTGTCCCTTGACCTGATACGGAATTTTCAGTATTGGGTCAAACAAAAGGTACCGAGTGTGTGTAGCTTTAGGCCCTGTTTTTTCCCCCATTATCAAGGCCATGCAAAAGGATGAAGTTTTGTGCCTCCCAATTTGTTGCAGTTTTAAGCCTCAGCAAACCTGGAAGGGGAGGGGGGGAAGGACACTGGTAGAGGTCATTATCGCTTTGGTACTGATCAATGCGAAGGGGGTTTTGTTTTGGGAAGGGAAAGATTGTGTTGGCTTAACTGTCTGGCAGACAGTTTTTGCTGGACATATCGAATGTGTTTGTTGCTGTAACTGTCTTTTATAGTACATATTCTGGATCTTAAAGGTTGTTTTAACATGAGCATGGTGTTAGGAGGAAGCCTGTCTCGGTGCTGGAATAACTTGCATGTGCCTGTGTGTATGAGATTATAGTTAAATGAAGAATTAGAAGCAGGGGGCGAGCACGAGTGTATGTTTTTTTTTTTTTTAAATTTACATGTTTAATTTACATGAAAACAAAAAGCCCAAAGCTCTTGTAGAAGCAGGTGGAATCTAGTATTTCAATTCGACCTAAAAATTCTGCTGGGTTTGTCTGAACATGTAGCCTATGCTTTCACATGCCTTAATAATTTGATTTTAGGTTTAATCAGATATGTTAAGATAACTGATTCAACTCTGCTCCTGAGATTAAACTCACCAGACTTTTCATGTCCAGCTATATTCTTTATGTGTTTTTAAAGATAAATTTAGATAAGAAGAACAAAGGCAAACAGTGTCTTGAATGAACGAGGGTTAAAAAAAAACCCCGAAAAACAAACCCAAAAAGCAAAACATGGGAGGACACCCTGTCATATTTCTGACTATAATTAGGTCCTCCCCCAGCTTTTTTCCTGTATCACAGTCTAGTCCCTGCAATGTATTAATTTGCTCTTCTCTGGGGGAGGGGTGAAAAGCTTCACCAGGACAAATTTTGCCTTCAGTTTTGATTGTGTGATAATGATTGAATCAATCTAAGTAAGAAATTGACCTTAAAATCAGTAATGCAGCTTAAAAGTAAGACATAAAACTAGCCAGGTTCCCTTTCAGCCGTTTATTTGTAGACTTATTATAGTAACTGTTCTTTAGTATAACATAGCATTTGACTCTGTTTCAACGTTCAGCACAGGAGGCAGATCGGTTGGGTATTGGCATGGAAACGTCGCTCTTGTTTACAGTTACGTTAAAAGCTTTGTTTAGGTAATGGCCATTCATATCAGAAATAGTATTATAGTCATTTCCTAGAGGACTTGTAGATACAGTAAGTAGAATTGTACCTAACTAACTAATTTTTTTTTGCTAGAAGTTTGATTTTTCTTTTTTTTTGTTTGTTTGTTATTGTTGTTTAAATAGTTGACAGGGGTATGCAAAAGGTACGGATTTGCCATATTGATTGCTAGCATTCCTCTTCAACTACTGCTGGTGTTTATCCAAAAGGTTTTGTGAAGGAAATTTGAGTTATTTAAGAAGGGCTGTCGCCGTGATGCAAAGAACTCCATGCTCTTTGAACTGACCTTCAGAAATTAATATGTTGCTTTGGAGTTTTCATGGCTCTTCCAACTTTTTACCAGTGGGACTTTTCAGTAATGTTCTTCTGGTGGGAATCATGTTCTTTGAGAGAACTTTCACTTCTGAAGCAAGTGTAGAAGCATGCATACTTGCCTCTGCCTTTGGTTATCGCTGTGGAAAATCCGTACCTGTTGTATTTCCCTAGTAGACAAATGCCTAGTCGGTGCTGAATATGTTTGTAGATAATGTTAATCTCTATGAAAAGGTTAGCTTTCTAGATAAATAATTTTACTTTTTATGCTTTTTGAACAATAAAGTGGCATGTAATCGCTCATTTCTCAGGTATGTCCTAAAAAAGGTACCATGTTTATGTCTGATGTAGACAAATCAGTTTATCGGTTCCACATCAGATGTTTGTGATTTGTCCAAATGGGAAAAATTAATTGAGTAAAACTGCTTTTTAGGAGAGGCCCGTGGCTATTGATCGGTGACGGGAATATTTATCACCATAGGAATAACAATACCAAATGGAAACACCTCATTTTCCTAATCAGGGTTAGCTTGCGGCAGGGAGGGAAAAGACTGAACAAAACCCAATCGCGAACTATTGCAGGAGGCCTCTATTTCTGAATACACCTGAGCACAGTCAGGATTAGTTTCATCAATTTATTACATAGCCACAGACGGCACTGAAAGCAGTCGCAGGCTGCGCGGTTCAGGTGGAATTTAGTCCTTTAAAACATCCTTTTCCAGACTCTTTATTTAGAACATGCCTGTGTGCAGATGCTGCTAAAAAACAGAGGTGACAGCTTGTAGGCATTTTATTGCAATCACTTTTAAAGACGATAATGTAAGCTGGGCACTTGTTTAAAAGGTATGATTTTTATTTGCATTCAGCTGTACATCTGCAGCGGTGTGTTTTTTGTTTTTGTGTTTTTTTTTTTTTTTAAAGTGATTTTTGAATGACAGAGAAGAGTCACTTTTTAAAGATGACCCATGTGGAAGTTGTTTTCAAAATTGCAGAATTAGTATTTTGGAATTGCAGAGTGGACACGCTTTTTAATTTATGCAGAGCAATGGGCATCAATGCTGCATCATAAAATGGGAGCATGGGGTCAAACAGAGGTTTTTTTCTTCCTTTTTGTCTCTGGTGGCGGGCTTCGTTCAAGAATACTTCAGGCAACTCCTTCATGGAAAAATCTTTTTGAAGAACTTGGTTTCTTTTGGTTTAAGATGCCTGTATGTTTTGTTTGTTCCTTGCTCTCCTCTCTTGCCACTTCTTCCCATAAGCGCCCCTTCATAGTCTTTCATTGCCGGGATATATTCTTTGAGGGTGAGCAAACAGATCCAGTTGGCATATTGTCAGGAAGTATAACCTTGTAGTCATTCTAATGTTTTAGTTACAATAATTGAAACGTGAATAATTTGACTTTGCGTTTTGCATCTCTTTGTTTGTGTGGTGTTGCTAGTCAGTTGACAAAACAAAGCAGAAAAATGAAAGAAAAGGTAACCCCAGATGTAACTGAAGGAAGGTGCAGATGTCAAAACCAACAGGTTAAGATCCTGATCAGGGGTGCTGGCTGTCTTTCTGTGCAACCTCCAGAGCATGCAGATGGTGTTTAATGCGCAGTTTGGGTCAGAGGCAGCACCCAGAGACTAATACAGAGCTCCCTGAGCACCAGCGGGGGTTGTTGCCCAGAAGATGATGTAGGTGGTGTACAGAAGAGATGTTTTTTTTCCTCCCTTCCCATCTCCTTCCCCTTGCCAGAACCCCCCAGACAAACCCAGGCTACGATCCGTCCATTCTAGAGTAGTTCTAGATGACCTGGTGTGCTGTATTATAAGCCTGAGAAATGAGGGATTAATAATTCAGTGACTTAAAACCAGAATAATATAAATTGACAACAAAAGCAATCTTGTTGATTTCCCCTTTCTTTTTCCTCAGATTGACCCTAAAGTTGCATTTCCCCGACGAGCACAGCCTAAGGTAAGTAGGAGGATCGATAATAGGATTTTAGGCACACAGAGAATCATTGTTGCCAGGCAGTTCAGGTTTCAAACAGGGAATTGGCAATGAAAGCTTTTAAAGCCAGAGTGCATGGCGTCTTAAGGGTATCAGCGTATGGCTGTGAAACTACAGGAGAGCTGCTTTGTGTGATATTACGTGTCTCCAGTTTTAACCGCCTCCTTGCAGAGACCCAATCGGTGGCAGCTGGCTGAAAAGCAGAGAGACTTCTCTAGTTCTGGTGGGAGACTGTCGCTGCGTTACTTGCGTTTGTTATGCTATTTTACGCAATATGTTTTGCATGGTGTTTATGAAGAGCATTTGGATTAAGTGCAGACTTCAGGCTTGTTTTGAACTGAGCTTTCAGTTCTGTGGTTGTGATGGATGGGAATATATCTCTGCCTTCATTGTTTGCAAATTTCCTTTTGTATAACTTGAGAGATGTGTTTGGAGACCAGTAAGCCTTGGATAGCAAGTTTCTGATGAAGCTCTGAACTCGTCAGGCCATGGAGTATTCTTTTGCAAGAACAGTGAAACAATGAGCTTTAAGTCTTTTAGCCGATCAGGCTGGCTGGAGAAGTGACCTTCTTCTTCCAGGGCACTCTTGTGATAGCATGGCCAGTTTCCATGTTGGGACAAAGGCGGTGTGGCGATGTGCAGAGGCACTTGTGTCTGCACGCTTGCTCTGAAACGCTGCCGGGTGCCATTTCTTCTGGAGGAGTTGCTTATGGAATAGAAGTGGTTGTTTTCATTAGGCACAGCCTAAAGACCAACAACAGATCAGTTCAAATCCAAATGTGCAGTCAGTTGTATTTGAATTTTGAAAGCTGGAGGCTGAAAGAAAACTTTTGTAATTGACTTTTTTCTTCTCTTGTTTTTGAGAGTCTGTTGGAAGAGCTTAATTAAGCTGGTGTGTGTCACTTCTGTATGCTCTAATCATCTTGGGTTACTTCAGTATTCTGTTAAAAAATGGAAGGACAAGGCTGCAAAATTGTGGAGGCAAGTGGATAAGGAAAAAGTGCTTTAAAGTTGGTGGCAGGAGACCACCTGAGCAAGTTAAGCCTCAAAATTTTATTGCATATAGCTCCTCATGAAAACAAGCGGTATAATAGTGTGTGGAACCATAATGTTAAATATTGTACAAAACATGCATTTAGGAAAAACAAATTTAAGAACCCTAGGCATGTAGCAGAAGAGGTGCTAGTGATTTTTTTGTTTGTTTTTGTAAGAAGAAGAAAAAAAGGTGGTGGTGGTGAACAAAACCCAATAGCCTACTTGCAGAATTTTAAACCAAACTAATGTCAAATATTTAGAGGTTCTTTTCTTCGTAGGATATATCTGGTATCTGCCTGGTGTGCTTCTGCGCTAAGTAAGGAGTTTATGGTTTGTAGGGTTTGCGGCTTCTCGATTATGTTGTTTCATTAATGGTGTCTTTAAGATAGAATTTGAAGTTACCAGAATTTTGAAGGGTTTTCATAATTAAAAGTATGAAGATGATCTTGTGCTGTGACTGATATTTCTTTCCCCCTTCCCAATACCTTTTAAAGGTTTATTTACATTTTAAACTGTCTTCAGTTACCAGTTATCTGTTTCTACAGTGTTATTTCTAAAAGTTTACAATGTTTACTACAGAGTTGTTAAGCTGTCCCATGTGATTTCTTCTGTAATAGTTAAAAAAAACAGGGCATGTCTTAGGCTGAGGATATTAGCGAGTTAACTTTTCCTGTTAAAGAATGCAAAATCAGGTCATTTTTACAAAGGGGATTTTGTTTTTCTCCACGCAGGGTGGTGGGGTTTTTTTTAGTATTTTATTTTTTGGTACAGACATCTTTCAAGTGTGGGACAAATCATGGAACGTATGCTGGATTCCACTCTTAGCAGGAACTCACTCTCTCTGGAGAGGTCAGCAGTGTCTGTTTCTGCTTTTATACACTTGTCCTTTCTAAAGTGTTGGGATTTCTACAGGGCACATGAAAAAAACTTAAGATTGAAAGGAGCCTTATTAGGAAATGGGAGAAAATCAGATGCAATAAAGAACAGATTTTACATCAATTATGACGTATTATTCTGGACAGCATTTCACAATCCGGATTTTTTGTTTTCTGGTTTTTAATTAGATACTGAATTAAGGTTTTGGACTTCAGTTGTTCATTTATCCCAGTTGAGTAACGAATGCTCAGCGTTAAAATGTGACTGTACTTTAGTCTAATTAACTAGCCAATGCTTGGGTCTGTGGATATTAATGGCATTTAATGAAATGTCTCTGTCTCTCTCTAGGTGTGAGGGGAGATTTTTTTTTTTTTTTTCTCGCCCTCCCTGTAGGTTTCCTTCTTGAAATGTTCAGCAAAATGGGGATTGGGCTTTTTTCTGTGATCATACTGGCAGTGACTGGGTGCTGGGGTGGAAGCAAGGCTGCTGCTCGTTCTTCCTTCTTGTGCAGGCAGATCTTCTGGCATGGCTTGCTTCCCTCCATCCATCCCCTTCCTTCGGGAGCCCTTTTGACCTGCCTCAGCACGATTAACTCTTCAGTGGGCAGCGGCTGCGCTGGCTCTGGGACTGTGTTCGCCTCCTTTGCCAGATCACATGCTCGCTGAGGTCTGCAGGGTCACACTCGCTTACTTGTGTGTGCACAGTAATTTGCACTCGTTCCTTCCCCCCTTCTGATTCACTTTAATTGGCCAGCTTTCCCCTTTCAAACCACAGCCCAGTAAAATGCTTTCTTTTGGGCTTTTTAAACTACATCTCCATGATTTGACACCTCTCTGGTGATGCAAATTGGTTGCTGAGCAAGAAGTGGCAGGTTGTAACAGCCGAGCATTCTTCCCTGATTTTCTTAGAGTGACCCTCACGGAAAATCATTGGTGATTGCCTCCAGTGGATTACACCATGATGTGTAATCCTGCTCTCCTTGTGAAGTCTAGGAGGACTTGAAGCCATTGTTTTAAGAAATTTGCTGCAGGGGTTTAACTTGTTGAGGTTCTAGTATATGGCTAACAGCAAGATGAAAGGAATCTATGTATGCTTTCTCGCGGCTGCTGTTTCTTGATAAAAATCTGTCTTGCTTCCAAGTGCTGGAAGGCGCTCTGTAACAGTTGATCATTTATAACTCTGCTGACTTAAAAAATCCTTAAAAAGCAGCATTGACGGGGGTGTGTATGTGTAGTAATTTTGTACCCCCTTTTGAATATTGAAGACTACAATAATTTGACTTTTTAATATACATAGCCTGTCAGTTCTGACATTACCTGCTATATTAGGTTGGAGAAGCCTTATCAAATTTAGCGTGTTCATTAGATATTTTCAGATGTAAGCAATTTCCTCCCTCAACCTTCCACCGTAGGGATTTATTTAAAGAACAAAGCAAAACAAACCTGAAGAGCAAAAGGACACAGCCTCAGTCCATGAAGAAGCCCCTTGGCCATGAAAATACCTTTGTGTTGCTTACTGGTGTAGAAATTTGGGTGCTTTGTGGTGCAAAGCCGTGTATGAAACAGAGGCAGATGAAGCTTCAGCCAAAGTTGACAGTTAGTGGGGCTACCACTGAATTGTATTTTGTGCTCAGATTCCTTCAGGATAGGACCAAGGTGTCTGTTCTTCCTGGTGCTTACTACAGGGGCATAATGTGTATAGTTGGGAATTGCTCCTCAAGTCAACGAGCTGGAGCTACTTGTAGCAGCATTTGGCGGCATTCATTAGCATTGTATTGTGTATGTGACCTGCTGACTACAGTCTGTATCCTTTCCCTTCAGCAGCTCTTAAAAAGAGCAAGCCAACTGCTGCTGCTAGCTGCTGGAGCTGCTCCTGTGGCTCGCTGGCGTGGGCTGTGCACTGGATGTCCGGTGCCCTGTCTGCTGGTGACCTAGAGTAGAGGTGGCTGTTGTCAGGACTGCGTGTTTTAGTATGGGATCCAGGCTGTGTGGGTTGGGTATGGCATTCTGGTGACCATTTGGTCACAAAACGGCTTTGTTTGGCGCAGGAAGCCTTTTCTCTGATAATCAGTTGGTGATGCTGAATACCGATGTTGTTGTTAGATGTATTCTGTTCTAACAGAGGACGGTGCAGAGCTGATAACCAGTTCTGGTGTCTCGGCGCTCCAGTCAGTCAGCGTATCTGTGTGGCGTCCCGTGGCGGTGGGGTAGCTAGTTTCCTGTCTGCCTGGGCACAGGGGCTGTAAGAGGTGTGCATGTGCACAGCTGTTCCTTTGTCGTGGGCAAAACCAGAGTGTCAACAACTCTCATTTGAGTTGCTACTGGTTAAACCCATGTGAAGCTGGCTGTTCCAGAGCAGTAAATGGAGGGCATGCCCTTTTGGAATAACACCCAGGCTAACCTGGGATCTTTTTTTTTAAAGCTAACCAGGGGATTTGGATGTCTGATTCCAATTAAGTTAACTGTGAGTAGGGTGTCTGCATCCCATGGCTGCCTGATAAGCGTGAGCCAGAATAGCAAGGATTTTATTCCAAAGCAAGTGATGGGCCTTGAAAATCAAAAGTACAGTTGTTTCCTCCCCTGCTTCTGCCCGTAACCTCCTCCAGGTTAGTTCCACTACTGCCCATCTTATTTTAAGTATTGGGTGGACTTTGAAGTCTTTTTCAGAAGAATGTGAACTGAACATGCTAGCAGAACTCAGGGTTCTTCCTTTCCTGCTACCCTTCCTTACCCACCAGGCTGTAAAGAGTAGCAAGGTCAGACCTTTTCCCCTGTTGTTTTTTTTTTTCCTCCTTTTTAAATTCCCCTGCATTTGCAGGTCTGGATGGAGTAAGAGAGGAAGTATTTCCTACTTTTGGCATTGGGTATAGATGCGTACCTTGATAATATTGCTGTATCTTCTGCATACAGAGTCCTTACCAGATGGTATTGAGTGATCTTGTTTTGTGATTGATGGCCAGTGCTTGGGCATCTTGCTCAGCCAACCTTGAAGTAGGCCCCTTGTCCAGGGTAAGCTGCCCCAAGAATCTGTCTCCCTGTAGCATTGGGTGGTCCGTTGGAAAAGTTGATGTGTCTTGAGTCTCGGCTAATCAACCAAGGTCTTCTCAGGCAGTAGAGGTTCAGGGTTTTGAAACCCATCATTCTTGGGCTCAGATTCTTGCTCTCTGCGATCTGTTTGAGGCAGAACATGATCTCTCTTCTCGGATGCTGGCAGCCGGGGGAAAAAGTGGCTGTGCAGTGTTCTGTGGAGTGCAGTGAGTTTCGTCAGAAGCAAGAGCTGCACTGGATTTTTGTAATTTTGCTGGTTTTGGAGATGTAAACATTCATTTCTTCTTCCCAACCACTGAGGTAGATTGCTCGAGTTGTCCTTAATCCTCATAGACTCTCTTGTACTTGTGTAAAATGTGTGTATTTCCATTGTCGTTGCTTAAGGTCGTCTTTCATGGTAAGAGTAGTCCTAACGTACTTTCTTTCTCTTTGACATACTGCTGACTAAAAATCAAAATTGGACATTGTCTAACTTGGGATTTTTTGTTTTTGTTTGTAAAGGGGATTCTACATTCTCTGTGCTTTTCTGTGTTGTTGGATTCTTTTTAAAGACGTCTATCAGGTAACTTTTCTGCAGCGAGACCGTGCTGCTTGGATATGCCAGGAGAGGGTCCAGAATGAGAGAGGTTAGGGAAATGGAAGAGCAGCATGCTAACACCCTTGTGCGTTCCTCTCTGCTTCCAGATTGAGTACATGTCGTCTGCAAAGTGCTGAGCCTTTATCAGCCTGGGGGTAGGTCTACTAATGACTGATCTAAAACCATCAAATTCATTTATTTGTCACTGCCAGTGACAGGCCAGTTAATGCTAATGGATTCTTTTTTTAGTCTGTTGACTGGTGATAGTCTCATAAATGTTGTGAAATCCAGAGCATTAAGGCAACTTGTAACTTATTTTTAGAGGAGCGCTATTGAAACAGGGTAACAGGGTGTGTGTAGATCAAGGTATATGTTATGCTGAGAAGTACAAACTCCTCTCTTTTGTGAAGCCATGCATAGATGTCTTTGCTGTTCCTAATAGTTATTTGACTTTTCAATTGCATTTTAGTGTTCTCTTTAAACGCATTTTGGGTCATGCTATAAAGGGAGGAGAAGCTGTAAATAGAGCCAGTCATCTTATGAAAAAATGGCTTGTATCAGAAAATGATTCATCTGCAGGGCCTGGATCTTCTGTGTCCCTATTGTGGGAGAGAACTTAAGCATATACTTAAGTTGGCATAAGCATGTGGGTAAGTGCTTTGCTGAATCAGGACGAACTAAAAGCACATTATTAAATGCTTTGTCGAACTGTGGAGCATGTAGCAGAAAAAGATTAAAAGATTACTTTGTGTATTTGACAGTACTTTGTATATGGTCAGTCCTAGCACTTCTTTTTCAGAGATAGCCAGTTTCATCTCTCTCTCATTTCCCCCCCCTCCAGCAGAGGTTCTTATTCACAAGAAGGTATTAATCTGCTGTTTCCTTAAAGAAGTGATTGCAAGGTCAGTGTAGCATCAGGCTTAAATAAATAAATAAATAAATGTCTAAGCTTAATTTAGTCTCTAGGCCTGCAATCACACATTCTGTTTGCCTTAGTCACTGGAATAATTCTGTGAACGACGTGAGTAGTGTTCAATGTGGCTTAAGGTTTAAGATATTAGTGCTGTAGAAATTGTGGTTTGCTGAGTAATTTGAAAGTTAATGTGAATCTCTGTAGTCAGATCAGCATGCGGTGTTAATAAGTTACTTCTAAACTTTGGCATTTTGCTGCTCTCCTGTTGAAAATACTTCCTTTATGTTTTGAGTGCAGAGAACATCTAAAGAATGTTAGGAAGCTCTTCTCCCCTGCTTGGTCATTGCTTGTGCCGGGACGTCTGCAGCAGGGTGTATTGTTGTGACTGAGTAGGCTTAAATGAAGTATTAAGATTGTACTCTGCTGGGAACTTTGTATTATAAAGAAGGACCCTGCCCTGCTAGGACTTAAGCAGCTCTACACATGAGGAACAGTTCCAGACACCTCAGCAAGTGCAACTGAAGGCTTCTGAATATGTTGGTGAAGCGTATGTGGTGAGAAGGGTGAAGGAAAAGAAGTATTGACAGCAGCAGAAAGCGTCGTTCCCTCTGCCCTTCCCTCCCCCCAGCAAAGACTTGCATTAATTTCCCATTGACTCTGATGTACAATAGGGAAGAGGTTTCAAGCTGACTGAGGGGGCAAAGGTCCAAGAAAACTACTGTAGCAAGAGCTGATGCAGAGTGACAGTAATGAGGTGGCCTGGCAGGTGGGAGGGAAAATGGTAGGGTGGGGGAAAGAAACTAATATCTAGTGAATTAAGTAGTTCCCAGGGTTTGAAGTTTTTAAGTCCTGTTGGTTTTATTTTCCTCTGTATGCGCCATACAACTATGAGATATGGCTGGAGCAAGGCCTCCTTGGCTGAGAATGCAGGCAGGATCCTGTCGTAGCTCCAGTGGGCTGGGTTGCAGGGAGTGCTGGTGTTGCCCAGAGGATATGAAATTCTTCTGTAGTGTCCCCAGACCTGTGCTGTGCTGTTTTGTGTTTCAGTATTTCTGACTCTGAGCCCATCTTTATGCTGTCCTGTGGGTTAGTTTTGCATCAAAGAGAAGGTGAGGAACACAGGGTGAGGAAGTGTTTTGAAAACTTGATTTATTGAAAATAGGGACTGTGAAGGTCCGGTAAGACTTTCAGCTTCTTGAATGCCAGTGCAAACAGAATGCCTGCTAGATTGAGAATCAGTAGAGGTTTTTATAACAATTGCTGAATGAACATTGTTCAGGAATCTTCCTGAAGGGTGTTTTGGTGTGATGTGTAAAGAGGTTGCAATGAGCTGAGCGTTTATCCGAAGTCTGTGTAAATCCCACTGGACTGAGAGGTATCGCTTGAGGCGGAGGCTTGTTTTGTGGCAGAAGCTCATCAGCTGCAAACCCTCAGCACTGGCAGAAGGCTTGCTGTTCATTGCACTGCTGGAAAAAGGTGTTGGTGAAGGGGACGTTGCTGGTGATTTTTCTGAGGTGCTTGCTGAAAAAGTGAAACTTCTGTATAGTTTTCCATTTGGCCACGTTGTCAATCATTTCTGTTTGGAGATGCGTCGGTGCTATTCCCTTCTCTGAGCCTGAGCTGTGCACAGAGCCTGATATGTACACTGAGCATTTATCCTTTTGCCAAAAGTTTGCAAAGTGCTGTAAATGAGTATAAAGATGTTTACTTGCTGGTGAATTTTGCCTACATGTGTTGTTGTATTTGACAGACCTACGGAGCCTATAGCAGTGCTGTGTGCTCAGTGAATTGTGGAAGGGAACAGAAAACATTGAAAAGAAATCTGAAGTCAGTGCTGAGATGTAGAATATGATAGGAACTTTCTGAGGATGCGGGGGTATTGCCCCATCTTCTGTTCCGGGGCTGCTACTGACCATTGTGTTGGGTGGTGTCAGGTTGTTGCTCTCTGCCATGTCCTGAGCATCCCTGGGAGAGCCCTTGTGTGAGTCACAACGAGCCCTGCTGAGCTATGGTGAAATATGTTGGTTTCTTGTGGCTAGGGCTCCCTCTTCTCAAAGTCTCTAGTAGAAGGTGTTCGATGTGTGGTGTGGTGTTTTTTTTTTTTTAATGTATTTGTACTAGACAGCTCACCTTCTCCCCAGTTGCTCTTTGTAGGTCAGCTCTATAGCTCCAGCCCTGGGTGGGTGGCCTGCTGAATCTGCAGCCTACCTAACATTTGCACTTTATCCTGTTCAAATATTACTTGGTGCAAAAGCCCCTTGTAAAACCTGCTGTGATAATGTCCCAGGACCACTGTTAGCTGGGTTTGACCCCTGAGGCAGCACAGAGTTGCTGTCACTAAGAGTTTGGTCTTTCTTGGTGTAGCATGTGGGAACCCAAATGGTCCTGGTGCTGATGCTGCCGTTGAGCCCGGAGGGGAAAGGGTTGGAGGAAAAAAGGGCAATACGGGATTACCCAAAGCATTGCAGCGTGGCAGAGAGCACCACCTTTTCCTGATGCCCAGGTTTGGTACCACACGCTGAACGGCTGCCTCTGAGAGTCGTTGGCAGCATCCCTGGACGTTGGGAAGGAAGCATGTGAAGCAGGAGCAGTATTGTGAGCTGCCAGCTCTTTATGTGACTTGTCTTTGAGGGGTTAAACTGAGGGGTTTTTTTTTTGTGTGGTTTTATTGTGTGTGTGTGTTTTTAATGACTTTTGATTGGAAAATGCATAAGGGAGGCCCTGACTGGAGTGCTGGTGCTTTGGTACACAGCGGAGGTTGTAACTGTTGAGTCCTGAGGTTTCCGAACAGCAGTGGCAAGGCTTTGGGGAGGGGGAAGAGAGATAAGGACGCTAGGCCACAGCATGTGAAAGGTAGTTTGTGGTATGAATTATGGCTAATGCCTGTCACATGGTGGTTACAAATGAGTGTGGGGGCTGGGGTGCAGTGCTTGTGCGCTGGGAGGGAAGAGGGGAGGCAGGCTGTGGATTGAGATGGGCTCAGCAGCGGGTTGCAATGCAGGGTCGATCCTGGTGCCCTCAGTAACGAGAGAAGAGGAAGAAGCATGCTAAGCTGCAGGTGTCCTGGAGTCTCTCTGCTTCCAGATAAGCGTTGGCTCCTCTCTTCCCTGCAGATCTGGGCGCTCAGCCATGCCGGACGCTCCTCCGCCCCCGTGGTCCAGCTCCTGGAAGCTGGGTCTTTCCTTTGTGCTGCAGGACCATACCCATTTCTCTCTGTGTGGCCTGTTGTTCCTCCCTGTTGGAGCTGGGAGGGATGGCTGTGGTGGTTTCTCCATCTTACACAGATGAGGAGTGTGTCCTGACGTGCTTCCGCTGCAATGCTCAGCACTGGTAGCGGGCTGCCCCGTAATTGTGTGCCTCTGTTCCCTTTCTGCCTGCCGAGTGGGGTTTTCCTGCCCTAGCCTGCCTAGGATCCCCGGCAGTGTGTGGATGGTGAAAAGCACCTGGAGAGTTTCCTGTCACAGTACCTTTGTGCTTTAAATCCCTGACTCACCTAATCCCGTGAACTGTGATCAAAGCAGCAGGTTATGCAAGCGATGTGCCCGGCAATTTATGTGTGAAGAGGGAATTGTGATCATCTTGTGTGATTTCCCCCCCCAGCTTTTTCATCTGGTCACATCCTTTGTGTCATTAATCTTCCAGATCAAATAAGATGATAGTTGAAAGTCCTCCATAGTTATGATTCCCCCAAAGTTTTGTGAGCATGGCTTTGATTTTGTTGTAGTTATTAGAAGTCAGTTTAGATTTCTGGACCTCTGTTTTGTAGGTATCTCCAGTGGATATTTTAGTAGCGGCATTTCTCTCCTTTCTCAATTAAATATGTGTTTACAATAGGAAAAGAACAAAATATAGAATAGGAAAAAAATTAAAGCAATTTAGTTACCAGTCCAAAGGCTTTAATGCTAAAGAGCCGTGAAGAAACTTTATTGGAACTATAATTGCAGACATAAGCGGTGATTATCTGTCTTCGTGCTTTTATAGTCCCCATCACTGTCATCTGAACACACGAAGCTGATGGGAGTGTGTGCAGAATGTTATTCAGCTGATGCTGTGTAATCCTGATCTCTTGCAGTATGTGGAAAGTAAAATGAAGTGTCAATTCATTTGAAAATGATGGAGAAAGAAAAAGGTGGGAGAGGACGAGTGTCCTTGCAGAAAACATAACCTTATTTCATCCAGCTTGCAGCCAAAGGAATGCAGCTGACAGGGTAAGCATCTTACATGGACGTGGTCAAAAGACATTTTACTGGTTCTTAATGCTCTTAGAGGTCTTTGGCAGGTGCAGTCCTTCATCTTTGGAGGTTGCCTCCCTTTGTTTCCTTGAAATGTTCTGAATTTCCTCCAGCTGAGAGAAGGACAACAGCACCTGTTTGTCTTGTGTTCCTGAGAACTGGAGATCGTTGGATCAAGGCAGACAAATGGATGCTGCCAAGTGCTTCTTGAGGTGGAACAGAGATCAGAGAGCAAGTCCTGAATTGCTTGGCCTGATTATTGGTGCTGGTTATGCAGGTGAAAATGTGCTCTGGGCTGTAAAGAGACAGAGGGAGGAAGAGGTAATTTGGTGGTTGTATGCAAGATTCTTTTCCTGCTGCTTGGCAAGCCTAAAGATCTGAAATTCTCAGTATTAACTACCTGGTTATTTTGGGTGAACTCGCTGGGCGCTTCAGAGGACTGCGTACACAATACGGTGCTGGCCTGCAGAAGGGGAGCTTGCACTGCTGGTATGATCGAGTGACTAAATCTATCATGGCATTCCTGAACCGTTATCTGGTGCCCATTTTGTAAAGAGACTTTTATGTCTCTGCTACCCTAAGAAATGTTCAGTGAGAGACTCTCTGCTGCTTGGCAGCCGGAGCGATAAGAAGGGGCAGTATATGCAGAGCTCTGGCATTTTGCATTGAGGTTAGTAATCCCAAGGTAGGCACAGGCTTATAGTTTGAATTTATTTGATTCAGGCCAGTGTTACTAGGGTCTTCTTGCTGCCTTTTCTGCCCTGGCTGTCCTGCTGTCCGTGCTTTTCAGGCAGGTGTGTTCATTGCCTGAAATCAATTTCTCAGTCTCATGATTCTTATTGCAGTCACCTGCTCAGGCTGAGGCAGGGAGTCAGTGGAAGAAATGAGATAGAAGGCAGAAGTCCTGTGATCTCTTAAGGAACAGTACATGAGTGGTCCAGGGCTAAGTTTGGGCCTTAAGAAGGTAACTGTTTTGTGGATGATTTTTGGGTAGGGGAGGCACTTGTTGGGCAGGAGATGGATTATACTTTTTTTCCTTTTTATCTGAAATTTGGAGCCAAAAAGACAGTTATTTTGAAGGAGGAAAATAGGCAATAGAGAAATCCAAAACTTCTAAATCTGTTTTTATCTACTCTAGACTGAATTAGGACCAGGTAAAAACCACAACTGATGATGTATGTTTTTTGGTGGACTTTCTGAATTTCTTAGTGAGGATTGTCTTTGCTTTCATTGAAGTTAGCATGAGTTAACCACTAATTTCTGTTAGAGCAGGTCAAAGCAAAGCTCCTCAATTGCCTGGTACACTCAAGGCCATTTTAAAAACAAAACCAGAAATATGCTAGTGAAGTGCCTAGATACATAAAGAAGTAGGTAATGCAGATTTTGGAGACACGTGCCTGCCTGTCCTGTATTTGAAATCAAAATGAGGTAGTGATGTTTTGGGAGTTTATGGTCTTTAGCTTTAGTGAGCTGCCAGTGCAAAACTGGTTCTTGCAAAAGTTCTATTCAAAATGAAGTGAAAGTCTGTGGATTGTACGTTTCTGGAGACATCAGCATCCTACTTTCACCAAAGACTTATGTGCTGAAATGGTTTAAACTAGTTTAAATCTGACCCTTGTTCTTATCGTATGGGGATGAGGTAAGTGATTGTCATCACCCTTGTTTTATGGATGTAGAAAACAGAAGTGCTGCTCATGTGTTCTGCAATACTCGAAACTGGGAATTGTTGGTGCCTTGGGAGAGGGTTATTCTGAACCTGATGTGGTACTGGAGCTGCACCTGCCGCACCGTGTGTTTCCAGGTGTTGGTGAAGGGAGGAGGTGCAGGGTTTGAGAAGCTGACGTCCCAAGTGCGCCATGATCAGTGCTGTGTGAGTAACTCCACATTTTCTTTAGTCCCCACAAGGTGATGATGCTGTGTGTGAAGATTGCCTTAGTGTTGCATCATTGGAGATGGGTGTGAGTCAGTCGTGAAAACCCTCTACAAAAGGCTTTTGTGCTAATACTGGCTTATTAGAAACAGTTGTTGAGAATAGGCCTGGTTTCACTGGGCATTTGAAGCATCTTAAGAATGATGCTAGTGGTGCTCAAAGCCTGAGCCAGGGGTAGGCTATAAAATGCTTAAGATGGTGGAGGGGTGAGTGCCCAGAAGAACCGGCTGAATGCAGCGTGCCTATCTGATGTCTGCCTGGTGCTTCAAAACCAGTGGTTGGCTACTGTAGTACGGGGCAAGAAAGGGAAGCAAATTATACGGAGCTGCTCTCTGCCAGGGTTTGATTAATTTCTGGTGGAAGCTGTGTGTGTGAACATGCAGCAGCACAAAGCAGTGCTGAAACCCAGGGCTCTGTGCACAGAGGTGTGCTGGTGAACTTGGGTGCCGAGGAGTTTGCTGTCTGTGTGGCAAGGGGAGGTTGTGCGGGAGGCAGCTGGAGCCGCTGGGAGTCAGCGCTCCGTCCTTGTTTCTGAGCAGCACTTAACCTCTCTGTTTGCTTCCATCACTGTGAAATGCTGCTTTTACGGCTGCCGCTGCTGCTGTAGCTCTGAGCACCCTGCACGCGCTCAGCACCTCCCTGTCCGGGGAACAGCGCTTTCCCTTCTGCACGCAGAGGACCTCCCTGTGTAGCAGCTCTGTAGAGGAGGAAAAAATCACAGCCCAGGCTTCTGGGTCCCAAGCTGAATACCCTGAAGACCTTGCTGTGCTCCCTCACTGCTGCAGGCTCCTCTGCCAGGCGTGCTGGAAGCTTTAATTCATGTGCTTTGGGATCCTCTGGCAGGCAGCGCTGTAGAAATGAGGAGTATCATTGTGTTTTATTGTGGCTTATAAGAACGCAGTGTGTTTGTGCTTTGGGGAGCCCCAGGGGCTTTGTTTTTCACCAGGCCTGAGCCATTCTTCAGTAGAGCCTTCCTGGAGCGTGATCTAGTTCTGCCCATTAGGAGTGAGAGACGGGCCTGACTGATTTCTGCTCCCTGCTGCATAATAAATCTGATACTAAAATTAGTGCTGGTCTCCCTAGGCCATAATTCTTGCTGAGATTATAGAGAATTGTGTGTGCAGAGAGGAATTGTGGTTGTGTGTGTGTGTTTGGGTTTGTTGTTTTTTTTTTTTTTTTATAACCTTGAGTGTCCAATTTCCAGGTTTTTTACTTAACCCCCCCCATCTTTTTCCCCTTTTCCTCTCTTTTGGGAAGTGTTTAGCCTTTCTGTGTATTTTGGCTATTTAAGCCTCTGTCACTGCAGGCAGATGAGTTCCTTGGGAGCTCTTCTGAAGGTTTTGTAATTGAGTCTTTTACCACGGCGACAGGATATTATTAACCTTCAGTAAAGCAATTTATTTCATACTCCTTTGTGGGGATAAGCCTTTTTTCCCCCAGGAAAATATGTATGTGGAAAGGGTTTTGCATACAGGGGTAGCTGGACTTGCAGCAGTGATTATGATTTAAAAAAAAAAACCACCAAAACTTGAAAAATAGGCAGCTCTGTTTGCGTCAGTTTAGAAGAAACCTTTGGTCCTGAATGACTCCCACCCCTGCCCCAGTGTTTTATTTTAAAGAACATACTTTTTGCCTATCAGTGGCTTTGAAAGGAGGTTGTATTTCATTTTAGAGCTCTAGATATTTAGCCCCTGTGAGCACTAAAACATTTTGTTTTCATCTTTGAGACAGCCTTAAAAATGAACTGAGAGCTGGAGGGGGGAGTTCCTTGCAGGGTCTCCCTCTTGGCATGGCCTTTGCCCTGAAATCAAATGCAGACTAGTCCAGAAGTCGTTAAAAGACTGGATAGCTCCTAGAATAGCAATTTCCAGTGAACAAGCAGGAATGCTGGATAAGTGGCCAGCCTGGCTGAATAACTTGTATTTTCTATTGAGCATGGTGACAAAGGCACTGGTCTGGGATTCAGGGGGTCTGGGCTGGTCTCTTACAGGCTGTTGTGTCACTACATCTCCCTGCGCCTAATTTTTTATTTTATAATGAGGATGGGAATATTTCTTTTCCCATGTCTGGTTAGACTTTGCTTTTTACTTCAGTAAACTGTTAAACTTTAAAAAGAAAGGAAAAAAAAATCAATCAGTGACATGCTTGCCCTGGTTTGGTGTCTTGAAAAGTTTGCACTATCACAAAGCCTGCTTTCTAAGGAGTTCACTGTACCTTGCAATATGAATATGTTCTTTTAGCAATTATATTAGATAAAGAGGTGGTATTATTGCCACGTTATACAAGAGAGCTTGGATGGAAGTTGAATTGCTTTGTCCAGAGCTTTACGTTTATTAACACACTTGAATCTCTTGGCGCCGTTTCTAGGCTTTAATTGCAGAGTCATCCGTTTTTCTACACTGTGCCTCTTTAGCATGCTGAACTGCTTCTGCCTTGCTATTGAAACGGGCATCTTAGGAAAAGTATTTTGGTCCATGAGGCTTTTAGTGACCCTTGTTAGGACTGTCCTCCAGAACCACAGTCTCCCAATCTTCCGGTGTTCTACCACTTTCTGATTTTCCAGGTGTGTTCAGGGTTTTTAAATCCAAACTTTCTAGCATCTCTTCAGCAGTTCCATCCCTTTTGCATCGGATGGGCTTTTCCATGGGCTGTGTCAGAAGGCTGTTACTCTAGACCTGAGGAGCACCCACTGGCTTGTATGTTGAGTGCGGGCTCCTCGTGGCAGGGGCTGCCGGTCTGCTCCATGCCCTGGCAGCAGTGGTGTGTGTCTTGCATGCATCTTGGTGCCAGGAGGGAGGAAGGGCTGCTGGCCTGTCACAGGGCCTGTGCTAGCCCTGCCATCACCCGGGAGGTCCGGCGGGACTGGGCTTTTCTGGTGTCCAGCGTGTGGGGGCTGAGGCTGCGTGCCACGGGACAGAGCAGAGAGTGGGGCAGCTGCAGGAGGGATGGTGCTGAGCTGAGGGCCAGCTGGCATACTGCTTCCTCTAGGGTGTCCTTCTGGGAGAAGATACTGATGATAAACGTATTTTTTTTGGAAAAAACTGAAAGCACTTTGTACATGCTGTCTTTGGGTGGTGGTGCACACAGGTTTGTGCTTCCTTCGAGACACAGGCTTGCCTCTTCCTTTGAGGTTGTGGGTGTCTCTGTGTTTTGTTGGTAGCAGTGGCCTGGGACTTTTAAAACAAAGATGAATGCCGTGACCTTGCTTTTATACTGCAGTCTTCAAACACCATCGGTTCAATGTGCTAGTCCGTCTTCTGACTTGCCAAGCACCGGGCAGTGGTGGTACTGCTTCAGGGGAACAAAGGGGCTTCTCCAGACCCTGCCCTCCTGTTGATGCCTCCCCTGTGCCTAGCCTGTGCTCGGCCCCCCTGGGAAAAGGGCACTTTCCTGTGTGGTCCTTCAGCTTCTGCTAAAATTCCAGAGATGTGTTACATGCAACAGAACGTTTTTGTTATCGAAAGACTTTCTGGACCCTTGACGTTCTGGTTTTGTAAAACTTTGCAGCTGGTAGATTTATTCTTATGTCTTCAACCAGAGAATCTTTCCATCTTAAAAATGCTTGAAGTACCTTTTTTTCCCCTCCCTGCTTTTTACTATAACTGTTGTTGTATATGAGCCCCACAATCTGCAAAAAAAATTTTTTTCTTTAAAGCTTCCCCACCAGGGATTTAATTAAAATATTGTGAAAGGCAGTCATTGAAAATGAGAAACCTTTTGAGTGGAAGGCACCCTGATTTCCCTCTGTGGAGCTTTTTGTCACCATAGAGATGAAAAGAGAAGCTCAAAATTGCACTTTCCCCTTGTGTGTTGCTACTGAGGGGACGTGGCTGCAGGTAGCAGCTGTACTAAAATCAGCAGGGCAGGGAGGCATGGCTGGGGCTGCAGGCTTTAACTCTTTGCAGGGTACGAGCACTGGATTGGGATTTCCTTTCCTGGTGGAAGCATTTCTTCTTAGTTTATTATTCTGTTTTAATTTCCTGTACTTCACGGCTGGAATTTATCTGGGCTTGTGAAGGGAAAGAACGAAGGCGCCCATCCTTTTGTCTTGGTAAAAGCATAACTAAGCAACTTTCTGTGCAGCGTGGCCTGTTGGTTCTGCACCGGAGCTGTTAGGAGCAGCCTGTACATCGCTGCATTGTTCTTGAGGTGTTTATGCAGAAAGCTGGTTAAGTAACGGTGTTGAAATCCAACTCATCCTTTTTAATTTTATATGTTAGTGTATAAATCAAAACTTCTCTCGCTGCTCTGCAGCAGGGTTCAAGTCTGTCTGATTCTTCCTTAAAATATCTAAATGTTGGGGCTTTTTTAATTTGTATTTGTATTTTTTATTTTAGGAAAAATGGGTTAAAGTTTTTTTCCTTTTGTTTGGCAACCCCTGTGGAAGTATAGGGATTAGTAAACCAAAAATACATACTGTGAGTGATAAAACTGCTCTGATACAGTTTCAAAGACAGTCACACAAATGGAAGATTATTGGAGGGTACATGACACTGGGCAGTGTTATGCTTTTAATCATTTTAAAAACAAATTTTTCTCCCTAATTGAGTGAAGAGCAGACTCAAGTGCATTCTTGGCTCAAACATCTTGGACGAATGAAAGTAAAATGTATATTCAAGCTGTCTGCTGTTGTGTATTTTACACCATACCTGTCTCTGTGCCTGATCTCAAATGGACGTAATGGTTTAATTTTAAGCTGTTTGAGCGAGACCTGTTGTGTTTAAAGTTCCAGATAGAAAGTGAACATAACCCATGTAATGGCATTATTAATAGGGACTACTACTAAATTGTAATTTGCAAATTAATGGTTTAACTCTGAGATGAAATATACAGCTGTGTTCTTGTGTAATGTTACAAGACAAAATTAGATCAAGTATTTAAATAACAGAAGGGCCTCATCCAAAACCAGCGGGTGTCTTCCCAGGGACTTCACGGGGGCGTTGTGTTCTGCCTCTTCCACCCTGCAGTGAGGGTGTGGACCTGTAGCACCAGCAAAGTTCCTTAAAAGTGCACATGCCCTCAGGAGTGGGCTGCTAATGTCTGACTACCCGTGATGCTGATGTATTTGGAGAAAGAAAATAATGCGTTTCCATTGTGGTAGTGACTCGGGCCTTCTATGTGGTTCAGCTTGTACTGGGCAGGCTGGTCTAAGCAATGCTGTTGTGCATATGTATTTGAGTTCTTGCAAGATTACACATTAATTTTTGAACAAGGCAGTATTTGGGAGCTGGGCTCGGCTCTGATGCAATTTGCCCTTGTGCTTTCCTTGGCTGTTGCTAATAAGAAGTGCTGGCCTAAATCAGTGTCTTGGAGAATCATCAATTTGCTAATTGCAGATAATCAAGGCCCTGCTCCCTGCTCACGCTGAGACCACTTTTGTTTTCTGCCATTCCGCCAGGATTCGGGCAGTGTCTTCCAGCCTTTGACGTAACCAATGAAGTGGGTTTTGAGCTCTCATGTTGCTAATTCTCAGAGGTGATGAAGTTATTGGTATTCAGGCTTGATAAACAAGAAGCTATTATACCACTGACCTTTCCTGCCAGGAGGGGATGCAAAGGGCAGGGCTTGCGAGGTGGCTTGGGGAGAAGGGGGTGTCTGGGGAGGTGTGGCAGCGCAGACTTTTGCAGCACCTGCCTGAAGTTAGTGCAGGCCATGGCACTTGTCTGGCTGCGAAACCTGTGGAAATTATTCTGAACACATGCGGTAGTTGCGTCTTACTTTATTTTTTTAAGATGTGCATCTTTCCACTTCTGGGTTCAGTTTAGGAGGGTGTGCGTGTGCTGTAGGTTTTGCAGATTATGCTTAAAATGAAGCAGGGGCTGATGAAAATGTCTGCGTCCTGCAGTGAGGTGAGGACAGGCGTCTGCGGGGGCTTCCCCGAAGTGCCCCGTTGCGTGGGCACAGCAGGCTGTGTGCCAGCGCTGCGCTCCGTGTGCTCCCAGCGCGTCTGCGTCTGCAAACCACCCTAGATGCATCAGGCCTTTCTGCCTGCCCCAGCTGCCCGGGGTCTCACCGGGTGGTGTGGGGAGAGGGGCCAGGGGTGAGAACGGCTGCAGGCCTTGCCAAATGACTTGGTGTAGAATGGCAGCTGATCCCAGGCTGTGAAAAAACAGAAGGAAATCAGAGCCTTTCTGAGGAAGCCCCATCAGCAGCGGGCACTCCTTCCTGTTGAAGGTGTGGGTCATCTGTGTCAAGGAGAGCAGGGCCAATCCCCTTAAACTCCCCAAAGCAAGCTTTGCTTTGCAGGTGGAGAAACTGAGCATATTGCCTTGGCGGAAGCATTTTTAAAAAATAATGAGGGTTTTTCATTTTGCCCATCTGGATGGGAGCTGATGCTGTGTGCGGGGCGGTGCATGCCTCAGAGGTGAAGAAACAGGTCTGCTTTTCCCAGTGCTTACTGCAGGGATTTACAAGCAGGAGACAGTGTTGAAATGGCCTAGCAGAACCAACTTCAGCCCTGCACTCGTGCTCTGCCGTCGCCCGCCACATAGAATGCACGTTCGCAGAACTTGCAGTGGAGAGGGGAATAATGCGGCATGTGTTTGTGGTGCACGGAGAGGATGACAGTTGTGTGAGTTGCAGGAGTGCCCAGGGATGCTGAGTGAGTCGTCCCCAGCCCGGGTCCCTGCCGGAGCCAGTTGTTGGCCATGCTGCCGCTTTAAAGCCAAACCAGAGGAACAGATGATCACCGGACAGCTTAGGTTACATAATCTCTTTTGGGTTTAATGTCAGGCCTCCCTGAACCCCATCCAGTGCCAGCTTCCAATCTGGCTCGTAATACTCCTGAATGTCCTTTTAATTTTTCTCTTTATTAATAGTTCTCTTACTGTAGTGTGCTCTCTCCCTGGCTTTGTGTGGTATGCGTGCCTCAGAGTTCATTCCTTTGCTCTCCAAGGTCTCCCACTGCTGGTGCTTCCTGCTCCTCCACCAGCCCCAAGCTTTTCACATGTGTTTTCTTTGCTAGTTTTGAAAAAAGATGTTGTGGCAAGGGAAGTGGGAGGGCTGACCAGGGATGGAGCTTGCACATTGAGTTGGCTCTTTTCGTTCATGAGTGGAGCTCCTGAGGCTGTGTATGGGAATGGTTAGAGAAGACCAGCGCAGTGGTGGTAAAGTGAGGAAGCTGATGGTGGAGGTGAGATAGGAGAGACCACAGCTGGCCAGCTTTGGTTCCACACAGATCTATCAGCTGGACTGGACTAATTTTTTTTTTTTTTTTTTTTTTTAGTTTAGCTTGCTCATTTCTGAAAGGGCTGTCTTACTTCTGTATTGAGTTTTTAATTGTTGTAAATAAAGTTCAGGCTCTTCACTGTGTTTCTGTCACTGGTTGGATGTAGTAAAGACCAACAATTCTGTGAAGACAGAGCAGCCAGTGGTGGTTTTGGACGCTAAAGGGTTATGTGTTTCAGGGGGCCAGTGCTCTTTCCCTCATTCCTAACTCCGTAAGTAGGTGCCTTTGCAGTTATTATCCACTGCTGCTGGGATTGTCACTTGCATGTGTCCTCATGGCTGGCATTTTTCTGAAAGCCCTAGCACTGATTATGTCAATGTCAGCCATTATTTTTTTTTTTTAAAAGAACAACATAATTAAAAAAAAAACCACACGCATGCATATATCCATACATTTGCAGAGCGGAGAAGGAACTGAGATGTTATTTCAGATCTAAGTCTAGGAATCAAATAGAAGCCTCAAAGTATGTGTGTTTAGAGCAGACTTGTGATTAGCAGCAACCTCAAGTGCTCAAAATACTTTTGCATTTACTGAGACAGCTTCTCTTACGTTAGCTGTTGCATAACATTCTCGTGTCAGTTAAGCAGTTGAAAAATATTGCACAGCAAGTATTTAATGCATTGTGAACATCAGTGCATTGTAGCAGCTGTTTTAAAAAAGTAAAATAGAAGCATCAAGAGCAGAGAGCAATATGGAGAGTGCTTTCTGCAAACATATTGGTAGCATGGGGAACCAAGTTAGAGGATTCTGAGCTCTTGGTGTATTTTAATGTCCTGGGTCCTTCATTTATTTTTGCTACTTTAAATGATGGCTTAGCTAGGCAGGGGAGGAGGCAGGAGCTAGGTGAGGGGCAGGGGAAGGTATGGAGATGGGCAGGACAGATGTGTGTAGTGTCTTTTGCAAACATAAGTGTTGCCCTTGCCACCTTGTACGCCAGTAGCTAGTACTTCCTGAACTTGTACTGTGAATAAATTATGAAGCAAAACTGATAATGATCATTATCTTGACTGTGAGCCCAATTGTGAAAAATCCAGTAGTGCGTTTGTATGTCTAAAACCCCCAAAATAAATCACAAAGTGCTGGTAATACCATCGGCTGCTGCTATTTCCTAAAGTGGTGGATTGCAGTCTCTGATCCCTAGGTGAGTAAGTCTCTAAATTGTATTCAGAAATAGTATATGGCATAGTTGGAGTGCGACAACGGTATTTTGCTGCATAACATGAAGGAGCAAGAATCCAGGACTGTTGTTTTATTTTGGGGTTTTTTTGTTGTGTTTTTTTTTTTTTTTTTAATTTATAGGCTTTATGTTTTGGGCTGTGTCATTTCATTTTGCTAGTAGATATGTGCAAATAGAAGTCAAGACCAGTATGTGTGGGGAACATTAATTTTATTTTACATATAAATAAATGTATGAACACACAGACATAATGGATGCCAAAATCTCTTACATATTTGTGTTTGTTCAAGTGTACAAGAAATGTGATTGACACCACTGAGAAAGGGAGAAGGGAAAGCAAAATGAGTTATAGCTTTTGGTCCCTAAACTGCTATTTCTTGCTGTATCCTGGAAGAGCCTTCGTGCTAATGATGCTGAGCAATAAATAACACAGGGAAGATTAATAGCTGCCTATGGTAGCAAATTATAGTTGATTTATTGCACATAATATATACAGGTGCAGCTAATTTAATTAAACACAAGACCTTTATAATGCTGTAAAGACATCCCTCTCTAAAAGTGAAACAGCACTGTGGTACTGTAATAAGGCTTTAAGTGAAATAAGCAGCATTACAAGCAGAGCTCCAGTTGGTGTTCTCAGCCTCTCATGTATTTGGGGGAGGGAGTATTTTTCCATAACCATTAATGCCACTTTAAGTCAAGTTAGGCTGTAACAAAGTCCAATTTAATATACTGATGCAAGTTATCCCATCTCTGCTTCATCATGTAACAGCAGCTTCCATAAAACAGCATATGTACCTTGTTATTTTCTTGGCGAACTTAACAGTGCTGTGCAGGGGATGGTTTGGCTTGCAGGGGAGGAGGGTTGGAGCTCTGATGGTGTGGGATCTCACCCTGGGGATGCGAACAAATAACAAACAAGAAGTCATAGTTCCCTGGAGCCTCTCCACTTGCTAGTGGGTTGTCTTCTATTCATCCCTCATCTGAGACTGAAAAAGGGGACTGAGAGAAGGAACTCTCATAGAAGAGCCTGTACATAGGTGTGCACAGGCAGCGCTCTGGGTTAGCTTGTCTGCATGCTTGCTTTTTCTGTTGGGTCTTTTTTAATTTTTATTTGAAATCCCTTTCTGCTTTTTTTTTTTTTTTTCAAATGAAAAAAGTAAAGTTGAGGTGGGTGTATATGTATGTGTGTGTGCATAAAAAATACAACTTTAGCCTGGCTTTAAGCTGTTCCCTCTGCTCCCTGCTGTTGTAATTTTCACATGAGCAGGGGATGGTGAGCTTGCCCTGCAATGCAACCTTTCTCAGCTCATCATGATGCGGAGTTGAATACTTTTCCCTGCATATAATGGGGAAGATTCTCTATGATACTTTGCCACCATTACTTGATTATTTGTGAGAGCGTAAAAGGTTCAAGTAGCTGATTGATTAATTTTTCTCGAAGTTTTTCTTCCCTCTGTTGCCTTCATTTGGAATATGTAATTAGTGAAGGAAAATGTATTAAGAATAGATGGGTATGCATATGAATGCTTAATTTTTTCTAATTCAGGCATTCATGTGGGCACATGTATCCTGATGCACGCTGTGCTAAACAAATCTCTTCCAGTGCTTGCTGGAGACAGATGATTGAGTTTGGTGTAGTTTTCTTCTTCAGTACTATGGTTTCTCTGTCCTGCAGCAGTTGCTGTTGCTGTTCCAGCTACTCGGGGAGTATGAGGAGTGTCTGTGGGCATGACTGGAGGGAGGTGCATGCAAGGCTTGGTATCTCCTAGCACAAATCAAATATCTACTTGACCTTTTTATCCCTCACCACTGGGAAGAAGTCCAATGACTCTTTGTCATAAATCTTTCCAGTCCGTTTGCTTTGGTCCAGCACTTCAGTTAGGTGCAGTTAAGGCTTCCGGTTTTAGGTTTAAACAGATATTTGTTGTTAGGGGCTGGTGGAGGAAGTGCGGAGGGATGTAGGGTCACAGCATGTGTGCTGAGGTTGAGAGAGGAATGGGACGTGGCTCCACGTAACCCTGAGTACCTGCAGCCACCCAGCAGAGGGGAGAGCTGTGGCAGCACTCAGCAGAGGTAGAGAGCGAGTTTTGGGCGGCTGTGCTTCCAGAGTCGAGTAGTGGAGGTGACCCAGGTAGCGTGAATTAAGGTGTAGGAGGAAGAAAAGCCCCAGAGATACCTCTTTTGCAAATTGGCAAAATGTGCTATTTTAAATACTTCAACAAAATAAATACTGTTCTAAGCAAAAGGAAACTAAAACTATCTCCTGTGTTTTCCAGGATGTGTCACAGAAAATCCCCCTAGTCTTGTGTCTCTGCTGGTATGTGCATAGTGCTTGCATGGGGAAAGATAAATGCAAATGTATTTATTTTTTTTTAATTGTAAAAGGCTAGTGATTATGTATTTTCACAGGGTTGTGAAATCTTTAGCATCAGCTGATGGCAAGTACCAAGTCCAACAACCTGGCTGTATGTAAACTATTGCTTTGTTGGTTGGTGTGGTGGTCCCATCAAAAAGAAAATGTATGGCTTTGTAAAAATTTTTTTTATTAAATTTTCTTTCTGTGTAGTCCTGTCTTCCTGTGTATTTTCTGAACGAGGATCTCTGTGCCTCAGTTTCTTATCTGTTTAATAGAGTAACAATTAATCTCACTTCTCAAGGATTCTGTTGTGAAGTGCTTTTGAGAAATCTGGGCTGAAATGTCATGTTTGATAAGGCTGCTTGAGAGCTTCCATAGAAACTACTTTTAATCCAAATTATGTTTGATGATAAAGTATCGCAAAATGTATTGCTTCCCTCTTTCTGTTTCTGTTCTGTGTGCTCACTTTTTGTGTTAGGATGTGGAAGGGAGCTGAGAACTTGGAGCCAAAACTGGAGCATTTGCTGAAACCTGTACTGTTACTTTTATGGTTTGGGCAGAGGGGGGAGGATTGCCTGAAAATTTCCCTGAGAGTGAAAGTACTAACTTTAATTTCCCAAGGAAAAATGAACGCTGTGTTCTAACTAGGTCCAGTGTTTGTCTTTCTGTGCTGTACTACTAATTCTTCTTGTACTTGTAGTTCTGATTATGTTCCCTCAGCTGGTGCTTGAGGAAACGTGTTTGTCTTTGAGCATGTCTGGTGACTCAGAGACGCATCTCCTTAGCATCTGGTGAGCGTAATTGTCATTGTTAATCTGCCCCATGCCAATCTGTCTTCAGAGTAGCGTTGGGAGGAAGGGAAGGTGTTGCATGACTGGGTGTACATCCCCATCCCTTGTTCTACAGAGAGATGTGACTTTTGAGAAGAGGTTAGCAAGAAGCCTGGGCTTTGCTGATGTTATTTCACTTCCTGTCGCTGCCTCTGGTACCGTCAGAAATAAGCAGTTAGTGCTTGATAGACATTGTTGATTTGATGTTTTTAAATTGCATTTAGGGCATGACTGTATGCAGAATAATTGAAATAAGAGTCTGGAAGGGAAGCAGCTCCATGTGAATGAAATGTTGTAGGAGTTGGTTTTTGATGTATGCTGCTACTCTTGCGGATTTGGACTGATACGGGAAAATTTTGCTGTGAGCAGTTGCATGTGCATGCTCTCTCTTCAGAAACTGCAGGGAGGGTTACTGGATCCCACTGGGATTGCCTAAAAGCTGCTTAGTTTTGGTGTGAGCCTGTCAGTCTCTCTTACAGAGCCACTGCATGGTGGTAAACGCATATATCCATGAGTGGCTCTGCTCAGTTACAAGCCAGCTTTCATGGCTCTAAAGGAAGAGTTTAATTGCTAAAGTGGCTGGAATCAGTGTCCTGCCTGCGTTCGGACGTCGTTACCCAATGCAACCATCTTCTAATTATGTAATGCTTCTATTTTTGATATTGTGGGTGAGTGTGTTGTAAGTTAATATCTTGCTTTAGAGTTCAGAGTCAGAGATTCATTGGAACCAGATACAACTTGGCATTATTTCCAGAGCTTTGTGCATTTTCATTTGTAAACACAGTTGAATGAAAACTCCCACAATAAAGTCCATTTTTCCCTCTCGGGTTCATGCAGGGGTTCTGCTTTCCTGTGCTCTAACCACAAGGTGGGCAATAAGTTAGTTTTAAAATTATCTTTTTTTCTAAGCCCAGGCACTCTCTTACAATACCTGTTCTTACGGGAAGGCTTTAAACACTTTTTTTGCTAGCTATCTTTAGTGCTGTAACTCTCACTTCCCGGTTCACGTAATCACAGGCTTTTCTTTCATTCTCGTTCATCAAACTTGACTGTCTTTTTTTGGTTTTGTTTTTGTTTTTTAATTTTTTTTTCCTTGACACGGTGATTTTTGTCATTGCTTCCATAACAGCAGTTTGTTGCCTTTGGCTTTGTAATAAATTGGGCAAATTAATAGTGCATGATTGAGAGCATATACTTTAAAATAAGTTGAACTAGAAATAGATTTTTTTAATTACTATTAAAAATATCTTTTTTTGTCAGTCCTTTTGTTTTGAGCAAAGGGCACATTCTGCTTTAACAATTTTATCATGTGTGCTATTGTAATTTACATAAATGAATTTTAAATACAGCTATAAGCTGTGGGAAGATGTTATTGTCTGTGCACAATGAATGTGGAGATTTATGCTGTGCATTCATCTTGTGTTAGATTAGCGTTTGTTCCCTTGTCTCTGTTGGATAGTGTCGTGATGGAGTTATGAAATCTTTACATAGGTACTTCTCAAGCTTATTTAAAGTAGCATTTGAGTTATTCTTCTTTCAGTCCATTAATTTCATGTAAATATGCCTTTGGATATTTGATGCAATTCTGATGACACTGGCAGAAATAACAAAACTTCTGTTCGAAGCCAGACCGGAGCTCCTGTTAACACCCGCCCACCCCCCAAATATAAAACAATTCCCATTTTTGCCAAGGTTTGTGTATGCCGAAGTCAAGTGCTCGAGCTGTTCCAGTGAAGTCGGTCCAACCATGTGCTTAAACTTCTGTTGCTTTGATGGATTGGGACCTTGGTCACAGGCACTTTCGGCTGTGTTTGTCTGTCTTTTGTTCAAAGTCATCCGTGGCAAAAGTTCATTCGACTCCTGCCTGGATTGTGACATCCTCAGCCATGCTGCTTGTGACCTGAAATGGACGACGGTTTTCAGGAGGTGAGGTGCAAGCCTTACCGGGGCAGGTGTGAGGTGTGCACACCCCTCCTCGGGATGAAACCTCAAGTGCAGTATAGACATGTTTGTATGTCCCAGGGGGAGGTGATGGCAGGGTTTGGAACAGAATTACAGCAATTTGGAATGAGGATTTGCTCTCTTCCCACCCTTTCCAATTCTTGCTTTTCCTCCCAAGGAGAAAACAACTTGCAAAATGGCTGTTTGCAAATTCTGCAAATTATTTTTCAAGACGATGTGATGATGAAGTTAAGGTAGTGAAGCGTACCATGAAAGAGAGGACTTCTTTTGCTGAAGATCTGGGTTTGGACAGGATGGTCACATGTGACAGAATGAGTAAGAGAACTTTTCCAAACACGTCTGGAGAGGAAAGCTAGCGTACTGTGGTGAGGCTGCTTGCTGTCTTGCCAAATACAAGCCTCTGGTAAATGCTCTTGTGGGGGCAGTTAGCATGCGTGTTGTGGGGGAGGAGAATAACAATTTGACTTGGGGCTGGTGATTATTCTGTTGCAGTGGTTGAATTTCTTTCAACTGTAGTGATGTTTTGAGTTCTGGGGACAATTACCAGCGCTTTTAGATGTCTCTTTATTTCCACGGCTTAAAAATGCCCATTTGGGGCAGAGCCACCTGAATAACATGGCTTGCTTTCAAGGCTATCTATTGAATCCTGGCTATCAGGACTCAAGATTTTAATGCTTGCCTGTCGCTGGGAACTGGGCTGCGAGTGTGTGCACAGACGCGCAGAGGGTTGTGAAGGAAAGTTGTGTGTGTGTCTTCTGTGCACGCCACAGAGGGATAGATTATTATTCTTAATTTATCATCTGCACAAGCTTCCATCTGGATTATTTAAAGCAGACTTTGTTGGACAGCTGTTCAATTAATCTTAGTTTGTGTCAGAGCGTTGTCTAGAGAAGGGGTGGCTTTTCAGCTGCGAGCCGTGCAGGGCTGTGAAGCAGGCAGTGGTGTTTCACGTGCGTGGTGGTGGCCGGGCATTTTTTCTGGCGGTGGGTCGGCCCAGGGTGCTGAGGCCCCAGTGCACAGCGCATGTGCCTGCAGCGAGTGGGGGTGCGGGGGCTCTCGCCATCCCTGCGTGCAGCGACAGCCTGGCCTGCGGCGCCTGTTCTGCCACGCTGCAGGTTGAGGGCACGGAGAGCAAAGCAGCTTTCCCAAGGCTGCTGTAGCCCGTGGGCTGAGGGAGGGGTCCTGAGTCCCGCTCAAACGTTCTCGTGCTCTGGGCCATGATGTGGCTGTACTTAGCTGCCAAAACTCATGGCCATGGTGTTTTTCAACGTCACAGCTCTTGCTTTCCTGCCAGCTGGAGTCTTTTCCCATTGTGATTGAGACCAATATACTTACCATAAATGTTTCCTCTTAAAATAAGAATTAAAACAAGAAAAGCAAAAAAGTGTGGGGTTGTGCTGGAGGGCTCCGTGGAGTTGGCTGGCGTCTGGCGTCATGCCGGTCATCTCCTTGGAGCCGTTCCATGGGGAGCCAAGAGCCCGTGGTCTCCTGCGTGGGTTTGGGCAGCCTCCCTGGCGCTGGCCACGCTCCCCAATCAGTCACTGGTGGGGTGGCCAGGTAGGCTGGGCTAGTGGGGGAGGGAGCCAGGGAGCCAGCCCTGCCGTGGGGGCTACTGTTCGGAGATCGCGCCGGGTTCGCTGGGCACGGTGTCGCTCACTCGCGCCAGCGCTGCTCTCATGGCTGGTGACGTAGGGATGCCTGGCCTGCTGGGTGGGCTTTTTCGTTGTGTATAGAGGTTTTGGGTTTTTGGAGGGTGTGTGGCAGGGACACGCAGCGAACAGTGGTCTCTTCAGAACCTGAATTTTCTTTGCAAGCTCCAGAGGGATGTGCTGCCGCCATGGCTTAGTGAGGGAGCAGTGTTAGCAAAGCCATGGCTTCAACTTTTTTCAGCTGATTTGGAAGCATAGGGGATGAGAGAGGAAGACTGTAGCTGAAAAATGGGAGAAAACTATACAAACAAGCCACAGTTTTTTTGTTCTTGCTGTTTTTTCCCATTTGAAAAGGAGTTTACTTGTTACAAGTCTGAGTAATGACTGATTATCTGCAAAGCAGAATTTCTTTTAGGGTCTTGGAAACAAAAGGTTTGGTCTCGTGGGGTCATGTGTTTTGGTTCAGTGATTTGGTTGTGTGGGTTTTTGTTTTCCCTCTTTAAACCTTGACTGAACCACTTCTACTTCTAAAAATATATGTGAATATTTCAATGAGATTTTTCCTTTTTTTGTATTACCAAGTTGCTACAGTGAGTTTTAAGCTGCTTTAGGCTTGCACTTTTGCTCTTGCTTGCCACTCCTGCTTCCAGTGTTGCCTTTCATGTCTGAGGAATGCTGTAGTCTTACTGTCTCGTTTTTGGGCTTACTAGCTTTTATGGGAAAGGCATGAATAATGCTTATTGCTAGGTAAAGAAAGATGCTGTGTGGTTTTCCATAGCAACATGCTCACTGGAGGGGTGGTTTCAGACCTCTCTAAGGAGTCACCTGGAGGATTTGGTAAGTTAATCTATTGGGAGATGTCCTGCTAGGCAGATGTGGTCAGGTTTTTCTGGTGTCCCTGTAGCCTGTCTGAAGTGACCTCAGTCAGGGGAAATAATTAATTGGCAGTGTGCTAGCGTATTTGTTTTAACTTTAGATAGCTGTTACAGTTTCAGAGGCTGGTGCTCCATGATGCAGGGTGTCTGCTGCATTTTTTTCCCTCGATAAGCCATTTGCTCATTGAGGACTATGAAGGAAGGCAGCTTTGACAAGAAGTTGCTAGGCCAGAGTTGCAGCCATTTACATATGACAGTGTTGATTAAGCTGCTGAAGAATAAGTGCCCTGGAACACAGGGATGCTGGTACACTGATGGTCCCTGCCTTGCCCTCCTGTAGTCATTACAAAAGCACAAGGAAAAAAAATGTTTGGAGTCAGAAGCTTTATCTTACAAGACAACGATTGTGCCTGCCTTGCTGCGGAGATACAGCATAGATTGGAAAGTCGGAGTCGTGATTGTCGTGGAGATGGGCACTGTGTGCAGGGATGCTGTGAAGCCTAGAATAATCGGAGGGGGTTGGATTAAAAGATAGTGGGTACATGTTTAGTGTCTTAAATTTCCTAAGCAACATGCAGTCATTTAATCCTCCATGGGGAAATGTCACTGACCATTCCACAGATTGGAAAACTAAGGCACAGAAGCTGATAGATGGGTGACAGAGCCTGACAGTCGGTGCCAGAGCCGTGTTTAAATGAGTGCCTGGTCTTGAAACCCAAGTTGTGTTAACTAGACTTCATTGTGACTGCTGACTGGAGCTAATCAAAACTATGGTGGGCCTGCTGAAAACTATTCGGGGGTCTTTTGTTTTCTTTTCAGGTCTGTAACTGAATATGACCGTAGGACAATACTTTAAAGTTCAGGAATAGTCAAATTGAAACCAAACCTCTGCTCAGAGAATGGTAGGCTGGAAATTTTTGTCACGGGAGCTTGAGATCAGCGCTATGGCCAAGTTTAAACAAACCGCCTTCTCTCCCTCCCCCTCGTGTTTAAATTCATGTTCTGTAACATTATTTCCTAAAAATTCAACATGGATAGTTGAAGCTGAAATGTGCTAAGCCACAGCAGAAAACAGGAAGAATTTCTTGCAGAGGTGGATCAATGGGCATTATATAGGTGCATAATATGAAACTTTAGTTGCCTTTTTTGAAGGGATGATCTTTTGGTCAGAGCTGAAAGCAAAAAAATTAAGGGGTAGATGGATCAGATATCTTACTATGCTAATTAAGCATGCTGTAGCCCTCTTCCCGTTGTCTCCTGTTGGAGAGCTGCACGAACAATGGCATGCTTCCCTAACACCTAATGTTTCAGTTCTCTCCCCCTGCCCCTTAATGCTTTTATGGGGTAAGAAGACATTGAGATCCTTTGTGCACAAGAAGCACTGTAAAAATGGTCGTGGAAACGAACGTTGAGTGCACTGGTCAGTAGGGTGGGCATCTGGAAGGAAGTTTTCTCTCATTTACTCGTACTGCAGTAATGATGAGGAGCCGCTGTTACAGATTCAGTGCTAGAGGCGGAGCACACCCAGAACTAAAAGGTGGTCTCCTTTTCCAAAGACCGTTTATTTTATTGAGAGGATGGGAATAACTTGGGCATCCCCAGTTTGACCTTACTTTTCTGGCTGCTTGATAGCTGAGGGAATGGCCGAACCTTGAAGTCGGTGCAGAAATTTTGTTTTACAGACTATTTTGTCTTTGGTAGCTTTGAAGGTTCCAGCTGGTGTTTCTGGCCAGACTCACCCATCCCTTGGGAGAAAACATTAGGTCATTCAGACTCCATTTGCAAGGACACTGAGCAGGCTAGAAGGCAGAAGTTATTTTAAGCTTCTACTGACCAAAGTGGGATTTTAGACAATAAAATATACTTCTGTTCTGCTGCCCATTACGTTCACTTGTCCAGATTAAAGATTTTATATTATCTGTATACAAGTTACCATGCAGTAGGAGAAAATTGGATATGGGAGTATGTTTGTGCAGTTCTGTATTTTTGGTAGGTATTTTTAAATCCTTGGGAAAACGTGGCTGTGACAACCGTGTGAGGTAATACAGTATATTGACTTGCTTTGGGTTGTGCTGAAGCTTTCTGATGGTGAAAGCAACATGTGGCACGCTCTCCCTCACACACTGAATAGCTGCTGTAGTTTTTTGTGGGTATTAATAGTCACGTCTTTTCACTTTCGAGTCTTTCCTTTCCTGTTTACAGCACCTCCGATTCTGGGAATTTCAGACGACTTTACCAAGACAACCGGACTATAAAAGATGAGCTTAAACAATAAAAAGCAGCCAGGGTCAGTGTTCAGCCTGCTGTACTGGGTGTCTAACCTGTGCTCGGCTCCTTCTTCTGCAGGAGTTAGGGCTTGTCATGTGTCCTCTCAATGCCTCCAGTTCTTTCCTGTCTCTGTTTATCTTGTCTGCTCTCATCGTGAGGTTTCTGGAGCCGGGAGTCTTGCTCTGTGTGCAGTGCCTTAACAGAGTAGGGCCCTGATCTCTGGACCTCCGCGGGTGCTGGCATAACATGAAGAGAAATAACAGTGCTGATGAAAGTGTCCTTAAGTGCCATTTGACACGCATGCAACTCAAATTCCACTTATGCCAAAGGAAAATACCATAGGAAATTTAATCCATAATGCAGGAAAAAGGCAGGGGGTTTTAAAAATATTGCAGTAAAGAGCCACTGGTTTCTGATGTATGGAAATGTTGAGATTGAAAGAATTTGTATGTAGTTTTCTTCACAACTCTTTTAACATTTTTTTAAATTTTAACTTTTTGTTTATTTTGGGGGTTTTGTTTAGGTCACCTGCTGATGCCGTTTCAGGTTTAGCAGGGTATTGTTGATCCAGGAGTAGAAGTTAAGGGTAGAGAAGGGAATGTTTGCAATTAGCTACTTGCATGATAAACATATATATCATAGTGACTGATCTATCTATCATAATACAATTTCCATCACTTTGATATATTTGGGTGATACTGAGGGGAGAAGAAGCTTTCTTTCCCTGAAAAATGAATCTGAAGCGCATGTTAATGTTGTTTTCTGTCCTTCCAGTCTCCTCCCTGACAGAGTTTAAAGTTTGTGGGGCAAAGCAGCTTTAATGCCATCACTGTCATTCCTGTGCATCTTGAAGTGTTGCTTGCAGCTGCCATCCTACAGATAAAAACTTGTTTCCTGAGCCAGCATGACTGCTGTTGGAAAATGTGATGCACTCCCTTTTCCAGGCACTGAGGATTCCTCTTTTCCCTGTGGGTGATGTCCAAGGACCTGTGAGGCGGTGATCGTGGATATGGGGCCCATTCTGCTTACATTTGTGTGGTGCTCTTGGCATGCCTAACAATTTCATGTAAGAGTTATGTCTTGGGAAGAGTGGGGGCAAGTGCTTACTATTAAGAGCGATCTCCAGGAAAAGAGCAAGAAGAGGAAGATCTGTTTTGATTTCATGGAGGAGTTCCCTGGAGTCGTGCCGAGTGCTGGTAATGCAGGGCAGGTGGACTCGCCTGGCTGTTGCCTGGGCTGGGGGCAGCTTGTAGCCCCCCATTTCAGACTTAAAGACATTTCAGGCTAAAGACTGTGGGCAGATTTTTTCCAAGTGGCTGTAATTTTGGAAGTTCAACCTGTGAGATTTCAAACATGCCCTGATGTTTGGGAAGTTCAGAGATTCTGTCCCAATAACAGTGTGAACCTGAAGAGACAATTTCAGGTTTGGAGCATACTAAAAAAAAAAAAAGCAACTCCCAGATCCATGAGCTCAGCTCAGCAGTGCTGGATGGGGAGCTCTCAGGAGAAGGAAGGCCGGCATCGGTGCTGAGGTTTGCTGTTTTGTAGATATGATGTTAAGCAAATAACTTCTCTTCTGCTTGCTGTTTTTTATGGCTTTTCCCTGGTTTAAGAATGGATGTTTACTGAAATCCTGGTTTGCTGGGAGATCTGAATGTTTGCCAAAACATAAACATCAGTGATCTTGGGATTTGGAGCGCTTATTCAAGGAGCCAGAAAGGACGAGGTCTCTGCTGAGGTGGTGACTGTGACTGTGCATAGCGAAGTGTGCAGTAGGCAGGCGCTCTTGTGAGAGCTCTCTGTAGCATGAGCTTGAGGATCCTGCTGAACTTAAGGATATCCCTTGATGCATGACCTGTGTAGTCCAAAAGAGGAAGTTTGCTTCCTGGATGAGGAGGGGAATATTGTTAAACATGTTGCAGCATAAAGGCTGTCTCTTACTAATGAAATTTGAAGGGAAGTTCTTACTGGAAAGAATCTCTTGAGCTTCTTTTAATGAAATGTGAGGAGCAAGTTTAGTGCTTTCTTTAGATAGGGTAGCTAAATGAAAATTTGAGAGCTTGGTGGCAGGACCAGTGTGAACATCTTTTAAGGCCTTAGTGCAAAGAGTCTCCTCTTGTTCCTTCCCATCTTTAGTCACCTTAATGGTGTGTGATTGTACTCTTCTTGCTCCAACTTTGCACAGCACCAAAATCGCAGCAGCACAGCTTGTGCACTGCCAGAATACGGCTTGCTGTACACATTTGTCAACCAAGTGGAGATCCAAGTCTAACCAGCCTGAAACGGAAGAGGTTGTGGCAAATTTTCTTACCTACCCCATAAAACAAATATTTTCTTTTCTGTGATGAAAACTTGGATGATGTTTCTCTCTGTTGACTTTTTCAATTTATGTCTCCATAAGCAGTGGTCTCCTCCTCTTCCCATAGATAAGCCTTTGATCATTGATTTTACTTTGGAGCAAGGTGCCTCCATTGCAGCAGGAGGACAGCTGGCATGAAGGTCTGATCAATACTGACTTTTGTAAAACATTTCTAGTCTCAAAGATTAAATACTGTACTAGACTTTATGATTTGAGGTCGTTTTAACCTCCTTCCTCTGGGCTAAGACAGCTCATCTGCCTCTCATTTTTCAGGCTTTGTTAGATATGTATTTGAAGCCATATGCAGAATAGTAAAAGCTTGTAGCTCTCTTACGGTAGCAGTTAAAGAAGGGAGGGAGCAATGTAAGTGCCATGGGCCGTTTGACAGCTAATACTCCCCCAGCTTCTGATTGGAATTCAAAGTAGGTTTACACCGTTTGCCTTCCATCTTATTTTACTGCATTAGTGATTAACCTCAGCAGGACACTCCCATATTATTATTATTTTCTTTCAGGAAAATTGCCCAAAGAAAATTAAGTTCAAGTTGTATCAGGCAGGTTTGTTTTGTTTTGTGTTTTGGTTTTGGCTTTTTTTTAAGCCTGTAAGGGGAATTCCTTCTTAAACGGGGCACTTGTGGGGAAGGAGGAGAGGCATAAACTTTATTTAAGAGAGAAGTAAATCAGGAAATCTTTCTCCTCCCACAGCCAGTCAACGCTGGGAAATGCGGTGGTGAAAGAGGCTGATATTTGCCCTCCTTTTCCTTTTGCACGTCTTCTGATGACATTAGCCAGATGAGATAAGTAAGGAATATTAATTTTGGTGCTACTTAAATGCGAGGTTAAGATGTAAGCTACCAGCCAGTAAGGGCTCCCTGGCACTTAAAACTCAGGCCTCCTTTCATTTTACTTTTTCAATAAAATAATCTGCCTACCTGACATTCCTCCTCCTCCTTGTCTTTTCTCTCTTTGCTTCTGGGTGTTTGGTTTATCGTTAAAGCAGTGGTTGTGTTTTGCTATGGAGTTGATGGTGTAAATCTGATCACGCTGCAGTCGATAAACTTATTCCCTTTGGAAAGCAACTTGGATCCTTTAGGATTGTAAGTCTCTGCATGAATTAAGGGGATTGTCTGGTTTTGTGTATGTGTGTATACTTCGTGTGTGTTAAGTCTGTCTATTTTTGGTTGTGGGGGGGTTGTTTTTGGCTGGGGTGTTGTGTTGTCTGTGTCATGTGTCATCTACACACACACACACACCCCAATACGTACATGATGATCTAAAGTATTTTTAAGGGGCATTTCACAGATTGAAGTTGGTGTTGGGAGTGTGATGCTGGTGTGTATGCCCTCTTTCTTTTCTGAGTGGTTTTTAGCATTTAAGTAGCAAGCTGTTGTGGATGAGTGTTACTAGTCAAACCTAGAATGCTGCACACAGATGCAGGTGCTTTGTATTGATACATATTTCTATTAAACTGGATTCTGATTTCAGCAGTCAGGTTTCCATGTCCTGAATTGGTTTTGGTGATAGGAAACGCTTACTAGAAAAAATGATTTGCTGTGCATTTCTCTTCCCCCTAAAGGAACGTTGTCGAGAATTGCAGGGGAAGATTAAACACTTAGTCTTGCTCTGCTAATCCGAATTGTTCTGTGAAAGCTTAATTTTAAAGAGTATGCTTCTGAACCAAATTTGCTCTTTTTCACTGGCAGTCAGTTTTGAAAGTGTTATCTATAACATACACACAGGATGGTGAGGGGGAGTCATTTTAACCTCTGCCAAGAGCAAAACACAACAGTTGGGAGAGTCACAATGTAATGATAAATATTTTATTGACATGTTCCAAACATATTGGATGTAAATTTACACACTATCTGAGATATGTTAAGTTTCCTTGTGAATTTTTATGTTCCTGTAAATCCTGGTTCATTAATTGGCTGTGAAGTAACAAACATCTGAGCCAATCCTTTGCTAGCAAGGAAACCTATGTGAGCTGTGATGGGCGATACCCCCCCCCCCCCCGCGAAGGCAAACCCCGGACACCTCCAAGCAGCCCTGCTGTGTGCTCAAGCTGGCTTTTCTGCATGCCTTGGGGGTTCTGGCACGTGGAGAGGGAGTGCATGAAAACCCTGTTGGCTTGGTTCGTCTCCAAAATGCAGGGGAGATAAAATCCACGTTTGCGTGAATGAATGACGGATGGATGGGTCATAGGTGTAGAAAATGATTTTCTGGCTCCTACAGAGGGTAGTGGGAATCTCCAAAGAAATTAATGTTCATGTTTCCAGATAATGAAATATTTTAAACCAGTATCTTTAGGCACTGCCACCATCTTGTTTCCATAACTGGTGAGCCCTGACGTGGCTCCTGTTTGATAGTTTGTGACAGGAATGGCTCCAGGTTTGGGGCAAGGCTCAGTTCTGCAGTCGCTGTGGGAGAGCAAAACAGCCTGCAGTAGAAGCAGACATCGATCCCTCTGCTCTGTTTCCCCAGGCATATGGGATTCTCATCCCCTGCTTCCCTCCCTAGGACAAGAGCAGAAAACCTGGGGGCAGCAGAGTTAAGAAAAACTCACAAGGGGTGTCTGGGTGGCAAGGTGACCTTGGCTGGGTGGTTGGCTGGTGGAACAGGTCCTGGGAAATCTCACTCTCCCACCGCCAAGCCCTTGATAAAGACTGGAGACAGAATTGTGCCTCTGTGGTTGTAGAACATGAGTGTTAGTCCATAAGGCAAAAGAGTGGAGAATTTTTCATCAAATCTGCAGCTTGTGGGGAATGTTGCACCTAAATGGGATTTTGTAGAGATGGGTTCCTCTGACTTTTATCAGCATCCTCATAATTTGAGGGTTCTCAATTAGATTTGCAATAAAAGTTTTTACTCTCGCAGCATGCTGAAAATGTTTTCTACTACCTACTCTTGGATGCTGGCTTTCTAATTGGTGATTGTTGAAAGGAAAAAATAAATCCAGTTTTGGATATACAGTTTGGCTTCAAAAGGTTATACAGTATTTATTTAACTGCAGTTCTTCTAAAATTCCTTTGCTGGAGTATTTTGAGGCTTTTGTAATTTTTAGTCAATCTAATGAGATTTCTGGGGCTCAGAGGACTTGGCTAACTCTGCCAGTTGGGCTCTGTTAGAGCTAAGTCTTTGATGCCGTGAGGAATCCAGAGACAATAGTGATGTCTGTATTTCAGTTGTTAACTGCAGGGGTTTGCAAGAACAAGTGATTCAGAAGCTGTGGCTTTCCAGCTGAAGGTGGCCTGGTTGTAGCTATTGGTTGTAACATTAGGGTGGTGGTGTGTGTGTGTGTTCATGAGTTGGTTTGTTTCATAGACTTTCCAGGAGTCAAATCTTCCATTCAAATCCAAGGTTAAGAAAACAGCTTTTTAAAAATAAACAGAACAGGCTTATCTGCTTTAGTGATTTTGGAGCCTCAGAATAACTGAGGTGTTGCTGAATTTTTTTAATGAAGAATGCCTCTAGAAATTAAGAGCTTGGGTGTGTGAATAAATTGCTGGCAGCAAGGAGGTACCCTGAACCTCGTGCAGAACATCACCGGTACTGTGGTGTACATGTGCATGCACATCGCTGCTGCTCTTGCAGGGACAGTTTAACTAACGCCGTCTGCAACCACACCTTTTAAATACCAAATCCCCAAACTTCTGGCTCATCACCTCAAGTGAGCACAACATGAAGGATTAAGACTTCAGTAAGGCTTTCAAGAGGGTGCTTACAGACTGAACACCTGTTCTGGTTAAAATTTAGATCCTAATTTGTTAAATGTAAATTTTCTAATGTTTACTGAATTGTCACAGGAGGTAGGCAGGAAATCTGTGTAAACGTGTCTCTTATCCTTCATTTGGTAGCATGTCATGCATTAGACATACCTAGTGATAACTTATTTCGTCATGTTGTATGTAGTTTACTTTGGAGCTTTATGAGCAAATGTTTTGGAGATGCCGGCTCTCCTGCATGGTGCTGGGTGACAGCAGCACTCGTGCTGCTGCTCATGCCACAGAACCCCAGTGGGACGGTCTTGTGTGAGCAGTTAGTGCCCTGCTGCTGTACTGCTTTTGTCCTCTCGGCTAAAGCAACGTTTTAGGTGTGTGAATGTCTATGACAGTGATGGGAGACTAGGCTGTATTACTTTGGAGGCTGTTCTTTTGCCAGTAACACTGACAAAAATGCTGTGGGAGACAGAAATACCGTGCTGTTGTCTCTTACCTGCCGCCTTTTAGTTAATTTTTTCCATTATCTCATATTAGATTGGCTGCTGGATTAGGTGTTGGTGATTAGTCTCCAGCTTTGGGAAGGAGAACCTTCTGGGTAATCACAGAAGAACAAAACAATTAAACTTACCAATAGCCACAGGAAACGTTACTTGAAGGAAATGGGAAACGCAAGGCATCTATTATTATTTTTACCTACAACTGTGATTAGAAATGCTGCGCGTCATACAGTGTCTTTCTCCTCTGTACCCACCTGGGATCTTACAGTGTCCTGTTGATGTGGGTTCGTATGCTAACATCTAGGAATGTAATTCATAACTAGGTCTATAGCTCACTAAAGCAAATGACTTTAAAAAAAAAAAAATCTGTCGAGGAGGAGGAAGGGAAAGATCAAAAGGAGCCAACCTTTTGTCGTCTCCTAACAAGCACAACACTCTTCTCAAATGTTAGTTATGGAAATATCCTTTTTACAGAAAGAAGTGTAGTCCTCCCAGCATTGTGTGTCTAATCTTCACTTGACCTGAACACAGGAAGCCTTTTATGCAGATGGACTTCTTTTTTTCTCCTGCATCTGCTTTTATCTTGCCTTAGCTCACCTGGTTTCAGCCTGTCTAGTGGTATGTGCAAATGTGCCAGTGCAGATGTGATAGGACTTGAAGAGAGTTGTAAGATTAGCTGAGCAATGCTTTTTTTCCTATTTTGCCATTTTAATCTTTGTTAAACCTCTTAGTCAGAGGGTGATTTCCATTTCATCTTGAGTTACGTTGGGCTTCCATGGCTCATTTCAAGCTATAGCTTGCCTCCTTAAACTTCTGATGTAACCCCTATTATTGCATTGCCCCAATGACTGTGAGGAGCAATACCTACTCCTGGGTATATAAATATTTTCTATTCTTTGCCTTCATTTGTCAGATGTTTGGGTTTGGTATGAGCACGAATGGAAAAGTTCATGCTTGTTTCAGGGGGAAGGCAACAAACGTTTATCTGAATGATCAAAGCAGAATTTATGAGGAAATACAGTGGAAACTATTCCTGGCTGTTTGGAAGCTGATATACGGGAGTAAGCCAAGAGGAACAGAAATGAGTGTACTCAGTTCACTTTTTCTTCTTAAGTCAAGACTTCTCCTGGGCCTTTCCTGGGCCTGAACTGCAGTGTGTTTCCACTAAGCAAATGCATTTTCTTTTCACGGGTCTAATTAATTTACTATGCATTTGTGATGTGCAGCAAAGGGTTGTGAAAAGCAGTGGCCCTGCTTTTTGTGAAGTGCTACTTCAGTGGAGTCATGGAAAGTGACATTTTATTCTGAATTATTTTATCATCTAGTATTATTTTACTACTTTTCATTTTCCCCCCTTACCTGACCTGGCTATTTACCACCACTGGCCAGTGTGGGCTCCAAGGTCAGGTGGAAACTTGGCTTTCCTGCGCTCTCTGAGGCAGGTTGTGTCCAGTGCCATGGTTGCTCCACTGCATTCCAGGTTAATGAGCCTAAACTTGTTATTCTCAGGCTTTCATTTTGTGTCTCTTCCAAAGCGTTCGCTCTTCCTTGGGTGAGGATAGCATGCCTAGCTCACTTGACCAAGCTGTCGTCATTACAGCCAGGTTGCTTATCTTGTTAAGTTAACTCTAATGAAGTGTGACAGCCTGACAAGTTCAGGCACCAGCTACTGGAAAGGAGCTGGTTCTTTAGAAATTAGGGGTTCAAGTACGTGTATTATATGGCTTTAGCAGATGTATTTCAGGACTTTAAAATGTTGCAACCAATCTAACGGACCTGACCTGAAGACATACTTGACATGAAGTTGCAGCAAGGCTGCAGATAAGGCAAACCTGTAACTAAACCTGATTCTTTCAGAGAGATGAGTTGTATGCTGTGTTTTCCTCCTCCATTGCATCAGGGAAGTGGTAGGCAGCTGGTAAGGTGATTCTGCCCAGCCTCATAAACACCAGCGAGGTGGTTTGTAATCCTTTCGAGGCCAGAACCTGTTTGGAATGCAAATGGTTTTCATCTGCAAATGGTTACCTGTGCAAGACTTCATTCCTTGGCTTTGGCAGCCCATGGCCTCACCTTCAGAGGACAGTAATGCCACTTGATTTCTTGGTTGAACTTGCTTATTCCTGAGGGGAACTGAGCGTGCATGTAAGGCTCATTTGGTAACAAAACCCGTGAAGTCTTACTGCAGTTTGTTTCATTGTGAATTAGAATCCATTAACTTGAGCCAGCTTTCTTCTGTCTTGTTGATTGCTTGCCTTTGGGGCCAGAGGTGTGAGACCCTCTGCCACCACAGCGTGGGCTTTAACTGGCATTTCACCTGCACTGACCTTTGTGAGTGGGTATGTTCGCTGTATCTGTCTCTTTCTTTTTTCTTACTTTTCCTCCAAGTTCTTAATTTTGTTCAACCTGCTGATACCTTATACCACCCCTACTTGCTGTAGGCAGGAGCATTTAGGGGAATACTTATTCCTTTATTCCTTGCAATGGCAGCTTCAGGCTATGGCTGGACTGGCAAAGCCTGTCACTCTTTAGATGGAAATCAATGTAGTTAATGTTATGCCAGCTAAAGCTGTGCTGGTTTTAGAGGACTGTATGCTGGAAAACGAAACATTTGTGGAGTTCAAAGGCTTCTGTTGCCTTCTTCAAATTCTCTAGCCCCCTTCCTCATGCTGTTACGTTTAGAGATATTTCTGTATAGCTTCCGAGATCTTGCAGAACAACATTCCTGTTGTTGTGGAGCTTGTGTAGGTCATTCCCAGATGGATTTAATACTTACAAGATGCCGAGTATATAAAGAATATTTTGCAGAGTGGGAAAAAACATTTGTGTCTCATATTTAATGCTTTTGTTGTCTTTTACTGACAACTGTAGCAGGTGTGTCAACGGGTAGCATTGCCTTTTGGTGTAGAAGGAGGCTGAGCTGGTGATTAAGGTTTGGTAGAGGCAAGACCTGCCTTGTTTGCGCCGTCTGATTCTCCAGCCCTTTGCAGACCTACCAGTGCGACAAGACTCTCCGCCGCCCTCATCATGATCTCTTGAGTACAGCATCATGCAGCAGTCCATTTTAGCCTGCTGAGCCAAAGGTTAGCTTGCAGCCTTTCCAAATCAACGATCGTACCATCTCGTTCTCTCCCACACTTAGCATTTTGAACAGCAGTGTCCAATTATGGCCAGGAGACGCTGCAAGAGCTTCACAGAAGGGTCATTATTTTGTCACCTAGGTGACAGTTTGTTACCCTGCCAGTTGTCTGGAGTGCAGCAAGCCACTTCACATACAGCTGACATGGTTTAGACACTTTTTAGTGAGCAAAATGGGTAGCTGTGTCCTTAGTCCTTGTCTCTCAGAAAAATCGGTTTCCAACTGTTGCATCTGTGATGAGGCTGCTTTGAATTGGTGAATTTTGCAGCAGTTGTCTGCTTTGTCTTTTTTCTGCTCGAAAAGGTGACATGAAGAGGGTTGTCCTGATTTAGAAGTGCTTTTGGAAGCATGAATCTTCAGAAGGTGCTGGGAGATAGGAAGGTGCTGTTCCTGTTTCTCAGATAGGTAAACTGAGAACGTGGCACTGTGACTTGTGCAAAAGTGCCAGAGGCCATCCAGGGATTGCCTCTTAGATTAAAAACAGGCTTCTGTGTTTATATTAACATATATTTATAATGCCTTCCTGTAAGAGGGTTCTCCAGACTGTCCACTGTGGATTTATACTGCAGGTCATGAATCTGAGCTGGGCGACTCCTCTTTGGAGATGCCCAAGTGTAGGTTCAGTTTTTTAATTCTTCTTTTAAGTTAGATTTTTTTGTGATGCTCCGTAGTAATTAATGCTGAAGTTTCTTCTTTCTGATAGCCAAGTACTAAACAGCCATCCCTTGCTACAGGGGAAAGAAACTACGTCTCTGCTGTGTGCCTCTTGCTCTTCTTCAGGGCTGGATTATGTGTGTACCATTGAAGTCGTGTTGTGCATAACATCATGTTAAGCATTTAACAACTCTGTTGCCACAGGTTGCGTTTTAAAGGAATCCTCTGCTGTCTCCTCACAGGAGGAATGAGATTAATTAAAAACTGTTCCTTCCATTGTAAGCATGGGCTTAGGCAAGGCTGTGAGACTGGGTGAGAATTTCCCTTGTCTGCTGCTCAGGCAGCACCGCTCATGCCAGTGTTTAGAAGGTCTCCTAGAGCTGCAGAGAGCATGAGGATGGGTGCACGTGTGGGGACGGAGCTCACACCAAATGCAACCACTGGAAGAGTAGCCACTGGGAATAAGGAAAGCTGGTAAAACTTGCCAGCTGACTTTTATTAGTGGTCTACCCTCTACCACCTCTTCAGGAGTCTTCTGTTAACAAAGGTACTCTCAGCTTGGGGAGTGCACTGTAATCCTTACAAGTCGTTTAAAGCAGTGTAGGCAGTTAAAGATTAATTTTGCATGCAGTGACCTCTTTATTTTTAACTGCTTTGCCTCCTGCATCTTTAGAAATAACAAACAAATGCTCCGAACATACCAACCCCCTTGGAAGACAATGATTTCATTGTGGCTGTGAACATGACATACATTACATAAATATTGGTGCTTACATGCCTGCTGATTCTTTGTCCTTGGACGCTGAGTCTTCCAGCCCCACTGGCTGTGTTTCCTCAGGGCTTGGGAGGAAACACAATCAACAATTTAAGATGCCGACATTACTGATTGGTCAAGACTACTTTTTTAGCTCGGTCCACTTAGCAAGGTGGGTGTGTTTTTATTAATGTGATTGGACTGGTTTATCTGTAACTTCAGTTTCGCAGAACACAGCTGTTGTTGCACTTCTATGCACTTCTCTTGAGCTTTTAGATGTCTTTGTGTTGGCTATTGCAAGATGTGAAAGAGTTTTACAAACACAGTTCAAGCCTTGTGTCATCTCTGGAAGAAAAATAACAAAGCCTTATCCTTTTGAAGGCAGGGGGAGGTAGAGGAATGATGCACAGAGAAATTGTCCTTGTAGCACACTTGTGAAATGTGTTGCGTTATGCCCCTTCCTCCCACATAGCTTCTGTACATGGACAGCAGTGTACTCCTACAGTGATGTAGTCATGCTGCTCTTTTAGCTCAAGTGGTGGGGTATTATGTTAAGGAGCTGCAAGTCCCAGTTTTCAGATGCTGCTGGTGACTGGTGCTGGAGGTAGTTTTAATTTCCTGAAGACTACATATAACTCCAGTGGAGCGAAGAGTTGTGCTCTGCTTGTTGCTGTAGCTAGGCCGCACTTCCTTGCAGAGAATGAAATCTAAATCTCTACATGATCTAACAGTTGTTTCCTAAAATATGAACAAAATCAAAGAATGAAGAATGTGTGTTGTTCAGAGCAGCTTGAGAAGCTGAAATATTGACTGAAGTAGCTCAGAGAAAAGTAGGGGGTTTTATGGGTTTTTTCTAGACTGTTTAATGTGTTTGTTTAATCTTTGTTAGCAAAGCATTTTAAATTAAGTCAGAGTAATTGTGTATATGTGCTCCTGTAATTTTTAAGGTCACTACCCAGATACAGGCACCAGAGAGGGTAACTTCTGGTGCAGTATCTTGCTCCTTGGATCAAAGACACCTTATAAAACTGAGGTGCATGTGTAAGCGAACTGAAGTGTAACCTGCAGGCAGAAACCTGGGGGTAGGGGGCGAGCCTGTAGACTTGTTTAACCTTTGAATGCCTCTTGGCTCAGTGGCCCTTGGATACTGCTACTTCATGGAAAAAGTTCTAAATATAGTACTCGTTTGTTGTTGAATAATGACTTTACAGGGTGGATGCTAGAGTTTCCAGCTCTTTGCAGGGCATAAGCAGTGTAGGAGCTATATACTGTAAATGAGACCGATACTAAGTATTCAGTTCAGTAATACTGCTGAGCACTGGCACAATTTACTTGTTGATTTATTTGTAAAATATTGTGTTGGAAGTCTGTTTGTCGTAAAAAGCTTCCTAAGATGAAACCTGAGATTTATTTTTGCCCTTAAGAGATGTTGCCTTTTTCACTCCCTTTTTGCCTGGTATGTATCAGCTGTCAGGCATGTGACCTCCCTGTCCATATGTCTACTTGTAGAGCTGAAGACATTTTGAAAGATAAATAGAATGGGCAGGAAATGTTTTGGGCAAAGGGATCAACAAGATCATCTTTCCCCAGAAGAGGGAGAGGCAAAATCATGGGAAAGGTGAAGAAATTCACCTGAGGTCACCCCGCAGGTCTGCAGTGAAGCTGGGGTCTGAAACTGTTTTTTCAGAATCCAGACCTTTAACCAAGATGTCATCCTTTACTGGAAGTTCAAAAACCCTCTTGGTTTTAACCACCTAGTGAGTGAATCTGCTTCTTTTTGTTGCTCTGTTTTCTCAGAGCTTTTACCTCAGAAGACCCTGCCGTCTTGAACAACTTCCTTGTATAATCCTTGCTTCATTGCTGTTTCATTTCACTAACTTTCACATGAAAATCAGATGCTTCCCTGTCTCTTCTTTTTCCTCCTTATACAACTTTTCCCTGTAGCTGTAGCTCATTAAATTGTGCAGCTGTGTGTTATTTAACATCATAAAGCGTTTAGAGATATCATTCATATATAAAATGAATGTGCATTCTAGTTCTGGTCTCGAGGTAGCTAACTTCTGTGTAGAGTTGACAACTTTTATGGCTTTGTAAAAGCTTTTACTTACCTTTTTATTTAGTGGTTTTCTTTATTTTTTTATTTAGTGTTTTCTTAATGATTTGTGTGTAGGTAAATAAATTTATAATGCAGTTATTAAGTAATCTGTTTAATTATGTACATTAATATAGGTATGAAGTTGTATTGAAAATGTCAATTATTTTGCTTTCCACGAGTTCGCAGTAGGCAGCATGCTGAACTGGATTGCTACGGGCTGGCACAATTCCATGTGTGTGCCCTGACCTGTGGTCAGAGGGTTCCTGTTCTGCTGAAAATGATGTAAATAAAACCATGCACCAAACCGTACCCTCCAGGGAGGCAGGTGTGCTAGTGCCAAGGGGCTAACCTCAGAGAAAGAGGAGAAGATGGCAAAGCTTTGTTTTTCAATTATTCGATAATGAGAATCTTGCTGGAGTTTGGCAACAGAGATCTGAAGCAGCCATGCCAGCTCTTATGTATTGCATTGGGTATTCATAACTCATGATTGCAATGTAGCTGGCTCTCGCCTCTGCTTGCTTTTTCTTTTTTCAAGCAGGTTACTTAGCATTTGTGTCTCTAGGTTTTTTTCTTCTGAGGCATGGAGGTCATCTATTTCCTCTCCAAGAACATGGGGAGATTTGATTGGTGTCAATCACTTATGAAGCCAGGGATGATGTGATCAGCTCTGTCTATATCTGATTTTCTACATGTGTAATTATTTATTTTTTTCTTGTGGGTGTGTGTGGGGTTTGTTGTGTGGGCTTTTTTGTTTGGTTGTTTTTAAATTCAAGTACTGGTTTTGGGGCCTGATTGCCATTGTTTCCTGCTGTATTCTGGATCTGTGTCAAGGAGTTTGCTGGTAGCTCTTCAAAGCCGTTTCTGAGAGCAGGAGCGCTCGTCTCACGAGCCTCGAGGGAGTAGCAGGGATAGAGAGGGCTGCAGCGTACCCTGCTCCTGGCAGGGAGGCAGACCCTCCGCAGCCTTCGGTGTGCTCGACCCCTGGGGTGACGGGTGAACTTGGCCGTTTAGCTTGTTTGTAAGTATGTGTGTACAAGCTTGTGCACATTTTCAAGGGTAGTGGAAACTGTCGATGTAGAAGTGTGTCCTGTGGGGCACAAGCAAGCACACTGCTCTGTTCTTCTGTCACCGCTTTTGAGCATGTGCTTGCTTGTGTTTCTGTGAGAGCTGGTTTGCGGATCTTTTGCCCGACTGGAAACGTGTGGTGTGTGGGAGATGGCACTTCTCAACTTTGCTGTGTGCATGTGAAAGCTGTGTGGTTGATTGTATGTCTTACAGAATGAAAGTAGGATGCCTTTAGGAGTGTCCTTATGTCTTGCAGAACATAATACCTTTTCACATACCCCCTTGAATAATCATTAAAAACATTTTCTTTTTTTTTTTTTTAAAAAAATCTTTTTTTTCCTCTTTTAAGTATCCTGGCCAAAGCAAATGGGATAAGGAATTAGAGCAAGCTGAGGCTGGTATAATATACCAAACCATGACTCTAACAGCAATTAATGCAAAGGAACAAATGTTTTACAGTGCCCTGCAGTTATCCTTAGTTCTTAGTGGTAAACTGAAATAAGCCTGGTATCTATGCACTCGCTAGACTAACTGCCTTTTTTACTGCATTATGTGGTTTATTGCTCATTTTTTCTTCCATTTTCTGGCTTCTCTCAGGCTACTCTTCTTCCCCTTTCATAGTGACCCCCAAAGAAGAATATTACGGTTAGTGCAGCTGATTTTTGATACAGTTAAGTTTTGATACTTGCACATGGTCTGTGCAACCCAGTATTTGACCGTATTACTCTGCGGCTGGGATTGGCGGTGGCTAAGAGCCAGTTCTCTTGGGGTGGGGGGGGGTGGGGGTGGGGGGGAAGAGGGGGTAAGGTGTGGTGCACGGAGAATTCACTGATTCTGCTGAGTCTTAAGTGCATACCCTGTTTTAAGCTCAGGGTAGTTCTTCTAGCTTTGTTGGAGCTGCTCACATGCTTGACCAGGGCTTCATCTCACTATGTCCCAAGTCTTTCCTCAATGAGGAGGTTGTCCCACTTCATAGACTGTACAAATAAATCTGTTTATAAATCTGTTATCATTCAGAAAGATAAGGTAGCTGTGTAATATTTCTACATACATGTTTAGGTTTGGACTGGCATAATTTTCAGTAAGAAACTGGTTTTCTTTGCACTTGTTAAGAAGTAAAAGCATTAATGCCAGTTTAGTTTCTTTCCCATTGGAAAGGTACTGGTTGTACCCTGTTGCTCTCCCACATTTTGTCTTGGACTTGCAGTGAGTTTGGGGTGGAAGCCATACAAAGAACAGTATGCCGGGGAGCTCGTTTTGTTGTGGCAACCACGAAACAGATAAGAGCATAGCTGTTAGTGCTTCCCTAGTCAAGGTTACCACATCTTGCCCCGAAGCTTTACCGCTTGTTTGTGTGGAAAGAGGGAGATGGGAGAGAGCCAGAGCGTTAGTGGCTTGCTGCATGTGTATTATATTGGTGTATGAAGAACATCTGTGTGAAAACTTGAAGAAATATACTCTTCAGGCAAGAAAAAGAACGTGTAATGTAAGAAAACACTGTTACTTAATACATTTTTTGCTTGGAAGCTATAGCCAACACATGCTGTAATACTTCTCACTCGTGTGACACAGTAGCAGCATGACAATTCAGATTTATTACTTTTGGTTTCTCTTAAAGAAATCCTGAATCTGGAATCAGAAGAATGTTTTTTTCTTTTAAGCTACAGAAGGGAGACTATTTCAAAATGACATAAATCAAAATTATATTAAAGGCCAACAAAAGAGATGAAAACTTTTTTTGGAAGATTGTCTATAATGTTTGGCAGAAGAGACTAATGTGCTGTGGTTTTTGGCTGAATTTATAAATGTGAAATACTCTAGGGTCCATCTCTTTGAAATGAGCTATTTTTAGGTATTTTATCTACCTATATATTCAAACAGCAGCATGAGGGGTGTGTGGTATACAGAATGTATGTATGGTGTATGTGTGTAATTTATGTTAACTGTATATACTACATTATATAAATGCAATTACAATTTTATATAGAATATTCAATTACAAAATTGTATAGTGCAAACACTCCACTGGATATCTTGATCTTGGGCAACAAAGTCTGTATTCTCTGGTTGACCACTGGGCTGGCAGTACATAATTTTCATGGAGATGAATTTGTCTGTGGTACGTGTATCTACAGATGCAGTTTGTAATGAGTACATTCATGTATGTATGTGCTCAGCCTTCTTCCCATGAACTGCACCATCTAATACTTGGGAAGGTGCACCAAGGACCTGTGAGGGGGGCGCGTTTCCGAGGCTTGCTGTGTCTCTCGTAGCAGCCGGATGGAAGTAGTCAGGCCAAGTGGATCAGAACGAGTTGGCTTTGTGTGTGTTTGCTCTTCAGTAAACTTTTTAAAGACATATTTCTTCCCCTTTTAATGCGTTTTTAAATTTAGTTATGTGGTTGTGTTCTGTGTAACCAAGTCACACCACAAAGGACATGGTGTGGGATCATCAGTTAAAGCCGCTGCTTCCTCCTCTGATGCTTTGGCCTTCTGCCTCTGATTTCTAGGATGTCTCTGATGTTTTAAGCAAAGGCAGTCACCCTCTGGACTGCTAGGAAGGTGGTTTCAAGTCAATAGTTTCTACAGCCCTTCCTCCTAGGCTGGGAGCCTGGTATGATCGCTGCCCCGTGATATGTAGGTTACGCCAAATGGATACCATTTGCCCCTTTTTCCTCCCTAGGTGGAGACTGAAGTTTTGCAGGGGGCGAGCATGAGCCCTCATGCCCTGGTCACTTCAGTGATGCTGTCTGGTACAGTTTGCACTCCTAGCTTCAACTGCGGGCTTAGCGCTCAGGTCATCTTACAGAGATCTACACAATTCCATTTAAAAAACCGTATCTTTCCATGTAGCAGCACTGGTGTGTCTGTGTAACAGTTGCTAAATTGTTATTGACACTGCTTAAGGTGTTTACAAAGGGCTTCAAAAATATCAATTATAAAATGACTAGAGCAATGACAAAAGAGTGAAAACAGTTTTCAGTTTGGTTTCCACAATAAATCTTCAGGCTGACCCTCTGGGCATGGCTGTTGGGCTGGGAAGCACCAGCTCCGGAGAGGCCCAAGCCTTCCATCTGCTGCCAGCAGAGGCTGTCGGGTGTCAGCGCTGCGGCGTGAACAGGCGCTGCTGAAGCCAGTGCCTGGGTAAATGAACGGACTCCAACATCGCAGAGACTTATCTTAAAACTTGTGTGGTAGGACGTAGTCAGAGCAGTTAACGCTGGCGAGGCCAGGTGCTGTGGCGAGGAGCTGGCGGAACGAGGGCTGTGGTTGAGCCGCAGCCAGACCAAAAGGGACCCCCCACCCCCTTTTCAGGGCTGTCTGTGTGGCATCTTCCATGATGCTCTGAGTTTTACAAAGCACTGCATTGTAAAGCTGGGCTCCAACTCTTCACATTTATTTTCCCTTCTGCTCTATCTCTATCCCTAGGTGTAGTAATGCTCATAATGCTTCAGAGTTTTGCTGTTTGCAGTGGGGAACATAACAAGTAAAAGCTACATGTAAACAGCTTTGTTGGCTACTTTTACTTTCCTTGCTTATATTGTACACCTTAAATGTGCTATTTCTTTTGGCGTAATGGCAAAATCGCTGCTTATGGGAACTGCCGTAGATAATACAAAAAGCTCTTTGAAAAGAGCTTTATCAGAGTACAAAGTACTTGGAATTGAAAGCCCCTAGAGGGTTGCTTTATTTTCCCCCTTCATTCAAACTTGTAGTGGTGCAGGATCGAGATACATCATGCCCTATTTTCGGCTGATTTGCATGTTAGAGAGAACGGAGTAATTGGTGTTTAACCAGAACAAAAGAGGATCTGTTTGCTAAAAGAAAAAGAATTCTTGAAGTAGACCGTAATACATATACTGCCTTTGTCTCTTCTCTCATTAAGAATTGAATAGGATGGCCTAGTAATTAGAATGTGGAAGGCATTGCTTTGGTGTTGATGCTTTTTGAGCTAATTGGTTTGAAAATTATATTTGATGTAGCTCTAAGGGATGTTGGCACAACACCTTCTTGGGACATGGACATCCTGTACTCCCATTTAACTGCAGAAATAGGCACTTTGAGGCAGGGATTTGTCTTTTGGTTTTTGTTGGGTATTTTTATTTATCTTTTTTATTTATTAAACCCATATTTACCTTCCCAGCTGAACACACAGGATGCATTGTCACCTGTAAATAATTATTCTTGCTAGTGTGAAAACCTTGAAATGACCTTGGGAACAGATCAGCCCCTCTTTCCCCAAGTACTTAGTTCAAACCTTAGTAAAGCAGAGATTTGAGCTAAACTGGGTTTGGATTTCTGCCTTTCTGCATTCTTGGAAAGGTTTTGTTGCTGTTGCTGGGCTAGCTGGGTTTTTTTTCTTTTGTTTTGACAAAAAGATAAAAAATTAGTTCTTGAGTGACTGGAATAAAAGGTCTGGAAACATGCAGGAGGCTTTCTTTGGTCAGCGTTGGTGTTCGTGTTCTTCTTCAGTTCCATCTCTGATGGTGGAGACATTAGGGAGATGTTTTTTGCCTTCCGTAGATTCTTCCCTTGTATTCTGAAATGGGATTGCTTTTAATCCATATGCATACAATGGATTTATGGTGGCTGGAGGTACTAGGAAATTCAGAGAAGGAAGATGCATTTCTTGGACTGAGAGATAAACTTAGCAGTAGAGATTCAGCTATAGAGGATTTAAGTGTGTGTTATTTGATAACACTTGTTTTGTGGTACAAATTGAAGTCTCAGATCTGTTGTTGGTTCTCTGTAGAGCCCTGTATGATCATCTTGAAGTGTTACAGTGTGATGGAGTTGGTATTTTATGAGGATGAAGTGAACTTCTAAAATTTCCCACAAGGTTTCAGTGATAAAAGGAACACTGTCTTAAATGACTATAGGTTCAGGGAGTATGTATTTAGCACTGTGGTTTCTATTTAAATGGACTCAGTCTTGCAGTGAACAAAAGTTTGCTTTTCTTTACTTTTCAGGTATGTTTTTTTCTCCCTTCTCGTGGTGGGTAGGTGTGTGCCTTTTCACAGTGTTTTTGTTTGGCTGCTTACAAATGTATGTTGAGTCGATATTAAAGTTGTGATCCTGCTTTAACATTTGTATTTTTATTGTACTACAACTTCAATGCCCTTTAGTGTTTTAAGGCTTTATCTTTAGATGTGGTAGATACCTAGATGCCTTAGATCTCTTTAGATACCAGTAGGTGACACTCAGCTGTGGTGCAAGTCTTAAAATACTGGGTTAAGGCTGATGGCCTCTGAGGCCTGGCTGCATCTGTGTCCCCATGAGGTCCCTCGCAAGGCACTGCTCAGAACAGTGTTTCACTGGTGTCCCTTGGACCTGTGCTGTTCAGTGTTTCTGTCGGTACGTATAGCTAATCTCTGCTCAGGGATCAGTCTGGATGGGAGCTATCTATTAGTGTAATTTTCCTAACACAGACACATGAATGCTGGCTGCAAACTGCTTCTGCAACACCAACCTCTGTTTTCTCCTCCATCTGTGCGCATCAGTATGTCAGGCATCTGCCAGCTGGGCAGCAGCAGATACTGAGGCTCGTCTGGGCTGAAGTGCTGTCAGCCTGAGATCCTTCCCAGCTCCTTGTCTCCCTCACTGCTTGGTTAGTAAATCATTCCCTTCTTGACCGTCAGCCGGGGGCTTCTCAGGCTGCAGGCAGAGACTGGATCTGGAGACGTAGTTAGCCGCAGTCGGCTGAGACGTACTTCCCGTGCCAGCTGCAGGCAGCGGTGGTCCTGGGCATTCGCTGCGGTTGTGTGCCCGATACGCGGCATTCAGTGCTAACCCAAACAAGATGGACTGTTTTATTTAGCTGTGTTGTACGTAAACACTCTTAGATTTGGTATTTTTACAGTGCCCTGGTGGCTCAGTGTGTGCGCTTTGTGGGCATGACATTCCTTGCTGGCTGAAGTCTGGATACCTGCAGGGGCACTGGAATCCTGCTCCTGGGGACTGGGGCACCCAGCAACACCTGCAGGTGCACCCAGGTGGATTTTTTTCATAAATAGCATGTTTGTAAGATGGAACTTGGAGAAGGGTAGGAAGAGGAACTTGAAAGACCCGACATAAATGGGAGTCCACAATGTGGGTGTTTTTTCTGAAACAAACTTCTGGTTTTTTTCTTACAGGGTCTCCTTATTTGAAAGTGGGCCTAAAAGACAAAAGGTTTAAAAGGGGTTAAATAAACTGAAAAAAAAACCAAACCAAAACCCCACAGTGTATTTCCGTTCAGAGTTTAAAACAAGATGTTGTGGATTGACTCAAAATGAAAATTGTCTTTTTTTTTTTTCTTTTAAGTTTTGCCAACAAACTGAAGACATGTTTGTTTAATCATAGACAAATTTATCCTCCTGTTTTTTTGGTTCTGTTTTGTTTTCAGTTTAGCCAGCAAACTGAAAAAAGAAACTGTTCTGCCAGTGCTACTTCCAGTTAGGATTGCTCCAAGGAGCTGTGTGAATCTTCCCCTTTTACACTTTATCTAGGAACCATCAGAATTTGTTTGCTGATTAATACCTTGGAAATTATAAATTAACCATATGGAACTACTTCAGTTTAAGTAACTTGTATGTTCTGATGATAGTTAATCCCCTTAGAATGTGTTTTTAACAACCAGTTTGTTTTCACCTGAGGTGATTAATGCTCTAAAAATGGGTGTTAACTGCACCAAAGACACATATTTTTTTTTTTTCTTTTTTCCAAGGAGGAATGCTCCTGCGGACCATATTTAATGGTCTAATATGCTTTACTTCTCAATATGCTGGCTTTTTTTAATGGCTGTGTTTGGGAAAAAAACTGTTTATTTTCTGTCTGCTAATGACTGATCTTCCAGCCAGCTGGAGCGAGCTGTGTGAAGTATGCAGCGCACCGAGGCAGTCCTGTGGGCATGCGATGGCTTTGGGCCTGGGGTCTGTGCCCCGCTGCGGAGGGAAGGGGTGTGCAGCCCACCACCAGCCTCACAGGGCTGCGATACTGTGAATCATAAAGTCATTAGCGATATTAAAACTTTAGACAATGGGCTGTGGTAATTCTGCTGCCTCCTTCTGCTTAATTTTTGTGCTAATTTATTGCTCCTCTATATTCCTACTTCTGTCACCTAAATGCAAATGCACTGGCAGCCTGCTTTATGGATAACACTTAAAAAATAATGGTGCAATAATGAATGGTGAATTGCAGTGGAGATCTTGCTGAAGTGCTTGCAATATCCGTGTTAATTTCAAATGAATTAATTGCAGTTAATACTATTGTATTTAAAACCTGTCAGAAGCTATAACAATGATTAGGGTGTAAGTGTAAAATGTTATTTCAGAGCAGCATCAACATGTTTTAAGATAGCAATATATGGTGTTAAAGTGTGTCTGACCTAATGGCAGTCATCATCAGCTTTTGTGCTAAGCCAGTCTAGAATACATGAATCAAAAGTATGTAATTGAGAAAAAGAGGTGCCATAAACCCATTCATTTTTCCCCTTGATCAGAAGTGAGCGGGTTCTTTACCCCAGTACTGTACTTGAGAGCAGTGGCAGGATGCAGGAGGGGTTTTATCCAGCAGGGCTTTGGATCCTGTTGATCTCTGGTGCTGGGCTTGCAGATGCTGCTGCCAAACGTCATCTGTCACCAGTGGGTGGTTCCAGTACAGACGCAGGGAAAGTGCAAAGAGGCTGCATGTAGCTATGGAAGAAGCATTTCTTTAATATTATTTTCCAGTCCTTCAAAACAAATTGATGCTATGGCAAATTATTTATTATTCAGTAGTTAATACTCTCAAGCAAACGTGTCCCAGCCCCTTTCACTTGAGTCCTTGGTGATGATGCCTTGAGTGTCTACCACAGTTCTATAAATTTTCCCCTTGGGAATGCGCCTTTGCTGGAGAGGTGAGTCAGGTGGCAGGTACCCGGGTACACCATGTCTTTGTGGGATACACTGACAGAAATTACAAAGCCTGCAGTGCTGCTGGGGGGAGGTGCTGAGACTTCTTGCAGGCACATCCCACCACTCCTCGTGTGCCATGCGGGAGGCTGAGATGCTCTTTGGCTCCCAGGAATGAGACAGAAAATTGCCTGTCTCGGTACAAGCCGGGAGCTGTGTGAAGGTGCTGAAAAGTTAACAGCACTTGGTGATTCACCCTGCAAAGTGGGTAAAAGCGGGACGTGGGCTCCTGTCTGTGCACTTCCTGCTGCCCCCCCTCCAGCGAGGCGCTGTGCCCCAGTTTGAGCACCTCGGGAACTGGAGGGGAAGGGCCGCATGTGGAAAGAAATCTGCAGTGACGCTGCAGGGAGGATGTGCAGTGAAGGGGCTGCTGCCACTAGATCACCTTCCTGATTACCTTTTTAATAAGTTGCTGATGGTTGTGGCAGAAGTGCGAAGCTCTTGAGTGTCAGCTCCTCTCTCTGTGCCCCCGCCGGCATCTGCTCTGCTGGCGTTGGCCCCCGTACATAAGACCGGCCATTGGTCCAACTGCATCTTCATTTCTGCTGCTTGCAGTGCAGGTTACAGCTGAAATCCGCCCCCAGGCAGCTCTTGGTGGGGAATCAGGGGTCCTTGAAGTTGGGCGGTTTGGGCAGTTAAGGTCAAAATAGTAAGTCCTTTCTCTTTAAGGTGAGGCAAGTTGTGAATGGAACTTTTAGTGCTTCCCCCAGGGTAAGAGCTGTCAAAGGGTAGACCTACTGACGTGGCAGCACATGGCAAAAGGCCTCTGTTCTGCCGCAGCTTTGTGAAACCTGGAGAGCCCGAGGAGCGGGAGGCAGTGAGCTGCCTCTGATGCTTCGCAGCCGCGGTCTCATTCTGTGCTCCTGCCACGCCATCAGAGAGGCTCCCACGTCTTCACACCTGGCTTAGAGAAACAGGCACATAACTTTTTTCAGTTTAACCACTTGTATTTCTATTTTGGTTCTTGGTGTCTGCCTTTGAAGAGCACTACACCTGCAGTTTGTCTCCTGATAGTGGAAAGCACAGAATATAATCTTAACAGATTAAGACAGCTGCATTTTGTTCATCTCAAGCATGAGTTCTGCTTGACGATTTGTAGATAGAGTTTCCACCTGACACAAAGGAAGGGACTAATTCTGGCATGTGTGGGACTGATAAGATTTCAGGCCAGATCTCTCTCAAAAGAAAAAAAAGAAAAACCCTCTTGATGTGTTACATAGTTCAGTAATCAGTTTCCAGGTTCTTTAATGAGATCTGTGCTTTAACTGATTTAGCTACATGTCTCAGTACACAAATGATTTATAAAGGGAGAAAAGGTCTGTGTTGATCTCCAGTGAGTGATACCCTGTGCTGAAGTCACTTTGCATGTTTGTATTACATATGCTGCAGTACTCTCTTTCCTTTAACAAGGAATTTGACTTCATTTTTTTTGAGAGTGACAGAGCGTTGTATTGTTAAAAGCTTTTTATTGATGTAGATTTGTATATATGTTTACATTTATATGTAAATGTAATTATTTAGTGAAGATTAGCAGTCATTTGACACCCTGTCTTTCCATTTTGTGCATTACTAGTCATTTGCAAATTCATTTTGGTGTAGGTCAAAAATTACAATTACTATTATATTTAATGCATGAAATATTCCTGATTCACCATTTCCTTGGACAGCCCTTCTACTGCAAATTTTATCTGATTTCTTTCAAAAGCAGCAGAGAGTTCATCATAGTCTCTCATGTTCTTAATCCATCCCTACATGGTAGTTTGGTCGCCACTTCCTGATGAAGAAATCTGGGCTGTGGAACCTGCTGAAACCATAGATAACTCTCCATTTAATCAATTAACTGGTAGTGGAAACATTTGGAATTACATTAGTGCATCTGAGCGCCAAACATCCATGTGGCATTGGGCTGCGCTGCGTGGATTTATGGGGTCTGATTGCTGTTGTCTGGTGGAGTTTCTTTGTGATTAAAGAGCACAACAGCTTTTCTGTTTGCAGCACACCTTCGCTGTGTGTTAATGCCCTTTCCCTCTGTGCTGGAAGGCCAAGTGGTGTCTGGACTGGGTCCACACAGTGCTCCAGGAATGATCTGAACAACTCTGCTTCCTCCATTCTCCTTTCTCTGTAGTTAGAATAGAATTTGGGGCCTGAGGGTGTCCTGGCTCCCTCTAGTAATTGCATCATTCCCACTAACTAAAGAGTGCAGATTCTTTTTTTTTAATAAAAGCTTCTTTATATGCATTCTTGAGTGTTGTTTTAGTTTGCAACTACCCAAATTGGAATGCATCCAGACACCAAGTCCTTATGCTTCCTTCATGTCCCTAAACTCTCTTATGGGTAATTTGCATTTCAATGCTGCTCAGTTGCACTTTGCTCAGTTTAAGGGAGGGAAGGTCCATGTGGTAGCGTATGCTGATTTACATATGTTGCTAGTACTAGCTAATTGTAATGTGGATGCTTTGCTTCCTTCAGGCAACCAAACCAGGATATTTTGTTGTAATATCCTGTTGGTTTAAGGTGAGAGGTAAATCGGAGTTTGCTCTGCTTGATTTACAGCTGGAATTTTGGTTTGAGGTTTGGTGGTAAAGATCAGAGACACTTAAAGGATGTGATCAAAAAACTGAGCTGAAAGGTATTACTTTAACAGTTGTTGCAAAAACTTATGAAAACAAACTTTTCGGTTCGCGAACTGAAAATAATAAAGGAAGGGCAGAAACGCTACAGGGCACTGTTGAGTAGTAGCATGATGTGTCATTTGATGTTTTAGCCTTTAGCAAACACTAGGATATCTCTAGAACTCCACTGAATGGCAGCCAGTGCCTGCAAAAGCCAGCTGTAAAGGTTTGCCATCAGATCCTAGAGGTTTGTTCTGTTGAAAATATACCAGTTTCCAGGTATCCAACCATGCTGATGAGTCTTCTGTGTTTTTTAACAAAATCAAGATTGGAGGGGGAAAGATACTGGGAGGGGAGATGAATAAATCCCAGTCTGTTCTTTCCCAGCTACTAGTTGGCAGACAGCAGAGTCCCGTCTAAGCTTGGAGGATATCTTTTCATTTTTGCAGTAGAGCCGCATTTATGTGACTGCATCTTTTTGTGGGCCAGTGTGCATTAAAAAACCCACACATGAGCAGAGGAACCCACTGAGGCAGTGTCCGCACAGTACCACTATAAAGCTTTTTTGCTTTGCACTAGTTTTTTGTACCTGCTGGAAGATGCTTGGAATTTGTCAGATAAGAGACCTGCCCAGGTGAGCCAGACCTGTGCTTGCCTTAGATGCAAAAGATTCTGAAGCCTCACCTGAAAACCTGATTTCTTCTTGGATTTGGGCTTTCCCTTCCAGAGCTGGTGGGATATCTTGGTTGCTGTTCTCTATGGATTTTGTAGCTACAGCATGGCTTAATGACAGAAAAGAACCTCACGCTGGAAGAAAGCAAACCTCTGAACAATCCTAAAGTGGCTCTGGGTGCTGCCTGCAGAATCCTTCCCAAGTGTTCTTGGTGGCTTTTGCGTGGCTGTGTTCTAACTTTGGTAACAGCAAATACTCTGTGTTTTGAAGCACTCTTAATTTGTGCTCTTAGGAAATGGACACAAAAATAAAATGGGACTGCAAAGAGATGTCAGATTAAATTTTGACTGTGCAGTGAGGGCTGCAGATGGTGACGGTGCAGAGCAGCATGTTGGGTGCTGTAAATGCTCCCCTCCTGAGAGCTCTGGAGCAGTTCCCTTACCAAAATGCTTAGTTGTTTTTATTGTTATTACTACTACTATTTGCAGTGCTGGTGAGTGAAAAGTTCCAGCAGGTGCTGCATGGAGGCCGAGCTGTCTGCTGACAACTCAAGGAGCGAGTTTCTTGCCCACAGACCTTGTTCCATGTGGAAGTGGCAAGTTGATTGCAAGGCTCTGCGCAGCTCTTGCAGTCAAATCCACTGCTGTGATGTACCCAAAGCGCAGCACTTCAGGTTAGGAGGGTGCTTATAGTGAGGTGAACACGTGCCTGAGAATTGGATTGAGCTTTCAAGCTCCTTTTAGGGTTTTGGGTTTGTATCTGTGTCTTGTCTGCTGTTAGTGTGGAAAGGCCTTGACCAGGTCTGCGTGTTTGCTTTTAGCAGGGAACGCCTGCCTCCGAGAGGAGGAGAGCAGCCAAATATAGCAGAAAAGGCTGTGCCGTAGGAGCAGTGTATTGCTGATAATTGCCACGTTAGTCTCAACAAACAAACTGGATGCAATGCTGGCTGGATTTAAATACAGGATCCTCATAGCAGCAAAAAGGTTTCTGCATGCTCTGACTCATGAAGATGATTTTAAAGAAAATGGGCATTTTTAAAATCCTATTTTCTTTCCATTTTCATCCTCCTTTGATGAAAACACTTGAAACACCTTTTTAACTCCACGTTTTAAGTGCTTTTTTATAGCCATGAAATATACCCTTGTGTGGTTTTCAGGTCTTTTTAATTTTTAAAAGCCCTCCTTATTGCTGCTGCATAAGGAGAAATTTTTAGATTATGGGGAGAAGCAAATGTGACATTCTGTTCCGTATTAAAAGTTAATTTAGGGCAGAACTGCAGACCAAGAAAAGTGTCTTTTCTTTTCCTATACCTCCTTGTAATGTAATTGACCCTTAATACCTCTGCAAGATCTGGCACTTGGGCAATGGAAGCTAACTGCCCAGGGGCACAGTGCTAACACAACTGAAGGAATTTGCCCAACTGGAATAAAACTTGCTATATTCAAGGGTTTTAAAGCATGTTCCTGTCTAAAGCAAAGCTTGTGGTACCAGATTTGGACAGCGAGTGAGGTGATGTAAACAGGTACCTGGCCGTGAGGACTGGAAGAACCTGGACCTGAATGCAAACAATGTTCTTTGTTATGGAGAGCTATAAAAAACTGCTGTGCCCATGCCAGTTCCCCTTGGCCACATGGGATGAGGCGTGGTTTGAAAGGCATAACTCATGCTGGTGCCAAGTCTTAGCCCTGAGTTGGTTTATGTCCTCACCTCTTACAGGAATACTTTGGTCTTGTGCTGACTTTGGGCATAGCAGACTATTAAAAATGACAAATGAATACAGATTGTGGCCATGGAAACAAGGCTTTCCCTAGGACAGCTCTTGTCACTGCTGAGATTGATAAAAGCCTTTGATACCATGAAGCTGGAGAGAAGAATAGGTTTGTGTAAACATACACGTCAGAGAGATCCAGGATGGTCTCAGCCTTGTGGAAGACAAAACAGCTTTGCCATAATCCTCATGGTTCCCTTCCTCCCCTGGCAGCATTAGCTGGAACTTCTCTCCAAAGTCTTTTTGCAAGCTCTGGGCTGAAAGAGTCACAGGCATCCTCCACCCCTCCGAGCGGTCCCTACGTTGGCGCCAAGGCTGTGGAGAAGGCAGGCCAGCTGTGTCCCTCAGCACTAAATTAGCTGTGTGGTCTTAATCAGAGGTAGCAACTGGAGGGTTGCTACTGAGACTTAATTATGCAATTGTAATTTTCTATAAAATGCATCATAAAACCTGTTCATGCCTTGTATTGGCTTGAAAGAGTTATTCCAGCCTCTTCAGTTGTAGAATGCACACTTTAGGAAATTGTCTAAATCTGTGTTTTTCTTGGAGCAGCGCTAGTCAGCCCCACAGGTTGCTAATAAATATTTCGTAACCTTCTATGAAGGATTATTAAAATAATTTAAATATCTAAATGACTAGCTCACCTTGGCCCCAGCAAAGCCCCGAAGCGGGCTTTGGTTCATTCCTGTGACCTCTCTTGGCATGCCATTGGAATGCCCTAAATTGTAGACCCAACATAAATACTGACTTTTTCTTACTGGGTTTTAATTTCTTCTGCCATTAAATCTGATTTATTTTTTTTTAACATGACTATGTAGCATATATTTTTGTACTTCCACAACACTTGGTGAAAGGATTTAAAAATATCTAGCATGGGTTAATTTAGCATGAACTCCTTCACCAGTGTTGAGGAGACACTTTTCCCATTTTAACAGTTGGAAGAGTGGAAGGAGAACCCATGTTTCCACCTGCCTTAGTTCTTGTGTTGTGTTTTATTCCTCCCATTGGCACAACAAATAAGAAATTAGAAGGGGAAGAGAGAGAGAGGCTGATGCAGCCATCGTCATAGCTGAGAAAATGGGGACGCATACCATTAATTTTCTACCCCCTGCCACACAAAGTGAACCTACACCAATTAAATACACCTAACTCCCCTTTTACCCTCTGGTTGTCTGTAGGACTGAACCCTCTAGAGCAGAGCAGCTGCAGAAGCCCTTTATTTATTACAGTGTTCAAGCACCGGTCCAGAAATGAGTGTATGTTGTGATGAGCTGAGCTGTGATTGCTTTAGGAGCTCTGGTCCTCCGTGTTGGGTGAGGTACTTACTACTCAGCGAGGGTAGATCTGACAGCCTGGCTCCTTTTTATGCTGGGGTTACTCACAGCAGCAAGTCGTATGCTTGATGGTATTTGTAGGCTTTTAGGGCTCTTCATTCTGCTAATTTGACATTATTGAAGTTCTATTTCCCAAACTGTGCTGTGGGTTAGAGAGAATGACAGCTTGATCTTTATTTGTGTGTGCAATATTTATGTATGTAAATTACAAGTATGTTTGCCTTTATCTCTGGATATAAATACAAGAGATGTATACAAATATAATGAGGAGGCACAGGAAGCTCGTTTTGTTTAAGCAAAGCGTAGCACATTAAGCCATCATGCCCTGACACTTGTTTCGTGGTGGAAAACAAAAAGGGAAGCATCTAGCTTTTGTTAGGAGACATGAAAGTTGCTGCTGCTTTACATATTGGGTATTATGGCTTTAGGACACTGTATAATCATTGAGGGTTTTATTATTATTATTTCTTCTTTAGGTGAAGACTGAAAAAGACAAAGACTAAAAATAAAAACCATAATTTTTGATATAACTGTGGAAACATGGTTAGATCTAACACAGCAGGTGGCTAAGGGACTCAATCGGCAGAAACCAGCAGTGCTTTCAGTGCAATCAAAGTTAAGTGCAGAAATTTAATTAAATGGTAGCAAGGCTGGCAGAAACTTTGTAAAGCAGCAGTGCATTGTCAAATTCAACAATTATTTCAAGGAACACAATCCACAGATGGCGTCTAATTGATAAATTAAGGTCCTGGTGCCTGATTCCACTTACATTTAAAGGTTCTCTTCCCTTAAACAAACCCTTAAAAATTTCAAGGCTGCATCACTGTTCTGAAAAACACAAAAAGCTGGCCTGTGTTTTATGGATCGAGAAAGGCACACTTTTCGTGTTACATGGAGAAGGTGTTGGATTTATGTTTTCCTCGTCCATCTTTCATTCTGGAAAAGATGCAGTATATTGGCGGTAGGGTACTTAACCAGAATCTTGGGTATTCAGAGCTCAACTCCTGTGGACCTCCCCGATGTGCTGGGGCAGGTAGTCATATAATCTCTCACAGCTTTTAAAAGCTTTTCAGCTTGCTTGTCTGTACCTTAAAGCTGTCTGTTGACTTTTGGACCTCATTAGCAGCAAATGCAAATCCTTCAGTGCTTGATACCCTGCTTTGCAGCCCTTTCTAGCACCAGACTAGTCAGCCTCAGGGACCAAGCCTGGAAGGACAGCAACTAATGTCTCGCTGACGTGGTCTCTTGCACACATAACATATCTTTTTTAGGGGATTCTGCACTGGTTTTATGTCTGCCCCCTTGCTTGGGTGTTGCTGTGAGCTCCCCACCACTTTGTGTTGGTGTGAGGGAACCCAGAGTGCATCGCCAGGGGTCCTGCAGCAGACCTGAGAAGAGCTTCATGTGGCTTTCTGGATGCCTGTAGAGTTCGATAAAACAAACAGGCTCCCTTTCTCCCCGTTTTAAACTGAAGATGCATCAGGGATACTTTGTGTCTGTGTGTTTTTGATTTCCATGTGTAAATACAGTTCACTTTCCAAGGTTTAGCATAGCACTTCAGAGAAGAGGGCAGATAAGACTGAATTCAGCTCTTCAAATACACTTTGCATGTTGTCCTTTAATGCTGGAGAGTCTTCCCTAAGCTGGTGGCACTTTCCCTCTCAAAAGGGCTTTGAACAAGGATGGGAGTTGAGGGGGAAGGGGCATTGAGCTACGTAATAGATATACGTAGTATCTATGTATATGCGCACCTGTATACACAATATTCATTTGGCCCTTGCTAAGAAAAGGAAATTTTGACCTTCCAGTTTCATACTTTCTTTTTTATGCAGGCAATTTTAGAAGCTGGATGCAGGAGGGAAATGACCGTTTTGCTGTGTACGCTGTAAATGCAGAGCGCAGATTCCCTGATTGCTCTTCTGAATGTGTTGTGTGTCTCTTGGCATTGCCCCTGTGGTAGTAAATTCTCCATTAGCCGGATTGTACATGGTAGAGCTGAATCCATTCTGAGTGATGTAGCTGAATCAGTGCTTGTTATTTTTGGTTACTAACAGTATACTCCCCCCTTTCTCCCCTCCTGTGCCTAAATATATCCAACCAGTCAATCAGCACTGGCAGGCATCAGTGCTATGGCTGTCAGATTGAGTTAGCTGTGGATAGCCTAAACTACTGGCTTGTTTTTTGGGGCTTGAAAACGTATTCAAATAGTGGCATGATAATTTGACTTGCAGATAAGTACAGCCTGGTAATGGGGCCCTCGTATAGAAAGAATGATGCAGCACTTTAGACAAATATATGTCTCCTTCCCATGAAGCAGATTAGAAATAATACAATACATGCTGACGTTTATGGCTACATGCTTAGTGAACAGAAACATTTTTGAATTTTCATTAATGGTGGATTTTGTAGTTTTTAATGGAACAAACTAAAAGCACTGGAAATTAAATAAATGCTAATGCTTTTCTGGAAAACTTAGAAAACATTTGGTTTAGAGGCAGATATGCTTTGGTCATCATTTTCTCTCTTGATTTTTTTTTTCCCCCCCTTATCTACACTGGTTGGTTGTTTAAGAGCAACACTTAAGTGAACACATTGTCGTTGTTGCTGCTCCTTCCCCAACTGAAGGAACTGGCCTTTGCTGGTGACGGCATAGCTATTTCCACAGCAACCAGGCAGGATGTCACAAATTCAGAAGTGTGATTTTACATGCAGAACAGCAGCAGGAGCAGATGGATATTGGAAACAAAATCCCCACCCCCTCCCTTTGCCTTCTTGCACTTCTTCCGAAAGAAATAAAAGCCCTTCTCACAACCTCTCTCTTTGCAAATCTTACAGTATGCAGCATAACTTTCATGAATTGTTTCTGCTGTGTGGTTGAAAAGCAGCGAATGCTGGGGTGCAGTGTGGTCGCCGTATTTGTGGCAGCACTGCCTCAGTAATGGCAGGGTGCTGGAACAAGGCATGGAGAGGAATGCCGTGCCTTTTTCTAACTTTGGGACTGATGTAGAAAAAATGAGCTTTCTTGGGAATTTGGGCTCAGATTTAGCCTGGAAGTTGTTTTGTTAACTTTGGTAGTGGCCTAATTATGTTAATCCCGAGCTTAGAAAAACGAACAAACAAGCAAGCCCTCACCTCGGGTATTTAGACACATTTGGTAGCCATTTTGCACGGAAGTTTATTGTAACACCCACCCACTGTGTGGGCAAAAGCTTCAGGAACATATGCTCAGTCTGTTTTCTCAAAAAAGGTAATATTTGAAACAGATGCAGAAAGGGTTTTGCACTTGATAAAATTTGAGGTCGGGGCCTCTGGTTTGAAAAACACGGAATTGGTTCAGCATCCCAGTTGAAGACTCTCTGGGCAGTTTGCAGAAGTCACCATGGGATGGATGTGCATCAGATCAAGCTGGGGTGCAGGAGAAAACCAAACAAGTCATTCTTTGTGCTCCCTGTTGAAGCCTGACACGTCCATGAGGAGTGAAGCCAGATGTCTGCCGTTTGCTTACTGCCAGGTTTTACCAGTCAGGTGGTGAGGAGCTGTAATAATTTGTTGGGCCATCCTGTGAAGAAGGCTTTGCAGGCTGTAAGGGCGAGCGGTCAGTGGTGTCTGCGGAAGGTTTGGTATTTCCTGGGAGGGATTGCCCCCGCTTGCCCGTGGGCTTGCGCTGTGCGGGGGCTCCAGCAAGGGCAGCGGGCGTGCAGCCCAAGGTGACCCACGTTGCACTAACCAGGTTTCCCTGAGCCGAAGCCATGGCTGGAGCTGCAGAGCACCCACTGGATGCATAGCCTTCTCATAGCTCCTGCTGCTGTCTCCTTGGTGGGGAACGCAACGATCTTCTGTCTCATTTTGTGCTGGAGGTCTGTTTTGGAAGTCACAGAAAAAGTAAGATCAGTTATAACAACATCAAACCAATAGGTATTTGTATGGCTTGATCTGAGAGACCTGAAGTGGTCTCCCAGTCTCTCCAAGTAATCTCAGAATTTAACAAGTTTTCCCTCGTATCCAAGTTGCATCTGCTCTGCTGCAGGTTCAGCTCATGTTTTTGCATGCCCTCACACCCTGTGGACTTGGCGAATGGTTTGTGGTTGCTTTCTTTGTAAACATTTTCATGCACACTGGAAAACAGCTGACTTTGTCAAGCTTAAGGATTTCTCCTACTGGTGGCTGCTGGTGAGCTGTGGGTAACAGACACTGCATTGCCAGCTTCCATCGGTCCTCGGTGTATTCCTTCCCCAGGTGCGTGATAGATCAGAGGGATACCTGCCTGGTGGTGGAGTGAAGGCTGAGCACCGAGGGTGCAGCATCTGTCCCGTTGCTGACCTGCGAGCACCGGTCCTTTGTCATGGCCACCTCTGACCTTGCATTTCCTCCTCCTGTTGAAGTAACCTTGTCACTTCTTCATAAGCCTGATTGATCTCATGGTACTGTAATACAAGTCATCAGGTTTCAGCAAGCGTGCCAGACCCTTGAAATGTCACAGGGATGTGCCGCTGTGGGCTTACTATCAAGGAGAAGCCAGGTAAACCTCAGTGATTTTCTGCCTGAGCTGATTCTTGTTGCTCCTGCAAAGCCTTGAGCAGACTTTTCTGTCAGACTTAGACTTACTAGAAATTGTTTTGTACTTGTGCGTGGTACAGCCGCTTAAATGCTGACACAAGAATGAAACAAGACTTGGATAGTCTGGGAGCCCGGATTAGTTGCACAAACCTGGCCATGGGTCGTCAGAGGCTCCTTGTTATGGTGGGAGTTGTAGACTCTGGTCTAGTGCGTTAAAGCACTCTGCAATTATGCTCAAGTTTAACATTTCAAAGGAGTTAGGTGTCAAACTTGCACTGACTTGAATTTCAGTAGGAGCTGGGTGTCTATTTTTGTCTTGTAGCACAGTAGGCTTGCAGACCAAGATCCCCTTGTATTTCTGTTTTGTTATTCAACTTTGAAAATACCAGCTGTGATCCTCTGTGCTATTACTGGTATGGATCACATGAAATTCTAATTAGCTTGGGTGAAGGGAAGTTCTGGTATTTGATTTAGTATACGATGCCCCTCTGCATTCTTTGGTTTATGTTCTTGAAAGATTGTATTAGAAAATTTCTATTACAAGGGAGATTTAACTATTTTTTTAGGATTTTCTTGAAATCAAAAAAGTTAAGTGCTTCTAAACTATTTATATGAAAGGTGTATTGATATTTCACTATTTCAGATAAAAGTAGATAATATTATTATTACTAGCTTAATGGAACCAGTCAGCGGTTGTGGAATTTATGCAGTCGGAGGCAACTCAACAAATCTAAATACTCTTTGGTTCACCCAGTTGCAAAGCACAATCCCCTTGCCATAAAAGTTACAGCATGTGTTTTATGAGAGAGGGTCATAAAGCGTTTTCATCTTCTGCATGCAGTAGGAATTCGTGGGTGTAGCATCCTGTTTGTGAAATGCAGCCTGACACTAATGTTGCAGTCATTCCCCGCGCCTGAGACTGAAGCAGGAGCACAGCTCTCCTGGTGATGTTTAGAGTGACTACTGAGAAGTGAACAAAGTAGGTATTTGTGCTGCGTGTAACGAATCATCTGAGGTATAGCCAGAATGATCTGACTGTGCTAGTGTTGCTGTGGCCAGCAGTTGCTGGGTGGGTTTGCTGCTAGTCAATACATGTACCAGCTTTTACAGTTGACGTCCCTAGAGGGACAGTGCACTGGGTAATAAAGTTAGTCTTTGTGGTTTCTGATAAGGTACTTTTCACCACCAAATGTGGAAACTTTGAAAGTCAGACTGTTATCAAAGAGCAAACTTGAACTGCTCGAGGAACAGACATTGCACAGCTGATACTAAAACATAATAAAACCCCCCATCACCGGTATTTCATATCTTTAAACCTAGAACTATTTTTTTGTGTGATGTAAAGGGCTACTGTAGACAATGTACCTTGCTTTTTAAGAGGAGTTAGCTTTAACTGTCTCCTTTATCTTGTTTGGTGAGATGTCCTTCCTCAGATGGTGCCCGGTGAGATGCTGCTCAGCTGTCGTCTGCAGGGAAGAGCCTAAAGCTGAAATGTTTTTAACCTGTGGCTGGTTGCAGAAGTTTAGTCAACCTCTTCCCTTCCTCCTTCTTCAAAACATGACGGAGTTTTCTTTTATTGTTCCTTTCCCACAAAATTTCTTGTAAAGAATGGCATTTTTTCTCGGGAAAAAGAAAACATCAAAACCAGCCAACCAACCAAGAAAACCCCAAACAAACAAAAAACTCAACCCCAAGCTCACAGGGCTTTGCCAGAGGGAAATTTGACCTGCTATAGTCTGTATCTTTCTATGAAGAGCCATTAATTAAATTTCTTGTCTTCTAGAGTGCCCAGAAATTCTCTTTTGGGATCGGGAGATGTGTTGTTGTTGATGCTTTATAAGGTACAACACTGGTTCTGGAGGGTTTTCCACCTGGGGAGGTGCCCTGACAGATCAGGTCAGAAGGACTTTGCTTTTCTAGGCTGGTGCTGTAGTCAGGGGGCTGCTCTCTTAAATCAGGACCTGTCAGATACAAATTTCTATTCCAGGAAATTATCCTTTGCTTCCCCCTCTCCTTTCCTAGTCCATCTAGTATTCATCTGCAGTCCCACTCTACTGTCATTTCAGTCTTCCTCCCAGTTAATTGACTTGGGAGATCATGCTAATTCTTCTTGATTGGGGCTGCCACCTTTGCTTTCTGCTAATCTGGCATGCACATATTCTCTGTTCGCCTGTCTCTTCAGTTCCTAAAAGTCAATAGGCAGGTTCCTTGTGCTTCAGAGAGAAAAACCCGGGCACGTGGTAGCAGTTTCTGCAACAAGTGGTTGTGTCTCTGTGGACTGACTGCATCCTCAAGGCCAGATTTTATTTCTCAGTACAGACATTACTGGCAACAGTAGAACTTCCTCTGTTTACCTGTTCAGAGCTTTTGGTCTTTCCTTCCATCTCTGTCCCTCATGCACTTCATTTCTGTTTTTCTTCTCTGCATTCATTTCTTTTGTGATGCTTTTTTTTTTTTAAAAAAAAAAAAAAGGATAGAAAAAAGACCCCCTCCAAACTCTTCAGGTAACTCCATAAGAAATATAGCAAACCTGATATTAATACCTGTTCTATCTGGGACAGGCTGTTAGTGCTGGAAATGATCTCTATTCTCCCCCAGTATTTTACAGATGAGCACTGAAAAGCATCTTTATTCAGTTTGACTGTTGCTATTATGTGGCGAGGCATTCAATAAAAGTTGTGATTTATGAGATGTGTGTGGCCGTTGTTGTTTTTTGCTCTGTCATCTATCAGGGAGAGAAAAGCCAGGCCTGATAATTCTTGGCACATAGCTTTTTCAGTTAAGAATGTCAGCTGTCAGGCTGTCAAGAGAAGTTATTTCTCTGGGTTTTTTTTAAATAGGCAGAGATCCTGCTTCTTACTGTGCTACATTGATAAGGGAGTGCTTTCTGTATTGCTGAAAAAGTGCGTCCCATGGTAAGGCCCTTAGTGTATGCCCACTTAAACTTCCAGTGCTTTGTGTTTTCAATGTGTGACAGCACTTGATTGCTTAATATAAAAATGCATTCAGTTTCTTTTTTGCAGCTTTTATGTGGCACTCCCCCCCCCCCCCCCCTTACTGAATGGAATGCATTTTTTTTTTCTCCTGTTCTCTGTGACTAGGTATTTTAAAAGTGCTCTTTTGCAAAATATGTGCACATTAGATAATCTGGTGTTGCATAAAAGCTCTTTCATATTTTGGGGGCTCCATGCATGCATAAAGCAGACCTAATTGAAGGCAGAGGCTGTTTGTCACAAACTTGAATATAAAGATGGGGGATGGCGGGGAAGAATTATGTTAAATGTCAGGGTGATGGCGGTGGCTCCCCCCCCACCCCCCCACCCCTTATTAGTTATTTGCAAAAATGTATCAAAAAGTCATTTTGATGCAGTGTACAATAGTATCACAAACTTGTGCTTTGCATCCTAAGTGCCTGGTTAGAGCACAGTTAGAAGCTGAAATCATTCCTCGATTAGTCCCTGGAGTCCTATATAAGTCTTTAACTCTCAGCATGTGGTCTGTGATTTAACAATGGATGAAGGATTGCTGAACTTGAGCTGAATGTATAACCTGAAATTTTCAAACCTGCAGCCCCTTTATTTTCTCCTCTCCCCTCCTTCCTGGAGAAGATCCATCAAACCCTTGCCACAGCTGGCAGTGAATTTGCCTTCAGGGCAGAACTTTGGAGCTGGATAGACTGGCAGACTGCAGTTCATATAAATGGATAGCAAATCCTATCAAAAAGAGGCAAGAAAGGTGTCTGGCAGCCGTGCAGTTCTTGGGGTTGCTTTAGGGCTGTAAGATCTCTTGGAGGACAGAAGGGAATTGGTCCTGACTTAACTGCTGTCTTCATGTGGCTGTGGGCGCAGATGTGATGACCTCCTTATTTTGGTGATGTTAGCCTTCATGTAAAAGGAGGAAAACCTTTTTATGCGTTAATTTGGTCTGGACAGCTCATTTACATACTTTCTACCGCTTTAAAGATATGAGGCTGGAGAGGTGTCATGTAAAACTCTATGAAAGGTTTTGTTGTTAACCTGTATGAACTATTTTGATGTACAGCACCGTGTGTGTAGCTTATAGATGCTCGCATTGTTCATAGGTTATTTCTTAGAAATACTGGAGCGGTCTTTAGCCCTGTGTCCGGCTATGCAAGTTGAGGCACAGGGCTTCTAGCCTTACGTTAAAATTCCCAGTGTCGTTACAGACCTTGTGATTCCCTGGGAGGAATGAAATCTTCCACCAGCCTGCAGATAGCCGGGCAGTGGCGGTCAGTTTGTGTGCAGATTGGAAATTCAAGCTGAGGATCTCCAGTGTCAACAGCACATCTGCCACTTGACAGGTGACCTGCTGGCAAAGGGTGTTGCTGCTTTCCTCCCTGTGCTGTATCCTCTGAATATCTCTTCTCCTGCGAGAGAGTTGAAGCTTACATGGCAGGAGCGCAGTCCGGAGGTCTTCAGCTCAATCCCCATGTATCAGGCAGGAGGCAGATGTTAATGGCATTCAGATTTGGCTGAGTCAAACTACACAAGTGGCTGTTCATGGAAGTTGTCCCAGCTTTTCATGTCCTGCCAGACCTGGAAATCCAGTCATCTTGGTGACTTGGCCTTTTTATGTGAGATTTTTGGCAGTGTTGTAATGATCTAGGTACTTTCAAGTCTGTAAGTGTATTGAGCTGTGATAATCTATGATACTGGCAGAGTTCTTGCACTGGGGAAGACAGAGAAGGAGTGTATTTCCAGCCAAATACTTATTTTCAGTAACATCATTATTATTAAAGACCTGTTGGTGTTACAGATGGGGTAGGGAAGAGGCCCTTTGTGGTAGCATGTGTTGCTCTGGAAGCCAGTAAGGCACCTGTGCAGCACTGCGCTTCTGAGCCGTGGTGGGGAAGGAAGGAACCAGCAGCACCTCTTCTTCTCCTCCAGAAGGTAGAGGGATAAGCTAGTGACTGAACTGCCACAATTCAGTGATTTCTTTGAGCTCTGCAGGTCTTGCAGCCCTAGGGAGAAAAAGAAATGACAGGACTGTCAACATGACAACAGTTCTCTTTTAATCCACTATCTGTGCCAAATTTTGTGAGTGCTGGAACAAGGGGAGCCTTGCGTTTGAGAACAGAGCGCGGTGCAGTGCAAAAATACCTGTGGTTTTGATGTCATGATTTGCAGGGAGTTAATTTGTGCCAATCTTACTGGCGAGTGGGCGAACATGTCTCTGAAGTGAGACCCCCTGGAGTCGGGCAGGCTCAGAGCTGGAGATGTTCGAATCATTTTGCACGCTTGGCCCAGGGGGAGCAGGGAGTCTTTGTGAGCTCTGGTGTGGTTTGCTGGCACTCTGCCCCCTGTCCTGGAGCCTCCACTTCCATGCCATGCATTTCTTCACCCCAGATCCTCACTTTGGACAGGGAGCTGTGATGGGGCCATCCTGAGGACCAGTTGTGCCGTGGTTAACCCGGTTAGCAGCACAGAGCTTGGCAGCATGCCTGACCGTGTCTGCTGGAGGGCTGAGGGTGAGCCTGAGCTTAGTTACATGTGCCTGAAGTTGGGACAGGTTTAGCTCTCTCCTGCTTTTGTAAGTCCCCTGAGCTGCTGTGGGGAGTTGGTGTGCTGCAAGCCCAAGCCCGGCGGTGCGTGGCCCAACGTGGGAGGTGAGAAGGGAGCGTGAGAGTTGGCCTGTTCTGGTGAACAAAAGCCTGCCTGAAACCCATCAAGGTCTTAGAGATGGTCTTGTTAAAAGCCTGGGTGCTGAGTCACGCTGTGTGTTCTGTCATACAAATGCCAATGTATAAACACATCCGTTTTCACAGAATCTCTTGCCAAGTACTTGGGTTTACAATGTTAACAGCTTTAAGTAAATTCTTCCTGGAGATAACTGATTTATTAGGCTCCTACCCTTCTGAAGGCAAAGCTAGTCACAATTAACAAACAAAGCAGCATGAGGCAGTTATCATTCTGGGTAATAAATCTTTCAGTGTTGGGTACCACTTGCTAATGGGTTTAGAAAGTAAAACTATACGTCAGTCAAAGCGTGCCTTCAGCCCGGGCAGGCAGTGTGTGCGCCGCCGCCATGTGTGCATGTAATGGAATAGCTATTAACGCAGCGCACTAATGATTTCCATTTGCGTACCCAGGCGTGCATTGGAGGTGGATGATGGGTTTGTGTTCGGCAAGGGGCAGCTCTGTGGTGCGAGCCCTCTCAGCTGTGCCGAAGCCCGCCCTTGCTCTGGTGCCGGTGCTGGCGCCGTGTCGGGCTGTGCTGCACGCGGTGGTTTCACGGTGTGCCTGCACGCCTTGGTCTCAGCAGGACTTACACAAGTAGAAGCCTGTGGTCTGTTTGCTGTAGTGGGGGTGGCAGAAGGGCAGTGGGTCACTGGTTTCGGTACTCTACTGAACAGAAGTACGTTAGCTCGAGGGTTCAACGTGCTGCGGATAAAGGAGCCCCTTTGATTCTGCTGCCATTGTACAACAATGACTACATAAAGTTTGAGGTGGGTCAAGCTGTCCCTCATTTTTCTTTGGCTTTTTTTGGCAGCAGCTGGAGTTGGATCTACTTATTTACCCCTGGAAAAGGACTGCTTTTGCATCTAGTTTAGCAGAGGCTGTGGGGTGTGCTGGCTGTGGGGTCTGTCCTGTGCAGAGGAGGTCTGGGTCCCGCCGAGGGGGAGCAGCCGGAGCCACTGAATCTACGGCAATGAAAGCCCTTCGCAGGCAGAGTTAGTGCTGGTGCCAGACGAGGCTGTTTAAGCACGCTGGTGATACTGTGTGTGCTACTAGATGAGGTGTGGTTGGCACCTGAACATGTTAGAGGAGTGTTGTGGGGTGGTCTTAGGAACAAAGTGTGTCTGACCGGTCCTGCAAGAGCTGGAGCCTTGCTCTTACTGCAGGGTAGCTCGGGCTGCTGGCCCTGCTGCACGGGGAGCTGGTAACCACCGGCCCTGGAAGAGGAGCACTCTGAAAGCATGGTGGTTGCCATCTATTTGGTCTTCTGACACTAGGAGCAGTTGCTCGGTGGTGCTCTGGGGAGCCTGGAAAAGGAAAGAGCTCTGTGCTGCGAGCGGAGGCGGGGAGCGACTCACAGCAGATGTGTGCTCTTTTTCCTGAGCTCTCAGGGGCGCAGCAATTGCCCTTGGTCCTTACTGCTTTTATTTGGTCTGGTAATCCTCTCCTACTCCTGTGCCACTTTTTCTCACACTTTTACCCCCTTTCCTGCCCCTGTGTCTTAATGCTAGCTCCTCTTTCGGCCTGGCATCCTTTCCTGGCTCTCAGTTTTGATGGTACACAGCTGAGAAATGAGCCCTCCAAGTTTTGGTCGGTAGTTATTGTTGTTCCCAGACGGCGTCTTTGTTTGGATAAACAATTGGTCCAAGACCTGTTAGCATGGTTTCTAGCGCTGGGGAAATATTTCTTGCCGTGTTTGTAAAAATGATCTAAATGGATCCGACATCCTGGCTATAAAACATCTGTAACATTACACATTTAGTTATGTTACTAGGGACTTGAGTTCATTTTGATGGGTAGTATTTTATCTGCTACTTTTCCCCTTCTGAAAGCAAAGCTTTCTGTAGAGGAGGATTTATAGAAATATATTTCCAGCACAAAAAAAAGTCACACACATTAAGATGTTGGAGTAAAGGAGAAATAATGTCTTTTTTTGGAGACCTTGGCTGATTTATCTCTTGCTTGGTAGTTTGGTATGACCTTCCTAGCTAGGAACAATATTTTTTTATTCTTCCTTTAATAACAATAATGTCAGTAACAATGTCTTGCACTCACTGTTCCAGCATCTTCAAATCAGACTTTCAGCGGCTTAGACATTTAATGAGTGAAGCCTCACAGGCTCTGTTGAGCTGTAGGGAATTTTTTTTTGTTTTGTTTTGTTCTTTTCGTGGAAATCAAGGCACACAGCACTCGATTGTGCAACGTACTCAACCTAATGAGGCTTCCACAAATGCTGCAAGTTTAAATGTATGCTTAAATGCTGAGCCCTGCAGTCTCCAGCTGAGTTTCTCCCAAGACTCTTTGATACATCGGCCCTATGGAGACTAAAATTACTTGCCCCGTGGTCAATAAGTGAGTAAACATCACGCAAGGGAGACAAGCTCTTGTAGCTGCGAGGTGCTGCCTTCCTTTGGAAAAAGTATGAATGTTTTCTCTTGTCTTGCTTCCACTCTTCATTCTCAGTGCCGCTCCTCAGGGGCCCTTTTATTCCTAGTCAAGGGTTATTTGATCCGCTTTAGAGCGACAACTATGTTGCTTTCATAATGGCTGGTGGGTTCCCTCCCTGGCAAGGGAAACATCTTTCTTTAGTGAGATGAAGGTAGGAGTACCTTAATTCATGCAGTTCACCAATCCATTTGTGGAGGGGGGAAGAGGATAAAAGAAAAGGCGTTGTTTCATAAAATTGTGGAAGTATTTCAACAGCAGTAATAGGCAAATCTGGACATTTTGCAAGATTCCAGTGGTCTTGCATCGGAGGAAGGGATCACCCTTGTGAAAACATCAGGCAGCGCGTTGCATAGACATTAGCTTGACTCAGCAGATGAAGTAAAACTTGCTCATCAGTAACTGATTGCCATGTGCATCTATATTATGTAGATGAATTAATCAAGGCTAAGGGTTAAAGTTTTTCCATTTGTTCTTTTCAGAGAAATCATCTGGAATATGTTGGGAGGGAGGTAAATTGCTTTACGCATTTCTTTTCTCCCTGTGAATTTTTCTTGTTTTAGCAGAACATTATCTAGAGTCTAACAGAGAGCTCTCATCACTGATTTGACAGGGTTATCATGAAAAATTAGTTGATACTAACTTAGAAGTACTTAAATCGTGCTTTCTGCAGTGTAGAGGCAATGAACTTCTTTTTGGAGTGACCTCAGTGTTTGGAGCTGGAAGAATTTATAAACTCTTACAGAATGTGTACTTTTCTTAGTCTCTGAATTGGAATGCGCTATTGGATTTTTGTTAAACACTGTGTTAAACCTCCAAATACATGTCTTCCTTCTCCTTTTTGTAAGTGCATGCTTAAAGAAAGGTTCATTGACAGCACCATAAAAGCCATCCTGGCTGCAGAACCACGTGATTTTGGGTGTATTGACAGAGCAAGCTGCTTGCATGCTAAAAGGTATGGCTGGCTGAACAGTGTCACTGCTGGTGCGTGCTCTCCTAACTTCAGAGGTGAGCGTGGAGCAGCCAAAGAAAAAAAGGTTTCGCCCATGAGATGAGGGCACGTCCCCTGCAAGTGGTTTGATGCCTTGCCCTGTGAGCGTTTGTATGCTAATGGGAGAGGGCCTGTGCAGGATCTGCATTTTGGCTCCTAGCTGACAGCCGTCACGTGGCACCGTGACTTCACGGGCTTGGGCAGCCCATCTGCTCAGTAGACAGCAACTCTTGGTTGAACACGGCTTTGCCTGGGCTTCCATGAGCCATTTGATGGTCAAGGCCTGCCCGTGGCAGACCTGCCCGTGTGCCTGCAGCAGTGGCGAGCTGGCAACTGCAGCTGTGTGAAACATGGCAATAACCAAAGGTAGTTAATTTAGCCTGCTGCTCTTGCTCTAACGGATTTGTAGATTTTAATTGGGTTGATATGATTCAAATCACAAAAAGATTGTGAGGAGTTTTGGATGAGGTTTTTGAGTCAATGGGACCTGTAGGACCTGGAAAAATAAGACCACTTAAGTTCTTCAGTACGGATTTTGGCATCCAGCTCCAGGCACACAGCTTCTGAAGCTGTTGGCTTTTGTGATCGGTTGTCCTCTGGGGCAGGCCCTCAGCTGCCCTGAGTTGTGGAAGCTCCACACAGATCTCTGCCTTCAGCAGATGGGCAGGAGCACAGCCTGTCCCGGCGAGGCAGCCCGCGCTGCGGCAGCAGGAAGTGCCACCGGCTGCTGTGTGCAGCCTCCGTGCAGGCTCTGCCTTGCTGCACAGCCCCCCCCAGCTTTGGGAAGGCAGGCACAGCCGGTTGCTGCCTTGTATTGTTCCAGATTAAAAAGCAAGGACTTGGGTATGTTTTTGGGAAGCTGCTTAGCTTGGTTTCCCGCTTTGACCCACTTTAGCCCACCCTGCTTCTCCTGTAGAGCTTGACTCCAAATCGACCTTGAACATGCCCTTGTAAGCATGTCCTTTCACAACTGTATGTCCAGCTGGGGGACACAATTTTTTTGGTTGTATTTTGGATATGGCACATGATGTTTTTTTCCAGAAGACAGTATAATATGAAGAGGAATTGATGAATGTGGTAATGGTCAGTTAATGCTGTGTTTCCATCGGATATTGCTGCAGTGTCTTTGATCGTGAGGTCCCTGGGTGGAATGCTGTCTCTCCCTCTCCCTCTTTTTCTTTTTGCCTGTGCAAGGTGAAGGTTTGCCAGTAGCCTGTAGATTTAGGACCAGAGTCTTAATTGCTTCCCACTGGGACCTTTGTCCCTACATTACATGGGTATTGCAAAAAATCCCACCCCTAGTACATAGTCACATTGGACAGTGATCTCCATTTGTGGTCCTGAGATGTATTCATTTAAAAATAATTATCTTCATTTAAACTTATTAATGCAGTTTTTAAGCACTGCTGAACAGTAATCAGGCAGGCATATTAGGTAAGTTGTCTGCACTCAGCGAAAATTTAGAGTTACTTTCCTTACCATAGCGTGCATGAGAAGCTAAAGCAACCAGGGGGATTTAAAAAGATTTTCTTTCTGCTCCCCTCTTCCTGCCTCTGTATCTTGCTTCTGTAACCCATAAAAGAGTTAACTAGAGCGCAGTGGAAGGGAGCAGCCCCAAGGGACATGATATAACTGGTTATAGCAAGGCTGAGGGGCTGTGATCTATTCCTGTTCTCTGGAGGGTGTGAAGTCTGGCTCTGGCGAACTTTACTGTGTCTTTTGATATGAAGCTTGAAGCCAGATTTTGCTCAAGAAAATGCTGAGCTCTCACAGCTGGGGCTAATTTCCAGGAGATTTGATCTGCCATGAAGGGAGCTCTTTGTGGTGGTACACGTAAAGGCATTGCTGTGCCTGGAGAGCAGGGGGTGGTTTGTAGGGGGCTTAGGGGAGGGCATGGGATGCTCCTGCCCGGACAGCAAACCTTTCTTCTGGGGACATGCCCGTGGCCTGTGACGGGCTGCTGTTGCTTAACTGTACCTGTGAGTGAATAAGGGGTGGGTGCTCCCAGGGGAGGCAAACGAGAGAGTTAAATTTGGTTGTAATCAGGAAGATGACCAGGAAGGGCTTTGCTGGGCCCAGGCCAGATCTGCTCGTGAAACGCCAAGCCTGGCGCTGACGGTTGCTGCCAATTCAATCTGTCATATAAAAATCACTTTGTGTGTTCTGCCTCCTGCTGATACCATAGTCATCGAGGGAGAAAAATAAAACACTAGCCAAAAAACAACCCTCCCAAAGTTAACAGCAAAACCGAAGCCAGCCAGAACTAGGAATACAGCAGGGACTAGGTTAACAGTTTTGTTTATGAATGGTTTGGGAGAATACAACCCATCTGTATTTTCCACAGAAATCAAGGGAACTGATTTACCCCGCTGAGAATCTGTGCTGCTTGTTTGGATTAAAGAGCTCTTTCATTCCTGCATACCTTTCTATAGCTTGAGCTGGTTCTCAGAGGATGACATTAGCCTACACGAGGGTCAGGCACAAGGTATTTGCACTGTTTAAGTCTCGCTGAAATCCTATTTTGAGTACTTAAGCATGTTGTATGTGCATGTAAAGCCATGCTGCCTCTGCACAGGGTTGAGTTCCTCTTGCTGTTGCGGAGCTTGTGTCTAGTATGTGCTAGCTGATAGTACGCAGTGCTGTCCATCGTTTGTCAGCCGTACGGTAACGCCAGGGAAGGGGCTGGTTCCTGGAGTGTTCCCTTGCTTATAGAAACCTTACAGAAAGGTTGGCAGCTTTCAACAAATGCTGCCTTTTTCGTCGTGGGCTTTGTATCATGTTTCAGTTTGTTTTTTAATAGCTTTTTGGAACTTGCTGTGAGGATCCCGGAGGCAAAAAAAAAAAACCTGGAGAATTCTTGCTTATGGTTTGTGCTTTGCCAAAGAAGCCTAGCAATTTAGTTAACAAGATCGCTTCCCCTATTACATGAGTTATTGTTGTTTTTAATTAGAGGTAATGCTGTAGTTTGAATGTAGAACACAATGGGGTATAAAATGCAGTTCAGCATATATACCAAAGATGATTTTTCCAATTATAAACCTATTTAGAAGGCGGATACATTAGAAATGGTGAAATGTCAAATTACAGATTAGGTGAGCAAGCTGCAATACACATGCACCCACTCATACATGCTATCGTACAAGAGAGAGGAAGGTGCTCTGGAAAACAGTTATATATGCATAATTAGTTTAATCTGAAATTAATGCTAATTTCAGCAATTTGTGATGCAGTTTCACTATTAGTACTCTAGTCCACTTCCACCATGTTGAGAGGTTGAGGATGCAAAGCCTTAATGAATTCCACATAGGTGTGCACCAGAGCTGAGTTCATGCACCGGTTTCCAGAGTGTTCTTTGAGCCCTGTGTGTGTTGGTTTGCTTCAGCGCCTGTCTCTGCCCCTTGCTTTTAGTGAGTGGGTACTCATTTAGAAAGTAGTCCTTTTTCAAGCAAAGATGTGATGGCATGCAGAATATGCCAGTATTTCTGACCTGCTGCCGTCTACATTTGCCCAGGTCATTTTTAACTGCGTCTGCACCTTTGGATGACCCAGTTTCAAAGCACGTGCATTTCACTTTTGCAATGAGACCTGCCAGTGACATGTTCAGTGTCCTCTCTGTGCTAGCTGGGTGTAAGCACTCATCCTTTCCAACCTCATCATCTGTGCCTCCTAAGACGGATCTCTTCACTAAAACTGGGGGGGGGGGGCGGCGGCAGCGGGGGGGAGGGCAGCAAAAGAAGGCTGTGCAAAGAACGGCATTGAAATGACACTTGAACCCATTACCCTGGGCCTTGGCTCATCTGAAGAGAGTAGTGCATACTTGTTGTTTTGAGATTTTGAAATTCTGGGAATTCTGCAAAATATTTCATGACCTTAAAATCCCCTTTATTCATTTTTAATAGCCATGATAAGACATTTTCAATTGGGAAAGAAAAAACACCAAGAAAACAAAGAACGGAGTTGGTACATGAGTATGTAAGGATATTAACAGACAATGAACTGGAGGTTTTAGCTGCAAAACTGCAGTTCCTTCATTTTACCTGAGTCAGTTGGGTTTAACTCAAGTAGTGTATTGATGTGTTTGAGTGGGGCAGGATTTTTGTTTCCAGTGACTGCATCTTCAGCCTGTTGTTTGGAGGAGATTTACCCGGTATGCCCCAAAGCGATCTAATTACAACCTTAACCTTGCAAAAATGGCATAAAATTGGAACTCTTGCTAAAGCAGGGTGGTTTTTTCCTGCTTCTGCACCACCTGAAGTGTTTGCTCAGTTTCAGAACACAAAGGCAAATGTATTTTTCAAAAGCCAAGCCAATAAAGAGACTGTAACCTTGAATGACTCTCCACAGTAGTAGTCACATGTGTTTTGATTAACTGCAACACTAACACAGTATACAAATAAAGCAATTCTGCTGGTACTTACAATTAACGGACTATAACCAGTGTTAGATCTAACTCTCCCCTGTTGATTCTTTCTGCAGCGAGAGAGACACCTTCAGTATACGAAAGCTCCAAAAATACGTAATATCTGCTTTTTGCAGAGTCCTGCAATAGTGCATGATAGATGTATTATACTGCAAATTAGAAACAAAGACATGAAGCTGGAAGTATTGTGGTTTCCAAGTGACCTAGACCACTTGGAGTCATTCATAAAACGTGGGTTTGTGATTGATTCACACAAATCACTTCCTAGTACCCAAACGCTGCCGTTCCCACCGTAGGCAAAGAGCAGATGGAGCTGCTGTCTGAGGGACCAGACCCCAAATCACTGCAGGTGACTCCATGTTGCAGGAGTGCTCCCATTGTAAGCAGCCTCCAGAAAACAGATTCTAAATTTACTTACAGGGAAAGATGAAGATCCTCAGTGATTTCATTGGAGGGACTTCAGGCTGGGGACTCAAGAGTTTTTGGGCTTTTTTGTTATAATAAACAATTATTTTTTTATAATTAATATTTCTCTTAGTTATATCCATTAAAGCTTTTATGAAATAGTAGATCTTTTTGTGGTTGTTGTTAAAGATATGCTGATTTATTTACAGAGCCGTGTGAGAAATTTTGATTTTAAAAAACATTTTTAAAAGAGAAGCTCTTCATTTGGCTCAGTTCCCTGTGACTCTGATTATTTGCCACCTTTAGGATTTACTAAACAGCACTATGTGTCTTCATTAAATACTCTTTTTTACCCTTTGTTTTTTCCTCCCTGGAACAAGCACAGATCTGGGGAGGTGATAGTGGAGAATACCGTTATGGGATAGTAAGGACGTCATTCACTCTGGGATGAATCGGGAGCTGTTTGTGCAGGTGCCCTGCATCTGCTGAGGGTGCTTGGTGAGAAGTAAGGCACAGTCTCCTCCTGTGCCCTCACTGCCATTAGCAAGGAGAAATTTTGGGACTTCTCAGGTAACGTCAATTTTCTCAGTACTCGTGTGTGAATGTGCCTGGTCCTGGCAATTCAATGTGCTTTAAATAATCTTTTTTATTGGTGATTCAGTGGCTGACCTACACAGAAAAGGTGTCCCTGGTGTAGTAAAATCCCTGAGTTAGTGATTACTTTTATTTATATTTTAATGTCTTTTGAGTGCTTCGTCATGTGGGGCTAACCTCGTTGCAAACCCGTGGCTGTTGGGCTGACAGGCTCTCTCTGGGTCTGCGGTGCGATGCTTGGCTGGGCTCGTGGCCGCCCGGCAGCCCTGTGCACGGCAGGACCACAGTGCTCAGCGGTTCTCACCCCAATGAAGCCTTGCCATGTAATTCGTCTGTTTAGCTGACGAGGGACGATTTGCAGGTTAGAGCAAGAGTTGGAGGCTTTGTTTCCAGTTGGTCCGAGTCCTGCTGCTGTTACCTAATAATTGAAAGATGGCACGGCTGCACCAGCACAGACAAGTCAGCTGCACAGAGCACTTTACCTGGCATTAACGTTTGAGAGACAAATGGATGCTTCCAGCACTAACAGCAACTCTTCTTGCCCGCTGGGGCTCTCCTGGGTGCCCCGGGCTAAATCCAAGCGGAGCATGGTGCTGGCCTCCTGGCCTTCCATGAGAAGTTGTCATGGCACCGCAGTGAGTGAGCTCCATCCGCCCTCTCCACTGCGCTTGCCTGGACCTTTACAGGGAAAAAAGCAATTCCCAGCCTGGCACATGTCCTGCGGTGCCGAGGCTGCTGGTGGTCGATGGTGGTGAGGTGGACTGAGAAGGGGACGCCTGGTGGAGCCAGTGGTGGGTCTGGGGCATGTCGGTACCTCGTGCCACCGGTGAAAGGAAGGCAATGGAATCTTTTGAGGCACATCAGGATAGCAGGAATTGCTAAGGCTACACGTTACTTCTGTTGCTGAGGGGAATATGTATAACAAAGCAATTGAACCGTCTCTTCAGGAGAATGTAGATTGCAAAGGCAGACTTAATTTTGTGCTTCACTTTGGTACCAAAGAGCTGATTTCTGAAACCATTTCCCAGCTCGCAGCACGTCTCTAGGCATTAAAATGTGAATTTGCTTGTCATTACCAATATTTTCTTTGACTGAAGCTATTGAAACAAAGTAGTCTTCTTTTTTTTTTCCTTTAACCTTCAATCTTGCTTCTAAAAGAAGTAGCTCTTCTTTTCTTTCTTGGTCAAATATAAAAATGATGATAATTTCAAATACTGCTTTAGAGTAATTGCTTTCCTCCCTCTTTTGTATGACAACAGAAGCTTGGCCTGATCTTAAATCAGATGCTGGCAGGCAGAGGGGTCTTGACAGCCCTGCAAAATCCTTTAGTTACAAGTCGGCTTTAGCCAATTCTTTATTTGTAAATGACAATTTTCTACAGAAAAATATATGCTTGGGCTTCAATTTCGGAGTCCTAGATTGCAGCCAGGGAAAAATAATTGAATTTTTACACTGTTTTTCCCCCCACTCTCTTTTCTTCCTAAAGTTTAAAAAAAAAAAAAAAAAAAAAAAAGCGAAGGTCTGAAAAGCATGGTTAGGGGCCGATTGAGGGAAACATCTACTCTGGTTAATTTGAATGGCACTGGAGACAGGAGCGATGTTTAATTTGTTCTGCGCTGGGAGAATTTGGGGCTACTCCAAGGCTTTTGCTCGCTGCCAGGGTTCCGTGAAGGCTTTGCCCACTGCCGCACAGCACGGCGTGTCACTGTGGCCCTGCTCGCCTGGCACAGCCCAGCTGGGCTGGCAGCACCGTCGCTCTCGGTGGCTCCGGTGCGTGGGATGGGGTCTCGTGGCACAGGGGCAGGGCCGCGTGGGAGCCCCTGCCGTGCTGGGGTGGCTGCACTGCCACAGAGCCACGGTGACCCTTGGGGCAGCCCCCAGCGCCTCGGTGCGGAGGAGGTGCTGGGATGCACCGTGCACCCTTCAGTAGCTGTCGTAAAATGCATCTTGTCTTCAGTGAAAAAATAAAATGGTGAGAAAGATCCAAGCTGTGCAGCGAGCAGCCGCAGCAGTTGTTCTGCTCGTGCAACTGCAGTGTTTGCTGTGGTTCAGCAGTTCCGTGTGTGCTTCAGGATTTGCTGGCCGGTACTTAGCTGAGCGAGTCCTGGTTCTGGAGCTACGGGGCGTATTTTCTCTTCAGTCTTTAAGTTGGCTGCTTCAGCCAGTTTCTGTCATACAAAACAAATTTGTTCTAGTGCATGAATTTCTTGTGGACATGTTTGTTGGTTTCTTGAGTTAATGTGCAATATTGACTTCAAAACATCTCCATGCGGTGGGGTAGGCTGCTAGTGAGTTATCTCCAGGTGTAAGGTCGCTGCCTGCTGTAAGCTGGGCCGTTTCCCCTCCATCCAAGCATACGGGGATGCTGCCCACCTCTTCAGAGCACGCTGACAGCATTGTCCTGGATCTGCCCTGATTTAAGGTAGCCCACAAGGGTCAAGTAGCAGCCCACCAAAGACACCAGTATCCCCTGCCACCACTGGGGTTTGGATCCCTGGGCTGGATCCTGCCCATCTTGAGGGGTTACAGGTTATGGATGATGGGTTATCTGATAGCACCTTCTCTGTAGCGAGTTCAGCATCATCCCTTCACCTTGTATGGACCGAACTCTGGCGCGTGTGGGTCAGCAGGAAGAGCTGGGTGCTCAGCTGGGGTCTTGGGGAACACAGTGGGGTTTCTGAAGGGCCTGATCCAGCCCTGATGGACGGTGATACCATGGGCATTTCAGCTGACATGCGGTTTGTGACAGGTAGAGGACTGCATGGATATCTCTTGCTGTCTTCCGTCATTTGATGATTTTTAAAATAACTGTGCAAGTTCATTTTAAACTGACCGATGGAAACTTAATACGTTTCTTCGATTTCAGAGAATCATAGAATGGTTTGAGTTGGAAGGGACCTTAAAGATCGTCTAGTTCCAATCCCCCTGCCATGGTGGGGGGATTTAATTTGATCTAAGTACCTATTGTCTGTGAAAGAGCATGCACTCTGTCTTTAGGAAAAAAGTAGGGGAGGGGGGCAGGAATGGCACATCTTATTTTGAGATGGTAGCTATGAAGATATAACACTTGGACTCCTTTTTCACTTATATTTGCATTGAGAAGCACAATAAAAATCATTTATTAAAAAAAAATACCCAGGGGCTAGAGCTGTTATTGAGTGCCTTTACTCAGCCATTTCTCAAATAAAAACAAAATAAGAAAAAGAAAAAAAGAAGCATCTAATCAAATAGAATCTGAATTGCTTTTGTAAAGAAATATTCTCATTAACTGGGTTAAGGATGGCATGTGTAGAATATTTCTTTTTTCCCTGTATTGTTTGAAATAAACTGGTTAAACCGTATGCTTGTCTTGTAATTTCTTACAGATGGTCACAAGAACAAAGAAAATATTTGTAGGTGGATTATCGGCTAATACAGTAGTGGAAGACGTAAAGCAATACTTTGAACAGTTTGGCAAGGTAAGTTCCTGCCCAAGTGAGCACTACATATTTTGAATTCTCCCCAACCCCGCCCCCCCCCCCCCCCCCCCCCCCCCGCTCCCCCTTTCTTTGTAAAGTGTGTTTTGAAAAACCAAAGTGCAATGAGGCCTGTGCTCAAAGGAGGGCCACATTTTTTGCCTTTCAGTGTAATTTATTGAAGTCTCTGGAATTGCTTCTGGAATTCCTTTTCTGTTTGTTACATGTGCATGTGTATAACACTGCCAACACTGTTTACATTCATTAAAGAAAAAAGAATCATTGGGAGGTGATTTTTTGTATGTTCAGGAAGGATCTGACCCTTAGCTGAATGATTACACAGTTGTCTTCTCCATAAAATCAGCCTTCTGTTTCCCTCCGATTCCAGTAGCAAAAGGAGCAGATAGATGTACTTGAGAGAGCTTGTTAAGTTGTGAAACTGCCTGAAGGAACCACGTGAATAGCAAGAGTAATACGGAAGTCACTAGAATCTCCATTTAATTTTTTATTAAAAAATCATTATGCAGGATCATGTGGAAATAGATGTGGAATCCTGACATCAGTTAAAAAAACCCAACCCCAAAACCAAAAATTAAATAAGTTTATGCACAGAAGGAAACCTGAACCTTGCCAGAATAGTCTTTTCTGTGACGGAATGGCTCAAACCCCCCAGTCTAGGCTCTGGCTGGAGCTTAGTGCCACTGACTTCCATGGAGCTTCCTGGATCCCCAAGCCTTCTGAAAGCTTGCTCAGGAGTCCGACACAGTGAAGTGCTTGCAGAGCCGTCTGCTTTGAGAGTGGTTTGGGGTACCACCTTCCATGGAGACTCGCGTCCGCCCTGCTGTCCACACGGCTCCGTACAGCTCGATTCCTGTCTTTTGGAGTGCAGCAGTTGATGATTTAGATGTAGGATTGCATGAGGACACAGCGGGGTATCACAAAGTGAAGCAGCTCCTATTCCCTGCAGTTAGTTTACATTTCTTTTATCTGCCCTGGAAAGTCTTGGGCAGGCAGTAAGTTTGCTGAGGGCTGAGGAGGGGAGTTTATAAATTGTTTGCGTGCTGGATTGATAGCTGTTTTGCAAACCATTCATTTTATTTTCAATAATAATCTTCGATTCCGACAGGATGTTTACAGCCTGCTGAGCCTTTTATTAAAGGATTACATGAGCTTTTGGATGTTTCTTCTGTAGTTACTGCTGATTGCAGAACTCCTCTAACCTGTATTTTTGAAGTTAATAATAGTTTCAATATAAGTGCTTTGCATATTGTCTGGATGCTGTCTTAATACAGTCTTTTTAATTTCACCATCTGGTAGTTTCATGCTTGCAATTTTACAGTCCCTGAGAATGCAGACAGCTAGGCTGTGTTTTTCAGTAGTGACTAGTGATTCAGGACGCTTCAGTTCTGCTTTTGTGCTCTCCCTTTCTTAGATAGCTTAGAAGAGGTCTGGCTTTCCAAAGGCAATGCTTTTGGAAAACCAAATATTTTTTTCAAGCGTCTTGATTTGAAGACTAAAAAATGAAGGCGCTGAAGATAATTACAGAAGTTGCGATGGAGGCTGGAGCCAATTCCTCTGGCAGTAGAACTGGGGTTTGTCCTATTGGGGCTGCATGGTCTGCTCCGGCAGGACTCGGGCTTATGGGCCTTGGTCCCTGTGATACCAGGTGACCTTCTGCAGTTGCATCCCTGGTTCAGGCTCCCCTCCCCTAGCTTGTGCAAAGGAAGGTGAGCTTGAAGTCGGTGTTTTGGAGGAGGCGCTTCTGGGCTGTATCACCGGGACTTGACCTTGTGTGCAGGCGTACAAGTTCTCTCTGCTGCGCTTTGCTGTTTGTCAGCTGGGACGGTTTGGTTTGTGGTGTGGTTTGAGGTGATTCTCCCCAGGGCTCTGGTTGTGAGAAGATGCAGAGCTAGTTAATGACCCTAGGAAATGGGGGACTTGTGTTCCAACTAAATTAGAGGACTCATTAATATGCTGCAGTGGGTGGGATGCTGCATTCTGGTATAATGGCCCAGGACTGGCCCTGTGGGACCCTGTAGGAGCTGCTTCCTTCCCCGTTCCGCTTCCCCACCTTTCCTTGACTTGGTTGCCTGGATTGCAAGCTCCTCGCGGCAGGGACTGGGGATACGGCTGTGCGCTGCTTAGCACACAAGCCTTGCTCTCCAGCCAGGCCATTACAGTGCAAACAGTGCATCGTGATCAATTGCCAAGGTTTGCATTTGCTTAGTGCTTTCTTAAAATAAATAAACAAAACTGCATTACATAATTAGTGGACAGAGGAGCCACCCATATTTGATAAGAGCATCTCAGGTGACTTGCTCTTTGAAACGCTGAGCTTATTTATTGGTGTGGAAAAAATGGCTTACCTACTGCTGTGATTCTTGAAATCCTGTTTGTACTTGCTGCAGAGAAGAGCTTTGCAACCAGGGGAGGTTGTTTTGGTAACTGGAGGTAGCTCTCAAAGTACACAACGCGGTTAGAACAGCTATGAGCTTTGGGGCCAGGTGGACTCTCTCATTTAACTGAAGCTGGCAGGAGAGGGCATAACGTGTTGAATTTGAAACTGCAGCTTTTTGAAAAGTAAATGCCAGAGCCTTTTTCTCCAATAAAAAAAAGAAGACTGCTTTAATAAACCCTCTTCCTGACTTCACCAGTGAAAATGCCTGCCTGTTGGAGCACGTGGGAATGCAAACTCCTGAGACTTTGATTGTGAAATTTCTGGTAGTGATTATTTTTTCCTTCTGTAAAGCCCGGGATCTTTAGGAGTCCCAGCTTTCATTTTGTGAAGGTGAGCATCCCTAGCTGCTGTAAGCTGTGGAGGAAGACTGGGAAAAATTACCTGAATGAAGTCAAAAGGCTTAACAGAACAGTGCGAAGCAATGTAATTAACAGCCTTGTGATTGCTGAATGCTTAGAGCTGAATGGTGATGCTGAACCTGTGCACATGCAGTTGTTGTGGGGCTCCCCAGAGCGGCTTGGTGGGGTCTGGGTGCCGAGGGGGGTGTGGGTGCCAAGGAAGGGGCTGGCTGCAGTGCTCGTAGCCCTGGTGGGACGCGGCATGGCCAGGCTGGGGGTGCAGGCGGGCAGGGGTGCAGGCAGGCCGGGGTGCAGCCCAGTGCCGCTGGCCGGCAGGAGGCATGTCTGGGTGAGAGTTTGGGGTTGAGGCTTCACTGTCCAGGGGTTTCAGGGAGCAGGATCCACAGGAGGACAGAAGGAGGCTAAGCCAGGGAAACAAAACTCCAAGCTGTAACAGTTTATGATCAGAAGGAAAAAATAAATGAAAAAGCCATTGTCTTACTACTTAATCCTGATAGTCTAACTTGGTTGTTTCTGTGGTCCTGTTTTTTCAGTCAAAGATGTTTCAAACATGCTTGCAAACAAAATAAATTCATCGGGCATGGTAACCCGTCCAGGGCCTGCAGCATTGCCCTTGTGCTGACGTGTGAAAAGCTGGCTGTTAAGACCAAGTTTTAAAAGAATTTAAAAGAGAAAGTGTTAGCAGTGTGGAGAGGCCACACCGCTGCCCTGTGCCATCTGTGGGGCCGGGGCTGCGGATCTGCCTGTTGGGTAGGTTGCTGGAAGTGTAACAAAACGGTGCTCTCCCAGATCAGGACATGTCGGAGTGTTTAAGGCTTCTGGTATCATTTAAAAAAAGTGGGGGGGAAGCAACGGCCTGTTAAAGCCTGACCCGGCAGACTGTGACCAGCAGGAGAGAGCCCCCAGATGCTAATGAATTACACTTCTCAGGACGGGCATGTTCTGCACCTTTTAAGCTGCAAGTGACTGATGATAAAGGGCTTCTTTGGGTTCGTTTTTTACTAGGTAATGCTCCCTTTATGGAGCTCCTGTGAAAGTGGTGTAGTCCTTATTTTGCAACTTGCAATTATACTTCACATGGTGAACTGTGTAATTAGTTTGGAAGACTTATGCCTAGTCATTGGTTTATCCTAATCGGCTTTGGCTTTTCCCAACAACAAAGTGAGCTTATTTTCCTAAGCTGAAACAACTCTGCTCCCTTTGTTCCTCTCTTTTATTGTCTCATTCCTTTCATTCTGTTTTACTGCCAAAGTTTTGTTTCATTAGGCCTACAAGTCATTTCCAATCCAGTGGGCTGCTACAATAAGGCCTTTATAACTCAGCTGCCCCGGTTCCCATGTCCCTTCTGGTCTGGAGCCAGGACTTGCTGTTTGACATGGGATTTTAACCCCTTCGGTGCTGCCGCTCCCCCCCCTTGGCCTCGAGGCCGCTTTGGTGCGGGGCGGGAGAGGTGGGCTGGTGGAGCCGCCTGATGAGCTTACCAACCCAAAGGGTTGCGTGCGGTCGTTAATTGATACGTTGATGTGGTTGGGCTCCAGGTACACTTCTGGACCCAATTATGGAAACAGAATTCTGAGTAAAACTCTTCCTATTGGAACACTGTAATGAGTCTTGATGGGAACAGTCCCTTGAATGAGGAGGCGACTGTGTCCTTCCCGCCCCGTTTCCAGCACGGTGGGAACACAGTTACGTTAAAGGTACGTTTCAGTTGTCTGGAGCTATTAGACCAGCCCGTCTAGACTGTTCCTGTAGGAAAATCGTGTTTTCTTGTGTGGCAGAGAATGCACTTTGAATGTATACTTTTTTGAAAAAGAATGGTGATTTTTAAAGGAGGTGTGTGAAATAGTTTTGTGGACAAACAATATTTTTACATGTTGTTATTTCAAACTGCTAGAAAAGCACTGCTGGTGTTGGTGGCCCCAGCTGTTCGGGATGAAAATCCCGAAGCGGGATCATTGACGCTGTGTTTTTCCTTTCACAGCAATCCTAAAATGACTTTTGGGGAAGGGGGCCTATGGCATTTGATTTTTATTTTAAATTTTCAGATGAAATTGGAACAGACCAGCATGCATTAATTTTGTTTTCTGTTCTGGCTTGCCACGAGGTCCCTCAGACAAATCGTAGGCATGTTTCAACTTTGCTTGGAATATGTTGTTTCGTCAAGAATGGCTTTTTAGATTTGGAGATGTTGAAACAAGACAGGATTTCTGAATTACCTCTCTGGATCTGAAACGTTTTGTACAGTCACTCGTTATTTCCTGTGAGATGCAAAACAGACCAGCGGAATAATAATATCTAGCTTCTGATGTTGTTTTTTTTCCTGTGAAACTGTCGAGCTTTTGAAGGCTTGTAATTTTCTCGTCTCTTCCTTCCGTAGGCATGGCTTACTGTGGGGTGGCAGTTAAGCAAGAGGGGAGTAATTCCCCAGGCTGTCGGGGCGGCAGGCACGCCTTAGCAGGGCACAGCGCTGTCTGGCAAGGGAACTAGAGCTCAAAGCAGCAAACCTGAGGGCAGCAAAATGCGAGAACGAGAATTTCGTTCTTTGGTTGTACAGTGCATTGTAACACAGACAGCAGCGTAAATAACAACGGGTTTAACCTCTGAATAAATAATCTTTTGTAATAAAGTCCCCGTGCTTTCTCTGCGTAAGTGCGCAGGGAGGGAGGGAGGTGTGATGCTCACTGAGGATTTCAGCCCGATCGGGTGGTTTACGTAACTTGCTTCCTACATGCTTTCCTCCCTGACAGCTGTGAAAATAGAAATCAAGAAATCATGAGAGAAGACTCCTCCTTGTTTGGCAAGGCTGTCTGGGTGTGAACGAGTTAATGCGCTGTTGTAGTATTAAGCACTCCAGTGGTTTACTTTTCCCTGAGACCTTGAGTGTGGCCTCTGAAGATGTTATTACAATAGAGTTGTTAGCATGAGAAAAGGTGGTTTTCTCACCATGGGTTCATTTTGGGGAGATTTGGAAGGCCGTGTGGAGCTGGGGCTAAGGCCAGAGGCAGGAGCTGCAAGGAATTTTGCTTGTATGAAAGTGAAAGCTTAGTTAATTTGGACTTGGCATACAATTTGAACTGTATTGTTACATCTGTTGGACATTGGTATGTAGATTTAATGGTCAATGGAATACATGGATGGTCTATTCTTGAAGTATTTGCTTTGCAGAAAAGTCATTTTTGGGTTTGACAAATTGTTAGGCTTTCAGGTTTTTCAGCAATGTATTTCCAGATGCAGTATTTGTGAGCTGGCTACATTTTATGAAAAGAAGGGACAGATTTGGACTCTCATTTACATTCCGGTCCGTAGTAGCTGGAGTTCCTAAAACATTTGTAATACACAGTAAAATAGAGAATGTGGTGGCATTTTTTTTTTTAGCTGCTGCTAACCTAACTGTTCCCTTCCAAGCGATTCTGAGCTCTAGACCTGGTGTGAAATAGCTTGTAGCTCATTATATTATTTTCTTCTATCTAAGGTATCTGGGTGTACCTTGGGAGAAGTTACTTAATTTGAATCATTGCACCGCCTTAAAAGAGAATGAGAATAAACAAATACATCGTTTGCAGCTTCTGCTAAGTTTGGGACGATGATAAACAATATTTGTGGGGGCTGTTTGGTTACAAAAACATGGAGTGGCATTCGGCTTTGCTGCTGCCTCTGCCCTTTGCTTGTGCTGTAAAGTTCCAGTATGTCTGGATTTCCTTATTTCAGTGTTATGTTCCTGATATTCCAAAGGATAATGAATGTTCTTTTAAATTTTTGCTTTGGCATGTGACAGAGGGATCTGGGATATAGGAGTCCTTCATGGCCTAAAGCACTTTGTATTATTTCTTTCCCCTCCAAAGCATGCCTTTGTTTTAAAAAAAAAAAAAAAAAAAGTTTTTTTTAAAAAACTGAGAAACTCGCTCGTTGCTTCACAAGAAGTCAAGGGTTTCATTCTGCCAGTGAGAAGTTGTACACAGGAAGTCAGTTTTCAGGTGGTCTGTAGTAAGACACATGCTTTGTGGAAGTGGTTTTGTTATAAATTAGATGGTGGTTTCTACCTGGATTTTATGAAAAGAGGAAACGTTAAGGCAGGATTTGTGGGCAAGGAGGCTGTATCAGAACTCAGCAGAAGTCTGAAGTACAGTTTTATTTCCTTTTCTACTCTGGTTAAATGAAATGGTAAGGAAGCTTTTGTGCTGTAGCGCTGCAACTTGTGTGAGACTAGGTAATTGTGGTGGAGAGCCGGGGCCCCGAGCATCTGTCTTCTGTTTCCCACTGTGCCACCCACTTGCTGTCTGACTTTGGGCAAGCTGTTTTATCTCGCCTTACATTTCCTTGCCTTTCTTACTTAGCAAGCTCTGAAGGGCATGGGAAATGTAAATATGCCAACACTCATGTCACTTGCAGCCTTCTTTAGTGTGGCGTGGCCATGGAGCGGAGGCATCACCCTGGAGCCGTGAGCGGGACTGCGAGTGAGCCCTGTGTGCACCTGGGCTGCTCTGGGTGCCTGCGGCTGCTGCGGGTGTACGACTGGAGCTGCCCAGCTCCTCGGAGCCATGAGGGCAGCGCCTGCATCCCTTGCCTAAAATGTATTTTAAGACAGCTGGGAGATTTTGGGGATTTTTCCTTTGGTGGTTGTTGGTGTTGCGGGTTTTTTTGGCACAGTTACGGTTAGTGCCCTATATTCTGTCTCGCATACTTTAGTAAAAGTAGGGGAGAAGTGTTGATCCTGAGCTTGCAGAGTAGGTCACCATTGGTGACCCAGAATCATGCCAAGAGCCCAAATGAAATCAGTAATTAATCGAGGGCTGTGTTTAGGAAGAAAAAATTAGTAAGAAAATATTTATGTTTCTGCCTCCAACATGTGTGTGAATGTTGTTTGTAGTCTCTTTGTGTCAGTTTTCCAACTGAGCCAAACCTGTGAAAATTACCTCTATCTTTCCTGAGACCCCAAGTTAAGTCAGTTTTGTTTTTCACCCCTGCTTTTATTTTATACAAACACAATAAGCTATACAAAATACCTAACAAATGTAGTTAATCATGTTTGGTAACATCTTTAAATTATCCCTGGTGTGTTCTTGGATTCAGCCCCAGTGCGGATGAGTGGGGCTGTAGATGTAAGACTTCTCTGGAAGGAAATGGTTTGGTTTTGTTGTGCTGTGGTAGCATCTTGGAAGCCCCTCTTTTGGAGCAGGACCCACAGGGCTGGCTGCTATGCAGAAAAGCAACAGCAAGATGAACTCTGCCCCAGCAAGCTGCATCGAAAGCAAAAGATAGTGATGTTAAGCCACAGCAGTGGGAGTCAGGTAAAGTTTTCTGATAGGTATTTCCAATACATGCTGCGAAGTTGCATCAGATTCCACATTGGCACTTGTCTCGAAGTGCAGCCTCCTGGACTCCCTGGGAAGTAATTTGTAAATGTAGGCACTGCTCCTGACGTCCATCGAAACACTAATCTGTATCTGGAGCGTTACTTCTGTTCTTTGAGCAGCTGCAGCTGAGGGTGCCAAAGCTTTGCCTTGGGAGAGCTTGTGTTTTAACATTGGTTCTCTAATGAAGAAATAGCAGTTATTTAAAACTTTTTGTGGTGTAATTGAAGCTTGCACTGTACTGCTCACAAATTCGGGGTAGACTTGCCAGCTAAGGTGAGCTAGTTAAAATACAGTTGTTTAGAAAGTAAGTGTTTGATCGTTGTCATACTACGTAACAAATACACCAGGATTCAGTGATAGGATGTGAAATGGGAGGATTTTTTAAGGGCAGCTCTGAGTCTGGACCCTTAAGAAAAGGGCTTTTAAAAGTATCCGTGAGGAACTTCAGATGAATTGTTCCAAATGTGCAAAAAGAGCAGACATTACTGGGAGGAGGCGTGATAAGGTTTTCTCCATGCGTAAGTGAATGGCATACTCGGTCCCTCTCAGCCCGTTAAGCTGGCAGTGTGCAGGGCAGGGTGCTGCTGAGCAGAGGGGTGCCAGGTGCCCCGGCCCGTCCATCCCTTCTGTCCCCAGGAGTCGGTGACCCCGTGCCTGGCCCCCACGCCAGCAGAGCTCCCTGTGCTCCCGGGAGTGAAGCCCTGTGCCTGTCAGCCCACCTTGCAGCGACGGTTCCAGCCATGCTGTCTTTCACCCTGCTGTACAGCGTTAAGGAGGTGCCTGGCCTGACCTGCAGCTGGGTTTTTTAAAAAGTTTTTTTTAAAAGACTTTTTTTTTTTTTTTAATTTTTCTGATGGAAAAATTGTTCTTAAATTGGAAGGTTTTGTGCAGGGCCTGAGGGTTCTTGTTTTGTTTGTGTGCTTGTTCTCTTTTTATTGATTCCTGTGATTTTTCCATCAGGGTGCTAAAAATCCACAGGACTGGTTTCTGTCAGTCTTAGAGGTGAAATAACCCAGTTTTGGGCACACACGTAATGTTGATGGATGACTAGTTTAATTAAACTTATGCTAATTCTGCAGAGGTAGTATATTAAATTCATTTGACATCCATCTTACACGTATATCTCTCTTAAATGAAATGAGCATTTTGTTTTCGGGGGTGGGGGTGGGGGGGTGGGGGGGGAATGTGCCAGAGCATGTTCTGGTAGAAGCGGAGTGGTACCCGAGTGCAGCAGGTTGGTGACTGCCAGCCCTGAGAGGGAGATGTGTGCAGTGGTACAGTATATGCATTTATAAATATAACTTCTGAAATGGGGACAAGGGCAAAGTAGCTCAAATGAAGAGCCAATTAAGATAATCTAAGCAGAATGAGGATTATCCGCCTCTTACACTGAAGGATACCTAAAATGCATGTGGCCAGTTGAGATGAAACAAACGTCGTCTCTGCCAGGGACATTCGCAAGGGGTTGGGGTGAACAGGAATTAACAACAGTGTTTTCAACTTACTGTCCAGGGCAAGATGTCATTGAAATACTGATCTGGGCTCAGTGGGTCCTGCTGGCAGGTTATATCGCAGAATATACCTCTGCTGTAATGTCATCACCGTGTAAGTTTGAAGAAGTAAGAGTATTGGATATATCGTAAAGGAATGATTGCTCATATAAAAGGAGTTCACATTTTGCAGTTTTTCTTTTCACAGAAAGTTGAAAACACCAGCAAGTCTGCCAGGGAAGAAGCTGCTATGTGTGTTCTTTTTTAATATGAGTTGCAGTGCCCATCATGACCTTATTGCCGCTCCTGGTGCTGAGACAGGCTGGTCTGAAGCGCACCGGTAAGGCACGCTCACCTACCACTAGCTGGTAGCAAAAGTGAGATTATATTTGCACCCCTGTTCCAGGACATTGATTTTAAATCTCGACCAATACAAGCGTGTGCAGGATTGCACTTCGAGCATCTATTTGTTTTGCTGCTGGCATTAGGAAGTGTTTTGGTGTGTGTTGCCGGAAGGTGCCGGGCTGTAGGCTTGTTGTAGTGGTGTTTATTTGAAAAGAGGGAGCGCAGCAGAGCCCACTGAGGCGATGCTCCCTTACTGGGGAAGTTGCTGTGCGAGTGGTGACTTTTTGGGAGAAGGTCTCTCTGTTGACTCTGTTACTCCGATGAGTGGTTTAGCGAGTTCAGATTGGTGCCATGTTAATTGTCAGGACTGGGAGAGTGGGAGCAGATTTCACCGGGGGCAATGGAAGAGATCCAATGAATTTCCACTCTGTTTCCCTGCTTGGCAAACTAGCACTTACTGTCATTTTGCATAAATAGGTTTATTTCAGAGGGTCAACCGTCACCACTCCCCCTCTTCCCCTCCCGGCCCACCCTCCCCTGAAGGATAGGAGGCCGACGAGCGTTTAATTTCCCCAACAGCAGGTGCTTGTCATCCATCTGAAGATAGCTGCCAACATCTGGTGCAATTGCCTCAGCAAACGCAGTAACAAGGCAGCCTGCAGTTCAAACGCAGAGAGAGCATTGCCTCTTTAATGATAACAAGCTGTTGGCTTCCCCTCTGAGATGAATTCATCTCACAGATGTTTGTCTAGTTTTGGCAATCTTATCACTATAGCTTTGGTGATTATGCTCAACTGGAGACTATTACTATAAAAGAAGTTTGAACTTGTTCCATTTTTGCATTATTTATTTATTTATCCGTTTATTTCTTTGCTTTCTGGATATAATTTGTATCAACAACTGTAATGTCGGTCCCATTCCCCAAGTACCCTTACGTTTTTTTATTGCATCTGCTGAACAGTAGTTTGCTACTTGACATTCACCACTGGCGAATGTCTTTCAGCCACGCTGACGTTTTTAACGTTCCCCATCAACAGCTTTGTGGTTTGAACCCTCTATTTAACACTACATTTTCTGGGATTACTTGGCGCTCACTGTGCCTGTTCTCTCTAATAACTGCGATATACTTACTGTTTCTGCAAAGCACGAGTTGCCAAGAGTGTTCTGAATACTTCTGTTTGGACGATAGCACTCTGGTGACCTTGGCCAGGGTCTGTAATGACAACGTTCGACCGTCTTCATTGTTCTATCTTAAACGTTTCCAGCCTCAGTATGATTGTACAAGATGTGGAGACCAGCAGGCTGAAGGCTTCAGTGCTTGTTTGCTGTCATTTGGTTTTCTAACATGCCTTTTTGTTGTTGTTTTGTTTTTAAGGAGACATTTTCTCCTGAGCATGTAGAATTTAATTCTGGTAAATAGGATTTATTTTTGGAAACGTGCTTGTGAATAGGTGACTCATGCCTGAATGAAGATGTGTCACTGTTGGTGGGGATACCACGTATATAATTTCTTAGTCTATAAATAGATGTCAGTCCAAGTGTTGGTGACATGGTGATGCTTTGCATTGACTCGTTAGCTGCGGAGTGGCTTCTGAGGCAAGTGTTTAGAGTGTCAGTCTCTCCTGCTGGAGCAATAATTTCTGCTGATGCTTAAGAAATACACATCAATAGCTTTGTAAAATGCTGGGAGTACTTTAATTGGCACCACGGAAATCGAAATTCAGGTGCGTTCTTGTGCTGCTGCCATGGGGTGTACTCACGTGGCTTCCCTCCATTGTAGAGGTGGAAAAGCTGAGCTGGGGAGTTTGGGCACCTTTCAAAGGCCAAGGGTACCACCTGCAGGGTCCTGACACCCAGAAACTCTCGTGTGCTCGTTTCATGCATACGCTCGTTTCTGTTGCTGAGGGTGATTTTATGCTAAACATTCAGGATTAGAGATTGCTGCGATTTTCAGATACTGGAAGTAACAGTTCCTTTTCCCTGTCACTGATGCTAAACTGGTTACATGTTGTTGATGTTGGCTCAGCACCGTTTACCCACCAACACGGCACATACAATTTAATGTCTGCCTTTTTTTCCTGCTTTTGCTGTAGTAACAGTATTATTAAAAATCCATTAAATTTTCATGTACATCATAAAGTATGTGCTCCTGTGAATGCAAGCACAGATAATTATTTCTGATGAATAAACCAAAAGGACAAGTATGTAAGAAGTTCATCCTGCAGCTTTCAATTTTCATTATATACATCTCCTGCAGGGGCAATCGTTGTGATGTTGCAGCTGGTTATTTCTGTGGCCTGGCTCTCCCTAGAGATGGATGATGGCAATGCAAACTTGAACTAGCAGAAGTGCCAATGTTTTTGCAGGCGTATTTGTGGATAAATGGTTAACCAGGGGAGGTAACCCTCTGGAAGGTAGAGGATGTGAAGGGCACTGCAACACAGTAGCAACTTTCTCAGATTTTTTTATTTTTAATTCATTGCATATGGGCTTTGTAGAATCTTGGAAAGCAACCCAATTATTTCTCATTAAAGTAACCCAGAAATCTAGCAACAAGCAAGGTGTCATTGCTAGAACAACACCAGGAAGCTAGGCAAGCTCTTCTTGGTTTCCAGGGCCTGAAGTAGGCAAGGGAATCATTAAAAATAATGCATTACAGTGTCCATAAAGTTTCATGCAGTGTATAATGGTCCATAGGGGCCTCACCTAGTTTTCCATATATGATACATATATAATGGTTACAGCTTCTCATTAACTTTCCCATAACACTAAATATACTTCTCTTTAACACCCCCTTCAGGCTTTGTGTTATTTGCCAAGCATTTCCTAATAAGCAGGAACTTAGATATTTATTATGCTTGCCTCTTATCCCTGCCAGGCTAAAGAAGTTGTTGGCCCCTCTCCTGCACGTTTCATTTCCTATTCCTGAACGCCCTGAACAAAACCCAGCTCTGGCAGGGTCCGGTCCTCTCACTGAGAGGACCTCCCTAGGTTTATCCTGCTCTGGTTTTAAGAGTCCCTCACTGGTATTTCTTGTATTTAAGAGTATGTCTGCACTCAGAGAATTACTCTTGGTGTAGCACATGGTCCCTGCAAGAGTTTTTGATCTTGGCAGCAGCGCATAGCCCTTCGCTGTCCCAAATAAAAAAGCCAAATTATCCCAAGAAGTCCTAGAGATCCCACCAAATCCTTTGTACCTGTGCCTTCTTTGCACTTGACTATTAGTGCTAAAACTGCTCAGGACTGATGGATTCTCTCTGGTGACTTGGTTGCTTTTTGCCCTGGAAAGACGTCTTCCAGGGCTTTGCGCTGCTGACGGTGTGAGGTTTGGCTGAGTTTTGGTAAGATAGTACAAAGGAAAACAATGTTCTGAGCTGGCATGGCTATCAGATGAGTCCAGGGGTAAGGAGGAGGAAGACAGGGTTAAGGTTGTGATGGGACCATGACTTAGGAGTTTATCTTTGTGGACGTGGCACTGATTGCTGTGTTATTTTGGTCTTACTTGGATCTCCATCCAAAATCTGGGACTAATAGTGTGGCTTTCCTATTGCTGCTATAACTGCGGGCTTTTCTGAGGGGGAGTGAGCGTGTCTGTGTGCAGCACCTTGCCATGACCTTGGTCAAAGTCATAGTGCTGCTGTGATACCAAATGATGACAAATAAATTCACCTTCATACAGTTTAGTCTAGCTGGCTTTGTTCCTTTATCCCTGATCCTCCCTGCGAAGGATTTTGTTTACTTTTTCTGAAATGGAAGAGGCCCTGTTACATAGTCCTCTTTCAAAAATAAACCTCTAAAAAGGAAAACAAAAGAGAAGGAACAAAAATCAGATGTCGTCTGATAATACAGAGCAGTTACTGAGCCTGAGTTCAAGACAACTCAAACCAGAGGTTTGTTTAAGTGTAACACAAATTCTACCATTTTTGGACAGTGTGAAACTCTCCTTCTCTCCACCCAGTGCTTTCGGAAAACAATCAAAAAAGAGAAGCACAGTAAAATTCTACAAGTAACATCTTTTGATTTTTTGTTTTGTTTTGTTTCGTTTTCTCCCCTCCTCCTCCACCATCTTCTCTGATTAGATTTATGCACCAAAGTTCGCAAAGTCAGCTAGGAGCTATGGAAAAGCTGGATTTCATTTGACCTCCTGGCTGTATTTTTACTTTCTTAAAGTAAAAATATATGTTAAAGATGAGGGTGCGTGGCTTCCAAGCCCAGCAACAGATTCTTGATCTGGGAGAAAGAGAGAGACCCTTGCCTGCTGCCATTGCAGCCCACCCCGTGGGGCTGTGGCTCGCTGCACACCATGCTTGTGCCCCTGCCCGCTCCATGTGCTGCACTTCGGGTGGGCTGTGAAGTTCATTGAGCTTTTGTTGTATTTATTTACTTACTGGCCCCTTGGAATGTCTTATTCCTGTTTGGAGCTTGGAAAGCCTGCCTGTCCAAGTGGAGGTGAACTCTCAGTAGCTGGTGACATGGGAGCGAGCCATGCTGGCTGCTTGTGAAATCTGGGTTCATTTACTCGATGGATTCTTTAGGCTGTGACAACTTCAGAGAAGCACGTCATATCAAAAGAGAAGAGCTGCAGAGATTAAATACCGAGCGATCGTGAAAGCAAGTGAATCAACACAAACATTGTTGTCTTCGCCCTCTGCCCCCTGGAATGTGACCTTGTCTGTCGATGCTGTGGGGTCCCCAGCACCAGCTGTGGTGGGTGCACAGGGAAGAGCATCCTTCTGCTGCCGTGACCTTGCGTCACCCACCATGGCTGAAAGCTCCCTGACCTGGGGCAGGGGTGGGTGCCTGCAGCAGGAGCTTTCTGGGGAGCGAGGGGTGGCTCAAGCATTTATTTTAGTGAAGAGTTCAGCCGCTTTTTCCTGCGGATTAACTAAGGGTGCGTGTTGGGTTTTTACTAGTAAAGCCAGAATGAGCAATTAGAAGTATAGCTGAAGGGAAGACATCTTCTCCTTTGCTGTTGTTTGGTGTTTCAGAGCACACCCCATAGCACATCTTACGTTCGTTTTGGTGGGTTGGGGAGGCTAACATGGCCTCGCAAGGCTTCCTGGTGGCAGTGGCCAGAGCGTTAATTACAACCTCAGCATTTCCTTTGCTGAAAATGGAGCTCAGGAGCCTGCACATGAGCAGCTGGGACACTGCGGACTGACTGCCCCGTACGTGGGAGCGCTCAGATCGCTGCAGTCAGTTTGGGTGGCTTCAGGCTCTCTTCCTCTGGCACCACAGCTGCCGGCAGCTGGCCGATACAAGGCGTGAGGCTTTGTGGCTGGGGTTAGTTGGTAAATGAGCCTCTTGAGTGCCACTGACTTAAATACCTTAGTGGCATCAGCGGATGCATCTTTAGCAGCTTGCAGTTTGCGGTTGCATTTCTGAAGTAAATAGGTAGTATATGTTGGCTGTTCCCCACCGCCAAAATGGCTGAGGAGGATAAATTAAAACCTCTATAATACCAGAACTGCACCTTGCTCATCAATAATTAGGGTATGGATTCCTGGTGGAAAGTAAGCTTTGTGCTTGGTTGACTCATAGGTTGTATTTTCCATTCCGGCTTTTCTGTTTAAGTGGATAGGTTTATACAATTCCTTGACCTAAAAATTCACTCCATAAAACGTACAGAAGGTGCAGTCTGACATAATGCATCTTTAGGGGCTGGAGGCTTGCTTTTGACCTCTATTTACATGATGTAAATCAAACTGGAGTAGAGTTGTGGAAATAAGACAGGCCAGCTCTTGCGTGAGGGGCTGTTCAGGCTGATGATGGTAACAGTGCTGTGTGAAAATGCCTGTGTGTAGTGGTTTTTCCATGGCTGTTCGTTGGTGATCAAGGAGGTGCTCTAAAATTAAAAGGATTAGAGGTACCCGATTTCACCCAGGTTGTTTGTGGATGTGAATTGGCAAAACTCCCCGAGATGAGAGGAGCGGTGCTGGTTGGCACCTGCGGGTGGTAAATGAATGCAATCCAGCCACCAGCAGCTCTGTGGGCTGCGCTGGTTTACACGAGATATGACTTGGACACTTTATTTTGAACGGCGTGTGGCTGGAAAAAACATTCCCATTGAATGAAGGATCTGCCTGTGCTCTTCCACATCTCATTCTTCTCTGTACTCCTGTGGCCTCCGCCAGCAGGAGCTAGTAGCGAAGCATCGGCGTTGGCACACGCGGCCACGGCAGCAGTGCCCCCCGAGCGCGTGTGCTTGTTTGCTTACAGCCCGGGAAGAAATCCATTCATTTGCTTATAGTGCTACTGAAATATTAATGCAGAACAAATCATCTGGTTTAAACCGAACATCAGACCGAGGAGAGAGAAATGGTGTGTGATGCTCTCCATGATTTGTAAGGGGAAGTGTGCCTGCGCTGTGACTGAGTCCTCCTGGCAGAGTGCCCTGTGTCGGGTGGGCAGAAGGATCTTCAGTAGCCAGGGAGTCTTAAATGGTGAAGGTTTCCTTTCTGTCCTTAACCCTTCCCCAGGTTCATAGATGATAAGGTGAAATGGGAAATGGAGCTTCACTATTTTGCATCATCTGTGGCTGATTGGGAGGAAAATGTGGGCTGATTGATTTGGATAATGTGAACTACTCTTGGGCTTTTTTTTTAACAGGCTGCTATTTTTCCCAGATGGAATAGAAAGGAGGCATCTTCAGCAGCCTGCTAGTAATAATAATCCTTACGTGGTACTTCACATTTTCAAAGTGCTGTCCAGGTAGCTGATCTGTTCTTGTCTTTTGCAGCAATGTGTAGTTAAACTTGAAGGATATTGGCCTGGATTTGTAGCAGTTCATCAGCTGCATCTGTGGGTGAATTTACTTTTCTGCTGTTTCGTGCTATGAGTAAACTGATTTCTCCCGTGTATCTTGACATTGATTCCAGTCTTTCATCTTAGCAGTGAAGAAGGTGATGTTTAAGCAGAACAGAGAAGAAAGATGTCTTTCTGCCTATTGCAGTATAAAAAAAGATGAGCACAGCTTTACGGAAAAAGGATGTTCTTTTCTTCAGCCTATATAATGTATAAATGAACTTAGACCCTCTTGAAAGGAGCATGCTTGTTCCTGTGACCTCCCTCACTCTTAGCTGTGCACTGGCTCAGGATGTGCTTCACGTACTCTGGTGCCGCTGGCGGCAGTGCTTGGTGTTCCCTTCTAGCTGGGGTGAAACTCAGCTGCATTCTGCCCACTGGACTTCTGGAGCTGTGGGATGGTTCGTTGCCTCAAACCTGGACTCTTGTCAGCTGAACCGTTTTCTGTGTCCCCTTAGTCTGGGGACCAGGGCAGGGACAGGCAGCACGCCATGAGTTCTTGAGGCAGCGGAGCAGAGGCATCACCGCAACTGACGGCCTGTGCCTTGTCAGTATGGGGATGGGGTGGGTCAGAAGAGGGTCCTCAGCCCCTGGGGAGGCTGGACGCTGTTGTGCCGTGCCCTGGTTGCCTGTCTCTGCGTGGCGCGTGGACAGCCATCGCAGCTCTCTCTGATGTAATCTCTCCAAGGGTTTACTGTTCTTTAAAGGTATTTCCCAAGAGCATTAGGTGCAGGGAGAGGGAACAGGTTTTCACACCTGCCCGCAATTAAGTAGTTTGGTTTTATGCTCCTTAATCTTTTATGACAGTCACAAGGACAGTCCGTGTAATGTGAACTTGTCATTCAGCCAAGCGCATGATGCTCATGAATGAAATGCTCCACACTCACCCCTACTTCCCATTTTCTTGGTGTTTCCTGCGCTCCTGCTCCCTGCCTCTTCGGGTACGAGCCCAGGATGTCACAGCCGAGCAGTGCCAAGGGCTGGTATGGGCAGGAAAGGGAGCGTGGGGGCAGGGGTGTTAGGTGATGGCTTGTGAGCAGGGCGGAGGGAGGAAGAAAGCGTCCTTACTGAAAGGGGCCAGAGGAGAGAGCGCCAAGTTCCTAGAAAGAGGACCTTGCAAGGAATGCGCAGATGACATGAAAGAGTAATTAAAAGGAAAGCCCTAATGGGACGTTAGGGGGAGATGCAGCTGGAACTTGAATAAGCAAATGTAAAGAGGGAATTAAGTTTGTAAGCTTTCCTCTACGGAACTGATGGGGAAAATACGGCAACAGCTTCTGTTGATGTAAATCAGCATCGAGTCCATTACTGAAGAGCTCTAGCTTGTGAGTCTGGTTCATTTTATATTCGCTAGTCCTAAACCTTGAAAAAGCACGGGGAAAGAGGATGTCACGTTCTGCAGAGGTGACACGAAGGACACTTGATTCCAAAGCAAAGGATATTGACTTCAAAACCAAAGTGAGACTGTTGGTTATGTCACTTGCCTGGGGCAAATTGGTAGTCTGCTATAAGTAATACTAATTTAAGTGTATAATGCTTTAAATTATCTGGATAATTTAATCTGTGTTATTTTAAAGAAATAATTTATCAGCTCTGATCTTGAATAAAAGTAAAATACAGCAAATGAAACAAAAACCTTCAATTAATATTAGCACTTCTCTTTTACTCTGGAGAGTAATATACAGCAGAGACATTTATTTTTAGCTATGAAAAATTTGCATATGTGTTTCCAGATGTATTCTTAGACTTGGTACTGCTTAAAATTCAACTATGTAGATCCAAAGTTTCCTTTCCGTAGTGTTTTGTGTCTGCCACTGTGGATATCTTTTTTCTTTCTTTTTTTTTTTCTTTTTGTTCTTTTTCCCTCCTCTCTTTTCTTTTCCTTCTTTTTTTCTCCTTTTTTTTCCCAGCAGAGGTGGTGGAGGGGGTGTATGCTGATTAAGGCAGCCGGTAAGTCTCTTAGCTTCCTCTGAACTTTACTCTCTGCAAGGAGTGACCTATTTAGATGAGGCCCTTTGATGCAGTTGGGGAGGTCAGGTGAGGTCAGAGCACTGGCCGTGCCAGAAATCCCACAGATGCAGGAAGCGAGGAACTTCTGGAGGATGCGGGTTGAACAGGCAGTTGTTTCAGTGTGTTCTGTCTCTGTGTGTGCATTTGTTCTCTTACTAAATTCCTGAAACAGAGAGGGCTGGATCCTCTGCAGTGCAGGGAACAGCCGTAATGCCTCTGCATTTCGCAGGCGGATGAAGAGTCCCTGCAGACCGCGGTCGGAGGACAGAAAGGGCAGGAGGTGAGGATGCCGCGGCAGACGGCAGTGCTGGAGCTGGATCCTCTTTGGCTCCGATACCCCCTTTGCTGGATCACTCAGTGCGTACGCAGATGCACACAGATTGCAACCCTGCCTCCCCAGCTCCTCCTTCCCAGACCCATCGGGTCTGTCTCCTTCCTTACAGCTTGTTAGCTGAAGGAGGTGGCTACGCAGATGTGTTCAGTCCTCCAGCCTTCTTAATTTCTCTAATTGCCATGTGGAAGAAATGGAAGGAGGAAGAATGCTCCTCTCTGCTTGGTTGTCCCAAAGCAAAATCTCAGCTGAGCAGCTTAAAATAGATGGTGAGCTGGTTGTGAGGGCCGGAACTAGCCCGGAGAGCATGGCATCTGTTTCCCAGGAATGCTGCCTGGTCATCAGGCCGGATAAATTAGGACTAGTACTGGTCTGTGTGTGAGACAGACTGTACTGAGGGTGGGGAGCTGCCCTAAATGTCAGGGAGGCTGGCTTGCTCCAGTCGTGTAGCATCTGTCTGGGAATCAATAATTCACTGATGTGGACGTGGCAGGTTTCAGACATGGATGTGCTGGTGTTGCGGAGGTGCTGCCTGCACCGCTGCCCTAGTGGCGCTTCCTCCGCTTTGCTCTGCCCCATGAATCTCTGGCTGTGAAACCTCTTTTAATGGTACATCTAATAACTGATCCAGCATAAAAAGGGTGTGTGTGGGGGAAAGATTATGCCTATGATACCAGAACAAGGACCAAGTCTGTATTTTACCTTCTGTGCCTTTCCTCCACATGCTGCTGCCTCCCTCCCTCCCTCGGAGGCCGGGGCTGGATCCAATGACAGCGCTGCTTTTCCTCAGATGCAGCACAAAACAGATTTTTCTAGTGGCTGAATTTAATCACTTAGATGCAGAACACTGATAGACTGAATCAATTTAATTCCTATTGCTCATGACTGGGAGGGGAGAGAGGGGAGGAGGAAGGTCGTAACAATTTAGCAACAATTTGACTTAAAACATAACCAGTAGGTCAGTCTTTGGGTTTGGTTTGGTTGCAAACCTGCCCAGGCCAGGGTAGATGGCAGCCTAAGAAGTGGGAAACACTGCGCTGGGCCAGGTGGGGAGAGGTCGTCTATTGGCATGAGTGTGGGGGCTGAAATAATGTGGGGCTCTGCAGAGCTGTAGGGTAACCTCCCGTCAGGACATGAGGCTGATGCTACCCCCTTTCTTTTTTTTTTTTTTTCCTTTTTTTTTTTTTTTTTTTTTTTTTTTTTTTTTTTCCCCCTGAGGGGAGCTGCTGGAACAGGTACCTTACTGGGCTGTAAAGGTCTAAAATGGCACGTGGTATCTGAGCGTTGCGGTGGTGTTTGTTTGCCTTGGAGCATCTCTGCCGAGGCGGCAAGTGCTGAGCTGCGGGGTTCTCGGATGGTGCCACATCTCTTTGGTGGGAGACCTGAGCTACCTGCTGCGGCACAGTCTTGCTCAAAGAATAGAAGGATTTAATTGGAAATGGAGCAGCCTGTGAGTCTTCTTTCAAAATAAGGCCCTGCTTTTCCTAGTATCTGTTGCAGTTACAGTATACGTGTTCATATGAAGTCCAACGATAAGGGTTCGTTGGCAGCACTCTGGTGCATTTTCCAAGGGTGGTGCTCTGCGGACCGTGGGCTGTAACGCTGTCTTCTGTCCAGCCCCACGCCTGGGATACGGCCTTTTCTGTGCCTGGTGCCTGCAGACACTATTGCAATTTCAGTGATCCCAGGAGATGAAACTCCTGTGAAGAAGAGTTCCCTAGATTCGTCCAGATAAGCTGATGATGCTGGATTTATCTGTTACAAGCATCCAGTCCTCCCAAGAGAAACCTCAGGCGCATCAGCCTGAGCGCCAGCCCTGGGTGGCATTTCAGAAGGTTCTTTAATGGTTTCTCACAGAGCCCTTACCCAGGTGGGTGCTGTGGAGCCTGGGTGAGACCATTCCTGCTTCGGTGGGGATCAGTAACTCGGCAGTGAGGCTTTGCAGGGGAACTGCCTCGCTCCCTGGGCCTCCCGAGGTGCCATCCAGCTGGACTGGGCAAAGCGGCACCGCCCTCCATCCAGCTGCTGCGGCCGCCCGGGGGCTGGCATCGGGAGCAGCCGTTGTTCTTAAGCAAGACACACAGTAGTAGTGAAGTAATAAATGCAAACTTGGCCAGCTTGACGGCAAACTTGGTAGCCTGCCACAGCCATCAGCCCATATGCACAATGGTAAATAAAAGCTGTAGTTGAATTTCTTTCAAGTTTTATATAATATTTGTTGCAATATGGAATGGAGGAGGGAATTCCTTTTTTGAGTAGTTCTACCAGAAAATAAATCTGAACCTCTCTTTTGGGAAGTAGGTGTGCAGCAGGGCAGCAGTGCTGCCACAAAGGAGGGAGCTCAGGTGTCTGCTGCAGCCGCTGCAGCGCTGTGCAAGGCTGCGGTGCCCCCAGGAGCTGCCCCGTGCGGGGGCTTTGCAGGCTGGTGTGCGGTGGAAGCCTTGCAGCTGAGGGGAGCTGTGCTGGGGTGCAGCTTTAGATACCGAAGGCGAAGCAAACACAATATCCAGGCAGTTAACACGGAGGTTTGCCTGCCTGCTCTCCTCTGGTCCTGGAGCTTGGTACCGCATGCACAGCTGAGCAAGGACGTAAACCATAGCAATGACACTGGGAGCAGGAGGGGAGGAAGTTTAACTGTGCTAAGCGATGGTCAACTTAAAAATAGACTCGTCTATTTATAGCATTGGCAGCACACTGCTGCCCCCCGTAAGTGGTACTGCCTGCCTGCAGTTGTGTCTTTTATCTATCTATACACACACAGGTTTGTGGGCAAAGGATGGGCAGAGGAGGTGATGTGTGTGCTTAAAGGTGGTGCTGAGCTGCGGGGGAGGCGGCGCTCCCTGCGGAACGGTGGTGCCAGAGCCGTGCGATGCTGCGGGTGCTGCTCCAGCGCTCTCCATCCCAACCCCTCGCTCGTTCCTCTCGAGCACAAGTTCTTCGCAGTGACTTTGCCTTGTCCAGGCACCTCTGCAGCCGGTGCATCGTGAGTGTGGGTACCGGGGCTGGTGCCCAGAGCTGGAGGAGGGAGCGCGGTGGCACCGAGGTTAGAAGCACTGCCTCCCTCCTGCCGGCAATTTCTGTGTCTTTTTCCTTGATGCCTGTGTTGTGAAATGCCCAGCTAACGCGTGGGTGGCCTCGCGCTCTGTTGCCGCCGGCTAGGAAGGAGGTGTAATGTAAACACCTGTTTAATTGCTACATGTCGATCGCAGGCCAGTCTTCCAGTTTATAAATGGAGGCAACACCAGAGGCTGGCGTTGTTTCAGTCACAATTAACCAGCACTGGAGATGAAGGAGAGCAGGGACAGGGGTCGCACACTATGCAGAGCAGCCACGCAGATTGCCACGCGTGCCCTTGCGGCTGTGTTTCTTTCCGCTGAGGCAGAGCCATGTCCCTCCCTGGACTGGTTTGCTGTGGCCAGCAGCAGGCAGGGGCGGGGGGGTCTGGCATAGTGGCTCGCTGTGCCCGGGCTGGCTGGGCTGCTCGCCCCACTGCTCCCTGGCGCTGGGAACTGCGTGTCGTTTGTGTTCTTAACTCACACCTTCTTTTTGTTCCTACACAGGTATTTTTGTTGTCATTGATACTTTCTAAGCTAACTTTGGGGTGGTTTTTTGAATTCCATTACAAACCCCTGCTTATAAAAATACCTGCTCCTAGTTGAAACGTAATCTGATTAAATCTAACTTACATGGGGCCCCAGCACAAGGTTGTGATTTCTTTTTAAAATATACATTTTTAAAAATTTAAAGGAAAAAGGAAAAAAGCGTGTCTAGGAACTGTATCCTTTGAGACTGTCTGTCCAGCTCTGAGGAATATTCTGTTTGTTATCTGGATGTTTTCTGGATGTTTATAATCAGTTTAGCACTTAGCAGGCAGGGGTGATGTTTTTGGTTTTATTTGTACAGACACTTCTGTATTCATTTCTGACCTATAACTGGTACTTATGCAATGCAAATAATCAGCAGAATAGTATAAACTTTTGATAGATGGCACTTTTGGTCATAAAAGCTAACACCCAGTAGCATAAAAAGTGGTTTTTAGAAGGGATTCGACTAGAGAGGATAATCCAGCACCTGGGCTAAGCTGTTTTCCTGTTGCAAAGCGGATGGGATGGGAGGTCATGGTGGAGAAGGCAGGAGAAGCCGTGTTCCTCCTGTGGCTCGGAGGGTGAACTCCTGTCGCTTTTATGGGACTGGTGTGTTTGGACCGATGCAGGCGCAGAGTACAAGTTCGCTTGTGAAGCAGTAGCACTCCAGCCTTTCCAGCAAATGTTGACTCTCAGCCTAAATTTATTTTTACTTAGAGGACCCTTTACCTAAATTAGACATGAAGTTTCAGTAACATTTTGTGAAGGAGCTTTTTGCACTTGAAATGAAACCAACTGGTTTTATTCCAAAGAGCATATCGAGGGGAGATTAATGTCTTTCCATACACAATTCATATAAAGGCAGTTGTGGATTCTTTTTGAGTTTGGTTGTTGGGTTTTTTTAATAATGGAAGAGTGATTTTATTTTAATGTTTCAGCTTTGGGCTGCCAGTTCAGGTTTGAAAGTTGGGGCTGCTGTTTCACTCACTAGTATACTCTTAAGGGTAGAATTTCTGCTTTAGTTTTCAGTCTCTTGAGCTTTTGTCATTTTTTTTATCAGAACCTTATATGTTATTTAAACGCTTTTTTATTTAATCCATTATTCTTTTAAGTGGTCTTAATTGTATAAAGATTATTATGCATAAGAGAAGTCTATAATTAGAAGGGGGGTTGGTGCTATTAGACAGTGTTTTAGTGAAGAAAATTATAGTCTTCATAAACTGGAGAATGGAGGCAGCCTATATTAACATTCAACAAGTTTTACGTGATCCTAACAGAAGATTGATTCTTGCTGACTTGGATGAGTTTGGGCTGCTCCAGTATGTCTTCTGCAAGGTTAGACCTCAGCTTTCTTTCTTCCTCAGCCTTTCCTCCTGGCACAGAAGTGGAAACAATCCTGTCCATGCTTTATTGCAATGCCATGGGACCGGCTTGGAGACCTGAGTGTTATGCAAGGCTTAGTCCATTAAATTAAATAGCAGGTGTGGTGCAACAATGAATGCTTTGGAGCTCTGCTCCTTGAGGGTGAAAAGCTTCCAAAACTCCTGCTTTTGCTGCATTTTGGAAATCAACTAAAAGATACAAGCTCTGGTTTGGAGGTCTCTTTCACAGAAATAGTAAACCAAAATCACTTTTCATGTTTCCTTGAGAGCAGGAATTATATGGCAAACATTAAGTGGCAATTTTATATCAGTTGGGCTTTAAAAGCCTACAAAGAGATTTGACTTTGGCTGCTCTGTGTGCTCTCTAGCTCTCATTCAGATGGATGTGCCCTTAGGACGGTCCAGATGATTTCCAGCTTGAAGGATTCAGCAGTGGGACAAACACAAGGTGGTTTAAAGCGCCCTGGGCTCTTTCCAGACTGACTTCTGGGCCAGCTCTCTTGAAAAGAAAATGTCACCACTGGTCTTTTCTTCAGTAGCATTCCCCTGTTAACAGAGTGCATGTGCAAAAGTACTAATAAACATACAAAGGTATTGTAATATTCCCTGTGCAGGTAGGTAATTCAATGGGGACAATTACTCTGCACACCATTTGTGAGCTGAAACGAGGAGGAGAAGGTGTGTGCCGTGGCTTGGCAGCCTGCCTGCAGTACCTGTATTGTTAGTTTCTTCTTCCTCCATCTCCTCCCATTCCCCATTGAAATGACATGACACCAGGGGACCATTGATTTCTGCTCTCCACGTTGTTAATGAAAAATTCCTTGTTGGCTCCTAGTTCTCTAAATCCTTTGAGACAGCTGCAACGGTTTAGATACTTCAGGAGCAAACATGCCAGCCTGGGTGATGTATGACTTTGTGAACTTTCAAGGGACAAAAGGGTAGGCTTTTGTTGGCCATAAAACTTGAGAGAGGCTCTTATCCATGTAATTATTACATTTTCTGTAGCCAGTTTGCTGAACATATTTTGGTAACTCGGTACACAGTTTGTCTCGGATGGCATACAAGATTTATCATGTTTCTTAATGCCTAATAATTTCATTTTCAAGTTTAGATCCAGCCAGATAATAGCCATGAGTCTTGATGATGCTAAATAAAGCTTTCTCATACGTTCCCTAGGACTCCAAATGTGGTCCTCATTTTCTTCTCTGCTGCGTATCTCTTTGCCAAGTTAAAGCCATTAATTTTGAGAGAAGGGAAGTATTATTTTAGATCACCTTGTAATGCTTTGTTGCTACATTTTATGTTCCTGGACAGCATGGTAGTGGAACGCTCTCCGTTTATGAAGTGCAGGGTACAGATGGCAACTCATTAAAACTTTAGTGATAATCACCCTTCCTATGGAATTACCGCTTAAATCTGGTTAGTAGAGGAGGAGGAGTAGTGTCACAGAAACATGCTTCTTCTGGGTGATTTAAAAGCATATGGGATTGAGTGTTTTATGTGTGCCCCCTTGTCAGGAGTCCTCAGAGCAGATTGCCGGAATTGTTGAGCAGTTAGTTTAATGGAGGCACTGGAGCTTTTGCTCTTGATCCCTTTGACAGTTAAGCTGTCGTCTTCAAGTGCATTTCTTAAAAAAAGTCTTTTAAATACAGGGGTTTTTGCAGAATAAATGGAGGCAAGAACAAGTATGCGAGGCAGCTGGTAAGGAGCTTTTTGGTCATTTCAAGGTTGGAAAGCATTCTTTGGGGAGTAATGCATCATTGTTAGATGGCCTTGAAGAAAAAAAGGTACTTGCTTGTTTGTCCTCGCTTGTGCAGATGGCAAGAGGAGTGGTCCCAAGGGCTCACTGAGAGTTTGGAAGTGTCTGGGAGTTAGAAAAAATATTTGGATTCAAGTCTCGGCACTGTTACAGATTTTCTTTGGGACTTGGAGCAAATCACTTGTTTCTTCTCTCCCTTGGTTTCCCATCTGTAAAATCTGGTTGAAGTGGCACTGCCTTAACGGTAGCAAAGTGTTGGAGGTTCGTGCAGTAGAAGTTACGAAGTATTTGGCTACGAGCTGGATTGAATATTAACTGCAGCTAGACTAGAGTCTTGCGGTGTGTTTTGAGACTTCGATGTGGTGAGTGTAACGGGTGCAGCCCCGATCCCAGGGGTGGGCAGCGATGTTTCCTCCTCCAGGCAGCTGCATTCAGGCCCGTTTACAGAGCACACCAGAGTCGCATCTTAAATATACCAATAAATTTAAGCCTAGAGGTGTCTGAAAAGCTCCCAACATGAATTGCTTTAAGTGTCACTGTCTTCTTGTAAAACACTGGGTTTTAAATGGATCTCAAGGGTTTGGGATTTGCAAGCCTGGAGTAGGCATTCAGGATTCCTAGGCGATGACATTCCAGGCCTTTTTCTGGATACTGTTTTTCTTTCTGTCACCTGAGCATCCTTCATTATTTGTGTATTTGCTGAGAAGAGGGCTTTTCATCTCATGCTAAACTGCTCTGAGTCGGCAGAGGGGATGAGTGATGCTTTCTGGCTTTCCCTGTTCTTTCTTGTCCTCTTTTTTAGCAAGTGCAGTACCTTCAAAGGTGACTTGTGCTCAGAGAAGTGGGGGTGAGGAGGCCGGGCAGGTCGGCACACCTTTGCACAGTGCTATTGCGTTACAGCCTGATTAGCGATTTGGCCCAACTTGAAGCAGACCGGCAAATTACCCCTTACGGTAACCTAAACCTGCCTGGGTGATGCAGGTACGTGAAGGGCAGGGACCTTTTTTCCCCATTCCAAGGACTTGCGCTGAAGTGTCCCTGTGTCCCCTGTCTGTACCGCTCTGCAAAGCTGTCTTTTCATGAATTTCATTGGAGGGTAGCCAGCGGCTGGGCAGGCTGCGTTTGCTGCTGACTGCGCCTGGTGTTGGCTGCAGGTTTGCTGGCGTGTGTAGGGTGAGCCACTAGCCAGAATTTGGCTACCGTTTCCTCTGAGTCACATCTGTCTAGTCTTCCTAAAGCAAACAGAAAAACTTTCCTGTTTGGTGCTGCAGAGCCAAGGGGTGTGTTCAAGTCTGCTCCCTGCTTTGCTCTAGCTGCCGCGGTCAGACCTGTGCCTGGTCACAGCACTAGCCGAGAGCTTAAATGTTCTGTGCCAGGTAAGCAGTGAATGCTTGGGAGAAAAATGTTTTGAACAGTGTCCTGCCTTCAGTCAGCTTTTATGTGAGGAAGCCATGATGCAGGGTGGGACACAGCAAGATGTCTTAAATATGGACAGTCATCCTCGTTACAGCCACAGTTGAAATGATAATTGTCTATTTAGTGTAGTTAAATGGATTCCTGCTTCTGTCCTTGCATCTAGCAGTCTGGCTGGCTCAGTCTCCGCCCTGTACTCCACTGTCACTCAGCCAGTTGTTGGAGACTGGATTTAAGTGCCTTTAGGTGCTTTTTGCTTATCTTGTAGCTTGCATTTTGCCTGTTCGTCAGCAGTCAGAGCTTCTTCGCTGCTGCCTGAGCCCTTCCTCTGACAGTGCTGACGTGACTGAGAGACAGCAGAGGTGACCATGGCCGTGCGCGCTCCCCTGGTACCACTGTGGTGATGTGCCCAGGTTTTGGAGAGGAGCTTCGGCCCTGACCGTGGGGCTCCTGAGCTGGAGCTGCCCACTGTGTGATGGAGGGGCTCCCCTTGCTGCCGGGGTCAGCCTCACCTGCTGTGAGTTTGAACTTCAGTCTGTCTGATTTGGGTTTTACAGCTTCATTTTCAAAAGCAGATTAATAATTCCACCCACCCCACCCCCCCATCTCCTCTTTAACAGCCACTTGAGCTGTGGTGACACCGAGTACGTGTTTACTGGGAACTGGAGTCTGCAGCACTTTCTGCAGCAGCGCTGCCCGTGTCCCTCTGCGAACCACAGAAGAGTTACGGTCCTGGGGGCAGTGACCCGGTGTGGGATGTGAAGTTGCACGCAGGTAGTTTGGCCTTTGTCCAAGGCTTTTTTCCAGCATGGATTGTCACCAGGGTTGCACCTGGGGGTCTCAAAAGATTTGGATGCACAGCTCAGCTTGCAGCAGACCCTCGTGTTAGTTTGCTGGGCTGGTCATCCTCGTGCCTCGGGGCTGTACGTGTGGCGCCAACTGCTCTCCTTGCCTGGGGTGTTTTACATGTGGTCTGCGTCTCTGAGAGGAATCCCTCTCTCCTGCATCTGTGATCCATCAGCTCAACCCATGCAACAGAGGCAACATTACTCCACTTAGTTCCTGGGAAATGGTTAACATTTCCAGTCCAGTGGCCATCCTGTGGTGGTGAGGACTGCAAAAGGGGAAGAGTATTCCCGGCAGCTGCTCTGTGGCCAGGTGGCTTCCATGCCAGGGAAGGAGAGGGATCTCTGTAAGAAGTCAACAAGGGTCAGTGATCCAGGTGGCAGCTCATGTTTTGTTTTAGGGGAATGGCAAGAGCTGGAGATTTCTCTCAACAGTCACAGACTTGCATCCAAAGGAGCCAGGGGTTGAGCAGAGAGGGAATAACTGAGGCCCCTTTGCTACAGCTGGATAGAAAAAAGGGATTATAGTGGAGGAGACGGTGGCCAAGAGTGATCAGAAGGGTTTCTGCAGGACACCTGCAATTTCTCATAACAGAGGGAGATAAAGCAGCTAATATTTATTTGGAAGTGCTGGAAAATAACTGACCAATTCTGTTTCAGCAATGTAATTTTTTCTGACTGGAGCTTCCCCTCAGCTCCCCACCACCCTCATACTTCACCCTTGCTTTTGTTCGGCAGACTAAAACGTAAATGCATATCCTATATCTCTAAGTCCTTGAGGGACCCCAGGACTGTTAAGTAGCACTGATATGCTCAGCATTGTATGAACTGTGAGTCAAACCTGTCTTCTGGTGAGGATGTGGTGGGGACCTGATGGATGGGCTCGTCCCTGGTCTGCCCAAGCGCTGGCCCGGGTCTGTGCCTGCCCCTGCCATCCACCGACAGCTCTCAGCTGGTGGGACGGTCTGAAGCTGCAGCCCAGGGCTCGTGGGGCACTTTGGAGACACTTGTACACTCCCCGCATCCTGTGTTGTTGTGAGAAACCCAGGCAAAGTGGATAGATGTGGGCTTCTTTCTGCCTTGGGTATTTGTTTGTATGCAGGACAGTGAAGAATAGAAGAATCCACCCTCCTGGAAGGATATAATCTTTTAAATAAGGCACATTTGAAAAAATACAATAAAATCTGAGTACATTTGTTCCAGTATAAACACACATGCTCATCAGTGGCAGATGTGGAGGCTGTGGGTCTGAAGCACGTGTGCAGCTAGGGCAGCAGGGTGAACTGAGCAGAGCTGCTGTTGTGTGCGCGTGTTGGAAATACGTAGTTCTGCTTTATTACCACCCCTACCCCAGTCCCGTCCCGTCCCCCCCCCCAAAAAAAAAAAAGAGAGAGAGAAAAGAACATCTGCTAATGTGCAGCTTAAAAAAAAAAAAAAAAGCTGCAAAGGAAAGCCCACTCGCTTCACTGCCGCTGAACTCAGTGAAAAGTTCACAGAAGGGCATCCAAGCTCCCCCGCCACCAGGCTTCTGAGGGAGCCTTTGGTCACACCCTGATGGGTGTTTGTGGCACTGCATGTTTGGGTTTATACGCAGTTATAAATCGTATGTAATAGCAAATGCATATTAATTTTTAATAGAAATCTGTAACAGCTCATGATGCTGAAATATGGTGTCTCTGTTGACAATTGCTATTTTTGGTGGAAACAAACCCTAAGGCCTTTGCAGTGCTTCTGTGTGTTTATAAACACTGCTGTCTGTTAAAGAGGAAATGTGTTTTTCAGCATCTTGGTGCAGTAAGTAATTTTTCTTTCTGATTTAATGGAAAACTTCAGAGTCGATTGTTTGGACTACTGATGGCAGCAGTTGTCTATTAAGTCCCCTTTTGGTCTTCTCATGCATTTAGCTACTAAGTGCACAGATACCAGGGAGTAATTTAAATGGAGAACCCCCCCTGTTTTTTGTATGTTTGCTCCAGCAAAAGTTTTGCTGTGCAATAACGGTCTCAGACCTTATACAGGAATTGTAAGTACAATGTTTTGTTTGATATTTCAGAAGGAAGTCCAATTTACCTTTAATTGTTTGGTGCATATTTCCAGCAGATGCAGTTTATTTTCTTGTGGGTTGCTGGGGAGCCGCGCGGGCAGTGAGCTGGTGAGGAACGCGGTGGGTTGCTTGCCTGCGTGTCCTCTCGGGGCGCAAGCTGCCTGCCTTCTCCTGACACTTGCCCACATGGTGGTCCCCAGTGCTAGCTTGCTTACTACTTGGCTGTTAATTGCTTTAGAAATCATCACTTTCAAGCTCTTGGTGGGGGATTTTGATGTTGGGTTGGTGGTGGGGTTTTGTGGTTTTGTTTTGTTTGGGTTTTTTGTGTGGCTTGTTTGTGGATAGCAGGAAACTTCCATGGAATCGGAGTGCTTTGGTGCCAGCTGCTGGGCGTTGCTCTAGTGGTCTCGGGTACCCCTAGCTGCCTGGTTTAATTGCCTCCTGGGTTGGTAGCATCTCACTCCATGGTTTTTGTAGATTCAAAGGCATTGTTACCTCTCCCAGGAACACAAAGAATCCCAGCGGTTGCTGCTGTGGGCCTGCAGATGCGCATCTCTCTCTGGTTACAGTAGCTTAAACTGGGAGCTAGTGGGCTGATGTGTGCTGCAGGGGAATGGGGTGGGAGCAGGTGTTGGAGGAGGGCAGGGGTGATGTGCTCTCAGCAACGGCAAGTGTATTCACCAAAACCCAATAAAGAAATAAAACTTTTAGACCAAATATTTTTTTCTCAGCTCGGTACCCAGCAATGCTTGGTGGCACCGGACCAGTGGGGGTGAGGATGAGGCTGGTAGGACGCGGTGGGGAAGGGAACCTCTTGGCCAGGCTCAGCAGCGAGGTGGAGTGAACTGTGGAAGGTGGCATCTGAACACCCAACCACTCCTCTGTACGGTGTGCAAGCCCTCAGCGCATGCAATGGAAAGGTCTTCCGATATCAAGGGAAAAAGCGTATAAATCTTTTTTGGAGCATAGGCCAGCGCTGGTGGCGGTGGCTGGAGTCAGGCTGGCAGGCAGAGAACATGCTTCTGGTCCAGCTGGGCTCCGTCCGGGCTTCTCACGTCACCGTTCATTTGTCCCCAGGCAACCACGGTAAACACACACACAGCGCGTTATTTGTGCACTTGGTAATTACCTGCTCTTCTGCCCCTGCGTCTTCTAACTTTTACTGGGTTTCAATGATTTGTGCCTCTTGCCTGGAGACGAGAATTTCTCTCCGTTGTTTTTCTAGGAATTGTTTTCTCCCTCTTCCTGAAAGTCAGTCTAGAAACTGCTGGAGGAGACTGGTACCTCTAGAGAACTTGTGACTGTTTACCAGACACTTCAGTCGCTACAGCAGTTGTTTTTTGCTGGGTCATCTACACAGGCCTGGCTTTTATTTTTACCATGGCAAAATTCTGCGAGACTCTGCCGCAGCGCCAGGAGCAGACACCAACAGCCACGGTGCTGCCTTTCCTCGTGGAAGGGTTTGGGTCTGGGGACCGCTGACTCCTCACTTCTGCTCCAGCTTTAGTGGAGAGGAGGGCGAGCACATGAATCCTGAGTGTTTCATGGTGTCGGTGAAGGTGAGGTTTGCAAGTACCCCATATGCATGTAGCTGCAGCTGTCATTTATTAGGCTATCAAGAGGGTTGTTTTCCCAAATAACCCTCTGAATTATTCTGTGTAATTAACTCATGAACTTATTTAAAATGATAACGGGGTAGGGAGGAGGAGAGGAACTGTTGTGGAGCTTAGTAAACCGATAGTATTGCATCACTTTTCCCCACTGATCGCAAGGTCGTCTCCAACAGCTGTTCAGGCGTAATTAGCCAACCCAGACTTCATGGTTTGAACAATTGAAAAATTACAGGGGTCAATGACTTGGTGTCTTAAATTTTAATAAGTACATAAAAACAAAGTGCTGAGTTATTAAAAATTAATCCTGCTAAGCGGCTGTTTAGGCTTTTTGGAGATGGAAAGCCTGAGCGTGTCCATTTGTCCACTGGGGCTGGAGCAGTGTGGGTGGTTATCTCTCTGGCCTGCGCTGCTCGCCGGCAACAGTTTAATGGGAATCTTAAGTTTCATTATTAATTTAATCAAGGTCATATTTTGTTTATGCAGAAGTAGTATGAACTGTGGCCCTCAGTAATCCTTTCCCTCCTCGCTAGCTCAGCCTTTGTAATTCCTATAAGCTGCTCATACAAGCAGAGTTGGGATATTCACACAGTCAAGTGGATATTGTGCAAGTGTTGATTATAGTGCGTGGCTCTGTCTCTTTGTAAGTACAGAGATGTTCTATTGACACAGAATGTAAATCTGTCAGCATTAAAATTATAAGCCTAATTTTTTTCCCCCCTTTTTGGGCTTTGCATCCTGGTTATAAAACTTGATTCAGAGCTTAAAGCATGGCAAGTGTGCTTCCTTCTCTTCTCCGTGCATTCTTCAAAAAGCATTCAACCGTGGTGTTTATACAAGAACAAATTCAGGAGCTTCTGGCTGCTCTGATTTTACAGCTCTGTGCATGTGTGCCCTTCTGTAAGGCCATGAGAACTTGCTACAAAAGAAGGTGAACCCCTTCTCTGACCCACCTGGCATTGCTTTCAGAGGCAATTAAATATAAACGGCATGCAAAGTAGGGAGGATAGGTTGAGCCTGGGGGTGGGTTTTGGAATGAGATGTTTATTTCCTTACGTTGTGTGCAGGAATTTGTAAATGAATCCAATGAGAGTATTTGCTTTTATTTAAACATAAAAGTATTGGGAATGCATGCTATCAGATTGCCCCAGGGATAGCTAGAAAAAATCACGAGGTGCATTAGACATATAATCTGAATTTTCAGGTAGCTGGAGATAGGATATTAGATCTTTCTCCTCCATCCTGAGTACAGGCGTTTGAGTTAGCCAAAGTTATTGCTGACCAGCTTTCCAGTCTGCATAATGTGACTTTTTTGTATAGCAGTTCTTAAACTTTCCTAGACAAGAGCTCCAGTGAAAACTTTGGGGACCTTTTGGCTGAGCATCCCCTCAGAGGAGGAGAGAGCTGGGGGGAGGGATGTCCCATGGCTGGAGCTGAGCTTCACAGTCCTGGTCTGCTCCTTCCCAGCGTGACCGTGAGCTGCTGAAATCCCCAGCCAGGAATATGAAGATTAAACTGATGCTGATTTTCATTTTCTGTGATTCACTGGGCCGTAATTTATGGCTGTGACTCGCAGCTGAGCAGTGGCCACATGAGTGTGCTGGGGGGCAACGGGGCTGAGCAGGCTGCTCACAGCCACCCCGTGTCACCCCTTGTCCTCTGCAAAACATGTCCCATGGCACAGCAGAGCAGTGGGTGTGAGTGCCAGAGAGGTTGCGGGGTCCATGGGGGCTCTGTGTTTGGGCTGGTGGATAAATAAGGTGTATAACCCGCCGGCATCGTGATGCCTCCCAGTGCAAGGAGCCTGCAGAGGAAAAAGCGTCCTACTTTGGAGTGATACCAGGTAGCAGTGGGGCCGAGAGGTGGGTGCTGCTCCAGACCTTTTTCTCCACACCGCAGAGAAACTGTGGGATGTGGGTTTTTTCCCCCAACCCTTTAGTAAGGACTAGAGAGCGGGAGGCAGGGCTGCGTGGGTCGGGCTGTGGACCTTTCCCTTGTCTGGCTGTTGTTGGCATACAGTCCTGTGGGGTGATGCTGAGGGGTGATCGCATCCCTGCGGAGCTGGCGTGGGCCATCACCTCTCCAGCATCACCGCTCCCCTCAGCCACCTGTGCTGCCGTTAGCTGTCTCCCCTTCTGTAAGCAGCGAGGTGAAAGAATAGCAAGAGCCTTATTAAGATGTTTTTAGATAACGTTTGCTCAGCTGTGAGCCAGCAAAAGATTTTTCAGAGGCTATTAGGCAGCCAGTGCTATTGAATCGTAAGGTTGATTTGAAAAATTGGCACCTAATGGTTTACAACTGGAATAAATTTTCAGAAATTGGACCACGGAGAGAAAGTTCTTTCTGTGTGTGTGTGTGTGCAGCATGCCGGTGAGCCCGCGCCCCTGCGAGGGGCCGCTTCTCGCTTCAATCACCGCCCGGGATTTTTCCCTTCTAATTAGGGAGTGCGAGGAGTTCAGATCAGCTTCTATTCATTTCTCTGTTTTGACAAAGCTGTTTGATGGGAGAGGGTTGCTGGGGGGAGACTCTCCTCCTGGCTGGAGTCTCTTTCTCCCCTCCCCTCCTCCTGCCGCGTTTTGTAAAGGCGAAAGCCTGAGAATTCCTGAAAAATTAATGGGCCCTCAATAGGTGCTTTACATCCACCGCTCCCCCCTCTCCCGCACCCACCGCAGGTCACCGCTGAAAAGTTTGCAGCACGATAGCTGCACAGCAGCTGCTCTTTTGTATGTAAATATGACCTAAAGCGATGTGGGGAGCCCCTTGGCCACTGTCACCCCGACAGTGTGGCTTCAGACCGGCATGCTTCAACCTCTGAGACGCTCCACTGGGAAGCCGCAAATGTCACTAGCAGCTGTACCCCCATCCCGCGCTGTGGGTGCCGCCGTCTCCTCCAGCACCAAACATAATCACCGTGCTGCTAAATAATTTAAAGAGCTGCCTTGGAGGAGTTGGGGGTAGGGGTAAGGTCTTTGCCTTCAGAAAACATGCAGTCTCTCGGTTTAGCGTTTGAAATATTCAGAAATGTCCTAGGGGGCTCTGAACTCATAAATGTCTGCCTTTTTTCCATTATAGAGAAGTCCGGTGTGGTTTTCATTACTGTTATTATTGTGCTATTTCCAGTTAGCCGGCGCTTGTTTCCAGCCTGGCTTTAAAATGAAGGGTGCTGGGAAGGCTTCGTTTTTCAGTCAGACTGTGCAGGTCCTCCTGTTCTGGCTCCTGAGGTTTCTGGCTGTGCCTCTTCCCCCAGGACAGACACTTGCTTCCCTGGCCAGGTTTGGTGCTTGGCTGAGAGTGCTTATGTCAAATCTCTTGTCTTCTCGTTCCCTTGAAAACTTAAGAAGTTTCTGGCTTGCCTCATGTAATAATTACTTGCCTCATGCAAAAAAAACCACCCCGGAGGAACGGAAGCCCAAGCCTGAGTGCTAAGTCGTGTTTATCATCTTGTGCCTCGCACGTCTGGGATGGGACTCTGTGGGCTGTGGTTCTGCATCTCCTGGGCTTCCCAACCCTTCACCTTCTGGATCCACAGTGAAGGGCAAAGGCCTTCCTCTTTCCCTAAGTAGGTTGGGGTTGGTTTTATTCCCTTTGTTAATATAAAACCTCCCCAAAGGACAAAACAAAACAAAGTGAGAAGTCTTCTCAGTTTGGCAGTGTGTAAAGGCTTTTTAAAGCTAAACAAGAAAACCAATTATTTTTCTAACTGCTTTACTCCTTCAAATCTTTCACTGTAATGGAGATTTAGAATCCATCACTGTTTAGCTATTATTTCTGTGTAAAGAGTCATGCCCTATTGCACCAAGCAAACAGTCAATTTTTTCCATTATACTTAGCTGCAAATAACAACGGTATGGAATAGATGACCCGTTTTGGAGCATATTTTTCTCCACGTGGTGCTCTGCGTGCCCATTCCCAGAGGAGAACAGGGAAGGGTTAAGGCACTGCCCGGGCTTTGCATGGCCGTCCTCCTCCTGCTGCTGTCCCTGGCCGGTGCCCAGCGGCAGGGGCTGCAGGGAGGGGGAGGGTGGTCCCCAGGCTGCTGCTGTCCTGCAGCGGACCCTGCAGGGGCTATGCAGGGCTGGTCCGCAGCCCTTTGAGCCCCCTGTGAAGGGAACCGGCAGGAGCCGGCAGCGCGCTCGGTAACTGCACCCATGGCCCCGAGCCTGACGATGGCTTGTAGAGAGGAGCTGGACGTCCACGGGAGCCGTCACCGCGGCTGGTTGTCTTCTGATGTTGGCTTCGTGGGGTGGGGGCTGCTGCCCGCACCCCCTGTACTGGTGTGGGGCCGTGGCACTCCCTGGGCAATGCAGGCAGGGCGAGCGTGCGTGGGAGGTGGGGGCATCCCTCGGGGGGGTCCCTAGCTGGCTGGTGGCGGTGCGGGCTTGGGAGAGTTATTTTTCATTCTCCTGATAGTTGCTGTGTCTGACTTTTATTTAAATGCAGGAGCCTCTTGCAGGCGGTCTGCATGTTGTGTGAAAGTGTGCGCACAAATATGTAGCCAGCAGCTGTTTTTTAAAATTAAACAGACACTTGAGGTTAAATATCCACAAGTTCAACGTAAACTTCCTTCTGTGCTATTAAGTTTGGATTACATCCAAAAACTTGATAATTTTATTTTATGTCATTGAGCCTGTTCGTTCGTTTTGCATTTTGTTCACATTTCACTCTTGGATTTTGCTTTCCAGCTTCGGCTTCACTCCTGGGGAGCCGTGTTGGCGTGCAAAGCTTTCTAAGAGGCAGGACGGGCAGTCCACATCCAAAAACTTATCTTATGAAGGTTGTTTTTTTTTAAAAAAATGCATCTTGATCAAGGCAATATATGTGGCAGCTCTGCAGGGCCAGGCAGCGAGCAGCAGTGACTGCAGCCCTCGCTGTGTGCCGTCGGGCTCTTGCTGGGCCACCGCTGCAGGTGACTCTGGTGACTGGAAGCTGCAGAGCATCGTTGTTGCAGAGGAGGTTCTGACTTATCTCACAGGACCAGCTAGAAATGACAGTGAGGGCTGAAGTAGTAAAGTGTGATAAATTAATGGAATAAAACACCGTAAGGGCCTCATTAAAAAAAAATAAAAAAGCTTCAGGAGAAGCATGTGTGAGGAGGATTGAGTATGGAGGGGAATCGGCTCTGCCAAGTGCCAGGTACCTCTGGTGAAAAAAGGGAAGTGCTGATGCCTTTACACAAGGTCTTGTCTTAATCACCCATCATTAAAAGAAATTAATCCTAATTGGGAAGTTACAGCAATGGGCTGATGGAGGGAAAAGGGAGGAAGCTAGAAGAGTCATTTAGTTGAGCAGAGCAGAGTGGGGGCGATGCCCCTCCCGAGGTGCACCAGGGGTTAAGCACCCAGAGGATCCTTTGACCAAGGAGCAGAGTCAACCAAAGAACCAACGGAAGTAAGATGAATAGATTTAGCCTGGAGGTTGAAATTAAGTTTCAAACTATCAGTAAGTGAAAGGAATAACAGACTCTAAGACATAGGATGTCCCTTCCAGTGCTGAGTTCCCATGCTGTCACGCTTCCATTTCATTCCTCTTCTACAGTGTTTGACTTGCATGACTAAGGAAGGACTTCTTTTTTCTTTTAAAAATATGTTTTATATAGCCTGTTCCCAATTTAGGCTTTTATTTGAGAAACATGCTTCTGGTTAGCTTCTGTATGGAATATGTCCAGCTTTAAACCATTGCCATGAGCAAAATTCATTGACAGCAAAAAAAATAAAAAACCCCAAACATTCCATGAGATGGGGCACTGTTGCGTGTGGGCCAGTGGCAATTACTTTCTTTAGAGGTTTTTTTTATTATTTATTTTATATATCTATATACAAATGAAAGAGATATATGGCTACACGCACACATGTTGGTGTTGTGGGGTGGGCTGCGGGCTTGCCCTGAGCCAGCGGGCAGCTGAGCACTGCGGCAGGTGCAGAGCAGTGCCCTGGGCAGGCGCTGAGCTGGGGAGGTGGTGGAAGGCCATGGCTCCAGGGGACTGGGAAAGTACCTTTGGAAATGGGAAAACAGGTTTCTGGTAGCTGTGGTTGGCGGTTCTGGAAGGGGAGGACTGCCGCTCTGATGGCTGGCTGCGGGGGCTGCGCGGGGGCCCCTGTGGGTCCCGCTCCTGCGGCACCGGAACGGTTCGGCCCGGCCAGAGCTGGCCAGGCTGCCAGGCTCCCCGGCACCGAGCGGGTTTTGGTGATGTGGGCTGGTGTGGGGTTTTTTGTTTGTTTGTTCCCTTGACTGCCTTAACGTAAGGGAGCGCAGATCAAAGTGGAGTCTCATGGGTAGTTGTGTCCTTCTTGTGCAAACCTGTTTTCTCCTTTTTTGAGCCCTCCTGTGAATTTCTCCCCCCCCCTTTGGGCATGGGAAGAGCTCGCTCCAGTTTCCTTTTCATGTCCCTCCTCGGCATAACCAGGCAGTGCCTGCAATTGCAGCTTTGCTAAGCGTCTTGTACCAGCGAGGAGGAAGAACTGAAGAAGCCCTTGTTTAATCTACCAGATGTTGTTTTTTCTTCTCACTGATCTTGAACAAAGCCAGGTGCTCCAGGGGAAGAGCCCAGCACAAATCCATCCCCTGGCAGCACTGTAGGCTCTGCTCTGTGACGGCCCAGGGAGGGGATGGTGCCTCCAGCCGCCCAGTGCGGAGTGGTGGCCTTAGGGGACAGGAGGGGTCCTGTGGGCAGGACAGACATGACTGAGGGGTGACAAGAAGGGAAGGCCAAGGAGAGTCTCCTCTGGTTTGTGAATTGCAGATCTGCCAAGAGCTCAGCGCTGGACGGACAGCTTGTCTCTACCGCTGCTCTCCTCCTCCCCCTCCCCCCTTTTTTTTTTTTAATTCCAGAACAGCATATTGAGGGTTTTGATTTGTTTTTGTTCTTGCTTTTGTTTTTCCAAAGCAGTGAACATGGTTTAGACAAACATAATGAAACAATTTTAAAAAATAAAAGGAATGGAAATAACCTCATATAAAGCGGCAAAAAAACCCCAGTATCAGCATCATCAGCTGTGCTCTGACAAGGCGTACACTGTTCCAGGGCGTCAGAGACGCTCAAATTTGGTTCATCTGCGAACCCCTGTGTGAGGCAGCACGGCCACGCATCTGCTCCGCGTCTGCTCCGGGGGCTGTACAAAGGGGCTGCATGGGCTGCGTCTTTGGGGGTTGATTTTGGGTTGGTTTGCTTCCTTCCAGGGTTGTTCTGGTTACAATTTTGTGATTGTTTCAGATCTGCCGGGCTTTTGATACGGCCTCTTAGAGAGCTGTGTGAAAAGGAACAAATAATTAAAAACCCAAACCCCACACCAACCTCCCACCTCACTTTCGGTAGATTATTTTCCTTCACTAGGTGGTTGGAAGAAGTGGGCTGCCCAGGTTGCTTTGGCTGGCTTTGGTTTCCAGTATATTAGCACCTCACCCGCTAGCAATGCTGGTTTTGGAAAACCGTGGCTGTTAGGCGATGTTCAGTGTGGATGCGGGGCCTGGGAAGCAGGGTTGTTTTCTGAACTGCCTAGAGAAGCAACTGTCTTTTATCATGGTTATTGTCTGAGGGTATTAATGAACTAAAAACCACCTTGTCACAACGATCCTTAGCAAGATGTTTATATTTTTTTTAAAAAAGTGAAGCAAAATTGTTTCTTCCTTTTTTTATTAAACAGTAATATAGGTTCAGCCTCTGTTCTGGTGAGTCTTTAATTGGCACAAAAGGGCCGTTTAGCTTCATCTTCAGGAAGAGTTGTCAAACAAGGTGGAATTGTTTGCCACTCAGAAACATACAGAGCTATATACTATGATTTGCATCTTCTTTTCAGCCATTACACAGTGCAGCAGGTTACTTCACTGGCATGAGAAGAGCATCTAATGAGGACGCTTCTCCATCTCTGATGCTGTTCCTGCAAGAGATAAGAGTTCTTAACGGAAATCTAATTTGTGGGCTGGAGATGGCAGATTTAATACTCTGTGTGCTGTGTCTGGATTTGGGTGCTGGGGGAAGTAGCCGAGTTTGGCGGGTGGGTGCTCCACGGAGCAAGGGCGTTAACGAGCCAGACTCTAACGTGCTCTGTATTAAATACAGCCCAGGCAGGTGGCATGTTGTCATTCCCTTCCCCCATTCCCTGCATCTCTGAAGATTATAAACCCCCAGATCTTGAATTGATCAGCATGTGGATGTTCTGGAGCATCTTGAATTGAATCAAAGCAGCAAGAAATTGATTTTTGCAAAGAAGCTTCTGAAATGAAAGAATTCCATTATGTAATTTTTGATATTATTTTTTTTTTTAATCCATGCAGTAATTCATAGAATTGTAGAATCACAGAATGATTTGGGTTGGAGGGACCTTGGAGATCATCTCGTTCCACTCCCTCCTACACCCACCATGGGCAGGGCCACCTCCCGCCAGCCCGGGTGGCTCCCAGCCCCGTCCACCTGGCCCTGAGCCCTGCCAGGGACGGGCACCCACCGCCGCTCTGGGCAGCCTGGGCCGGCGCCTCACTGCCCTCACGGTACAGAATTTCTCCCGAATATCTAATCTAAATCTATTCTCTTTTAGTTTAAAACCACTCCCCTTTGTCCTTTCACTACAGGCCCTGTTAAAAGGTCCATCCCCATCTTTCTTCTAAGCCCCCTTTAAGTACTGAAGGATATTCCTCTCAGTTCTGCAGTGTATCTCTTGTATAACGTGGTGGTTTGGGCTGTTGCTGGAGTATATTTCATTACAGCTGTTTTCTGCTTCCTGAGTGTTTTCTGGGGTTCTTTGTCCTGGCTGGAGAGCCGATGCCACGCCATGCTGCAGACACTGGCATGGTTCAGCAGGGTAAGGGTGGTGTTTGTGTGGTGAAGGGGGTGCCCACCGGCAGCCCCCAGTTTGCCAGTGGTGTGTAACTTCTTCCAGATGCACCCAGCTGCTGGTGGCCACAAAGGCTGGTGGGTCCGAGCACCTCCGCTCCACAGGGCTTGGCACTGCTGGTCGGCAATGGGTTGTCTTTTGGTGCGTGGTTTGCTCTGTGCCTCTGCTTGAAAACAAGCTGCAATCAAATACACAAGTAATTAAACTGGGAAGCCTATTTGAAGTTCTATTTTTTAAGATTAGAGAACACTAAGAAGAAGCCTTGTGCTGCAGCAACAGGAGGTTTCTCCTCCAGGAATGGACCCAGCTCTCAGCAGGGTGGAAGGAAGCCTGCAGTGGGCTGTCCTGGGCTGTCCTGTCCCGCTCCCCAGGGAGAAGGAGGGTGCTGGGGAGCCCTCGGGCTGAGCAGCACTGTCACTGGCAGTAGCACGCAGGCCAGCCTGGGCCTGTGGGTGATCTCACAAGTCTTGCTCAGCCTGAAGCGTTCAGTGTAAGTGCTGGCTAAAACCCATCAGAAACCGAGGCCGCCTCTGCCAAGTTGTTAATTTAACCTTTTGTTCTAATCCCTTTTGTTGCAGTGGTGATTTAGTAAAAGCCCAAGAAGAGAGGGGAGCGCGGTTATTCTTTACAGGTCAGGACCAGCCGTGCCACTGTTGTGTGGGAGGGAGAAGCAGAGGATGCTGGAGGGGGGGAGCGCAGAGGCGAGCGGGGCTGCGGCACGGCTGCGGGGCAGAGCCTGGGGAGGTGGCGAGGGGCTGCGCTCCGTGGCAGCCTGCTTTCCTCCGCCCTGAATGTGCACACTAGTACTTTTCAGCATAATTGCTGAGACTTCTCCATTTTCCCAAGGATTTCTGTGCTGGTTTGGTCGGTGGAACACAGGGCGTACTGCAGGCCAGGCGACGGGAGCCTAATTAGAGCAACGCTGTCAGCACAGGTCTGTGCTCGGTAATTGGCACCGCGCAGATTGCGCGGGCAGCCCCTTCTGCAGCCCGCCTGGCCTTTTGCAAGCCTCGTGCGCTCTGTTTGCAGTGCGGCACTAGCCACCCCGCATCCCTCCATGTCTCCTCCGGTGCGGCACTAAGCAGAGCGAGGGCTGGCAGTTAGCAGCTCCTGGAAGAAGCTATAAAACCTGAGCAGTTGGCCATTTACTGCAAACAATGCACCAGCATGTCTTAACCTTTCGGTTAGCTGGTAGCAGCAGAGATCTGTCCTTTTGCTTTCATTGAAGTGCACAGCAACCTTTTAACAGCTGAGGAGCTGCGGCGGCTCTTCCAGAGCGGGTGTCTGACGCCGCTTAGTCATTCGGGGGGAAGGAGGCACCCACTGTGAGTTCAGCTTCTGCTGCTTTGTAGCACAGAATTAAAACCTCCTGGCAGAATAAAGAGGAGTTCGACCTAAGCCCACTCCACCGCCATGCTTGCGGCATGAGTGTGTTCTCCTCGTGTTTACCTCTGGGACATCCCTGTGCTGGTGGGTGCTCGGTGAGGCAGGGTTGGCAGAGGAGCAGCACCTTGGTCCTGAGCACTGACCCACTGTGCTTTCTGCTCCTGCTGTCTCCTGCTGAAAGCTGTATTAAACACTTGCTGAAATAGTCAGTAAAAAATGCCCCTCTTGAAAGGAGGCAGGTGTTTTAATACCAGTGGTTGAAAATTTTGCTTGAAAAACCTGCAGGGAAGTGGTTTTGTGACGGTTCTCGATGGCTGTGTTAGGATGGTGGGCTCAGTGGTCTCCAGGCTTGTCAATGTGGGGCTCCTCCGGGTGACAGACCGTCAGTGTCTCCTGTGCTGACAGCAAACCCTTAATCTGCATCTAAGTGAAACAGCGGGAGAGGGTGGTGTTTGTTATTCCTACGTTATTTTCTTAGAAAAATACTTAAGCTGGGATCCATTTTATTTTATGGTCTTAGGAAGATGGAAACCTTTCCTAAAGGAACTGCTTTTGTCCTGAATAACTACAGACCTTCCCAGGCAGTGGTGGATGCCGGGGGGATTGGGGGGCTGGTGGAGCTGGGGTGGGGGGACACTGAGCGCTTCGGTGCCAGTCTCCCAGCCATAAACATCAAGGCGAGCTGCCAGCGTGGCAGGAGTAGGGGGGTAGTGTGATTAATGTTTGTGAAGTGCTCGGAAGTGCCTGTGGCGAATGCTCTGGTCCCATTACACCACTGAATTCCTTCGACTTTTTTTTTTTTTGCTGGCAGCACGGTGTCTCTGACAGCCTGAGCCCTGGTTCCTGATGCCAACAAGAGCTGCGTGATGCCCGCTGCGCAATCCAGGGGGATCGGAGCGGAGCAAGGAGCTTTATTTGGATGGAGACAGCTTTTAGGTCTTGGGTTTCATTTTGTTGTTGTTATTGTTGTTTTCCAAATTCCTTTCCAATCCATCTGCTCTCCTGACATCCTTTTTATGTTTGGAAGACGGGGGAGCAGTTGCATTGTGAGTGTGGTCAGGTCAAACTCCTCACTTTTATCTTTGCTCTCTTGTAGGTGATGGGTATTTGGGGAATAAAACGCTAAGAGCAGGGTTTAACAGGCCTTTGTTTGCTATTGTCCAGCTGCGTTTGATTCGGCAACATAGATAGGGAACAATAAACAGTGAAAGGAAGCAGAGATTTTTAAACAGAACTGTTTCTTTTCTTCCTATGCGGGTGTTCCTGAAATCTGACACATTTTGCTGCTTAGTCCCAACTGTGTTGGTAAAAATAACAAGGCAAGGTGCACTTGGTACAGCTCAGAACAGTTGCGATTTTGGCTGTTGCTTAATATTTTTATGCATAGATCTCCATCTGTGTGTATATGTGTTTATGGGGTGTGTGTCTGTACGTTCTACAGGTGCTGAAAAAGAAGTAATTGTATTTAATGACTAATGCTCCTCGTGTCGATGCGTTTACTAGGCAATCCCTTGGGCCACAGGGGTTTAGCCTGGGCTTTTGGGAGTACCGTGCTGGAAGGGGCTTCAGAGCTACGTTGCTTGTCATCTTGGGCAGCTTCATTGTGTGGCTTTTCCAAAACTCCTGGAGTACTGCCCGAGAAGGTGCTGGCTTTTCTTCCCCTCTCTAGTACTGTTGAGAGCTTGTTTGACACCTTGCTGTTATGATGGCTAGAATCTCACCAGGTTATCACCTCAATTTATTCATGGCAGTTTTATACCCACTTTGTTCGCTTGCAGCTCTGTGGGAACCTGGACACCTTCCTGTCTTAGGCTTCCTTGGAAGTCCTGTCTCCAAGTCATGCAGCAAATGCCAGAGTCTTCGCTTTTTTTTCTACTTGCCGCTAGTTAAACCTGTGTCCAGACCCTGATGTGAAAGGTTTGCATCTTGGCTTAATGCTCTTTGTAAGGATGTCTGCAAGAAGACTTTACTGTCTCGGGTCACCATTTTGAATCTTTTCCCCCTGTTTTATATCATACTGTATCATCTCTCACATTTCTGTGGGCTGTTTTCTCATCTCTCTTTTCCCCGTGGCAGGGTGGCTAATTTACGCTGTTGATCAGCAAACGAAGAAACCTGGCAGAGAGCAGTGTTGCCTGGCTAGTTTGGGTAATGAGCCAGGTTTTAGTCTTTTACATATTGCACACTGAGGTAAATCTCTCCCGCTTAAACCCTTCTCCATGTGAGCTTTAGTCTCTTGTTTTGCTCTGCTGAGCACTCCTGAGCATCCCCAGGTGCGAGGCAGCCGAGGGCGGCCAGGGATTGCAGCCGCTGGTTCTTGCCCCGTTTGCTCCATCTCGCATTAGTAAGCCTAGGGCTCCTGTGTAATAAAAGAAAATTTCCTCACTGTTTTTGTTTCAGATCATAAATACCAAGTAAGTAATATTGTGCTATCCCTTTCTTTCATCTTTTTTTTAAATGTAATCTCCCAGTGGCTTGCCTGTTAGATGGCTGCAGACCCATGGGGGATAGTATTCATGACCGTGCTGTGCAGGGGGGGCCCGCTTTGCCCGTGCTGTGCTCTGGGGTGCCGGGCGCTTAGGGCAAGGTTTAAGGGGGTGCAGGTAAGGCCAGGCTCTTCTGGGTGTTTGTCTCCCGCCCCCATCCTCTCTGGGCTTCATACCCGCCCCTCCTCGTGGGAAGCTATCTGAATCTCCCTTTGAAAATCTCCACCTACTTCAGAAACACTGTTTTTAATAGCTGCACTGTTCTTAATTTTTAAACCCCGAGAGTAGCTCTCCGGTAGGAATAGAAAGTGAAAAACAAAGCAATCAAAGGAAAGCTGTCCTACTCTCTGGGCATGTTTGGTTAGCAGCATCTCAGGGGGATGCTGAATCTAGTTCTTTAAACCGATGCCTCTCTGTGGTGTGAAAGGCTGGGAAGTTGCAGCCCGCAGCATCTCTCAAACTCATCTGTGGCTTGTAATGTATATCGAATGGAGATATCCGTTCTGCTGAAGAGCATATAACAAAAATAATCTAACCTATTCCACCCAAATAAATAAGTCTGAAAATAAATCTCTCATCGTACTGTCTTTATAAATATCTTTTAAATTGAGTGTGGGTGACAAGATGTGGTTGAGTCACTAGACGAGCATCTCTGATAGTGTTGGAGAAGCCTTTTCAGATATATTTTATGCCCCAGTTGTCATTGCAGCCATACATACCCTCACCGCTCATGTTGCCCTTCGCTGGCTTCAGGTTTGAAAATGACACTTGGTAGATGGAAGGCAGCGATACCGCTGAACGCTGCTTGGGGCTCCTTGGTCGGGCCTGAATAGTCGGGAAGGGAAAAGCATCTCCCTGCAAGGTGGGGGAAGGGGGGCCGCTTCTTGGGGACCACCTCCCCGCAGCCAAGGGGGACCGGCAGGGACAGACCCCCAGCGAACACGGCAAATCAGGCTGCACGTCCCTCGCCCCGGCGCGGGGAGTCTCCATGTGCTTATTAGATTTTCAAATGTTATTTAGCTTGATTGCAGCCTTTTTACAAAAGGAGTTAAGACATGGATATAAAAGATAATAGAACTATAAATTGCAAGACAGGTTCTTATGAAATCAGTAAATTATTCATTTAACAGTTCCGTGTGTGCTAATTTCATGTTGCTACGGTATCTCAAAATGGAGGAGGGAGGTCAGTCTGCACAACGTGGGGCTTGCACAAAACACGCGGATCTTTGTGGAAGACAGATAACGCGTTGCACACAACCTTCAGCTGAATGATAAATTGCCTCTTTATCTGGTGTTGTCCAGGGAGATCCAGGGCAGACAACTGAAAGAGGTGGCTCGCACTAGCAAACGTTTTTTGGAATTAGACCAAAAATCACACATTTCAGTCTTGAAATCTGTTTAAGTATGCATTGTCTTAGTGGCATCTCTCCTCTGTCTCTGGAGACAGGCCAATCCCAACGGCCCGAAAGCTAACTTCTGGGACCGCTTTCCTGCTCGTCTGTTACTGCTCCTTCGTTTCTGGTGCCCAGTGAAAGCTACTTGTGTAAAATGGCGTTTCTTCCAGCTACTGTTTTCAAGAAGGGGGCGTTGTCTTTGATTGGGTTTGGAGGTATTTTGCAATATTTCATTAATGGGCAGAAAAGATGCAGTTTCCTGCTGGTCAGGAGATGTTTGCCTGTGCTGCTTTATTGCCCTACTTGTGTACAGCAGCGCTGCTGGCAATGCCTTGCTGGTTCGGAGGGCAGGGTGAGTGCTCAAGTGTGGAGTACAAATTTCACCCTTGCAGGCACATTAAACTTGCAGGTAAAACAGCTGGACTGGTGGGGTTTGCAGGGTGGGAATAGGAAGGGATCACTTCTCATGTTGATTGTATCTCTTGTTTTGTGTTTGAGAGCTGTTACTGGAAGCTGTGCCGCAGGAGGATGCTCCTGTGGTCAGGGAATCGCTCTTTTGGCCGTTCTGCTTTTTGCAAAGCTGCAAGGGTCTGTTCTCAGGGCTTTCTCTTTAATTCTTGCATTGTTGGACACGTGTATCTTTTCTCCTCGGGTGTTTCCGAGGTGCTGGGACTGGTCATGTCTCCATCCAGTGCATGGTAATGCCGTGCTCAGGCAGCTGAACCACCTTGGGAGAAGGCTGGGTGGAAGGGGCAGGGACAAAGCAGGTCTGTAAGGTTTGTGAGGGCAAAGAAAACCAACTTTCAAATGTGACTGAGACTCAGTTTCAATTCAAAACAAATGTTTTTGGAAAGTGTGAATCTTTGGAGCTATCTTAGGCACAGCAGCCAGGCAAGACAAGCTTTATAGTGTGATCGCATCTTAACAAAAATGCTGAGTGCTTCCTGGAGAAGGGGGATGTAGGACAGAGCGAGTCCACCAGGTATGTTGGGTGGGAGAGCGGACTCCAGGCTGGCGCCTTCCCTTCCCGCAGCCCCCGCGCACTGGGAGCCCTCCTGCCACTGCTGGGTGTGCGGAGCAGATCTGGGAGCCTCTGGTGCGAGTGACCTCCAAGGCTGCCTTACCCAGAGGGGAGCAACGACTGTTCCACAACAGGGGTGTCTCTTCCACGCGGTTAATTGAGTCCACTGTGAATGTTCAGGAGCATGGGTAGCTAATTTCTTCCGCCCCCGAGACACCAAATATAGAGAATATCTGTGTGCACATGGGGAAGCATTTGTGGTCTTTGCACTGAATAGTCTTTAAGTTTTCCTGCTGGCACATGTGCTAACTGCTGCTGCACTTCAGGTAAGAAGATAATGATCACATCATTAAGACACTACTAAAGCTGGCATTACTTGTTAGGTCAACATATCGATCTTGACATTACGCTGCAAGATTTTTTTTTTAGATAATGCCTGTCCATCCTGCCTCTTGCTCCAGGAGGAGTGAAGAAGAGGGAGAGGAAATGCAAAACTAAAAGCAACTTGACACAGATCTTTTCCCCAAAATAAAAGCACTTTGCTCCTTAAAAGATTTGTTCTGCTGCAAAGGCTCCTGCCTTCTGGCTGCTGATTGGATTAATGGCAGATTTCCCTTAAGTCAATAGAAATCCCAGGGGAGATGCTGGGCTGGTGGGCGAATGATTTGGTCATTCTAAAAAAAGGCTCTCCTTTAGCCTTCTGTGTTGGGGTGCATAGTACCTTCCCCGGCCAGGTGCAGCCCCCCAGCTCACGGGTTCAGGGGGGCTGTGCGGAGCTGCCCTGGGGTTTGGCCCCTGTTCCCACTGGAGACCCTGCGCTGCTGCCCAGGCACGGCCCTGCCGGTGGGGATGTGGGCTCCGCCAGCTAACAGCAGCCGTTGGTCAGTGTTTGTGGAGTGGTGCTGGTCTATACCCGCTGCAGATCGCGCTTGAGGAGCTGAGGATGAGTGTAGTGTCGTGGCCAGCATCCTTCCAGCTGAAGCCCTGGGGTGCTGCTGCCTCAGGGTGCCCCGAGGCAGGGTGCCTGCCACTCCGGCAGGGATGCAGGGAGCACGGGCAGGGTCTGTGCTTGTCAGGTGATGGACCATCCACGGGTAAATGAGCCATCAGTTAGCTCCCCGAATAACTTGTCTGTAACTGTGTAACTTTCCTTTGAAGCTTGGTATGTGTTTGCATCATACCTATATTCTGAGCATATTAGAAATCTTGGAAATTACCCTTCCTATCTTGCTGCAGAAGAAAACACCTCTCACTTTTCAATAGATTTCTGCTTGTCTTGTTATCTCTTCTGTATTGAACCTGTCCAAGTCAGTTTTTCTCATTTCACTGGGCTCTTTTTATAGCATGCTACTTAAAGGCATTTTGTAAAAATAGCTGTAATTTTATTTTTATGTATGTATGTATGTACGTATGTGGTTTATATCACCAAAGCTTTATTTGGCATTTTAATCTGGGCTCACTGACTGCACTTTTAAGGACTTTCAAATCAAAAGTGATAGCTGAAAAAATGCATGATGTTTTTTAGTTTCTGACTTCCAGAGAAGCAGTGCTTACACCAGTGCTGAGCTAGTTTACTATCCCTCTAAATATATTTCATCAAGAATGGCCCATATGGTGTGTCAGGGAGAAGGGGAATGCAGAGCAGAACCTGTGTCTGCCAAAGAAAACTGTTTTGATCTAATGTTCAGCATAGTACAACTTTGGGGGAAAAAAAATAAACATTGTCAGATGGGTGCTGCCAAATTTCACGATTTATCAAGGATTTCAGGCTGTTCAGTGATAACTTTTTTTTTTCTCTCTCTCCTGAATACTCCAGTTTCTGGAGTCTTGTGATTTACACAAGACTGTTCATTTTCATTTCTAAACCATGTTGTATAAAACAGCCTCAGAATATGGAACAAGGACGCTCTAGTGTCAGCAGGTTAATAAAATCCTCAACTGTATTGTGTTTAAAGTCTGATGGCTTTTTAAGTGCATCTCCTGACTTGGAGATGGTGGGTTGTGGAATGTCAGAGCCTGCATGGAACAGAAACTGGGAGAAGGGTAACTTCTTGGGGTTATTAGGGGTGTGTGTGTATGTATTTTAATTCTGGTTTTATAATTTCCAAGGTAAATCTGTCTGACTTGTTCTCCCGCTCTCTTTACACTTCACTGCTTTCACATGCTGCTTCTGATTTCCCAAAAAAAGCGGTTAATGAGCTGTGTGGGTGCTGGTGGCAGGGACACGCGGGGACAGCTGTGTGTGTAGGTGTGTGCGGGCGTTCCCTGGGGGTCCCGTGGAAATGAAGGAGGAGAGCTGGTGGGTTTCCCTCTTACTTTTGGCCAGACAAACCCGAGTTGCTGCATTTCTGCAGCACTTTGTGTCTGCGTTGGTGCTCTGGACAGATGGAAGTTTGCTGTTGACCTCAAGGAGTCCCAGTCCCATCTCTGTCCTGCCCATCAGTCTTCAGTGCTCATATTGCTTTTAAGGTGAGACAAATTAAAATGCCAGAGTTTGAGAAATGAGCCATTTTCCATTCCACAGGAGCCCTGCCTGAGCCCCGGCCCTTTCTGACCCTTCCCTGCTCAGTGGAGCTGGACGCTGTGACTTCAGGGCTCAACCCAAAATTTTCTCCTGGTTTCCTTTAGTCTCATTTGAAATAATTATTTTTTTTCTTTAATGTATCCCATGAAGTTCTCCAAGTTTGTCTAAGGTTAATTCACACCAATAAACAGCACCTCCTGTCACTAAAATGCACAGTGTTTTGTACCTGTTGGGCTTACTCCAGGAAATGTTTGGAAGATGCCACATAATTAGAGTCTGGGGAGCTGAAGGAGCTGGTTTTGTATTTCTGACACACAAGACAGATGTGGTTTTGATCCTTATGATCTCCCTGGGGTCCCGGTGTGTAGATCTAGAAGAGTCAGTAAATGCCGTATCAAACACGAGGAGGTCAGTGGCACCGGGAGGTGGGAGGGATGTGGCTGAGCCAGCTTTGCTGCTGCTGGGCTTGGGAAAGGTCTTGGAGAGCCGGCAGCCGAAGGAGATGATCAGAGTTGTTCAGTAAGTGTAAACTCCGACCCTCCTGGTTTAATCTGACCTCGGGCCCGACTCTGAAACAAACCAATGTGCCTGGGACCGGCGAGCGCTGGCACCAAACTTGAAAGGATGGAGCTGTTCGTGATAACTGTCCATCCATCCCTGAGATCGGCTCTATTTGCGGTAATTTGCTGGAGAAGCAGTCAATCCAGAATAACTTAAAAAATAGTAGGAAATAATGTTTCTGTAGGTTTCGGTGGTGCAGGTTGAGGGAAGCCAAAGGGGCTATATCCTGACGGACGCAGCTTTGGTTCCCTTAGCGCAGTATTTTGCAGAGCTGCTCATGCGGAGAAATGTAAAATCTCTCTCAGGCTGTCAGTAAGCTTAATGTAAAGTATGGAGTCTGTTTTTATGATATTACAGAATGACCCTTTATGGCAGTTTAGCGTTATAAGTCAGTAACAGGTAAGTAATGTGAAATATTTGTTTCCATTACCCATATTCTCCTGGCATTACAGTGCTGGGAAAGCCCTCGGGAGCTGCCGGCAGGTACACAGGAAGGAACCACAGTCAGGTTTCCTTGAGTTTTGGTAGCGTTTTGGCTAATCATTACAGAAATCCCTCTGAAGAGTCTCCCGAGTGCACATGGAACAGGGCTGGAGGGACGAGGGGAGCTGCTGCGGAGCGCTGCAGGAAGGGCTGGACAAGTGGGCGCCCCGGGAGGGGGAGATGCCGAGTCCGGGAGCAGTTGTGCTTCTGGTCCTGCTTCGGCTTCTGACCTGGAACAAGTGACTGTGCGCGCTTTCCTCCTCCCTACGTTTTTTAGGCCCTATCTTTTTTTTTTTTTCTTGTTGGATTAGCTTTGCATTTACTGCATTAAAGCAAATTTTATAGGAATAAAATAGGGAAGATTGCAGCAGAAAATGGGCAGATTATGAGGAGGAGGAGCGGAAAGGGCTGTGTCCTCCAGCTAAGCAGCAAGGTTAGAACCTGGCCACTTCAGCCCGCTGTGGATTTACTTGTGTGATCAGCGCTGCAACCTTACCTAGAGAAGGGGTATAAATCTGATTTCTTGATGCGCTTAAAACCGGGTGAGCAAAAGCAGCAGCAGAACACATCAAAAAATACTTTTGCCTCAACCTTGTGGGCATGGGACGGATTCTTCCGCTTTTTCTTAAAAACATTTCCCAGCTTGCGGCTGGCACTTGAAAGGGCACTGTTACAAATTTGTGAATCTTTTCATTGCTTGTTTCCAAGCTGTTTTTCTTCCTTTTCTTTTCTTTTTATTTTTCCTTTGCCTATTTTGAGCTAAAAAATGAATGCTCTGCTTACTACAGTACTTTATCACGCAGTGTTTTCAGGAGACACTCAAGAATTAAATATGTACAATTTCCATAATACTGATTATCCCTGTTTAAGTGCTGTTTTAGAGGGTATTAATTTCTGTTGCAGTAGCAGCCACAGCACTTAGCAGCGCGAGCCCAGTTTTCCCTCTGTGCCCAAGACTCTGGTCTGGCGTGAGCCGGGATTTGTCCCGACGTGCCCACGCGGCTCCAGCGCCGCTGCTCGGGTGGAAACGCGCCAGGGGGGCTGCGGGCAGCCGGGTGGGAGCGGGTGCTGGTTCGAAGGCGGCTGCCTCTGTCACTTCTGCTGTCTCCTGTTTTTTGTATGCAGAAACACAAAGCGCAATTAGAATACAGTTATATATCCTCATAGTTGTTAAAGCTTGGATTAACATGACATAAAGTTTTGTCTAGGGAGCCTTTTGCTGTGGCTCAGGGAGCATTTTTGTGTGACAGTAATAGGCTACAGTTAATATACTTGAATGATACCAGAATCTGTGTAATAAGACAGAACAAAGGGGGTTTATTTGAAGCTGAATTACAAAGGTGGAATTATCATTGTGAACAATCCGCTGAGATAGCAGCTTAATTATTGTATCTTGCGTTATTTCGGCATAGTAAACTGCAGTCAGTGAAGCAAAGTAAAAAATATATAAGCATCTCAGAAGGACATCTTGTCAGTCATGCAGGATTGATGTGTGGACCTGTCACCTCGTTCTTAACACCAAAATCCTCTCTTTGCCCATTTTTGCCGTTTGTTTGATTTACCGAGCCTGTTTGCCATGATTCAGGAGTCTCTTGTAACGTTTCTAGGAGAGATTCATCATGGGGACATAATCCATTCAAATAGCTTTTGGGCAAGAAATAAAAAGTGTTTGAAGCCAAGAGGTTTCAAACAAAACGTTCAAAGGCAGCTGTTGGGCCCTCTGGAGGAGGAGGGAGGGCTTTATTGTTCCCCAGGGCTTAGGGGAGAAAAGGGAGCGAGAAGGTGGGAGCTGCAGTTTGAACCCCGCGTTCCCGGCGTGGGCGAGCGCAGCGCGGTGTGACAGCTGCCTCGGCTCCCTGGCTCTTCCCCAGGCACGGGGGGCTGGGGGGATGAGGAGAAAGGGCAGATGTCCCGCGCACAGGTATGGGGCGGGTGGGAGAGGCAGCTTTGGAAAACTCTTGCAAATACACCTTGTTTCCAAAAGCACTCGCAAATACGCCTTGTTTGGTCAACAGCAAAAAGAAGCCTTCCTTTTAAAAAAGCGTGAAGTGGAGCAAAGTGTGAAAAACAAGCAATGTGTTTTGCATTAAACCCATGTGGAATTAATAATATTTCAGAAAACAGGGTGCCCAGTTTTGTGGGTAGAACGGGGGGTGTGGGGGTGTGTTAAATACCTTTCTGGTGTTGCTGCAGTCGGTGTGATGGGTTGAGGCAGCTCCCCCAAACGTGATCCATCTCCCCGTACCTGGGAAAGATGCAGGGTGCCATCGGAGGGGACTGCGGGGCGCCTCGGTGGTCTCCCTGGGGAAATGTGCTACGGCACTGCACCTTACTGCAAGGATTAGATCAGGATTTGATGAGAGGGGGTGGCAGCTGTGGCCAGATGCTGTTTTAATGGCTGAAACGATCTTTCCCTATGACGGGGTGCTCCTGCTCAGCTTGTGCCTGCCCCCTGCCCAGTCCTGCCCCTGCTCACACCCAGCAGGGCGCCTGCCCACCCGGGAGCCTTTGCTCCCTGCCTTATTCAACCACCTTGCACCTGTACTGAAAGTTAACCCTCTGCCCAAGCCTTGGATCCCCATTACATGGAGAATAAGGGTGGAGGAGGATCCTTTTTTATTGTTATTATTTTCATCAATTTAATTTCACTAATTTATTTTTCATCTGAAGAAAATAGTTTTTTCATAGAAATCATTTTGATGATTTAAGGAGCTGCAGGAGGTTGAATGTCTTCAACGTGGTTTTAAACCAAAAACCCCCTCACAACAGAAAACATTAGTTTTCTGCAGTAAGCTTTAAAAAGAGTACCAACATCATTCCAGAAATCTGGGTACAGTGATTATGTGTGTGATCCCGGTGCTGTCCAGGGGTAATTAAAATTTGCAGCTGAACCTTGGTTTCAAATGGCTGGGTGAGGCTCTGTCAAACTGATGAGAGCTTGCGTTGTTGACACGTGTAAAACTCGATTTACCCACCAGTAACCGTCATTTGTGGGCATTAAGTCTTTCTCCAAACAATGTGATACTGGGGCACAGCAGGATGCGCTTGCGTTCAGGGGGTTCGGGGAGGGGCTGAGGTGCGAGAGGAGCTGTGCCGAGCGCAGCCAGCGCTGCTAATTGCTTTCTTTTTAATATTGTATTCAGCCTTAATAGCCTGTCCTCCTAGTGGATTGCCTTTCCCAGCATTTATTACAGCATGCTTAGGAGCCTGACCGGAGTGGGAAGGGGTGGAGCAGAAGGGAGTAAAATCAAAGTGGCACTTTTAAAAATCCATCCCGACAACCCAAACTAATGTTCCAGTCTGAGCTTCCTGATTGAGCTCAAATTAAAGGGGGCAAGGCTGCAGCAAGCGTCCCGAGGTCTTGAGTGATCAAAATGGCATTTCGTGTCCAGTGCCAGCTCATTTTGTCAACCCCTGGGGACAGCAGGCAGGCTGGGTGGCGGTGATCGCGACGGTGATTACTGCCAGAGGTTAATGGTAGCGACGCTCAGCTGCGGTGAGCAGACTTAAAAAAGACACATTCCCACAAGTGGCTTTGGGCTTCTGTCTTCTCATCAAGACTCGCTGGCATATTTTAAAAGAGGTAAAGGAAGAGTCCAAGCCCACAAACGGCAGAAATCAGAGCTAGTGCATCGTTATTTCTTTTCTCTTGAAGGTGGGCGACACGGTGGAGGGATGCGAACGGAGCTGTAAGCCAGGCAGACCTGTGCTCCTGGCTCTGGCTGCTTCAGTGCCAGGGCAGAGCTCTTGTCTTTTCAAGCAGAGAGCAAAAGCACATCCAGGGACTTGTTTTCTCCCATTTTTATCAGTAATTTGTGACAGTGAGAAAATCACTTTTGTTTTCTGTGCATCAGTGCTGTGAGCTGCTGGAGCAGGCAGTGTGTCTGTGTGTATCGGTGGGGCTCTGATCCAATGGCCTTAAAAAAAAAAGAATAAAAAGTCATAAATCATCTGTGTAATGAGTTTGGTCCAAGTACAGTTCTCTGAATCCCCATCATGTGAGCAGCCTGTGCAGGAGTCGAGGCGCTGGCAGTGCTCATCCAGCTGCCTTCCTCTGCCTGCTGCAAAGCCCGGGGGTGCGGAGTGGGCTTGGACCCCCAAGCCGATGATTCGGCACCTTTCTTGAGCACAGCAACGTGTAACGCCTGTAACAGCAACGGTCTGGGTTGCCAATGTTTTTCCCATAAATTAAAAAAATTCCCTAAGTGTAGGCGTGTAAGCTATGTTTGATTTGGGGGTGAAGGACAAGGGAGGAGGGAGGTCTGTTTAGAAGAAACAGCTGTAGAAAAATAATCTTTAATATGCAAGTCAGTATATGAAAAGAACAATAAAAGGGAAAAGGATCTAGCAGGAAATAAAATGAAACTTGCTTTCATTACAGCCAAGGGAAACTTAGATGAGTTTTTCTTTGCTAATAAACTACACTGTTTCATTTTGCAGCTGAGCCTTTTGGTGAAGCTGACTGTGGCAATTGTTCATTTTTTTTTTTTTTTTTTTTTTTTAAAAAAACCTCTGGGCAATAAAAAAAGCCCTTCATGCATCAGGAAACATAGTAATGCAATACTTGTCTTATCTTCACACTTATTCAGCAGGTATTTACAAAAGGGCAGCAGGAAGCTCTTTAAACTTGATCCTGTTACTGCGCTCAGGATGTCTCTTAATCAGATCCGTTTACCTGCCTCTGTCCTGCGCAGGATCCTGCTGCAAAGGCAGCTCTAAAAGAGCCCCTGGGTGTCTTGTGAACAAGTTTTTCTCAATGTGCTCTGTAACAGCCAGGGCTCTGAACTAGTTTTTACTGTACGGCTTAAGGGCGCCGAATGAAGCCCCATGGGTTAGTGTGGCCGTTCCGTGGGTAGCAAAGCCCTGCGCTGTGAATGCCGTGGGGTTGTGCTCCTGAATGTGATGGGGTGGTGTGTGATTGTGTTGTTCCTCTGTAGGCTTTGTTACTGGGGGAACAGGAATTTCTTTGCTGCTCAGAGTAATGTGATAACTCAGTGAGTCGTGGTGTGCTGACCAGTGGGTCCCTTAGGTCTCAATTCCAGAAAGTGCTTAAAAGGGAAATGTGCAAATGCCACTTGTCTGCAGAACCCACACCTTGGCGGAACTTCATTGGACCTGGCTTGTGCTTGAAATCAAGCTGCACTTAATAGTAGTGTCCGTTTATTAGGGGTTGTTCCTGAAATCGTCAGTGCGTGATTCGGAGTCCCGAGTGCTGTACTTTGCTGTTCAGAGATGGTCTCTGAGGCTCTTTCTGGCATGTGGCTTTCAGTGATCTCTGTGCATCTCGTTATTTGGCGCATTCGTTTGTAGTAAACGAACCAGCTGCTCGCATTGTAGTGTGGCATCAATAGGGAAAACGCTGGGTATGGAGAGAAGAGACTTCAGCCTGTACGGAGCACGCTTCTCTCAAGGACCTGCCAGCGCTGCACAAACGTTTGAAGCTCCCTCTCCACTGGGAGATGAAGCCTTGTTGGTGCTGGGTGTGCTGGGTCCAGGTCCCGTGTGGAGCCCTGGGGGAGGCTGGACCCTGCAGGGGGCTGGCGGGGGAGCTGGAGGGGCAGCGGCTGGCTGGGGCTACCGGAGCTTGTTCTGTGGCTAGCGTACGCAGGTCGCTGCGTGCCACAGGGGAGAGCAGCTCTGGCAGCGATGACAGCCTGAGTGCCCGGTGTCATGTCCCAGACTTCAGGGGGAGCAGGCAAAGGCTTCTGTCGGGGGATCTGCTGCACACTGGGGTGATGGCCCCAGACAGTCCCATACGCATGATTTTGATGGGTTGTCACTGTGCACTTTAACACCTTTTTTTTCCAGGAAAAGCACCAATTCAGACATCCTCTGCCCTCCTGTATGGAGTGTCACAGCAGGGTGGTGGGATGGGTAGGGGGCTGCAGGGTGGCTCAAGCAGGAGGGCAGCACTCTGGGAGGGTCCATGTCCAAGCCAGCTTGGGCTTTAACTGGCTCCACAGCTGTAAAACGTGCGTTTCTTGTATGGAAAATGCCCTGTGCCCTCCCAGCCTGGGAGCCGCATCCTGTGCTGCCGCAAAGCAAGCAGAGATTGGCGGAGTTTGAACTGGTGCTGTAATTAAATCGAATTACAATGTCCCTCTTGCTGCAGCCCAGAAAGGAGGATGGATGTTCAAATTTGTTGGCTTTTCAGATAGTGGTATCGCTCAGTGTGGCTGGAGCCCATCAGGAGAGAAGGGGGAGATGAACGTCGGCTGTCCGTGTGCGCACACGCGTGTTCACCAGGAGCTGCCTCTCCTCTGGCTGGACCTGAACAGTCTCCCCGTCTCCAAACTCTGCGCCGGCCAGGCCTGATGGGCAGCACCTCTTAAGTATTGTTTGGAAAAGAAAACAGATTGCAGCTTTGCAGTGCTAATATGCAAACGAGCAATGTGAAGGGAGGAAGAATTATTTCTGCTGACGGCAGCTAATGTTCCGTGAAAGTAAAATCACAAACCGCCTTGCACCTGGCTTGCAGAAATGCTGAAGGAGCAATGTTCCTCCAGTGCCCCTGTGGCAGCATCGCCTCCACGCTGCCAGCACGGGAGAGAGGCCCCTTCCCTGCCCGCAGCACCTCGGGGCGTGGGACAGGGTGGGATGGCTCAGCCGAGAACACCTGATGGAGTACAGGAGCCTGGGTGAACTTCAGTGTTGTGGGCTCTTGCGGCTGTGCCACCACTCCTGTGGTATTTGGTGGATTTGAGCTTCAGGTTGAGTGATGTGGTTACGTGCAGCTCTCAGCGTTTGCTTTTAAAAGGGCAAAAGTTCTCCTGCATTTCAGCAGCAGAAGCTTAAACGTGTAAACCCTAATGGCTCCCGCGTGAGCACCAGAAAGAATGTTTCTAAATTATTGTGCATAGATTTAAAAGGTATTGTTCATGTATGTTTGTTGTACTTTTTCATCTGCTAAGCCCTTCGGCAGGGGGGACAGGGTTGCGGCAGGGTGAGTGAAGCTCAGGTTCTTCATTCGTTTGTGGGTCTCGCAAGAAAACACAAAAAGCTACTCAGTTGTTGGGGAAATTTGTAGAAAATAACACGATATGTGCATGTGTAACAGTGAGACAGGGCGACTTGAATAAATAGACAAGGATGCACATGGGAGATGGATCCGATGCCGGCAGGGAACTGAAGGCAGTGATTTCCAGGAGCGTGGCTGGCTCTGGGGCCGCGTACGGGTCACTTAAAATGCCTGTCGCTTAATTCCCCTCTAGTCCCACCCTCTTCCTTGTCTGTGAGATGCGTAAAACGCAAAGCTGTTTTGAGGCAGGGTGAATTAAATGTTTGTAGGAGAGTTTGGAGGCTCTCCAGAAGATGTTTTGAACTAGATTCTGTTCTTGCCCCTGCGGCGAAGGGCAGCAGCGGGAGCTCCGTGATTTAACACTGGCTGCAGATCGAACGAGATCAGAATATGCTCCTTCTTTTGCTTTTTAACGCATATTGAAGTGTTTTTAGCTGTTGACATATATTTTAAAGTTATCAGTTGCTCCTTGTCTCCTACTGTAGCGTGGACCAACTTTGATTAGAGAAGAAGTTCCTGTGGCACTGATTACGGGCAGAAATGTAGATGGGAGATTTGTTCTAGCAGTGGCGGAGGCGCTGCTGTAAGTCACAAATCCATTTTGTTAACCAGTTGCTACAGACCTGTATAAACACGTGTATCATGTGGCGTTAGATCAGTCTGCTTCGAGCAACAAGGCTGTCTGCTTCTTCCCTCATTAGGTTAGCTTGCGCTTTGTTTTTAAAGAAAGTGGCTTGTCTAGGATGGGGGACGTGATGGCGTGTGTTGTGGCAGACATCTGAAACGCTGCAAAGAGGGGAGCAGCTCTGCCACAAGATATGTCCCCAGGAGCGTGGGGTGCTCCCACTGCTGCCCCCCGTCCTCTGCAGCAGCTCTTTGGGGACGCCCCAGGCTGCAGAGCTGGCTCCAGCTGCAGCTTGGGTTGTCCATACCTCAAATCCCATCCGAGAGCAAAAACCCACCAGTGCAGGACTGGTTTTAGCTGGCATGGGACGTCTGCTGGGCCAAACACGGGCAGTGGTCTCTGTTGGTGGACGCCCCAGGCTGCAGAGCTGGCTCCAGCTGCAGCTTGGGTTGTCCATACCTCAAATCCCATCCGAGAGCAAAAACCCACCAGTGCAGGACTGGTTTTAGCTGGCATGGGACGTCTGCTGGGCCAAACACGGGCAGTGGTCTCTGTTGGTGCAGAGCAGCCATTCTCAGTGGTGCTGGCCACTGCGGGACCTGCCGGGCTGCAGGTGATTGAATGCTGCAGCAGAGACGTGTTTGTCTCCGTGTCTGACAGCGGAGGTACTGCTTGTGTCCCTGCCTCTCTGGGGCTGGGGTGTCTGGAGGGTAATTAACATCAAAATGCCGTGGTGCTCTGATACTGTCGTTTCATGGCCAGGTCAGCGTCTGTGTTATGCTGCTGGATACCAAACAGGTGGTTGTGGCAGTTCTTGCTTTACTGGTATGGCATTTGCCATCTCTGTTGCCATCTGGAGATATTTCGGGCACTTAGGAGGTCCTGCAGGGTGGCACTCTCAGACCAGTGCCTGTCCCCAGAGACCTCCGGGGCTGGGAGCGTTTGGGCGCTGGGCAGTGCCACCTCGCTGCCCGCTCTCAGCAAAAGGCAATGCTCTTCTGCAGTGAAATTTGAAGTTTGCTGGTGCAAATCTCCCCTCGGTGCAGGGCAGTAAGGAGCACAGCGTCTAGCATGTTGTTCTTAGCCCGTCTCTTGGGGGTTTGTGTGTTGCTGGTGAGCACATGGAGTCGAGTCTCAGGTTCTTGCTGCAGGGTGGTCGTGTGTACCCTCTGTGCCCTTTCCCATCGGTATCTCAGAGCACTGGACTGCAGCTGGATGTTTATGAGCTGCAGCACTGCTGGCCTGGGAGAAGGGCAGGAGGATGGGGGCTGCCTCGCTGCCTCCTGTGAGCTCTCCGAGATGTGGTCTCGATGTCAGCTCTTCTGACTCTCTTACTCTGTTTCAGAAATGCAGCACTGGAACCTATTTTCCTGTCAAGCTAAGGAGACCCAGGGGACAGCTGCCTGTGTGCTGGCGGGCATAAATTGTTCTGGGCAATTAGACCTGGCTGCAGGACTTGATTGTGGAGATCAGACCTGCCCAAGGCTCGCTTTGCTCTGACGGAAGCAGGCTATTCTGTCTCCATAAACACACAGCAAACACACACGTACCCCGCGGCCATGGAGAGGGCGGCACTATGACGGTCTTGGTTGGCTCTCTGTGTCGCTGTTGTCTTCAGCTTGATTTCCACTGTGAGGGGCATTCCTCAGGCACCCGTTGTCACAGGTGACCAGGAAGTGAGGGCCACCTCATCAGGCAAGAGGAGCTGCCAGTGCCCAGATGAACGATGAGCTGTTAATGCTGCTGTCCGGAGTGGTTTGTCCTCCATCCCTTCTGCTTGCGGGGACCCCGTGCCCCTCTCAGGCGGTGGTCCTGGCTGCGTAGGAACATCAAACCTTTGGGAGAAAACATCCCTGGGAGTTTATACGCTGCCAGCCATTCTGCTGGGGGAGGTCGTTACCAGCCCATGCTGGCATCTCACTGGCGCTGGCCTTGTTTCCTTCCCCTCTTCACTGCCTGCTCTGCTGCTGGGCTTGTAGCGGCACGGAAGCCCCTGATGCTAGAGAAAGAACTGTCTTTGTTTCCAAGTTGTGGGTGTGTTGGTTGGGGTTTGGTGAGTTTTTTCTTGCAAGGACCTTGTCTTCCAGTTGGTAGTGCTAGCTGGTGTGTGCTGGCAATCTCGTTGGGACAAGGAATGTTCTCAGCCAAGGCAGCAGGTCAAAGGAAAACACCAAGAGTCCTCATAGAGTATAAAACTTGATGTGAGCATGGCACAGAGCCTTGCTTTCATCAATACTTCATATTATTAATGCCAGAGAAGGAATTAATGAGAAATCGTCTATGGAGTCATCTTTAATTTGTCCTCCTGTGGAAAGCTGTTTTTTCTGGAGAGCATTAGTCATTCTTACATCCCCCTTGGTAGAGCAAGCACTGAGTAACATAATGGTGTTTTGCAGGAGCGTTTTGAAGTCCGAGAGTAGCCACTGTGCTTTTTGGCAAGCACTTGGGATGCTCTTTGCCATGTCACGGCTGGTGAGCAAGCCCTGAGATTAACGTGATTGAGTGACTGTTTTAATTTCAGCCCTGATGGAGCAAAATTAGTTACAATGATATGTGTGTGTTGAATAAAATTGTAGTTTTATTAGCTATAATTGCTGAAGAAGACTTTTTAAAGCCTTGACTGCTGGGGGGAAAAATTGCTAGCACTGGAATTTGTTCTTGCACAGTATGGCATTGATTATTATCGTGGTGCATAATATGTCAGTCCTCGGTTGGCAAGTCGTCACTGCGAAACACTGGGAAGCGCTCAGCGAGGGATGTCGCCGTGTGTCTCCAGCCCCCCGGGGAGCACTACACAAAGTGTGCCTGCTCCACAGAGGGTATGAATCTCTCACCACGCAGCCAGCAGCTGGGGCTACCTAGTGAAGTTGCAGCAGCTCATGCTTCCAGCCCTGGAGGGCTCTGCTTTGCTCCCTGGTGCGTTGGCCAAGGCGGCAGCCACCAGGGTGGGCGCAGGAGCTGAAGCCCCTGAGCACGGTGGGGAGGCAGAACGGGGACCAGCTGTGCTCTGGATCGGGAGCCAGTGGTCCAGTGTGGTCACCCGTGCTGGGACACGGTGCTGCCACCACCACAGTCCAGCTGGCTGGGGCAGGGAGGGAGCCAGCCCGCAGTGACGGTGCCCAGCGATGAGCAAGAGTGCCATGGGAGCTGTGCCGGCAGGGAGGGGGGCACGCCTGGCACAAGGGGGGGAAAAGGTTAAAGTGTTTGCTGCTTTGTTTAATTCCATTGTCATCAACCCCAGGGGCCTGGTGTGGGGGAACTGTTTTTTCTGTCTGGCTTGCGATATGCATTTGTCTTAATTTATGTGGGGGCAGGTTATAAACCTGCAGAAGCACGTTGCTGGCGCTTAGATTTCACATGCGCATTTAAAATAATAACACCTGACAGTTTACTAGCAGCTAAGAGGTTTTTCTGCTTCAGAAAGCAAAATACTTGGAGGATTTGGGCAGTGTGTATAAATAATTTGAGGAATTAGACCAGAATATCCCGCACACTTTTCTTGGGGGAGCGGAAGGAGCGATAGACCTGTGGAGTTCACAAGTCGGGGATCGCAGAGGGTTGGAACGCCAGCCAGCTGTGTGTATCTGAATGTCATCCTTCTGTAATTTCTTGTCTCTTAGGATCCAATCTGAATTGCCACCATGTTCGATTGCAGTGTGTTACTTCATTTGTCTGCCCTAATTCTTCTTTACCTTGAAGGGATGGAGAACATAGCACCCAGTCTGCTCGGGAGTGTTGGAAACAAACAGCCCCTCCGTTCTTGGGGGGACACCTGGGAGGGATGCAGGAGCATCTTTACCTGCTCTAGTGGACATGTTGGAAATGGAGGTTTTGGGTCAGGAAATAATTTCCTGGGCTGGATGAGGAGGAGTGTGAGGAATAAAGACTGCTGTGTGTCCATTTGGTATAGTTGTGGTAGTTTCTCCGTGGAGGTTTTACTCAATGAGTAAACTAGATTCAAATGGGGGGAAGAAAAAAAAAAAATAACTTGGAGCCGTGGAATGGCGGCTGTTGTTACGCCTGTGTGCATGCAGGCACCCCATAACTGAACATCGGCTTTACAAGCTGCGTGGTACGTGGAACACCTCTTGGGTTTGCCGGTCCGTGCAGACGTTGCACGGTTGTAGAAATACAAGATGAGGTGTGAAGTTTTCCAGAAAACGTCCCAGTTTGGTCATCCCAGCATTTGGTGGCAGCGCCATACTCCCGTTCCTTGGAGCACTGTCCTCCAGGAGCTTGCCGAGGCGCTGCTGTTCCTTGCACAGGACTCAGCCCGGTCGTTAAGGTGTGAGCGGTGACGGGCAGTCACTGCGTTTGATCAGCTTTGGCTGCCCAGGACAGCCCCGTGGAAAAGAGAGGAGCTGAAAATCCTGAAGAGGAAAGTGGGAGGAATGAATGGAGAACATTGTGTGTTCTTCTGCCAGGCTGGATCAGTTGCATTAAATTCAGAGCCTTTCTGAGTACAATTAATAGTCATTTTATTTAGGTCACCCTGGTTTTGTTGCTTTAAATGTATGCCTCCATTAAAGTGGAAGAAAATCAAATACATTTATCTCTGTGGAGCCTTTTGTGAACTGGTTGGGCATATTTTAAATAACCCTGGGAACTGTTAGGATTATTAAAGCCTTTGGCTTCTCCAGGTTTTTTTCTTTCCTCCTGTTCTCCCCTATTCCTCCTTCCAGGCAGTGAGTAATGAAGTGGTATAGCCCTTCCTTTTCTGAGAGCCCCAAGTGGCTTGGAAAAAAAAAAGTTAAATAAACTAAAGCCCATTAGTTAGGCTTTATATAAGAAACTGGGTCTAAATTGGACATATATGTATGGGGTATGCTGGGACAGAGAAGTCTGTTGGGCATAAGTATCTGTAACTGGTATTATCTGGCAAGCCTTTTTTTCTTTTTTTTTTTTTTTTTTTTTTTTATTTACCTGAAGTGCTAAGATGGTTCATTTTGTAATACACTTTCATTTGATGCCCAGAATAGGTTCAGATTAATCAGCTCCTTGAAGCCTCCATACTGAGCCATACAACATCTGAAAAGCGGTGTAGAGTCCTGGATGCCTCTCCGAGCGCGTGGGTGGATGCTCTCTGCTCAGCATCTCCCACCCGTGCTGGGGAAGACGAGCCCCGTGCTGGAGCGTGCAGGGGTGATGGGCCAAGCCTGGCAGGTGGCGACAGCATCTCCCAGTCTTGTTTCTAACTCTGGAAAAAGCTTTCTTCTCTTTCGTAGGCAAGGTGCTGGTTGTGTATTTTGAGTTGAAACCTGGATGTGCGGTTTGAGCATCTTTAAAATACTGGGCGAGCGAGGGTTGGAGGAGGAGGGGGTTAACTTCTGGACAGTCACAGCTCCTGAATGTACTTGAGTTTCAGCTGTGGGCTGGTTGTTTTTTTCCTTCCCCTGAAATAGGGATCAATTTGCTTACTACAGGGTTTACTGCCGGTTACCTTGACTGCGTCCCTTATTTCTCCTTGATGAAAACTTGAACAAGCCGCTTGTGTTTGATTCACAGAGAACCGTGAGAAACGGGCTGTGTGTGTGAGGCAGTGTGGTTTTCTCATTCTATTCAGCCCTTTGTATATTCAAATTCTTCTAGTTTCTGTTCTTGCTGTTCTGCCAGATTTCCATACCATTGATGGGTTTTCTGAATTAATAAGTTTCTTTCTCCCCCTCCCTCCCATACCCTCGCCACCTTTTTGCAACTGGTGAAAAGTTTTTCTAAGCGCGCTGCCCTCTCCATATTGATTTTCTCTACTTGCTTGTCTAACCAACTCTTAGATGTTTTATTTTGCAAAGCGTTAATAGAATTTTCCTTTTGCTGTGCACTTTATCTATTCAGGAGGTTTCAAGAAGTCTCATTGTGTCACTGGACTATGGAGGAAAGAGGCTATTCTTCTGCTACAATGGCTGCCCTAAAAAATAACACAGGGTGGGGTAGACTCAGAAAGGGCAGAGACGGAGATAAAACGTTCTGACCTTAGGAAACAGAAAAGATAACCAATTAGACATTGTTGAAAGGGCACCAGCTGGCTTAAAGAACACCCCACTGATTATTTTTTCTTAAAGGCATGCTTGGTCCAAATCTGAAACTCAGCTGCAGAGCCGCTTTCCCGCTTGCAAGTTTTCAGGTTTGAGCTGCCGGGCTGACCCTTCTGTAGGCAGCTGCGCCCCTGGTCCTGAGCCCAAAGTGGGTCCCGCTGTTTGGAGGGCTGATGTGCCCACCCCCAGAGTATCCACGCTCCTCGGGGCCCCAGCCAGCAAGATGGAAACCTCCTGGATTAGCCCATGCAGGCTGCGTTTGTTACTGCTAATAAGGATTTATTTGCATAAAAAAGATCTCTGCCAAGAGCATCATTCCAGCAGAGCGGGGCCCTAGTACACATGGCACAGAGTGCTGTTTGCCCAGAGGACATTTATCTGGTGGGCGAGACAACGTGTCACATTGCACAGGTGGGAGAGACGAACAGAACTGCAGATCCCTGGTATGGCCAGGAGCTGCACCCAGAGCCCCTTGCCCCCTCCTGTGCCTGGTCTCATGCCAGGACCTGTCCCTCCTTCCTCGCGGCAGCACTCGGAGGAGCAGGATGAGGCTGCACAAGAGGTTCAAACACATGCTGCTGCTGCCAGCCCCAGCTGAGCCCAAGAGAGGGTTTTGCTCCCCACAGCTCAGGCTTCAGCCTGCTGAGAGGCTTCGGGCTCAGGCATGGCCATGCTACAGCGAGGTTAGAGTCCTGTTATGTCTCATCTCCCCCTAACCATAAAGCAGCCTTTTTTTAGTCCTCAGTAATGTCCTTGCAGAAAGAGGTGTCATTTTGAAATGACAGCCTTTTCAGCGATGGGGCACAGCCCGGAGAGCCTGCACACAGTGGCAGCCTGTGGGAGGGACAGAGGACCCTCCTGGGCTGGTGGGATCTGTGCTGCAGCATCCAAGACCTCTCTGGGCTCTGGTACAGGGTTTGATGCAGAAAGGTTACACTGGAAGCGTTGCACATTAACGCTTCTGCAACAGCAATCAGCATGGGCACAGAAGGATGGTCAGCGCGCTCACGTGGACCGAGGTGGAGGAAGCCTCAGTGATCCAGGAAACAGCATTAGGTGCAACATGTAATTTTTGGTGCCAGTGAGGCCAAGACCTGTGAGAATGAAAAATAAAGATTGCTGTGCAAACATAACTCTGGAGCAGAGATAAGCGGTGGTGGTAAGGTGAAGGGCAGCTCTGTCCTTATCTGCCTCCTAGCATCGCTAATAGCTGTGTTTCCTTCCTTGGAGTGAAGACAGACAGCAGGACAGACGGCTCTGTGCTTAATGTGGTTTGGATTTTTCAGCATCCTTAGGTCTCATTCAGGATGGGTATCAAGGAGGCATGCTGTTCTCCACCGTCTCAGGCCATTGCTAATGCATTTTGCAAAGCACTTTGACTTGAAAAAGTTAAGAATAAGTTAACCAGAGGCAGGTTTTCAGATGAGCTTAGGCATCGTGTGAGGTTTGGCTGCCCTGGTTTTTTTTTTTACTATCTCCCAGAACATGTTTCAGTGCCGTAGTTACGAGAGGTTCAAGTTGTGTTTTACCGCCTTCCCAAACCTGTCTGTGCCCCGCCGAGACTGCAGTTCTGCCCGCAGGTAGGCTGGGTGTCTGTTCCCTGTGTAAGACGACTACAGTCAGACTATACTCCCTGAACCGTGAATTTTGTCCAGGCGTGAGCTTCCAAATCCTGCTGTAACTGCTACGGTCACATGAAGGCAGCAGGAGCTGGCGCAGGTGCCGAGAGCGGTCCCACCTTCCCCCAAGGTGCTGCTTCTCCCTGCTCTGTGGCAGCCCCTCCGGTGTGTCAGCACCGCGCTGGTTTGGCCGTGCCGGGGAACTGATCTGGCTTCAGATGGTCGTGGCAGAGAAGGTGCGTGTCGTCGGAACCTGGAGTGTCCCCCAGCTCCATGCACTGCGCTGGCGTGTTGGCACGGAGGAGGAGGAGGGCGGCATGGAGTGGGCACGGGCGGCTGCGGGGAAGGGCAGACCCTTTGGTGGCACTGTAAGGTGAAGAGAGCACGTAACTGCGTTGTAAGGCGCTTACCTGAAATAAACGATTTATACAAAGCTGGACTATAAGAACAAGGAAGTATCATAAAAATTACTGAGGAAGAAAAACTAAAAAATCCCCCAAACAGGCAAAAAAACCCCAAACCACCCCTGCAGACAGGCAGTGGAGTCCTTTAAAGAGTAAAATCTTTTCTTTAAAGGTCTTCTCCCTTCCTGCAGCATCTTTTGCAGCTGGGCGGTGGTGCAGGTTGTCACCAGCCCGGAGTTCACAGCAGGGAGCAGCCAGTCTGTAACTTCTGTTCAGAAGGATTGCCCGGGCCGATGCTGCAGCCGACCTGCCCCACTCCCACCACCACTGCGCGGCGCTGGAAATGTGGTAACGCTGGAAAATAAACCCCAGCACAACATCCTTCTAAAATAAGTGTAAAATTTTAGGTGTGGCTGCACAGATTAAATGGAGTTGAAATAAATCATGCAAATAGTAATGAAAGTTGAAAGCAATTTGGTTGCACTTCAGTACGTTTCATCAGTCATCTCTCTTCTGAAGTGGAAATGCCAAGCCTGATGCGAATTAAACCTTCTCCCTCCTCCCTCTCCCCTCTTTCCCCGAACTTTTCAAAAGGCCTTTTGAAAAACCTCTGAATACCTTTCTTGGCTGACCAGATTTTACCCTGCTTGCTTGTAACCTCCAAATTCTCAGCCAAGACAGTGACTCTAATTTGGAGAAGTCATGGGCCTGATCTGCATCCTCGATTCCTCTCTTGGCCCTTCCTTATCTCCCTGCAAAAGGGAAAAGGGCTGGGATGAGGCAAGGCCAGGGACCGAGGAGAGATGGAAGAGCTGCTTAGATGTTTGGCTTTTTAGGGCAACACGACTTTTAATGTTGGCTTTTCTGCTTGAGGATCAAATGGCGGCTCGGACGGGGGTTGAAAGCAGCAGGTTTCCAAAGCGAAGCACTGACTGAGCAGAAGAAGGAGATCTGATGCATCGTTTGTACCTGAGCTGGGACTGCTCCTGCCTGGTCTCCCCCTCCCAGTCTGTCTGTCATGTCTTTGCGAACCGTGCAGCCAGGGTGCTAAAGCGCACATCTCCCCTCTTCTCTCTTGCAGGTAGAGGACGCCATGCTTATGTTTGACAAGACAACCAACAGGCATAGAGGTAAGAGAGAACGGGAGCTCAGACATCACATGTTGTGACAGCTTCTGCACGGTGAGCACAGCCAAAAATCAGTGTCAACGTGATGACCCCGTGGCTAAATCCAGTGGTGCTAAATCCCTCTGTTCCGCAGGTGTTGCAGAGGAAGGGCTGCTTGGCATGTAATGCCGCACGTCACGTGGATTTGGTTTATTAGAGGTGACTTTTCTGGTCAGTCTAATGACTTACCTTTGGGAGGACTGCTGTCAGGCTCCGTGGCATCCCAGGAGACAGTGAAGCCCAGGGTGTGCTGAGGCTGCAGGGAAGCAGAGGGTTTGTACCGAGGTGGTTAGCGTCAGGTTAAGCTGGGCATAAGACTGGTTAAACTGAGATAGCAGGAAATTAAGATGCTAAACCCTTCTGCTGGGGTTTCAGGCATGCTGGAGATTTGAAGCTGAGGACTGCCCGTCCTCCAGTGATAGTAGTTCAGAATAAGCAGAATCTCCAGAAGAGGAATTTCCCTCCACATATTTCACAAGAGAGACGAGGTTTCATCATTGCTTGTTACAGCTCTGTGAAAATGAGCTGAGGATTATTTTCAATGTTATGGCCATTCCTTTCAGTGGAAATAAATGATGCTCTTCTGTCTCTTGGCGAGCAGTTCACGTTATCGCTGCAGCAGAGGCGCTGAGCTCCAGGCGGAGCGCAGCCTGGCAGCTGCTTTGCTGGGCTGGGAGGAGGTAAATGTACCTGGGCTCTCACGGTGGCACCAGAAACTGCACTGGGGACACGCTCCGAGACCCTCTTCCCTTCTCTCCAAACGAGATTGATTTTATGCCACCAGTGTCCCTGCTTTATGTGGCTTCTGCCCCCCTGCGACGGCGTGGACGTGTAGCCCGGAGGTTTGTTGCTTGCCCTTCACACCCCGGCCTCTTTGTGGGGGCTCTCTTGATGGATACTGGTATTGTCTCGTCTGCCGATATGTGCCTGCTACTCAGTGCAGGCTGCGTAGCCTGTTGTGCAGGGAGGCTGACAGAAGGTGTAAAGGAGCCTGTTCCTGGGCCGGCAGCGCTGGGAGCGCTGGGAAGGGGAGAGCGGAGCAGCCCAGAGCGCGTGGCCACGGCCACCGCGCCTCATCATCATCTCCATGGCAGGGTCTGAAGACCTTGACCTCCCAGCACTGTCTGAATTATTCACTGCTCTGATATTTGCCTTAACAAGCAACTTCAGTGCATGGGGCTGGCTGGGTGAGTCAGGCAAAACCTCCAGGATAGCATTCCCTCCCTCCAGCAGTTCCCTCCCAGGCACTAATCCCTCTCTGAAGTCAGGGATCATAGTGGAAATCCCTGGAAAATTCAGCAGCAGTGAGCAGAAGGCTTGCTTGGAAAGGATAAGCTCTTTGGAGCCAGGGGGGGCATGCTAACAGCCAGTGCCCATCAGTTTTGTAACAGGAACCAAGTGTTCAAAACTCCTACGTAGTTTGGAAAGTTCAACCCCTGACAACTTCCCTTTATATCCAGGGAATTTTCCATGCTTCTTTTTGCAACCACCCTGAAACGGGCCATAAATATCCTTCTCCATTCAGAGTCTTGGCAAGTTGTTTGTTGCATTTAAAAGCTGCATTATGTGGTGCTTTTGTGCTGGGCACAAGGGCCCCACATCCCCGCTCTGATGTGGCAGAGGGGCTCAAGGAGTACAGGGGGGCTCTGGTCCCAGCAAGGCGCACACTTGCAGATTTGGCCCCTGTGAATGTGTTTCCGCAAGTCTTCTGCGTGCTTTTGTTTATATTCCTTGTTTTCTTCTCTTAAACTGTTTCTTAACCTGGTGAGGTCACGCAGCGTGGATCGGACAGGCTGGCAGTGCATTCTGGCGTTCGTCTCCGTGCCCTGTCCTGCTGAGGCTTTTGCAGCCCCATTTGCAAGTCCCTGGCCTGCGGTTCCATGTCCCCGCCCCATCACCACTTTGTGTGTTGCAGGTGGGAGGCAACAGGGTTTCCTTTTTTCCCCAGGAATTCTGTGAATTTCATTGGTTAATTATTTTTTTTTTTAGCCTTGTTTTTCTACACGCAAGCGGTAGTATCTCTTTGCATCAACATCCTTGTGTAAGCTCCTAGGTGAGGTCTAAGTGGGGAGGAACTAAGGGTCCAAAAGGACCAAAAGCAGATTCCGAATGCCGTTGGGTGGAGGTGGTGTTACCCCCACCTCCCGTATGCCCCAGCAGAGTCAGGCTCCGCAGCCAGGGCTGTCCCGCTTGCTTGTGCCATCCAGGAGGCAGGGTGGGCTGCAGCCCCCCTCCCTGCCCCTGGCAAATAAGGGAGTTCTCTGGCACCCGGGAGGGCCAGCTCTGTTTGTGAGGCAGTATCCCGGGGAACAGATGGACCCTTTTGCTGGGTGCAGGACAATGCTGCTTATTTGCTGGGATTAGCCAAAATTCCTGCAGGCGTGTGAAGCCCGGCCGGTGCCAAGGGGTTGCGCTGCTGCAACGGGAGCAGCTGCCAGGGGGGCATGTCTGAGCGCTGGGTCCTTACCTCTGCCAAGTGCAGGTGGGAGGAAGAACTAAGTGTAAAAGGCAGCATAAAGAGTCGTCTTCATCTTCACGCTTTAATTTATACAGCTTTTTCTGGCATATTTTCCTTCTCTGCACAGGTAGCTACCACTAATCAGGCTAATAAACTGGCTAGTGGGCTGCTGTGATGAGGCAAGTTCTGCTGCATCAATCGTTTATAAAATCACCTCAGATTTTACAAATTGTGACATTCTGATTGTGTTGGAAACGTGTTTAAAATGCAGTAGTGTGCAGCAACAGTGTTAATGGCAATTCTTAAAACCACTCGCGGGTTCCAATCTTTATCTTCAAATTAGCCGAGGGAAAGAGAAACGGCAGATAAAATATCCGCTGTGGCTTACTGTAGTTAGTCTATGCCTAGAATAATCAGCGTAGGCAAGGGAAACGAAAAGTATTAAAATGCACTCCCAACTGCTAGAAGGCGAGATAAATTTCCTTGCAAGCAAATTGAGCATATTTGTTGATGTGATTCTGGCCCGTGCGTGTTGTGGTAGTGTATGACTGGCCAGCATGCGTGGCGTGGGGCCGGCAGGGGCTGGTTAGTGGGGGGGCTCAGATTTAACCAGGCATGCTAAGAGGGATTTTCAAAACTGCTCGTTGTTTCTTGAAAACCCCACCCAAAATAAAAATTAATGCCTTGCCAATGGAGCACGTAACTTTCATGACATTAAAAATGTCACCAGGCTAACCATGTTGTTGCCTCTGCTGGTGTCTTTTTGGTTTTTTAATTTCTCAACTATTCCTGGACGTTCTCTAAGGAGAATAAGACTCAGAGCTATTGCATTCCATGCCTGCCTGACTAGCCATATTAAAGGCAGGCTGAAAAAGCTGTATTTAATTGAAGGAGTGGTTAATTTTTGGATTATCATAGGTAAAACAATGCCTAGCTTCACTGGGATGCAGTGTCTTCTTGTGGGGCTTCTCCTTCTGGCTTGGCCACTTCACTGTGGTAGTGGGCACGCAATGAACTAGCACTTAGAAGGCAAATACCTCTGGGTCCCCATAGTTACGATGCCATCTCTTTTTGGAAAGAAAATGTTGGTAATCCTCTTATTTCTGTACCCTGTGCCATACTGTTGCACTTCTGTACAGGGAGCAAAACCACACAAAAGTTCTCCAGACACTATGGAAGATCACTTTCACCACCTTCAGCACTTTCTTCACTGCCTAAAATTTCATAGAGCTGAAAATTACTGGGTCAATCTTGAAAGGATTTAGTAATTGGAAATTAAAAAAAATAAAAAAAGAGGGTGATGTTATTTTGTTACCCTTGCAAAGTGCAGATAAAAATCTGGAGTTCAACATTAGTTATTGATCTTTGTGGTTGGAGGGAGCCTGGCAAGATGATGATGTCCTTCTAACTCCGTTATGGAGGGGAGCTCCAGAAGGCATACCAATGTGCTGCCGAGCACGACTGCAGGAGGGTAGAGGTGGGTCAAGACATGGTGGGATATTGAATAATTATCGTAATGGGATGCTCTTGATCACAGCTTTAGATGCTCTCCACCAGCACGGGCTCGTTTTATGCTTGCCTGTAGCCATCAGCTGCTCCAGAAGCTGTCCGCGGCGTGCAACACGACTGTCCTGCATCTTGAACTTGCAAAAAGACAAAGATCTTGAGTGACTGAATCCCCCAAGCTGTAATAGCTGGTATTGAATGTAATACTATATGTTTTTCAAAGCCATACAGCCCCCAGAGTTATTTTCATATCAATTAACTCTCTCACAGAGTTAAGAATGGCAGGGGAGAGAGGAGGGATGTGACAGCATGGGATTTGGACTTCTTTAATCTTAAAACTAAACAAAATTAAAGAAGGGCAGGCTGTCCGCCTGGTACAAACAATATCCTATGTGTTAGGGGTTAAAACATCTCCGAAAGACAGGCATCGATTGTGGCAGAGCTTTAAAACCACTTGGGTTTTTGCTGTCACTGCAAACGTGCTGCTGTTTCCCCGCAGGGGGGGTGCTGGGGCCGGGGCTGGGCGGCATCTCGGGGGCTGTGTGGGGCTGGGTGGTAGCTGAGCATCCCTCCGACACGGCCGAGCCGGCAGCTCCCAGGGGCTCTGCGGCCGGGCTCTCCCCAGCCGTGTGGAGACGGGGGTGCCCCAGGTTTGGGTTGGATCTACACCGCAGCATCGGGGCTGGGAGATCTCCGTGGCTCGTAGCACCGGGACCACACACGGGAGCGCAGCGTCTGCAGCATCCTTCCTGCGGCCGCCGCTCGCAAGGAGGGATGCAAGGGTCGTGTGTCGTGTTTGCGTTATCCCCATCTAGCCAGTTTCGGTGCATGAAAGTAATTGTCCAGGTGGAAGCCGTTGGTGTAATGGTTGTATTTATTGGAAGAGACAGGAGTGATGTTGTTAGCGAGATAGCGTCTGTGCCTCGGCGAAGGATGATGCTTTTCTTAGGAGAAAAATAGCTTTTGTGTGCTGTCCAGCTGCCAAAACCTCAGTTTTGTAGTTGACCTCTGAAGTTATAATTGACATTTTTATAGATGGGATATAAATATAATTAAGAGTCGTTGCAATTATTTGTTTATCGCCATCTCCCTCAGGTAAGGCAAGGTCATGTACATCCCCAGGCAGTTTTCAGTAAAGAGTATTTAAAATATATAGAAATAATTGCCTAATTTGGTCATTTTCAGCGTAGCTTTTCTTGGCAGCAGTCTGGCGAGGGTACTGAGCGTTTGAGGGCAGCTCAGAGGGAGCCTTGCATATGCTCACGTAGTTTTGCGTTTGGAAGGATGGGGCTAAAGGGAGAGCTGCTGTTCACCCCAGTTTGACCCACAGAATTTTGGAAAAGCATCCACAAATGCGGTGATGGTATTTTTTTAGAGCATGAAGTACTTCAAGGGCTTTGGATGAACAGTGTGAGATAAGCTGTAAACAGGGGCAATGTTATTGTTACTGCTTTCCTAGATGAGACGGGGGTTTATTCCCATCAGTTGTATCACTTCGTAAGTGGGGCTCCGGAGAGTGCAGCTGTTCTGAGGGAAGCGCTGGCTCGGCTCAGCCCCACCATTCCCTGGCCGGTGACATTCATCCCAGGGACCTGGGGCTGCGACACGGAGAGAGGCTTCAACCCTTGACGCATAGAGACGTGGAGTGTTTGTCTTCCTCCAAAGGCACAGAGGATCGCAGGGAGGTGTAGCCGCAGACAGGCTTTTTAGAGCAATTTTTAAGCAAATATTTGCTTCAAAACTTCACATGAGGGCTGCGAAGATCCATTAGTTAATATTATTTACCATTTACAGATCTATCAGTGAAAGTGGTGATGGCTGAGCGATAATACCGTCAGTCATACCTGTCTGTTTAGACTGCAGCTATGACATGTGTCGTATTAATATTTTATATGTGTATGTTTTTAATATTACATCCTCACTTATAAATATTCATGTCGTAAAACACATTAACAGCTGCAACACTGCCGACCGCTATTCACATTTCTGCTGTGTGGCAGAGTCACCCCCGTCCCGGCTGGAGCCCAGGCAGGAGCTGGGACAGCTGCAGCCATGGGGAAGGGGCTGCTGGCCATGGCCCACCAGTGTCCCCTTTGGCATCGACCTCCCCCCCTTTGCCTCTGTGTGGGACGGTGGGGCCGGGCGCCAGCGCCCGGGCCAGGGTGGCAGCTGCCGCTGGGGCAGTGGCTTCGGCGCAGCGGTGTGCCGGTGACCCCAAGCTCGACAGGCTCGGTGCTGCTCCCTGTTCCGATGTTAATAAACACAAAACAAAAGGGAAAAGCTGCCAATTCTTGGATCCATCTCCCTTGTCTTTTAATTTCCTGGCCAGCGCCTATTGCTGCTGCATCAGGGCACCTTACGTGAAGTGTAAAAATAAATGCATTCAAGCCAGTATGAGCCCTGCATCCCAGCAGACTCAGTTTCAGAATAGCAAATAAGGCTCCTGGCCACGCTTTTCAAGGCGATTATTGAACGTCTCAGGTGGTTACAGTCATTCTGCCCCCAGCCTCATGCTGGATAACGCCACCTGAGGCTTGGAATAATTGCCCAGCTATGTACTGTCTGTCATACCTTATTGCTTAATTTTATACCAGTAATGAAAATTACATCCAGAGGAGGAGAAAGAGTGAACAGCTGCACTGGCCGGGACGCACCGAAGGAATAGATGTGTGCAAATGCTTTCTCTAAAGAAGGGGAGAGGCTCTGCTTGCCAGCAGCACTCGGGAGATGGCTTGACATTTTTATTTTCTTGTTTAACAAACAAATGCAATAATAATCAGAAAAAAAATCCTGCCAGCCTCCCATAAAGGTTGCAAATACAGCCCAGCAATTAGTTTGGAAGTCTCTGGTTACACAATCAGACTTTAAGGTAAATACCAACTTAAAAATATATTGTAAAGGACAGTAGGTTTGTAAAAATCATTTGTATCTTGTCTTCGTAGCTAACATGTGTAAAGAGATTATTTAATTCCCTCTCCCCAGAGGGAGAGCCCTACACAGCTAGACCTTTTTGACCTTTTTAATGTATCCAGCCTCCTTTCGATTAGCCTTAATGCAGGTAGTAACGGGAGGTGACGGTGACTGCAGGGCTCAGCCCTGGCACTCTCCTGCGTGCCCCCTCCGCCGCGGGGGGCGAGGGGAAGGTGGGCGTCCCTGCCGGGCAGCGCGGGGCTCTGACAGCTCTGCAAAGGGGTGTCAGGCGCTAACAAGTGCACAGGCAGCATCCTGCTCCTTCCCGTGGTGGAGACGGCTACAGGAGGGGGGGGTCAGAGCCACAGCTTCAAACCTGCAGGGAGGCAGAGGTGTGCAGGAGGGAGCTGCGCGGTTTCTGTGGCGCCTGTATACAGAAGCCATTAAATAGCTTTTCCAGTACTGGTTTAGCTTTCCGGGGTTTGGTAAGTGTGGTGTTGCAGATCACCAGAGGCTGATCTCTAGAGTGGAGACATGGGAAGAAAGGAGATGGCAGTGGCTGGGCATAGGCAGGGCTGTGAGCAGGACCGGGCGTCTCCTTCCCGCGGAACTGTGGTTAACGGTTGCTGTCTTAAGAAAGAAAAGTGTTCCCATTCACTGAGTACTGAACAGTATCAATAACTTAATGCGATTAGACTACAGTGGTATTGGGGAGTGCAGAGTGAATCGGTAGAGCCTTTCTCATCTCTGAAAGGTTCTTCAGGAAACATAAAGCAAGAGTTGTGCAAATATTTAAGAACTTTTTTAAAATTACGGTAACGGTTCTGTTACACTTGCAGAAGGTCAGTGTGATTGAGCTCTGCCAGAATGAGTGCTTGCATTGGAAACAGACTGCATAATCTTCCCAGCTGAAGCTGTGTTGAGAAGACAGTGAGGTCATTTTAATACGACTTCAGTCTGCCATCTTCATTGTCACTGCTGAGCAGCCAGTTTGAGTGACAGATAAATTAGCAAAAATCCTGATGATCTGTGAATGGAAAAAAAACCCTAAATGCCGTGAATAAGTTCTTGCTTATGATTCTACTCAGCTGATGAAACCAAACCCCTTTTGCTTCCCAGAATGCAGGAGCAAAGTGATTAGCAGGTAGTGCTTCAAGTCTTGTGGGAGTATTTGAAAATGTTAATTGAGGAAAGGCCAGAAACAGGAGGAGAACAAAATGCAACATTTACATAGACGGGCAGTCTTAATGCAACAAGCAGAATTAAAATCAGTGTGGTGACCTTGAGAAAACAGGCAGCTACCTGCAGCATGCTGGTGCCAAAAAATGTGGTATGAAAATATTGAGAGATGCTGTGCAGCTTTCGCTCCCTGGTGTGTTGTGTTCTTCTCCCAGTGGACTGCTGAAAGCAGACTGAGTGAGTCCCCTCAAGTATGCAGGGGGGGGAGCTTTTATTTTTCATATATCTGTGCTTTATATTTGCTGGGTTTGATAATAAAGCTTTTTCACTGAAGATGAGGAGGATGTTCACAGAGAAGGGGCTGGTTTGCCTCGCTGTGCCCGCTCCATCTCGGGAGTAAATCACCTCCATCAGCTGCCACCCCGCTCACACCTGGGACCTGGATGCTGCTGAAGCCTTTAATTTTACAAGGTCATTGCCATACATAAAGCCTCCTGGTGATCTGTTTAAACGAACAGATAACACATCCCCTATCCCCAAAATCTTGAGATTCAGCAGAAATGTGTTACACAAATAGTGCTGGTAGCGAAGGCTGTTACCCCTGAGCCTCCTGTTCGAGTGGGCTCTGCCATGCCACCCTCTGCTGTGCTTGCCATCCCTGGCTGCCTTTCTGGTTTTCTCGGTGTTGATTTGTAGGGGTGGGTAATTCAGATGGGAGGTGCTGCGCCAAGCTGTAGGGTGCCTCTGCACAGGTACCTGAACACACGCTCCTGCGTGGCGGGCCAGGGTGGGCATGCGAGCGTGTGGCTGACGTGGGCCCCGCGCTGCGCCTGGGGAGCAGAAATTCCTCCCAGGGTCGTTTTTGCAAGGTAGAGGCATCGAGTGGCTCTGCGGCCGAAGGAGGGCTTCGCAGTGGGGTGTGTAAACGCGAACACTGCTACCCAGCTATTAATGGTTTACAGCTTTTGCATGGATACATCCCACCTAACCAATCCTCTTATATTAGCAAATGAGAAGCTGTTAAAATTAGTAGCTTGGATACGTAAAAGGTGTGCTGCAGTAACGCTGTGTCTGGCCTCGGGGCCTTCCTCGCCTCCTGCCCCAGCCTTCGCCAGCCCCTGTTTCACCCTCTCTCCTCCTGCACCCCCTCAGCTGCAGGGAAAGGCAGTGGCTGCCCCTGCCCCCTCACTGTCTCGCTCCCTGGAGCATTCCCAGCTCCATCCCCAGCACCCCGGTGATCCTCTTCTGCTGAGTTTGGGTGGCTGTGGGGCCAGCAGCACGGTGGTTCTGAGCCCAGGGCTCGCGGTGCCCATGAGCCCGGTATCCCACGGCAGCCACCTCGCACTTGCAGGGCTGGCCGGGTGTGCGGGAGGGGGCAGTGGCGGTGTGGGTGGTGGTTTTGCATGGCAGGCTGCCCCAGATTTCACAGTGGAGGATATTCTTGGAGAGTGGGCTAAGAAAGTCCCTTGCTTTCTCTGATTTCCTCTGGTGATGGCTCTGGTTTTCTGCTGTGCCGGGGCAGAGCTCTGCAGGTGTTCGGTGCTGACTTCCGCGAGTGGGAGAAGGTGCGGGTCATCACAGTTCTCTGCAGCCCCGGCATATCTGCTGGCTCCCCAGCTGGCGGGAGGCCGTGTCCCTGCCCTGTGTCACCGTGGTGGCTTGCAGGTGGTGGCCAGAGACACACAGAGGGTTTGGGTCCTGCCAGTCCTTGCACGGAGCCCTGCAGCATTGGCGGCTCTTGGGGAAGGCTCAGCTGCGTCCACATATCCTGCGTTTCAGGGGCTCTTCCACCACCGAGGCAGTCGGAAGCCCTGACGCGCAGTGAGCCGAGCCTGCCCTGGAAGCTGTGAGGGCAAACACCTTGGTGCTGTGAACTGTCCTGTGCCTGCAGGCTTTGGTGAGCCCAAGACAGAGCGCCCCGGCTCCCGCTGATGGTATGCGCTGCCAGTACGCGCTCGGCTCCCACATCGTTGGTAAGGAATGGCACCGGTCGCTGGGCTGCACGCGAGCTTGGCTTTGACCGGTGCTTTCCTGGCTCTTTCCCAACCCAGGGCTGGAAGGGCGAGGATTGATGTCCGTAGCTGCCTTCCCCACCAGCAGCAAGGCAAGAACAAAACATCTCTAAAAAGAGCAATTCATCCACCATTCCAGCTTCCCCTGCTTTCCCCCCACCAGGTGAGACCCACTGAGCTCCCCCGGTGCGGTGGGACGTGGAGTTTGTGCTGGCAGGCGCGGGGGCACGTGGAGCGATGCTGGGGGCTTGTGCCACACAGCGCCTGTGCCCTTCGCATCAGTGCCCTCTTACCTGCGATCGCACTTTTCCCAGAATAATAAGTTCTGACTGAAGATTTCTTTAATTAGGTTGATTAATATGTACTGGCAAGGAGTGATTTTGCTTATTCTGTATGTTTTTTTGTATATATAAGCTGAAGTAAACATCTGGCCTTTTTTTGCTGGATCTGATAGAATAAGTAATTTGGAAAACAGCTTCTCTCACAAAACTGCAGGTCGGCGGATTTGGGTTTTGGGGTTTGGGGGTTTTTCTTTTTAATTTATTGAGTGTTTTCTGGACCAGAAAGAGTACCTTCAACTAGTGTCATAATTCACAAATCGTTCTCCCATTTTAAAACATCTGTCAATGCAAACAGCTTCCTTAATTCCTTCCTTCAGAAGAAGACCAGGAGCGAACAGGTACGATACCACTAACCCTGCAGAGCCTCCTGTGAGTGATTTTGAACCTCTTTGCGGGCATGTCTGTCCCAGGGGAGCCAGTAAGGTGCAGGGATCAGGGGTGCAGGGTGGTGGAGTGACCCCGCAGCCCCCATCGGTGCCGAGCGTGGATCGGGGTCTGATTCTGTGGCTCGCGCTTTGGCCGCAGCCCCGTCTCTCCATATTTACTCTTGGTTGGACCGTCACCAGCCCCAGCAGAAGTCCTTTGAGAGTTGTGTGGTTGACTTCAGTGGCAGCAAGGCTCTGACAATGGAAACCATTCTCCTCATCCATTGCACGAGTCACACATGAACACACGTGTTCAACAGCACACTCAAAATTAGGGCAGGATCCGTAGGGGGAAGCCTGGCAAGAGAATACGCTTTGAGCATCATTGTGGCAACTCCCCTGTCGGCTCACAGGATGTTCGGATGAGCTAAAATCCCGTGGAGGTATGAGAGGCGGGTTTGGCTTTTGCCAATCTCTGTCCCTGCCAGCCGGTTGCCCTGCCTTTCGAGCTCGGTTCCCAGTGCCAGCCTGTCCCTGCAGCGGGGACGTGCTTCCCTGCGGCTGGCGAGCTCCGTCCCGCGGCAGAGCCGGCTGTTGGCAGAGGCGCTGCAGCCATGCAGGGGGGCACCTCGCCCCACATCGGTCCCCTGGGCGCCGGCAGGGCCAGGCATGGGGCTCAGCAGCGTGGTGCAAGCCTGTTCAGCAGCTCCGTTCCTCCTCACCCGCCAAGCAAACTAATAAAGAAGTAAACACACTTGTTTTTCTCCAGTCTCTGGATGTAATTGCAGGAAAACAAAAAAATCAGATTATAGAAGTGGGGGATTTGTTTTCTTGTGAATCAGCAGCCCATTCCCCTGCTGCCGGCAGTGTGGCACAGGTTTTTTCCTGGCTGTTTGGCTGGATTTCGCCCCGTCCCTCGCAGGGCAGGAGCGCAGCGTGCTGTTCCGTACCCAGCCCGGGGCTCCAGCAAGGTTCGGAAGCAGCACAAGGGTGGTGGGAGGTGGAGGTGGACTGATAACCTGCCTGGCTGCTCAGGGAAGGAGCAGCTGCGGAGGGAAGATGGGAGCAGCTGTGGATATGAAATTAGTCATTCTATGAAGAAATGGATTTGATAAATAATAAAACACTGGTATTAACAACAGATGCTTTCCAGGTCAGATGACTTTGATAAAAGCACCCAACAGCCGTGGGTAATGGTATGAAAAATATGTATCTATATTTATGGATCTATCTATATGAAAAGGCATATAATAAGCGTGTGTTTGCGTATAGATATGTGGGTGTACAAGCTCATATATAAATGTACCGGTATTTTATTTCTGTTTTAAAATGACAGTGAAAGTGGTGCTGCTCCCGTTCTTCACAGGCTTTGAGACTTGCCAAGAAAACCTGAAATCTGATCAATGTCTCCCAAATCCAGCGCGCTCCCTCCCCTCCTCTCACAGCACTGGCTCCATTTGTTTTTATATTCATACCTTTTCATTTTGATAACTGTTTTGATTTGTAAAATACTATGCCTTATACAATGTTTCCTTTATGATGATTTTGTATGCTTTTCTTATCTTTCACCTTAAATCTTTGATAAGAGCATTTTAAAAATGAAATTGCTACCTGGCAGCATTACGCACTGCTGGCTGGCTGCCAGCGGAGACGAGAGCTGCGGAGGAGGAGAGGGGCTTGGGAAAGCCTCCCCGAGCAGCGCGGGGAGCTGGGCTGGGCGGCAGGTGGGATGCAGGAGGCTGAGGAAGGGGAGGGAGGAAGCCCAGTGGGACTGGGCTTTGCCTCCTGCAGCTAGGGATCCTCTCTGCACCCAGCCCAGCCAGTGCCATGCACACCCTGGGCACGGCAGGGACCCCCACCACTGCCTTGCATGTGTCCTGGTGTGGGGCACGCTGTGCTCTTGCAGGGGCGGGAGTTTTAGCAGGGGTTGGTGCCGGCCCTGTCCTAGCGATGCCCCTGGTTGCCGAACGTTTCCCTTTCTTTCCTCCCTGCTAAATTGCTTATTAGTCTGATTGACTGTCGCTGCGCGCTGGAGGCGGAGGGTGACGCAGCGGTGGGGTCGGTTTGTTTTTCCCTCAGAGCCATAAAGGCGAACCTTGGGGGGGGAGGGGGTGTTTCTATAGGGTGACCCAGTGTTGCTTGCGACTTTCCAGCACGTCCAAGTAATTGAAACGTTTTTGGATAGCTGTTGGTTGTGCCTGCTGAATGTGATTTATCAGGGGGAAGGCATCAGCACTGGGAATATCAGTAAATAGAACTGTCTGACATGGCAGGTCATTTTTATTTTAATATAGTAGATTTAATGAACTCTTGTCTTTATAATTCATGGTACTTGCTGAATGCATCCATTTCCCCTCCGTAATGACGTTAGTTACAGATCTGTCCTTCGTTAGAGGCTTTATTGCGGCTGGCAAACTTAACTCTCTCTGAGTTGCGGTGATACGTTCCCAAAGTGCAAAGGGTTATGTGATAAATGGGCGCCTTTTACATTCCATGCTGTCAGTACAAACGTAGCCAAAAACTTAGCCAAGTAGTTCGTGCATTATTAATTATTATTACTGAATCTGGTGAAAGGTCATTTGCAAAGGCCTGTGGTGTGTGTTCCCCCAGCTTAGTGGGAACACGCTGATCACCAGTGTGGCCATGGCACCTCTCTGGTAGCTTGTGCGTGTTGGAGGTGTTCGGGTGAGAGCCCACAGCAGACCCCAAATCTGCTGTCAAGTGACTTAATAGCATTTATGTCCAGCCTAACCCAATCTATCTCACCTTGCAGAGAAGAAAAAAAAATAATCCCGCATCAAAATTACTGCTTTTGGAACTGTCTTGTCTCTTTTGAGTAGGAACTGGAGACAACTAGACAAGCTTCAATGAAAGCGAATAAAGAAACATTACTTTCTGAACACAATCTTCTGTTACCAGTCACTTTTCAACAGACATTCAATCAAAATGCTAATAGCAAAGGCAACAAGGGAGCGAGGTTATTGTAATACTAATTGATAGGCTGCAGGGATGGGTTTTGATAAGTGCTGTTGAAGATATATTTTTGAAATATGATTCTCTTTAATTACAATGATACTAATAAAAAATGAACAAATGATTTAATGATAGTTTTCTAGGTAATGACTTGAAGATTTTTGTTCGAGTTATTTTCCAGAGGTTCTTTTAAACCAGAAATTATGAAAATCACCTTAAAAATAAAGCTGTAGTGGAAGGTAGTGACTTTATCTAGACTTGCATGGCTACTTTGCATCAAAATTAATACTGTCAGATCTGAAGCACTTGAATAAGAAATCCAGTCATTTATTTATACAATAGACTTTGCTGAAAGCCCGTAGTTGAAGCCCACATTGCATGTAGGAAAGCATTTAATATCTAATACTTATAATAATTAGGATCAATTATGCCAGCAAGGATTTTAAAATACATTTTGAGGGAGGGGAAGAATGGGCTGAGGGGTATTCACTAAGGTTTTACAGTGCATCGGGGTACCGAGTCTGATCGTATTAATAGAGATTATTGACATTTGGTGATGGGAAGCTCCAAACTCGGAGCTGCCTTCCCGGCGCAGCAGCTGATGCTCCCTGTGCCGCGGTGGGTGGGAGAGCCGTGCCAATGCCCCCAGCCGGCACCATCCCAACCAGAGCCTCTCCCGCTGGCCGCGGGGCTGCGTGGGCACAGCGTCCTGCTGCTCCGCTCCCTGCGAGACCGCAGCACAAAGAGAAAGGGCAGATCTGTCGCTGACGGACAGCCTCTGCTTCAGCTAATTTTTTATGAATTAATTGATAAGAAAACAAAGGGGGGGAGGTGTGTGTGTGGGGGGGTGTTTTGCTTTTGTTGATGTGGCTGGGGGCTCTTTCTGGGGCAGGGAAGGATGATCTCTCCTGCCTTTCAATTTGTCAAGCTCTCTCTCAAAGATCTGCCAGAGAAGAAAGGGTAATTAATAGGCTTGAAGTCATTTCCGATGTGTCAGTATTTCTGCCTTGCTTCCAAGTGATAATGTTCGCTGGCTCGAGGCCTCCCGGGAGCCTTCCATCTTATTAACTTGTCTAGGAGAAACAGTGAGTGGGGACAGCTTGGGCCAGTGGGTGACATGAAATAAGGATTTGTGGTGTAGTGAGCTGTAAACACGGGGCCCGGTTGAGTAAAAAGTGGCAAGAGGGGGGGAAAAAAATAAAAGATAAAGGAAGGAAAATATATTTAAAAAGCCACTGGTCACAAGTATGTATGATGGGGGGGGGGTGCACTTTATTTGGGGCAGTCTGTACCCGACCCATAGAGCTGGACCTGCTGCTGTGTCACCCGTGGCCAACTTTGGCACGTGCCCAACTCTGGTCCCAGTTCTGCCCGGGTCCCCCTGCCCGTGGCACCGATTGCCTGTGGTCCAGCGCACCGGTGCTGCCCTGGCTGCCGCTGCTGCCAAAAGACCCGGCTGTCGGACAGGCTGCAGCATTATTTTATTTTAACCAGAGGTAAACGCAGCCGTTTGGGGCTGTCTCATGGTTTTGGCCCCGTCCCGCAGAGCTGTTGTCCCTGCTGCTGGCAGCCTGCCGCCCAGGTGCCACGGGGCTGGCATGGCCGCGGGCAGGAGCAGCCCTCCCTGCGGCAGCCACCGCGCTGGCAGCGCCGCGGAGCAGCTGGCGGCCGGGGCTTTGCGGGAGTCGTGTGTGATTTTTTAGAGATGCTCAACTTGAGGCACTGAAAAGGGATGTGTTTTCAGCAGACCGAGGGCTAGGTCCTTCTCCTCATCACTTCGCTCCGCTTGCCAAGTTGGTTGGCAGTTTTCATAGCTTTTCTTAATTGTGTTTGAAAACTTAAGCGTTAAACTCAGGACGCTTACGTGTGAAGGCGCCTTCGTTCTCAGAACTGCAGGGATTCAATAATCTACATCCTGTACAGAGCCAGAGGGGCTGGGACACCTGCGGAGACACGCACAGCGCCATGATAGAGGTGTGCAGCAGCACCGGGAGTGAATCCCCGCTCCTGCCCTGGGTGAGTGTGATGCTGCGCCTCGCGGGCGGCTTCCCGAGGGAGGAAAGACCCTCTTGTTCCACGTATCCCAGAAGCTGCTCTTGGGAGCTGAAGCTCTGCATCCTGGATTTCCATCCTCCTTGGTGTATGTCTTTATATTCTCTGTCCCGTTGCTCAGCACAGGACCAGCCTCCCACTTCTTTCACCTCTGTGCTCTCAGCGTGCGGGACGTTGCACGTCACCTGCCCACGCCGGGAGGGGACAGGCCCCGCGCAGGTGGGCTTGACGCAGGGCAGTGCCTCATGCCGCTCGCCTTGTCCCGCAGCAGCCTTGGGCAGCAGAAGCAATATTAGAGGAGCAGCTGTGTGAGTGTAGTTGGCAGAATGATTTTTGGGTTTTGCCCTGACTCCCTGTTGTTATATAGCTTCTGCTACATATATATATATAGCAAAGGCTTGCTGTGGTGGGGGGTGCGCAGGAGAGGACAGATTTCTCATCGCTGTGTGCATTTGGTAACTACATCTGTCATCGCACGACTGTCAACACAAGATTTTGTTTAGTTGCTTTCCCCCTGCACAGTCCTGGTGAGGTTTTTGTTAATTGCAATTAGAACACATGAAAATAGAGATTATTTTTAAACTGTTTTCCTGATAGTCCTGTATGATGTAGCAAGGAGGCTGGGTGGGATCTCAGTTTTCCCTGAAATGGGCACCGTGCCTGGTACAGGGCCCAACTCCCCGAGGCATCCTTGCGTGAGAAGACGTTCAGACCCTGCTGGCGCAGCAGGGCACTGCCCAGGCAGGCCAAATCCAGGACTGTGGGCTCCATCAGGGCGAGATGTAACAAGGTCACGCGTGGGTCCGGGGTTTTGTATGTGCCGAGTTGCCCGCTTGCCTTTGACTTGAGTAAAAGCTGCAGAGCACCCAGGGAGAGAGGGCTGAGTGAGGCATAGCCCTAAGTTCGTCAGGATAAAACGAGGAGGAGATGTCTTGGAGCAATGTTCTGTGCGGTTGAGCTGATCCGTCTTGCGCAGTGTTGAGCATCACTGCTGTTGGAGCTCTGACCTTCATGACAGATGTGGGCTTACGTAAGGGTGATGCTATATCTACATATTTAACCTTCTTTGCTTTTCTTGTTTTGTTTTTAAATTCTCCTTCATAGCAAAAGCGCATGAGCAGTTTCATTAGCTATTAAAGGAAAACCCAATGGAGGCAGTGCTGGTCTCTGCCACATACAAGCTGTTCCTCAGAGATTGTTCCCTTTTTTATTTTTTAAAGTAGCAAACCTTGGTGTTTTGGGTCACTCGGAAGGAACAGGATGTCTTTCACATATTGACAGGTTTTTTTCTTCTCTTTTCTTTTCTGATCTCACTCCTGTTTGTCAAGCTCACTTTTCATTTTCCAGAGAAATGATTATGACTAAACATCTCTGACAACCTCTTTGCAAAGTGTGAGAAGGCTACAATGAAAAAAAAAAAAAAGGAGCCACCTCAAAGCTCTTCAGTGATTAAGCTACTTAACTGGCAAGTTTTTCTCTTCTACTGTGGAGTGTATTTCTGCACAATGGAGTTCCCCTTGCAAGCACTACTTAGGGAAGCACTAGTGTAATCTAATTAAATTTGTTTTAATATTCTGTGAAAATTAAAACTGAATCCTTCCTGTTGGAAAGAATGACCGTGCATGTATTAGTCCTCTATGTTTTGTTGTTGTTGTTAGCTTATTCAAATATTAACACTGCCTGCCTGCTCAAAATGATAGTTTGCATCCATTAATGGAGCTTAATTCTCAAATTAAATGACGAATGATATATAGGAATAGTTGAAAGTTGGTTGCTGGATATATATATATTTTTTTAATACTTATGTTACTTCCTGGAGGTAAATAAGGGGAGGGGATGCTGTGCAATATCATCACTGTGAAATTAAAATGAAGTCTCATTATTTGAGGATGGAATTCAGTGGCTGAAGGTTTACTCTTCATCTGAAGCTTCATTCTGAATTCTTCCAGCTAATTGCCTGCTGATTAGTTGAGAGACAGGCATTGCTAATGCTGGCCTTAAGCATCAAATTAGCCCCTGCAAAGTCTTAGGCACCGAGCAGGAGACTTCGGTGGGGCGCGGGGTGTTGTTGCCAGTGAGCAAAAGGACAGGGTGTCCCTCGCAGCCGCATCGGGAGCCCAGGCAGGATGACCCAGCCGCAGGGACAGGACGGAGCCACCCGGCAGAGCAAGCCCCTCCATTCTCTCGTGTTGCTGCCGTGTCCTGAGCTGCCGCCAGTCCCGGTCTCAGGGGTCCTGTGCGGTGTGGAGCCGTTCTGCTGGTTGCGAGGGGCTGGTGGCAGCCTTGCACACCCTGGCTGCCCGTTTGGTTAATTCTCTTTATATTTTTGCATTCATTTACATTATTTTTTTCTTTTTTTCTTTTTTTTTTTTCTGAGAGTTTTGAGTTCTTTCCAGTCAGAGGATCTAGGTAGCCAGAGTAGGTGTGTTTGGTGCACGTGTGGAAATGAAGAAAGTGCTGACCCCCAAATAACAGGTAACAGCAACTTCCCTGCATTTCCTGGTCAGACTTAATTCTTCTTTGGGGGAAAGTTTTCCGGAGAGGGGAAAAAAATGCAGAACTTAAGGTTGCAATTTATTTAAAAAACACCACCCAAACCTTTTATCCTTGCACTGAAGATGGAAAAATTACCAAAATGCTAGAAAACCTCCAAATATCTGAACGTTTTCTCCTTTCCCCAGCTGCCTTTCTGAACTTGATTTGAAACATGCTGAAAATATCTCTGTTCCTGATCTATTGAAAGTTTCCATTATTGACTAGCAGAAAGGCTGCTTTTGTGTGTGTCTCGCTTGTGGGCAAAAGATAATTTTAAAAAGCACCATGTTTATCTGGAGAGAGCAGCGTGGTGAGGCAGGAGCTGCAGGACAGCTGTGGTGATGGGTTGGAAACTCGCCCTGCACGGGGAGCGAGGATGGAGGATCTGCCACGAAACATGTTCCGAGAAACCCCGTGGAGCAGGCGTGGGGCTTGGCGAGGTCCTCGGGCAGGGCAGCAAGAGCCGGTGTGCCCCTTCCCCGCTGGGATCAGCCATTTCCAGCCTCCTGCTCCCTCCTCCTCCTCCTCCTCCTTGGGGAGCTGGGCCCTGATGAAGCTGTACCAGGCTGGAGGGACCCGTGAACAGCGCTCTGTAGCGATGGCAACTCGAGAAACAAGAGCAGTGGGGAGTATTTGGAAAGTGAGCACTTATTATTGAGAGTTTAAAGGGAAGGTGCTTAAAAACACCGAGAGGCTTGGCAGGGCAATTAGACTGGCTGCTCTCAGAGTAAATGTATGGTTCACAGAGCGTTCCAGCATGTTTGGCCTCTCGCTAGGAAAATACAGAATCGCTCAGTGAAGAGCCCATCAAGCCCGGGGCTGGGATGGTGCCGACGCCGGTGGGTTCTCTGCTGTGAAGCTCCTGTTTATACTCTTACCTTACCAGCCCCCCGTGCTGGTGGTCTGCCCGCTGCCGTCAGCCGGTCTCCTGGTGTGTCTGTAAACTGTCTCTGCTGCCTTTTGGTGGGGGAATCTCAGGGTTTTTTCAGCCAAAGACACAGTACAGATCAAAGCGTAAAACTTGTGCCCGTGTCTGGGGGCAGGGAGCATTGTTCTGTACCAGCTCTTGGGCTTGGTGTGCTGGGAGCTGGCTTCTGAGCTCAGCCTGGCTGGTGGCTTCCAGGTGTTTTTGTGGCCCACCTGTGCAGGAGCCAGGAGTTCCTGGTGGCAGAGTTCAGGCGTTCTGAAGTCAATATGCAGCCAGTTAATGAGTTGCTGTGTGATGCCTCATGCCAAGTCCTTCGTGCCCTCTTTGCTGAGCTGCATCGGCCAGCTAAAGGGGAGCTTGTGCGAGGGGCTGGCATCAGTGTTGCTCCTGGTTCATTCAGTGCCTGTGGCAAACCTCAGCTGCGCCTCGCTCCATGACTGATAGTGATGTGCTCACCTTTTGTCAACTGCTCCTCAGAGGGTTTTAACAGCGCGCAGGGGCCAGGCTGTGCTGAATGAGGAGAAGCACTGTGATGCTCAGGTGGAAGAGGTGATCTCCATTGAAAGCAAGGGACCATTGGCCTTTGCTTTTCATCTTCCAAAATGGTGCTGTGAAGCTGGTGCCAGCATGGGATGCTAGAGTGATGGCCAAGAGACCGAAGACCACTTTTCATCTTCCCCAGATGGAGCACAGCCAGGCGGGGAGCCTCCAGCAACATCCCACTTTGCCACGACCTGCCCTCCCTGCAAAGGAGAGGGTGACTGGGCGGTGAGGGACCCGTGTGCTGCCATTAGACAGCCTCCCTGCCCACTCCGGCTTCTGGCGAGGCCACCGCTGCCTTCCCTGGGTGTGACGTGTGACACCCGTGTAAAACCCGGCTTCCCTTGCACCAGCTGCCAGCCAGCATCGGGATGGTAACTGTTTCCCATTGCTGGTGGATCTGGCCAGGTTCAGGCTGGTGATGGTGAAACGTTCCCTTCCCTAGCAAGGGAGCCACTGCTGCCGGCTGTGCCGGGTGGGTGCGTTCCTGCAGCCTCACCGAGCGCCGGGATTGACGAGGCTGGGGGCGGCTCATGGGATTAGGTGGGATCTGGCTGGATGGAGATAGCATCAGCTGGGCTTGGTAGGTGCTGAAATAATCAGAACAATCGATAACTTTGCTTTATGCTGGTTCCCTCGGCCGCGCAGCCCACTGAAGGAGGTGCTTTTGCAGCTTGCCTGGGGTGCACCTGGCTGGAGCGGGAGCTGTGCCAAAACCACCGCCGCGGCTGCATTGCAGCCAAGTCCTGCGCTCTCTGGCAAAGGGTGAAGCGTGCTGGGACGTGGTGTCAGGCAGGTGTCAGCCTCACCCAGCTGAAACAGTAGTGGCATCATGGAGTGGATCAAAACATTCAGTCTTTAAAATCATATGTTCGATGTGTCATATCACAAGAGCTTTATATTCTTGGCGATAACAATCGGCACCACATTATCTGTGGTTTCTCGCTTGTATGTTTCTTACAAGCTGATAAACTTTGAGCTGGAAGAGACTGGAGCGTGCGTCATTGTTAATGTCTTGATCAGGGCTGGACTGGCCTGTCTGGGGGTTGATAACAGAGCCCAGGAACTGCTGTTCCAGGTGATGCTCAGCACCTCTGGTCCAGGTCCTCCCTCTGACAGTGGTGGGCTCAGGTGCTTTGGTGGCCCTGCCCTTACTCCACAGCCAGGTAGCCCGTGTGGCCAATGGAAGCAAATAGCGATGAGCGTCAGTGTTTCAGAAGGGATGGATGCTTCACTTCACTTGGCATTTTAATCTCTTCCAGCCCTAGGTTGGACTAAGCACTTTCTTGGTGTGTGGTGATTTATTTTGTTAAAAACCAAGGCATTATTCATAATTATGCAGTTTTATGAGAGTATATGTGGCAGTATTCTTCCCGTAGTAGGCTGTGGAGCTGGCATAATATTTAAATAAGAGCCCTGGGGAAAGGACACGCTTGCATTCAGAGCGGGGCTCGGCGCAGTTGCAGGCTCAGCCTATTGAACTGGTGTATAATTACCTCTATTCAGCACTGCCGCTCCGGTTATCAGCCGGCCGTCAGGGGGAAGGCCAGCGTTTTAAAATGACATAGATTGTTAGAGAACATCAAACTTTTTTAATACAGTTAATGATCCTCAGCTATAAATAGTCTGTTCCCGTTGACTGGCAATAAGGCTTTTGTACAGTGCCTCGCAGAGCTGCAAGTCTTTCCTTAGTTTGTTGGGTTTTCTTTTTTTCCCTCCGTATATACTGTAGGTCCTTTCATCCTGAGAGCTTTGCGCATCACAGCCCTCGCTCTCTGGGTCGGGAAGGGAAGGTCCCGCGGAGCAGGGGCTTGCCCAGGGAGGTGAGTGGATCAACAAGGTGGGGACTGGCAGCTCCATCCTCTGGTCCCTCTGCTCCCGTCTCCCCCAGGGATGGGGACAGGCTCCTCTGGGGCTCCCCACCTCTCCCGTGCCATGGTCTTCTGGGAGCGGCCAGCCCTTACTTCGTTAGTGAGACAGGCAGCTTCGTGTGCACTGCACCCCAAGAACTCCTGGTTGTCTCTCAGGTTGGCACATGGCTGTGGGCTCACGGGGAGCGTCTGCAGAAGGGGCTTTCTGGGCCTGGTGGCCACATGCTGCTGGGGCTCCAAGAGCTGGAAGCAATGAGCACTCAGTCCAAAGAAGCCCTTGTCCTGGCAGTGCCCTGCTCTGACACAGCAAATCCTTGAGCAAGTGTAAATCTGCGGAGGGGACTTGTCTGCGTGAAACCTGGCCTGTGCATTTCTCTGTGTTTTAGCTGCATCGTGAGCGGTTGCTGCTCCCCGTGGGTGCCTGCAGACCTCCGTACATTGCTTCACCCTTTACAAAATGTGACTTGAACTAGCTGAGAAGCCCAGGAGCAGCACTTAAAAGCTCAGAGTGCTGCAGATGTGCTGAGCCGGTTGCTGGAAACAGCGTGTGCGAGTCAGACGGGGTGTCAGGCTGAGCCACTGCGGTGGTTTCTGTCCTCAGCACTAGTTGAGCATCCCAGTAAATAACGCCCACGAAAAAGCGCTAAGACCCTGAACTGACTCCCCAGCTTCCACAGCAGCGATTAAATGGTGCGTTTCCCATCACCCAGAAGTTGCAGTGAGATTCTGCCACAGCTTTGTTCTCGAGTGCCTGCAGACACAATAGGAAAAGGTCATCGCATAAACACCGCTTCTCCAAAGGCAATTTCTTTGTCTGTTTTGAAAGCCGGGAAGCAAAGGGTATTCTAATCCGAACTGCTCTGCCTTCATGACAGTACCGGGAGTGCCCCCCCACCCACCCACCACCAGCCCTGGTTTTGGGCACAGCGTCCAGGCCAGCAGTGCTGCTGGTGCCGGAGGGGCACGCTGCCGTTCAGGCACGCTGCGTCCGTGGCCCTCGGGCTCTGCAGGGACCCTGGGCTTGTCGCACTGTGGGTGAGCAGGGAGGCTGCTGGGCTGGGCAGGAACGGGCAGGGGGGTGCAGCAGCCAGCAGCTTGGGGTCTGGGCCGGTAGCACCCAGGCTGTGAAAGCACCTCAGGGAACGCTCTGGAGTGTATAATTACTTCACCTTTTCCTTTGCCTCTGACTGCTGTTTGTGGCACTTTTGTTTTTAAGCATGAAGATTTCAGTGTTTTCCCCAACGGTTTGAACAAAGGTTGAGCATGTGGGGAAATCCATAAAACAATGTCACCAAAAATGCAAGGAGGAGAAGAAAGCTTTTAATAAAGCACTGCTGGGCGTATGCACCTGGGATCTGGGCTGGGATGAATTTGAACAGGAGGGAGGCTGCTGGAGAAGGTCATCTCTGAAGGTGGCAGATGAAAAAGCAGCATGGCTTGCTCTTCTCGGGGGAGCTCTGGCAGAAACCCATCGGTCCGTAGGTGTTCAGCTGGTCCGTCCTCCAGCACGATTCCCCAGCATCCCAGGGCTCAGCAGAGCAGCCGTCCTGGGGAAGGGGCTTGCACTCGAATCAGGGTGGGGGGAGATGGAGGGGAGCAAACTTGGAGGGAACTGTCACAGCAGGGAGTGACTTGGCTGTAGCTGCCCTGAGCGGGCTGCCAGGGGAGGTGGGGAGACAGCATTAAGGCGCTCGGTGGTGGCAGTATCGTGGTTATTTGAGGTCCGAGGCTCAGCAAAGAAAGTATGTCTTTTTTGCCTCATCCATCTATGCGTGGTCTCGAAAAGCAGCTGCAGAGGAAGGAAAGCATCCACTGTATCTGAGGAATGCTAGAAAGCATACCAGAATTATAGATGTGATTATTAACAAAGGGCTCTGGATTTTGCGCCTGTCTGAGTCTTGTTTTCCTTTTCCATTACCAGCAGATCCATTTTATAGAGCTGTTCAGCTCTGTGTGGTCCCTATTAAAAGTTTTGTTTCCCAGGGTGATGCTGCTCCTTTGTTGCGTTTGCTTCTTGAACACTTTATACTATCAAACAGCAAAACTGCTTTTATTGATGTGGCAGAGAACAATGGGATCTTTCCAACAGGGCTCCCAAAATACGCGCTTGGCTTTTTTTTTTTTTTTTTCATGCTTGGCTTCCAACAGTGGAAAAAAATGATTAAGATATGTTAGGTTTACTCTGGTCATTTCAATGGGAGATTGGTAATATCAACAAACGATTCCGGTAAATGGATTAGCTCCTCTGCTCCAGCCCGGCTGAGGCGATGGGTACCAGCCCTGTCCATGCGCTTTCCGACAGCTGGAAAAGCAAATGCGGCCGCGATCTCATGGTGCAGAGCGGGTTCAGCAGAGGTGCCGGTGCTGGGCCGGTGTCAGGTCACTGGGATGTGATTGCGGGCACACAGGACATGTGCGGCTGCTGCTCACACAGCGCCTGCACCCGCCGGCGCCTGGAGCCTCACGCTTGGTTCCTCCGAGGTGCAATTCCCTGTCTGTGCGTGGACAGGGAGCACGGGAGGCAAGAGAGAGAGCAGGCAGAGACATAAAACCAGTTTTGCTCTGTGTGTGAACTGAGCTTCCCTTAGCATCTTGGAACTGGCTTCGGGTTTTCTGTGTGAACAGATGGCAGGGTGTGTCTGCCATATAAAAGTATGTGCCATATTAAAAATTTGTGTGTGTATATATATATATTTAATAGCTGCTGTCAGCCTTTGCCCCTGGACATATGTAAAATCTGATGACTCCTGACTCTCTGGAACTACTATTGTAAAGACAAAGCTGATTGCCCCGTTTCCGAAGAGGAGCATGGAGCTGCCAATGGATGCTGGGGCTGGGAGTGACTGTGGTGTTAATGAGGAGACGCTGCGATGGCCACCAGCACTGCGTGGCTGGGACCCTGCGCTGCATTAGGTAACGCTTATTAAGAGACCCTCCTTGCAAGACGTTACTACCCCGAACAGCAGCAGGAGGGATGAGAAGTGGGCCCGGTGCGCAGCGAGCTTGCAGAAATACCTGCCAGCCGAGCAGGGACAGGGGCAGGGAGCGTGCGCTCTTCTGAAGACCCCTTTGGGGTGTGCAGGAAGGGTCCTGCGAGGCCAGGGGACAGCTGGAGGGGCTGGAAGGGTCCAGGGGCTGCTCGCCAGGGTCGGGGTCCCCACAGGGAGGTGGGCACAGTGCTGGCAAAGGCATCACATCCACAAGTTTTGATGGGTATAAAGACTCACGCAGTGCTCTGCCTCTGGTTAAGGAAGCCCAAGAGGGGTCTCAGGCGCATGCAGCATCAGATGCTTCTAGAAGCATCCTTTGGTTTGTAATGGTCTTAAAAAAACCAAAGGAACAAAACCAACAAAACCCCCCAAATGAAGTGGTGTTCAGGCTGCATTGGCTTGGCAGATGAGTACGTTTTCCAGCCTCAGGGAACATACAGGGGTTTAATTCTGTGAGTGCATGTGCTGTGTAATATTTTTATTAATTTGTCGGTTCTTTTGGAGGGCCTTATTACATGACTTTTGTTTTCTTTCAGATGTAGGGTGCTTGTTACAGCCCTTTGCTCGCCTACCTTCTGCTTCTAAACTGTGCGTTTCCACAGCAGATTGCATCTGGCTTACTGGGAAAGTCAAGAGTCTGTATATGGTGATTGAAGATTTCTTCTTTATATAGCGTCTTTAAAAAAAAAAGTGTAATGCCACTGAAATCAAAGCCTGGCTTTCTGCAATAAAGGGCCCTTTCAGAGGAGTCTGTCTCCCTTTGAAACAGGCATTGCCGGGGAAAAAAGGAAAGGGGAAAAATAAGGTTGCCGGTGCTCAGAGGAGTAAACAGGTGAGCATTGTTCATGTGAGTCCCGAGGAGCAGCCCTGCCTGCTCCGCAGCCGCTGCTCACACTGCTGGTTCAGCTGTATTTGCGTGCGCCTGGGCTCTGGGCAGCCGGTGGCCCCGCAGAGCTGCCGCTGCTTCTGTGCTTTCGGCGCGGCGGAGCGGTGCATCGGCACTCGGTGTGCTCGGGAAGGCAAGCCACCCTCTGCATCGCCGCCCAGCACTTCCATATACATTTAAGGTGCCTTTGGGACGAGTCCCTATCAGTTTAATCTGCAGGCGATTCTCAGGTTGTCAAGTAAAAGCTGATACGCGTTTCTAAATGGCGTTAATGTAATTGATGAGGGCTTTTCCCCCATTTACCAACTCTAAATATATATGTAGGAAAGTGATTATCTTAATGCAATTCATCATTTGCTTGAAGTGCATGCTAAACCTGAACCTGCTTACTCTGATAAGTATTTATGTACTGAAGGAATTGATGTTATCTCTCTTTGCCTGTGGTCTTGAACAAAAAGGCAGACCTCAAGCTTATATTAAAAAAGGGCAATTTCCCCCATCTCCTCTATTTCTTCTGATCAGGGCTTTCCTGGGCATGGCACACAAGAGGGATTTGAACTTTCTTCTGGTTTTTAACCCATGCACAGAGGAGGAAAGCCTGGGTATTTCAGCATTTGCAGGGATGTTTGAGGCTGCATCTTGCACCCCTCAGCCAGACTGCAGCGCGCTGACCTCTCCTTGGTGGTGGGAGCTGGTTTCCAGGAATAGCTGAGCAAATACTTTGCTCTTTACATGTGTATCCAGAGGAACAAATGGTGCATATATTCAAAGCATCTGTCATAGCCAGACACTCTTTCTCACAGTAGTATATGTTGTTTGCTTAGGCAAATACTGATACGGTGCATGAGCAGCAGGGATGGAGTCCTAGCCAAGGGTATTAATAATGTCCAGGAATGTAGTGTGTTGCCTGAAGCTCTAGCCTGGAGGGGTCATACTGCACAGCTCAAAGTATTGTTTTAACCTAAGGCTAAGCTTCTCATTTTTGCTGGTATTTCCCTTGACCCTAATCAGTATTTATTTCAATTCCTTGAATAGTTTTTTGTTGTTTGGTGCCTAATTCTTTATTCCTTTCCGCTATGATGTATAGAGTCAGCAGGGCAACAGGGAGTCCACGCTGTCCTTCCCAGCCAGGGCTGGCAGCGCTCTGGGATGCAGCCAGGGTGGGTAAAACATCCGTGCAGGCTGCAGACCTGTAAGAAAGTGTGTCACCGAGTATTTAATCTGTTTTCACGTGCAATAGCATTTGACCTGGAAGTGAGATGCAAATAGAACAGGTAAACCACAGCTGTGAAAAAGCAGATTAATGTAGACTTGGGACTTTTCTGCAGTGAGGGTCCCTTCGCGAGGCATAGCCTGTAGAAACATGCCCTCGCACACTCGTTCACGTGAGCTTTGTGTTGGAGCACTGAGCTGTGCCAGGCTGTGGTGTTGGGGCTCCACCAAGCTCACGTTGGCTCTCCTGTCCCCCACCAGTGCAAGACCAGTGGGGAGGGGGATGCCTTGGCCGGCGCGCAGCCCTGTCTGAGTGCTCTGCCCAGGGTCTGCAGCGGCAGCTGCCAGCAGCATCACCATAGCCTGCGTTGGAAGCATGCCCGTGGTAACGCGTGGCCTTTCACCTTCCCATTTATCTTAGCTGCTGCTTGTGTGTTAATGAGGAGAGACGCCTACATGTTCACAGGAAAGTGTCCTTCGCGTTGCGTTGCATCCCTGTAGTTTCGGGGGGAGGACTTTGTAACCTCAGCTGGCAGCCACTCAGCCCGGGAGCGGCATGTGTTTTGGGGGGGCACCCGCCCTGCACGGTGGGTCTGTCCCCCCCGCAGTCCTGAGCTGTCACACCACCGCTGCAGTAACCAGGTAGGCAGGAGTCACCTTGAGCGCAGCCTCTCAGCTGCTTGAAAAATTTCCCCCTGCGAAGTCAATTCTGTAGACACGTCATTTCTCTCGGGGTGCCTCTGGCAGCTGCTGCGCCCCTGAACTCTCTGGAGGTGGTAATTAAATTTTGGAGGCAGGAACAAGGAGAAGGTTCAGGGTTTGGCTGGTGCGTTGGAGAGGAGTAGTGGTGGTGGCAGGTTTTGGCTTCAGTCCTTTGCCACGGAGCTGTGTCGCACTTTTCCTCCACTTGCTCAAATCGAGTAGAAATCCCTGTCTTTTTGCAAATGGCTTTTTTTTGTCTGGAGGGACCCGTCGGCTCTGAGGACCCTGGGGCTGAGTGGGGCTGCCAGGCTCGGCAGGCGCTGGCTTACCAGGGCAGTGATGAACCTTGGCCCTGGCACCAGGTACATCCACGTGGGGGGACACTGATTTACTGGTGGCTTATGGGGTGAAGGAGCCTGAAATCAGAGCGTTGCTGACATGTGGCGCAAATGGGCCTTGGTGGGGGCAAGCTGGGGTATGCCCTCCCAGCCTCCCCACAAGGCACCAGCAAATTCCCCCGCTGTGGGTGGGCCACCCAGTGTCCTTCCTCCACCCGACCCTGGGGAGCCCTTCCCACCGCAGCTGGAGCACAGGCTGGCATGTTGGGAAGGGCTCTCCTCACTCGGGGCCACCCCAGGGACCCCTAGGGGCACCTCCTCGGTGGGCACGGCTGGGAGGAAGAGGAGGAAGAGGAGCTGCTGTGCGTGCCTCTAGGGACTGGGGGCTCCTGCATGCTGTTGAGGGTGCTCTGCCCCGGTGCTGTGCAGAGCCCACCAGCAGGGTTTCGGGGCAGGGAGGGTGCAAGGGGGGGAGGTCTCCACCTGCAGGAGCTCTGCCTTCAGCTCCGTTTCACAGGGCTGGGGAGGGGGGTGACAGCATCTTCCTCTCTCAGAGATGCGCAGAAGGTGGCAGGGCTCCAGTGTGTCCCGCTGGCACGTGGGGTGGGTGGGAGTGCAGAGCCCTGTGCAGGGTCACAGCAAGTGCCCAGCACTGTGGGTGCTCCGGTTTCCTCCTCTTTCACCACAAGCCAAGCTCCTGCTGCACTGACACGGAAGCCGCCCCATTCCTTGTGCTGTTACAGGTCTCTGGCTTTGCCAGCCGCATCCCCAAAATACAAAGGCACGTCACAGTTTGATGCTCTACTTTTGCAAAGTTGATAAATACTAAAAACTTCTGGTGGCCAGTCAGTGGTTCTTGGGAAGGGAGTGAGCTCTTCTGGGCTCTTGGTCACCGAAGGAACAACTCTGGGGAAGTGTACTTCCATTTTTTTAATAATCTATTTCTATAATTGAAGGATTTCAAATTTCTTTTGTAAGAGTCCATGCTTAAACATAGAGGCAAATACAACCAATAATGTGTACTTGAAGTTTAATGCAAGCTAATTCATTTTGGCACAGTCCCAGATATGCTGATTAAATGGCCTGTGAAGTGCTACAATATCTTGATAATGTACATTCTACATTTGATTATATAATCAATTGTGTTGCACCTAATAAAATTTAAATTTAGTGAAAAAGCTGAGAGCAGATTGTATCAGGTGCAGAGTGGGTCTCGGGCAGCTTTAAAGAAATTTCAGCAAGTGTACGGTGTGAAGGAGCATGCGTATGTGTATCTTCAAAATACCCGTCTGTAGTAAACCAGAGACTTGGTAAAACGTTCATCTTAATTTAGGGATTTGTATTAATTATTTAACATTTACAATTACGTAAAATACTAATTGAATTATTTTCTATTTACAATTATTTAAATTATTAATTTAATTATTTTAGGTTTCCAGTTATTCAAATTATTAATTTAATTATTTAAGATAAAAGACTGTGTCCAGAGCTCCTAGCCTCGCTGAAATTCCGGGGGTTGTGTGGCCACCCTGGGGGCTGTCCGTGAAGTCGGGGCACGGTGCGGTTCGTGCACGCGTGTGTCAGCCCCCACCTCTCCCGACTCCTCGGGCTGGAGCCTGGAGAGCAGCGGGCAGGGCTGGGTCCCTGCGTGCAGCATCACTCCCTTGCTTTGCTGCTGGCAAATTTCGTGATGTTTTCTATCCGTCGGTGACCTTGCACCACGTTTTTAAAACAGCTCGGATATTCTTGGCATTGGTTCTGTGGCGGCTTTAGACGGGATGTTCTGCCCCTCGGCCAGACCCAGCGCCCGGCACCGCGTGTTTGCAATGTTCTGCACCATCAGTGGGAGCGACCGGTGAGCGAGGGCAGAGCCACCCTTCACGGCACTTCCCTGCTCGGGGAACGGCGTGCGCGGCCCTGGGGAGGACAGCGTGGCCCCTCCAGCTCCTGCACCGTCTGCGGCATTTTCACTCCTGGTTGCAGCTGCAAGCTCTCTGCTGGCAGAGTCAGCCTGGGGTGCTGGCTCGCCCGCCTGGGGTGATTACTTGGCGTTGGGGGGGGCAGGGCTGTCCCCCCCACCCCGACCAGGCACCAGGGAGCAGCCACCATCGTCTGGCAAACACTCCTCATTCCGTTGCGGGAAGGTTGGCGCTTTCTGGGTGACTAGCTGTGGCAGGTTAGGGGGAATTTGGCCTGGATTTTATGGCCCTTTGGTAGGAGGCGGTTGATGGGAAACAAATGTGTTATGGCCCCAGACAAGCTGTTGCTACATTTTTTGTTTCATTTTAAAGCAGCACTATCAACCAGTTGGAATATAGGCCCGGAGTATCGCGGGGAGTAATCTAATTAGTATGAAGTCAATTCACTAGTTCCTTTTGTATCTCGTGATTAAATAAGTGGGAAAATGGCTTGAAAATTAGGTGCTAGAACAACCCAATTACATTTCTGTAGCTTTTTGTATTCAATTTCATAAACAATTTTGCTCTTCGCTAGTTAATCAGTGAATGCCTTTTTCCAGTTTGAAAAGCACTTTTGAAATTATAATGCAATTAAATTGTGTGTGGATGTTCTGGCATAGCGAGTGTGAAAGCTGGGGGCCTGGCAGCCAGCCATGTTGTACCTTGACAGTAATGAGTTCCTGAGCTGGCAGCTTGCTGGTGTCATTCATAATATTGTCCATGCTGGGTTACTGTAAAGCGCAGCCACCTCAACTACTTTCCAGCCGGTGTCACCAGGATCCGGGTGCCAGATCCACTGGCTCTCTTTGCGCCGGGGATGATTCCCTGGGAGTGGCACAGACCCGGCTGCAGGACCTGCTTGGAGCTCGCTGAGCAGATTGAGACGCGTGCAAGCGCACGGTGGAGTTTTTTGCAAAGTCCCAGAGAGCTGCGTGCTTGCCTTGAGCTTTCTTCTTTTCCCTGGGTGAGCCTATGAAGGGTTGGTAGGACAGGAGGAGGCAAGGGAGGCAAGTCAGAAGATGTCTCAGTGTCCTGTCCTTCTCCAAGTCGGGGTAGATCTGCCCTTGGTCTCGCTGCAGCCTCGCTACCTGACAGCTCCTGGCTCGGGGAAGCAGTCAGTCCGAGCAGCATCCTCTCACCGGGCTTGTTGTCCGCAGCTGAGCTCGCCCCAAGCTCCCACGTGGGCTCCGAAGCTGCTGTTTTTCTCACCAGCCCCAAAACCAGTAAGGGCTGGAGTGTTGTTCAGGCTCCTCTCTTCACAGCCAAAACGCTGTTGATCCATGCAGCATGTGCATCGCGTGCGGTGCCAAGTGGCATCTCATCGGATGCCAGCTGCAAACGACTTCCAGAGGCCCACTGGCTCTTTGAGGCCACCGGGCTGTGAAGACCGCTGCCCACTATGTGCTTCTGTGGCCTCTCTCCGTGGGCCTTTTAAGGTCTGAGTTTTTCAAAGCACGCTTTTTATTCTTGGTGGGTATTTGTCTTGTATGCAGCCCATTCGTGGCGAGCAGGAGCTCAGCTCAGCCTCCCGGGGAAGGGCGACCAGTCTGTGTGATCGCCACCTCCTGTGATTTACAGCCGAGCACCACAAAGGGAAAGGCAGAAAGCTGTGTTAAGAGAAAAAGAAATAATGTTAGAAATAATGACTTGCTTGGCAGGTTTTAACAAGTTCAGTAATGGTATTAGGTGCCCTTGGCTCAAGATAGTAACCTCCTCTTAAATGATCATTACCTGGCTAATAAAGACCTCAGAGCAGGTCATTACAGCTTAATTTAGACGTAGCATCCTGTTTGGTCTGCGCAGCATTGCCATCTTTCAAGCTGTTGAATCTATGGCCTGAACACCGTGGTTGGCACCTGGGGTTTGCTGGGGTTTTGCCTCTCCTGGCGGCTTGGTGGGGGGCTGAGCATCCCCTCAGTCCTGATGACCCTTCAGCTCGGCTGCTTGGGGGGGGGGGGGGGGGCCACGGGCAGGGGAGGGGACAAGGGGCTTCTCCAGCTCATCACATCAATTCTGCGGCAGCTCCTGGTTTTCATGAGCCTTGCTTCAAGGAGAGGCAGGAAAGAGTGATGGGAACAGATGACCCCATTTGGGAAAGCTTTTAAAGACGTGTTTAATTTCACATCTTTTTTCAAATCAATGGGCTTGAAACAATGGCTGCAGGGCTTTCCCCTGTTGCCATGTTGTTTCAGAGAATCTGTGGCTTTCAAAGTCTTTTAGGTAGTGTTTGCCCAGGCATCCCCTTGATGTGGGGACGCTCCCCTGGCCATGGCAGGACACACCAGGCGCACGCACGTTTCCCTTCCCACCAGCTCCCTCGGGAAGAGGAGCTGGTTTCAGAGCCAGGTAGGAAGGTGTGCAGGAGCAGGGGTCCGGCCCTGCCACCCACTGTGCCAACCCAGCAAAGCTCACTCGCGGATGAGCCATCGTGCTTCCCTAACCCCAACAGCAGCATGTTCCAAATGCAAGTAATTATAATAACCAGCCCCCACCCGCTAGTAATATTTTGAAGACATCTCTTTGATAAGCCCATCTTTTCAGCTAATTTCCTATTTCTGCTGAAAGCAGAGCATCTTTCCTCCTAGTTTTGTAAATCCGTTGTTAAAATGAAGAAAAGGAAATGGAAAAAAGGATCCCCCAAACAACAAACCCGTAACACCAGGCTCAGTGCTGCACCGCCTTTGTCAGCCCTGGATAGAATTATGCATCATGAATAAAACCTGCTGTCAACATGCATTGGTTTCAAAACATTAGAGCATATGGTATGTGATTATCTGTATTGTCAAATGCAATAAAGTGAATTTGGATATAATAAAAAATGTAATATTTTAGAAATTTGGTAATAAACTGTGGAAGAATTGACAGGCAGAGAGTATTTGACGCCTGTAGGCAAACAGATAAAGATGGCAGGACTTTGTGCTCGGCGGGCAGCAGCTAGTGCAGTCGCATTAGGAGCAGCTTGCTTCTCTGATGAGGAAGCCTAACCGGGGAGCTGGCACCGGGGAGCGACAGCCTTCACTCCTGCCCCTGCTGCCGACACCTGCCTTCTCGCTGCTGCTCCGCTTGTCCTTGTCCTCTGTAGGCAGGGGCAGGGGGCCCTGGTCTGCACCCTTTGGCTGCAGGAGAGGTGGCCGGTGGTCTCGGAGTGGCGATGGCAGCTCCCTGGGCTCGCCTCGTGGCACGGTGAGGGGCTGCATTGCGCTCGTTTGGGGGATGGAGATCAGCATCCAGGTTGGCCCTGGCTCTGCATGCTGCCAGCCCCACTAGTGGACAGGCAGGAGTGTTGGCTTGAAGCATGAGGTTTCTATTCTGGTTGTTAGGCAGATTAATTGGATTTTACAAGTATTTGGGGTTTTCTTTGATACCAGAAAGAAATCTGTTAGATTATGCCGTGCGCCTCCCACCCAGCTGCACTTCCATCCATTTTGTACCACTGACTCGTTAAGAGAGCTGGGAAATCCGTACCTGAGCTGAAAGGAGCAGTGGAAAGCTGTGAGGAGCAAGAGTGCATCTGCTCCCAGGTGCTCCCAGAGATCACTTTCTCCTTCAGCATCTCACATTTCAGCCCGATGCTTTAATTCTGAGCTGCTGACAAAAACGCGCCTGCTGAGACACGATGTCTGCAAGGGAGAGAAGCTGGGTCGGGAGCAAACCTGGGGGCTTCCTGTGCAGAAAATTCAGATGCAAAAAATGCCGATGTAAGTGTACCACACGTACATGCAATCTTTCTTAGGTCACCGCTAATGCTTCTAAATGATCTGTGAATGCATTAATGGTTTCTGTTAATTAACAATATGATAAAACTGGCATTTAGTAAGTTGGTGTGTAGTATGCATTTCAGTCATTATGTACTCAGCGCTTTGGTTTGATTTCAGAATGTTAATAGGTTAACATTTTAATATAGATTTGTTGTTATGAAAAATGTCTTACAGAAAGCGCAGGTCCCGGTTACGTTTGCGTGGGGTTCCCCTCCCGCAGCCTGGCACCAGTGCCACCATGAGGGCTTCAGCCAGGACCCCTGGCAGGGCAGGCACGCATGCCCCCACCTGGAGAGCTTCTGTCAGAGTGGGGCCTTTGAGAGAGGGACGAGTCCCTGTCGCCCTCGTCCTCCCATCAGGGAGAATCATTCCCCAAAACCAGCCTGGGTGGCTCTGCCTGTTCCGAGGGGCAGGCTGCTGTGTGGCACGGCGGCTGTGCTGCCCAAGGTGCCTTTTTGTTGTGGTTGCTGTTGAGCAGCTCTCTCTGCAAATGCCGTGCGGTCGTGGGAGGACGGAGCAAGGAGCCTCGGCCTTGCAGCTTTTCAGAACAAAAGCAAAGGAGTCTCTCGCTGGTGCCCTTTATCCAGCTGCGCAGCTGGCCTCGGCTCTTTGCTCTCCTGCGGCGCGGGTATTGAAACGCTAGCACCTTGTATGGAGGTTTTGATCTAAGGCAGTTGTCTGCTGATTTAATTTTGAGAATTTACTCTCATGTCATGGAGTATATATTGACACTTTAAATACCTGCCCTTGTCTGCCAGGAGAACCTGACTATTTTCCATACCCAACCCGAGGTGCAGGTGAGCACCAAATGGATGTGTAGGCTGCTCTGTGTTGATGGGCGACGTTCACCAGAGCACTGCTAGGCAGCACACTTTATAGGTCAATGAGGGTGATGTTTTCTATGCTAGACCAGAGGTGTTAACCTGCTCTTTCTCCTTCCCCCTCCTGGTGCATCCCTCTCCTGGCCTGGCTGCCGTGAGGGTGGGTTGGGATCTGGTTCTCCCTGGAGCAGGAGGTGTCTTCAGGTGGTACCTTCAGGTGCGGCCATCGCTTTTCCCGGCAAACCCTTTCTTGAAGCTAAGGAGGTAAAATCTGAGACATGTGCGCCTCAGACTAAGGCTGTATTCTGTGAATCGGGAGAGAGTTGCTTCTCTGGAAACCAAACCCTCTCCTTCTGTGTGCCTGCAGCACAGGAAATTGGAATAAGAGGAAATAGCAGGTTAGAATCGGCAGCTTTTATCCAAGAGGGTTTTGAGCTTTAACGAGCTGAGTTGCAGTATGTCAGATGAAAACTTTGAGGAAGGGACTAGAAAGCGGAGGGGGAGGAAACGTGGGACCTGGACCACAAGGAAGATTTAAGTGATTTCTCCAAAGACACAACATAAGAAGGTAGCGAAGTCGGGGCTGAGTTTTCAGGTCCTGGCTGTTGGGTTCTGGTGCTAACAAACAGATGGTTTTTCCCAGAGGCAGGATGAAACCCACAGGTCTCTGTTTCCCAGACTCTCAGGATAATGACTTGAATTACCTTCGCAGACAGCAAGAAGTTAGAAACATACATGGTTTGCTGTCTGAGCAATTAAAATGTCCCAGCCGCTCCGCTTGGTTCATGCTGTTTGTCTGTAAAGACGAGACCCAGTGATGGTGATTACAAGACTTGGTTTCATGCCCCCCTCTCTGCCCCTTCTCTGCATGTTTATTATATTTCTATTTTTTTATAAGGTGGCTTGGCAGTCTGGGATGCGTGGTAGCTTACTAAGTAACTTTTTCCCCTCTGATTACAAGGGATGTGTGAATAAAGTAGAATGGTATTGATTCACACCAATCTATGCATCGACTGTGTGGGAGCCACTTGCAATTCCCAGCAGCACCAGAAAGCTTTGCAACAGGGAGAAATATGACCAGGCAAGTTGAGAAAATAAATTAAACTAGTGTCAACTTTTCTTATTTCTTCCTTCATAATTAATGGATGGAATGGGGCTCGTTTATCAAGAAGAGGAAAAATTAATTGACACGGGCTTTAATGTTATTATACCTGGCTTGTCTGGTCACATTTCTTAATTTTTAAATTATTTTTTACTTTCTGAAAGGCATTTTGTTACAGTTTACAGGACCAGCTGCCAAAGCTATTGGTACAAACAAGAAGGCAGGTGCATAAATAATGCCACAGCAGGACTGGACTTTTCTGTTTCAAAGCTTAAGTAACTTAAATATGGGGAGAAGAGGCATGAAGCAAACACAAACGAGCAGATCAGGTACTGAGCCCTAACACAAAAGGGGAATGCAGCCTGAACTAATATTTCTTCATTACGATGCCGTGTGCTGCAGCGGGTGTCAGGCTGGATATTCCCATCCGTCAGTACAGCTGTTCCTCAGGCAGCGCCTGCGCTGGAGGCCATGGACCCCCCAGGGACCACGGACCCCCAGGGACCCAGGGCCACGCTCCCACTGTGGCAGCTGGGTTGGGAGCCTGGAGCGGGACGGTGCCGCGGGAGCACGTTACATGTGTAAGAGGAGATGGATCCTGCATTAATGAGAGCACCAGCAGGCGACTGCCAGGTTATTCTTGCCTAGCAGCAGGAGCGAGATTTAAGCAGAGCCTGCATCACTTATTGGTATGATGTGGACCACGTAAATCTCTTCCTTTCTCCTTCTGTGCTCTTCTCTCCTGCCCTTGGTCTTTGGGTTTATTGTGCAGGCACAATAGAGCCTCAGTGATTACTTACTTCCCAGAACCATGCAAGGAGCTCTCTGGTGCTTTGGCATGCTGTAGCTGCGGTGAGAGGTGGTCCCAGCTGCAGAGACCCTATGGTCCAGCCAGACAATACAGACACAGCATGGGTGAAGAGGAGCGCTGCAGATGAGATGAAGTGGTTGGTGACACATCATCAGGTGAACCCGAGACAGCCTGGGACTTGAAACCGGCTCCCCCAGGTCTTGTTCCCATGCCTTCATCCACCAGAGCATCTTTCCTGGTGGCGGAAGAGCCTCCTCCCCCAGCAGCGGTGCCGGCACAGAGGGCGGTGGTGTATGTGCCACTGGTGAAGGCAGTTTGGGCTCAGGTGCCGGACTGCAAGCTGGTGATGGAGGTGCCGACAGCCATGGCACTGCCCTGGCTGCGTGAGGTGGGAGGCACCCTGTGGCCAGTCGTCCTGGTTTGCCCACCAGAGCCCTTCGGGGGCTGACCCCAGTGTTAGCCTAAGTTTAACCTTTCTGGCGCGGGATGCGATCACCTTGTTTTCCTCACTTTAATGCGTGCACGGGCTTGGGAGGGTGAGACCTCTAACCCGCTCAGCTGCTTCCGTGTAGTTCTGCTGATGAGTGACGTTCTCTGTGTGTGCAAACGCAGCTGCAATATATGTCACTGTACACACAGATAAAACTCAGGCTGTGGAAAAGTTGCTGCCAACTAGCAAGGGAGAGTGGATATATTTCATCGCAGTGGTGTCGTCATCTCAGCTATATTTTACCGAGGTTGACATAAAACCTCTCAAGTGACAACAAAGGTGTGAAATATAGTTAGGTCAAGTGTGAAAAAAACAAAATGCAGAACACAGGAGCACTGACATTTGATATCTTCTGTATGGCTTCTTAATATTATTAATGGCTTCTGCTGTTGTTTTTTTTTAATTATTTTAATCTTTTTATGGTTTCAGTCACTTTCTTTGAACATTTCCCTTATTTCTGAATTCTGTGGCAGAAAGCGCTGCAGCTGAGCTGTCTCCTGCTGCACGGAGCCGTCCGCCCTCCGACCTGGGCAGCCCTTCTGGCCGAACAAGGCTCTGGGTCAAAGGGGGCTGCTTGGAGCAGCGAAGGTGTCTCGGGGGATGCATCCTGTGCCCTCGGACCTGAGGGGGCTGGGCTGGCATCTACAGGCTTGTTGGAAACGTTTCCGGGGGAACTTAGGGTCATTTGGGTACTTGAGACTCTTGATTTGCATGAAGAAATGTGTTTCCCCGGATTTCCCTTCCCCCAGAATAATTCAAGTGTGTCTGCTCCCTCGTGAAAAGGCCCCTTGTGTGAGTGACCGTTAACAAAGGCTCCTCGTGCCAGGCAGCCGCCCGCAGGGGCTGCTCTGCAGGGTGCTGAGCACCCACACCTTGTTCTGCTTCAGCTGAAGGCAGCTGCATCCTTTGGTAATTGACCCCCAAATGTCTTAGCTTCTAACTAGCAGATACAGAAAGTCCAGTGAGTAAAACAAGTCACCTGAAGAAGCAGCCTCTGCTGAGCACCCACCGCGTGTTGCTGGAGGCAGGAGCCGCTCCGTGGCCACACCAGGCTGGAGCAGACCCACAGCGGGGGGGGGGCTGGAAGTGAGCCCCCTCACACCGAAACCTGCCGTGGGGGCCACCTCCCTGGCACCTGCCCGGGGGTTCCTTCTGCCATCCTCGAGAGCCCCCGAGCCCCATCCATCATCCCCATCCCTCTGAGATGAGGCCTTGGCACCTCCACATCTCCGTGTGAACATGGAGCGGCCCTGAGCGCGGCTGTGGTGCTGGGACAGGGCGGGAGGGAGGTGCTGTGGGGGCCATGGGATGGGAGATCTCCAGCTGCTTCCCGCTGCTGGTGGGCCCAGGAGGGCAGCGGGGGTGCCCGGTGCGGTGCGGTGCAGCACCACCCTGTGCCAGCAGGCCACCAGCACTGGTCCCAGCTGAGCCACCTTCCACAGCACCTGCAGAGCAGCTTTCCGCGGGACAGCCTCCTCCGCCTCCTTCCTTCACCCGCTGGCCCCTGGCAGCCAGCCGGAGCTGGGCACCGGCCTGTTCCACAGGCAGAGCAAAGCCCCTGGCACTGGGGCCAGGCCTGGCACCCACCCCCGGGACCCCCGACCCTCAGCCGGCGGCAGGACAGCGCGAGTGGCTCCTTGCCCTGAGCAGATGCTAACGGGGGGCATCACCTGAAGGTCTGGAGGCCACCTCTGGGCTTCCTCCAGCAGTGGCACCTGGCTTGGAGGTGCTCGGCGGGGGGCATCTGTTTGCTTATTTTATTTTTTTCCCCTCTTCTTTGTCTTTTCTTTTACAGAAAAGATATTCAAATGAATATTCAGTTTTATTCATTTGAATAAAAAACCCAACCGTTTGACTCTGTTAAATGCTTATCTCTTAAATAGAGCTTGTTAGCTTCCAATAATAGCTTCATTCAGAAGGATGCAGTATAATTTCATTTTAAAATGTGTGCTCCTTGACAACCGGAATCCTATTTATGTCACCATTTTAAACAGCCTTCTTTGTTTTGTGTTAATCTTTTTCATACACTTTCTGAGAACCCTTTTTTTGTTGACTTTTAGTACCTCTCAGAAGAAATAATTGTCTGTTTAGTCCAGGAAGGTTTCTGAGAGTGTTGGTAATTTAAAAATGAGCATGTATTCATTATGCTAACTAATAAGGCACGTATGCAGTAATATTTTTGTGTGTGTACAATTACTAAAAGGTGGAATCTGATATTCAAGAAGTGAAACCAGAAAAAAGGATCCATTATCTGCCACTTTTAAGAAGTTTTTAATTCTGGGGTATACAATCTCTTGGGGATTCTTCATTTCAGGAACCATAGCATCCCTTGATTTAGCATCCTATGGATTTTTAAGTGCCTGTATATGTGCAGATTAAAATCCTCTGGTTGCTTCTCAATCAGTTGAAGATGTCGGTAATCGTGAAGGTGAAACGCTGCCAGCCTTCAGCTCCGGCTGGAGCACCCTGTGTGGGCTCTGGGTGTGACAAGGGACGGGGGGCAGCGCTGGGGTCCCTCACCAACCCACCAGGGCTGGGCTTTGGTGCCAAACCAGCCGGGCTGGCCTGTGCCAGGTGGCACCGATCCTTTAAAAACCTGCAAATGAGTGTTGACACCTATGGATTGTTATTTTTTTCTTGTTACAAAATCTGTAAATGCAGAAAGCTGGGTAGCTATCTGATTTAATTAGACAAATAATTTCTTGATAAAGCTGTATTTAAGCCATATGGGGTGGATGAGAATGGGAAACGTGTTTCCAAATCCAAATGTGTAATGACTACAGTGGGCTTTCTTGCAGTGTTACGTGTATTAAGGCTAATCTCCTCTAAATTCCCTCTCTCCTCCATCCTGGCAGTGAGACCTGACAAAAGTTGAAAGAGAAATCCTCAACTACAGTACTTGCTAATGAGTTACTAATGATGAAGATGTTGCTGGTGCTCAAACAATTAATGGCTTGTAGACCCGGACTGGCCATCTCGTTGCGCTGGGCAAGGCTGGTCCCTGGTGACACGCTGCTCCCAGCTCCGGTAATTGCCCATGCAGTGTGCTCCAGGATTCCTGGGATGCCGTATTCAGCCAGTTAACCACAAAAAATTTAGTTTTAACTACAGGTCTGTTTAAGGTAGATTTAGAGGGAGTAATTTCGAAGGCAAATGAAAGACTTTAGTTAAGTAAAATCCTTCAAGCTGCTACATGCTTTAAGTGCAAAGCAAAATAGTGCTCTGAGCACTGGGTTTGAGTCTGATGCACTCTTGGATGGTGTGTCATGCCTCGGAGGAGACCTAGAAACTGTTTCTGGTGGGGTTTGCCCCAATAAGAGGGTCCAAAGAGGGATGGGAGCGTTCCTTATTGCTGCACGTACTGTGCATTCCCAAACAAGCGTCTGGGAGCTGCTCAGACCTCACCTTGAAACGCTCCTCACAGCTTCAAATGTTGTAGCCTGCCAAGTGTATCTTGTACCCGTAGGTTGCCAAAACCCCTGTATAGTTTTAATATTTTGTGCTGCACCCCATCAAAGCAAATCTAGCATGTGTTGGGAAGGATGGAGTGGTGCTTTGGGACCCCGGCACAGAAGCTGCTGGTGGCTGGGTGCCTGCTGGTGCCAGGGGTCTGGGGGGGCAGGGGGTGCCAGCACGGTGCGCATGCTGGAGGGTGCTAGTCACAATGGGAAGGGTCAGTAGCAAAGCCGGCTTCGCTGCTGTGTGCCCCCCAGCTGGGGCTTGGGGTGGGCGCCACAGGACAGACAGACACACGGCTGGCAGCAGATGGGAGCCGGCTCATCAGTCAGCAGAGACCAAACAGCATTAGTGCGGTGCGTGGCTGAGCGGAGGGATGCTCTTGGGCAAAACTGCCTGTGGAGAGTAACACCGGGCAGCGCTGGGCTCCCCTCCATCCTCCTTCCCCCTCGCCCCAGCCTGGGGCGAAGGCTGCCAATGGGGATGCCCACCCTCCAGCTCGCTGGACTCAGAGCCTGGTGCTGTGAAGACATCACGTGCCGTCTTACCAGTGTTGGGTCCATCAGTTTTCAGTGTGGTTTGGGGGATGGAGCTCATCCTGTTGTTACATTTTTAAGATTTCATTAGCTTAATTGGTGTCGATGTTGACTCATCGAGCCTTTGCCAGAAACGTAGCACGTTAGATTGGGTTTTGTTTGTTAGCTTGATACTTTTTTTTTTTTTTTTTTAAAGGAAGGAGCAGGGAACATGCCTGTGTACTGCTGTGGTGGGCTGCCAGGTTTCTGTAGTGTGGCCCCGGCAGAGCAAATGTGGTGTACGGCTACAGGCAGGCAGCAGGCATCAAACGGCCCTAAAGCAGCCCCAACCCACTGCTCCTTTGAAGCAGAGAAAAGAGAGGAATGATTAGATCAGAGGCCTTAAATGTAATGGTTTCGTGGAGGCCTCAGGATGTCCTGATGAGGTATTAGAGGAAGTAATTCAGGAAGAAAGGGACAAATAACCACCTCCGGAGCCCAGCTGACCCGCGGGGCCGGCTGCATCTGTGCAGAACGGAGTTGCGGTGGCTGTGCCGCCCGCCCCGGCACGCAGCAGTGGGGACATTTGGTGTTTGCTCAGAGCAGGTGGAAACAGAGTGCTGCTGCGTGTTTGGGGAAGCATTGGTATTTTTTTCTTTGCCAGGGCTAAATGAGGAATCATCTTCTGTCTTCCTGGGTTTTTATTTTTTGGAGCCGTGTAATGAGTCAGCTCTAATGGAGAAGTCCCATGGAATTAAACAAGAGATAAAATCAATATGGTTCCATAGAAATATAATTGGGTTTGTAGAGATTGCTCTTAAAAACCTATAAGGTTTAAAAGAAAATATGGCCTCATTGTAGTTTCTGAGCCATCGTGTAACTGGGATGTAACTATCCATTAAATTCTGCAGGATGGATCAAAAAATCCATAAGGAGGTTTTAATTCCCCATTAAATCCTATGGAAGAGCTGGAACAGAACCGTATTAATTTTCCCCGAGACAATGCTTCTTCCCTCCATTAGTCTGTGATAAGTTCAGCAGCAGCTCCATAGACAGCAGGTGTGTTTACACATGCATACTTTTATGAAAGTTTTCTGGAGTCCCGATGGCTAAGTAATGCTTTATTGAAGTGAAATTGTTCAACTTAACTAATACTTTCCTTTCCCCCTCCCCTTTTTCTTTCTTTATTAAATAGGATTTGGCTTTGTAACTTTCGAAAATGAAGACGTGGTGGAAAAAGTCTGTGAAATTCATTTCCACGAAATCAATAACAAAATGGTAAGTTGTGTTCGGCAGCGCGTGTCGGCGGCAGCGAGCTCTCACCCTTTGTCACAGCCATGTGCCATGCCTGGGTGGTGGCCCTGGGGGATACCCTTCTCCTGAATGGGGTGCCGGCCACAGCGGGGGGGTCATGGGAGCAGGGTGTTGAGGCTGGACCCCACTCCCGTCCCCGTGCCAGCCGCACAGGTGCCTGTCCCCACAGCAGCGCAGGCACTACCAGCAGGCTCAGGCAGCCGCCCCGGAGCATGTTTGGTGTGGGAAGCCAAAGGGCTGAAGATGGGGTCAGACAACCTGCTCCACTCCTGCGCCGGCCTTGGAGAAGCCCTCCTTCTCCCACCCGGCTCCCGGGGGAGCCGTGGCAGCCACTGCCGGCTGCCTTTCGGGGTCTGGAGGAGGGCAGTGGACTGGGCAGCTGCTACAGGCAGCGCGCTCCCAAAATAGCTCCTGTGTCATGGTGCTGCTGCCTGATGGGCCGTGTCCCCTGGGAAGCTGTGGCTCTGCCGTCGAGCCGCAATCGCTTCCCACCCAGGCCCAAGCCAGGAGCCGGACCCTGATGAAGTTTCTCCTAAACGACAGTCGGGTCCCAGTTTGTGGGTTGCCCTGTCAGTAAAGCCACTGAGCCGGATGAAAAAGGGCATTCGTATTTCAATTGATGCAGTAACTTTGATATTTTGAGCTAAAATATTCTTTTTCCCTTTGTCAAAACATCCTTTGCTTCTCAAATGTGTATTCAGATATGCATTGTATATTGGTCTGATATGTGTTCACAGACTTTAAATTCAATAATAGAGCTTTTAGTGTGGATAAGATCAAAGCAATCTCCTTGGCATATGCTGGAGGCCTGATTCAATATTTGACTTGCTAATTTTTCCCAGGGCACTGAAATAATATTCCTCATATTGTTCCTCACTGCAGTAGGCATCCGAGACAAAAGTGAGGGTCTCCTTGGCAAACTGAGGGGTGGGATGGCAGGGCAGGGCTGGGGCAGTTCTCCTTGTCCCATGGGAAGCCTCTCGCTCCATCTCGGATGGGTGCCGCCGGCTTTGCCACTGCCCTGTCTGAGCACCTCGCTGCTTCCCCAGCCGCTCCTGCTCCCAGGGTCTCCTGCCGCTGGCGATACCTCGCGTGGGTTGTAGGGGAGGCTCCTTCCCCTCCATATAGTTACTAAATGCTGGTTCATCTGCCTTAAAACAAAAAGAACAACCCCCAACCACCCCCATCCCAGCATCCCGACGACAGACCCAGCAACAATTAGAAATGCTTGGAATTTAAACTTAATTTAGGTAAGATCATCAGCTGGGAGGGGAGAGCTACAGTGCCATGCTCCGGGGTTTTCCTCCCACTCTGTGGCGGGTGGGTGTGTGTCGTGTCCTACTTTGTAGGTTAGTGATTTCACACGGTGGGTTTCTCTCTGGAGCAAGGCTGGCCGTTGCCTGGTGCAGATCAGCGCTGCCCGGCATGGCCCTGGCAAGGTGCTGGTGTGTCCCGGCAAAGCCGGTGCCAGCAGTGGGGCAGAGCGCACTGTGTGATGCTTCGTAGCAGGGCGTGAAGGGGATGTGGAGGATGCAACAGGATGAAAACACATGAGGAACAGCACAAGGAGCAAAAGAAACAGCATAGGCTGTTGGTGTTTTGGTGTGGCGCATAATTAAAATAGATTCTTCCCGGCTGTCTGCGCCTGCCTGGTGCACGATCCAGGTGCCACGATGCTTTGAGCATTCTCTTCTTGTCACTCCTTCTAGAGCACTAATTTTAAAAGCAGCCCACGAGGGAGGAGATGAGACATAATCCTGTCTTGGGACTGACTCATCATATTGCTGATGTGTCTGCAGATTAATTACCAAACAAACCCAGGCAGGGGCAGGAGGGCTTGTGCACGTGTGTGTGACCCTGAGCCGGTGCAGTGGCTGGAGCTGACACACAGCTGGCTGAGGGTCAGAGTTAGGCATAGGTGCACTTTCCACAGCACCCTTGAAGACAAACTACTCTCACTTCATTTTTAACACACCCCCTTCTAGCACTGAGCCCCAAAGGGGACGGGTTCTCACAGCCCCAGTTGAGGCGATGAGGTTTGCAGCCCCTTGGTGAGCTGGGACAGGGACCCCCATCCCGTCCCCATGCATGTCCCCATCCCGTCCCCATGCATGTCCCCATCCCTGGGCTGCTTGGCTGGAGCATCCATGGCTCCACAGGCACCAGCTCACCCTGAGCTCACTCTTTCCTGTCTCCTGAATGCTGCCATTTCCCAAAATGTGGGGGCAGGCAAAGGGTGGCAGGGCTGCTGTTGTTCACCAGCCTATTTCTAGCCTCCCGTCTCTGTGGCAGGCTATTTTTAGCCCACCCATTCTCCTGCTGCTGCCATCCGTAAAGCTTAGAATGTCAAACGTAATATTAAAGGAGCAGTGTGAAAGTAAAAAGAAAATGCCAGTGAGGTATTTAATAAATGAAACTTGGAATTTACGTGGGAGGCTAAAGATGCTCTCCAAACATTGCAGGGTGGAACAAATAAAGCCCAAACAAGCTATTCCCAGCCTACCGTTCCTTTGACACAAACAGGCTGCTTTGCAAAGAGAAAGCTGGTTTTCTAAGAGGATGCAAAAGTAGCTGAAAAAGAAATGTGACAGACTAATTTATTTTCCTTTAGATCCCACTGTGATAGAGTCGTTCATATCGGGGATATGTGGGACAAGCCCGGGTGAGCGGCGCGATGAACCGAGCCTGGCCCAGGCGCTTGGCACTGAAGTCAGGTTCTCAAGTCAGGCTCTGGAGCAGCTGGCAGAAATGTTGGGCTGGCTTAAAATAGGCTTCAGCACTGCGTAGCACCTGTGTCTGTTTCTCACGGTGGGGTTTTGGGGGGGTTTTATTGTGCACATTTTTTTAATATACCAGTATTCTTCAGGCTTCTCCCCAGACTGGCAGCCTTCACTGTGTGGTGACGTTTTAGACGTGTGTTTCACACACCACGTGCCTTTGGGTTTTCATCCAAATGTTGTGTAGTCTAAGGCACCTCCATCCCTGGAAAGACTAAACCGCGCACTACACGCAGAAGGCAGGAGGGAGCACAAGACCACCAGTATCCAAGGGCCCTGCAGTTACTGGGAGCAGAGGAAACACGATGGGAAACCAGAAAACCACCCCCAGCCTCACACAGATGTTTTGGGAAGCTACAAAGGATGTTTTGGGTCCTTTGCCAGCTGGGCGCCGTGGAAGGCAGAGGTCAACCCCTAGATGTGGTGTTGGGCCTCATGCACAATCCTGCTGCCTCTCCAGTTGGTGCCCTACTGGTGGTGGTGGCAGCGGGTTTGCAGGCTGTGTTGGGGGCTACAGGGAGCGTAGTGCAGGCTGGGGCATGCCACGCTGCTCAGCTGGCTGCAGGTGTGACCTGGGCTGCAGGCCTGTGGGGTGTTGCCGGTAGCTGCTTCTGGAGCAGATGTCTTCGGGCGGGCTTGGCCAGGCGACCCTGCTGCTCTGTGTACCAAGCATCTGGGCCCAGAGTGGCTGTAGGGCTGGAATGGGACGTGGCGTTGGCTTGCCAGGAAGGCATGTCAAGGGACAGGGGGGGAGGGTTGATGGGCATGAGAGATTTGTGTGTGGGTGTATGTTTAATCTGGGTCCAGAAATCACCCTTCTCCCTTGTGAGCAAATTGCTTTAGTGCTGTAAGTGTGTTCTGATCTTTTGTCCCAAATCTGCCCAGTGCCCCAGCTCATCACACCTCGGTGCTCCCTCACCCTTTCCAGCCTCCCCATGGGCATTAACCCTCATTTTACCCTCCAGGCCGATAACCAGAGAGTTAAGAAACCACCTCCAGTGAAGAAAAATTAGACACAGAAGCTTCAGTTTGAGGACCCTCCTGCAGTCCCTGGGGAACTCTTCAGAGCTGGGATTCTCCCTTCTCTCCTCCATGAGGCATTTGGGCACCAAGGCTCAAAGTGTGCCTGCCTGTGGGGGCTCTGGTGGGCAGCAGGTCAGGGGGAAGCATTGCTGCTTGTTGTTCCCTGCTGCAGGATCGCTATGAGCTTGTAGAGCTGGAGCCTGACGTCTGATGGGCTGTTGTGGGAGAGCACCTGTGGGCTCTGCTGTGAGCTGTTGTGCAAAGGAGCCGATGGCCATGGTGACAGGCTCTTTGTGGGCAGCTCATCGCAGTGAGGGCATGAGGCCCCTTCAGGGCCAGGCTGGACGGGGCTTGGGACAACCTGGTCTAGTGGAAGGTGTCCCTGCCCATGGCAGCGGTGGGAACTAGATGATCTTTAAGGTCCCTTCCAACCCAAACCATTTGATGATGATTTGGTGATTGACCCCGTGCAGGATGGTGCTGGGCAGGCAGGTACACGAGGCATCACTGACGTTCGTGGTGCTAGGGAGAGGCAGAAGGTGCAGTTGCTTTAGAAGCCCCATCTGTCAGCTGAAGGACACTGCAGACCGCTTGCAGGTTGGATGCATTCCTGCAGTGTTGTCTTCAACGTGCTTTTAAATGATGTAGCTCGTGAGCTTTACAGCAACGCCACCCTGGCCAGCTTCTCCACAGGGGCTGGGCTCTCCAGCCCCCATGGGACGAGAAGGACCTGCCCAACACCGGGTGTTTTGTGGACAAACTAGATTGATGCATCACAAGAAAGTCTGGTGAACTCCTCTGCTCACCCGTAGCTGCCAACTTCTCCTGTTGCAGTCTGAGGAGGTGACATCCCTTTGTCCCCACCGTACCTTTGTCAATGATCGAATGCATTGGGTTTTTTTAATACCCTTCTAACCTTTCTGCTGTGGCCTGGTGTAGCGCTGCCTTTGCAGCAGCACTGGGTGGATACAGATTCCCCTGTTAGGGGAGCAATGGTTTTGCCTTGCCGTGGCATGAACGGCACGGCATCCCCAAGGTAATGGGATCTCAGCTAACTGTGAATCACACGTTGCTGGCAAGACAAAGTTGCCTTGTCTTTGGGTGGTAAAATGTTTTTTTGTGCATCGTGACTATGTGTGCATTCTGCTGTCCTCAAAATAGCCCTGGTTTCCCTGGAAAGCTGTTAGCCATGGGTTTTTTTGAGACATCCTGGTGCTGAAAGCTGACAGCCTGTTTTGTTGCGCTGGGTATAAGAGGCTTTTAACTCCCCATCTCAGCCATCCTGGGTTCTAGTGGCTTTGACTGCTTGGCTTGACCCAAGAGTACCCCAGTGTAATGTTAATTCTCCCAACTAGACTAAACAAAAATAGTGAATTTTAGTTTCCCTGCTTTTTTTTTTTTTTTTTTTTTTTTGCTTTAGAGTAAAACTTTCTTTGTTAGGCTGCTGAAAGTGAAGCACATCCCTCCTACAGAGGAGATGGAAAAAATCTGGAAATTATTAAGATGCACAGAAATGCTGAACTGAAAGCTTGTGCAAGATCCGGATTTATGTACAAAGTCCCTGCATTGGGCGGGCTCTTGGGGGTGATTCGGTACTGAGCTGAGCACTGACTCATAAATCCAGCTATATTCCCTCTTGGAGCAGTCCTGTTGTACGTTCCGCTTTGCCAGCACACGAGTGACGTCCCGGCTGCCTCCAGGGCTTTACCCTCGTGGTAACCGTGGCTGCAGGATGGTTGTGGCCATCTCCATCCATCCCGTTCCCCGTGGAGGAGAGGGCTGGCTTCTTGCAGAAGAGCAGCCTGGCCACTTCTTTTCTGCTTTTGCAGCCTCTGTTAGTGAAGAGGCACCGTCCAAGCCCACTGCCAGGCTGCTGGCATGGTGCTTCGCCTCCTGTCACTGCCTTTTTGCCGTGCGCCGATGGGATGGTGCGTGGGCAGCTTCTGCAGGGCACCTCAAGGCCTGATGCTGCTGAATGGGGAGTGTAACAATCCACCCGAGGCATGCTGCCAGGTCACACAGCCCCTTCCCGAGGGATGGCGGGGCCAGTGCTCCTGGGCCCTTATCTTGCGTGTCATCCCTCCCAGGGGGAAAAAAGTCTCTGCTGGATAACAGCGAATATTTTTGCCCTTAATAGGGGGCATATTTGTTTACAAAGGCTTAGGAATTATTTTTCTTTCCTACTGGTGGCTTTTCCTTCCCTTTTAAATCCCAGTTAAAACTTCTTTGCAGCTCACTGCCATTCCCTTTATATCCTTGTGTGCTGTGAAAATCATAAATTACACTAGTCTTTCAGAGAGCAGCAGTAGGCTGTTTTGTGGTTGCAAAAGCTAATTACTGGGTTATTGTTTCTAACGGTGCTAATCCAAACTTCATTTTCCTGTTAATTGTCCATCGAGCCAGGCTAGATTGTTTTTATCATCCTGACTGTTGGCAGCACCAGTGGCCGCGAGGTGTAACCAATGCTGCCGTGGTATTCGGAGGGGTGGCGAACCCAGAAAACGCAGCTGCGAAATGAAAGGGCACACTCGTGTGCTCACCCCCGGCCCTTTGGCTGGAGAAGCTGGATCAGCACGCTCCTGTTAAATGACCCTCCAACTGAAAATAAGCAAAGGGCAGTTTGAGAGGATGCTTCTGAGCTGCTGGGGTGCTGGTGCTCGGCGTTTCGAGCTCGCTGGGCTCTCCGGGGCGGTTGGTGCAGACGGGAGCAGCAGCAGGCTGCTGCCTTTGGGCTGTGGGGCTCTCTGGGGCACCGAGGTTTGGGGGAGGGGAGGGGAGCATGGCACACAGCCCAGTAAGGCTGAAACCCACCATCAGGGCTCAGGCTTAAGCCTTCCTGGGAAGCTCTGAAGGTTTCATCCCTGCAGGGCAGTGATGGGGCTGCGCACACACCTCCTGCGCTGTCCTTGTCCCTGGCCCTGCTCTGACGGCAGCACCTCAGCTTGTGAAGTTTTCGCTTTCCTTTTCTTTCACTTTTTGTCTTAGTTCCAGGGCCTGGCAGCCCTGGGGTGCACCGCAGGGCTCTCCACCACACTCAGTAGCGTGTCTGCACTGTCCCGTGCCCACAGGAGCCTGTGTGTGCTGGGGTGAGCATGGGTGTGCAGGGGACAGGGGCGCGGCGGTTGGTGGCCCTGGCTGGAGGACACACCGTTCCTCACCATGGCCCTCGCTGAGGTGTTTCTCTGCCGGAGAACTTGCTGCCCTAGCAGCACTGAAGAGGAGACGGAGGACATTGCTGGCCCTGTTGAGGCTTTGCCAGTTCTGGGATGTCTACAGAGTGGGTCTCTGCAGCACCCCTCTTGCTTTTGCCCCTGCTCGCCTACTTCCCCGTTCCCCTTGTGCCGCGGTGTCGGGGCTGTGCACACATGCCTCCCTACCCCAGCCCACCCCGACCCCTCTCTGCCCTCTCCCACTGCCTCCTGCAAGGACCCAAACACTTTTTGGCAGAAAAGTAACAAAATAAGAACTCCAGAAGAATTTTGCTCCAAACTTCACTGCGTTGGAGCAGCTTGTTTGCAAGAAGTGTGTGTTTTGACAGCGTTGGCAGTGTCTGAGCGTTGTAGCTTTGGGAAGTGTTGCGAGCAAGCAAAGTAAATACGGTCTGTGGAGGTTTGCAGCAGAAAGGGGAGGAGTAGGTGGTTTTGTTTAAAATACTCCCATTACAGTCAGTTAACCTTTATGTTACCTAAATGAAAATTGTATAAACCTGAAATTTTCGCTGATGGGGTTGCCTAGGAACAGGCGGTTGGTTTTCATAAGACAATGAATACACAGTCACTGATCGGGCTATTAGGCACTGAGACGTTTAGCCGTATTATCCTGCATCCCCGGGTTTGCCTGGGGGAGCTGCCTGCTTGCATGTGGGGCGCACGCCCACCTTTGCCTGCTTGTGCGAGTGATGGAGGGGATGCGGGGGGACACAGCCCTGCTGGGAGCCGACTCTCCTAGTCCTCCCCAACAAGCAGCCCCCCCACACTCAGGACAGTGGGGCTGGGGGCAGCGGGGCTGTGCATGGCCGTGGCACAGTGTCTGCCAGGAGCACGGTCCCGGCTTGCAGCACCCCTGCTCCCGCTCTGCTCTGGCCAGGCAAAGGCTGGGGAGGGGTGTAAATGCACAGAGAGGATCGAGGAACTGGTTGGAGAAAAAGTTAGAGGCAATAAAGCTCAGACCTCTGGATTCAGCCCAAGACCCTTACCCTTAGACCAGTGATTCTCACTGTGCAAAGTGTACAGGTGGGGCAGATAGCAGCGTGGGGCTTCCCCGCATCCCGTGCAGGGCTGCACTGCAGGCCTGCACGTTTTCCTCTTGCTCAGACCACGAGCTAAGGTGTAGAGCCATAGAAATGGGTTGGGATAACTCTGGTTAGCTCCAAACCAGCTTACCGGCACAGCCGTAGCGCCAGTGCCGAGGGGAGCGTGGGGACAATCTGCTGAGGGAGCAAGTTGGCAGTGCCAGAGCTAGGAAATGTGGAAACGTGCCTTATTTCTCCCTTTTCCTATACAAAAAGAGGCTGGGAAGCAGCACCCGGTGGCGTGGCTGGGGGTCCTGGGGGCCTGGCTGTCCTGCTGCCGGCTGGCTGGCGGCGCCGCCTCGCGCAAGGCATCGGTGGGGACCAGCAGTGTGGTTCAAGTGACATTAAGCAGCCTCAAAAGGCAGCAGGAGTAACTGGAAGTGAAAGAATGCAGATCATTTATTAATAGGGTTTACAGAAATTTTCTGCTGGGTAGAAATATTGATTCTTTATTCCTATTTTAAAAGGAGCTTTTTGTAATGATCACCAAGAGTCATTTTCTGTTATCGATTGCAATAGAGCTGTGCTGGAGACCTCCCTCCATTCATTTCACTCCCGCGAGTACCATTGAGAGGGAACGCAGCACAGGTTTTCCTTTCAGGAACACGGCAACTTCTTAAATCAGCATTTCTGTCATCTTTCCAGTGGGGTTTTGCTATGTGTGTTTAAAGAGACATACACGTTTGCTCTTTTAAATCCATTTACGCTATTCTTAAAGTTCACCTTTGAGGGGGAGGCGGTATGGGGAGGCAAATGCTAAAAATAAAACTTCCCCCCTTAAGTAGATCAGTTCTGCATTTGACATTTACATGGAATTCATTTGCATCTCATTTGTACATGTTTCTGCTCAATAGGTAGAATGTAAGAAAGCACAACCTAAAGAAGTGATGTTTCCACCAGGGACGAGAGGAAGGGCACGTGGATTACCGTATACCATGGACGCTTTTATGCTAGGGATGGGAATGTTGGGTAAGTGCTGTAGCCACCACACGGCTCCCGGAGCCAGTGGCTCCCGTGTTGTCTCCCTGATTTCTGAACGCTTAAGCCGTAGGGGTGAGCAAATCCCTGCACCTGTGTGGGTGCGAGTCAAAAACTTTAGCAGGGGTGGAGTGGGGAAAATAATCCTGTCTGTGGTAAATGATTAACTCCACACACCCCCTTCCTGGAATATAAAAATTTGCATTTAAATGGATGTTTTAAATAGCCTGTTTTACTCTTACTCGCAAAAATAGAATGATGAAGGATGCAGTGTGTTCATTCTGACTAAAAATGATCTCTCCCCTTTTTTAGAGGAATTGAGTCACACATTATTCCCCTTCTTTTAAAGGTATCTTTGACAGTTCAGCATAGATAATTGAAAATCTTGCCGGTTCTTAAATGGCATGCAAGATGGAGAAAGCAGGGAGATGTGTTACGGTATAGGTCGCAACAATAATTACTAGTTTCAAGGAGATGGAACGGTATTTTAGTCCAGAGTATTGTATCCAGAAAATACTAATTAAATGGGATAAATGATATTTAATGGCAAAATTCTATTTGTGCATGAGGTCTGTTTAGTTATAATGGGTTCTCATTTGTTTCTGCCTAGAGAGTTCTTCTTTCTATATAACGTGACAACCTCTTGATACTCTGTCCTCAGATTTACTAAGACAAAATGCTGCTAATCTGTTGCCAATGTATTTCTGTAAAACCCCCATATGTTTCAACTTTCTGCTCCCTTTGTACCACTGGACTTTCCCTCAGTTGTCACCCGCTGTGTCCGTAAAGCGTGCCTGAACGGGAGGGTATCTGGAGGTGTTCCCAGGCAGAAATGAGCCTGTCCCTGGTATGTAGCCTCCCCGGGATGCTTTGAATTTTCTGTCCTGGGTCTAGAACGTGGATCTGTGTCTGCACGGAGCGGGCAAGTTGGCAAATCCCTGTCCTGCTGTGGTGGGGTGGGTCGGGTCACCCCGACTGGCTCTGCTCCGGCCGGTCTTGCAACGTGCTCTTACTTGATTGCAAACCAGGGTGACTTGCTCAGAATTAATGATTGATTCATGTTGAAGGCCAGATGCTTCATTATCTGCTCTAGCTGGGTGTTTTTTTTCATCTTCCAAGTTCCTGCTTGCTACAGTGGCACCATGTTAAATAATTAAGTGCTAAACAAGGAAATTGCAACGCACAAGAGCAAAGCTGTCTGGATGGCCATTATAAATCCCCGTTTTCAAAGGCTGCCTGTAAGTGTTGCTTCAAGGCTGGGAAGGGGGCCGATGGGCAGCAGCTCAGTGGGGAGCCCGTATCCCTCCTTCTCGAGCCCCCGGCAGCTGCTCTCTCGCGGTGGGCCCCTGTCCCCACGGGGAGAGGGGCATAATTAACTCATCAGACAACGAGGCGCACAAAGTAACGTACGGCTGGAGGCAGCGTCTGCATTAGCCGAGCGTTTTGCTGAGATCCCAGGAGGCCAGTGTCAGCCCTACCCCGTTCCTCCTTTTAGATGCCTGGCTGGACTGAAACAGAGCGAGCGGGGCTGCTCTGGAAGGATTTTTATACCTGTTTCCGTAAGCCCTTGTTCAAGGTCACCTTCTCCAGATGCTGTTCATGGGCAGAGGAGAGAATCGGAGGAACAAATGCACGAGACAACCCAAAGGAAAGAGCGGGGAGCGACTCCCTCCAAAGCTATTAAGGAAGTTGGTCTTTTTCATTAATCACAGCCTCCCCAAGGAGCCTGCAGCAGCCGGGGTCTAAAGGTGCGTAGGCAGCCGCTTCTGTGATGATTTGGTTGATTGGAACAAAATTAAAAGTGTTCTTTTGAAGGGATTTTTTGACTCCGAGAGTGTGGGCAGGCTGAGCCTTTTGCCAGGGCTGCTTCTGGGCTGTCATGGGCTCAGTCTGCTGATGGGACACGCGTGATCCCAGGGGAGATCAGGAACATTAATTAGCCACTCTGCATAATGAGCGGACCAGAGCGGTTTGAGTTCCTGTGATCTCTTTCACCCTGGCAGCCCACCTGGCAGGAATTGCTGCTCCCCAGCCCTGTGGATGCTTAAGAACAGGCACCGCGTCCCCCCGTGCAGGCAATGCATGCATCTGCAGTGGAGCAGGGCCCGACAAGCTTGCCATGCACCTCACGTCCGTCACCCGGTCCTGGGGCGCAGACCCAGACCCCAGCACACAGGGGCACACAGGCGCATTGCCCCACAGCTTTTTGCCCTCCGTTCAGGTCTGTACCTGAAAACCTGGGGGAAGAAAAGAGAAAAAAGAAGAAAGCATCCATGGAGCAATGTTGACAGAAGGTTGTCTCCCTCCCCTCCCTTCTGAAGCAGCTCTCTGCATCTGGAACCATGCCGGTGGTCCCAGTGGTGGTGCCGGCTCTGAAGGTGACCACTGCACTGCTTGGTCTGAGCTGGGGCCCCACAGCACTCGTTTCTCGTGGCGATGGCCATCTGAGACTCACTGATGTTTAATACTGAAGTTGGGCTGCTTTTAATTTGCAAACTCCTCCAGAGACAGCAGCGCTGGGCCCGTAAGGCTTACCCCTCAGACTGCTCCAATGGTGTGTGATGCTCCAGATCGAAGGTCTCGGACCAGCTGCTCGTATCGCTGCACAGGGCGGAGCGGGGCTCTGCATTACTGCACCTGTTCAATCTAGGTAGGCTGAACTCAGGCATAAAAGAAGCTTGTGCCCTTCAAAGAAGGTCATTCCTTTTTTCCATCAGATTCTGTTTAATACAGTGGCAGCTGCCTGTGAGGCAGGAGGCGGGAAGGGGGGCCCTGCAGCCATCCCGGCCCCCCAGGCTCCTGCAGCAGCACCCGCTGCAGCCGTCACCGGCCAGTGCAGCTGCAGTGGCTTCGGCTGCGCTCTCGTCTCCCCTGCGGGTGCGAGGTGGGTCGGCTCTGTTGGGCCAAGGGAGAAGCTTCTGCAGCCCATGTGTTTCTTCTCCCTCGCTGCTCCCTAGTATGTGCCACCCCCTGCGACTGCCGGGGGTGATTTCTGGTTTGCATTCCCTCATGCCACAGGTGCTGCTGTCAAGGTCACAGCACGTTGCTTTTGGGAAAGACCCTGCACGGTTTTGCTGCAGCATGGGTCTGTGCTTGGGCAGAAGGAGCGTGCCTTTCTTTGCAAAGGACCTGCCATTGCTTGCTCTGAGCAACATGGGGAGACAACAATTTTCTTGCATTTACTGGACCATTTGAATTAATTTTGCAGCAGTCCCCAGGCCCCAATGTGCTCAGTGTTCCCACACATTAACCATGAGCTTTGTCCATCTCAGATCACCGAATTTAGAAATGAAAAGGCATTTCCACGGCCTGGTTCAGTGGTTGTGGACACTTCCCTGCTCGGAGCAGCGAAGCCGTTTCTCCCTGTGGAGGTGCTGGTGGGGCAGAGAGGAGTCAGGAGCCCGGCTCAGGTCTCCTGCCTTTCCAGTAGCCTTGTGCGTGCACAGTGCCAAGCTGCCCGCTCTCCAGGGCCGCAGTTCCCCTGTGCGCAGGGGAAGTAGGGCAGTTTGCCCTGCTCCCCCTTTTGTAGAACACCTGCGATACTCAGGCTTTACCACGGGACCGCCAGGATGGGCTTTAGCACCAGGAATGCTGTGATGCCCTCAAGTACACTGGGAGTAAGGAGGTCAGCGTAATCTGTTTGTTTTCATCCTGGAAGCAGAGCCTTTGCTTTCCCGCGGCAGACCATCCCCATGCCGAGCGGTGGCTCACGTGCTGCAGTGGGGACAGACTCGGTGGCTGCATCGGTGTTGCCTCCACCAAGAGCGTGGGAGCTGGGAGAGGGGGCCGTCGGGTGGGCAGCGTGGTGCTTCCAGCAGCCGTGGCTCTCGCCTCGCATGCCAGCGCTGCCCAGAGAGCACCCAGCACAGGGCAGGGTCTGCTCCGCTGCGAGGTGGGCTCTGCACGGCTCCAGCGCATGGCTGCAGGCTCCCCCAGCCCGCAGGGTGGGCGCCTTGGACCTGCTGCCGTCCTCTGAGAGGGAGCGGGGTGGAAGTGGCGGTGTGAAAGCAGTTGCAGTTGTTAGTTTTGAGTTCTGCTCCCATGGACAGGAGGGTCTCGCTTCGGCGGAGGTAATCCAGGCAAAACTTTGATTTTTGGTTTAGCGACAAGGGGTAATTAGAGAGATTGATCATTCCCCAGGACTACTGAAGCAAATAATCTGTTTGGTGCCCAATGCAGGATGAGAATGGCATCTAATGGAAATGGTGGGTAGGTCAGCATAGCCATAATTTGGCTTGATGAAGCATCCACATGGGCATGGTGTTAATGCGCTATTGATATTCAGCCAGGCAATTTCCCCTGCGCGGATCGGGCTTTGACTCGTTAGAGCAGAGCTGGGCACTGCAGCAGTAAATGAAGAGGAAAATTGAAGTAATGTTGTATTATAAATTTATGATTTCATCTGCCTGACCTAGAGAGCGTTGAGCGCTGGCAGTGCAGGCGAGAACCCCCCAGGCAGCTCCGCCGGTGCCGCTGCTGTCGGGCACAGCCGGGTTTGGCCAGGACGAGGGGGGCAGCTGCCTGGGCTCTGGAGGCAAATGCACCAGGGCAGGAGGATCGCTGGCCCCACAGAGCATCCCGGGGCAGGGCAAGGGAAGAGATGGCATCCTGCACTGCACTGCCAGCTCCAAAAATACTGTGGGCATGTGGGAAGCTGCCATCCAGCACCATGCCTGGCCGGGGCCATGGGGACCACACCTGCAGCCCCCGCTTCCCGGGGCAGCCGTCAGCACTGCCTGGCACATCGGTCCCCCACGGCCCCAACAGTCATCTGCTTTGGAGTCGTTTGAATCAGAGTAAAACTTATTTTTTTCCACTTGGCAAGGAGAGGGTCTGTGGTCGGATGCCGCAGAGTGATTTTTCATGGTGTAGCTACAGTGGTGTTAATGGCGCTACTTACTTAGCAAACAATCCATTTATCAATATTGTTGTTTTTAAAAAAAAAAAAAGGAAAAAAGGTTTGTAAAGCTTAACTCTGAAAGATCTGATTTAATGACAGAGGTGATTAATTTCTAAGGGAATCCAGCTGTTGAGCTGTGAAATAAATACGCCAAGGGCTAAGCGGTGTGTACATACCACTGAAAGCTGCAGCGTGCTGTCCAGGGATCACAGGGCTGCTTTCCCCTGGCACTGCTTAATCCCGTAATCAAAATTCACCCAAGCATTTTTATCTTACAGTTTTAGATTATGATTAATAGTACTTTATATGTATATATAAATCTAATCAGAAATTGAGGGACTTGCTGCAGCAGAAAAATAGCTGTGTGACGTATGAGTATATTAAGGAATAAGTAAAAGCAGAGAGAGGAGACCCCCCAGAAGAACCACTCAGCTGCTGAACAAGCTCTCGGGGTCCAGCCCAGCGGCCGCTGTCATCACTGCCGAGATTTCCACTGGCTTCAGACGGCATGAGAGCAGACTTTGTGCGATGGTTTCTTGGTCTGGCAAGGTCTTTCCCGGAGCCTATAGGAGTCGGGGCTGGCACTGACAGTGGGAACGTTATGCAGCATTTCTTGCACTGGGATTGCAAAGGGTCATTCCTCTGCTTAAGAAAACTGAGCGGGGAGGTGCTGAGAGTTGAAGTGAGGTTCCAGGTTTAGGAAATCACCTTAGTGATTGTGGCATTGGCATCAGCCGTGCCGGCCATAGCTGGCTGCCACAGTGGCACCAGAGAGGATAGCTATTGTGTATAAGGGCTGGGGAGGGGGGCGCACAGTGTGTGACCCCTTGGCTGCTGCCAGCCCACGCGCCTTTAGGGACCAGCGTGACCCCCAGTGCATCCATGAGCCTGCCCAAAGCGTGAAGCCCCCTCCCCTGGCCCGGGTGTCCCCTGTGACCCTGGCAAGGCATGCGTGGGTGACGCGGTGAAAGCCTCGGCAGGCACCGCAGGGCTGGCACCCAGCAGTGGTACCCCTGTCCATCCCGCCCCCGGAGGACTCTGCCACCCAGCCCACACTGCCTCCCGCTCCCAGCTGCTGCACTAGAGCCACTTGGTGCATTTACTCGGGCATCTTTATTAACAAAATGATCTAAAGTGGTGTTTTTTCTCAGAATAAAACTTCAAAAGCTGCCTGAGGTTGGGTGCGTTTCTGCGCATATCTCAGAAATGGCTTTGGGAAGTGGTTCTCATAGCTGGGTTTTACTTTCCTGAAAAATTAAAAGCTCTTTTGACTCTCTGGCTCGTTGCTGTTGCTGCCTCTAACTCTTTGATGTGTTAACTGTTGTCCTTCACACTCCTGGGATAAAGAATTACTACTACCTTAATCTCCAACTGTCAATAGCTCTGAAGCAAAGTACATTCATTGTAAGCTCTCCAAATGTCAGAGCAAACCTGTGTTATGTGTTTAGCCTTAGCATTTGGCATTTACTCTTCCAGCTAACAAGTATGCACAGTCCTTGGACTTCAGATACCAAAGTGCATGTTAATTACCTGAGTGACAGGTCTCATGCACAAAGCCAGGCAGGCAAGTGAGCAGCAAAGCCGGCTGGCTCTAGATGTTTCCATTCAAGATAATAATGAAACCTTTCCACAGTTTTGCATGAGCGGAATAAACCTTGGTTTTTAATACCTTCTGTAAAACCAAGTCACACCCATCCTCCGTGTCATTTTATATTGTATTTTAAAACAAAAAGCCTTCATTAATCTTCAAACTTCTCTCTTTCTCTCTCTCTCTGTCTCTGATTTTTTGTTTTAATGTTTCTGTGATCAAGGTTACCCGAATTTTGTTGCGACGTATGGCCGAGGATATCCTGGATTTGCTCCAAGTTACAGCTATCAGTTCCCAGGTATGTACGTTTCATTTGAAATTTACTTTTTTTCCCCCTCTTTCCTTCTTTTTTTTTTTCTCCCCCTTTTTTTAAATCCATAGCTGCAAGCTGAGACAGGCAAGTCTGCAGGGAGCATCTCACACAACCACAATTTTTTTTGCTATTTTAAGACAGATATTTATATATACATATTTTAAATACATTTTTACTAGCGTGTAAATTGGTACTGGTTATTTGAAAACAAACTTCTTAAATTAGAACATAAAGCAACAGAGATAATTTAAGAGCTATTACCCTCCCTTTGATGGGTTTTTCCTTTCATATATATTATAGAGATAAACACAGACACACACACACACAGAGGCTCGCACACACGTTCCCAGGCTGTCCTGCGGTAAGTGCATGCTCGTGACGAGTGCAGTCTGGGAGGGAAAAGCCCAACCTTCCTGTCTTCTGTATCGCTTCGTCTCTGTGTCCTTCACAGGAGTAGTTCCTAGCCACGTGCTGGTGGTTTGGTTTGGCTTCGGCGCGGCTTCCCCCCTCTCCGTGGCACGGCTGCTCTGTGCCGCGGGGCACAGTGGGCACCACGACAGCGTGGGGACTGGCACCGTGCAGGACAGAGGGTTTCCTCAACTGTGGTGTTGCTGTGGGCATAGCTTACTACCAGGTGCAGCCCCTGGGTGTGCTGCACGTGGGGTTCACCAGCACGCTGGTCACGGGGGCGACGCACGAGCGGTCCCACCGCCCACTGCCGTGCTGCTCAGGGGTGCAGACAGCGAGGGGAACCCCCCCACTGCGAGCAACAGTAGGTGCGGGAGGGACGGGACAGCAGCTCCTCGGGGAGGAAAACCAAGGAAGGGCCTTGGGGATGGGCGAGGACGTGAGAGGCTCGGCTCTCCTGCGACATGCGTGGGCAAAGGGGCAGCCTTAGTGTTCGGCTTGGGGTCATTAGGGTGACACATGGCGCTGGGGCCATATGTAGTATGAACATCCATAAAACAGTCGGTGTCCTTGGGACGGTAGTTTCTGTGCAGCTGGTTTTTGCAGGACTAATAATACCGAGGGAAACAGTGCGGTTAAGGTTGGCATTTATTTTTTTTCCAGTTTCAATTCACAAGTGCCAAGGCCTCTACCTAAAGCTCATCTGCCTCTTCCACCCCAGCGCTGCAGCCAGGTCTGATGCAGCTGGGGCTGGGGTGACAGCAGAGCTGCCGTGCAGGCAGGGGGTGGGCAGGGGCAGGTGGCACGGCAGTGGGGGGTGACACGGCACCTGCCCCGGTGGGCTGGCCCGGCTGCTCCGGCAGAGCCGTGGGCAGGGTCCGGGCTGGCAGGATTGCCACCAGTGGTTGCGTGCAAGGGGAAGGCTTCAGAAGGCGTTGGTGTGTTGTCTCACACCTCCCTCCCAGGTCCTCACAATCCCTTGTACCAGCTGATTCATATGAAGACAGCTAAATGAGAGACACCTTTGATAAGTTAAATGATGAAAATCGGCAGAGCTTAGATGACTTTAATTATAAAGGTGTCTAAAATGAACACGTGTGCTCACTGACAGCAGAGGTAGCGTTTGACTCTAGCCCCCATATATTTTTATTAAGGGCCCGTTTTTTCAAAACGAGCCTTCCAGCTGTGTGCTGGTTGTTGCTGGGTTCTGGCAGAAGAAGATGAGGGTGGGTTGTCCCCATGGAGGAGCGGGCACACCGGGCTGCAGGCACCAGCTGTGAGCAGGGCAGCGAAGGGGAGATGCACAGAGTCCTCCACCGCCTTGCTTGTATCTCCCAGCCCTGAAGCTCTGCCTGGGGTGGTTGCTCCACTCCCACTCAGGTAATTTATTCCTTCACAGCAATCAGAACCGTTAGGAGGCTGTTAGGCAGTTTGGGGACCCTGGTCTCTAGGAGCACGACCCATCCAAGCAGTGCCGGGACCCTCCCTGACAGCAGGGATGGTGCGCGGGGGCTGGCGCCCATCAGCAGCACGGGGTGTCCCTCGCTCGGAGTATTGGGGGCAGAGACCCCCGTGCGGCGGGAGCACGGCTCAGGGTGCAGGGGAGCGCATCGAGAGCGGGTCAGGGCTTGAGGACGGGACATGCCAGCAGCCGCTGCTGCTGCCGGAGCGGCAATGGAAGCAAGTGCCACGCAGACGGCTGCGTCGTGCCGTGTCTCTGCTGCCGGCATAGCTCTCACCACTCTGCGCTCGCGCCTCCATCAGCCCTGGCAAGGAACCAAGCAGGCAGCCTGATGGGCCAGCCGTGGGCAGGGTGTTTAGTGCTGCAGGACGAATAGTGTAAGCACATAGTCCTGCTCTGCAAAAGCACCCAGACCCCCCAGCCCTTCCCCTCCCGTGTTCTGACACTTGCAGGAGCGCCCATGGGGCCAGCGGTAGGGCTGTGGCTTGGAAGCGTGAGGTAGGAGCATGTGCGAACCCGATGGAGAGAAATCTGAAATCTGCTTTTTAAAGTTGCGATGCCCAAATGCTCAATGTCATGATTTTAAAAGAAAAATACGTGGCCGTTTTCTGCAGGAGCATTCCAGGCAGCGTGCCTGAGAGCTTCCTCTGCCTCCTGGCTCCGCGGTTGCTAAACGGCGGTGTTGTTACAACCACACCGGTGTGTACATATCAGCGTACATATAGATGGAGTACATGCGGATACAGCGCTGTGTTCCTGTGGCTCGCTGCAGAGACCTGGCCACACGTTTCCCTGCGGTGCAGCAGTGTCGTGGAGCCTGTTCTCTGCAGTGAACCAGCCCGGCAGCACAGGCTGGAGACGGGGCCAGTCACAGAATGGTTTAGGCTGGAAAAGACCTTTAAAGTCATCGACTCCGAGAGGGTGTCATTGCGGAGCTGCACTGCTGGCAGCCACGGTCTCACAGGGCTCTGCGCTGCGGTGCCTTGGCGTTACTCCGGTTGCTCCGCGGGTTGTGCCACCTATTTACCCTTTTAATAATAAAAAACCACCAACAAACCAAATTGAAAGGCCGTCTGAATTGAACTGTCCTGTTGGTATTTACTGTTGTCCAAGCGAAAAGAGGCCACAAATGTCATGATGCACTTGTTTGCATGGCGGTTTCTGCCCGGGGCGCGCCGGCTGCCGGGGCCGCTGCTGTGTCCCCGGGACGGGCTCTCTCCCACATCCTCTGCTCTTGCCTGTCAGCACGGGACGGCCCCTTGCTCCACGGGCGAGACACATGCAATCACTTTGGCAACTGCTCTATCTTCTCCTATCATGTTATTTTTTTCCTCTAGGCTTTTATAACTCAGTACATAGACTTTTTTTTTTTATTGCAATCACTCCCTTTCTGTGTCTTTTTTTTTTTTTTTTTTTTTAATTTCTGGGACTTATCTTTTCAGTTTAATCTATTAATTTCTGTTCTTATTTCACTTTGCAGACTATTTGCCGATTTCACAAGACATAATTTTTATCAACTAGTTCTTAAAGATGCATAACAAATTAATCGGGGTTTACTACAGTGCTAATGAGAGAGAGAGAGACAGAAAAAGCCTGGGTGGTCCATGTTTAATATCAATGTCCACTGAAAAATTGCTGCTCTTACTGGCTGGTTTGATTGACTGGACTTTTTATTTTATTTTTACTTTTTTAAAGGCTCCATATCCTCACTGCTTTGAGTTTGCTTTTTATTTTTTTAATTTTTTTTTCCTCTGCTTTGTTATGAGTTTTTAATGCCCACTTGGAATGTAACTCACAAGGATTGGGGTTAGGGGCGTTATGAAGGCATGACTTCTCACAAACTTTTTAGAAATAATTTTATCAAGGAAGCAAAAATGGCAATTGGGTCTCACAAGCAGCCCCAGAGAGAGATGTTGGTGCTTTTTAACATGGAGATGTTCAGCAGCAGCACAAATCATAATCGGGGTGGAGCGAGACGAGCGTCTCTGATCACTAGGATCATTAGCAGCGCAGGGTTTAATTACTCAAAACAAGTGCCCTGCATCCGCGTGTGCAACCCTGTGGCGCTGGTGGCTGCGGGCGCAGCAGACCCACGCGTCTGCCCCCGTTGCGTCCACTTTGGGCTGGTGGCTCCTGCTGGAGCTGCCATAATGGTGCAGGGGCCGTGGCTGGGAGCCACCAAAGAGGGTCTTGGGCGGGTACTGCCCCTCGGCAGTGACCCTTGCCCCAGGCTCCCAGCCACTCACCGCCCCCGCTCCTGCAGCTGGCGATGCTTGCGCATACTCCGTGCGGTCGCTTCTGCTTCCAGACTTTGCTTGCTAATCATGGGCAAATTACTTCAATTTTGGCAAGAGGGATTGTGCTTTCCCCTGCTAGCTTAAGCCGTATCACGCCTCTTGGTCTCCACCCAAATCGCAGAAGCCAACCTGTGCGATAATGGCTCCATCCATTGGCTTCTTTTTTAACAAGACCAGATTCTGGACTTTTGGGTAGAAAACACATATCGTATTTAAATTCTGGTTTTCTTGAAAGTGTTTCTACCCATTTTATAAGTTTGTGAGAAGTAAATTGCATGCTTACAGTAGAACTGTAATGCATTTTAATGTTTGTTAATCCACTTGTTTAAAATGTCAGTGTCAAAGGCTCTACGATACACGGCTATGCTGTTCATTTCATTAAAGATGCTTGATGTAATAATTGGTTAGTTTTCTTTTTACTTTTCTGCAGGCAATAGCTTTTTTTAATCTGTATGGCTTCTTATTATTTTGTTTGGGGTTTTTTGCTATGAATTGCTTTGCTTTTGTGAACTTGTCTTAGTGTGCATGATTTGCAAACATTTCAGCTATTGTGAATTTTCTCATTTTTTGTAAATAGTCCATCTGTGCTCTTCTTTTTTTCTTTTTTATGACTTTTTTCCTGTAAGTAACTGAGGTAGAAAATAATAATAAATTGTTTACAATGGATATGCTGTGTTGCTGCTCTCTTAGCTTGCAGTTTTAATATTTTGGTTTGGATGCACCAAATAACCAGTACCAATGACCGTTTAATAAAAGAATAAAACAACCATCACTCAAAGCGTGCGACCCAGTGTTTGAAGAACCTGCAGATGGACAGTTACATACGAGGTGTGTTTACCGCAAAAATTAAAACCAAAAAAGACAACAGTGCACTTGTAACTGGGGGGAGAGGAGCGGCTTGGTGTTGCAATGGCAGCGCTGCCAGTGGTCTGACCTTCCACCCCTGTGGTCAGTGTGATCTGCACCGGGCACGGAGGTTTAAGCATCAGACCCATAAGTGTTTAGAAACCCTTGTTGCAAACTCTCCAGCACTAATGTGCAGAAATCTGTTCCTGCTGTTTGGAAATTGCAAGGAACACCAGGTAACTCTTGTCCCTGACAGGGTCAGCAGCCAGGGCACCCGGTGCAGAGCCCACAGGGGGACGGTGCCGCTGGCCGTACCTGCGGGGCTGGGGTGTTGCCGTCACTGTGTTTATCTCAGCTCTGCTTTCTTCCATCATTACCTGGATGTTTGGGGATTGTCAAAGTTGCTTAGAAGCCTTCAGCTCAGGAATTTAATATATTTTTTTTTAATTAAGGGTTTGTTTGCTTGTATGTTTGTTAAGGCTTATTAAAACCTTTGTATGTGGGGAGAGGTGGGAAAAACAAATGTGTTCACACACTTTTCAGAGCTCAAGGAAATACACTTGCTTATTGATAATAGCGCTGCATAGTCCGTGAAGCTCCAGGGTCATGCTCCTGCAGTGTCTGGTGCTGGGAAAATGCAGCACAAGATCAGTTCGAAATCTAAATTGATGCTTTTTTTATTACGAGAGCATGTAAGACAACTTTCTGTTAATCTGTAGAGCTTAATGTAGTTTCTTTCCCCTTACCAGTCACAAACCATTGACTTGTCGGCCACCGGTGCTGGCAGGAAGGTACTCGCGTGTAGGAGTGACTCGTGGTGCTTGCCTGGTAGGTCTGATGGTTCTTTTCTGCGTCAGGAGAAGGAGCTGGTACCAAAGACCCTAGGGTAATGGCTGCAGTGACGACATTCTTGAGGCTTCTTTTTCGTAGTGTGTGAGAGAAGGAGGCGAGGTAAGGAGGTTCCCTGGTCTGCTGGTCAGGATGCCTGGCAGCACTGGGTTGCAGGTCGTGTTGCTGCCGCAGGTCTCGCTCCTGGTTAAGGACCTTCGGGGGAGCGTGGTGGGAATGGGGGGAGCAGGAGGGGGGTGTAGCTTCAGCATACTGCAAAGTCGACCATTGCGTCGGTGGCAAGGCGTGCTGGCACAGAGCAATGCCCGCGCTTGGGAGTGCAGCTTTACCGTGCTACGTGGGGGTCGGTGCATTCCGCGCGCTGAAGCAGCACGAACCAGGCCCCCACGCCGGACCCGAGCTGTGAATGCTGACACCAGTGCCATGTGCGTGGTGTTGCAGTGACCCCGAGCCACCTCCCCGTGATCCACTGCGGTGGTGGGAAGCAGAGATGCTGCCTACACGTGGCTGCTTTAGCGGTAGGGAGTAATGAAGTCAGTACTAATAAGGGTCAACTCTGTAAAACGCTCTTTTAAAGCAGTTACACGAGTCTAAGGCTTGTATAACATCTAGTAATGGGAGCAAAGTTTGTCTGGTCATGATACCTTGATGATCGAACTTAACATTAAGAAAGAAGGAGAAATTGCTGGCAGCTGCAAAATAGGGGGAGGAAATATAAAATATATTTTAAATTGTCTATTCAGTTAGTTGAGCCTTGTAACAGCAAGAGATGTGGAACGAAGCTGGACCTGTTTCTCACTCCTTTGTGTGACCCTTCCTTAACTGCTTAAAATCTGCTCTAATTGTCCCTGCACTGCATGCTTTTTTTTCCACCTAAAACACATTACTGCATCTGCATGGCATAAAATGGTTTACAAAGTGCATTTGAAATCTGCTAGAAGCACCTTAATTACCACTCTCCAAATCTCTCCATTTCAGCCTCCGTTGGTGAAAACAAAGGCTATAGACTGGACCTGTTTTAAAATTAAGATGTTGGGGGGTTTGTGCTGGCAGAGGGCAGGCTGAAGAGGGACTGTTCGATTGCAGGTGCATCCCCGGATTGAGGAGCAGATGGAACTGCAGACAGCAAACTGAGAAATTAATACAGCAAAGCCCATAAATTTCCAGCCAGAACATACTCCTTCAAGTTCTGCTTAGGTGACAGTAGCTTTTGTTTTGGCACAGGAAAAAATGGCATCTAGAGCTGTTTGCTGAGTCCGAGCACAGCTTAAGCACCTTTGCCTCTTGGGCATGTTTTTTCTGAGAAGAGTTGCATTTTTTTAACATTGCAAAGAATTGCATAAAATTCCTTTTTTACCTCCTGTTTCCCTCACCCCTTAAAATAATTTCCCGGATATTAAATTTAAGGAGAGGTTTCCAGGAGATAAGCTGTTGATCTCGGTCAGTGGTCCAGCTCCCGGCAGCGGCAGCAGAGCATGGCCAGGAGAGATGCTCCTGTCCCCTTCCCTGCCCCATCACCTCTGTGCCAATGAGGCTGCTCTGGAGGCTTTCCTGGGCAGCAGGTCTGGCCAAGGACCAAAACTGCACAGATCCTTCACTAGATTTTTCTCTGCCAATACCTTGAAGAACTGCTTGGGCATCTTGAACATTGAACTTAAATGCCAAGTGTCCTATTCTCAGCTGCTCACTGACCAACGCGTGGAGTTTGAGACGGGCTTTAAAATTCAAGGTCGTTGCCCTGAAAATGAGTGATCATAAAGGGACAGGGAGGAGGGGGGGAAAAAAAGAAAAAAACCCCAAACCTACCAGTCTGTCTGGAGCTCTTTGCATTTTGGGGTGATGCTGCAGGAACAGAGCTCTGGAGCGATGGTTTCTGCTGCGAACAAGCCACAGCTGCAGCAATGGGGAAGTGTGATGAGAGTAATTCTTCACAGGAGTAAAGAGGCGTAACACAAACACGCATGTATGGAAAAGAACATGGGTAACCCTGTAGAAAGAAGAATGTGATCTGGTAACGCCAGTTGTGCTATAAGGAATTCTACGTGTCCGCGTTAGATGGAGCGAGGGACATGATGGCTAGCCTGCTTTTATGCCTTATGCCTCTGTAGGTAACAATTTTTAGCTGTAAAGCAGTTAAAAATTGAGAGCTGGGGGTTGCAAAGAATTTGAAGTGATTAGTCTCCTCAGAGCATAGAAACTTCAAATGTGCATGTTTTTCAATCACACTTAGTGGGATTTCAAGATGATAAGTAAGTAGCTTCCCAGTCCTGCTTTGCCCAGAAGCAGTAGCATGTAGTTGCTGCAGCGATGCCCTCAAGGTTTTTGGGCTCAGCACCACCAGCCTCTCATCTGACCCTTTTCATAACGCAGGTTATGGGGTAGGTGGTGGCAGCTCCGCCGGCAGGGCTGGGGGGGTCACCAGCTGCTGCACGTGCTGAGCCGCAGGGTCCCTGCGAGGGGGACATTCACTCGTGACTCCCCACATACAGGTCATAAAGAATTTCCTGCTCTCTGATAACCTTGTCCTCTGATTAATTATCTTCTCTTTTTACATAGTCGCCTCTTGCCTGCGTTGAACTTTTCCAGCTTCAGCCTCCAGACATAAGTTCTTTTTCTGCCTTTGTTCATCACCAAGGATCTGTCTTTTAATAATACTTACCCAAAGTTTAGCTCATTCATAAAAATTGAAGCAGGCGGTTTAACCAAATAGCTCATTTTCTGTACCATCGAGGCAGCTGAAATGAGGCTTGAAGCAAATCAGTGCCACTTTGCTGAACTTTAAATCCGTGCCTTGACACGGTTCCCTGACCTGCCCCTGTTCATCCAGCAGCAGGTGAGTGAGCCGCGGAGCTGCCATGCTGCGCCACCGCTCCAGTGCCAGGAGTCCACAGGTGTGTCCCCCTGCAGTGGGCGTTGCATTTATACTTACCTTGTCTGTTAAGAATCGATGGTAAATGTTTGGCTTTGGGCTTTAAAGTGAGAAATGCTTTCATCAGAGCAATCAACTTAGTATTAAACAGAATTGCTTGCTTTTAGGGAGCTGTTTGGTTGAGATTCTCTTTCATCCGCGTCAGCTGCATTCACTTGAAGCTTGTAATTCTCTGTGTTTCACCAGTTACTAAATTAGGGAGACTCCAGATCCCATACTGAGTAGGAGTGTTGGCTGGTGGGGGGTATAGTTTTCACAGGACACATTTGAGAAGTGCAGCGGATGCCTTGAAGCTGCTGTGGGATGTCAAGTTTGTAAGCAGAGTAAGTAACTGCATCAGCCACCAGCTTTTGCTTTTTGGTTTGTGGGTTTTTTTTTTTAATAAACAGTTTTCTTAGAATAAACTGTTTGCCTTTGAGAAGTTTCCCAGTTTTGTGTACGGTGTAATAACTGCAGAAGGGTTATTACACTTGAAACGACACAGAATGATGATTTGGAGACAAACAACGCTTTGTCTCACTGATGCATAAAGTAATTACTGGGCAAAAGTGCATCGTTCTCATTTTAAAAACTGTGGCCAGAGAGTGGTAAACAGCTGAAAAATGGGTCGTTTACTGTACATAAAGTGGAAGTGCCAAATTTTAAATTAACTATATTTGGGTTTTACTGTTTTGTTGAAATTCCAAAGCAGAAATATTTGTTCATAGTAACATCCATCTGCAAACACGCACCCAGTGTGAAGCACGTTACGGGTGTCTGACGTTCAGAATTCTACAAAATCTTGCCACGCACGGTACATTTTAAGCAGCTTGTGCCTCGGATAACGCAGTGGGCTGCTTAATGAGCTTTCCATTATGTGTGATGTGCAGGATCTGAAGTTCGCTAATTTTCTGACCTGGTGAAATAGATTTTAATGAGTTTGATGTAACACAGCGCATAAAGACAAAGGGAAACACTTAATGGAGCTGTCACGAGAAAGGGCTCTGAGGGGGCTTGGAGATGCTAGAAGTGTTACTAGAAGTGATCCAAAGCTTAGGAAAACTCCCCGTTTCCAGGTATGCCTGCCCGGCACCTGGCATGGTGCCCTCTGCCCGCTGCTGTGCGGGCAAGCCGGGGTCACTGCTGGGAGCCACGGGGCGAGGGACTCGTAACAGGGAGCCTGGTACAGTCCGCAATCCAGTCCCAAAGAGTTAATTGCTGCTAAACCCTGGTAACAAGTTGTGAATGGTTTGGTAGAATCCCCATCTTTTGGCAGTTCTAGGTACAGCCTGGTTTCTCTGGGTGTGTATTCTTCTCTAAATATTGAGCATTTAGTTATTGATCTAAAGCTTGAAATGGTAGCAGAGGCGGGGGGGGTTCTCATTCTTGTTTCCTTATAGAAAGGGAGGGAGAATCTGAGACAGAGGGGCCTGAAAAATGAAGGTTTTAAACATAAAGGGATTGTTTGGGGATGGAGCTTTCCCTTGTGGGTGCTCCCCATTAAAGACTACATTTTTGTCCAGTAAATTGGACCCACGCCTGCCTGCCTTCAGGAGAAAAAAAAAAAAAAAAAAAAGCCACCAGGCTCTTCTGCTTCATGGTTTTGAGTCTCTGATACTTTTGAAATGAAGCCTAAAGATCCTACAAAGAGGATAACACTGCCTAATGGAAAGAGTAATGCAAGCGAGAACCCATTTGAAATGACAGCTGTGAGCCTCGCGAAGCTTTTCTGTGCTGATCAAAGCTGCTGGTAACGTCGTTTGAAAAGAGGATATCAGTTTCCCCCTCTCCTTTCCCCACTCAACCTGGGGATGATTTTATATTCCAGATTTTGCACTTTTTTCCTGGGAGATCAAGTGAACCTCCTAAATGGCTGGTGTTCAGGTCGGCAGGGTGGGGAGCACCATTGGCGTGGGAGGCGAGGTGTGGGGGGGACAGGGGGATGCAGCCTGGGTGCTCGGTGCCCCATGTGTGTGGGACCCCCAGAACGCCCTGCGCAGCAACGCAGTGACTTGGCGAGACAGAGCCACAGTATTCAGCTCCTCTGCTGATGTGTGCAAGTGCTCCAAACAACCCACAAACGGAGAGGAGGGATTTGCTTGCTAGGTGCAGTTTTATGGTGGCTTTTCTTCTATTCTCCATGCCTGTCCCATAATTTTGGTTGTTTTCTGAAGTCAAGTGCTGGAGTTGGGTGATGATCTGAGTATCTCAGCTTCCGTTTTAGTTCTTGTTTTAAATCCTCGTGCTTATTGCTCATGCCCAAACATCAGACCTCATGTGCCCCCAGCGCTTTAGCCATTAGAAGCAGAGAAAATTCTTTGCATGATATTTTTTGGTGTAAGAACGAATTTCATTATCTTTGCGGCTTCTTTTTAGTTGGATTGCTATCGTCTGGCTGTTTGTAGAGGAGAGGGTCTTGTGTCCTTTGGGGATGCAAGGTGTTTGGGTTCTGCAGGGGCTGAGTGGGTCTGAAGCAGTCGGTGATTTCTGATACCAGCACCCTGGGCTGCACGCGAGGGGGTCCTGGCAGCGGTGTGGAGGAAGGGCATGTGGAATGGTTCTCGTGTTTTTCACTTGCTCCTGGTTGCCTTGCAGCCAGCTCTGGCTGGGGTAAAGGAGAAACCGGTGGTTTGAGAAGGGAACAGTCCCACCAGAGCGGGAGCTGGAGCAGGCAGAGACCGGCGGAGGGAGCGTGCCCTGTGCCGGGAGCCCCTTGCGTGCCCCGGGAGGACTGGCCCTGCTCAGGCAACATCGCTCTCGCCAGATTTGTTCAAAAGGCCCCTGCAAGATCCACTAAGTCCTGGGCTCTCAGTGTTCTCTACTGGGTGAGGCAACGTGTGAGGCAGGGGGGCAAAGCCAGCCCATCTGTCCCGGGCACCGGCCGCCTCTCACACCCCTCTCGCCATCACTCATTTGTGCCTGGGAGAAGGCAGTTGCTTGCAGCCAGCCGTGGGCTAAATCCATGACCTTAGGGCACAGCATTTAAAAACAGATGTGTCCATCTTCCCTCGCACGAGGCTGCTTTGGTATTTAAAGCAAAACTATTGATGCAGGAAGCAAAAAAATTTATCTGTGAAAAATTGAACTCTAAATGCTGGCTTTAGCTCGTTCAGAGCAATAAGAGAGCATGAAATTGCTGTGAATCCTCAGGGCTTTCCTGGACAGTGCCCGAGCCCATTGCAAAACATTTATTGTAAAATATCTTCTAATTGCAATGCCCTAAAGTGGGCACTTTTGTCCTTGTGAGCAGCTTCGGTATCTTGTTTTCTCTAGGCAATTATAAGCAGCGGATACACAAAGAAGGACAGGGATCATTCCAGCAGGAATCGGAGCACCTTAAACAAACACGATGAATTAATTGATCTCTCCCTCCACCCCTTTTGATTTTCCAGTTGACTTCAGGAAGCAGAGGGCTGGGAGGGAGTGGGGCTGGCACCGGCTGTGCTCCCTGCCTGGGTGGCGGTGGGACCCAGAGCACGCTGTGGTCAATGCTCCCCTTGACTTCCAGGTGCTCTGGTCTGGGCACCCATTCCTGGCACCCAGTGATCTCCAGCGTGCCTGGTAAAAAAGAGTCAGGAGTGTGCAAGCCCCTCAGCAGCTGGCAAAGAGCGTGCTGATAGACCACAGCCCTCCGTGGCCGCAGGGGGACCCCCAGGGCCAGTGGTCCTGCACCCCCAAAGGCACTGCTCTGGCTCCTGGAGAAGTCTACACTTCCCCGGTGTTGCTCGGGGGAATCGGTGCTGGCACATCACATGCCGGGCTCTGCTGCTAACACATCTGCTTGGCCCCTGCTCCCGCCCCCGGGGTGTCCTCAGCGCCGGGGTCCCCATCAGGCAGGAGTGCACCCACCTCTGCCGCTGCCTGGGGAGCAGCACCCGGGAAGGTGCCGCTGGGACTCGGCGGCTGCGTTTTTCCCCGTTTCAAGTGCTGAGGCCGGGGAAGGGAAGGTGTGCAGGCATGAACAGGTTCCTTCTGGGGGCCTGGGAATCAGCAAAACTGCGTGCTGATGCTTCCCTCTTTCCTAAAGAGCTGCAGACACCTCAGCACTCCAGTTCTGATGCAATGGTGTGACAACACGAGCAGAAGGGCGGTAGAGGCAAAGTTTCTTGCGGTACACAAAACAGGTTCGGTACCAATTCCTGTGTCACCGTAGTGCCATCCTTTGAAGTCTTCACCAGTGTAGAAGTTTGTAAAAAGCGGGAGGGAATAATATGGCGTGACCAAGTGCTTAAACAACGCCACAGGGATGGCACGGGGCAGCTCCAGAGGTCAGTGCTGGAGCTTGAGCCCAGACCCTGCCGGAGCCCGGCTGCACCCTTGGCTGTCTGCAAATGTCTTGCTCAAGTCACTTTGCTTCTTTGTGCCTCGTTTTCTCCCACCTGCTGCTGGTCACTGCTGAGAGGCTCGGGAGCAAGCCACCACCTAAGCCCAACAGTAAGTTAGCGCAGCCATGAGTCGTCGCCCGGCCCCGCAGCCTGGTGACCGGGATGTTTGTTTTCAGCTGAAGGAGCTGATTAATGCAGTGCCTGACAAATGTAATTTCAGCGTGGGGGATTGATTCCTTTCAGTACGTTGGATTGATTTAGGGATCCTCCAGTGATGGAGCCGGCCCGTGAGTCTGTATTGGGAAGCAGGTTTTTGCCAATCTTGATAATCAATCCCTGTGTCCGTCCCGTGCCCCTGGCCAGCCGCAGCGCTCCGGGTGCAGCATGAGCAGCCGATCACACTTGAGTTGTTTGAAGTGCCATGTCACGCAGATGCTTTTATCTCAGAACTGGGATAATAGCTTTCTTTGGGGGCAGAGGGATTAATTTTTCACACATCTGTCTGCTGGAATGCAATAACGGGTCCTTTGTTCAGGCTCTTTCTGTGGAGTGCCTTCTCCACCCTTGTTATTTCATTCTTCTTTTGCATGGCAAAACTTTTTGTCCTGCATTTCAAATAGATACTGAGTGTCCCTGGCAGCTGAACAAGAGAAACAAACTTTCTGGCCCTGTTTTTTATGCTGTTTTCAGGGGATGCTTGGTGATTTGAAGGGTATTTGATTGGGTTTGGCAGAGGCATTTTATTCCATGGAAAATCCACAGCTCCTCTGATCCCTTATGGATGGTTTAGGGAGCCCCTGGAGCCTCCACATGAGAGCTTTGCTGGTGGTCAGCTGGTGCTGGACATGCCATGGGAACGCTGAGGACACTGCTCTCGGGCTGTGCGCCGTGGTGGGCAGGGAGCGGAGGAGGAGAGGCTGGAGGGATGGTGCCAGCTCTGCCCCTGCACAGCGCACAGCGGGAGGGCTCGAGGCTTGGCTGGGCACAGCTCCCCGTGAAAACGAAGCCCCAGAGCCTCAGCCTGTGTCCTGCAGGTGCTGTCCCTGCTGCTTGGAGGTTGCTTTGACCCTGACGCCAGGGTCTTCTCACTCCAGCAGCAGCGTACCTAAATGTACATGAGGGCACCCGCCCAGGGTGGATGGCTTCGTCACTACCGAAAGGGAATTCAGCCCTTGGATGTTTGGTTATAATGTGCCGCAGTCTGGCTGCGCTTCCTCCCGCGTCCCCCTCCACAGAGGCTGTAGCGGTTCATCCACAGACTGAGGCCAAACAGATTCCCATGGGCACCTAGAGCTGGGTTTGCTCCATGGCGTGGGGGCTCTGCGCACGGGGGGCGGCAGTAGGCAGCAGCCTGGGCTACCTGTGCGCATGTTTACCTATACTATTTCTTTTTCCCCCCAACAGCCCTATTACCATATTTAAATGCAAGTATGTCTTTTTTTAATTGATGTTTTAAGTAGCTTCAAGTCACTGTAGCTTAGTTGTTCTCTGCTCCTTTCCCCCTGGTAGATAACCTGTAGCCGAGACGATAGTGCTAGAGCTAGCGGGCTTGTAGTCTGCTGATTTCTCTGGGTCTCGCTCTCTCTGTTCCTCTACTTGCTGCTCTCTTCTTCTGTTGCCTCAGTTGTTTTTCTGTGGTTCCTCAGCATTGCAAAGCAGCTGTGATCAAAGTCAGTCCCCAGCAGTGACAGCCCCGGGGGAGCTCCCCGGAGACCAGGAACCTCTGAGAGTTTGGTTGACTTGGCAGCAAGGGGGTGCGGGGTGATCGCCTGGGCCTTGCCATTGCCCTCTTAAAATATGTATTTTTTAAAATCAGAGCCTCTGGCAGATCTTTTGAATATTAATTAAGTCAAGAAACTAAATCTGCCATCTTGCTAGCAGCATTTCATTCATCTGTAAGGGCCCGGTCCCCCCGTAGCAGGGTGTACGTCTTAGAGCTCTGTGATCTGTGGCTGGTTTGCTTTCAGGAGCTTTTCTTTTTTTTCTTTCTTTCTTTTTTAAATTATGTTCCAGTGAATTTTTTTCTGCTTGATCCCAGCAAATCTGTGATCTTGACATGAGGACCTCCTCATATTTTCCATTACTGCCGTGTCTGTAGATCAGCACGTTATTATCACTTGCAAATAAGCAAAGAGGAGCATTCCCTGGTGGCTGTGCGGAGCGCTCGACCCTCGCCCTTGGGGGTATGGAGGCAGAGGGCTGCAGGCTCGGCTGCCCCGGCAGCTTGGCTTCTGCGGCACGGCCACCTCCTCATCTGTCAGGGGGAATTGGGCCCCCTTTGTGCTGGCGGAGACCACCAGCGGTGGGCAGCTGCCAAGGGCTTGGCTCTTTCCCTAGCGCGGTGCCCGCTGACGGCACAGGGAGCCAGGATGGCAACGTCTGGAAACGCCGTGCCCTCAACGGCCGCCCCGCGCCCCGCAGAGACTCGCGGTACCTGCTGGCTTCTCTCTTTACCCTTCTCCTTTTCTCCACGGCCAGGTTTTCCGGCAGCGGCCTATGGACCAGTAGCAGCGGCAGCCGTGGCGGCAGCAAGAGGATCAGGTAGGGGGGCCCGTGGAAGAGCAAACCCTCAGAGTGCAGGGTCAGGTAAAAGCTCTGTCGGTATTCTGTGTGGCTGCAGCTCTCCATCATTTCTCTGATTTTTCCTCACACTTATCCTGGGGACCTGAAAACAAATGATTAAAAAAAAAATTATATAAAAAATAAATAATCAATCCCCAAACCAAACCTAAACTACAAGCAGAGGCCACGGGGCCTGGAGCACCTTGCAGGAGATTGGCGTAAGAACTGCCCAACCCAGGGTAGATATTCTGATTTGTTTCTTTATTTATTCCTTTATTATGTTAGTTTCTTTGTTTCTTTGGTTTAAATTTGAGGTTATTGAAAGACACCCACCCACCCCCAGAAAAAATTAATTTCTCTTTTTGAAAAAAAGTTTTGGTTTCTCATGGGAAGGCGGTGTCGGGTTGGGGCAGCGGCGGCCGGCGCGAGGTTCAGCACCCTGCCCGCTGCCAGCCCCAGCCAGCCTTCCTGGGCAGCGCCAAAGCTTTTCTTCTGTCCTTCTGAAAACCCTTATTTTTTTCCCCTTAAGGGAAAGAAATAAATCGTTGCCAGTCACTGTTATTACCTCAGGGTTGAAATTTAGCTAAACACGTGAATTAGCACTTTGCTCAGGTCATGGAGCGTTCAGTACGGCCATCAGCGAGCTGCTGGCTCGGCAGCCCCCCAGACGGAGCCGGGACGGAGCCGCCGCCGCCCCCCGATGCCAGCCCCCCGCTGCTGGCCCCCTCGCCAGCCCCCGCGGCCAGCCCCCCGCGGCCAGCCCCCGTGGGTCCAGCTGGCCGGCGTGTGCCGCGGGGGGGGCCATGGCGGGGCAGCGCCTTCCCAGCTCGCTCATGGCGCAGTCCTGACATGGGGGTTTCTCGGTGGCTTTCCTGGCAGCCCCGGTGGGTTAACCGGGCTCTTCCCGAAAAGCCCCGACTGAACCGCTGGGCGAGGGGTTCCGAGGAGGGCGCAGGCCCAGGTGTGTCTCGAGTGTGAGCCTGATGCCGTGGAGGCCAAAGACAGACAGACACCAGGAGAACTCCGTTCCATGCAAACTGGCACTGCTTGCAGGCTACAAAGGATTTTCTGTACCAGTTTCATCTTGTGGCATGTAGAGAGCGCCTAAGGGGTGACTTGCCAGACTGGTTGTGGGGATTCCCCATCTCCCGGCTTTTCCTGCTGCCCCTTTGCGGAGGGGGAAAAACCGACCCAAAGAGAAAAAAGAAAAAAAAAAAGAAAAAGAAAAAAAACTCAATTTGCATGTGGCTTCAGGAAAACAGACTTCATTGTTTCTGCCTGTTCCTCATGTTTTGCCCTTCAGGTGTTGTTTTACATGCAAACAGACCTGGTGAGTTGCCCCTTAGCAAGGCACAGAGGGTTTGGCTGGATTAACGTTGCTTCCCTGATTATTATTATTTTATTTTATTTTTAATCTGAGTGCTTTTGGTGCCCATTACAACTGAACTGAGCATTGATCAATTCTGTGCCTGAAAATCATTTGTCTTTAATTTGAGTGTTTTTTGGTTTTTCTTTCGTTGGGTTTCCTGTTTTGTTTTGGTTTTCTGTTTTTGTTTTTTATTTGAATTTGCAATACGAAACTAAACCTAACCCTAAATTAACAACACCCTTTCTGGCAAGTTTAAAGAGCAGTATGGTGTTTGGAAATGTCTTTCAAGCCTCAAAATTGCCTGTGTGCGCAAAACTGGCAAAACCCCCAAATGGAACCAAAAGAGCCCCCCACCCCCCCGGCCCCTCCCCAGCCCCCGTGTCCCGAGGAGGAAGGTGGGTTTGTCACCGGCCCAGCCCCACGGCCACTCACGGTTGCAGCGAAGCGTGCTCTGGGAATGGCGGGGTTCTACGTAGAGTCATTTCCATCCAAAGATGGTTTTTGGAAGGGACATCCTGGGTTCGCCACTTCCATCCAGCAAATGGTAGTGAATTGTATTCAGGAGCAGTAGAGTCCGATCGATCTTGTGCTACAGTGTACGGGCCCGATTCATTACAAGAAAAATGGTTGGGGGTTGGTTGTTTTTTTTTGGGGGGGGGGGTTGGTTTTTCTTCTTTTGAGTTGAATTTTCCCTCTGCCAATTTGCACAGCCCTCCTTCCCGCACGCCCGATCCGTAAGCACAGAGCGTGGCACCGCTGGCCCTTACCGGCCCCTTTGTGCCAGTAAATGGAAAAGCAACAGAAAATGCCTGGGCAGGCGCATCCCACCGCCCTCTGTTCACTGGGCAGCGCTCTGCCCAGGGGCTGCCAGAGCAGCCCCCGTCACTGCTGCCCTCTGCCCAGCACCACGGCCCCCCAGCTCACCCCAAATTGACCTTCTCTGCTCGCTGGCCCCATCCTGCCAGCTCTTCCCCACCCTCCAGGCATCGCTGCTGGCACGGTGGCTTTGCAGCACCGGAGCTCGGCGGAGCATCTGCCTTCGGGTGCACATCTTGGTCTTTCAAGGAGGCTGCAGCCCTTTCATGCCAGCCCTCGGGCTGTGGTGCGTGGGCACTGACCACCTCACTTTCTCCCTGGGGTGATGCTCCCCCTCTTAGGAAACCCGCACATTTGCTGAACAGCCGGCGAAAAGCACCCGGCCCCAGTTCTGCGCTGCCCACCCTGCCCTGCCCGCTCCCCTTCTTTTTCTGTCTCAGCATTTGAGGATGCAGTCACTGGTTTGCTGTGCCAGATAAACGGGTTCTTCCCTCTGTCTCCTGCAGCCAACAGAAAGGGACGTTTCCCCCACCTGTGCTCAGTGCCGCTGGTGAATTCACCGCTGTCTTAGCTGATCATGTGCCGGCAGGGTGAATGCAGCGATGCTTCTCTTTATAACCACGGGCCCCAGTGACATCCCAGCGACGAGGTGATAGCCAAGGTCCCTCAAGCAGGCAGAGGGCTTTGGCCACATCCGTTCCCACCAGGTGGGCCTGTGCTGCCAAATCCCTTGGCCGGTTTTGCCAACCTCATCCATTCTCGGGGTTTTTTTAATGAATTGGGACCTGAGCCACGGAAAATGAGCAAACTGAAAAAAAGTCTGAAAGCTGCAAACTCCTCCTAGACAACTTCACTATCAATGTCACGTTTCTTTTGAACTCACCTGACATATTTTACATGTAAAACATTTCTGTCGTGTGAATGCTTTTTTTAAGATACAGTCATGGGAGGGGGCACATTTTTATCTTGCATTTGACATCGGAGGGGTTCATTTGGCAGGAGAGCGAGACTAGCGAAATTGGGCAGGAGAGGGCTTTTGTTCCTTCCTCTTTGCTCCATTGAGAAGCCTGAGAGTTTTCCAGTCCCCAGCCTGTTGCCACCAGCCATGCCGCCCTGAGGGCTGGAGCCAAAGCCCGTAGGGCCCCCCCAGCCCAGCCCTGCGCCTGCTGCCCGGCCCCAGGGGGAGCGGTGGGTGCCCTCAGGTGAGCGGCACAGGCTGCCGTGGGCACGCTCTGCCCGGCAGCACCAGCGGCACACAGCGCGGCGGGACGGCCCGGTGCCGCGGCACCAGGCGCTGCCCCCCCCGCCCCCCGGCCCCCGGCACATCTGGATTTTGGGCGCCAGTCCCAGCTTGCCAGCGCTGCCTTTGAGCCCTGCGCCCCAACAACCCCTTACTGTACTTTATACTTGCCAGCTATAACAAATCTCGTAACGTGAGCTACTGACCTTGATGGTGAGTGTGAGCAGTTATGTTTTGTTGTTTTCTCTCTTGCTTGGTTGGGGCTGCTGTGAGAGAGGGTGTCTCTGAGGCATACTTTCCGGCCTCTCTTACACTCGGACGTGCACACCTCCTCTCAAACACTCTTCTGAGCGCTCTCAGCGGGAAGGTTTGTCCACACCTATTAATCCTCTCTCAGTGTCCAGCTTCTTGTTAGTAGCAGCTGGTTGCATGTTTTTTGCTTGTTCGGACGAAACGGTTCAAGAAACGACTCATATCAACTCTTGAGAAATGTCTCTATTTTTTTGTACACTTTCTTTCTTTTGATGTTTTTATTAATTTCCCTTACTTAAAAAACAAAACACTTGTCGTCCCGTAAAACATTTCACATCTCCCCTTGCCTGTTCTTAGAGTGTATGTATCTGTGGGACTGAACTAAATGCATGCACTGTAGTAGTCGTACTGGTAGCAGTAGATGTAGTTGTAGAACATGCATTGTTGAGTTGATATTATAGGTATCATCAACGTGAACTAGCGTGGCAGTTAAAAGCATAGCCTTGGTCTGATTGAAAGCGTAGGGCTATCAATACAGCAGAGAGCTGCTGATGGCTTGGATCCATAGTACCGTATTTGTTAAATCCCATTATCTGGAAGTTTAAATTGAAGCCGGCTGTAGGCAACCTACACCCTCTGCACAAGAACCCGCACATGCTGTTATGTTGATGGTAAAATTGCCTTTTTTTTTTTCTTTTTTTCTTTCTTTTTTTCTCAAATTACCCCCCCTAGGAATTAAAACGCTGACTATAAAGATACTCTCTTATTTTTATTTCGTATTAAAAGAGAACTTAAGATATTTTTTAAATCATTTTACAATCATGGTTTCTTCATCAGCCTGTTACTCGTCCATATTAGCCCATAGAATCATTCGTTGGCAGTCGTAGACCAGATGTGCCAAACGCAAATCACTCCATTTGGGTATCTAAATAATACCGTGTGTGTGTGTGTAGCAGCTTCCCACAGACTGTCCTGAGACACGAAGCAATTGTTTTTAGGTCATAAACCTTAAATCTTGTTATGCAACTGAGACTCTGCGCTAGTGATGGGTCGTACTCATTGCCATGTCACCCAGCTTCAGGGAACATTTTTAAATGAAGATTTAGCGTTTCATAAATAAATACCAGTGTGAGGAGTTCAAGGCAAGTTCATCATCTTGTTGCCACCGAGCCAGCGAGCGTCTCTGCTTCTTGTGCCCAGGTTTCTGTGCTAAACTTTTAAAATTCTTTCGCAGATGAAGCTGCCGATCAGTAAATTTAACAGATGGTAATTGAGATCCTGAATTAGACTTTTGTTTATTTGCTTAGTTTGTTGCTTGTCAGAAAGCATCCTGTGGGCTGTAGAAGAGACGCTGTATGGCATGGGGACACCTTCCCCCGGCCATCCCCGCAGTCCAGCTGTGCCATGCTGGAGCATCCTCCCGCTCTGCTGGAGATAGTCGTGGCAGTCTTCAGTGCACTTATTCCAGCAAGCGCTTTCCAAGGAAATAAAATATCCAGAATGGGCTTTCAAAATGTAATTAAGGATTTGTATCCGCTCCTTACCTCTAATAGAACATAAAGTAAATCAAGTAAACAACCGCTCGGATGGGGCTGATGCAAGGCAAGCCCGTGCAAGGCACTGTGAGCCACCCCCATTACTTCCCTTATTGCTGCCAGGTGCCAAAGCGCCTGTGCATTGAGGGGGGGGATAATTTCCCCCTTAAATCTCAATCTGCCAGGGAGATGGGGGGACCCACTGTTTAATGCGCCAGGCATATGATGAAGTGAGGAGTGTATCTAAAAGTCAACAGAGCGACAAATTGCATGGGCTTTAGGAAGCCTTGCCTTGCACTTAAGGAAGGTGCTCTAAAAAATTTAATCTCGTCATTAGGCGCCCATAGCGTTAGCAAATGAGGGCCATAAAAAGTGGGACGATGGTTGGTCTGTGTGTGCGGGGGGAGAGGAGCTGCCACCGGCTCACAGCGGTGTCGTGAGGAGCGTTTCAAAAATCCAGTGACGAACCCATTTGGAATTTATACGGCCTGTTGAGAGGACTCCCTTGTGGCACGGTGGCTCTGATAGAACTGCTCTCCCTCTTTTATTCTACTATATAAAAGTACATAAAGTTTAATCCGAGCTGTGTAATCTCAAAAGCCAGAACCTAACAAGTGGACCACTTGGGAGCAGCGAGCGGGCTGAAATTTCTCACTCCGCTGGAGCCACCGGTAATGATGTGACAGCGCCTGGCGGCTGATGCATTGGGAAATTAACGGCTGCATCAGATTTTATCTTTTGCTGATCTTGGCAGCAGAGGCAGCCTGCGCCGGGGAGCGCTGCAGGCAGGTGAGGCGGGGGGACCCCGCGCCCCATGGGGCTTCAGCCAGGCTGGGCACGGGGGCAGCCTTGGGTGTTCCATGGGAATCGGCGTGGCCAGGCTCGGTGCGCAGCACCCACCCGCGTGGCCGATAGCTGCACGGGGGTGGGGGCAGGGGCTGCTTGGCGTTGCTGGCGGTGGTTTTGGCCTCGGTCCTGGCAGCATCCTCTTGCTCTTTTGCCAGTGCCACAGTTACTTTTCTGACTGCTACCCCAAAGTAAAAAAATAATAACGCAAGGGGGGGCATTTCTGTTTCGTTTCAGAAGTGCTGTGCTGGTCTAGGGGGGGAATCGCGCAGGTCCTGCCCACAATGCAGGCTACACGCAAAAACGGTTTGTCTTGTTTTACTGCAGGATGCCACGTTCTGATTTTTTTTGATCCAGGAGGGACCGAGCATCCTGCAGTGCCGAGTAGAAGATTCAGTAGATGTAAAACAATTTGGTGCTGCTGCTTTTAGGCCTGGACCACAGCGGCAGTTGTTTTGCAGGGCTCCTGGCTGAAGTATATTGTAGTTAAAATACATCAGCTTTAATCGATAATTTTGTAATAGAAAATCTTGCGCACTTGATAAATCATCTGCAGCGCAATTAGTGACCATCTCTGAAGTGCAGGCTTAAGTAGAGTGGAAGTTAATCTTTAACGAATTTAGCAGCTAACTTTTAATAGTCTTTTCAATCAGGGGAGTTATTTTCAATGGGAAAACACTCCTCGGCAGAGCTCGTCCCAGCTGCTGCTCTTGACACGCGGCCAGTGGCAACGGCACGGCCACTGGCTAGTGCCCTGGGCAGGGTGATGGCCCACACAGGGACCGGCTCGCTGGTGCCCAGGACCATGCCACCCTCGCCCGCAAAGCCCTGCAGCCACCAGTTACTCGCCATTTGTTTCCTTTCTCCCAGCGGAGGCACGGAGCTCTTGGCTGTTGTAATTAGACTTTGTTCCACACAAGATGCAGACGAGTCATTGTAAAGTTTGTGAGGGGGGCCTTGAGCACGGGCTCTCAGGTGCAGTGAGATACTCGAGCATGTCTCATGCATTTTAATCACTAAAAGCATAAAGTACTTGCTGAGCTGAGGGGTGACTCTGCCTGGCAGCAGTTGCAGGCTGTTACCCATTAGTAGAACAACTACTAAATGGGACACAGCGCACATTTACACTGACGTGCTATTGTAAGTATTTTCATGCTGATTCTCTCCCCAAGTACGTTAAAAGTAAATACATAATTACAGGGTTATTGGGGTTTTTTTTTCTCTCTCTCCTTTCTGAAATAGAAAGCTGCAAAAGAAGCAGTAGAGTTCTTCCTTGCAGCAGATGTTAGCATGCATCTGGCTCTGGATTAGCTTGAGGAGGGTGGTGGATTAGTAGTTGCCAGTGAATGTGAAATTGGTCTGCAGGTATATAAACTTGGGCTATTTAAAAGTAATGAACTCACACAGCTGGGTCTTTTTAAGGGTAGTTGCTGATGGTTAAAAGGAGAGCCCAGAGGCATAAGGGCTCTCAGGTGTGTGTGCCTGGATTCTCCCCGGCGAGGGGCTGGGTGTTGGCTGCTGGCAGCAGGGCTGGTGCCCCCATCTCCCCTGAATGCTGCGTGGTGGGCAGCAGCTTCTCCCAGTGTCTCCTCATCAATGAACTCAGGTTTTCCTTTGGGAAGGGTGTTATCACTAGCCACACGTGCCCTGGGGAACCAGTGGCTCCTCCTTGCTCTGACGTGGTCTCGGTGCCTGCTTGGCCAGGCAGGTTTGCTCTCGGAGTCCAGCACCTCTGTCCATGTAGGCGCCTGGCCGGAGAGCATCGCTGCACTGGAGTTTGTGGGATGTTTCTCTTCTATTACCTGGATAAACCCGCTCTGGGCTTCTGAGCATCCAGCCAGCCCGCAGGGGGCCATCCGCAGTGGCAAGGTGCCCCCCGGGCAATGCCCTCCGGCTATGGCAATTTAAAATATGCAGAAAAAAAAAAAGACCCGGTTTTGTTTTAGTTGCCCTGCTGTATTGTCTGTTATTGTACAAAAGGCTTCAATTTAAAATTAACAGGAGTGATAGCAAGTTAATGTGGTACAGTGGGAGGCCGGAGTTTCTGTTGCTATGGCAATGGAGTTCGGCTCATTTGTTTTGTAGATGAGTAATTACTACGCAATTAGAGTAGGCTAAAAATAAAGGGGCCTTTTGTTCCCTGTTACTCATTAATATTAATAAAAGACCTGTCCAGGCTGTGGTAAACAATTAATGCAGATGTGGTTGCCTATGGTAAAAGTAGCAACAGCTTTCGTGTTGCTCAGCCCGAGGTGAAAGCGCCAGCATCACCTGCCTCAGCTCTTTCTTCATTTTAAACAGAAAAATTATTAGAGACATCTCTGCGTTCACACCGCATCACCAGCTTCAGCTCTTCTTTGCCAGCTGGGTGGTTGGTAATAAGTGTTAAAGCTGAATGTGCAGACTCAGGCAGAAGGTACGGCGCTGGGATCAGATCCTGCGAAGCAGCCGCAGCCTTCTGAGTTGTGGGGAGAGAAGTGCCGTGGCAGCGGTCCCCAATGCAGAAATCCCTTGGTTTCTCCCCGGTGAGCAGCAGGGGCTGCGGGATGCCGTGGCACAGGAGCCCGAAAACCTGAGAGCATGGGAGTGCTGCTGAAACGGCTCCAGTGCAGCACGTTACAAACATCCAGTGCCAAAACCAAAAACAGCGTGGAAGAAAGCAGTCCCAAGCATGTGATGCAAAGTATGTAAATGTTAAAGCCCACCAGATTTTAAACTAACCGTAAAACCAGTTAAATTGAGAGACCTGTCGGGAAGGTGGCTGATGGGACAGTGTTTATTTACCTCTCTGCCTTATTGCTTGTTTCGGCGCAGCCGGTGAGCATCCCTTGCTGGCGGGGAGGGACAGTGGGCACAGCCGGATTGGTGGGCACAGGGGTTCCTGGGGTGCTCAGCACCCCTGGCCCACACCATCGTTGAGGTGGAAGCCCTGCAGTGGGCAGCAGAGCACCCGGGTGCCCCCGGCCCCTGACCCTCGGGTGCTCTGCTGGGGGGGGGGGGGGGCGGGGAGTTGCAGACAAATGGGAACCGCATCCCTCCCAAACTGTTTAACTAATGGAGGGAAACGTAGCACAGCCTTTGTAAGGTCGACATTTGTTTGTTGTTAAGGATCTAATTAGAAACATGAGAGGGAGCTGAATGGCTGCTTGCTCGGCTAATTAGCGACATGCACGAAGACCACTTTGAACTTCAAGGACACAAAGCTATTAGCGCTTACATCAAAAATGGATTAAACTTCTGTGCTTTTATAATGATTAAAGATGAGCCGCTCAAGAGGAAATCCTTTTGTAAGGCTGTGACAAGAGCTGGCTCCCTGATTGCAGCTTCTACACGCGAAGCTTTGTGTGGCCTCCGTGTAGCACTCGGCCCGGCGCGAGAGTGACACCGCTAACTCGCAATATGGAAAATGTGATTAGGCAATAAATATTGATCGATCGCAACAAATTACAGCCAGGCTGGAAAGTGCATTTATGCGTCCTGCTACGTAACTGCAGGGCTCGGAAGAGCTGGGCTGGAATACGTGGTGTCTTTGTGCCTTGCCTTCTGCAAAGTGGTGTGTGCCAGCAGCTCCCAGACGCGGCCGGCGCCGCACACGCATTAACCACAGTACTGAGCAGAAGCAGGTGCTGCTCGCAGGCATGAGAGGGACATAGGTGGGTTTGTAAAACACCTGCACCAGTTGAATTTTTAGCTCGGCCAAGCTTGTGGAAACCGCCCAGCTCTTGCTTTCTGCTCACCCAAGGTAGCTTAGCAGTCGCTTTTTGTGTCCGCGCCACCCGCTCAGCATCCACACTGGTGCTGGAGCAGCGGTCCCTGTGCTGCACCACACAGGCAGGACGCGGTGGCCACAAGGTCCCAGCTGCCATTATCACCCTGACGTGTCCGGCACAGTTCCTCGCAGCGTGCGAAGTGCCAGCAGCCCCGTGCTGGGGCCAGGCAGCGCTCCTTCCCCTGCTCTCCTCACTTCCAGCGGTAATTGCTGAGCCGGGGACCTGCTCACCACCCACTGCTTTCTGTCGTTATCCCTGCGATATTTTGATGTGTGAAGCCATTTCCAAAGGGGCTGCAGAGGCAGAACAACCTTTTAAAGTGTGACTGCAGATAGAAAATAACATACAAATAGTACCTTGTTACAGCAGATAGCTGCTCTCGGTGTCTCTCGGCCTCATCACCACTTATTTTACTGATGAGCCTGACAGTTGTTTTATTTTATTTTTTTCCCTACAGGGCCAATATAGCTGCAGGGGAGGGACAACTGCTGCCACTAACCCAGGGCTGCCTGGCTGCTCCCCATCACAGAGCCGTGTCAGGGGCGGCACAAAGCTCACGGTTTGATTTTCCAGAGTCAGGGCTCAGCCAGGTGTCATAAGCGAAATATCTACGGCTCTTAATACTTGCCGAGGCACTCTGTCTGCCACGGGCTTCTTACAAAGAGGTGTTTGCTTTTCAAGTCTGGTTGGGAAGAACCGGAGCAGAGCACGGCGCCTTGCAGGTCCCCGCGAGAGATGTACTAAATGGCACCTCTAATTGTAACGCTGGAGTTACTTGTTTTTCTGGTTTGTCTCCCACTTTCTGTTTCAGCTAGTTGGGAGCTGTTTGTACATTGCTGCTCTCCACAGTGTCGGTGTGTTTCCAGCTCATTATTTCTGAGACATTTTTGAGTCTGAGCATTGATCTGGATTCGAGGTGTGCCGCGTGCTGCCTCAGACATAAAGCACCGCTGTATGTAAAAGCGCAGGTACAAGACAGATGCTTCCCATAGCTCAGCCTGACCACAAAGGAACATGTTTGTGCCTCTAGCTGGAGCTGTATGCGGTGATCGGTGTAGAAAAAACGAGCCTGAACATGAGCATTTAGTTCTCGGAGCTGTGCCTGTGCACTCTGGCAGCCTGAACAGGCAGCCAAGGACCAGGAGCACTGACGTCTTATTTCAGACCGGCATTAATTTGTGCATCCAGTTTCATGTAAATCACATCTTGGTTGTTAGCATCTCTGAAAAGCAAGGTATAAGCTCCCATTAACTTCAGCTGTGAATGCACAAAGAATTAGCTTTGGCCAAGCTATCTGTAATGTGGGTGCCGTGCTAGCTAATGATATTTATGAGGCTCTAAGCACTAATGATACAAGATTTGCATGCGGTGCTAAGTTTTCCCGCAGTCCATACTGGGGCTGGTTATTTAAAGCGTCAGCGTCACGCTGTGACTGCTGGTCTGTTAGTCATGCTGGCTGCACCATGGCCATTAGTGCTCATGCTTCAGGACACAGGGGATCCCCGAGGAAGGCTGCGATCTTCCCTGCTTCAGCCGCCATCATTTTACTGTAACATCCTCTGCAGCGTCGGTGCTTGGGCTGCTGCCGAGGCGGCACAGCAGGCTCGAATGCTTGGGTAACAGGTGATATTCCTTCTGGGAAAATCTCTTAAAATCCAGCAGTAAATCCCAAGTGACTCAAATTAAATGCCTCCAGACTGTGGCATCCTCATGACCCTGCTTTGCAGCCCCGCTGGACCCATCATGGGCAGAGGGATGGGTGGCAGTGTGTGAGGGTAAATAGTGCCTGGCGTGGCTGGGGTACCCACCCTCCGTCGGCTCACCCCGCCGGGCTGCTGCTGAGCGGCACCTGCCTGCCCTGTGCCCCCCAGCCCCCGCCTGTTGCCATCCCTGTCAGCGGCATTCAATGTTATTATATCATTTACTCCTTCGAGCTGGAAGATTATGTTTGCAGCATGTTATATGAATTTTTCATAAAGAGAGAAAAACAGCCTAATCTTGTGAGCTTTGAGTCTTGGTGGTGGGTAATGGCTTTGATTTAAAGCATTTTGTCTTAATGATGGTTATATTGAAAATTTCCTGCTGCTTTCAAGCACGTTTAGTTATTATCATAAACATTGATGGTAGAAATGCCTGCCAAATTGTGCATGGCTGTTTATGGTAGATGAGAGAGTCATCCAGAAATTAGAGCACTGGATCAACAAGTTGTCGGGAAGCCTGTTTGTGCAGAGAGCCACCCTGGGGCCAGCGGGGCAAGGAGGGCTGGAGGAGAGCCGTGCTGGCGATGGCCGGTGCTGGCGTAGAGAACACTTGGTGTGAGATCAGGAGTGAGTTTCTGACGAGAAGGAGCTGCTCTTGAAGCCGAGGGGTGCAGAGGGAGGGCAGTCTCTCGTGCCGGCGGCCGTGCAGCGGGAGCCTCTGCCCTGGCAGCTTCTGGCATTTGCTCCACTTGTAAAAATAAACTGCTAACCTGACGCATAAAGCATGCATGTTCACAGAAGGGTATTTCATCTTTTTTTTCTTCTGTATACACGTCGCTGCGTTTCCCATGTGGGTTTAGATAACAGGACCTGCTTTCTGGGGAGCACCTCTGTCTGCGGCTGGGCTCTGCCACCAGCCCTGCCAGAAGGAGCAGAGCTGCCCACCCGCGCCATGCCCAGGGCCAAGGACCCCTCTCCAGGAGGTGAAGGCTATGGCCGAGTGTTACTAGACAGGTCTTTGGAAGCGTTGGTTTAGTGCTGAGCAGCGCACCCTCCGGGGCGAGCGCATGCAGCCAGGGGTCCCGCGGGTCTCAGTGGGATGCGGGCGGGACGTGGGTGCCGGTGGGTGGGGAGAAGCTGGGGTGGCTCCATTCTGCTCCATTCTGCTCTCAGCTGCTCTCTCAAGTGCAAAATGTATTTCTAGCTGTGATAATGGGGCACTGTATCTCATCCTGAAGTACCCTGCTGCTTCTCAAAGAGGAAATCCAGTAAATCGTTGTGGTTTCTTTCGAACTTGAGGTTTTTCTTGCCTGCGCACCATGGCTGGGAAGGCAGGCACGAGTTTCTCTAGTTGCGGTTTGTACCGTTCCTCACCTTTCTTTTTCTTTTCTTTTCTTTTTTTTTTTTTTTTACTTTTGAAATACTCATATTTGTTATGTGTTAGAAAGAAAGCAAAACCACAGTAGTTAACAGTGAAGAGACTGCTGTAGGAGCCAGTTCTCCTCCTGTAGTGTTGGTTAAATCTTTGGGGTTTGGTGCTGTAGAAGAGGGAAACACATTGTTGCTGAAGACTGTGGGCTATGTGCAGGGGACAGCGATCGTCTGTCTTACACACCTCTGTACGTATGTCACCTGCTTTGTTTCCTTTGAGGTACAACGTACTTTAGTGTTGCTTTGTCATCCTGACCATCAGCCCGGTACCGTGCACGATCCCCTTGCAGAACAGTAATGTCAGCTCACAGTGCTCTTCCCTCTCCCTCCCTCCTTCCCTTCATCATTCACGGCTGAGTTGAGTTTATCTGGGTGGGATTCCAGCATCTGACTTGTTGTGCTTTACGCAGCTGCCCTCTCCGCCCCCGCAGCGAGGCGCCTGGATCCTCATCAGTGTAATACGCCATTCGCTAAGGCAAATGTCATAATGAATCCTGACTTAGAAATTTCTCAAGAGTTCATCGGAAGAGAGTTTATCTTTCAGTCGTGACCTTTCTTGTTGAAGGCGGATTAATGTATGAGCAGGGTCTGTGTTAATGTGGCAGTTTGCAGAAGAAGGCACTTGATAAGCAAGCTCCAGCACGCTCCGTCCCAGCTCCCAGCAGAGCGTTTTGTAGCCCTGAGCCTCCTGCCTCCGCGTGAACCAGGTGTGTTTCAGGCTCCAGCTCCTGGCTCCTTTGACATAAATCACTTGTTGCCCGAACGTTGCATTGAGAAGTATCTGAAACGCACATTAGATGTGGATAAAGACAGCTCTGCTAAAGGATGCCAAGATGAGTTAGTAATAAAAAAGCCTTGCTCGCTGAAGCGCTGTCTTGAGGTTATGGATGCCTTTTAAAATTATCTCCAAGCTCATATTTATTTTAGCAGAAAGGCTTTTGGTGGATTCTCCTTTGAGGAGATGCAGCTCAGGTAGAGGGGAGGGTGCAGCGAACACACTGGGTTGCACCAAACACGTCCCTGGGACGAGACCCGGCACGTGGGCTGCAGCGGGGCAGCGCAGCAAACCCTGGCTTCGGCCGTCGCAGAACCGGCCCACTGGGAATACTGGACGCAGGCAGTGGGGTGTGGCAGGGCACCGAGTCTAAGGTCCTTTTACCTGTTTCAGTCCTCGCCAGCAGTGGTGTTTGTCTCTTGCTATCGCCTCTGGAAGGCGGAGGCAGCACCGATGTTTGTCACGGCTCTCCCAGCCAGCCCTGCAGCCAAGGTGCAGCTCTCACATTGCCAGCCGTGCGCAGCAGATCCCAACTCCACCATCACCAATGCTTTGCATTTAAAGAAAAGCCTGTTCTGGGGCTGCTTTGTGAACGTGCATTTGCTTCGGTGTCTGGCGCCCCATCTTGCTTCCCTTCATTGCCTTTCAGCAGGGTAGAGCCCGATGCTCCCCAGAGCCCATCCCTCTGACCTGCAGGCAAATCATCACTTACTGGTCAAAATTCACAAGCTCAGAGCTTTTTCCATAGAGAGAAGCCACTGCAAATTCCAGGTGAGGCAAACAAGACATTAAACTTCCTCATTCCCATCGCTGCCACGTCCCTTGGCTGCTGTCTCTTGATCTCCGTCAGCACAGGAAGGAGCTTCTGCAACGTGGGGGGTGGGAGGGCGCTGGGGCTGAAGTAGATAAAAAGTTGGTTGGCTGTGATTTACAGACACATCTCATCTTTTCCACATCTCTCCTGACCTTGATCTGTCACAGGGCTTCCCGGTGACCCTTGGGATCGCAAATTATGTGCAGGGAAAACCCTTGAGCTGGCAGCCCTTAGCCACAGTCCCGCAGCTGTGAAAACATCTGGTGCGGGATGGGTTCCCGTGCAGTTGGCTGGCAAATTGGACCTGAACCTTTCGGAGCACATCACAAAGGGCTGCTTTGACTACCAGGACTTCCCAAGTGCTGGCAGTCCTTGGAAGGGGAGGAGATGGCCCTGCCGAACCCCCGCTGACGCTCAGTCTGATGGGTCCCCCGGCAAACCAGAGTCGGGAGACACTTGGGCAGCTCGGGCGGCTCCTCTGCTGGGACCAGGCCAGAGGGCAGGCTTTGCCGCTGGGCTCTGCTGAGCAGCAGCAGGATGTGGCCCGTGGTTCCCTCCCCTCTCCTGGGACAGCACAGCCCCCTGACAGCCTTCCAGCAGCGTGCTCCTGCACTTCTGCCTTTAATTATTCCCTGTTATTACTGCAGGTGGTCGGGGGGGGGGGGGGGGGGGGGGCGCGATTCTTGGATTCCTTGCAGCCTGCAAGGCATTAATCTTAACGCTCCGAGATTCCCGCAAGCTTCCAGCAGCCGTGGCTCTTGGACAGCTTCTGCCTCCTCCAGCGATGGAGCTGACATTGGGAACTTTGTCATAAAGACACGTGTCTCCAAAGAGACCTAAATTTTTTTCGAGCACTGAAACAGTGTCTGGAGGATTTGGGGTTTTTTTCTTGTTTGTTTTAGTGTCAGATTATTCCAGGTTTGTGTAAAACAAATTTGTTTCTGGCTATTTCTCACCCAAATGCGTCGTGTTTTGCATGTTGGGATTGTTGCTGGAGGTCCCCATGGTGGTGTTGCGGAGCAGTGGTGGGAGTGCCTCTGGCTCCAGGTGAGCTGACGCGCAGCTTTTGTCAGAAGACAAATATTGAGCAGCTCACCAGGGCTGAGCGAATCGGTAAAGTGCAGTTTCTGAGGAGTGCTCAACCTCCTCGTGAATAAATAAATTCATTTATTGGGTTGGAGCAGAGCACCAGCTCTGTAGAAGCTTCCAGCCCTTTCTCTGCAGGTCTCCGGGCTTTGGCACGGGCAGCACGGAGCCGTGCCGGGGCATCCCCGGGCACTGGGGCAGCAGGTGGGATTTTGCTGTGCCCGTTTTTCCGCAGGCACTCCTGCAAGCAGCATGGATATTCACCTGATGTTCGGTAGATAGAAAATGACCTTTTTCTTACGTTACGCCCCCGCAATGAGAAGGACATCCCTCTGGATGCCACGGTGTACGTCTGCCTGGTTGGGCACGGCTCACGGGCATGTGTGCCGCTCCGTGGTGGCCGCGGTGGCAGGGGGCTCTGGGCATCGCGTAGGCAGGGGGCCGAGGCCGGTCCCCACTTCTGGCCCCGAGGCGGCACGGTGGGCTGTCCTGGTGCTGCCGCGGGGCTTTGCAGGGGTGTTTCACTGACAGGGTCCCCCCTTGCCTTGCCGCATCCCCCTGCCGCGCTCCTGCCTTGGCTCGGACTGGCCGACTGGGTTTTCTGTGACTTGGCAGTAAAACTTGCCTGCGTTTTATTGAACCAGAAGGAAGAAAAGGGGGAAAAAAAGTGCTAGCGTAGAGTAATAAAGGGCTTTTGAACATCTCAGCTGGATATTTTTCTTCATGAGTGAGAAGGCCAAATGTTATCTTGACATTTAATCTTTAATAATAAAAAAAAGGCGCTTTGTTTGCCAGTGAATTCCAAAATCTGTTTACTCTCTCATGCCTTATTTCTTTTAACTTGCTAGCTTAGATGTCCTACTTACTTTCCCCTGCTACCAGTTCAGAGCTGCATTAAATCACTTATTTTGTAAGATTTACTCTCCTGTCATTGCAGAGCCAACAGCTGCTGGGTTGACTTTTTTTGGATGGGTTTATTCATTCATTTGAAAAATGGGGACCTCTCGGGGGGGTGGTGCAGGGGGAGGGGGCCAGGGCAGGAGAAGTGGTGGCCCAGCAGAAAACCCAGGCTGAGCCCACCGCAGCCCACGTAAGGTGCTGCCAGAGCCACACCTCGGTCTGCCCTGCGCTGCTCCCACCCCCAGGAGAACCCACAGCTGGTTGGTGTGGCTCTGCTTGTGGGCTAGTGGCTCTGACCAGTGGGCTAGTGGCTCTGACTGGTAAGCTGGTGGCTCTGACTGGTGGGCTAGCGGCTCTGACCAGTGGGCCAGTGGCTGAGGGTTACTGTGGGCTTTCAAACCTTACGAACCCTTTGTAGCGCTTCATGAAGACACGTGGGAAGTTGCATCCAGAGGAAAAGGCTGAAGAACAAACTCTTGGCACAGCCTGGAGCGTGGAGGTGCTGGGCTCCGCGGGGCAGGTGCTGGCCGCACTGGTGCCGGTGGCTGCCGCGGGGCAGGGGGTGCAGTGTTGGGCACCGCTGTGGGGCCGTGCCCTGGTGCTGGGCGCTGCCAGCAGCGGTGTGCCGGGGGGGCGGTGAGGCGGTAGCTGGTGCGGGCAGGCGAGTCTCCATGTGCTCCTGAAGGACCTTGCAAGTACCACTCAGGTGTAGCTCCAGCTTCCCGCAAGCCATTTCCATCCAGCTCCTCCTAGTCCGCTAACTTTTCTTTTGCATTGAAACTTCTTCCTCATAAATTTTACATCCAAGAGCAACTGTGAGAGATGCCAGAAGCCTGATCATCTAACATGCTTTAATATCTAAATTTATTCTTTAGTATCATTCTTATTTACATTGTTTTTCTGTCTCAAAAAAAAGAAAAAATAAAGGGAGGAAAAAAATAAAATTTTCTTTTACTTCCACATTAGGAGGTGAGTTGTCATACACCCTCTGGAATTCTGGTTTTTTTTGCTTTTGATCTTTATTTATTTGTTTAATTTTGGTTGATGTCCCAAGCATGGTTTTGGAGACGAAGGTAGGTCTTCGCTCTCCAAATCAAAAGGAAAAAAAAAAATTAAATAAACCAACACTCTCCTTGGTCATATTAAAAAAAAAAAAAATTCCAAACTGTTCCATTCCATACCATTTAAAGAAAAAAACAAAACAACTACAATCAACTATTGAACTATTTCTACAGCTTACTGATTTAAAAGGGCGGGTTTTTTCCAAAAGTATCGAATGGATCCAAAAACGATTTTCCTAGATGCGATTGAAGTTATTTGCTGTCAACATTTTAATATCAATATTACCACAATGTGTAGTCTCAAACTAGTTCCTTTGTAGTTTGCATGGGATGTGAATGCTGTCTCGGCGTGCCCAGACCTAGAGAACTTGTTACTACTGCATGAGCATCAAGTCAGATGTTGAAAAATACCTATTATATTTTGTGATAATTTGGTGAAACTGAGCACCTCCAGTCTCTGGTTGCAGTAGTGTGTTGAATGATTGTTCTTTTTTTTTTATATATATCCATATATATATTTTTGGAGCTCTAAGCTTCGTAGTAGTACGGGCTGACTCTTATCCAGTACTTGCTCTCCTATCGCATGGCCTTGGTTAAGTGTTAGAAGTTGGGCCTAGGCTGTTTATTCTGGTGTTTGGCTTTGTAATAACGGTGCATGCCTGGCGTCTGGCCTCATACCCAGCTTTATTCTCTGCACACCAGTCTTGAATAGCTACAGTGCTCAACCGAATTTTGGCGCACCCGCTTCCCCGGCAGGCTCCAACCCAGCCCGACCCGGAGGCTTCCCCGGGGCCAACAGCCCAGGGCCCGTCGCGGACCTCTACGGCACGGCCAGCCAGGACTCCGGCGTGGGTAACTACATAAGCGCCGCCAGCCCGCAGCCGGGCTCCGGCTTCGGCCATGGCATCGCCGTAAGTACTGTGCGCACCGCGGCCGCTGCCCCGCTTCTCGGTCACGGGGCGGGGCGGGGGGTTGTCTCATTGTTTGATGACATCAGAGGGGGGGTATGTTGGGGGTTTTGTGGCTTTCTCTGGTTAACAATGACCTGACAGCGAGCATAGCACCTTGCTGCCGTAGCCTGCTAGAGCTGTGCCAACTGACTGTGCCGCTGCAGTTACCAGCTCGGCTGGAAACGCTTGTCTGCTGCCTTCTGCAGTCCAGGCTTGACGTTTGTCCAAACAATTACGGGCTTTAAAGCTCCTGCTTATTTATTATGGGCTTTATATCAGCCCAGCCACCCATCCCGGCTGACACACCCATTTGCAGACAACATACAAGTCCCTGTGCCCACCTAAACATGCACAAGGTGGCTCATTAATTGGGCTGGCAGGACCCCAGGGTGCCCAGAGGGACCTCAGGGTGCCCAGAGCCACCCTCACAAGGGCACAGCCACCCCACCCCACTCCCCATCACCCACCCCTGCAGCGGCAGCATCCCCACGGACCAGTGCCAGCCACTGGCATTTGCCAACCTCCCAGGTCACCCCCAGCCGGCTACGGTGCCACTGACAGCCCATAAAACCTGCAGGTGGCAAGTGAAGCGCTGCTGTTGCGCCATCAGGTCGTTGGGACAGCCGCTCTTAACGCCGTGGGTCTGCCAGCTCACTAATGACGGGCGATGGAGATTTGCTTAACAAGGCTGCATGCTGGTGTTCAGAGCACACCATCTGACCTGTGTGTGTTAGCATGAATGTGGTTGCACCTCTTTGGTGGCTGTCAGTCTCCCAGACAGAAAAACTGTGACTGTTCCCCTTTTTGTTGTAAAATGATGAGGTTTTTGTATTTTTTGCCCTCCTGTACCACAAACGTGGCACAGTACAGAGGGCTCCCCTGAGTTCCCTCAGACCGGGCAGAGAGCTGAGCTCCTGGACCGAATGGGATGAGTGGGGGGAGCAGGAGCGTAGTGCAGACAAAGTTCCTGAAATTGTCTTGGGTTTATCACATAAGCAACCGGTACCCAAAAAGACCAACAATAAAAACACTGCTGCCTCCATTTGTGCCCTTGTGCCCAGTTCCCCCTGGGTCCTGCCCACGGATGATCCCTTTGCATCAGTCCTGGTATCGACCATGGAATGTCCTTGCTCTGCTAAGAGCTGCATCCATTTAAACTGCCGTCTCTCACCACTTACAGCACCTCGTTTCCATTTTTCACCTAAAGAAAAAGGCCTGTTTGTTCTTGAAAACTTGGGCGCTCTGGCCCTGGCAGCACCCCGATTTTTCAAGTGACAGGGTACAAGCCTGCCCACCCAGATTTGTCTGCACTAACACTTCTCCAAAGGACAATTATGTATTTGACTTGCAGATTGGCAGCCTCTTAATTTCCCCAATAACTGCAAAAATCCCGTAGCTTTTTTCTTTTTTTCTTTTTTTTTACATATATATTTATTTAACACTCTCCATTTACTAACCCTGGTTTAAAAGTAAGGAAGGGACAACCCAGAGCTTATTTTTGCAACTGGGGGAATGAAAAGATGATGGTCTCGGAAAGGTACCCGCAGGGTTCAGCACACCGAGTCACCAGTGACCAAGAACAGCTCTCGGAAATACCTATTCATGCTGGCAACACAGTCTCTCAAGTCCTTTGATAATTTCTTGCCAAAATTAATAATCAGCTGTTCCCATGTATAGAGCACTGATGAACTTAACAATTGTACAATTTTAGGGACCTTTGATTGCAACGGCTTTTACAAATGGATACCATTGAAACGTTACACATGGTTGGTTGCCATCTCACTTGGAGGTATTACAGTATATACCATTTGTACTTTGTGCTAAACTACCATCTCCCCTATATTTACTTTAAGTGAACGATTTTTTATCTTCATTTCGTCTTTCCTTGGCCTTTAATCATTCCTTTCTGTGATTTGTGTTATTTGAATCAATCTCAGGGGCTGGAAACTGGAAGAGAGATCAGGAGCTAAACTCCCCAGAAGTCATATTTTCATATTGGTGACACTTAGTGCAATAATTTGGAGAGCCAACGACCCCACGGGAAAACCAGCGATCCCAGAAACCGGTGGGGACGCCACCAAGGGCCAGCTGGCAGCATCCCGGTGGGGGTTATAGATCTGCTACCAGTGCACTGATCTAAAAATAGATGAGCCCCACCGCTTTATTACAGAGAAAGCATCATTCTTAATTAAGTGCTGTACCAAATATTACAGCTAGAAGATAACATTGTAACTAGTAACCATAGAGCAATTATCAAGATTAAAAAAAAATTAAACCTAAGCAAATTAAATTAAAGACATTACCTGAGTAATGCATCCTTGGATCGCTGCCAGTTTCCTACCCTTTGAACTAAGCTCAAGTTAATTAAATATTTAAATATTTTTTTATTATTTTTTGTTGTTGTTGGCCTTTGGCATATTCATCTTTGCAAACAAATATTCTGACACTGAGAACAGAGTAGACGAGAAAAGTCAAGTTAGTGAAAAGTGGCGTTTCCCCCCCGCCGGTGCAGTGCAGAGCTGTCGGTCCCTGCCCCGGCCGTACCAGTGTGACGTCCCCTCCTCTGCCTTCAGCCCAGTGCTGCTGATGGGTGTCACCTGCTCCGCCTCCAGAACCCACACATGAGCTTAGCCTTGCAGTTAGTCCAGGGACTGGGAGCTATGAGAAGCATTTGGAGGCTTTAAATTACATAAAAATAGATTTAGACCTAAATACTAGTGGGTCAAGGGGCTTTCTGTTTACTCTTCATGTACCCACATACACCCAGGCTTACCTGAAACTGCTTCATCAATTGATCTGCTCCACCGAGCAGTATTTTTTATGGGAGAGAAAAAAGCAGCATAGGCACTCTTGCTTTAATCCCACTTATTATTTGCACGTATCGGTGGCTGTTCACAGATCAATTTGTCAGAATCCTTCGTGTTTTCTGGGCCACCACCCTTTGTAATAACGAGGTGGGACACGAGGCTGGCTGGAGACCTAAGCAGAGCATCATAATTCACACTAATAACGCTGCGATGAAGGTGGCATTCATCAGATTAACGTATCGTAATCATTCTGCACTTACCACAACACATCACACTGTAACCATCATTTACTGTCCAGGACCAAGACTCAAACCATTAATGACTTACAAACAGAAAGTGCCTTTAATGTTGCTCATTACTAATTGAAATAGATTTTTGAGAGGAGGAAATGAGCCTTATTATTAATTCCTCAAGGACCACCAAGTCTGAGATTTCTATCGCGGCAGCACATCCCGAGGCATCTGGTCCCGCACCGGCTGCCCGGGGCAGGATGCAGCCAGGGAGGATGATGCTGGGGGAGCTGCGGGTCCCCAGGGCAGGGACCAGCCCTTCCTGCGGGCTGTGGGCTGCCGGCAGGTCCTGGCCCCGGGCGCAGCCCTCTGGGGGTGGGTGCTGGACGTCACCCCGAAAACGTGAGAGCACAGGGTGCGCGTTCCTCGCCGCCAGCCCCCAATATTTATTTCCATCTCAACATTAAGCACCGGCAGGGAGGGAACATTAGAAGGCAAATCCTCCATTATAAAATAAATCATGCCTGCTGCAGCCTACCCCTGCAGAAATTGAGAAATTGTTGCCTTTCAAGTAGTTCAGCGGTGCCTTTAGAAAAAAATGGTTTTTACCAAAACCATGTAAACTCCTGGCATAACAGGTGCCCGAGGAACAGGTTTGGTCCTTCGGATTGATCCATCAGCGTTTTGCTGTCGCTGGGCAGCCAGGGTGGTGTGTGCCCGGCTTCGCCCTCGGTACGGATCGGGGCACGCTGCGGCCGCACAGCGCTCACAGACGCTTTGGGGGGGCTGTGGTGGGGGGTGTTAAAACCCCCAATGGACCCGAGCTAACTCTCGCTCTCCTGTGTCCCATGTCTGCCGTTCCCCCCACAGAGTCTCTCTGGATGTCCGGGCAAGACGGGGCGAAGTTTCTGAGCGGGCCCACGGTTGGATGATCTCATCAGACTTTGAGCACTACATCATCACCGGCAACGCAAACAAACTGGAGGTGGCACTCGACGGACTTAGGTTGTTTAAAAATCTCTCTCATCATCTCATGAATCTGCTGTACTATAAAAACAACAGCTTTTAAAAGTATGTATATAAAACCCATTTCTTGTTCGTTTTATTTTCTGGATGGGTTCCCCCCCCTCCCCCTTTTTAAACCTCTCCAAACCACATTTTTTCGTAGCGTTTTGACATAGTCTCGTAGCCACGTAGTTCTAATTCTTTGTGTATCTAGCGAGAGCCTAACCATAGTGTAACTGTTTATATTAAGGGGTTTCTTTCAGTTATCTTTCCCACCTCCCCTCCTTCTCCCTTCTGTTTTACGTAGTTGTTGTTGCTTAAAGGATGCTGAGATGGTGACAGGAGCCGCAGCCGCTGGTCCCGGCTCTGCGGCTGCCGAGGGTGGCGGGGGGAGCAGAGCCGGCAGCGGGCAGGGCTTCAGGGTGGCCTTGCAGAGCGCGGGGGGCACAGGTGAGCAGCAGGTTCTCTAGCCCTTCTTTTCATTTGTGGCATCTTCGTTAACCTAATTCTATCTATTTTCGGCAATAAGGCAAGGACTACAAACTTTTTGTGCGTCCTTTTTCTATAAGTGCTTTTTTTTGTTGAAAGAGGTGATATAAGGTTTTTTGAAATTGTGAATTCTGAAAAAAAAAAATACTGTATATACAATTCCATTAACTACATATAAACTATTAAGAAAGAGAAATACAAACCTATTTTTGTGGTGGAGTCAGCCTAAGGCAGTTTCTCTATGAAAATGGAAGAAGAAGAAAAAAAAAAAAAAGAAAGTTTTAGACTTTGTGACCAACTGCCGGAGCTGGCCCGCGGGAGTTAGGTGATGCACACACTGTTCAGCTTGCTCCGTAGGCGTGGTAGACCTTCCAGCTCTCCTAGCGTCATACCAGCATCTTCGCTATCAGACGTGCACAGCTTACAAAGGAACAGTCTAGTGGTATTTTTTTAATTTAAAACCTGCTTTTCCCAAGACTGAAAAAGAAGCTACGATTTTCCTATTTATTGCATTTACGGTTCAAAGCACACCTTTTTTTTTTTTTTTTTTTTTTCCTTTTTTAGTTGTTTTAAACTAGATCAACTCGCTGTCCAGTCATTTCAGCTGCCCTGGGCACCCTGTGCAGCCCGGGCGGAGGCGAGGTCCCTCCTCCGCGCTCGCCTGCCGCAGGCAGAGCGGCTTTACAGCTTGCATCGTTACCTTTTTTATCCATTACCTTCTGTATTAACAAATTAGGAAAGCAACTTTTGGTTGTGGTTTTGGTTTTTTGGTTGTTTCTTTTTTTTTTTTTTTTTTTTTTTTTTTTTTGGGAATACCTCAGTGCTACAAGTTTCACCCTAGAAGCAACGGAAGATTTTAATTTATTGTAGTTGTAAACAGAATTAAAAAAAAAAATAAAGTATAAAACATCATTGCACTGTGACTGGTAGGGGAAAAACTGACAGTTTCCTATTTGCACATGTTTAATATTTGGCTGTTATATATATGGTCCTCTGTTGGGGGAGGAGACTTATGAAGGATATTTTTTAATTTAATTTTTTTAATATTGGTAAATAGGCCTGCAACAGCAAACTAGAAGTACAACATGGTAGGTGGCATTAAGAACATACTGTAGTGTGGATATATTTCTTCTTTTTTTAACGTAATATTGACAAGTTTTATTAATATTTTTTTAAATTGTTACGTTTATAAATTTGGTACTTTAGGTACAGCCAGTATAAGACACTGAATGCGACATTTGTTAAAAAAAGCTGCTGCACTCCTATTTTTGTAAATTTTACTAACAGGTAGACTAATGTAGACATTCAATAGACAAGGTAGAGCAAGGCATCTTTAACAAAAACAAGGCACCATACTGCTAACTGAAAGGAGAAAACCTTGTTTTTCTTGTTTTTAAAAAAGAATCATGCTTTTTATGTAATATTTTAGGTTTTTTTCTTATTTCAGAACAACCAGGTTTAAGCAAAATGCTGGACGCTTTTTAAATATTGAGACTTGATCAAGTAATTAAATAAAACAATTCTTTAAAAAATAAAAATGAAAAAAAAACAACAAAACAAATTCCCTGTAATTCAATGTACCGTCAGGGAATTTTTTATTGATATTTTGTCAATGTTGATGATGTACTGTACTACCAGTTGGTTTTCCTCTCCATTCCCTGTCACCTCATAGAATATTCTTTGTTGATCATTGTTGTATGTTAATAGTGTATAAAATGGCTATCTTGTAAGAGTGCTGTCCTGATGCTAGTGTAGTGAATTTTTCCCCCCCCTCTTTCTCTCTTCCTCTTCTAGTACATATTGGTAGGTGTATCGTAATTAAGGTTAAAAATTTAGATGTAGTTATTCAGATTTAGGACCAGTAAGGATAGAACTTTCTCTTATTTAAGAAAAAAATGCTAATAATTTTGGGAAGGTTTTCCTTTTCTTTTTTTTTTTTTCTTTCCTCTTTTCTTTTTTTTTTTCTGTTGTGTTTTTGTTTTTATTTCTTTTGCTGATCTGATGCGGTTTCAACTAACCAAAGGTCTCACAATGTTAAAAATGCTGGCAAACTTCTAAGGCATTTGTAGATCCCCACCCTTGACTTTGAAAAGGGGGATGTGCCATACTACCTTAAATGCTAATGCTAGATATGCAAAACTGGATTTTTTTAATTTATTTTTTAAAAGAGGGAGGCACGGTATATTAAAACGATTTTACTAAGAGAAAAAAAAATATTTTTTTAAGAATGCTCAGAAGAAATTGCTAATCTGTGTGAATATGTTTTAGATGTTTATATACCTTTTGAGAAGTCCCAGTGGCCCATAGCACAAATGTCGTGGAATCCGATATGTTTTGATGTGGCTACCTAGACTAAGGTTCACGTTAGTCCCCCACTCATCTAGAAGTCCATTTCGAAGGGGGTTTGGTTGGTTTTTTTTTTCCTTCGTTTGTTCGTTTGGGGGGGGGGGGGGTTGTAAATTTTTCAACACAAAGGTTCAGCTCCACCTTCTTTGTTTCAGTCAAGCCCAGCAGGTGAAGGACCCTGCCGAGGGCCATTGCCCCTTTCCTTTCCCAGGGTCTGGTACGGCCGCGCTGCCCCCGCAGTGTCCCACCGAGGGCGATGGCCATCGGGTGGGCAGGGGGCACCCACAGCCTCTCCCAGCTGGACCCCCGGCACGGGGGACCTGTTCAGAGGAGCTGTAGCAAGCCACAGGAGCTCGGCTACCCTCCCCCCTTCGAAATAAAAAAAGTCCTTTGTGATTGGATTGGCTTGATTAAAATGAAGCCTGATCTGTCCTTTTTTATTATTATTTTTGTCCCTTTTTTCTTACACTTCATAAATGTTCATTTTAAGTTGAATTTGTAGCTTGGACTTTAAGGTAGCATGGCTCTCTTTGCTGTAAGTTTATTTTTTTTCTCCATTGTACAGCAGCGTACCACTGGTGAATGTTACACATCTTGCTAGGCTAGTTAAACCATTGGGTAATTGTTGGTAATAACGACCTGAAAGGTGTTCGGATTTCTTTTCTTCCCTGCTCTGAAGCCTAGGATGCTGTTTTCATCTGTAGTGTGAATGAGGGCTAGCGACTCCAGCCACAGTTACCTTCCTGTTTTGTTTCTGCCATTCACTCAATGCAACATAATCAATAATAAAGCAATATAGTTTACTACATTTTTACTGAAGGCCAGCCATGGTTATGTATGATATTGCATATGAAACTGTTTACAAAAAAAAAAAAAAAAAAACAAACAAAAAAAAAACCAACACTAACTCATAGCTGTCTTTTATGCTATGGAAATGTCTCTTGGGTGGAATTTTCCGAATTATTTTTTTTAGCGGTTTGGTTTGTTTTTTTAAGCGAAATAGTTCAAACAGAAAACTGAAGTTAGTGTAAGGTGAAGAGACAGGATGCATCGAAGACACACCGGCAGATCCCGGTCTGCGCACAGACACTGTAGAGTTTCATACGTACAGAATCCAAGTCAAACCCATTGCCGCGTGCGAACACTACGTGAGGAGATTCTGTAAGCTAAGCAATACTTTAATACTGTAACAAAAATTACCAAAAAAAAAAAAAAAAAAAAAAAAAGTAGTAGTTTGAGAAAGTAAATCCTCGTGATCGGTTCTCAGTTCCCAAACAGTCTGACTGTGTTGTCTCGAGAGAGCTCCGTGCCCGAGCGGGGGGAGCCCCGGGGGGAGCGGGGCTGGCCCGTGCGCCCGGCTCTCTGTTCTGTACATACTCGTAACACCACGCGTGGGCTCGTGTGTCGCGTCGACCGTTGTAGGTAGCACATCCCCGTCATTCTCTGTTGTACGAGGTCTGAACTCCATCAGTACTAGGATGCAAGTCTAAGCATTTCAGGTGGTCATAAATGTACCTAAATAAACTATGGCACAGTGGCAGGCCTAGCCCTTCCTTTTATACTTTAGTATGAACTGATGAGAACTTTGGTAGTGACTTTTTTTTTATATATATACATATATATATGTATCTATATATATCAAGCATCTTTCAGGTCTCTGTGTATGGCTTTCTAAAGCCCTGTTGTAAAATACTATGTGGATGGGGGTCTCTCACATCACAGATGTGGAAAGTATAATTTTATATTTGTATTTTCAAATAAATAAGTTTGTGAAAGGTTTCCATCCTCTACTGTGGTCCAGAAATCAATGTGTTTGTCTGACGAAAAAATACAATAAACTGTTTTGAACAGATCTGTGGAGTCCCTTTCATTGGGGGGCCGGGGGTGAAACGTTTCTAACCGGCGGAATAGCGTGCAGCCCCCATCACCCCCGTGCGGCGGGGCTGGACCAGCGCATCCCCTGCGCAGTGCGCCCAGTCCAGCCCCTTGGGCATCCCTGCCCCGGGACCGTGGCCTTCCCTGGCGAGAGTCCGAACTCAGGGGGCTATGGCAGCACCCTGCTGCAGATGCATCAAATTGTTGTAAAAAATGACCCGGCCCAGGAAGTACCGGGTAAGGGACATTGGTGACACGTGTCGCCATCTATAACGGCTTTCCGTCACCCCCCCTTTCCTAGCGCATGTCCGAGAGGTGCCCTACAAGCCCTGACAGAGGGGAAGCACTTTGTGGCTTAGAAATAATTTCTGTCATCTAGGCAGCTGTCAGCATATCTATTTATCCATCTCACTGTGTCTTAGAGAGATACGGGGCTGGGGGAGGGGATCATACCTGCCTTGTCCTTGCCTTTGGGGCACTGGCTTACCTGGCTGGAAGGGGAGGGGGCGGCTGCCTGGGGGAGCAGCACCTCTTTGGAGGGGAAAACCCCACTGAATCTCCCACAAACAGCAGCGAGCCCCCCCCCCCCCATGTGCCTTCCAGAGAGGCCTTGGGGGGCGGGGGGGGGGGGCGGCTGCAGGGGAGGAGGAGGATGGGTCCGGTTTGACTTGTTTTGCTGGGCAGAACTGGCGGCAGGCTGTGCCCGGTGGCAGGGGGCTGTGATGAAGAGCAGGAGGCTGGGTCAGCCTCATCCCTCCCCGCATTTAAGGTTTCTCACGCCTACTCCCTGGGGAGGCTGGATGCCTCGTCTGGCTCCGCACCCTCTTTGCACCCCAGCTATCCTCCCACGGCTGGTTTTGGCACTGGGGATGGAGTGGAGCCAATGTCCCCCCGCCCCACCTTAACATCTTAAATACTCACCTTATTCCACTTGGGATGAGACCAGTTCCCGCAAGCAGGGGCATGGCTGGGATGCAGGTTGGGGCTGGGATGGAGAGACTGGTCCAGCCCCCACCAAGCTTTCCAGACCCAGGGGCATCGCTCCGGGGGGGCTCCGCAGGGATGGGGCTGGTGAAGGTCAGCGCGCGGCAGGATGCAGGATGGGCTCCTCGCTGAAAAGCAGGCAACACATCAAGCCCTTAATGGGACTGATGATTAGTGGAGCACCAAGGGGAAAATTAGATTAGAAAAACAAATGAAAATAATTTCGGAAGTAGTGTTTATTCGGGGTGGAAGGAGCTTCCACTGCGAGGGCTGCAGGAAACGATTTGACTGCAATCCAGAAGAAAAGGAGCGCAGGTCTGGAGTACATTAGTGTGGTGGGAGGCCGGGAATAGCAGCCACTTAACCCTGTCATTCAGCAAACATTAGTGAATTATGAGTGTATTATATGTGGGGTTATGTGTTTTGTGAAAAGCCCGGAGGCCCGCTATATCTGCACTAAAATGTTAGCGGGGGTCTGTGTCAAAATGTAAATTTTTATACCGACTGCGGAATAAAAATAAGATTTTGTGTTCGCCTCCCAGCTACTGAAATCAAATTGCAGCCCAAATCAAAGTTGTAAAATAAGCAAAAATTTCCCTTCCCTGTCAAATTAGTGCCCCACTAAAGAAAACAAGGGATATAAATGTGATTTACTTCCCTTCCCTCCTGTCATAAACATTTATGACCGAGCTGTAACGATGGGTTTCAGGAGGCAGCCGGGGCTCTTTGGGGTTTTGCAGCATTACCCACGTGGTGGGTGCCGGGGAGCCCTGCCCAGGGTACCCGTGGTAGGGGGGAGCAGGTATCCCCGCATCCCTGCACCCATCCCCATCCTGCACCGCACCCCAGGGCCCCTCAGCCCTGTGCCCCCCTCTCTGCCGAGGAGGCGGTCCTGGCCCTATTGCCCGGGTTTCTTACCTGCAGCGCAGACAGATATATCGAGCAGAGCTGTGTATCCTCCCATCGGGCATCTCGAGGCTGCCATGCGGCAGCAGAAACCAAGCCAGCATTTATTAATTATGAGCTTAAGCGCTTCCTTTCATGGCTATTTACAAGGGCCTCCTCATTATTAATAAAGAATAATAAAATGGGTTTTTAAAGCCCATTTGTTCCGCAGGGTACTGATCTCTGGCGGGCGCGAGCCTGGATGCCACCCAGCGCACGGAGCACTGGGACCTGCTTATAATGACACCCCACCCCATGGAAAAGCAAACCCAAACCTTTATAACCATTCTGCATTCAATTATTTTAAATAGCGTAAGACACGAACAATTACAGCAGGCTCTGCTTTTTGATGGTGCCTGGCTGCGGTTTTCAGTTGGTCATAAGGTGGTGGCAGGTCCTGCGTAGCGAGAGATACTTGTAATTCACTAGCTGTTTGCAAAGGGCACCAGTACTTGACTTCGTTCCCGAATCCGTGGCGGGCTCATTTCCCTGCTATTTACCTCCATGGCAGCGGCTGTAATTAGCAGCGGCACGGGCTCCCACGGGCCGGGCTGGCGTCTGCCGCTTGCATCCACTGCTCCATGATTTCTCGTCTGCAGGGCGAACAAAGAAAATTAAAAAGTTTTTGGTGTGAGCGGAAGAGCCCAGTCCTCGAAGCCGCTCTGCCCCAGGCTGGCAGGTCCCCGGACCCTGCTCCCCCAGCCTGACCTTCCCAACACAACCGACCGTGCCAGGGCTGCTGCTGCTGCAGCCGATGCCAGGCTGCGCTCCCATCCGAAGCGGCCCGCTCTGCCAGCACGGCCGCAGGGCTCGGGGACCAGCCGAGGTCCCAGTATGGGGCTGGTGATGGTGACAGTGGCCAGCCCACACTGGGTGCTAATTGCCGTGACATACCAAGCGGCACTCACCCGGGGAGTGAGTGAGAGGAGCCTATGCACTGTTTCCACCTGCTAATAATTACTGATTAAAAACTAGTTTAAAAGGCAATGAAGACTGAAATGTGCATTAGCCGAATGACCCCTGTCTTGCGCCAGCTGTGGAGAGAGGGGAGCAATTACAAAATTGTCACTTGCAGCGTCTCCAAACACTGACAGCAGCTGAATTTCCCCAGGATTGATGGTGATGCCGGGAGGCTGGGCCATATCGCGGCTCTCCCACCAGCCGTGCCGGGGCAGCGTGGCCGGAGCCAGGGGGAGCCCATCTGCTGCGACCCCTGCCCTTAATGCTGCGCCTTGGTGCTCACTGGGCAGCAAGGGCACAGTGAGCCGCATTAAAGCGGTGTTATTCGCAGCGGTGGCTGGGACCCTAAAGAGCTCTCACACGCAATCAAATGGAGTTTAATCAAACCCGGGGAGGGGTGCACGGCCAGGGTCTCGCTGCCTCCCCACCTTCATGGGGTGCATATGTGGGACGCACATGAAGTGCACGTGGGGTGCTCATGTGGGATGCACACAGGGTGCACGTGGGGTCGGCAGCGCTGCCGGGCTCCCTCCGTCCATCCCAGCCATGTCCCAGGGCAGGGAGGGAGGCGAAGCCCTGCAATGACAAACCAGCTCGATTCTGCGCTTCAACAGGCAACAGCAGCTTCATTCCCCAGCTCCAGTCTGCCACACAACGAAGGTGGCATTGGCCAGGGAGTCAGGGGGACAAACAAGGTGGGAAGGATGCTACTGCCTACCTCTTGATGGGAAAATAGAGAGAGAGGCAGTTGCTGCTATTTCTTACACCATCATTTTTAAAAGCCTACTGTTGGTTTGGCAAATTGGACAAAACAATATTCCTTTCTTCCCCAGCTCACCCGTCGGCAGCCATGGCAGCTGCCCCGGTGCAGGGACCCGCTGTGAGGAAGAGCAGAGACAGTGATGGGGGGGTGAAGGGAAGGGGATCCCTGCCAGTCCCTGCGCTCAGAGGTGGAACCCTGTTCTGCTTGGGAAAGGTACCAGGAGCTGCCCCTTACGGGGTCCCGCTTTCCAAAAAGAGCTGAATTGAAATAGTTTTCCCTTCCTGGTTACTGCACTTCACTGGCAGCTCCTGGCGGCTTTGAAAAGGGCCCAACTGAAACCGCTTCATAGAATCACAGAGTCGTTTGTGTTGGAAAAGACCTTTAAGATCATCAAGTCCATCCATTTGAAATGCAACTCAATTATTTTTCCGTCCTTCCCCTTCTCTTACCCATGGCTGATAGAGGTATGTTCACAAGCGTTTTATGTTCTACGCATTTACTAACGCTTTTAAAAATATGTTTCTCTGCCCTGACAGCTTTGCACCGAGGTGTTGCTGAAAGGCCATGCTCACCCCGCAAAGCCCCGTGGTGGGGTGCTCTGGAGCCCTCCCCCTCCCTGGGGTGTCACAGGAGCCCCAGCAGCGGGACCAGGCGCATCCCCCCCCTCAGGTCCACCAGCCCTAGTGCCTCCCACCATAACCCAGCCTCCATAACAGAACATAACCTCGCCGGGGCTGCCCTGGGGGGTGCCACTCCCCAGGCTCCCCCTGTTCCTTTGCACCCGACTTTTTAGCCCATCTGTCACAAAAGCAAAAGTTTTCTGCTCATATGTGTTCAAGCCGCTGTCTGACCCTGCCTTGGAAGAAGCAAGTTTGAATCAAAAATATTCAGTGTGCATCACAGGCGGGCTCACCTGCCTCCCCCTGGAGCCAGGGGACAGGGGACACCCTGGCGCAGTCTCGCAGGGTCCCTGCTGCCCTAAAGCCCCACAGCCCCATTCTACTGGCTGCACCCAGCCTCCTGTGTCAAGAGCACCTAGCACTTGTGGGCACTGATGCAATGTTAACATCTGTGAGAATACCAAGCAGGAGAAGGTAAGCACTTCTGCCTTTTTTAAGCCTGTGGTGCATTTGAGCCACTAATAAAATTGCTTAGGATTTATACAGGGGTTTGCATCTTCAAAGCAAGGCAGCGTTTTGTTCCTCTCAGCCCTTTTCATCTGCAGATCCAAAGTGCTTCCTACCCTTCTTCCTCCACCTTTTGCTGGGTGGGGAATTCCTCTCTCTAATCTTGAAAGAGCAAGCCTGAGTGGGGCTGGGGGCTCCCGACCCTCCCAGCCACCCGCGGTGGAGCCGGAGCCACAGCCCGTCCCTGTCCCTGTCCCCCTCTGCACCGACAGCGGCCGGGTAACAGCCCCCATTCAGAGGGTGCCTGAGCTGAGATGCTAAAGGCAGGGGAACACCCTGGAGGGATGCAGCATCCAGGGCCTCAGCATCACCACTGGGCACCGGGCTTGAGCCACCGGTGAGCCCCCCCACCTGCACGGCGGGGCTCAGGGCACGGGCGGCCACCGGGGCATTAATAACCCGGCGCTGACAGCACACGCCGGCCCGAAGGACACGCGTCCGAGCTGTCAATATTGATAGTCGTGACACTGTGTAAATGCAACCTCTCCGCTTTATGCCCTGCTGGCCCGATCGATCTGGGCGTGCGGCAGCGCCAGGAACATCCCAGGAGTGCGGGTAGGTCAGACAGAGGAAGGTCACCAACATCACCAACACAGCCCAGCCCTGGCGAGAGCCGTAACCCTTTGCTGCACCGGCAGCCTGGAGCCCAACCAAGGGTCCCCCTGGCAGCTCACAACAGCCTGGCTCTGTACACCCCCCTATGCACTGCAGTTTGCATCAATCAAAATAAAACTAGGTCCCAAACGCAGGCTGCAGCGAGTGGGGAGATGAAGGCATTCCACCCCAAGCCTTCCAGACGGCGCTGAACAATGCTCTGCCATTAGCAATCAGCATATCAGCGCGGCAGCGCGGCCCGCTTCATAGAAAATCAAGAGGCAAAATAATTGAGTCAATAGTGATACGAAAGGATTGCTCCTTCAGCCCTATTCTTGTGCTAACAATTCTTCGGCAGAGCTGAAAATTCAAAAGCTTGGGGAATCAAAAAAGAATTGATTTGATTCAGAGCTTCAGCCCGGGATGTATTTAACACATCATTTCTGCTTGCTCTACATATAATAGAAACTGTTTGAAGGCAGAGGAGCTGCCTTCTGCGGTGGAGAGACAGGGGAGAGCAGGAAGCATGAGGCAGGAGAATATTCTCGATCTGCTGCTTTTCAAAGAGCAGCTGAACCCACACCGACCCCGCAGACTGCTGCAGGACCCAGGGCACTGATTTAAAGAATCAGTCACCAATATTCAAGTGAGCGGAGGTTATCTTTATTCGGCAGCGCTGGGTGCACGGGGGATCGCTCCACCAAAGTCATGCACACCGAGGGGACTTTTCAGTCCCCTCTTTATACAAGTCACTCATGTCTATTCATTAACTTTCCGAGAACTCATTAACATATCTCCCACCTGGACAATTAGCACATTCCTATTCAAGGACCTAGTATATCTTCAAGTTAACAACAGTAACATATCTCTTGCCTGGACAATTCACACTCTCCCATTCGAGTATTTGGTATATCTTCAGGTTAACAATATTAACATATCTTGTGCCTGGACAATTAGCACACTCCCTATGTCACCCATTCAAGGATTTAGTACATCCTCAAGTCAACAATAAGGGTTTCCTCAGATAAACATGAGCACACCCTTCTTTAAACAAATCATATATGGACCATTACTCAATCTTTCACCAACACCTAATGTATACAAAGGCCACCAATTCTGACAATATTTTTTAAATGTCTTTTTGTTCAAATTTCCACTGGGAATTCGGCCAAATTCTTTCCAATGCTTCAAAATACATCCCAGGGCTGTTTTGGTATTTATTTCTTGGCTCGGTCTGCCCCCAACTTCTATTAGGGTTACCACTAATATTAATTGTTATACTCATTTTATGCTGGAAACGTGAGAATATTTCTGTATTAGGTATATTATGAATGTTGGTATATGGTTATTGTCTTGAACATCCGAGGGGTGAGTGTAAACCTCTGTATGTTTTAAAGCCCATATAGTGTAAAGAATTATTGAGTATATGGTGGGGGTTGCTGCTTAAAGACAAAATTAGTCTCTGAGCAGTTACTCCGTGCTGTTTTGGCATCGATTTGGCGAGCCAGCCAGGAGAACTCTCCACCAGTGCTGGAATCCAGGGGCCTGGGGACCCTCAGGGCCCCCGACAGTATCTTCTATCGGCAAGACTCCCCTACCCTTCAGCTTCTCGCACAGGTGGACAAGGACTTCTGCACAACATAAAAGGGATTTATATTTATTCTTTGTTTTGAATATTTGAATCTTAAAAGATTGTCTTAAGATTTGGGAAGCTAAAAACTTCCTTTAGGTTGTTTTAAGATTTGGGGAATTCCTAGAATATAACAACTGACATAGTGCTCTGTCTTGTTTGTTCTATATGTTGTCTTGTTACATGTTCAAAATTGGAGTTATGAAATGTATGTTGAAAAAAAGATAATATTTGGTAGTTGTAGGCAAATAGCTGAAAACTTAACACTCTGCTTAAGGCCAGAAAAAAATTGGAATCTGTTTTTTGGCAATTGTTCATTGAAATGCATACTTTGTGTGATAACGCGAACTGTCAGTGTTCCTGTATGTAAGTGCAGGGTACCGTGTAACATACTGCCTGTGTGACTGAGGGCTGCCCAGAGAGTGTGATGTGTGGGAGAGACGCGGTATCACTGCGAAGCGAGTAGGGAGTCCTGATCTGCATGTCCGTGTGCCCTGCGAGGGGCCGGCCAGAGATGGACGGAGCGATTGAAAAAATCAGTTTATGAAGTGTTGGAATGCATAATTAGAAATTAGAGCGGGAGACTACAGACAAAACATTAGAACTAACGTCATTTGGAAAAAGCATGAACTAGCCTCTGCCCCTAGTGTTGTAGGTGCTGTCTATATACTTGAGCAAAGGGTGGCAAGTGTCTAAGATATATTATCTCCTCGCAAAAACAAATATATAATAAAAATAATAATAATAAAAATAGTGAGACCAAGAAATAAGGCTAAATAGAGGTCTTGAACTGTGGTGTGTGTTCTGAGATAAGTATGGTACCTCCAGTAATAACTAATACATTGTAGACAAATACCAGACTTGTTAGGAAGATGGGGGGCAGACCGAGCCAAGAAATAGATACCAAAACAGTCCTGGGATGTATTTTGAAGCACTGGAAAGAATTTGGTGGAATTCCCAGTGGAAATTTGAACAAAAAGACATTTAAAAAATATTGTCAGAATTGGTGGCCTTTGTATACATTAGGTGATGGTGAAAGATGGCCACTCGAAGGAAGTCTTATATTACAACACAATTTTACAGCTTATGCTGTTTCTTCGTAGAGAACAAAAGTGGGATTAACACCACCTGATCTTTGACTATGGTTCTAGAAAAGGATTAAGGGAAAAACTGAGACCTAAACTAGAAAGGTGTTCTTGTTGAAATTTTTGTGGGGAAAAAAAACCCCACAACATAAAACAAAGAGAGAAGAGCTCACGTTGTGGTTCGTTCTGTGAAGCAACCAGAATGAAACACGTTGTAAGATAAAAACTTGCACTAATGTATGTAAGACCTAAAGTGGGGTGTGGAGAGTCAAAGACCCTGTGAAACTGTTAAAATATTGGGGTGATTTTGTACAAACCCCCATACGCCATCGAAGGTGCGACTGAGTCATGCTGGATGCATGGCAGGGTGTTTGCTGTTCGCCTGCAAAGGCATGATATGTAAGAACACAGACTTAAAGCAACAAGGAGCAGATTTGCATTCAGGGTAAGAAAGAGTTAAAACAGAAGAGCTGTTGCAGTGGCAGGCTTGTGTAATCTGCAGAGCAGGAAGAGCATCTCCTGCCCCAATCCTTCCGATGGTGAGGAGGAGGAGGTTGCTGTTGCTGACAGCTGAGCAGAAGGACCTGACAATGTTACCCCAATTGCTGCAGCATTTGCAGCACAACAGGACCGGTAACGGCCCCTCTAGGGCAGGCAATGGGTATGAGGAGAATAAAGGTGAATCGTTGAAAGGGAAATGTAGATGTTTGAAAGTTGGTCGTGAAAGACTTACCAGGATGATCTAATAGGACTAGATAAAGGTTCGAGTTGATTGTTACTAGGTAATCGTGATATAGAAAAGTTGATAGAAGGAACAGGGAACGTGTACAGAAGGTAAGAGAAGAAGAGCTGGGTCGTGCTAAACTGGTAGAGGAGACGAGGCAGAAACAGAGGAGGAATGTCAGGCAGAAGTGAAAGAGTGAATCCCTCTCCTATGGGATCGGATCACTGTGCATATTGTAGGGAAAGTGGGCACTGGAAGCGAGATTGCCCTAAGATGAAGAATCAGCAAGGGGTTCTGGTGAACTAGGAAAAATGAGACGGAATTTTTAGTGAATACAAAACCAACCTATTTGGTGTTAAATTTCAGTGAAAAGAATTTGTTACAGTTGTGGGAGCTGCTGGCCACCAGCAAAACATCCTGAAACCTTTAAAGTACAAACTAAGAAAACAAATAAGAATGCCAAATTCACCAAAATCTTTGTTGGGATGAGACTTATTAGAACATCCAGACATTTAAAGAAGGACAAGAAGACCTAAAGCTAATTCAGGACATGAATGGTAAAATAAAATCAAATAAGTGGGCTTATTTGGCAGATGGCCGTATAGTGGCACCATCCAATTTAATATGGACCACAGCCCTAACAGAACGTAATAAGACTCATTGGGGAGCTGATACGTTATATAAAAGTCTAAATCAGAAACTGATAGGGCGAAATTTATATACTGTAATAAAACTCAGCAATGGGAAGTGCGTTCACATAGTAATCCCAATGTAACAAATAGAATAAAACTAGGGAACATTAGCAGAGGAAATTATCCAGGACAACAGTGGCAAGTTGATTTTTCCAAACTCCCAAGAAAAGGGGAGTACTGATACGTTTTCAGGTTGGCCAGAAACTTTCCCTTGTCTAACAAATAAAGCAAGAGAGGTAACGAAGGGATTGTTAAATGAGATTATTCCCCCTTTGGGGTTCCGGCAACAATCTCTTCTGATAGAGGCTCACACTTTTGTGCCAAAATAATACAACAAGTGAGTACAGCATTAGGAAGAGATTGGCAATTACACGCTCCTTATAGACCTCAAGCAAGTGGGTAAGTGGAAAAATAAACCATTTAATTAAACAACAGATAGCGAAAATAGGACAAGAGACAAATCTAACTTGGCCACAATCTCTTCCCTTGGCATTATTAAGAATATGAACTAAACTGGGAACAAAGGAGAATTTGAGCCCTTTTGAAATGTTATAGGGGAGACCGTACCAGTTACAATTTGCTGGAGAAGATTTAAGGCAGTTAGGGGAGGGATATTTATGTGAATATGTGAAGACCCTCCAGGGACAATTAAAAGTTATAAATAAACAAACAAGTATCGGGAACGAGGGCCAGAGGGTTGGATCAACCAGTCCATTCCTTTAAATCTGGCGACTATGTGTATATAAAGACTTTTTCAGGGAAACCTTTGGAAGAAAAGTGGGAAGGACCCTATCAGGTGCTGCTGACGACCTTCACCGCCATCAAGATTACAGAACGACCAGCCTGGATACACTACTCTCGGATAAAGAAGGCTCCTGAGAAATTATGGGATGTCACCCCGGCAGGACCCATGAAACTACGGTTCTTTAGATCGTAAGGAAATCTCCGGAGACACAATGGACTGTCAAAAAGATCAGGGACATTTGTGTACAGTTTTTCTAATCTCAATTGTAACTGTTGTGGAGATATTAGAAACTGAAACATGGGTAAACAATACCCGTCTTCAAACATTGCAAATAATTGTTAATGCTACGAAAGCTAAGGAATGCTGGATATGTACCTCTCTTCCTAAAGGAGGCCTGGTAACACCCCTGTATGGGGTGGCCTCTCAAAACTGGAATTATCTCAATGAAAAATGGCCTACCTGGCCAGACTTTTAGAAAAAGCCAAACGATAGTGGAGGATATTGCCTATTTGATGATAAAACATATGAGTTGGGTCCCAGATTTGATTTACAAATATTAAACCACCACAGTAGTTAAGGAAAGTGATAATAACTGTCATTAGAAAGCTCAAACAAGACAGGAGGAGCATGTCCTGGAAACCCAGGGCAAAACACTTGTTCACAATCTGATGGATGGAATGATTAAACAGACATCCATAAGATATGGAACAAGGTGCAGATCCTGCATGAAATTACTAGACTATTTATCATGGACTTTTAAAACTATATGGGACAAACTGACTTCGTGGTTACCCAATTTGGAATGGTTAAAGCATGCTTTTATTATAATACTTATTGTAATAGTTTTAGGAATAATATGTGTATTACTTCAACGTTTTGTTTGGTGCTGTCAAAGAATGAGGCATAATTATTTTTTGTAGTTGCAAAAGAATTTGCAAAAGTTACTAGAAAAGGAGGGAATGAATGATGAATGATGTACCACTTATCTATAGGATGATGTACTTATGTTTATCTAAAAGTTGGGAAACATCCAAGGACCCTTATTGCTAGCATGACAGATGTACTAATTGCTAAGTCCTTGGATTTGTCATCTTTAAAAAGGCTACCTGGTCCTAAGTTCCTGTTGTTTATACAACGTGGCAAAGACAAGGACTTACATCATGGTCACTAGTTTAGCGAGATATGTAAATGAGTTCCTGGAATTGTAATGCATATGTAAACGATTTTCCAGAAAGTTAATGAATAGGTATGAGTTGCTCGTATAAAGAGGGGACTGAAAAGTCCCCTCGGTGTGCATGACTTTGGTGGAGCGATCCCCCGTGCACCCAGCGCTGCCGAATAAAGATAACCTCCGCTCACTCGAATATTGGTGACCGATTCTTTAAATCAAACTAGTGATGCGGATCGGTGCTCCGCGTCCTCTCTGCTTCACCGGAGGTGCCGCTGCCTCCATTCATCAGGCTCAAGGGCAGCCGCTGCGGTTTAAGGGCACAGGACACGGCGCCAGGGACATTTCCCCTTGCGCGAAGGCAGAAGGGACTTTTTGAGCTCTCCCATATCCAGGCACAGGGTCACAAACACCTTCCTCCAGCAATCAAGTCCAACAAACAAAACCGCACAACTCGCACCGCGGCGGGTGGGAAGCATTCACTCAGTGCAGGCACGACCCCCCCGGCCCGGCCCTGGGTGCCGCAGCACCACATCGGCACCCGCTTTCTGCTCCCCCCCGAGCCACCACCTGCCCTGCCGGCAGCACCTCACACGGGGCCGCACCAGGCTCCATGCAGCACCAGCGGCGGCGGCGCATGCCCCCAGCAAAGCACCTTTCTGCCCGGGAGGGACAGGGGGGTGCAGCATCCCCGCGGGAGCTCATTGCTCCCCACAAAAACTTTCAGGGTTAAACTCTTTGTGCATATACTTCCATAACATCCGAAATCTTTTTTGGAAGCCCCTCTTCCCCTGCTTTTTATCTATGAAAAGGGGCAGAAAAAGCCCGTATGCTGCTCCAGCACTCTGGTTACAACGCAGATGAACCAGCAAGCGCGCAACTGCCCTGGATTCCAGCAAACAGGATGGCAACGAGCACTCAGAGAGGTCCAGCAACAAGAACCACTCCTGCAATCCCCTACCCAAGGCTGTTCTACAAAACACGCACATGCTTCTTGGCAGAGACATTAAACCATCAACAGCACCGAGGCAGCTCAGGGCGTCCAGACTTAAGCATTCAGAAAAACCTAACTGCAGAATCAAAACCAGTATCAAACACCCTGGGCAGGGGAAGGGGCTAGCTTCGAGCCCATCCCAGCAAAGCACACTCCTCTGCTCACTACATAGCACATACAGGTCTTCAAATTCCCGGTGCAAGAGCCCTGCACCTTTAAGAGTGGCACAGACCCCTAATGCAGCCCAGCTGCTGACACAGCAGGGACACCCCAGCCACCACCCAGGCAGCTGATTTGATGTGTTGACGAGCAAGTCATGTTGCTATAATAAGAAGTGTTTATTTGAATAATAAGGTCAGGGAGTTAAGTAGTTGGTATTCCACTCATATGAAACAGTTTGCACAGTGTCACTAATAATTAAAGGGTTTTTTTGACTAATCTAGTTGCTCTTCCTAAATATACTCTACTCTGTTCAAGAAACTCATCAAAGCAGCGAACTGATCTTCGAGGTTATTAATCTCCTTTGCTCCACAGCTGGAGCAAATTTATTTGCTTGAATTAGCATGTAATAAACTTATAATAAAGCTGCCATATCCCTCGCTTTAGAGATATAGTTTGTGTAATGGGTAGTTAAATCTAGGTAATGTAGCAATAGTCTTTAGACTTGAAGATGAGAGGGAAGAAAAAAAAGGAAAGTATTGCTACATTATCACTGGTGCCAGGGTTGCAATGGGATTTCTTCCAGGTCAGGCTGCCAGGAAAAGTCAGCCTGGTTAGAGACCACTGGGGGAAGAAGGGGAGAGTTTGCCTGGTGGGAATCCCTGGCCTTGGCACGGAGCTGGCACTGCTCCAGCCCACATCGCCGGGTGCTCTGGGACACCCACAGCAGAAGCTGCTGGAGCGCAGCAGCAGCCCACAGAGAAAGGGGGCTCAGCGGCGTTGCCTTCCCCAGCTGCAAAAGGAGAATTAGCCCCCAAAGGGCACCCTCCGGGCTGGCAGCGAGGGGCAAAGCCCTGGCCGCAGCACCCGCCGTGCCAAGACCTGCTGGAGCAGCAGCGAGTGCCCAGTTTGGCCCCAAACCTGCTCACACCAGCAGGACGCACGGGGACGGAACAGTTCGAATTGGGCTGAACTTGGCGCAGGGTGTCTAAGTAAGAGGGATTAATTTGCTTCAGTTCACTAAGTTGAGCCTTTATAGGTTGCAGTTTCCCCTCAAACAATAAATCCTCTCACTGCTTCTTCCCCTGTAACACTTGCTGCGCGATCTTTCAATAAGGAGAAATGGGCAGCTGTAGACTGATGTGGGTAGATATCAAGGTTCAGCTGCATGGGGAAGGCTGGCCCCCACCCTTTCTCCTCAAAGGATATTATTCATAGAGCCTAGGCAGTAAATAATTTTCCTCTCTCTCCATTTTAGCTCTTTCCTGGTTTTGCTAGAGCCACTCTGCGCTGGAGAAGGGCCTGAACATTAGCCAGAGGTGTCAGAGGTGTTAGACAAGGTATTAAGGAGGTGTCAATGGTGAAATAGCTGGGATTACAGTAAAGTCTAAATAAGGTGTAAAATAAAACCAAAGGTGATAAAGTCGTTGATAAGAAAAGCTGGAGAAAAATAGGAGTGCAATTATTTTTCATCCTGGTTGTTCACTCTTGCAGTGCATTATCTGTGGCTTTGCAAAGACTTAAGTAAGATTTTTTTCCCCAGTCTATGGGATTCTCTGCCGGCAGCTCTGTGGCTCACCAAGGCTCGCACAGGCCCACGGGCAGTGGGCAGGAGCCCTGCGTACCCAGGAGATGCTGACAGGCTGCAGCTTCCCAGTAAACCATACTGGGTTCTTTTGGAGGAGGCTGCTCAAACTGGGTTTCTCCTGGCTTCCCTACACAGCTCTCCGGCCAGACAAGCGGTGTCTGAAATAAGCAGGTGAAATTCCCACCTCCACTTCGGCAAACCTCTGCTGCTCCAGCCACACACTCATAGATTGTCCCAGGTTTGAAACAAATACTCATCCCAGGCAGCCTTCCCAGCTTTTCAGGTCTTAGGAAAGATCCCACCCAAGTTAGCTGGCCCTGGTCCCGCAGGGAGAAAAGCCCAGCGCCTACCCAGGGTTTTCAGGCCATATTTCGGTACTCCAGCATTTATTTTCCTGTACAAGGCTCCTGTGGCTGATCAGTTGGAATTGCTGATGTTTCTCCTCACTCCTCCTAATTAACACATTTTAAATTCATAGCTTTTAAAATAATAAGCACTGGAGCATCTGTTCATGATGTTCTCCAGGACAGCTGCTCTGTCCCAAATGCCATACGAGTTTCAAGAAGCACCGAATTCCCCTTTCCCTGCCACGTATCGGTGTTACCCGCGGAAGGTCTCCGGCGTTAACCCAAGGAGCTTGCACTTCTGCACAGCCTGATGCTCCCCACCTGCTTCCCCACAGCAGAAAGCTGGGTTGGCACCCACCCCACCAAGGAGCAGGGCTCTGCCCACCCAAAACCACCACTGACGAGCCCCGGCAGCGCCGCCGAGGCTGGGGAGGCACCGGGGCCACGTGCCCCCTCCTGCCCCACCACATGTCGGGAGGTTTCATGAACCACGTGCCGCAGGCATTGCCTGCGGGTCTCGCTCCTGGGCTGCCACCTGCCCAGCTCAGCAATGGAGCGGCGGGACCCCCCCTGCACATCAGCGATGGAGCGGCAGGACCCCCCTGCACACCCAGCCCTGGCATGCTGGCAGATCCAGGGTCCCGGGGGGACCGAGGCAAAGGGTTCCTCCCTACCGGCATGCCCACACCCAGCCCGCACCCCCCTTTCCTCCCATGCAAAGCAGCCTGATCAGTCGCCCCCTTTCCAAGCACACTCCTGTGTTGCTGAGACACTCTGAAATCTCCCTGGCAGGGAATGCCCAGCACAAAACAGTTGGAAAAAAGCTACGTATTTGTTATTGAAACTACCCCCAGTCACACATTTGTTTCCCTCTGACACGTTCCTGTGTCTCGGGAAGGCTCCAGCTCAGCATCTTCACAGCCAGAGGTTTATGAGGGGGCCTGGGATGCAGAACCGTGTTAACCGCTTGCCTTGCCCCAGGGCTTGGCTGCAGGGAGGCTCAAAGGGCTTACCTGGTACAGTGAAGGAAAGCATCCACTGTAAGCGCTGCCGCAGCGGAGGCCAGCCTTTGCCCAGGGAGACGCACGGAAGGCACACAATCCCTCACAGAAGGGTTTGACCTTGGCTCTGCCCTCTGAAGGCCAAGCGCAGGGCTGGTCTCGCTGCTCCAGTGCTGGGACCCCCGTCCCACGGCAGTGAGGGACACAAAAACCACCCCTGTGGAGAAACGCACGTTATTGTCTTAAGGAGCTACACGCTGAGCAACAAAAATTATTTGGTTCCTGCATGTCAAAGTGCAATTATTTTGTTTCCACATCAGCTCTGGCAGCTAAAATCCTCTTTATTAAGAGCTCTCAGCCCGCTGCCCTTTGGCTCCATCAGCTCCTCCCTTTGGGGATGCTTCAGACACCCTCGTCTGAGCGGGTTCAAGTGATACAGCCCCACTTGCCCTTCCCAAAGTGTCTCCACCAAGGGTGGGCCATGACCCCCACCAGCTCCTTGGGGACCACAGCTGCATTCACACCAGCCCTGGGCCAAGGAATAGGTCTCGGAGCGCCCCGCATGCTTTGCATTGTGGCAGCAGAATATCCAGCATGTGGGGCTGATCATTGCATTGGAGCATCCCAGCCCCCGGGCCCACCACTGGGGCAGGAGATGCCCCAGCACGGGTTCCCCACACCCTGCCCACCCCTAGTCAATCAATTTGATTCTGCAGCAGCCGGCAGAGCGAGGGCTCGCCACCCTCCTGCCTGTGGGGCTTGGTATGGCCTCAAGAAAAAAGCCCCACAGCACCTTTGCGTCTTCTGTGCCTGACCCAAACCCCTTCCTCCACAGGCAGGGGGTGGCCAGAGCCCTGGCCCTGCAGAGCCACGGTCACCTGCTGCAAGGGGCAACCCCTGCCCTTTCCAGGGAGCTGCCCACCCTCCAGCTGCCCCCTCACCAGCCCCCTCCTCCTCTGGTCCTTATTCAGGGATCTAAGGGGCCATGCTGGGAGGATGCCTGAGTTCAGGAGGCTTGTGACCTTTGCAGGACACGTGCTGTCATGCGGTGGGGAGCACAGCCCTGCTGCCGGAGACACAGCCCAGGCTTGCCCAGGCTGGGAAAATACAGGTATTTGAAGAGGAGGGTGTCGGCGAGGGCTGGTCTCTGCCTGGCTGTCAAACCCAGCTGTCACGGTGAAAGGACTCACCTTCTCCAGCAGGAGCACATCAATCATCCTGACAGCCCTTAATCAGGCAGAAGGAGCTTGCTCAGAGGCTCGGCAGAGGATGGAGGGCTCATGCTTCCGCCCACCCTCCCCAAAGGCAGGCAGCAAATTGGGGGTGGGTGTGTGTGTGTGTGTGTGTGTGTGTGTGTGTGGAAATAATGCAAGGAAAGATTCCGGATGGCAAATCAACAAATTAACCTTGATTACTATCCAGGTCTCAAAACCTTCTTTTCCTCATGCTCGTCAGCTGAGTCTGCCAAACTGTTTTGCTCCCACAGTGTTTGTTCCCACAATGGGCAGCTGAAGCTGGGTGCAGCAACCCACGGGGGGACCAGCCCAGGCGGGGGGTCCCTGCAGTGCTCCCATGGGACCCTCCTCCAGCAGCTGGAGGCTCAGCGGGGCCACCTGCAAGGACGGAGCTGCCTTTCCAGGAACCAGAATGGTGCAGAAGGATGACATGGTAGAGCTCTGTCAAGACTTGTGGCTCTGGGCTTTGAAACTGGCAGCCCTTTGTGCAAGATACAAACTGAAATGAAGGGTTTTTTTCAGTAAAAATCCAGAGGAATAGTTCTGGTGAGGAGAGAAAAAAAAAAAGTTATTTAAAAACTCATTCATCTGCAATTCTTCCATCGCCTTGAAGTGTTATTAACTGATTGGGTTTCATCACATCTTACTTTGCTGCTGTGGAGGCTGATTGTCCCATATTTGCATTTCTCTTGGACAAGCAGCTCCACCGAGCTGCCGCATTCCTGGCCCCCCCAGTGGGCATGGTCTGTGCTCCCCAGCCCCAGCCCCACTCCTGTGCTCTGCCGCAGCAGCCTGGCTCCATCGCGCCACAGATACAACATCAGGAATAGTTCTATAAGGATTCCTGGGGTGTGTGGCCATCTGGGGGTGCCATCCCCTGGGGCTCCCCCCTCACTCACAACCCGGGAGCTGGGAAGCAGCAAAGTTTTGGATGTGAACTTTGAGTTAATTTGTTTTGATTATTTTAAACAGTGCAAAACTGCCAGGCAGGCTGACATCAACAGTGAAGGCATTTTAAAAATGGATGAATACAACCAATAGATGGATGGGCTGGTCAAGTACAACCCGGGCGAAATCAGGTACATGAGCTTGGCGTACCTTCGCTGGTTATAGTCTTCATTAATAATGTCTTTACTCTGAAACTATTTCCATCATCGCCGCTCTGCAATGTACACCACAATGCAGCACACCGCATCGTGCTGCTATTTCAATCTTCGTACAGAATAAGCAGCAAAATAAGTGAGATAAAAAAACCAACAGAAATGAACAGCCTTCAGTTTGTTTGGGAGGTGGGTGTTAAAGCACACCTTAAACACAGTGATCCCAGGTGGAGGGGAGGTGGGAGGGATGCGAGCAGGCATGTGGGAAGGCAGCAGAGGCACCACAGGCACCCCAGCACTTCCCTGGGCCAGCTGAGTCCAATGGCCTCGTGTGTAGCGAGCATTGGAGGTGTGACGTTAAATAAGATGAGCAACGTAGGTGGGTGCCTGCCGGAGGGGCTGGAAATAACATGAGCAATGTAGGAGGGTGCCCAGTGGAGGGGCTGGGGACCCATCGGTCCTACGGGACAACGCCAAGCTCAGGGAAGGGCTGCTGGGAGCATCCCAAAGCCAAACCCCAGGGCGCTGCACCTCACAGCTGCTGCTGCGGCCCCAGCCCCAGTGGAAACAAGACCAGACACGTAAGAAATCTGCGCTTCCATCAAACCCCACCTCCTTTCCATCTCCAGATCTATGGATGAAAAGTGCTTGTGCACGGAAAGCATCGGTGCCAGCGGTGCAGGGATGAAGCCCAGCCTCTTCCCAGCATGGTGCATGGACCCTGTTGCCACCCAGAGCTGTCACCACCACCTCTTACCGGGGACACTGGAGTTGTGCAGAGTGAGGGCAGCAGGAGAGGTGCCTCCACTTCCAGGGCAGCAGTGATGTGATGCAGGGGATGCTTACTGCAGGCAGCGCATGCCAAAGGCAGCTCTTCAGCACTTAGGGGTGGTGTAAACTCATTGAGATGTCACAGCTCCTGTCCCCAGCATCCCCAGGGACACACTGCATTCATTACCCAGCACTGCAAACTGTCTTGGCTTTGGAAAAGAGGTGCTGGGAAAAAACACAAGTTACTAATCAAAAGGCCAATAAAGTGACTTGTTAGTCCAGGTTCACGTTAGCCAAGTCTTACACACACCATGTGAACTGCTCTGTCACAGCACATATGCCCCCCACCCTGGTGTGACCCACCACGGGCTGGGGTCACCACCCAGCACGTCCCAGCACCCCCTGCCCTTGCACACAACTCGTGGTGGAGGGAGTGGAAGCAGCAATATTAAGTGGCTGATTTACATAGTAATCTGCAAGGGGAGAGATGTTCGGGGCCGCAGCTCAGCCTTAATCATAACACTTGTCATATTTGTGCTTCAGTTTGAAGGGGGAGGAGAAGGGGAAATAAGTCCTTATTTTTTTTCACATATGCCATTTCGTACAAAAGCAGGGAGCAGCTGCAGCATACCAGACCCAGCATCCCACCAGCACAGCCCCCACCCATGGCTGGATCGCAACAGCCCCCCCGGCACCACTGCCGGGGTTTTATAGCCCATAAAAGCCCGAAGGTGGCATTCGGGTCCCATCTTTTGGAGGGGTCCCGCTGGGGGCTGTCACCCTGCTGCGCTGGGGCAGCCCCACGGGGCAGCAGCAGAGGGGCAGCGCAGCCCAGCCCGGGGTGCAGAGGCAGCTGGGGGGGCACAGGGTTGAGCAGAAATTCACCAACATTAAAGTTTTCAATAAAACAGCTGGTGTCATTGCATGGTCACTGGGCTGGGTGGCTGAGCCCGCACCCATGGGTGCCCCCACTCTCCTCACCAACACCTCACTGATGTTTTTAGCAATGCATTTCCACTTCTTGTTTTTAAATATAAAAACATTCATATTTATGAACAGCTCTGTCACTACCATATGTTGTGCTCCTTTTCCATATATGAAACAAGCTGTTCTCAAGCTTTTTGATTACACAAAATTGAGCAAAGCCTTAGTAGAACAATTAGATAAAGGGGAGGAAGGGAAATAATTTCTCCTGTTCCCATGAGCAATTATGAGAGTTTCCTTCTCCTCGCAAGGACTGCAGAGATGAGTTAAATTCAGGGCCAGATCTGTGGTCACCTCGAGAGGAAGGTGATAACTGCCCACCGCCCACCAGCACTGCCAGCCCTGCGCCAAGAGCCTGGAGCCACCCCATGGCTCTGTGATGCTGAGCCAAGACACAATACGTTTAGGAGCTGCTGCTTTGCCTTTCTAACCACGAGCTGCCTGGGTAAGGGGTGCGGAGCTGGGCCATCACAGGTGAAATCTGAATTCCAGGCAATTTCCAGGAGTTGGTGCCCACGGCAGAGGCTATGCCTGCACTGCTGGCACATGGCGCCGCACCAAGTCCTGGCATCCCTTGAGTGCTGGCACAGGGCAAGCTCTCCTCCCAGGGACTTGGTACCAAAGCTGAGGGAGTCGGGAGGCAGCGGGTGCAGCCCAGGGGCATCAGCAAGGCAGGAGCCACTGCCTCATCCTGCTTCTGACCCTTAACGATCCAGGCTGTTTAGTTTCTTTCTCTCATTTAAGCCTGAATTGATTTTACACAGACAAGTGCACAGGGAGCCCTGGCTGTGTACGCGCCCCTGGACGCTCTGGTTTTGGCGGAGCCATCCTTTACAGCTCCAGCCCATAAACTGAGAAGTCCCCACGCTCAATCCCATGGCCTAGTCACTCTCGTGATTGCTGCATTCGCCACCTGAATCAACACAGATCAGCTATTTCAAACCTGTCAGCTCTTATTAATGTCGCCTGCAGCACAAGCAAACCAAGATAAACCACCGATTTCATTGGCCTCCACATGCACGCGCATCGCGTGCATGCATGGTGTCCCACCCCAGCCTCACTGCGCTGGGGGATGAACTGATCACAGCCAGAATTTGGGTGTGGGAGGAGAGAACCCAGCCCAGTTCCCACGTGGCACAGCACCAGGAGGTCCTGCAGAGCACCTGAGCCTGGTGTGGCCATAGAGCATCACCCAGCTGAAATATTAACCTCCCTAAGCGGGCACACACGGATGCTGGTGCTGCGGGGGCAGGCGCAGGGTGCCATCCCACCAGCCTGCAGCACCTAGCACAGCCAGCACACACCGCGCACGCCACCAGACTTCGCTTCCCGAAATGGCTTTGGCTCTCGGACCCTGGGGAAACAGTGAACCCCAAAAGGCAGCCAAGCTGCACCCCCACCACCGCGGCACCGGCTGCCCAAGCCCTGGCAGCCCACCCCGGTGCAGAACAAGCAGACAGATGAATACCGGACATAAACAAACAAAACAATTGAAAAGTCAACAGTTTAGGGGAAGAGAGGGCTGCAGCAGGCCCCGCAGTCCTAAGGATTATTTTAAATGTACGAAATGCCATCTCTCTAAATAATCAAACTCTACTGCTGTGACACAGAAATTGCCACCTACGGCTAATGCTCCAATTTTAAACACATCCTCAAGTCAATCTTTGCAAATTCCACATTAAATATTGATCAGCCCCAGCGAGGGCTAATACTGCAGGTTTAGCATAGAGGTGCCAAATTCAAACAGCAGCCGCGGAGCCCGAAAGTTTGCCTGCATCCCGTCCCAGGCCACGGTCATCGTCACAGAGATTGCTCCACACCAGGGAGGTAGTGAGTGGGGCAGAGGGGGGTCTGCACAGTGCTTCACAGCACAGGTGGGACACCAGTCCTGGCCCAGCAGCTCTGCATTTAATTGGTTTTCATAGAATAATTACAATAACGGCAATAACAACAGGAAAAACACCATATGGGAGATGGAAAAGACAGGGATCATCACAGGGAAGTAATTACCGATGTGTTCATCACGCTGCCAGAGAAGAGCAGCAACCTCCCCGGCCAGCAACCGGGAGCACACACGGACCTGTCCTGATGGGATACCACCCTGCCCGGTATCAGCCAGGACCCCGGAGCAAGGTGCTGTAACCAGAGGGCAGGACCAGCACCTTTCCCATTGCTAACTGGTTATCTATAGCTGGTTTAACATCACTGGGGTAATGGTGTATCATTCCCACATCCCAGAGCACGCTGGCTCTGTTCTCCCAGCCCGCATCTGTAAGGCCAGCCCTGCGTTAGAACCAGGGATGGTCTCAGCTGCCTCTGAATGTAAAAGCCTTTGTTTCCCCCTACACTTTTGAGGATTTTCTTACCTCCTTCGTAACCAGCGCCCAGCCGCTGCAAACATAGCTGAAATGGAAATACAGGTATTAGTGTCCGTACAGACACAGCCACTGTGTGCACACATTAACAGCCCGGGGAGCCCAGCTGGTGAGGCTCCTTCATGGGCAACGAGAGCATCAGAAATGCTGCGCTAGACCAAACCCATGGCCTGCCCAGTCCAGCTGTGGGACTTACTGGGGACAAGCCTGTCACAGCACTCTCCAAACTATCAGGCTGCAACAAGGTCTTTTACCATCTCACACCAGCACACTCTTCTTGCCACTCTGCTGCCTTCACCTCACCTCATCCCGGACATGTGTTCTCTCTCCTCTCATTTCCTCCTCCCCCAGCTGCTCTCTTCATTGACTCTCAACCACTTAACCAGCCACGCCTGCACTGCATCTACATCAGCCAACCCACCGCCCCTGAAGCCAGCCCACAGCTGTATTTTATCAATGCTAATTAACCCAGCTCCATTCCTCTACACAAGCCAAATTCAGTGAGGGCAATGAAGACACTCCCACTGTTCGCAGCAGGTCAGAGATGATGCCTGTATCAAATTCCCCATCTCGTCCGAAGCCTCTAGAGAGAAACAGTGTCATTTTTCCTTTCACTTCTTCAGATACCACCTACCATCGAGACCTATGAACCCTGGTGGCTCTGGGAAGGGTTACAGCAGCCCCGAGCAGTGTGGAGCAATGGCAGTGCCACCAAACCGCCTCATGTTCCTGCAGGTTACATGGGGATGCTGCCATCTCCATGAGGATGGGTGACCATGATGCCACGTCTTGGTGATGCTCCAGGGGCAGAGGCAGTGCCTGTGCTGGGGCAACTGGCCTGGGTGAGCAGCACACAAAACACATGTGGGGGAACAGTGAGGAAACATCCCCAGCAAGGTGGTGGCACTGATGGACAGTTTTTAAAGACCCATAAGGAACACCTACATATGGATGCAGGGGGAGGCAAGGAGGCAAGCACCAGTGTTTCCCATCGAGATCCTCCTCAGTCAGAGGTCTGCAGCTGGCTCTGACCGTACACCGTCCCCTCCTTGAGGGTGACAGCTGCATGACCAAGGAATCCAAGTTATGCCATCAGGTGAGACAGGCAATTGGTCCAGTTCCCAAATTCACTCCGTAACGGAGGGGTTCACAGGGGTGAGGTCTGAGCCACAAATATTTCCAATGATCCTATCGAGAAGGGGTGTAACAAAAACACGGTTGTTGGGAAATGGTCCCTTTTATTCTGGAATCCCCAAACACTGTGCATATCTATGCGCCTGGAGTATTATGAAAATCGTACTTGAAACCTGGATTCCAACTCCATTTCCCAAGCGCTCATATGAAATTTTCATTACCGATTACTGCCCTGTGGTGGAACAGAGGGCAACTTTATTAGAAGATGCAGCACAGCAGCCTGGCAGCAGGAGAATGAGCCAGTCGACAGCTACAGACACTCCTCTGCGAGATATGGCAGAGTGCTGGAAATGAAACAGATTATATAAAAAAAGTAATTCAGAGCAATTTCTAGTAAAGAGGCAAAGACCCATATAATTCAACATTTATACAGACAAGGCTTCAAGGGAACTCTTAAAAAAAAAAAAAAAAAAAAGACTAGAGGTAATGGTAACAAACTCTGGCTAGATTTTCCCCCTTTTATTTTAGTTCTGGTTTAATCAGCCCAGCTGGTTGGTGCCATCCTTGGCCCCCAGCAGCTCCCTGCAGGAAAGGTCCCAGCCCTCAGCACCTGTGTGACTGCTGCTGCCTCCCCTCCTTTTCCTCCCCACACTCCCTACCCGCCACAGGGGCAGGTCCCGCATTCCCTGATGACTTTTGCCATCCAGGCAGTAATCATGGCTTTGTGCACAAGCCAGGGACGGGGTATGATCTTCCCCAAACATGCCCACATTAAATTTTCCTCTTCCTCATCTTCTCTCCCTCATTTATCGTGCTACAGAAAGAACAGAAGAAAAGACAATCCTTTTCCTCCGTGATTAATTAAGGCCGAAGCAGGACCCCGAGGCACGGAGCAGCGGCAGCGATACCTGTATCATTTCCAAGGTGCTGCAGCTGCAACAACGCGCTGCAGCCCCGTGACTTTCCCCCGTTGTCATTTGTCATCCCCTGACACTGATAAAGAGCTTCTCCAGTGCTGTGTCTTTGCGACGGAACATATCCATATCAAAGCTGCTTGGATCATCCTTTTGCAAACTATCTGCGGCATTTTCTGGCCTAGTTTCCTTTCCAATCTCAAACTCTTGATCTTCCCTTCCACGAGGCCCAGCACTGGCACGCACCACCCCAGCCTGCCCTGGACTGCTGACGCCCCTCCAGCACCGCACCCAGGGCTTAAAGGCTCCTGGAAAGAGGCAAGGGGTCACTCAGCTTCCACATTGCTCAGCATGACACTTCTGCAAACCCACAAACATCAGCCACAAACACACACCTCCACTTTAACTGCAGCATGCAGGGTGCCTCTGGGGCACCCAAGTGCTGGCTGCCCGTGGTGGGATGCGTGCCGCTTTCCGTACATCAATGCCAGCAGTGGGATGCATGTTGCTCTTCACACACCATTTCCCGTGGTGAGAGGCATGCTGCTCTCTGTACATCGTTGCAAGCAGAGGGGTGCATGCCGCTCTCCAAACAGCACTGCAAGCAGCGGGATGCACACCACTCTTGAGCACAGCTTCCACAAGCAGAAGCCCACAAGCGATGGAGGCTGGCACGAGGACTGCTGCCTGTGAGCTGCACCTTCTCTGCAGCAGTGGAGAGCGCAGCAGCTTGACACAGGGTGGCCTGAGCAGAACAGTTCTGCCACCCTACCTTGGTGTTACAGTGGGTTACACAGGGTTAAACCTCCTCAGAGCCCAGGAGAAGACAAGGGCTGCATGCTGGGGTTCAGCCCGGGCAGGGCACCCACCACAAGCGGTTGGGCTGGCAGCTCACATCACCACTTACAGCAGTTCATGTTTTGCAGGTCCAGGCACTTCCATCCAGCTCGCCTGGGTGACACAGGATGCTGAAAGCATGAGGAGCCAGAGGATCGTTCTGGTCAGGCAGCAAGGTTATACCACACAATCTGCTGGAAGAGTTACAGATGCTCTCTGGATAGTGTTAATATTCCATAATTACTCATCTGCTTACACCAGGCTCAGACTGCCAAGGGGTCCCTGCCTGCTTAACCTTGGGTGATGGCTGCCTTGGGGCATCTACAGCCCCAGGTGTGTGTCCAGAGATGGGGGCTCCATTCCCAGGTAGGCACAGCCTTCAACTTCTTCTGGGCCTGAACAGCATTAATAATGTTTCCATGTGCAATGAAGACCCATTCTCAGGCAGCATTCGACATGGGAGAGAGCTCCCCGGGACACTGGGATGGCAGTGCTTCAAGCAGGTATGTGGGGCCACAGCTGCTTGGGGGAGGTGGCCTTGTGAAAACACCACCCAATTCAAAATATTCCCTCAAGTCATGGTGTTTGCTTAGTAGAAAAGCAAATACTCACATCCCCTGAGAAGCACCACAGCTATAGAGGCAAGTTTGTGTGGCCGGAACCATGAGCAATGTAGTCAAAGCCATTAGGAAAATCATCTCCTAGCTTTCAAATGGAGCAAATTTCATCTGGAAGACCTGGGAAGAGAAAAACAAGGAATTGCACTGGATTTTTATAGAGAGACACTTTCCTCTTTATGATAGCACTTTAACAAGAGCTTAATGAAGAGCATTTTCTTGTTTTTGAGAGGCACAGACAGGCCAGAAAAAGCTACCAATTCATTAGCATCCCATCATGAATGTAGCCTCCGTATTCCCCAGCCATATGGCCAGCACGATATGCTTCCAAAAAGCGGGGACATCTACAAAGGCTTTATTACCATCAGCCATCACATTAAAGTAGCCTACGGTTATGTGGAGATGGGGAACATCTTATTTCAGGATCTTCTGGGTGTGAAGGAGCACAACATGGACTGGGAGGCAAGGTGACTTTGTAGGATCCCTCTTACCACAGACAGGATTTTAACCGGGATCGCCTCTCGTCCCTGAGAGCACACAGTCTCCAGAGCAGACCCACATCCCCAGGAGCCACCTGCCCAGGTGGGACATTCAGCGCCTGCTTCCATCTCTCTCCAGCCAAATTCCCTGAGTGACCCATTAAACCGCCCAGCGGGCTGAGTGTGTGTGCGGCAACGAGCCACACCTGTGCTGCAACCTCAGCCCCATGGAAAACCGGGGATTCTCCCCTTCCCACCGAGTGCAGGTCCAGCAACCAGGAGCAGCATCTGCCAACGGTGCCTCGTGGCCTTAAACAGACATTAAGTGACCCTCACCGCTGCTGAAAGCAATGATCTGTGGAAGAGGCTCCTGGCTCTCACCAAGGCAGGCACAGCACCGTGTAAACCCACCTGGAAAAGCCCCCAGACCCAGCACAGATAACAGCAGCATCCCGAGATGGCAACAGACCATGGGGGTTCCTGGAGGAGGAAGAAAATTTCCTTTGATGCACATGGAGCAGCCCAAACAGCTGCTGACCCCCGAGAAGGGCACAGGGCGCAGCCTGCACCCACCACCCGCTGCCCACCCACAGCCCGGGGACACCCTCCTTGGAGACCCCTCCTCAGACAGAGCCACCTCCTCCTCTCCCAGCACCATCCAAACCTGCCTCCAGGATCCCAGCGCCATACGTGTGTTTTCTAGCAAGCAAATAACTTTCTCCATACTCCAGAGCTCCGTCTGTGATTCAGTGAGACACAGCAGGAGGGTTTGCGCTCCTCCCGCATCAGCCAACCTGTGTCAGCATTTTATTCTGCAGCCCTGTAGGTTTTTTAGTTTAAAAAAAAAAAAAAAGGCATTTTCAAAGCTTTAATGGCTCTGAAAACAACACAGAGAGTTCTCTTTTACTGCAGGAGAGGTTAATGATCTCCCTCTGCTACAGAAATAAACTGGACATCATAATAAATAATCATAATAAGATATAAAGTATCACCTGGAGTCATTCAATACAGAGAAGAGGTAGGAGTTATGGTGCATTTCCACTATTCAGAGTAACTGCTAGGTGTGAGATTTGCAAAGTAAAGGTAGTCAACTGAAAAATGAAAAGCAAAAGCCTGCAATTAAAATATTACTTCAACAGAAAGAGATTATATCTTGTCTTGCCTGGGAAGACAGAATGCTCCGGCTCCTGGCCGGACTGCAGCCCTGAGGCTGCAATGCTCAGAGGTCCCTTCTCCTCACCTCTCTTCCTGCAGCCTACGCCAAAACCCCAGCAGTGTGATGCTGCCAGCCCTGCCACCAAGCCCCCGGTGGCCCTGCAGGACCTGTCTGTACAGCCAGAGCCGAGCATCCCCTCGGCACCGGCCTCAGCTGCAGCTTCGGGTTGCTGCGAGCTGACCTTCAGGCAGAGAGAAGCGATGCCAGCCCGGGGGCTCTGACACGGCTCATCACGGCCCCATCACCCGGCTCATCACGGAGCTGCCAGCAGTGCTGGTTTTCTGGGGTGCCTCACCTGGGCTCTGCACGGGCACATCTCAGGAGGCCTGATGGGCAGAAGGCTGACGGGTGCTTGCAGACATCTCGCTCCACCTGCTCTTGGTGGTGCAAATATCTCAGCCACGTTCCCACCCATGGGTTTTATTTGCAAGACATTTGTGTTGATTGCCGGGAGGTATGGAAGAGATCGTACAGGAGCATCCCTGTTTAGGTCCATGAAGATCAGAAGTACATGGCTTGGCTCCGTAGCTACCCTGCCCCATCCCCACACTAGACACAGCAACGGTTTTGCTGACTGCAAAGGCTGGGGTGACATGATGGGTACTTGGACTCCAGAGGAAAGCAGAGTTTGAGCACAGACAATAAAATCCACATCAGAAACATGAACTACAGCACTGGGGAGCAACACGACCTTACAAACCTCAGCACAAGTCAGGGGTGACAACCCGGCTGCCACTGCCCTGCCCACCGTGCCGCACGTGGACTGGGAGGCAGGAGTCAATCCATCACCAGTGGCAGGAGCTGCCCCCAGCGTGGTGTTGGCGAGGTGGGGGGGGGTCGGAGTTCACATCAAATGGCATTAATCACCTTTCCCGGGGCTCTGCACAGGCTGGACAGTCCTATTAATGAGAGGCGTATCAGGCCTCCAGCCTGGTCAGGGCCCCTTTGTGTGGGTCCCTTCCCATCACAGCCAGATAAGATTATCAGTGACGAGCAAGACACCCATTGAGTAACACCGGACTGGAAGAATGGGATTTTTTTTTTTATTTATTTATCCCCCTGTCTCAAAGATGAGCTGTTTCTTGTCTTGTCAAACCACATCCTTTTCTTTAAAGAACCAGCTTTAAGAATCCAATTTGTCAAGCTGGACAATCATTTGAGAATCCATAAAAAGACTCGGTGACTTTATAAAAAAAAAAAAAATCGGAAGGTTTTAAATGGTAACTGAAAGGGATTTGAAAATAGGTTGAGTGGCCTACATCAATTAATCTTCAAAGAGCCAGGGCTTTGTGAAGCTGAAGTGGCGAAGTGTCAAAGGCTAGTTACCGGGCTTGAGAAGATGGAAGTTATTGATATTTCTCCTCTCCTTTCTCTCTCTTTTCTTCTTTCTCTGTCTCTTCAGAACACAGTAAGGCAATAGCCCCTGCAACAGGGCACTGCAAAGCCAAGGAAGGCTGGGGGTCCTGCCAAAGAGGGGGGGTTCCGCCAAGGAAGGAGGGGGCGGTCAGGGCCACTCTTTGCTGGTGGGATTTCTCTGCGGTCACCCCCACTGGCAGCCGGTGGGGCCAGACCTGCCCCCCCCCCCGCCCCCCCTGGTGATTTTCGGGTCCCTCACCATCAGTGCGGTGGGTACCGCAGCTCTCCTCCGCAGCCGCACGGACAGCGTGGCACAGAGCCATCAGGCACCGCTGGCACAGCACGGACACCAAGGCACAGCTGGGGGTCCCACAGTGCAGTATGGAGCCCGGGGTCCAGCCACCCCCATCACCGGCCGGGCTCAGCTCTGTCTGAGGGAGAAGGGGAGAAAAACACAAATAGCTTCAGCCTAAGCAAAGCGTTGCAGACCGACGGGGGGCCCGGGGCCGGTGGGACAGGTGAAGCCCCCGGTAGATGCGGTGTTTGGCTGGACAGCCCAGGCTGGCACAGCGGAGCCCCCGCACCCGCTGCCACTCACCTTCTGCTTCCCAGCTGCGTCACAGACACGTGGCCCAGGGACAGGGCATAAAGATGCAGAACCCCAGGCAGCACAGCCAAGAACTAGAGACATTAGGGGATCCATGGATGAAAACAACAGTTGGGAGAGTTTACCAAAAATAAAAAGACCTTGGAAGGAATCAAAACATGGTGTAGGGAAGGGCCACGCTGCCACTCTCCAGTACCAGGAGCAGGATGCAAGAAGCTCCAGATGGCTCTTTGTTTTAGTGCAATAAAAAAACTTAATCTGACAGGCCAAGTGTGGGGCTGGATAATAATAACACAAATAATTTCCTTTAAAAAAAAATAATGAAAGGGATCTAACAGCTCGAAGATATCTTCATTTGCTGCAACAACAAAAAAAAAAAAAAAAAAAAAAGAGACTGTTACTTACTGCAGTTGGGAGCATGTTCATGAGCTTTCAAATGGTATTTTGTTGCAGAAGTATAATATAAGGACACTTTACTCACCTTCCAGTCTGGGGAAATAGATCTGACTTGGAAATTGGCCAGAAGGGCTGTAAGTTAGGGCTCTAAAGTGAAGGTGATAACTTTGCCAATTAAATATGGATGTGATTTTTTTTCCCTCTCCTTCCCCTGAATACTTTTGCACTGTCATTAGGCGATGATATAAAGACATAGGCCTCCTGGTGCAGCTTAATTGCTCATATATAGAAAAATGATGAGCTCTGTTGCACTGCACGAGTACTGCCTTGGCTACTTGCTGCCTTATTAATAGGTGATACCACCACGAGTTTAATTCTTCTGCCCAAGGAAAAAAAGAAAGATAGCAAAAACCCTGTTCAGCAAAGTACTTCAGCACTCGCTAAACTGCTTTTCTGAACAGCGATGGAGCTGAGAGCCCGCTTACATTTAATCACGCAGTTAAAGTGTTCTGCTGAGTTGATGTTTGGTGCACAGGAAACAGGATGGGCATCATATTAAGTGATCTGCTGTTTCCATATCCTTATATTTATCTTTTTTGTTGATGCACAGTGCAGATGATCCTGTGTTCTGCAATCTGCCGCTGAATGATTTCTAGCCCAGGCTGAAGCCTGGGCAAGCTAAGGACAAAAAAGCTGCTGTGGACCTCAGCATTTCAGCAGGGGAGAGCCACTGGGAAGGGGAACTCTGGGCTGCCTCCCCCCGGGGATGACGTGCCCCTGGGGAGCAGCAGGACGGACCCACCACGGCAGAGCTGACCCTCAGCGCCCTGCTCAGGGGAGAGCGGAGGGGACGTGCAGGCACAGAGCACGGGACTGGAAAGGTGCAAAGCCTGGATGGCCAAAGGATGCTGCCTGTTGTTATTATTAATAATAATAACAACACATATGTTAAATTATAATCAAATATATAAAATATACTTACCCATTATTATTAACAACTATCAGGAAAGCAGTGTTACTGTGTGTTTGCAGCCTTCACTTCCCCAGCAGCCAACAAGCCGCTCCTAAAAATCCACATTTGTGCCTGCTCTGGAGCAGCCTTGCTAGGGGAAGGTTTGCAAAGGGATTGACTGTCCCCCAGAACAGGGAGAGCCACCCCACCGCCTGCATGAAAAGCTGCCGGGTCCCCAGCCTGTGCCCATCTGCAGTGGCAGGGGGTTTGTGTTCCCACCTGCCGGGGCTCTGAGGGCCGAGTTTCCTTCCCAAATATGTTGCGGTCGGCACGGGAGGGAGTGGAGCAGGGAGAGGAGGCTGCGATGAAATTGATGGCAGCAGAAGAAGCAGGACGTACAAATGGCTTGAGAAAAGGCATGATGAGATGTGACTGCCCTGGGTCCCAGGACTGGAAAGAGCGAAATAGGAAAAGACCACCTGGACGAAGAGAAAGTGCTTCTGATTGCTGGGGGAAAAACGGAGTTAAAGATCATTGGAACGGACAAGGCAATCTGGCAGCAGTGCGGCGCTTTGATTGCTTCCAGCGCACTGGGGGGGCGCAGGCGGGGGGCTGGGGGGCTGCATCCCTCCCAGGGGCTGCCTGCTGCGGAGGTGGGATGGAGCTGGGCTCTGGTGCAGGGCATCGCCAACCGAGGGGGCTGGCAGGGGGGCACAACTCCCGCCGCCCCCAAGCACTGGCAGCCCATTGTGCCAGCTCCCCGTAGTCCCCTATGCACCAGCAGGCTCACACTCAAGCTAGGCACTGCGGGGGGGCCGGGGGGCACCCTGCCCAGCCCCTGGCTCCGCGTGGGAAGCAGAAGTGAACCGAACCGTTATGATGCAGCACCCATTTAGGCATAACACAAAGCTTGGGTGGGGACAGACCCCCGCGTCTCCCCCGGTCCATGGACCTTGACCCCAAGGGATGCTGCTGCACACCCGGGGAGGGTGCATGCTCTGGGCTTTGGCATCACATGTCCAAAGGTTTTCTAAAGGTTATGCGAAGGTTACCACACAATTAATGCATTGGATCAGCACGCTGGCTCTGTTCGCTTAATTTCTGAAGTCTGAAGGCTACTGGGCAGCGCAATAGCACGGCGCAAAAGGCTCCAGTTCCCCCCGTGCAGTCGTACTGATGCCACAGCCCTGCACCGCGCTCTGACACATGGGGTGATTGCGGGGATGAAGATAACAAGGAATAATGATGTCTCCTTTTCCTCTACCTTGGGCTTTTTTAGGTTGTCTCATCTCAGAAATGAACCAAATTGAGCATTTCGCGTGACGAACTGTTGGACTCTCGCTCAGCGACAGGCGGATGGTTGGGTCTGTATCTACACAACACCCCTCCTGTCGTTAGGCAGGCTGGTACCCCAATACCTGCTCTGCTTTAAGTACACAGATCAACCCATCCTTCTCCAGCTCACCTGCCTGAAGCCCTCCAGACTCCTGTACCGCAGCGGGGCCGGCAGAGCCTTGGGAAGACAGAGCATTCGGTTTGCTCCACGTTACTGAATAATCCAGCAGCAGATCCAAGAGCCCAGCCGCAGTCTCTAGCTGTAGGGTTAACATGATGTGCAGTACATGCAGAGATGGATAGTTTCAAAATAGGCATAATATATATTTTTTCAAATGTCCCTGCTCATGTTATTAATTATACATCTTGGGTTACTAAACAGAAGGAAATTAGGATGATTTCCTTCCCAGCATCGCAAGTCTGCGGTTTGCTATTCCCTTTCACTCACGAGTTTCATTAGCCTTTCCAGACAATTTCCCTGTCAGGTTTCCCATGTATGAGCACGGTTTCCCAGCTCCCAGCATTTAAATCCACTCAGTCTATTCTCATTGCAACTCAAAGTGCTTCACAAACTCCTTTACTTGTATTGCAATTTCACGTTCCTAAATACTGGGTTTAATAATAGTAGCAGTGCTCCTAACACTGCTTCAAAATTAAATGAGCCAGAAGAAAAAACATTCTGAAACATTTTCACTTGGGCATTTATATTTTGAAGGACATTTTAAAGACAGAGACTATAACCTGGCTCCTGCTGATGTTCATGAGGATTTCATCACTTTCATCATTTACTCAAATGAGGAATAACAAGCAGGGGTTAGAGTGCAGCAAGAAACAGAGGTGAAGTTTGAGTTGACATTAAGATGCAACTTACTTCTCCTGTCACCCCAGATGTCCCACGGAGCAGGACGGGCTGGCAGGCTCGGCTGTGCTTTCCGAAGTCCTGCACTGAGAAAACAAAGAGCCGTTAGCAGCAGAAGGCAGAGGCCAAGTCACCTTGCTTTTACTGAGAAATTGCAAAAGCACGTACTTTTTTTAAAAGCTGCTGTTTTCAGGGCCTCACCCTGAAGCCACACATGAAGTACCTCAAAAAGCAGCTGTGGCACTAGGGAGACAGTCCCAAAATAAGGAAGAAAACTGCCATGGTGGGAAGGAGACAGCAGGCACGTGAAGGCAAACTGGATCTCAGCCTGGACACCAAACCTCTCTTCCTTCCCAGGAGGTGACACAGGAGAGTCTGGATTTCCCTTCAGCAAACTTCCAGGGGTTTGGAAGCCACGTGGACACAGCAGGACTGTAAGGCAGTTAAAAAAAAAGAGAAAAAAAGGAGATGCTGAATAAAAGAGTTTGGAAAAATGTGATGGTCAGCCCAGTACAAAGCCCAGACTGTGACGCACAGTGGCGGGAACATCTCCGCCTTCCCCAGCTCACCCCGGGGAGCTCATACCGGCGCGAAGGCCCCTCTTCCCTGGGTATCTCTTAGCTCTTGCAGCTGGGTGATGAAGGTGTGCATTTGGGGTAGGTTTGGTTTCCTTCCAACACCATTTGCTAACACCTGAGAACCGGTGGGTGCTGGGGGTCCATCCCCCCTGCGCCCCGAGCCCCCCCAGACCCCCTTGTGCCCTGCAGAGCCAGAAAAGAAAACAAACAGCGGCAGAAGGCAGAAAACTTTCTGTCTCTCTCCTGTTAATTATGATCTTATTTTGCACAGAGAACCTGTCATTCAGCCTCCGGTAATGGATAGTTTCTATTTCAATTCTCCCTCCACCCTATTATCTTTTATAAAATTCAGCCGGGCCGGGTGATGGATTGATAAGGGACAGTCCCAGTGGAGCCGGCTCGCTCAGAATGGCTCTCACGCGCGCCCAACTTCTGTATCTTTTTAAATATTTCAGTTGTTTGAGATCTTTATTTCACATTTCGATTTCCTGTAGTACAGTAAATTTATCTTAGTCACCCAGTCAAGTTCTCTCCAAGCCCCTTATCTTCTCTTCCTCTGTACAACTGAAAGCACCTACATTATCTCTGCCGCCGATAAAGCCAGCCGTGGCAATCCGCAGATCGTACAGATCGGGCAGCACCCAGATGAAAGGAGACCTTGGAAGCCCAGTGCTCATCACCAGCTGGAAGTTCATTGTCACCAGCTGGAAGTTCATTGCTCAGACCCAGCACCGGCCCCTGCTGAGGTGCATCTCCCGCTCAGCCGGAGCAGAAGTGCCCGGGGCTGCCTGCAGACCCAAGGGATGCGGGGGCGAGGGCAGCTGCTCCCTGGGGCTGCAGTCTGGGGGATGCTGGCCCCCATCCCCGGCATGTCGTCCTCCTCCTGCCACTCACCTGTACCCAGCCTCTGCTCGGGAATGGCTGCAACGCCTCCTTCCTCATCCCCATTATTCTGAAAGCAAATACTGGCCTCAGGTTTTAAATGTGTCATAAACCTACACACAACCACCTCCCCATTTTACTATTTGCACAACCAGAAACACCACCAGAGCTCCCCTTGGGCTTGGGAGAACCGGGATGAGCCCTGGGAGGGGCTCCTGGGAGCCCCCAGCCAGCCACCAGCTACAGAAACAGGAGCCTGGGCCACCAAGAGCCATGCAGCATCCATGCATGTGGGAGACCACGAGGGCCAGTTCTGGTGTGTTGGGGGCAGCCCAGGCACAGGGCTCTGAACACCGGAATGCCCTGGAAAAGCAGCAGCACAGCAGCAGGACTGCCCTGCCCCGGGAAAGGGTTAAGGCAGCTTCTCCCATGGCGCACGGTGCTGGCTGGCAGCCCTGCCAGGAGCATCACACACAGGGACACCTGTGCAGAGGCCTCCACATCACGGATGACATTTGAGAGTATATAAAAATCCCAAGACATGTGGCTCCTTTGTGCTCCCTCTGACCAGCCCTCCCCTGGCCCACAAGGTCCCACGGACAGCTCAGCTCCGTACCAAGGAACCAAAGAACATGCCAGTGCTGGGGACTCCGCTGTGCCTTCCCCTCCCCGCTGACGCCTGCAGTGGCTCAGCATCCCCTCCATCCCTGCAGCTCCCTGGGGCAGCAGCCACAAGAAGCCCAGCTGGGGTCATTGGGGATGCCCTCAACGGAGGGGTCTGCGCCAGCCAGCAGCCCTGCCAAGGCCCCAGGCAGAGGTGACCAACACAAGGACATAAGGCCCCAGGTAGAGGTGACCAACACAAGGACGTAAGGACGTATTTTCCCCCACTAGACCACAGAAGTTTAAATATCTCGACAGCAAGGAGCACAGAGCATCCTGCATCGCCTTGGGAAACCACATCCTCATAGCATCTTCATCACCCCCGGGATAGGAGCTGGGAGCAATCAAATAAAAATAATTAAAAAAAAAAAAAACAAACGGAACTCCCCCCCGCCCCCCAATAGATAGCTAAAATAAAGTCACCTTCTCGCTGTTCCCACTTGGGCACCGGCAGCACTGAGCCGCGATCAGGCAGCACCCCCTGGTGCCACTGCCGCTGCCCGGGGCTGGCTCCACTCGGGCTCTGCGTGGGGCACCCCACACCGCGGGGACAAGCTGGACCAGGCTGGGGGGACACGGCAACAAGCAAACCACCCGGCAAAACCTTAGCGAGCTGTGAGAGGAATTAAACCTCTTTTCCCACACAAAAACCTATGCTTCAGAGAGGCACAACGTGATGAGCGTGGTGAGGCAGGTGGGTGCATCTTGCCTGCCCAGTTCCAAGCACAAAACACACCGGTTTGGGACTGTACCCATCCTGAAAGGCAGGATCCAGGAGATCCAGGTGGTTTCGCTCCTGGGGAACAACCATCTTGCAGCTCCCATGGCTCCAGCTCTGGGGCTGGTTACAGCTAGACAAGGGGCTGGGGTCCTGTCCTCACTATGCCACTGGTTGCCAGCAACCCACGCAACAGGACTGGGTCTTTTATCCAGGTTAAAAAAAAGGAATGCTCACACATCCCCTTACAGCATCACAGAGCTGCACGGGGCAAGTCTGCAAAGAGCATGCTGGAGCCTGACTGTGGTTACAGAAAAAGAAACTTCCCATGTTCGTTGTACAGGGGGTCCTACAGGATTCAAGATGTTTGTCATAGTGGGGAGAGGCAAACAGACTTCACTTTTGGTCTGCTCGTGGCTTCCCACCCCCAACATGGCAGAAACACAGAGAGAAAAATTGATCTCATCCTCATCAACTGATGCTAACTAATATTTAATAAGAATTATCAAATTCCCTTAATAACAAGGGAATAAACCCATCCTGACTCCGAGTGGGGAGCTGCAAACAGCACACTCCCATCCCTCTGGCTTGTTAGTCCCTGTCTTCGGACCCCGCAAGGACGGGTGTTTGCTCTCGTGCCAGCCGGGGCTGCAGCACGCCAAAGCCGCCCCAGGAGAAGGTTATCGAAAAGGCTCCTGCTTTGCTTGCCCGAGGAACTGCAAGTGCTTCTTGATACTCACTTTTGCTAAGAAAAAAGCCTTTTGAAAAACAACCCGCTAACCTCGCAGGCAATGCGGTGCACAACCTGTAATACTCACAGCAAGAGAGAAGCGGAGAGGAAGTGGAGGTCTGTATCCCAGCCCCTGCTCTAGACTTTGTTCGATGCTCTTGTCTCTCACAAAGGCACCCTTCTGCCCAGCCTGTCCACCAGCACAAGCTCGAGGGGGGCTTGAGAGGGTCCTCATGGACTCTTGGGAATACAGGACCAGGACCAAAAGCTCCGGGCACACCAGCAGCAGCCCAAGGCAGCTTTCAGGCAGGCTACGCTCAACCCAGCAGCCTGGAAGTGAGGTGCTCACTAGCTTCTTTCCAGCTCTTGGAGTGATTTTGTCCCCTGGGAGCGAAGGCAGCAGCAGGACACCCAACAGATACATCTGCAGAGGGGTGATTTATCTCGAGGGGAAGGCATATAACTCACGGTTATATTAGAACAACATCAGCACTGCTAAGAGATAGGTATTGAAATTCCCAAACCCTCTTAAATATCCACTGCCTGGCTCTAAACAGTCAATAACTTCCCAACTGGGGAATGCATTTGTCCGCTCCCCTCCATATATTTTCTGCTTTTCATTATAATTTGCTAAATAATACATTACAATGAGTTATTTATCACACTTGGCAGTCTCATGATCCCTCCTCCATCCGGAGGAATTTCACCCATAAATCAGTCGCACAAATATCCGCTGGCATTGCTGCAGTACCGAGTGCCTTTCCCCCCTGGCTCTGCTGAGGGCCATCACCTGAATTAAATGGCATTTCTTTGCCCCAGGATGGCCGTCTCTCTCTCCTTTGCTCCTCGTCTTGTGGTCCTCCCTGGCTGCCAGCCAGAGGGCAACAGGGGAATAGAAATAATAAAAGCCACAAACACAGCAGATAAAGCAAGTGGAGGCGGCAGCTTGGCTGGGAGCCCCATTTCTCCAGCTCCTGTTGTCGGGACTCTAATCAGTGGGAGAAGCAAAAGTGGCACCAAGAGGTAAAGGAGAGTAAAATTCATTGCAATGAGTGCTCTGGGGATGTAGAGGGACCGTGGGAGGGAGGGTGGATATTTCTGGCCCTCAGGCACGGGGTCCTCAAGGAGATCACACAGCACACATGGGGATTTAGGGGATGCAGCTTTCCTGGCAAGGCCAGGTGAGCCCAGAGCCGCCCTGGCCATGGCAGCATCGATGGCCAGGAGCCACCAGCCGGAGCCGAGCCCTTGGCGAACACAGCACTTACTCATCTCATTTCCTCTGTCAGCCTCGTGTACCGATATACACGGATGCCCCAAGAAGCGCATCCTGTGCCGGCCGCGGGGAGCAGCCCCCGGGGAGGTGCCATGCCAGGGCTCTCCCCTGCCCCTGCCCCTGCCCCAGCCAGGCAGGCAGCCCAAGGCTCCGGCCGCACGGAGCTCCGCGCCACAGGGCTGCACGGTGGCCACCAAGCCCATCTCTGAGCAAGCCAAAACCTCCGCCGGGCAGCACCCACACCGCACTGAACCGGAGAGCCGGGCACAGCGGGTCCCAGCACACCACCTCTCACCCCGCGCGCCCTCCCTGCACCCCGCTTCGCTGCGCAGATGGCAACGATGGGAAGGGAGGGGCCGGCGCTGTGAGCAGGACACGAGCCTAATTGCTCCTGGTCGTGCCAGGTAGCTGATAAATGGGCTGAGACCCGCTCGTTTTGTTGTTGTGCCGCAAAGCTCACAGGCGTTGGCACTCATCTGCCAGGCACGTACCAATGGGGTTAAATCCGAGGCACCTGTAAACATGTAAACACTTAAAAGAGGAGCAAAGGGGCTGCTGGTTTGCTCATCTTAGTTTGATTTTCAAGCTGCGCAAGCTCCAGCCTGCGCACCTGGGAAGTGCCCACTGCGCAGGGTGGAGAAGCCACAAGGGAAAAATCACTGGGGTGCCTTGGGCAGCTCTCTGTTCCTGGTTTATGCGGGAGCCCCTCCAAGCGAGGCTGTGCCGATGCTGGCACAGCAGCTGAACCTGGTGTTTGCTGGTGCTGCTCATCGTGCACACATGTGAGGAAGAGGAGGAGAATATCTGCCAGGATACTGCATCCAGAGGAAACATGCTGCCAGTGTGGGACCACGGCTCCCCGGCAGCAAGGCAGCACGCTGACAGCTCCCAGCTGGGCATTCCAGTGCATCCCATCACATCCATGAGCTCCTGGAGCCTTGTCTTTGAACTGGCTCCATCGGCTGGCCGGAGCCCTGGGAACAAGCGAGGGGAACCCGGGATGGAGGATTCAAGCGTGCAGCAGTGGATCCAGCCAGCACAAGGGCTGTGCCAGTGCCCGAGCGGGTTTGCCCATCCATGGGACAGGCCCCCGGGGTCCCAGAGGTGGCTGGTACGGCATGGAGGGATTCAGATCCGACAGAGAGCCAGGAAGAGAGAAAACTGACATGGAGAATGGGAACTTGGCACAGAGGCTGAGCCGACGCCTGAGAATCAAAGTGTTCGGACATGAACCGCTGGCCAGAAGTGGTGGGAGCATCACTGTGGTGCCCCCCCGAGAGCTGTGCTGGGCCAGGCAGTGGGGCCATGTACAGAGCCGGGTGCTGTCACCTGCCCACTGCATGCAGGCGTCACAGAGCGACTGTCACAGCGATGCAGGACAGTGGGCGAGGACAGTGCCTTCAGAGATGTTCAGTGCTGGGCTCCTGCAGTAGGTTGTGTGGGACTTGCAGAGGGATCCACAGAGCGCAGGGAGAGGGTAGTTTTCCAGAGTGGGCGGCTAGGGAATTCCAGCCTGAGTCACACAGCAGGAAAAATAAATCAGTTTAATCAAATTAGTGTTATTCACTCCCCAAAACTTGTACAAAAGGAGGGCTCTTCTTTCTCCCTTCGCCTGGCAAAGCGATGAGGCACCCACCACCTGCCCAGGCGCCCTCAGGACACAGCAAAGGATGAGTAAGTGCCCGAACACTTATCTCCTATAACACGGAGAGGAGCAAGCAGGTGGGCGCTCCTAATCCCCTCTCCACACTGACACCCAGCCCAGGGAAAAGGGGAACGCTCTCACAGGCTCCACACTTCTTTATTTACCAAGATCTCCTGGTGCTCTTGGGCAACAGCAGCAGCTTTTGGGTAACGGGACAGGAGCTGCCATCAAACCACCAGTTACACCCTGGGAAGGAGCGTGGGCCCCGGCACAGAGCTCAGCCCTGCTGCAGCGAGCAGCATTTGGTCAGCCTGGCAGTTCCTGACCCATGGTTATTACAAGCTCTTCTGATACAAAACGGAAATGCAATTTGGGGATGGTGAGAGAGCATCTTCTCTAATCAATTTTTTCTCGCTCGGCGGCAGCAGCAGAGCTGGCCTGTCGGGACACATCATGCTCCACAGCAGCCGAGCTCTGCCCCACCACACCCCCACCCCCTCCCCAGCCAATCAAACCAGGCTGGGACCCAAAATGTCCCAAAGTGCTACCATGGGGCACCAGCAAACCCAGAGCACCCACCTTCGCACCCTGACCTCTCGGGAACCAGCCCCAGAAAAGCGTTGCTGCGGATTATCCCCTCGGCTGGCTCCAGCCCTAACCGAGAGCGAGCCCCGTGTGCAGGGATCCGGCTGGTGGGATGCACATCCCCCGCAAACCTCAGGTTTTGATTTTAACTTCCATCACTGGAGGAAAACCTGGTAAGCAGCCGGTGATGCCGTTGAGTTGCAGCCAGACACCTTACGAGCCTCCGGACCTCCTCCTCCTCCTCCTCCTGGTACAGAGCCTGGCAAACAGTTTTCATTGCTGGGAAATGAGACACGAATGGCGCTTGGCTTCATCCAGTCCCAGTAGGGACACTGGGAGGGAAATATTACAATTCCTGAAGTTTAACCTTCCTTCGCAATTCACTGTACCTCTACCTTTGAAGGAAATTGCTCTGCAAATACTGATTAATTTAACTTTACAATGCCAGTCTTCAATAAACAGTATCTTGGCTTACAGATGGGGAAATCAAGGCATGGAAGGGGAAAAAAAGAAGAACCAGGAACAAAACCCTCTCTCTGTGCTTTAACTATAAAATCATCTTTCCTCATTAGCAGCTAATCAGAACTACCAGAGGGGAAGAGATTACAGACAGGGCGGAGAGGGGAGTAGCTGAAAGAAATACAGACATCAAAACAGATTTTCATTTATTTACTCATTTATCACAGCAAGTCACAGGCTTCGAGTTCATTTGAGTCTGCATTAGCCCTGCAGGATTTTGGGATGCCGTCTCCAAAATCTAAAAAAGTTAATTGGTCACAGCCATGCACCATCTCAGGAAAGAGAAAATCTGCAGTTTTGGGTTGGTCTCAGGAAGTCTGATATTGCTTTGCCTGCTAGATTATAAGAAACCTCTAATCTTCCCTCACCAGCCTCCTAATCTTTATGGGAACCCAGATACCTTATCTGGAAATTGCTTATTGAAAAGCACCCGGGCCGGCGCGGCAGCAGCTCAGGTGATGCTTTGCCGCAGCTCTCGGACTTGGGGAATGGCAGGAGGTGCCAAGACCCCCGGCTGACCCAGCTGGTTGCCATGCCACAGGGCTGCCTGTGCCGTGCCAGCGGTTTGGTGAAGGGCAGCACAGATGGCAAACATCTGATTATTTTGGTTTATATCTCAGCTGCATCAGGGTTGAGCAGCTCCAGCACGAGAGGGTGCAGCCAAGCTCAGGGTGCCAGGGCAGAATGCACGTGTCCCTTCTGCTCCTCTGAATGTCTCCGTGCATGCTCCTAGCCATCTTCGTATATTTAGACACCAAAACAAACCATCAGCTGTTTGGGGGCTTCTTTTTCTCCCCTTTTTGCCCAAAAATTATTTGCAAGAAGGCAAGTATTTTATACATGGCAGGCAGAGAATGTGAGAATGTCTCATCTTCAAACTTCCCTTTCTCTCATTTCATCCTGACTTTCCAGAAGGAAGGAGACTGACAGGGTCCATGACTGACTTGTCCGGCCACAGCCCGCAGCCACCGCACCGAGCTGGCCCCCCGGTCTCTGGTGAGGACAAGCCTCCATAACTCGCCCCAGCCCCAGGATGCTGCAGCAGGTCGCTACCTGCACGGCGTGTTTCCTCCAGCACTTCCAGCCTCATGCATGAGCCCACACTGGGAAACAAGGAACATATTTTTAAATAAGAGGAGGAAATGGTGTCTTTGTGTCAGGCAAGTGGAAGAAATCCAGGACCAAGAGACTGCAGAGCCTTTCCACTTCAGACAGCAGGTGCTCTCCAAGATGTGGTTATGGCAACAAAATAAATGATGGATAATTGCTTTTGTGACAACTTGCCAATTAAATTAGACTCAGCAGAATAACATAATGACAATTTGTTATGCTCTGGTGGGCACTAACACACCAATCATAATTAAATGCTATGACTGAAATAGAATGCTGCTGTACACAGGAATATATAACCCCAATTCCCTCCCAGTGAAACATTATAGGTTCAGACTTGATTTCAATTTCTGGAGGATAATAGCATTAGCGCACATCAGAATGAGCTTGCAATATGCATACAGGCAGCAGCAGCACAGGGAGACAGACAGAGCCAAGGACAGCTGAGCTGCCGTGGCTCCTGGGGGGACTCCTGCAGAGTATCTCTGATGCTCTGGGTTTCAAAGCAGCAGGGGACATCCCAAATTACTGCCATGTCCCAGGAAGATTTCAAATCCCAAGCCCAAGGGAGCAGGCAGGGGGGTGACTGGCCCCAAGGGAGCTGCTGCGTTGCTGGCGGTGGGGTGGGAACTCACCAGGATGGGGCCACAGGGGTTTATAGAATCACAGCATCATTTAGGTTGAATGCTGTGCACCGCTCTGCCAGCAGAGCCCTCATGCTCCTGAGCGGACCGAGCCATGGGACACGACACAGCCTGGCCTCCCTTGAATGATTATTAAAATGTTCATTAAAAGAAAACATACCATGGTGCCTGGCAGTGCGCCAGCCCCACAGCCAGGGTCCCACAGGTCTCAGCCCTTCCAGCAGCCCCAGCCCAGCCGGCTGGGCGGCCACAGTGCCGGCGGCTTGCACCAGCTGGCCAAAACCCAGAACAAGCAGTGGGGCAGGTCCTGCAAGCACTTAAAATTTACTGGTAAAACAGCAGCCAGCTTCTTCACCCTGAGCCACAGCTGAGCTTAACCTGCTGCTCTCAGGATGCTCTGACCCTCCTGCCCTGCATCTTATTCATCCCAGAACCACTGGGCCAGGAATTACTATTACGTGGACCATTCTGGTGCTGCAAAAGCAAAACGCTACAAAGAGCACAAATCCCAATTCATTAAAAAAGTGTTAATTTGAAAACAAAGCTAGGCAGATGGCAAGAACTGATGCTGCCGAGGTTTTGCAAACCCGCCCCTCCCCCCCAAAGCAGAAGCCACCTGCGTGCCATCCCTTCTCCCGGTATGGAAATCCAACACACCACAACCCGCAGCGCTCCCTGAGCAGACAGCGCCTTGCTCTGATGCCACATAATATTTTTCCTGACAAATGAGTGTAAAATGCCCGGCTCGTCTGCCTGGCCGCCCCGGCAGCCTGAGGGAACAGCAGCTGCAGAGCCCCACCGCAGTGGGCTGCCCCCGCAAAGTGCCACCGAGCCCTGCTCCTGCAGGAGAGACAGCAATTTACCCAAAGAGAAGCTTCCCGAACACGGGTGATGCAGAGAGGGCTACGGCCTCCATTCAGGTGCCAAGCAATGAGACTGCCTCACCCCTGGGTTACAAAGGCCATCATATTCCTTGATAGATCTCCGCATGTCTTTTACCAGGTGTTGTATATTGTGGTGTTACAGTTGCCTTGTTAAGTTCAAGCTAAGATCCTAACAGATACAGATTTCTGGAATATTCTGAAGCTCAAAACGGGGCAGATCTGAAGACCAAATGCATGTGTGTGCGCAGGCAGAGGTAAATCACAGAATACTACAGTGGGGGCAACACCAACATTTTTATGTCTTCTTGGAGCCACATTCTTAAAAACCAGTTTGTTACCTGCCTTGAAGCTTGGCATTGGCAAGGTCAGACCACCTGGTTGTCCAGCAAAGCTGATGAATTATTTTGGCTGCTCCAGACATAAGACCTGATCCTATTAAATCCTTAGTTCCCCTGCCCTCAACATGTACCAGCAGATAATCTGCCCACGCATGACTAGCGGTGACACAGGGACGTGTTACCGCACAGCAACACATGCCCGGCTGCGCGGGCGCCCTGGTGAAGGGGCTGCATGTCACAGCGGGGGGCTCCTGCCTTCGGGTTAAAATGGTGCCCAAGCCCAGAGCCTGGTCCCGCAGCCCTGAACCACAGGACCAGAAGTGTTTGTTGCCGTGGGACACATCCTGCACACAGGCACTGACACTGCTTGGGAAAGCAGCAGCCTGAGCAATGCTACAGCATCCCTAGGAACCTCCTCTCCACCGATACACCCACATCATTTGCAGCCTCTGTAGTGATTTTCCATCAGCACAGGACCGCTTTGCAATGCATCCCTACAGGAGATGCCCTGGCCAGGGGTCAGAAGCAGCCCTGGGTGATAGCCCCCTGCATTTCCAAAGGGACAGAGGGCAGGGCTTTCCACTCCCGGCCCTCTGGACAAATGCTGTGGCTGCAGCATGGCTGCTTTGCCGGTTTTACAGCCAACGCTACCAGGGCAAGCTAACCTGCGCATCAGTGCACAAGCGGGATAGTCACAAAGGCAGCAGACTTTGCAATCGAGCCTTCTAGATCCTACAATGGGACCTGATGGAGAGCAGGAAGAGTTCTTCTTCCTAAAATTTTAAGGCGAGGCCCACAGTTTTAGGGATTGACATTGGAAAACCTTCAGCCTGACTCTCAGGGCTGTAGAATACTGACTGCTTGCGATTGTCTTTTTGATGCCTCAAGGAGTAAGGAACCTTGTAACTGATACTTTGGCATTTTATTGTCACTTAAAATAGCCTGGCAATCAGAGAGAGGAGCTGCTACACACACCACTCATCTTGCAAGAGGAAGGAGGTCAGCAATTTAGCACAGAAAAGGTCATACGGCTGCTCCGTAATGGGGTGTAGGATTGCAAGACAGCGAAAGCTTCGCTCCCAGTCATTAATGAGCGTTACAGCGGTCGGGGACAGGTTTGCCCAGGCATAAGGAAATTACTCGACTGCACGAACTGCCCCGCGAAGGCAAAGGGCAAGCGACAGGGTCACATCTGTGTCCTTCGCCTACAAACCCCAGGAGCAGCCTTTGCCTTTCCCTGGCGTGGGCAGGACAGGTCAGCGCTGGGTTTCACCGCACCCTGGGGCTCTCCCCCCACCCCAATCCCCTTGGTGCACCTGGAATCCCACCAGCTGCACATCCCACTTGCTCCAGAGGGAAACTGAGATTTCCTTTCAAATCTTTTTGCTGAAAGCTCGGGCTTCTCCCCACGCTAGCATCAGCCTGCAGGAGAAAGGCAAGGCTGGTCTTACCGTCACACACATTTCTCACGCTGCCAGCCAGAGTGGGAGCAGACCCCCCCGCCGCGACCCGGGAGGGTCCCCATCACCGCTCACCCCTCCCGGTGCATGCGGTGAGACCAGCTGGGAAGGGGGCTTGGGGACACACACACCAGCCGCCTCCAGACCCGGCCCCCAGGAGCCCCCCAGCGCGGGGCTGGCAGCAGAGCACGGCTCCCACCTAGTGGGGAGCCCCGCCAGGGATGGAGGGCTCCCTGCTCCTTCGCACCGGGGCTCCCCACAAACCCTCCTCCGGTGAAGCTGCTGACCTTTTGCTGGCGGGTAAACACCTGATAAATAATAAATCGCTCCCCCCAGGCTCCTGCCCAGAACCTTTTAATTAAAGTCGTTGAGTTACTCTAAGGTGATGCCGATTGGCATTTCAATCCCAGCTCAGCAAACACATCTGTCAGACAAAAACTATCAAAAAAAACACAGAACCCTGGTCTTTGTTGTGTTTTCTCCTAATTGCACCAAATACTTCCCTTCACATCCTTTACTTCCCTGTTACCCCCCAGCCGTAACAAATCCGCAGTGCACGATGGGCCAGGAGCGTCCCCGCTACCGCAGCCAGCCCACAACCTCCCTAGCCCCACGGAGGCCTGCTCTGCCCTGCCGGCTTCCAAGAAATAATGTCCTGATTTTTCCACCCTCCCCTGCTGCCCCACCAGAAGTGTACACTCCCTTATATATTTCCAGGTTTTCCTGCTAATTTGCTTACCTGCTTCTGAATAACCGCACACACAGGTCAGTGAAGTACGCGACTGCTTTACACGATTTGGCAAAGCGTGGAGCACAACTACACCCTCCACCTGGCAGCCCAGTGACGCTGCTCTGCACACATGCAAGTTCCTCTGCACTTCCTCCGTCAGTCCGGGTTACCAGGCACACCAGGTCTGGGCTGTGAGCTGAAAAGCAAGTTGCAATAAACCTCTCACAGGAGGCGATGAAAACAGTTAAGCAACTGGATGGTCACCGTCATGTAAAAGGAGAAGAAAAAAACATGAGGGTCTCTTACTCCCACCCCTCAGGGCACAGCCACACGTGAGGGTAAATCCCACTGCCCACCAGCCAAGCCTGCTGCAGAACAGCTGGTCCAGCTGGGACTGCTCTGCCTGGGGAAGCCGCCCCAGTGACTTTTTCCAACATAAAGAGAAAATTAATTCCAGCTCTCTTCTTGTCTGCTCTGCACAGGAGCTTGCTCAGGGCACAGTGCTCTAGTCTGTGTTCTAAATTTAATATGTTATTGCCCAGTATGCTTCAGATGACTAAAGGAAGACACAGTCGAGCTCAATAAAGGTGGAAGGATGAAACTAGTTACAGCAGGGGATAGAGGAAAATGCTCTTTAAGCAATGTTGGTGATTTCGTAGAGAAGCGACAACAAACAGGAGACCACTGAGCTGTGAATGAAGCAAGTGAGAAATCTCTCACGTTACTGCATGCAACTCCACAGCACATCTCCTTTTAAAGTACTTCCATTTGCAATTTTTGGCAAGCTAAGAGCATCATCAACAGTTAGAAGTACAAAACAAGATGCTCAAAATTTTTACCTCTGTAAAAATCCACAAAAGGCAAAGACACAAAGTTGCAGCATGGGAGACACGGAGCTGCCGGGTCTCTCTTCCCTTGGGCTGGCGGGAATCGTTTGGCCCAAGCAAGAAAACCGGGCACAAGGAGGGGAACTGGCATCACGGCTGCCAGAGATCCCCCGTGGAGGGCGGCTTGCCCCGGCGCTCAGCCAAACGGGAGACCCTGCGACTGCTCAGCACATCTCCTCTCCTGTGCCGTTTCAGTCTGAATCCTGTTGTAACGCGTATTTGTTGGCTGTTCGCATTAGAATTTCTCCTACCTTTGACCCAGCACAGTGGTTCCAAAACTTGGGATACTGGAGGTGGCAGCATATGCTATGCTCACCTCTAAAGGGCTGCCACGCATGGATTTAGTGATCCTGGCAGTAATTCCCACTCCACGTGCAAAAACCTTCCTCAGGCAGGTGTATGAGCCACCAAGATCAGCTCTGGAAACATCCTCCAGAGCTTACAGCTACAGCAGTGCTGAGACAGAGGGTTTCTTGCTCTTTGTAGTAAAATCTTGTACGCCTCTAGAATCATGGAACAGAATTAGGAATAAAGTTTGACCTCCTAAGGATAACCAAGTAATTCTATGGTAATTACACTGCTAGGTTCAGGAAGTGAACCTAGCCACAAAAAAACAAACCATGGGCATTTTTAAATCCTCCTTTTCACTGCCACACAATAATACACATACATATATAATGAATAGATTATTCACATAGAATGAACAGAGATTCACAAGGGAGTCTTCTTGCATCACACACAGCAGCAGCATCACTAAATTGTGTAACTGTACCTGGAAGGTAGGTACAAAACCAAATGGAAATCTCTCCTGTTTCATTTGAACAATCAGGCAAGGAAGGAAGAGAGTTGAAGTAACTTACAGCGGTTAGCTTTTGGTGGTGGTAGTTTGTTAGTTTTTTAAAAGAGAACACAAACAAAAAGAAAAAATAATAATCAGTGATTGTTTTTCAAAGCCAAAATCTTCAATGAAAAATAAGCTAGGCACTGGAGTTTGCAGGCATGGGATCTAATCATCTCCAAATCCTACTGAGATTGTTATTTACACCATTCTACACCAACATTTCCGTGACTATTTCTGTAGCAGCACTCAACTCTCTCTTCAGCAGACAGCTGTAACATTGCACCTTTCACACTTCTGAGGTGTCCAATATCATTAAGAGTCACTACAAAACTCCAAAGGTCCAAATTATCTGGTATGGTTACACTTTATCCTATTAAGCAAATGACGGAACAGGAAGAGCATATTTTTATGTTCGTATAAATAGCAACTCTCCTCAATTAGCTATAAAAAGATGACAGTTCATACAGCTGTTAGAACACATCAGGCAACCAGTACCTGCCATTTCAACAGCAGGACCGTCACAAGGCCCACACCACCAAGGGCAAGAAGCTAAGAAACATCTTTACTACTGTAAATAAGACCTGAAGAGGCAGAACTTCCGATTTTCAAAGAAAATGTTTAATTTTCCACGTTCATACTCATATTTTCCAACCCACAATCTGAAGTAACAGCTTTGAACCTCAAAAAGAATTATTTTTTGAGAAAATAAGAATGCATGCCACATACACGATCACGGAAGGCACTAGAGCCGGAAAACTGAGGCATATTCCCCCCAAGAAAATGTCTCAACACCAGCAGGTTGTGGAGGCAGAATTGCCAGCTCCTGAGCAGGTGACTGCTACAGCCAGTGCACATGCTGCGGCTTGGTGTCACAGAACAACAGCATGGCTGTCAGGAGGGTAAGGGATTCTCCTTCTGTGTTTCTGCCTGCTCTGGCATCTGCTCCTCCTGGTCTTTCTTTTCCTGCATCTCCTCCAACACAGTTTGAAGCCGTAGGTGTAACGCAGAATCCCTGGTTTCAACATGCTGATGATCCTGTTGTACTACCTACAATTAAAGACAGATAATCACCAAAAAAACAGGGTCAAAAAAGTTTCTGTCAAAGTGTGACTGACAAGAGCAACAGAAAGCAACAGTCTCCATTTCTACATCCAAAAAAAGCCAATAGAAAGGTGTAATTCATGCTTAGATTATTGTGAAGGTATAACACAGTGGCAAAAAATTTTAAGTGAGACCGCTGTCCTCAAGCAAAAAGTTGAAAAAGTCAGTGATTTCATCTTTTCACATGCTCATCGGACAGTGCACTTTAAGCAGAAATTATTTCTGTTCTCCTTCAGCCTCTTGCTGGGGTAAGCACCACAGACTCTTGGCCCAAAGATCACTGGATAATGAGGAGAATGGAATGCGTATTACAAAGGGAATCATAAATGAATTTTTCTAATGGTTTAAAACTGCAGCTTTTATGAACAGCTCTTCTCCCTTCCTTTTGAGGGTGTTCAGCATTCTCAGCAGAAAAGGTAATCAGTTAGGCATGAACAAAGTAAAAGATCACCATCACAGAGCAGCCACGTTCTACTCTACCTGACATGCTGTTCTAAAAGCAACTTCAGTTTGGTTTTTTTACCCCATTTTAATGTGAAGAGTTACATGAAAATCTCCTGAAGCAACGTGAAACTAGACTCCAAGCACCCAGGAGCCATTTCCTCTCTCGTACAGTACAGAAAACAGAAAGCAGTAGCAGAACACTTCAGACAGTTCCTTTGGACAGTTACTTACTTGCCAAAAATGTAAGTAGACAATCCCCAGACTACAAACCTTTATTTCAATACCTTTAAAAACAAAACAAACCCAAGAAAACAAAGCACAACCACCCAAACTGCAAGATTTATGCAAAAGATTCCAGTTCAGGATCCAGACTGAAGAACAAGAGTGGGAGTGCATTAGGCTGCTTAACTGTTAAAAAGGGATGGAAAAAAAGTGTTAGTTATTGTTGAACTGGAGGAGTTCTCACCGACCCCCTGCTACCTTACAGGGCTGACAGGCATACAGTAAATACATACACGTATTTCCAAATGGTTTCCAAGACACACTGCTAGGTAATTTGAAAGCCTTGAAGACTTACATCTTTTATCACCAGAACAAATATTTCTTGTTTCTGTCCCACACGAAGTACCTTACCCTTGGCCAGTCACGTTCATGACTAAGAGGAAAGTTTACTCTGCACAGCAAAAACATTTTATTATGACCACCACGCATGTGACTGTTTTGCTGAGAATTAAATTGAGCTAACTCAACATTAAGGGCCTGGAAGCGAAGTTTTTTGAATCCACTGGCCAAGTAACGCTGTGAATATTTAATACTTACTTTATCTGTTCCTCTTCTCTGTAAAATTATCCCACTGGCTAAAAGGGCTTTTCCTGTTTCTTCAAATAATTTTTCCTCTTCAATTTTTCCTTCTTCCTTCAGCTCATTGAATTTCTCAACAAACCTAGATTTCAAGATTGTATTTTTACTCTCACAAACAACACTTTGGCTCACCAACATAAAAAGGAGGTTTCAGAAATATTTCTAGTTTAATCATAAATAGATCTTACCTCTGGCAAGTAGATTTGTAGTTTGATTGCAACAGGTCGATAGGTCTCGGACCACTGCCATAAACTCTGTAAAATCTCCTATTGAGAAAGGAAAAGTTTAGTTTTTCAAACCATCCAAGAGGGATATGTGTGGGAGTAAATAACATTGCAACAAGAATATTCATGTAACTATTTCTCCTTTTCCCATTAGCTGTTACGTTCACCCGTTCCAGAATGTTTAATCATTTTAATAAATGCTTGTTAAATCTTCCGCACCGCCGGTGGGTCAGAGGAGCACTGCAGCCCCCCCAGCCTGGGAGGCAGCTGCAGGCAGCCCACCCTGGGCACCCAGGGGAGCTGTACGGGCCTCTGCCCTGTGGCTGCGAGGGAGCCTCCGCCTCAGGCAATGCCTTTTGCGCCTCGGCCAGTAATCAGAAATACATTAATTACAAATACAAAGGTAACACGGTGGAAACGTGCACTGCAGTTTCTCTGCGGTATAAACAGAGAAACCGGGGCCTGCAAGGTCGGTGGCAAGGGCAGCTGTGTCCCCCGGCGGGGCCAGAGGCAAGGGGCTGGGGGCAGCTCCGGGGAGCGGGGCGGGGAGCGGTGTAGCTCCGGCACCCGGGGCCGGCCGGGCGGCGGCGGTGACTCACGCTCGCACTTCGTCCTCCCGGTAGAAGATGGGCGGGATGACATCCTTCACCTTGCCGTAGCGCGGCCGCGGCACCCGGTAGACGGGCTCCCTCAGCGGGGGGAAGGCAACGTAGACATCGAACCACAGCGGCTTCTCGATCACCCCGATGCGGAGCAGGTCGCGGGTCCTGCCGGGGAGAGGAGCGACGGGGGGAGCTCAGGGACCCCCGCCCCGCCCCGGCCTTGCGCCTCCCCCCCGGGGCACCCCACCCCGCCCCGCCCGCCCCGCGCCGCCCGGCCGCCCGCCCCCCGCACCGGCTGAACACGCTCCCTATCTTCTGCAGGCGGTTGCCCGCCATGGCTGCGCCGGCGGCCGGGCCTCCCCTAGCAGCCGCCTGCCCTTCCACCCGGAAGCGGAAACGCGCGCCCTCGCCGCCAGGGCGCGCAGCCAACGGCCGAAGGGCGGCGGCGGAAGGCGGTGCCCAGGCAGCACCAGCCGATGGCCGAGCGCAGGTGCTGCCGGATCGTCCGTGTGTCCCCCAGTTTAAAGGGCCAGCGCCGCCCCCCAGGCCAACCCCTGACGGAACGCGCTGAGCAGCGCAGCCCTCCCGCTCCCCTCGTACCCGGCTGTGCCTCCCGGGGGGCCGGGGCCCTCTCAGGCGGTGGCGGTGCCAGGCCTGAGGACGGGGCTCCCGGCGGGGGGGGTCTGTCCGGGCCGCACGGGCGGGGCCTGGAGCCCCGGAGCCTGTGGAAAAGCCTGATCTCCTCAGGGGTCCTCTGCCGCCATGGCGGGCTGCTGAGGAGACCACCCCAGCCCGGGCTTTGCCCTCACCGAGGCCTCGGGCCTGTCCCCGGCTGGGGGGCCTGTCCGACACTCCACCGCCCCCGGGCCGGCTGCCCCCGAGCGGCTGGGGAAGCTGGTGCGGCTGCGTGGGGCCGGAGGCAGCGCCCCTCATGAAACCAGCCGCCTCTGCCATGCAAAAGGCCGGGGGAACGCGGGGCCCAGCCCCGGCAGCCAGCACCGATGACCCCTCCTGTCACCCCCAGCCCGCCTGCGGGCAGCTCCGAGCAGCCGCCCTCTGCTCCCACTCCGCCCGGGGTTGGGGCGGCAGCATCGGAGCCACAGCCGTCCCAGCGGTGCTGCGGGCAGGCGGAGAGGAAGGGCTGTATCCAGAACCAGCAGGGTCCTGCTCAGCACCACCGCTGGCAGGACAACAGCTGTGCCCCCCTAAGCCCTGTGGGCTATGGGCACCCGCAAGCCAAGAGGGCGGATGGGCCCGGGAAGGCAGCAGTTGTCACGAAGGCAGCAGTTGTCACCCTGCTGTGACCCATGCAGAGCCCGGCAGGGCCGCCCGGCTGCTGGCTCCGATTTCTGACTGGGCCACTGCAGAGCCCTGCTGCAGGTGACAGCCGTCCCGGGTGAGGGACACAGTCCCAAGCCAAGCAGGAGCCATGGTCGCCCACACTGGCTGGTCCCACGAGGAGGGGACACATCAGAGATTGCTGTTGCATGCTGCAGCGGCTCCTCTCGGTGAAATCATTGCTCTCCGTGCGACAGGAATGACGTCCCCAGAGGCTGGGGGTCATCCCCTCCACCCCCGGCACTTTACATCTGCCCTGTTTGCTGACCCCGAAGCTAAACACCACTGTGTCCACGTGGCAGCCGAGGAGCTTGGGGACCGGTGGTGACATCGGGCTACAAGCCATCACCAGCAGCAGGGTCTCAGGAGGATCGGTCTCACCCCAGCCACCTTTTGGTGCTGGGTTTCACAGAGCAAACGGGGGGATTTGTCACCGTGGTCTGCACAAGCCTTGTCCAGGGCTTGCACCGTGGCCTGATCCTGCCCCGGGCAGCCCCAGCGCTGCTTGCTGGGCCCAGGAGGTGGCAGCAGATGGTGCCGGGCCAGCACAGAGCCCCGGTCTGGATTTTTTACTTCGATTTATAAAATCCAGCAGCTACACCCAGGCTCCTTGCCCTGTGTAAGCAGCCTTCCCGCAGCCAGCGTTTCCACCAGCCTGATTTGAGAGAAGTGTGTTGCATCGAGGGATGCCTGGGCACTAGGTGCAGCCCTTAGCTTGGGAATGAGCTGATGGGGGAAAAAAAAATACATCCCTCCTTCCATCTTCCATCCTTGGGAAGGAAGGGGGCAGTAAATTTCCACCGCAGACCAACAGCCAGCAGGTACTCGATGCCAGTCTGAAACACCTCCAGCATCCATCCTCATCTGACCACAGTGTTCAGTCCTGGGCTCTTCTCAGCTGCCGGTCTTCTTAAAATATCATTTTGAAAGAAAAACCCTTGCCCCCATAGAGCAGAAGAATTCAAAAGGGAGCTGCTGGGACCGCTCCAGGGCTGCATCTGAGCCGCTCAAAGGACTGGCCAGGCCCTGGTCTTTTCAGCTCTTTGAAAAAGCCCTGGCTCCCCCGCAGGCTCGTGACAGTTTGCTTGGCTGCAGCAGGAAGGCAACATCCAGGGTTTCTCTAGCATTTCGATGCTTTTGACATTTAAGGCAAGAATGCCCTGACTTTTTCCAGCATCTTCTTTGACAGAGAAGGTTTCCAAGCCACACGCGAGGCTGGGAAGCACTAATCCTGCCAGCAACCAAAAGCTGCTCCTGGACAGCTGGCACAGGGCAAGCAGACTCCAGCCCCATCCCCACAAGCGAGGGGGATGCTCCACATGCTCCCCCAGCCCTGCTGCTGCCGCCCAGAGCCACCCACAAAGCGCCATGTCCCACAGCCTCAGTGGCTCCTTGCCACTGGGAAATAACCCTCCTGCGAGCCACGGGCTGCCCACAAGGGTCCCATGGTGAGGCGCTGCCTTGCTAAGGCTGCCTGGGGGGTATTTATCAAGGACAGCACAGCCTGGGCAGGCCAGAAGTCCTAATCTTCCCCAAAACAAAGGGCTTGAGGCCAAGTTTTTGGGTGCTGGCTGGGGACACGGGCCCAGCTCCTCTAAGTGGTGCTTGACACACACCTGCCCTTCCCACAAACTCAGCACAGACCCCCCTCATCTTTGAGGTGCTGCTTTTTGAGCCTCCGAGGAGTTTCTCACCAAAAGTTTCCCCCTTCCAGCCTGCTGCAGTGAACATGAAAGGAAGGGGAAGCCAAGCCCAGCACCGAGCAGGCAGTTTCCTACAGGAGCGATGCTGGGACCAGTCCCTGTGGGAGCAATTCCACCAACGCCATCCAGTTCTCCCAACTTTGCAGACCCGGCGATCCCACCAGCTCAGCATGGTGCAGAAATGTGCAGGGCTAGAGATGAATAACACGTATTTTAGAAATAATTCATTATAATAACATATTTCCGTTCTGCCAGGAGACAACGTGAAGGAGCCAGACTGCCTGCTTGACAGACGCAGAGGAGTTGCTGTGCGATACTTAATGAAACAGTTTAAAGAAAACTCATACGCCCCGTCCCCGAGAGGCTTGTTATTTTCAGAATGAAGCGGGTAAGCCACAGCGTTTTTCCTTTTCCGCTCTTTCCCAAAAGGCAGATCCCCACACAAGTAGCTGGCCATGGCTGTGCTGGGAGCTTCCACAGGGACCCGCAGGCACAGCAGCCCCCTGCCAGCGTGGGTTGGCCATCCTACTCCCCAGCACGCTCAGTGCCAGGACAGTTTCCCTGGTGCAGAGACCACCCCCGCAGCCTCTGACCCCACCGGAGCCCCCTGCGTTGGACCCTGGCTGAACCCCGGCGTGGGGACGGCAGAGAGCAGCAGTGGGTGCCCCAGAGCATCCTCGGCTGTGTCAGGACATTCCCTGAACCCTGGGCTCTCGCTGCCCCTCGCTCACCAAGAGCTCCCAGTGCTCTTCTCGCATTCTTCCACAACAGGCACCAAAGGGGACCTGCTCCTGAACCAAACATCTTGCCGGGTGGAAGCAGGACTTGCTCCTGGGTGGAGACAGGAGCTCACCAGCAACGGGTCTCCCGCAGAGCTCACTTTCTCAAGAAAATCATTGGATGTGTATCAGCACTGCCACAAACAGGGAGGAACTGAGCCAGGGTGGCTTTTGGGCATTTGCAGCCATGAGGGGCACAGCTAGAGCTGGATAAGAGCTGGTGTTCCCCTCCCCACCCTCATTTCTTTCTTTTTCCCCCTGTAATGAAATGGGAGCAAAAAAGCGAAATACACCTGAGTGTTAAGAGTACAACGGGACTTTATTATATGAATTACTATTAAACATCTTTAAGAAAAAAAATCACTTATGGAAATAAATTCTAAAATAGCAACACTCACAAACGTCACAGATTTTGTTTTGTTTTGTTCTTTTTAAACCATTTTGTATAGAAGTGATACAAACATCACTGAGAATTGTGTATTTTTATGTAAGAAATGCATTTTGGCTTCCAAGCCAGTTTTAGTGGCCTTTCTACTCATTAGACCTGATGGTGTTTTTTTTAAAAGGACATAAAAATAATCACTCTTCATCCTCCATTAAAATGATGCTTTGTGCCTCCAAGATATTTTGAAATGGCTACAGAGTGACATCATTCAGAGAGGCTTTGCCTAACCTAGGATATTTAAGGGCAAGTTGTTAGATGGTGTTAGCAGAGCCATCCCCAAGCCCCTGCGCTGAGCACGCTGCCCACCCTGTGCACTCACGGGTGTGGAGCCCGCTTTGAGCACAGGACCCTTCACGGTTAGTGCATGTTGTCAGACCCACTCAACATAAACCCTTTGCTGGCAGGGGAGGCAGAGCCAGCGAGGCCAGGGGCTTCGCACCCACCGCTAGCAGCCAGCGGAGGCTGCAGTGACACCGTCCCCTCCCCACGGCCCCTGCACCCCAGCTCGCAGCCCCCAGGCCGCCCTTGCTCTCCCTTTTCCATTTTCCCACAGGACTGAGCCCCGCTCCCCGCATGCAGCCCTGCGTGGGCTCTGGGTGGTCCCGGGAAGCAGGAGGATGCCAGACGCCTTGGGGATGTGCTCGGCCAGCCCAGCCCAAAGGAGAGCAGAGGCAGCCTGCTGCCTTCAGGCACCTCTCCACCGGCAAACTGCAGCGGGGTTACAAAGCTAGCTCCCAGCCAATGTGTCACCAACGTGCAGGCTGAGCAGAGAGGGGAGAGGAGGAACAGCAGCATTTACCACTACACCGCTCACTGCTGTTAAAGCCAGCGGTTCCAACAGGACTGACCTGTGACGTGATGCGAGACGTTGCTTGCCCAGAGCTACACTGCCAAAGAGAGCTCAACACGATCCTCTGCGGCCATGGCACGACGCAGCCCGTCCTCCAGCAAGGACGAGGAGCACAGCAAACCCTCCAAGGGCTCAGCAGTGGGAACACACGCTGCAAGTGCCCAGACACAAGTGCTTCACTGCCTCTCTGCCCCACGCACCAGACCAGCCCTCCAGTAACAACCACCACATCTGGGAGAAGCAGAATTTCCTTCCCGCCAGTGCCCGAGCTCCTGCCGACTGCCCGTCCGTGCTTCCTGCGTTCGTGGAAACTTCGCTGAAAGTTAAGCCCTCGGTAGCTAAGAGGCGCTGGAACACTGACAGGCTGATCCAGTTCCAAGCTTGATTTCCTTCCAAATATGCAGAGAGCTGCTTTGGACTGGGAGGGAGTGACAGCAGCCTCCTACAGACCCGAGCCAGCAGCGGGTAGGAAAGGAGCCCCTCCTCCCACTCCACCAGTCTCAGGCTGGGAATAAAAGTCCCACCCAGAGACTAAAGGACCTTCTGTTCCCAGCTGCAAAGCCCCAGCTTCACACTTAGCCCCTCGCACCCACAGCCACGCTTGCCCCCTGAGCCAGGCAGGGACGTGTCCCTCAGACACCCATCTGACGCTGCCTGGCACAGAGCAGCCTGGTGCAAAGCGCCTCTGCAGCACCTCCCTCCACCCGGCAGCCAGGCACACGGCGGGGAGCAGGGCAGGCTCGGAGTGGAGGCAAGGCCAGCATGGCTTGGGATGCCCTAACCCATCGGCCAGGCTGCCACGGCCTGAGGGATGCTCTTCAATCCCTCCTTAAATGAAACGGAGCAGACACCACGGCTGGGATCGGCTCACTGGGTGCGTCCTCTGCTGCTCTGATTTCAGGAACCCGACGCTTGCTGGCATCCCAGGGTGCTTCCAGCCCAGCGCATCCTGCCCTCGCCCTCGGCACCCCAGGCTTTGCCTGAGCCCTGGTGCTGCAGGGAACACTCCGTTTGTGCTAACGGGGCACTACCCAGATCCTGCAGCCCTGGACACCTCGAGCCAGCCCTGGCCGTGGCCAGGGACCAGGGAAAGGGCCAAGCAGGCAGGTCTGCACCAGTCCCCGCCATGGCGGCGAGGGCAATGGCAGCGGCACTCAACAGGTGCACCGGCTGCGCCGCGCAGGGACAGAAATCTTGGTGTCCACTTCAAAGGCGTGTGGGCTCTGCGCGGGCTTGAAAAGGAGCCTGTTGGGAGCCAGCGCCTGCAATGTGGACTTTTGTTACCAAACCCCGCGGAGAGGCAGGGAAAACAGTTGTGTGTGTTTGAAGGCTGGGCTTTCTGCGTCTGCCGCCTTCGCAGCTCCAGTCTTGCAACATTTGTGCTGGTTCACAGGAGCCAGCAAATAAAACAGGCACGTCTATAGCCACCTCCTGCATTTAGCAGTAAACAGATTATGCCGATAAAGGAGAAGAAAATGCGCTGGCGGGAGCGATTTCCGACTTTATGCTCGTCACTCATTACTTACACTGGGAAGGAATTTGTTTACGTAATTATTTTTAGCTTGACAGCATCTCTGAAGGCTGCAACGATTCAGGTGCTGCCTGCCGGCCCCCCAGCCCTCTGCTGCGCTCCCCGTAGAGACAAGCCCCCACAGCAGGCACGGGAAGGGTGCTCTGCTCCTGCCACCGCGCCAGCCCCAGCCCCGCACCAAATCCAGCAGCGCCCACAAGCCCTTATGCAAACTCTCTGTGCCGAAAACACCTCCGCCGGCCTCAGCTGCAAACCCCCTGGCTCAGGTTTGGCATCTTACCTACAGCAGGGGGCATCCCTGGAGCCACCGAGCGCCCTGCCCAGCAGCCAGGACCACCACCAGCACACCGCACCTGGCGGGACATGCTTCGGCAGTGAGGGTTACACTGGTGTGAAATCCAGCCCTTGGTGCTGCCCCCGCCGTCCTGGCCCGTGGCAGCACAAAGCGTCCGTTACTTCAAGGCAGTTTTAGCAATGCCAAAGGCAAAGGTTTAATTCAAAGTGAAACGCCTAGGAAAAGAAGGCCTTTCCTTTTATAAACAATTTATATTATTTGACTATTACCTGATCTGAATCTCTGCTCATTACCCCTAGCGATAGTAGACAACAGCTGTTAGGTTCACTTTCTCACGTGTGGTTGATTTTTTTTCCTGTGTGTGCAGAGTAAAGTTACATCAGATCGCTACAGAGATATGTTCAGGAGTGCTCCGGCCAAGCAGATCCCACACATGAATGCGTCCTCGTTAGTACAACTGATTTTCATTCCTCCTGCGATGCTGCTCGGACTGAGAGAGCAGGCAGGACGCTGCTCCTCCCAAGTCTGAGCTCCGCTGGCTCCTCTACAGCAGCTCACATCAGCTGCCGACTTTTTTTTCCTTTTTTTTTTTTTTTCCTTTTTGGCTGATTTGCTAGATAGGATAAGTTGTTTTCAAACCACTGGTAAGAAAACATCGTGCCTCACTTCAATACTTGTACTTCAGAGGAGTACAACAGCAGAGGGGGAACAGCCAAAAAACTGGGTAATTTGTTGGGTGGTTTTTTTCCTTTTTCAGCCATCTTCTTATGAAGCCCTGTGCACATTCTGTGCCAGCAAGAAATCCCAGCGCTGGGACCTGCAGGGGAGGAGAAGGGGAAGGAAGGAGAACAGCACGTGCTCAGCCTCACCACACCGTGGCCAGCACCAGCACATCGCGGCACCTGGGGCTGTCACCAGCCACTGCACCCGCAGCAGCTGACGGGGCTCGTCCCCACCCAGACACGCTCTGGACCCAACCCCGAGCATGCAGCCCCCTCCTCCAGCCAGGACAGACGGATGGACGGGACCATTCGCACGCTCACTGGGAAGCATTCATCCCCAGGTACCTCTTACCATTTACTGCCCTTCCTTCGGCGTCTCCTCCTCCTCCCGGAGCTGCTGCCTCCGCGCTTGGAAGTCTTCATCTGGAAGGTAGAAGCAGGCAGGGGCTGTTGGGGGCTGCAGCTGCTTCCACGCTGGGATGCCGGCTTCTGCACCAAGGTCCCAGCTCCATTGGGTGCCCCAGCGGGGAGGCAGCCCAGCCTCTGCCCCCGAGCAGGGATTTCCTGGCCCAGACAGACAGTTCCCAGGGACTGGGACACAGGGACCCTCTGCCAGAACACACCTGAGAACACTGGAAGGAAGTTTTGGCCCATGGGGCATTTCTGCCATGTGGTCCCACCTGAGCCAGCCCGGGGTGGCCCAGGCTGACACAAAACCCACTGCCAAGCCCTGCTGCTGTGCAAATTCGGCTGACAACAGATTTGCCAGGACTGTGCCCCAGTTTGGGGCTTCACATCCCACAGGGCCACACAGCCCAGCTGCAAGCCCCTGCAGCTCCCGAAAAGAGGAGATCCTGTCCCTGGCCACCCCTGCAAGCACACTGTCACAGGAGAGCTGCGTGGGACCAGGGATGAGCCCATGGCATGGGTGGCCATGCCCTGGCACAGAGCTGATGGGAGCCACCTCCAGCAGAGCGATGGTGTGGGGCAGGATGTGGCCAGACCCCACGGGAGCCCAGCTCACCATGCTGAACACAGCACACACAGCACAGTACAGCACGGCACAGCACGGCACAGTACAGCACAGCACGGCACAGCGTGCCATCTCTTACCACATGAATGTCCTTCGACATCATCGAGAAGATTTGCTGTGGAAGCCGCTGTCCCCAGCCTGCACCCTCTGCTAAGGAAAACCAGTCGTGTGGCCAGGCCGTGGCCGTGGTAGCACAAACGCCCTTCCCAGCCATGGCCCAGCCGTCAGAGGCAGCGGGAGGCTCCAGCCAGACTAGACCATGGCCTTGGGTATCCCCAGGAGCACCCGAGTGAGGCCATTCTGACAGCCCCGCACCCCCCCACAACTCCCCAGCCCCTTTTAGGATACACCTGGTGCTTCAACAAGTGTTTTCTTTTTGATTTCCTCATCTTTGTCTTCTCGGAGAAGGCTCTGGCAAGTTCAAACAGCTTCTTGCGGGTGGCTGGAAGGAAGCAGCTGGCTGAGGGTCTCACCCCAAGACCCTCCCAAAGCTGCCAGGGGTGATGGGGAGGAGACAGCCAGGACCAGCAGTGTGATTGCTCCTCACCAACACCCTACAGTGATGCCCTGGGCTCCCCAGTGGTCCCTGGCGGGGGGTGCTGACGTTTTTACCCTTTCACTGGGATTTTTGTGACCTTCCCTACCCACGACTGACCCACACATCCCCAGTGTCTCAGGTGGCTGCAGCCGGACTCAAGCTGCCCCAAAGACCTCGGTCTGTTTTGCGATGGGAGAGGTGTGCTGTGACTCGCTAAGTGGAAAGGACTGGAAAATGGAGAGTTACTGCAAACCCTCACCTTGCTTTTCTAGGATCCACACAAACTCTGCCCAGAAATTCCTCTACTCCCCAGCACCACCTGCATCCTCAGCTCACACCACAACCCACGTGTGCACCAGGGACAGACGGATTGCGCAGAACCGGGGCGCCAAGACCCAGGTCTCCATCTCCCATCTGTTGTGCTGGTGCCCAGCCCCAGCGTGAGGCACAGGAGCTCCCTGCCACTGCTGAGGGCCAGGAGAGCACTGGTGCAGCGAGGATGCACCAGCCCAGGGCTGTAAAATGCAGCTTGAAACTCAACCCCAAAGCGCCAGTGCTGAGGCTGAGCACCCTCTTAGCACAAGGTGCCACTGCAGCGCACAATGGCCTGTGCCCTGCATGCCACTGTGCCAGCCCTCTGCGTGGCTCCCAGGGTGATGGGGACATGCATGCCCAGCTGCCCAGAGAGGAGATAAGGAACCCACACGCATACGTGCTGGCACGCGTGTGTGCACCGGCCAATGTGCACACACAGGCAGGCTCCCACCTCCCCCCAGCCCTCGCAGGCATCCCGGAGCTTGCGAACCAACTCACATTTTCCCATGTGTTTCAATTTGTCTCTGAATAAGGCATCATCAGACACGGCACTGCCGGCCTCGCTGGTTACAGAGGGGGCTATGTCACCTGGAAGGCAAACATCTGGTCACCGGGAGTGCGTGCGCGGTGAGGGGCAGCTCGAGACAAATCATTTCTGTGACCCAATTCCAGCGCCAGTGAAGCGCAGCCCTGCCACGAGCAAAGCTGAGCAAACGCAGCAGGATGGGGGCAGTGGCACCCCGTGGCTGGCTCCGGGCGAGGACCCTCTGCGGGTACAGCCCCCGAGCCTGTGGGTGCAGAGCTGCCAGCGGGCAGCATGCCCTTAGCCCTGCGGGGCTGCTCACCTTGAGCTGCCTGCGAGCAGATGTGGGGTGAGCAGCAGCTCAGCCTCACCACCAGCACCACTGCAGGGCAGGATGGTTCCCTCTGGGCTGCTCCAGGGACAGCAGCCCCAAATTACCCTGGCACTGACTGCACGGTGGCTATCAGATCATGCCCATGCTCAGCGCCGGGGATGGCTGGGTCACTGGATCAGGAACAGACGTTCAGGTGGCCCAGTGCCTCAGGTGGAGCAGAGACCCCAGCAGCCATGTCTTCCTGGCCACCTGGGCCCATGCCCTCCCCCAGGCGCGGGTGCCCCCGAAGCGCTGTGTGCCCCGTGGAGCTCTGCCATGGCGGCTGCGTCTCGCCTGCCCCCGCACGGGGCCACCAACAGACACCAGCTCTAATTCTGACTCTGGGCAGCTGTTCTGCTCACCGAGGTTAATCAGGATTACCCAGGGACAGTCATGCCTCCCCGGCACAATCCTCCGCTCTGGCCAAGACAAGGGAGGGCTTTGTCTCCCCTGGGAAGAGGAACCCAGCTCTTCCACCCGCAGGGATGGAGGGAGGCAGGATGCAGGAGCACCTCCACGTGGGGAGGTCAGCAGCACCCCTCCCCATCACCCACCAGCTCCTCTCCCGTGCTGGGGGGGCAGCAGGGAGGGACCAGCCAGTTTCCTCCCCCCGCAGCCACTTTGGAGGCAGCTGGGCAGAGGGCTGGGAACACAGGAGCTGCGGGGCATCCCGCTGCCAAGAGGCACCGCTCACAGGCATCTTGTAAGTTACCTGATATTACGGAGGAGAAACCGAAGTCGTTGCTGACAGCAATGCTGCTCGACTTGGATTTTTTTGACTCGTATTTCAATCGATCTGAAAAACAAAAAGCCCGGCGCCCTGCTTGATCAGACCCCCGAGGCAGCACATGTGGCTCTGCTCCCCTCTCCCCTCACAGCCCCCACAGCTGCAGAGGGACAGGCTGATGGCAGGGGACGGAACTCGGGCTTCACCCTTTTGGCAACCACAAGCACTTAGATGCGAGCCCACAACAGCAGGCGGGAGCGCTCCTCTCACCGCAGCCCACGAACCACCCACCCACCACAAGCATGCGGCGAGTGCTCCGGTGGTTCCCAGCCGCGGCGGCCGGGGACAAGCCCTGCCATGAGGATGTGCCAGGACCCTGCAAAGCACCAACAAGACCTCTGAGGGAGATGGCCCCTCGGCTGCGGGGCTTGGAGCCGGCAGCTGTGCAAGGGAGGGAAAGGGCAGCTCTTTGCTCAGCAGCAGCAAAACCACTGACACCCTCGAGCCCTGCCCATGGCGCCAGGTGAGCAGCCAGCTGCTGGCCTGCCAGGAACGAGTGTGGTGACAGGGAAGGAGCAATCACAGCAAAACTGCTCTCCAGTTCAGGCCCTGCCAGCACCTGGGGAGGGCACACAGCTGGGCAGGGTGCACGGGCCAGGCTGGGCTCAGAGGGCATTTCCGAGGCTCCTTGCTAGGGATTTTGCTGGGCTTTGCCAGAGACACCACAGAGAGGTGGCCAGGGGGAGGACAGCCTCGTGTCAGGCAGCTGAGCACCACGAGAGTGGGGAGCAGCCCACTGCCTGGTGTCAGCAGCTCAGACCACCCACCACCAGTCTGGCCGCATCCTGCGCTGGCTCCACTTTGGCATGAGCCGGACAACGCCGCTAGCAGCCAGTGCAACAGTGGGGCATGCACCTGAAAAGCAGAGGTTTCTGAAGGCACTTCTCACCTCTCTCCAGGGCAAGGAGGAAATCCCGGTTCCTCTGGAGCTCTTTCATGAACTCTTCATTTTGCAGGAAGAGTGCGATCCGCTCATCTTCCAGGTACTGCTTCCACCGCCGCTCCTGCTCCAGGGAGCCCTGGCCACGCGGGGCAAGCCCCCGTGGCACAGGCTGCCGGCAGCCGTGGGAGCCCTGGGCAAGAGGCAGATGCGGCAGAGGTCGGTCGGTGGTCTCAGTGCCCGCGCTGGCACACACAGGAGGCTTCCTGCAGCAGCGCCTCAGACTGACCTTGGCCTTTTGCTCCTCTGTTATGCTGCTGCACCCGCAGCCCTGATGGCCATCGACTGCTGCTCCCCATCGGGGTCCCTCCCTCCTACACCCAGCGCCCGACAGCCCAGGGCAACCGTCCTCCCACACTGGCTGCGCTCGGGGCAGTGTTGCTGCAAAGGGGACTGAGGGGACAGGGCACCGCTGCCTCTGCCCGGCAGGAAGGGGGACCGGGCGGAGGGAGGAGGGGATGGACATCCCATGTGGGAATGGGGACCTCTTGGTCTGGGGTCAGCGTGGCACAGGGAGGAACTGGTGCCTCCAGAAGAGCTTCTCTGCAGAGTGCAGACTTGCCAAGATTTTTAGCTTTAAACAATGGGGTTGAACCAAGATAGAATCTGGTGCGGAGGCAAGGGAGAAGGGTCTCAGCCAGTGTCGCTGCTTTTATTTCCCCCTATCTAAAAAGCAGAGACTGCAATTTCCACTGACAAACATCCCTGCGCGAGGCACCTCATGCTCTACCCCCGCTCCCAGAGCAGTTGCACCTGGGGAGCAGCAGAGCTGCACTCTAGCTGCAGCCTCATCCTTGCATACAATATTTATCTGATTTGTAGCTGCCCTCAGAGACACATAAAAAGCAAAATCACACAATTACCATGGAAAGAAAAGGGCAGCTGCTCCTCTCCTCCCCCTGAGCCCAAATGAACTGGCACGTTCCTATTCCCAGAAAGGTAATATAGCCCACGAAGCTCAACTTGCAGGGCAATCATTTATGAAAACGTGGCAGGCCACCTTTGGAGCCAAAAGGGGAGGGAGGAGCTGATGCACGGGGAAGGCAGGGTGCCTGCAACCCCCACCAGCCCCTTGCTGTGACAGGAGCCTCATTTACGAGCTGGCTCCAGTGTTAGCAAAGGGGCCGAGGGATGCCCCGGGCATGCAGCGTGCCTGGAGCCGAGCTGGGTGCCCAGCACTGTCTGTCCCCACTGCAGGCAGGAAGGCACCCACAACCCCAAGCCTTGTGGCTCCAAAAGTGCCACAAAACACATGCAGACTCCAATTTCCTAGGGCCAAATCCTCTGGTTTGCACTACATTTTCCACCCAAGTTCCACTGCACCAACCCTTGTGCCCTGGCAGTGCCGCTCTCCCCCAGCATATGCTGGTCCTGGTCCCTACCTCACCAGGGTAGCAGGTAAGATTTTCAAGTAATTTAAAATATTAGGTGCTTATTGCAAGCGGCATTACTGGCACTAACTGCCAAGTAAACACCAGGAAAAATATCAAAGCCTCGCTGGGAGAGTCCTCTTTCACACCTTGCTCACTTCAGCCTCGCCTTGAACAACAAGATGCACTCCAAGACTTTCAGCTTGGTCCGCAGCCAGCACCCAGATGCTTTCAGAGCTCTAACGCTGCAGGTTGTGACCAAGGATGGGGTTTGGTGCTCCGTGTCACACCGTGGAGCCAGGGCATGGGCTGGAAGGGGCGGCAAGCCTCACCTGCGTGCTGGCAGTCTGCTGGGGCAGGATGCGGAGGAAGTCCTCAGGGAGGTTGCCCAGGAGCGGCGGGTTCCAGTTCCTGTAGTGCCCAGGCACTGGGGTGCTGCCGGGCCCTGGCACGTCTGTCCTGCGGGGCAAGCACAGACAGCACCACTGGTGAGGGAGAAACCCGACATCTGCCACCACAGCAGGGCACAGGGCCCAGCATGGCAGTCCCCGCCCCGGCTACACGAGGGGTCCTGGGTACCAAAAACCCACAGTGCACCTCCCAGACCCATGGTGTTAGCTCTGGGGAGTGAAAAGCTGTCCTAGCAAGTTTGGAATCTTTGGGAGCTGCATTTCAAGCCTTGCCCTGCAACTGTGCGAGCTGGATTTCCCTTCTCCTCCCCTTTTTGCTCAGACTCCCAGCAAACAGCCCTGCGGAGCCCCAGCACTGCAGGATTTTGCTTACAAAGCTGATGAATGTCTCTCACCAGATGTCACAGCCCGCCTGCACAGCCAGCAGCGCCTTCACCCCAAGGGAGCTGGCACAGGGGTGGCCAGGGCTTTCCTGCAATCCCCAAGCCTACAGCCGAGGCAGTGCTGCTGGGGGACAGCCCGCACCCCCGGGGCCAGAGACCCCCTGGGGCTCAGTGATCCAGCAGCAGCAAGTCAAACCAATCCGAGGACGCCCTTGCCGAGAGCCACAATGCGTGGGGCCCGGCTGCCCAGCACCTGGTGTTTTTGAGCAGAGGCAAGCACTCCCCACCCCCGGTAGCTGATTTTTGCCATTCCACACACTGCCGGAGCAGCTTTCCAGGCCCCTCAGCTGCTCGCTTTTTAGGGCCTCGCAGGGATTTTTTTAGCCAGCTGTGAGCTCCATTCATCTCCCCTGGCTTGGTCTCGCCCAACCCTAATGAACTGATGCCAGATGCCCCTTGCTGGGGCCAGCTAACACACAGCAGGACCCCTCAGGCGCCAGCACAGGGTGCTTTGCCAGCCACCATGAGCAGAAGGCACGGTGCAACCGTGGCATGGGGCTGGGGGCTCACCTGGGCGGTGGGGTGGGCGGTGCGCGGGGGTAGCGGCTGCGGAACGCCTGGCTTTCGTAGGCGGGAGGGGAGTAGACAGGAGGGGGCTCCTCATCCGAGCTGTCCGGCTCCAGGGTCCGCTCCAAGATCTGCAGGGCGAGAGGACAGTGTGAGGGCGAGCCAGGGAAATGCGGACCCCCGTGTGCGGAGCAAAGTGGGGACAGCACAGGCTGAATGTCACTGCGGAGAGGATCAGGGCAACCTCCTGGCACTGTCCCCCCTGCACTGCGGAGCTTTTGGTGGAGTTTGGAGATGCTGCTCTCAAGGGATGAAGTGCTGCATTTCAGGTGGGTGGCTGAGCCCGCCCTGGGGTGCATGCAGCCCTGGGGTGCCCCTCTGACAGCAGCAGAAGGGTCTCTGTTGCGTTCTGGGGTGGGAGAGCACTCCAGCTTGAGCCTCAAGCACTGTCCAAGACAAACCAGCCAGGCTGCACACTCCAGATCTGCCGAATTGGGCACTCAAATCTCTGCCTGCCTGCAGCAGCCGAGTAGCACCATGCTTGGGCAGAAATGAGGCAGGACGAGACAGACGCCCGCTCATGATGGGCCAGCGTGGCAGCCAGGAGTCCAGGCAGGGAGCCCCCACCCACAGCCACACATGGAGGCCACTGACGGGGGTTACCTCGGCGGGGATGCTGTCCTCCGAGTCCGAGCTGTCGTCACAGCCGCTGCTGTCCAGGTTCATCTGGAGGAGCTGGTCGATGGTGGCATCCACAGCGCCGTTGTTAGCTCTCAAGACGCACTCAATGATGTCATAGTCCATGTTGGGGAACATGGTCTTGAAGTCCTCCATGGCCTGGTTGAACTCCAGCCGGCGGACCTGCCTGGCAGGGCGGCTGTTGTTGAGCTCCTGGGCGGAGGAGCCGCCACGTGAGCTGCCGTTGCTGCTGCTCCGACGGAAGAGGCTCGTCATGGCGGGGCGCCTGGCGCAGGGCCACAGCGGCTGCGGTCCCAGCTGCAGCGAGGTGGGCGCCCACCACCACTTGTCACGGGGCGCTGCCCCAGCAGCCGGCGGGGAGCATGGGTGGGCAGCGGGGGTCCCGCTCCCCCTGGCCAGCAGCACCGCGCGTCAGCCTCCGGCACGCTGCAGCATCCTCCCACCTGTGGAGGGGAGAGGGGAGAAAGTCACCCACGGGACAGAGCACCCAGAGGCACCGTGAGATCCCGCATCTTAGCAGAGACCATTTGATTCAATTTGACCCATCCAGCCACATCCTCGTGGGACCACCCCATCCCCGCAGCGGGACCGATGCCAGAGCTTGGATGTGCCACGGCAGGTGCTGTACAAACAAAACGCAAGGTAAGAGAAACGGCATTAATTCCACGGCCAAAGGCTCCCTGGATTTAACATTTCCAGGTTTAACATGTTTTTATAAACACAGTAAAGTCTCTCTTTAAAATAAAAAATTGAGTCAGCTCAGAGTTTCAGAGCAGGGGGCTAAAATACTCTGCAGCACGGCAAATCGACCCTTGGGAAAAGCCACCAAATCCAAGATTAACATTCACTTTAAAACCATAAACAGATTATAAAGCTACTGCTTCTCATTTGGAAATGCAGGGCCAAATTCAGTTCTGGATTAACTCCACTGTTGAAGCAGAATTACCCCAGGAACGCTTTAGATCCATAATATCATTTTCAAAGGCTTTTTCCTAAGTGGGCAGGCAGAGAGTTCAAGATAACTGTCCCTAAAATGGTATTTAATTCAGAAGAACGTGCCAAGCACACTTCTTAGCGAAACAGGGTATAATCAGATTCAAAGCCATTAAGTGCAGCAGTCACCTCTGAAGGTCACCCGGGCTCCCCCCTGCCCGTAGCGAGGCCGTGAATGACAGCCACATCCCCAGCGCTCGCCCAGCCTCGGCCACCACGCCAGCAGGAAGCCCCCAGCTGCTCCAAGGGGCTTCCAGAGGCTGCCGAGAGCAAAAGGCACTTGCAAAACGTGGGAAACTCAGTGTGATCTCTGGTACAAGGTTACTTTTGCAATGCAAGTTAACCCCTGTTTTCATCCCCAGGGACAGCCCTGCTCTGGCTTGGTACCCAGAGGAATTGCTGACAGCTCCAGAAGACAAGGGATGGTTCCTGCTCCATAGGCACGCTCCGCTCTCCCTCCCTGGTTGGTTTTTTTTGTAATCCTGGGTGCATTTGTGTGCCGCTGAGCCCCACGAGCGAGCCTGAAATGCAGCTCTGTGCAACCACCGCCACAGGCACCCGACCAGAGCCTGCACCTCAGCCAAGGGCAAGTGGTCCCTGGCTGAGTATGGGGTGCCACCTTCCCTGTGGCATTCGCTCACCCCGCAGGACAGGACCCATGGAAAAGCAGCAGGAGGATCACTGCTGGGCACAAGGGGCCATTGCCAAACAGCACCAGGAACCCCCAGCTCGCTCCCCACTTGCTAACAAAATACATTTAACAGATCGCTCAGCTGAGAACTGTTTCCATCCCCGCGTCGCTCTCTGTCCCCAGGATCTGCTCCAGCTTGCCAGGAGCCAGGCGCGGAGCAGTGTTGTGTGAGCAGAGCAGGAACAATTCCGACAGCCCTGCCCGGCTCTATTCACTGAGGACAAATAAATCTGCTGGAGTCAATTAATAAAATACTGCTTCTCGGTTCCTCCTCTGCTACCATGACTCATTCATAGCAAAAAGCCGGCATTGTTCACACCTCTGGTATTATTCTTTAATTGCAATATTGCATGGCTGGTTTAGTCACATATGAAATTGAGTTATAACATATTCAGAGAATACTCACGCTCCTTAAAAGATTTGGCTACTCCAGGAGGATGGGGAAAGTGCCTGGACATCAAGGGGAAAACTGCTCATATAGGATACACTGCAAACATACACATGACCCAAATATGAAGATGAAAGCTTCTGCAGAGAGCCGTTAGCTCAGCAATGACTTGCTAGCCCATAAACCTCAAATAGTACCATCAGCCCCCAAAATGAGCAAATGGGCTTGGAAATCCCCAGATCTATTTAAAAATCCTAAGATCTATAAAGTATCAAGAAGCACCTGTTGCTTGGGGGCTCTTCATCTCCCAGCATTTGATCTTTGAGCGTATATTTAAGGTCTTCCCTGTAACCACAAAGGCCACCACTGCCAGGCGCTGGCACTTCCCCTGTGACCCCTCTGCCTCGCCAGGGGGGAACCGGCCACTCCCGATGCAAACGCCTCTGTTCAGGGGAAGATGTGAGTCAACGTGACATGACGGTCTGGGACATCTCACTGAAATCTCAGCCCGTCCTGGGTAGCAGGGCTGAGCGCAGCAGCACGCCAAGTAACTGAAAGCTTCTGGTCAGAACACAAACTAAATCAGGGACGCGGACAAGATATTTATATGCCAAGGAGGCTCTGCTGCACATCTGCCTTCAAACAGCCCGGAGGGATCACACTGCTGGGACCCTCCCCACCCTTGAGATACGGCCGCAGGCTGCGGGGCTTGCAGGAGGCTGCTGCGAAGGGCACGTTGGGCAAAACCAAGGTGCAGCTGGTGCCCCCAGCACAGACCAGTGCCCCCAGCACAGACCAGGGCAGCTTGGCGTGCCCCATGGGCAAACACCACTGTGGGCAGAGGTGGCTGTGGTGAAGCACTGCAAATGCAGGCTTTTAAGCCCATTTTTGAAGTCCTGCTGTTAACACAGAGAAATACAAACCACTACGCCAGCATGAGTTAAACATCAGAGAAAAGCAAGTCATCGCATCGTCAGAAGTTAATTTAAAAGATAAACCCGCAGTTGCATTGACAGGATCCTCCCCAATTCCTACTCGTCTGCATCAGCATCTTCAGGCGAGCAGTGGAGAGGGCAGTGGGACCCCCAGCTGCCAGCATGGGGAAGGGGCTTGGCACATTTCTGGCCCTTGTTTCTGTAATGTCAGTGAAGGGCTGGGAAGACGCCAGGAAAAGCAAAACCCTTTGAATTTCCCAAAAAGGAAAGAAGAAAGCTGGTGTCTGCCTGCCAGCCCAGGCATGAGCATGGGCATGCTTGGGGCATGACAGGGTGCAGACTGGGCTTCTCTTCACCTTGTGCCCCCCATTTGCAGAACAAGGCTGTGATGACTCATTTAGCTGTTGCCTCATCAACTTTCTTCCTGTCTTAAAATAGTTCTTGCTCTGCTACCACGCAAAAAGGACCCTGAATGCTGTTATTCATTCATCTAAACCCGGGCACAGGCATAATCCTCTGCCCTTCTGCTGCACCCAGCACAGGAGCAGCTTAAAGGCTTTGCAAGCTCTGGGTGTGCATGTCCCCATCCCACAGGTTGCAGGGAGCAGCAAGGTGGCAGCCGGGACCCCAGTGGGGCTGGCACTGCCCCCATGCCCCCCACCAGCGCAGGGTAAAGCCTCCCATCCCAGCAGGGTCATGGGGCACAGGCAGTGCCTAGTCCCAGCTCACCCCAGGGACATGGTGGCAGCTCCCAGCAGAGCCACCTCCGTGTCCAGCAGCCATGGCTGGTCCCAGCACTGACCTGCGCCATGGAGAAAGTGCCAGGTGACATCCCAACACCAGGCTAGGGACCAGGCACAGAGCCAGCACTGCCCCTTCCACCACAACGCTGTAGTGGCAGACCGGCAGGAAAGGCTGCCATGCTGCCATGTCCACAGGAGCTTTTATTGGAGCAGCTCTGCACTCCAGGATGGGAGGCTAGCACCAGAAATGCCCACGCAGGTTTCGCCATCACTGCCTAGCCAGGACAGGGCAGGATGCTTGCCAGCACACGGCCAGGGTCGCTTTCACACTGCACATTGCACTCAGGCATCAGCACATGTTTGGGTCCAGCTCCTGCCATTAGGTCCTCACTTCAAAAATAAAAAAATACAACCAAACAAAAGCCGACCTTTGGGGAGGAGGCTCACCCCTGCAAGCCCATGGGTGCACCCTGCCTTTCCTCCCACCCGAGCCACTAACAACTTGCACAATTCAGATCTGTCCTCGCCTGAGCCAGAGCCAAGAACAGGACGTCGGCAGCCACGAGAAACCCTTAATAAGGCTCCTTGGGGACCAGATAAGGCATGCACAGCCTGGGGGAGCACGTCCCCCCTGGTGCCAGCCGGCACCCCGCCTCTACAAAGCTGGTTTTCACCCAGCCCCGGGCATGGGGCACTCGATGCCTTGGAAAAGCAGACTGGGACAGCCCCAGAGGCTGCAGGCGCTTCGGGTCGGCTCCAGGCAGGAGCAAGCACGGTGCAAGGCACAGAAGAGGCTGCCTGCAGCTCAGCCAGCAGCCATCCAGGAACAGCGCAGATGAGCAGCTGGATAATCCCAGGGGTTGGCTGAACTGGTAATGTCATGCTGGAAACAACAGTTGCTCTGCTCTGCGAGGAATGCAGCCCAAACGGAGGAGCAAACAGCTGCAAAAGCACTGGGACTGATGGCTTGCAGCATGGGGAAGAGCTTTGGCATCAAGTGCAAACGAGAATATTCCCTTCCCCAGTGCCTGCTGCAGCTCAGACAACAGATGGGATTGCTCAAACACCGCTAAAACAGCCCCTTTTCCCCTGCTATTGCTATGCTCTGCTTGTAGATCATTCTTGCAAACATGCTGGAGCCATGACCCCCCTTTGCAGCCAGGACAGGGGTGACACCACGGAGTGCTTGTTCCCCCCAGGCCGGCACTCACCCGCTCCCTGGGGGTACCATCGCTCGGCAGCGGCTGCGAGCCCAGGCCTGTGATGACTCAGCGGGGGGATGTGGAGCAGAAGCGCAGAAGGCATCTCCATGCACAGGATTATCCAGAAACAAGAGCTGCCAGCGCCCCGTCTTCTGGAGGGAAGACTCCCGGAGGAAATAATGGCTCCGGCCAGAGCAGATTTGCTGAGGTCTGCCTGCAGCCAGCCCCTGCAAAAGGATTGCTGGATACAGGCACAAGAAGTCCAGGAACATGACCGCTCTGTGGCTGCAGGTGCGATTACAATAGGATTAAGACTAGGATGAAAAGTAAATGATGGGGAACAAAAATTACAGCAGTGTCTACCAGCAAACTGAAAGGCAGAGCACATGCCGAGAATGTGCAGGATGGGGCTTTATCAGTCTCTCCAAAATCCCCTCTGTCACCTTTCTGTCTGCCTCAGGGGATGTGTGTGCCCACCTCCAGGGCCCACAGCCTGGGAAAACTGCTTGCAAGCAAATCCTTTTTCACGGAAACAAATAAGCACCTGAGGATCCTCTTTAATACTTGTTCTACCTCATATTAAAATGGCTGGGTTTAAGCCCTTTTCAAAGTAAAAAGCAATCAGGAAGGAGAGCAGCAGTAAGCCCTGCTTGAGAACCTGTGCAGCACGTAGCTCTGCAAAACAAAATTCCCCTCTTGGCTCAGAGAGCAGCATTCAAGGCCAGAGGAGCAGCCGAGAGGGGACCAGGGAGAGCCACGGAGTGACTCTGGTCCCGACACCCGGCATCATCAGTGTTACTGCTCAAGCACTCTCACCTGATGGCTTTACTGGGGAGCCCGTGGCCAGACCTGCGCTCTGAGATGCACGATAACCATGTTTAAGAGAAGAAGCGTCAGCTGCTGCTGCCTCGGGGCACCCATTGCTCGCCCAGCTGTGGCCAGCCATGCCATCCATCCAGACAGATTTATGAGGGCCCTTTGTGAGCCGACCAAATGTCAGCCTTCCACAGCACCCAGACGGCTCATAAACCAACGACACCCAGCTAAAAGCTGGGGGGCCGCACTCAGCTGGGGCAGGAAAGCTGGACACGGCTCTGCCAGGGGCCCCTCGACCCCCAGAGCAGCACCCGAAGCACCCATCTTCTCCCCGCCAGTGCTGGGATGCAGTGGGATCTGCAAGGGGGCTGCCCAGCACTGGAGGTCCTGGCACTGCCAGCCACACCGGGATGCCTCCAGCCCTCTCTGCCAAGGGAGGGCAGAGCCAGCCCCCTGCCCTTCGGCATTGTGCCGTGCTAATCCTGGGCTTTCACACATTTGCCAGGCCAGAGTTACAGCCACCCGCCTCTCCCCGCCCCAAACTAAGCCTATATTAATGAGGTAGCGCTAGATCTTGATCAAAAAGTTGCCTGCTTTTGGAGGCTGCCTTGCACTGGTTTCATTGAAGGTAATTTGATCTTGGTAGGACGACATTCCTAAAATAGTTGAGAGAATTCAAACATGAAATAAGATTTCCAGGAAGAGATTAAAAAAAAATAGGTCAAGCAAGTGTAAGCGGTTAAAGTAACCAGCATCCCTTTGTATGGTTTAACTGCATCTCTGTTCAGCTCTACCTTATATCAACATGTAATAAATTAGATGCAAGAGGTTGCCTAAAGCGGAGAGGACAATGTAAGATTATTCTGCAAGGTGGCTGAACACTGGTGACCTTTCCTCCTCCGGCTTTCACCACCACCATCAAAACACACATGTTCCAGCTGAAAAATCAGCTTAAAGCTCGTTTGAAACGGCTACGAGGAGCAAGTGTTGCCCGGTGCAAAGGCACAAGCGGCAGCAGCATGGTCCGGGTGCCAGCACTGCCGCTGTCCCACGGGAAAGCCCTGCACCCATCATCAAACTCCCTGCCTCAGTTTACCCACCCATCTCCAGCCTCGCAGGAGGGAAGCCCAGGCACCCCCACGCTTGCTCGCATCCCCCCCTGTGCCGGCCACAGCCGTCATGCAAAGCCCTCGCGCCATATGTCACACAAACCCACCTTTAACTGCTTATCCCTTCTTCTCCCTTTGTGCTCCCGGCTCGGCACAAAAGCCCCGGGAAGCAGCAGGGAGTGAAAGAAAATAAAAATTCCTGCAGAGACAAAGGTGTGCGGCTCTCCCCAGAGTCGGACTCAAGTCAGGGGGTGCAGAGAAGTCACCTCCGAGCAATTTTCGGGTTAGATTTGGTCAGCAAGCACCTAAGGGGGAGCAGGCGAAAGCAAACCCAGGCTGGGGGCAGGGTCAGCCCCACTCCCCAGCTAATTAGCACGGCTGATTCACAAATGCTAATTTGCCATTTTAGGTCAGGGGTCAAAGAAATTAAGGGACCAGAGGGAAAAATGGAGAAAGAGCCTGAGCAGAAGCAGCCCCTTCCCCTCCAGCTCTTTGCATAGCAGGAACATACTGGAAGTGGACTTGAATGGACTGGAATTAGACTGGGCTGACCCTGCCCCAGCCTGGTGGTGCACAGCATCTCTGCAGGATCTGGCCCAGGGCATCCCACAAAGGCAGGCAGCCTGTCGGCGACAGGCAGTGCAGAGCGGGGCCAACACAGGCAGAAGGCGGCACCGAGGTGCTGCCCAGCTACCCTCCAGCTCCTGCCGTCAGGGTTTAAGGGCCATCGCTTAATGTGCAAAGGAAAAAAAACCCGTATTGATTCGCCTGAGGCTCCATGGAGCAGTGAGACCGCACAAGTTTCTATGGAAACAAAATTAGTTGAGTAAAACTCTGACTGCACGGTGAATTATTTACCAGGACAGGCTCCTGGCCATTAGGGTCTGGTGAAAAGCTTTAGAGGTGATCACTGCGCGGGCTGCTGGCAACCCCCCTCGGGACGCCGAGCCACGGCCGGGGAGGAGGAAAGCCCCTGGGTTTCCACATGGTGGGCAGGGTGAAACCCGCCAGGATGCTGGGGGCACCCAGGCAGGAAGGTCCTGCACCTCCATCGCCACGTCTGCAGTTCAGGCGTCCCTGGGGAGAGGACGAGGGTGCTGCGGGGGGACAACAGGGAGATGCAGCAACGGGAAGATTGTGATGAGCGGGCAGGAATAAGCTGGCTTCAAAGAGAAGAGCTGCAGGCGTCCGAAGCTGTTGCCTTCCTGGGGGTTTTCATGACAATTTGACCATACCGATGAGCAGGGATGCTGCTGGACTGGTCACCAGCCAGCTCCTGCCCTGCCCTCCGGGAAGGCGAGTGGGCACAGACGTCCCAGCAGAGCCTCTCCAGGGAAGCCAAGGGAGCCCCGGCACTGTCCTGTGGGTATTGTGGGTGCAGAGGTGAAGCAGAAGACACCAGCCCACCCTCCCCAGCAGGACTCCTTGCCTTCCCCCTCCTCTCCAGCCCCTTGCTGCATGGCAAGGCAGCGACACGTGGCATCAGGCCAGTGAAAAGGCTCCTGCCTGATGCCCGCCTGCCACACACCAGCCACCCCGCGTGGTTGCCCATCCCTTGGCACCCAGGACGAGGGATGAGCCTGCACTGCTGCCATGCCACAGGCAGGAGCTGGCAGGAGCCACCCGCAGCCCCGCTCAGACTGCAGTGCCTCTCAGCACCGCACTTACAAGTTGGGATCGCTGGGAGCCAAGACCAAGGGGAAGAAAGGGACTAATTAAGTTGCAAATGGAGAAGCTTTTTTTTTCTTTTATGAGTCACTAAGCCATATGGCTGATGCAAGCTATCCCACGAAAGTGCCGAGCCGACAATTCGGGCGCTGCTGTACCCTCGTTGTCCTGGGACACGGCGTCACACTGTAATTGCGCTGGTCTTTTGTCCTCCCTCGCGCCGGGTGACATTGCTCAGCAGAGGAGAACCTGCTTGAAACGCTATACCTCGCCAGGGACAGATATTTAATTAACACCAATACGTCATGCCCCTCCTGCCAGCCTCAAGAACAGGCTCCTCCATCCTCGGCACAACAGGACTCACCGCGGCACAGAAAAGCCCTTGGAAGCCGAAATACCAAGTTTGCTCTGTTCCTTCTGCTCCATCACAGCACATCTCAGTTTTATACAGAAAGTATACAGAATGCTAACCTGGATTTGAAGCCAGGCCAACGCTCAGATAAGCCCTCAGTCTCCTTTCAAGCTGAGCAGTAGCCTGCTCCCGTGGCAGCACAGCCCTGTTTCTCAGCAGCAAGGGAAACTCAGAGCCCCCAAGCAGCAGCTCTGCTCACTGTCCCCTTCGCCCACCAGCCACGTACTGTGCCCAGCCACCAGACTAGGTCGCGCTCTTCTTCAAACTCCCATCTCGCTTCTGTCTCGTTATTTTTGTTTGCAAAACTAATTCACATACAACCTCACCGTTGTCCCGTCCCAGTTGCTTTGCACTGGCCTGACCATGGCAATTGCCAGCCAGGGAGATTAAAAGCCACAAGGATTTTATAACTAACAGTTTAGACTCCAGGAGCGTGGGAATCCTCTCCAAAGGTTGTCCCCCACCCCCATCGCTGCCTTACAGCCCCAGCACATGATTCCAACACAACCCAGTGCCATCGGCCAGGGCTCTGGCTATCATTCCCTCCCAACCCATGCCCAGCCTGGCTCTGTGGAGGCATGAGGGAGAGCACCAGCAGGGTCCTGCTGCAAGCTGTGCCCAGGCTCCGGGTCCCCCCATCCTGCCCGCCCCCTCACAGATGGCACCTGGAGGTGAAGGCAGGGCAGAGGAGGGTGCGGGTGCAGCCTGCGGTACCTCCCTGTGCTCCCCGGAGCTTCCTGGCTGCTGCAAAGGTTGCACTCATGTGCGTTCCACCACTGCCCAAAAGCGTGGTGGCACAGAAAAACCCCACTGTTAGAACTGACTCTGTAACCGAGGCAAATACTGAAATCAGCTTTGAGCCTGAATGTCACTGTAACCCATCTAGCAGCATGCCATGCCCCATTTTCTGGAGCTGATTGGCCTGTTTCCCCCCTGTTCAAGCCCTGCTTTCCCACGCCAAGGACAGCGCGAGGCTCCATCGCCGGCATGCTTGCGTGCTCAGCTGCGTGCGCCTTCCCCGGGGAAGCGAGCGAGAGGCAGGGATCGACAAGCTGTCAAGCAGAAGGAAGAAATACCACTTCCAGGAGTCAGAGCTCATTTCCCAGCAATAAAAACAGATTGGGGCTGGGGGAAAGCACCACTAATGGGGATGTATATCCCACACCGCTTCAGCTGCCGATAGGAAAGGACCTAGGGGCTGCAGACTGGAAAAACAAAAGCCATCAACAAATGCTTGGATTTAAGCAGTACAGCCCTAGACTGGACTCGAATCGGCACATAAAGGATCTGCCCTTCCCCACAGGGATTATGGCTGTGGGCGAAGCCCTCCACGTGCCAGCCTCAGCTCCCCAGCTCCTAGCTACAGCTCCACCAGCAGATGGGAAAAGAAAACCTTACTGCTTCCTCCTGGGGGAATTGCTCAGGTCAGCATCCTCAACCTCCCCACTCTCTCCTCCAGCCCCTTCAGCTCCATTATCCCCACTCCACCCACTCACGCTCCTCTGGGGACCTGAGGAAGGGCCAGAGTACCCACTGCTCATAAAATGCCGCCTAGAAATAAAGACCTAAAGTGTTTGTGGTTCCTGGAGTTATTTGTGGGTGGATTTTACCTCCTTTTCCATCTATTCTTGGTGTGTCTTGGCAAGGAGGGTCCTTACCGGCGAGCCAGCAGCCTGCCTTCCCTCTGCCAGGCTCGCACCCTGCAGCTGCAGAGGATATGAGAAGGAGAGTTATCTCCCCAAAACAAACCCCAGAAGATACAGGAGGAACCCGCAGCGATGGGGACACACTGGAGCCCAGCCACGCACAACCGTGGCAGGAGGGGACAGTTCCTGCAAGGCAGTTACTTTGGGTTTTAAGGCACTTGTTTGTTTGTTTGTCGCTGGGCAACCAAGAAGATGGAAAAAAATATCAATGTCATATTGTCACCTATGAGTCACCGCTGAGCACGGGCTGAGATGCCCTGTTCCTCCTGCTGCTGAGCACGGGGCAGCCAGGGAAGAGCCCAAGGCACCCCAAAAGGGGCTCACCCCAGCTACTGCTGCCCGCCCAGTCCTACCCCAACACCTTCCCCGTCCCTGCAGCTGGGGACACCAGAAGCCCAGGGACATCGGTGGCCCAGGGACAACTTTTTGGGCCCTGGAAAGCTGCGCAGGAATTTGCATTCATATTTGCATTTCCTAATTGCGCCTGCAGTTTCCTGGGGCAGCGGCTGGCTTTGGTTTCCATGGCAGGTTTTGTGAGGACCCCAAGAACGGAGGGAGGCACAAAGGGGCCACAATGGACCTGCCACTCACCCGCATCAAAGGTGGCCGGCAGGGTGGGACAAGGGCACCATGGACGGGGGCACCACTGCCTGCCCCCCCCCAGCACTGCCAGCACCAGAGTGGACACAGGGAGCCCCCTGGGCCAGAGAAGAGGCTGGTTGGTGGCCGACACTCACGGGACACCGGCCGTCTCGGCACTGCCAGAGCAGTGGTGGGGACACGCCGCCAGCAGGGCTGCTTGACAGAGGAGACAAGTCTCAACCACCATTGCCCAGAGGTGGCAGCTGCCCCATGCCCGTTGGTAGCGGTGCAAGTGCCGGACCCAGATGTTCCCCCTGTTTTCATTTCCCATTATTTTCAGCTGGCTTTCCATCCAGCTGGGGTGGGTTTCTTTCCCATTCCAACCTCCCTATTCCATTTAGGGACCATCTCGCCAGCAAGGCTCCCTGCTCTGCTTGCCTTGTGCACTGCTGTGCCCATCCAGCTCCTGCGCCGTCCCCAGGGAACCGGCAGACCAGCCAAAACCAGACCCAAGGCCTGGGAAAACCTGGTCCCTGAACTGCTGCTACAAGCCCAGTGCCACCAAGCAGAGGCAAAGCTCCAACCAACATCCCTCCACACACCAACCACGGTGACAGTGACGCTGCCACCCCAGCCACACCACACATTACCGCCTCACACACCCATGAGGGGCTCCACGTTATTACTTCAAGTATTTTTCTTATTTTATAGCATACAATTATCATCACCATCACTAACTGATGCTACCCAAAAGCTTCCCAGCTCTGATCACAAGCACCCTGCGATGCTGGCCAGCAAACACACCCGGAGCATTACAGCAGCAGCCCCCTCCCTGCAGGTCCCACCCTGGGATTTTACCCTCATGGCACAGACACCAGGCACAAATGACCCTCTGGCTCCTCTCCTGGCTGTTCCCCTCCAAATGTCAGCGTCAGTACGCAGCATCCTCACCCCCACGGAGGGTGTTTGTGCAGGCAGAGAAGCACCAAGCACTCACTACTACTCACTCGCTGCTTGCTCTTATCAGCGCGGGGCAGAGGGGGACCACCGCCCTGCCACGACAGCAAAGCCTGCTAACCCATGCTACACATCCAGCCAGGGGAAAGGGTTAGGTGCCAGTGCGTGGGTTCAACGCCGTTAGGTTTTTTTAAATTGAAAGCTCTGTTTTTAATAATGCTGAAAAAGTCAAAACTTCCCTGGGAACTTTGCTGCTGGGAAGAGGATGGGCGCCTTTGACCCGTCTTTGAAGGAAACGCTTTTGGCAACCAGAGGCACCAGCAGCACAAGGGGCTGTGAGCACCCAGGGATCAGCGTGTAAAGCTGTGCCAGCATCAGGCACATCCTCACTGTGGCACAGGCAGGCACTGCTGGGCTGGTCAGACATCATGGCAGGGAAGGCCGCAGGAGCAGGGTGCACAATCACAGGGAGCAAAAGGCACAGTGAGCAGACAACGGGCTGGGTCTCCTTTGCCACACGGATCGCCAAAAGCTTTCTTCTAGCGGCTCCCCTGGGGTCTCACTGCCCTGGCGCCAGGCTCCAGACGGGTACTTCCATGTGAAAACCTTCATGAAAATCACAAAAAGCTTTGCAGTGGAGCAGATGCTGCTTCAGCCTGTGTCGTTAGAGATGGATGAGGAGGAGGCGAGAAGAGCCACAGCTTCCCCGGCCACAAGGCAGCCCCGTCAGCAGAGCCCCAGTCGCAGACCCAGAGGTCAGCCCAGGATGGCGGCTTTCCCGCCCGGCTATCCCTGCTGCTCCGTCCCCCACGTTTGTTGTCAGCGGTAGCAGCAGGAGGAGGTGTGAGGAGGAGGTGCGACTCCACTGCTTTTTTTAAAAAAATAATAAAAATGAGCCTTTCCAACCCGCCTGAGGAGACAGTGCACGAGAGCGCTGCTTTGAACAGTGACTTCCCCAGGCGAGGCAGCTCTCAAACCCTTCCCCATTGCCGTTTGCCCACAGCCCACTGGCGGCAATTTCAGCGCTGGCCGGGAACGCCGGGTGAGGAGAGTTATGTCCTTATGGGGGGACACGGCCACAGGCCCACCAACAACCCCAAGCCCAGGAGGTGCCCCCCAACACCATGGCACGCCAGGGCCCCGCTGCGGCTCCTACACTGTGCTGTGACCCGGCTGAGATGTCGGGGTACCAAGTGCATCGCTCCACGAACAGGTGCAGAGGAAGGGGGTGACATCCCGTGGCGGGAAGCCACCAAAACACAAACCTGGGGGTGGCGATGCCCTGGGGGCAGAGGTGGCTGCCCGGACCTGCCCCACAGTCGGGGTCTGCGGTTCTGCTGCCAGCCCCGAGCGGGGTGGGATGGGGATGGGATGGCGATGGGATAGAGATGGGATAGGGACAGGGATGGGGATGGGGACCGGGACGGGATGGGGACCGGGACGGGATGGGGACGGGGATGCTTTGCCCTGTGCACCCAGCCACGCCGCGGCGGCTGGCTCAGGGACACCCCCATCCCCAGGGGCCCTCCCCACACGGGACGGCCTCTGCGGGACCCCCCGGTGCTCGGCGGGAGCGAGGACCCCGCACGGCCGCGGCCGGGAGCTGCGGGGCCGGGCGAAGCGGCGGGGCCAGGCCGCGGCCCACGGCCGCCCGGCGCCCGGCCCGGCTCCCAGCCCTCCGGAGAGGGGCGGCCGGGCAGCCGCCACAGGCGCAGCCCCTCGCCGGGCACCGGGCCCGGCCGCAGCCCCCCGCGCCCCGGGCCGCCCTGCGCGGGCCCCAGCGGAGGCCGAACCGGCGGCGCCCCCCGCCCCGCCGGCCCCGCCGCCCTCCCCGGGTTCGGCCAGGCGTTGCCCCCGCCCCGGCCGGGCCGCGCAGCCCCGGGGCCCGCCGCGCTCCGGGCCGCCACCCGCGCAGGCCGGCAGGCGCGGCCCGGCCCAGCCCGGCGCGGCTCGGCCCAGCCCGGCCCGGCGCACAAAGAGCCCCGGCCCGCCCCCCCTTACCGGCGGTCGGCGCTGCGGGGGCGGCGGCGGGCACCACTCGCGCCGGGAACCATGGAAGGGAGCCGGGACGGGAGACGTACGTGGCGGGCGGGCGGGGGCGGCCGTGCCCGGCAGCTGGGGGCGGCGCGGCGGGGCCGGGGCCGGGGCGGCCCGGGGGGGCGCCGGGAGCGGGGCCTAGCGGCGGCCGGGCCGAAATGCAGCGGCGACGGGGGGTCGCTCAGGGCCCCCCTCGGGGGGTCACCGCCCCCCCTCCCCGGGCCGAGGCGGCCGCTGCCCGCGGGAGCCCGCGCCCCCGGGCCCCTCAGCCCCGCCGCCCCCCGGGCTCTGCCCGGCCCCTGGCGGGATCCGCGGGAGCCGAGGGTCCCCGGCGCTGCCCCAGGCCCCCCGGCTGCGGGGTCTGGCAGGGCAGCATTCCGAGGAGCGCGGCTCCCCAGGGCCGGTTTTCAGTCGCCTCCGCGCTCCGGAGCGCGCCTGGCCCGTGGCTCGTAGCCCACCAGCAGCCCGAGGCACGGCGGGGTGAGGAGCAGGATGCCTGCTCCTGCCCCAGGGGCCGAGCGCGGCACACGGGTTATAACGAAGCATCGCTTGGGCCACAGACAGAACACAGCCGTATCCAGCGCCACAGCCCCTGACAGCTTGCAGCCATACCGTGGAACGGCTCAGGCCGGGAAGCAACCTCTTACTAATTACAGCAGCCAATTTACACAGGGCAAACACTTCCCGTTTTGCAGAGAGCGGAGAGAGACCGCCAGCGGCAGCAGGTCAGGGCCTCCACTTCCCTCGTCGCTCTCCAAACGCTGCCAGACACGCTGCGGGAGGAACGCCACATCTCGGGGCACCCACGCCAGCCTCCCGCAGCACCCTGCCGTGGCAGGCCAGACCCGTTGTGAAGCACGGCTGTGGGTGCCAGACCCCCGCACGCCCATGGGACGGCCCAAAGCTCTCCCACAGGACAGCCCTCCATGCAGAGGTTTTTGCCCGCTCCCTCGTTTCATCCGCATCTGGCAGCTGAGTGATCCTTAGCCTGGCTAAAAATCTGTCAGGCTTTGACAAGGAACGCAGACATCAGTTCAGAATGCAAACGTTGGAGGCAAACCTTGGGCTTTCAGCGCGTACGAGCACACGTGCTGCAGCATTTGCTTTCCCAAAGTTAAAGGCAGATCAGCATCTCTTCCGGACACTGCACCTTGCAGTGAGCTTTGTTGACTGCAAACTCTTTTCCTAATCCAGGCTCATTTCAGGGGAAACAGGCGATTTTATCACGTTTCTTTACTGTCCTCTGATATGGGTCTTAGCTGCTAACGACACTAGGAAGTAAAAAGAAATGGGAATAGAAATACACAACTATGAGGAATTAAAATAGCAAATTTAATTCAGCCAGTTCCAACTAAATTGGCAATTCCCTGAAAAACAAACCTTGCACGGAAAACACAGAACACAAATGTTTTTGTCTTGACAGCTGGTGAGAACAACTAAGTGAAATGGTGACTGGAATATTTCTGGCTTCTCTGAAAAACAAAAGGTTCCACACATTCTGAAAACGCCCCTTGTTTTTTTACTGAAGGGGCTGATGTTGGAGGTAGCTATTGCAAATGCTTCGCGAGGAAAGCAAAGGTCTACACTCTGATGCAAGCAGTGATTTCAGATGCCCATGCTGAAATGTTTTACAAACGTCTCCTTTTCAAAAAGCGTTTATGCTTCCTTGAAGAAAAACCCAGGACTTTTAAAAATTATTCAAATTAGCCCAGAAACCTGAAGAACAAAAAAAACCCCTATTATTTTTAAAAATCGTAAGCCCGGCTTTCCCAATGCTCTTTACTTGGGCTTCCAGGAGATGCAATGTACAGCGAAACGACGTGACGCTAACACTTTCGCCAGGCTGCTGCGAGGGAGCTAGCTGGACAGCTTGGCTTGGTTTCTCTTAGTGCTGAAATACTTTTTTCCAAACCAATACCAAAAAAGGTTTGTTTCTAGGTCAAGACCTCAGTACTCAATTTTAACTAGGGACTGACAGGCAAATCTGAACACAGCTGTAAAACGAATTCGCAATAGAAGCTCAGGCATTCTTTTTCTGATTAGAAAACAGTCATTGAGCCTTGTGCGTTTAAAGGTGAAAGCTATTTTTGACATAAAAATTAGCACGTAGTTCCTCTGTCATCCTTCAGTTGCTGCTCTGGAAGCTGCGAGCAAATGATCCAAAGATGAGAAGTACAAACACACTGAATCAAACAAATAGGTAGAAGGGGATCAAGTTTTTAAGTTTTATTCTGCCTGACAGGGGAGGAAGACAGTTATTTTTACACTTACTATTTATCTTAAAAAGCACTGGTAAAAAGGTCCACTTAAGCACTGAGGCAGACCCAAAGGCATTTAAAAACTTAAAGTGCCCTTAATAGCTGCCTTTTGAAAATACTGTTGGATCTGTTTTTGAGATGGATAAACAAGCCACCAATAAAGCAAGGCAGGAGTTTTCAGAAGGACCCGGCAGTGAAAAACTGTAGTCCACCTCTCAACAACTCGGCTCCCATACAGGGACCCCGAGACTAATACCAGAGTACTGGATGCTTTTAAAAACCTAAGTGTTCCCAAAATTCAAATTTTCCTTCCTTCTTTCTTTGGCGGGAATCTAACCCCAACAGCCTTGGAAATTAACCCCAGGCAGTTTTCAAATGTGGCTGATTGACCGTTTCTAAAATAAAACTGAGCGAAAAGCAAGCAGAACTTGGGAGGGCTTATCACCACCAGTAATGCCACAGACTAATCCCTCGGCAACCCCGGCCCATTTATGTAACCTGGGATTGCTGCAGCTCAAACAGCTTATTGGGTTTTTGGCGTCTTTCTTTAAACCTCTCATGGACAAATGCAAACATGTTAAATACTTTTTTCTTCTGCCACACTAGTTATTGTAAGCGGGTGAAAAAGAATCTTCTATTTGTGAACAATGGCAAATAGAATTTAACTCACACTCTGCGAGTAACACGTGCTTCTCTCATCCATGATCTGGACTGATGGGAGATCTTCCCAATTTGTAACACTTGAGGGTAATTCTCCAATGGCAAGACATAAAAGGTCAAACCCCAAATTTCTCCTCACCCCAAACACCCTTTGGAAGCAGTGGAGTGTTCCAAATAGAGAAAAAGACATGCCCAAGGTAAACCATTTCTACAATATTCTGGCAGCGTGGGTGGCTGTGCCATAATACTTACTTCCCCGTGGCCGGCTTCTCCACGGTGCCTTGCCGAGCCAGGCACCCGGAGGCTCTCCTTGCGCGGAGGACAAGTTTTTGTGCCATTGATCTGACTGTTCTGACTTTCCACGGCACAAATCCTTCCAAGGCAAAATTCAATTTTAAAACTTCCAGTCGGTGCTAAGCCATTAACCTAATGCTGAATGCTTATGGAAACTTAAGAAGAAAAAAATAAAACCCCTATTGAACTACTTGCAATCGGAGACCTCAATGGGCTCGATATAAAACCCACTCAAATCAACGGCAGCAATAGGCTTCCCTGGATGTTGGACCAGATCCAGCTTAAAAGTTTCCATGAAATAAACTAGGCTAAGCGCATCAGCTGCATAGAAACTAACTCTGTGTAACAGCAGTATCTGTTCTTCACATCCACCATTTTCTTACAGACTTAATTCCCCAGTGCTGCAGCAACACGAGTTGCCATACAAATCACTCATTGCTGTCGTGCAACCAGACATCGTCTCCCAACAGCAGCTGGCCTCTCTCGTTACACTGTGGATGAACTATTAGTTGTAAGGTAGCATGCACGCCATATAAACTACTTGACCAGGTAGTTTTCATTTGTCAGAAAAACAGCTTCATGTATTTCGTATGATGGCATTACAAAGTGAAATTGATGTCTGTATCGAGACAGCTGAGGAGCACACCTCGGAACCATTTATACACAGTACAAAGCAAATGTTTACCCAAGTACAAATGAAACAGGTTGACAATTAGCTAATGCAGCTTTGTGGACATAAACCAGGTACATTTGAGCAGAACCAACATAAAATAAAAAGGAAACAGCCCTTTTCCTATCCCATGCTAAGAGCGCCATGGTTAGTGGCTTGGGAAGCCTCTGTCACGTTGAAACATTTCCTTGCCAGTGTTTAATGTGTTTATTCTACTGCTACACTGCGGGGATAAAAATAACATCAGCAGGGCACGCTAGCTGTACGGAGGACCCACTGTCAATACTGCAGTAACTGACAACATACAATGAAGTCTCACACCTGTTTATTGTAAGTAATTCATAGATAACCACTTCTAGTACACATTTTCATACTGGCTTTTAATGCTTTTGGGTTTTTAAGCTCAGGGACACCCAAACTTCATCTAAGGGTCATCTCTGCAATTTACCCAGATCCAGAACACTACACCTTCTATGTAAAACTGGTGCAAGTTGGCATCATTGCCACAGGGTAACAGAGATGGTTTGGAAACTACACATCCCAACATGCAACGTCCCACTGGCACAGGCTGCTCTACGTTATGGGAGGAAAGATTTTTGCTAGGGTGAATTCGCCTCACATGCCTCATTTCAGCCGTACTGGCCTGTCATGCAGCTGTCTGCACGCAATGCTCTACACAGTGCAAAAACAAAGACCTCTACACATCTGGAGTAAGAACAATGGTAACAAATTCATAGCTACATATTCTTCTCTACATTTTTGTTTATTGAGACAAACTAATTAAAAGGCACAAACATAGGGCATATGTTTACATGGACATTATAACAAACATATACATTAAAAGTGTAGGAATGTGTTGCCTTTCTGCTAAACAGAAAGTTCCTAAGCTTTTATATATACAAAAGTTGTACAATTTGATGTCCTAAAGTACAAAAGATCATTTATAAAATTATTTTACACTAAGCTCTATTTTTTTTTGTTTTTGTTTTTGTTTTACTATGTAGTCCAAGCCCCTAGAACAGTTTCACGTAATGATACAGATATCTGTCACCTGAGCCAGCAGCCTGGCAATCACTGCTTGTACTGACATGGCAGGGTAGAAACAGAAGCAGTCCATTTTGACTAGTCAGTCCTGCTAGCACTCTGTGAAAATGCGCACACGCTAACCTCCATAGCTTTCAACTCCATTAAGATAAAAACATCGCAACTGTAATTTTTTATTTATTTTTAATGTAGAGTCTTGGGTTTAGGGTGTTTTTTTTAAACAAAGTTTTAAAAACGTGAATATGTGACGTGATAGTCTAAAAAGTATATCTGTTTCCCTAGATTTTGCTTTCTACTTTATGTACAGATAAACAAGTTAAGAAATAAAAAGCACATGTAGCTTAAACATGTGTGACCATTTGTGGAGAAGTTCTGGGCTGGATAGTCCAAACCATCACCCCAGAACTCCCACAAACTGATAGAAATGTGTTAACACAATAGAAGAATAACGTAAAAATGATGATGTTTGCAAATATTTACAAAGTTGAACAGATTTGCACAACACTTGATTAAGAAATAGGGGAGAAATTAAAAGACGCTCTCTGCTTGTCCTGGAGGGGCATCCTACCTAGTTAGTGGTTAGAATAAAAACTGTATACAATTTAATATAAGACAAAACTTCTAGTGAACAACTAACACGTCTGTCCCCTGCTGTAACACCAGCAGGCTCTGATTGAGAGGCAGAGAGCATAAAAATCATACCCAGTGCCTCCAGAATCTTCCAGCTTAAAGCAATATTTTTTAAGTTTCAAAGCACTCCTTTTGCTCCTAGATAAGAGTCCCATAGGGGTCTGACTGTTCAGAGACCATGTTTACATACATTTCGACTCCTCTTCTCTCAGCCATGGCTGTTTCTCATCAAACAATAACAGTTTTTTTAAAAAATGTTGACTACAATGCTATATTCCCTTAGGGTAATATGTTGGGTAATATTTACATCTCCAAATATCAGGTCACAATCCCTATTATATGTTGAAGTTAGAATGATAAGTTATCATATGCTTTGCATATCAGAGCTGGTACCACCTTTCCCATAGGGAATGCTGCCTGAAATTATCATATTCCCAAAGGTAAAATGCATATTTTCTCCAAAATGCATTTTTTTTAAATGACAACATTGTAATGCATTTACTCATAAAAAAAAACATCAACACAGACAAAGATTCTACACTAGCTCAGAAACAGTGGACTTAATGACTGGCAAGTTAAAATTAGCCATCCACCCTGTTAAAGATACAGGGGTCTTTGCTAGTGTTTAGATTAAAATAATTTTCTAAGTTATAATTTGGGGGATAAAACATAAAACTGTTTTTTAATGATTATTTTTTTTTAAACTCTGGCAAATAAGTATCTGCTCTAATTCAGCATCAGTCAGCTAAAAGGTAAAACTTACTTTAAATGAAGTGCTCCAGTGAAAATCAAGTTTGAACCTTATGAGCCAAATCAAAAGGGGAAGATGCAACTATGGTCTCTGATGGTGCATGTTGCCCCAGTGTCTTAGTCTGGATTTATTACTAACTAAAACAAAACAAAACAAAAAACGAAACGAAAACCCAACAAAAAAAAAAAAAACAACCCAACCAAACAAAACCCAAAAAAGAACTGCTGGTAAGGATTCCACTTTAATCCTTTTTAATACTGTTTAGAAATTCTTTACCAGGGAGGAGACGTGGGCAAGGCCTGGGGCAGGAAAGGCATGCTCTCGACTGGTCTCATTGCTATATTTAACGGACCAGCTAACGTCATTGGCGTGGGGAGGTTCATGGGAGATGTTATAGTGACTGGATGCGCTATATTCACTGGAGCGGTTACTGGGGTAGGTAAATTGACTGGTGTGGTGAGCGTTAATGGAGATGTCATGGATAATGGACTTGTTATAGTTACAGGATGCCCTAGGTTCATCGGACTGGATATATTAACTGCACTTGATACATTTACTGGACTTCTCATGCTCATTGCAGCTGCCACTGTGACTGGGTTTGTGATAGTCCCAGAAGCCACAGAGGACGTTATATTGAATGGAGTAGTAAGAGTCACAGGCGTAGTAGCAGCAGTGGAGGTTTGGCACAAGTTAGCAGCTTCTAAAAATGAGACATAAAAAGACAAAAAGTTTTTAACACATAAAAAACCATGGACGAGATTTAAAAAAAAAAAACAAAACCAAAACCAAAAACCAAACAAGAACAGGTACAAATTCTGGAATAATTTTCTTTAGGAATTATTAGTAAGTTAAAACTGTTAACATTCTATAGCCTACAAGAAATACAAACTCTCATGCAGTTCATTTCAATTCAATACTTTTTTCCTGAGAAGTGAGGTTGTCTTATAAAGAGGGTTTCGATGTTCATAAAAACAGTATTGTACAATCAAAAAAATCCTCCCAAGAGGAACATTATAAATAGAGGAGAGAGTGTACATACCGAATGGTACGTACTCTATAGCCTTCTCAAAGGTGAACTGACATTCTGTGAAGGTTTTAAAAAGTCATTATTAGGGACTGATAAGCAAAGCTTGTTTCAATATTAACCTGCTTATTTCAGTCTTAATTATCGCTACTAAATTGTTCCACTGATCACAGTACTTCTACTTAGCAATTTTCCAGGCTACCCAGTCAGTACATCTTCCAACCCCCATTATTTCCTCAGCTTTCACATAAGCTACAGCTCCACACCAAGTTGTTTTGTTTTGTGGTTTTTTGGGTTAGTGGTTGCCTTTGTATTTTTTTTACTTTGTTTTGCAGTAAGCAGGAATTAAGTGCCAAACAAGGAAGACTCAGGAAGCCAGTGCCCGGCCCTGCTGCTGGTGGGCTCTAGCAGGGCCAGGCACTGGGGGAGCGGGCAGCGGTCCGGCCGGCGGAGGGATCACTAGGCATCCATCAGCACCACCTGCCGGCTACCCATACTAGAAGGCTCCAAAACCAGAAGTGGGTTGGTGGACGCGGGTAATGGGAAAGGATGACTGCTAGAGAAACCGACAAAAATATATTCTAAATCAACGTAACGTTACGGCACTTCTAAGTCGTGTCTTATTCCACATTTGTAGGGTAGGACACCAAGCTCAGTCTACACCCACGTTTCTGGAGGTAAGCCAGGAGCATAGAGTCCACTCTTGCCACTTGGGCAATACAAATGTACCAAGACAGAGTTAACTTTGAAAGCAACATTAGCCCCATTCAAGGGTTACTGTTGGTTCTTCAAAGTCCATATCTAGGAGGGGTGGAAAGGAAGGGAAAGAGTAAAAAAAAAAATAAATGTGAAAATAAATCGTATCAGACTAAAAAAGAATCCCATATAGTGTTGTAAAGCCAATGCAACAGGTGGCACCAGCACAGGAGAACCAGCATGGAAAGAGCAGCACATAGCCATGGCACTGACTGGTCTAGCTTCACCTTCCAAGTGCAGCAATATGCAAACACATCCCACCCCATGCCCCTTCCCCAGTTAAGTTAAGCTAATACCATCAATCTGACAACATCTCTACCCACCCACCTCCCTCACCCACCATTCTGTCCAAAACCACCATTTCTGTTAAGGCATATTCAATCATCTCAGTAAGAAAGGAAAGGAAGAGGGCACAAGAGATAGAGAGGAACAAGCAGAAGAAAAAAAAAATCTTAAAAGAGATTTTCTAAAGGTCACACCCATTTGTTTTATCTATTTAGTGGCCTGATGATATGTTTCTGTTATTGCTACATTTTAACATGAATCAGCTGTTTCTATCCTGTCTGATCACAGAATTCAATTCAACTGGAATAACAATCAAGGCGAAAGGAGCTAGCAGCCTAATACACAAACAAGACCTAGAAAAGAAAAAAAAGATTGAAGAAACTGAAAGGAAGTTTAGGAGAAAAGAAAAAAATAAGGTGAGTCAAAAACATTTATTACTAAAAACAGCTAGTGAAAAACAGTAAGTGATCACTATGAATTTCTTGTAAAACATATAATCCATGAGAGTCACATGATAGGCATTGGAAATCAAACTGTTGTGAAAAGAATAAGCTAGCAGTGACAGAAGACTTTAAAACTATGATGCTTCTAATGACACTAAACTGAAGCAATCTATTCTTTGCAAAACTGACACACTGACCAACAATGGGAAGCTATTCAACTTCAATTACAGCAGCATAGGTAAGCTAGCAATAATGAAAAACACAATCACTTATTAGTTAATTCTGTAATTAAAAAAAAAAAACAACAAAGAAATAGCAGGGTAAGTTCTATGAGTTCTGGAAAACTTTATGCAAAATCAAGTTAAGTGATGATAAAGTAAATGGACTAAGTTGGGAGAGAAAAGATGAAAGGACACAGAAAGCACCCACATGCAAACTGATGATGATGCAACAACAGAGGGTGTTGTATGTGTGTGCATATATACATACATATATATATGCACACAAGTTAACAACTGGTAAGTATGCATAAACACAGCTAAAACCACATGCAAGTCAAAAAAAAACCACACTCATGCCTTGGAGCAGACACAAACATCCCTTTATAATTGATGACTGCTACGTACACGTTCAAGCACAGAGACCAAAAGGAAGCAAGTAATAAGGAGTTCATTTACAACAGCATAGTTTTGGTCATGTTATCCTCCTGCTAGTTTTTAGTTATTACTTCTAATATCGAGAATGAAATTTTCATGTAAGACATCCTTTTCTGGCACCTTAACCTCCCTATATAACTGTAAACTCCGGTATCTTGTAAAACCAAGACCGTAAATATTGTTTTGTTTTACCTTTCTTCCTTGCTTTGACCGCCTCTTCCCACAATCTCAGGGTCTCTACCTGCTTTCCAGGCCAACTTGTTACATGTTGCTGCTGCTGCTGCTGTTGCTGCTGCTGCTGCTGTTGCTGCTGCTGCTGCTGTTGCTGCTGCTGCTGTTGCTGCTGCTGTTGCTGCTGCTGCTGCTTCTGATTGCTGGTCTCTTCACTCATGCATGCTATGCCAATTAAGTAAGAATACAAATTCACCTTGAAAAGTTACTCTGTTTTCTGCTGAGATCACAAAGACTTCTTCCATAAAGAGTGTGTGGAATCTCATAGGAGTCCAAGAGCAAAAATCACAGAGGTGTTTAAAACCATATAATTAATTCCATGCTTTATAAAACTACTTTTGCAAGAGCTAAAAAGCAAAATGTTAGTTGGGAACATCTGCCTTCACTGCCAAAAATGAACTTCCTTTCCAATTATTTCGTTTGTATTTTAGGAAGAATGAAATAAAAGACTACATGGGGTCTCCAGAAATCGAGCTGGTTAGCCCATTCCACTTTTTCTAAACCTCAGCTCCAGTTAACAAAAAAAAAAAAAAAGCTCTTTTTAGTTTTTATTGCAAGTATGACAAAATTTTCAGTTTAGCTCTACATCACAGAACAGCATGTTACTACTCTCTGGCCACATTACAGCTCACCATTTCCACCTCTAACAACTGCTGTAAATGCCTCCAGTGAACAGGCTTAGCACCACCGAACTGGCTGGGGAAGCCAGAGCTGTAACCCTATACCTTAAAAAATACTTCACATCCAAATTTCATATTAAGCTCAACAATCAGGCATTCCCGGTACTTTCAAATTATCCAGGAGTAACAGGAACTGAAAAGATGTTGTAAATGAATACTGTTTAAAAGGCTTTAAGGACAAAGTTTCCAAAGGCATTCCTTCTCCCTCTTCATTCCTCTGAAAACCCATTTTACATCACTAACCATGTGAGTTAAGTTACAGGTATTTTATTAGGGAAGATCTGAAAGTCAAGTCTTCGTTTGCTCACTAGGCACTCCCAGGTTCAAGCTTCCACACTTCCAGAGTTTTAAGACTAGAAGCAACTATTACAAACATCTCATTTGAACTCCTGCACACCACCAGTTAAATGCCATTAATGCCCACAACATATCCTGGATTTAAATGCTTTTCTTGTCAGCTACTGCCAGAGGGAGTAATCACTCAGCCCCAGGGTCAAAGCTCAGAGAAAGCAGAGAAATCTTTCTCCTAATTTTGATGAGCTTTACAATGAGGCTTCAAACCTGAAACTTGGCAGATCTTAGCAGTCGTTGAACATTCTAAAATCTCCAGAATTATCTGTTGGGCTTTTAGGCCTGTACAGTTCAGGAACTGGCACTGTACTTTGAAGATGAGAAAACTTGGGAACTCTTTTCTTCAAGAGGTGGGTTATTCTCACAAACTGCAGGGCATTCCTAAGGGATAAGATCACAGTCTAGCAGCAAACCAACTCCACATATGCCAATTCTTGAGCGGAAGAAGATTCTGTTATCAAGTATCTATTTTAATAGGTGTGAATACCCAGACTGAGGGGTATGTTTTTGCATTTTAACGTAACCAAAGGCAATTCCCTTTGCAAACACATTGTTATTATAAATGTTTTTAAAACGTTCACCTACTTTTATTGATGCCTTGTTTACAGGTATTACAGTTGATACTTTGGCTCTGCCCGTGTGTCTTTAAGTGGCTGGTGATATATGCTGCACTCAGAAGTTTACCACAGATATTACACGATACCTTTCCTTCATGGCGCACCATGTGTGTCCGCAGTCTGTCTTTGGTGGCAAAGGCAGCAGTGCACGTCTATATGAAGGACAACAGTCACACTTGAAGCGCAGACAGCATCATTACCATATGCATTACATGCCCACTGTAAGCCCACTTTACCTTGTAGGTGCAAACAGCATCCTAAGTAAAACCTTAAGTTTTACCTGCCTTTACAGAGAAACCAAAATCAAACTACTCAACAGAGACTGAAAATGGAAGTTGGCTTCTGAGACAATGAGGACAAACATCATGCGCTATACTACTTGAACTTCCTTAAAACAGCGGGTTGCCTTACCTACCAAAGCAAGAGGTACCTTATAAAAAAGCCTGGAACAGGCAAAGTGGTTTTTTTGATACCATTTAACTGCACAAATATGAGCCTGATATCTTAAATTGCTCAATTACTTCTGTTCCCATCCAAATCAGAACAAGGAAACGGAACCTTTTTCTAACGCTATTCTTTTACACAAGACTTCTATTTAATATGATGAGTCACTAAAACACAGGCTGGAACAAGCATGGATATTCCAAGCAAAACAGTTAATTGTTTAAGGGCAGTCAAGTTATGTCTCTTATACCAAGTCATCAACTTACGACAATTTGCTTTCACCTTCCAGCAAAATAATGCATCCAGAATCAACTATTCTGATCCATTTTGAATGGATATACTGAGAAACACATTGCACATATCAGTCCTGTAATCAGCACTGAACTGCGGACACCACTACAATCCTAAGTTATATAACAAATACTAAGTTAAGCACATCGTAAAACGGAGCACCTGCGTTGTTCTCCAAGAAAGCAAAAAACCCTCTAATCTTCCTAGAAAAGAAGCCACAGCACCTTTTAAACTGCCTCTAGACTTCCATCAGAACTACAGTGCTGCTGGTTACGTAAGGCGGGTGTGACTTCATTCCTAAACTTGCTTTTCAAAGAAAAGTCCAGGAGCAAATACAGCTCTGGAAAGATTATTCACCTGAGATTCTAATGATACAATCAGGTATTGTTCTTAATAAATCATTTTAGCCCTTACTTGGCATTTGAAGGGTCTCTCTGTTGAGTGAACATGTTTAACGTGACAGCTTAAATGATCAGGCCTGCAAAAAAAGAGAGGAACAGAAAAGAAAATGCATACTGTTACAAATACATAGTAACGACACCTTGGCTAGTGAACACTGCGCTGGTGACCCCTTGCAGCCCACATCCCTCCGCACGGCAGGAATACATTCCCCTTAACCTAGGCAGTGGCTTTCAGCTAGAGTAACAGTTATGCTGAGACCCAACCTGCAGTTTAAAACTTAACCGTGTTCTTCTCACGCACTTGAAAATGGTATGTTTGGTCATACCTTGTGCAAAGGTGACAGATCAACAGCTCTAAAGTTTTCTCTGTTGCAAGCACAGCTATAAATACAGCCAGCAGCAATGCAAGCTCCCCCACAATGCTCTGTCAGTACGCCTCAACCTTGCTACAACACAAGGAGACAGTTTGCCTGCCGTGCCCCATTCGGTCACCGACCTCTGCAAAGGCTGGTAAAGGGGCTCCGTGACCACCGCCAGTGACACAGACACGTGTCCTACGGGACCTGGATGAGGTCATGAAATCATTTTGAAACACTCTCATAAAAGAGCGACCACTTTTGGCCACTGCCAATCTGGCTCAGATCAAGACCCACACCCTAGAGGTAAACAAGGCTCTTTATCCCCTCACCAATCTTCTAAGATGTCTGGTTCTCCTAGCCCCTCGCTATGATAGCTTAACCCTTCTTGGTTATGAAAAGCCAACACTTGAGCTCGCCTGGGATTTTCTACATGGTACCTCGAGAAGCCTTTTCCACAAACACCACAGGTGTACGGTTTCGTGATGCCACCTTCATGAGACCTCACGTGGTAGGTCATGCGATCCTTTCTCTTGAAGCGCTGATTGCAAATTGGACATTCAAAGGGTTTTTCATCTGAGTGGGACAGCTTGTGCCGGTTGAGGTGGTAGACATCCCTGAAGGCCTTTCCGCACATCTCACAAGCGTGGTTCTTCTTAACGGGCTTGCTGGGCTTCTTCACTGTCTGAGTCACTGCCATAGCCGTTGCACCGGCACTACTGCTGGGATTGGTGGCAGAGGAAGACGTAGTGACTGTGGACAGGATGCCTGCAATAGTTGAAACCAATGAACTTCGGCTGTTGTCACCAGCGATGGTCGAGATAAGGGGCACCATTGTGGTGGGAGTTTTCTTTGGCCGTGACACTAACTTTATCCCTGTGTGGCAGGACTCATGACGCCTCAAATGGTAGCTGTCCCTGAAAGCTTTGCTGCAGTAAGTGCACACAAAGGAGGTTTTAGGTTTTTCCTTTTTAATCCCAACAATAGCATCCTTTAATGTTTCTGCTGCAGGCTGAGGTTTCTGCGTTATTGGTAAGGGCAGAATCGGCTTCTGATCGGGTGGCTCAACAGCAGAGCTCAGGAGAGGCAACAAACTGTTCTGTGCTGCCTGCTGTTGGTGATGTGAGGCTTCATGTGCCTAAAACCAAACATTCACACTTAAATTCTATTGATGGGTGCTCACTCTGACACGGTGAGAACATTTACAAACTACAGGAAAGCACATTCTAGACCAAAATCCATTGATGTAACAACTGGAAAAGATTACATAATTTTGCTTTTGGACAATATAAACCGCTCACACCTTAAATGCATTCGCTGTGCAGGTTCTGTAGCAAGTGTAGGATGGCACACATCGTAACAATCAAATAATTATTAAGTTTCCGGAGGGCAACACTTCTTACGGAAAACAACTAGGTGCTTGTCAGATCTTTTACTAACACAGCATTTGATCTTTACGTAACAGATAACTTGTTTTGCTAACGATCATATCAGATGCCACCTTGGGACTATCTTTGGAGCGTATGCATGTACTGATGGGAGTTGCAAAACACCCCACCTTTAAGCTGAGCTTAATGCACACTGAGAATTAAACTGCAGCCACAGAGAGCCAGCATACAATAAGGCGCCTTATTTAAACATGTTCATACTGGTGTGTTAGCACTGAAACCAAAGCACCTTGAATCAAGAGCTGTCTAAAGCCACATTTCTATATTTAGCAGGTTCCCACTGCCTTTATACACTGACCACTGTACTCTCTGCATCCGGAAACTAGTAAGCAACACATCCTTTTTCTCTTTGCAAGCTACCTTCTGATAGGAAGAGAAGCTAATCAATAAGCACTGGTAGACATCTAGAGATGCTGGAGAACACAGTTGGAGTGGCAGGTGTGGAAAAAAACCCACAACCCTGAAAGCTGTCTCAAAACAGCCAATACCAACTGACTCTGAACTACAGAATCAGCAGGAAGAAGCTAAAGGGAACAGACAGACACACACACACCCCCGACGAGTGTGCCAGGGCAAGCACCGCTCAGCTGAGCTGCAGCCTGCACTGCTACAGGCTGTTCTATGCCACACTTGTATTAGGCGCTGTTTATTCCAAGGGAGAAAACAGTTACTAAAACTCATCCAGTCAGACTAGGACAAAACCCTAGCAGATACAATTTTAAAGTGGTTTAGAAACCACACAGACCAATTCAGCCTAATGGAGCATTAAAATAAATCACTCTAGCACCTTAAGCCAGTTTAAGCGCATCTGTATTCAAGATGTGCCTCAGTCTCATCAGACCAGTTTTAAATCAGTGCCGTTATTAACGCAGCGTGCCAGGTCTGAAGCTGAGTTTGGGGAAACTTGCATTGCTATTAAATCAGTACCGAAGCCTTCCAGGACTTCTTTCCTACAGTTTCCTTCACAAAATAACACGACTCAAGGCTGTGAGAGCCAAATAAAATGCTGTGCTGGCTCGCAAACCCCAACCTGTCTACTTTTACATCGGTTGAGGATGGACAGTGTTACGAAGCACGCCTGGTCTAATACTCTTCCTACGTGAATCCATCTCAGCACATCCTTTGGAGAAGTCAGTATTTCTAGAAGCTCACTTGGGGACTTGTTCTTAGTTGCATCCAAGCTCCAGCCGCTTTGCCTCTCCCAATCGCAGCAGTTGACTACAGCCACCTTGGTGCAACATTCCCTTGGCTGCAGGGGGGCTCCCGCCTCCTCCTGCCACCACACAAGCCCTGCATCACTTCAGCCACTCGTTTTTCAGGAGCACGATGCAGTGATCTTTGGATAAAAGCCACCAGTGGACACAAACACTTTACCCACACGGGTATGAATACGTGCTCCCTAACATTCCAAGCCTATCTGACAAGGAAACAGTTCACGGGAGAAAGCCCAGATTTGGTATGGTTACAGGAGACAAAACTCACGGGAATCGTTAGGAGCCAGGCCAGCCTGTCCGCTTTTATTTGCATGTTACGTCCCATCTGTGCTGAAGCCTGGGATGCAACAGGTAGGCTGAACATTACCGCACCGCACCTGGCCACAGCAGCCACCTTCAACAACAGCCTAAGGGGCTGGTTTGCAGAAGCGATTGCTGAAGAGTCAACTGCAGGACTGTCCTGGTGGCTACGCTGCTAAATCAGGGCATGGCACAAGCTCGAGCATCTCCAAACTTCTGTCTGACTTCAGTGACAACTGTGGATTTTCAACCATTTATTTTCCGTGGTTTTAAAAAGCCATTCAGACATCTACATTGCATAAGAAGAATAGAGTATGCACAATACACATTGAAAGCACAATATTAAGCAAGTTAAATACAATTTTAATTTTAAAAAATTCTGAAGTGTTTTACAGCCAACTTTAAATAAGCATTAAACAATGTCATTAAACTGCATCAGAAGACACTTAAGAGCACCTAAGGATAGCTCCAGAGATACAGTTTCAAAGGCAGAGCTAGCAGATCGGATAATAGAGAGCCCAAATCCTTTGGACAAGGTTCAAACTTATGCAGTTTATGGATATTTTTAAGCCTTAAAGAATTGTCAGCACTTCAACGTAATGATGCACTTACTCCTATGGAACCGATAGACGGTGGACATAAAACAATGTATATTCATAAGGCTACAGGCTATGAAGCTGCTACTTATGTAAGTCTGCTTATCTTGGTTCCCAGATAGCCAGCGTTATTAGCAGCGCCGTCTTTCTAACAACCCCTCTTTGCAACAAGCAGTATTCCTCAGTTTCCAAGGGCTGCCTGCATTAAAGCCTTTTAAAAAAGGATCAGGCAGTATTTTTTTTTAACTCTGTGTTCGAGAGGGGAAGACAGCACCTGCTGCACGCCTCTCGCAAGTAAGTCATTTTTATTCAGGCAGAGACCACGGTTTTACTTGACCTAGCATTAATGTCAAGTCAACATTTTTGCAATATTATGATCGCCTGGGACAGGCTCTCATGTACAGTACCCTCGCTCTATCGCTAATTTTTCTTTCCTGGGGGGACAGTAAACAAAAAAACCTGTAATTCGTGACCTGGAGTGGTAGGATGTGGCATTGCGAACTTCCAATGCCAGAGGCTAAAATGTTTTTGCACTCCAGCCTTAATGTGAGAGCAACAAATTAGCATGAGTCATATCTTGAACACTCTGATGGATGATTCCTCCTCACACTAACAGATGCAACTTTCACTTTCTGAGCAGATACTAGAAGTGGTTTTCAAAATATGCATTTCAGGGACTAAGAAGACCCAAACAAGAACTGTTTATTCAGTATCACAATTGTTTCTTTAGAAAGAGATACAATTCATCAAAATGCCACCTAAACACAATCAAACAACTTTATTTGGAAAGAGCAATTTACAGTCACATAACCCACTGCTAGCAAGACTAAAATTTAGACATTGAAACCTCCTCTAAAAACATTTCGCTAAAAATTACAACTTTACACACTGTATATTAAACCGTCCCTTTAGCAATCCTGTCACAGCTGAAAAACACACTTGGTAAAACTCACCCCACAAAGAATAAGCGTGTATATTCAGTCACTCGCATTTGTTATTTAACTGATACCGAGGAGGGGGCCAGGAGGGGCTTTTAAATCCACTTTTTGTTACTAGTTTTAACTAGTCAGTTGGATCTTAGCTGACATGCTGATGGTGAGAATGGGAAGAAGAAAAACTGAAGTTATGTCAGGAGTATCTTAACAGTGCTTTCTGCTGGGTGCATTAGGATGCTCGCACCCTAAATCATTGGTTTTAATGAAATGACTCAAGAAACAATGTTCAGCATTTATTATGAGGTCTTAAAGCTTTATTATTTGGGGCAAAAAAAAAAAAAAATCAAGAGGAAAATTTCCACGTCACAGTTTCATGAAGATGCTTCCAAGTCACACATAGCTAAGTATGTTAGGAAAGTGAACTGCTGACTTCTTAATTAAAAGCAGCAAAGCCTACTCCTAAATCAAAGTGTGACATCGCTATTTCAAAATACAGTACCCTTCAAAAAAAAGTAAAGACGAGCAGCAAGAAGCTGGACACGTACTTGAAAGTATTACTTGGCGTTTTTTACAGAGGTTGCTGCAATACCGTATCGTCAGCCTGCGAGTAATTTCCCCTCCAAAATGCTCAGCTGTGAGCCTGGGAGGCAGAAAGGTGATAAAAGAGCCCCAACTCAGAGGGAGATGGCCCTAAACTAAGGAGATTAACTTCTTAGCACGAAGTTTCCTATGTGCGAATCACAACTGCCCACTAGAGTGAGAAATAATTCACAAGACCTCAGCCAAACTCGATGGCATCACCCGCATTCATCACGAAAAGGCGGAAAACCCAGTGCCCAGCTCCCGGTACCGGCTCCCCGGAACATTCCCGGCGTGTTTTCATAGGCAGAGCACCCTGGCCAGTGACTCATCCCTCGGTACTTGCAAGGGAATAATTTTTCCTCTCTAAAGGAATGGTGCTCACTCTTGGCGGATTTATTCATTCAACTCAGGTTTTCAAACTCGTGTCACGGGTTGGGTTTGGGTTTAATTCCGAGGAGGACAGTGAGTAAGCGAGTGACCGCCGCTGGGAACGTGCAAAGAGGATTATTTTACCTTGAGAAAGGTGATGTGTGGGGCTTTTTATTTTTTTTTCCCCCTCTGTTTTTTTTGCTGCTGCTGCGATTACGCATTTTATGTTTTCAAGCTAAAAAAAGAGCAAGAGGCATCAGAAAACAATCCGGAGTGAAAGGGTTCGGCTCACAAAAGCCAAAGGAAGATTATTTTTTTTAGGTTGGGGTTGGGGTTTTTTGGTACATTGGATTTTCTTCGGAATTACATAAACAGCGGTGTTTTTAAGTCAGTCTTTCGCAGACAGAAGGGGGGAAAATAGTGACTCAGTTGGCAAAGGGAGGGGTTGCACGCTCCACCGTCCCTATTCCTCCCTATTACCGTTAGCATTTTGCCAGTTTTTACAGAAATCCGGCCCGCTCCCGTCCTATTTTAAAAGAAAACAAGATCCCTCGTCACCCGGCCCCTGAGTCAGGCTGTTTAAAGAGGGATTAATTTATTCTCCCAGACACGGTGTTTGTTCCATCGGGGTTTTGTTAGAGCCCGGTGGAAGGCTGGGGGCTGTTGGGGAATTTTTTTGTTGTTTTTCTTAAGGGGCGGGGGGCGGAGAAAAACAAATTTAAAAAACCCGCTATTTCGCGTTTTGGGGGAAAAAAAGAGAAAAATTTTAAAAATTAAAATATAAACACTGCTCCCCGTCTTTTTTTTTTTTTTTTTTTTTTTTTTTAAGGGAAAAAAGGGAGAACAGCGCGGGGCGGCGGCGGGGCCGCGCGCGATCGGCTCGGGGCGGCGGGCGGGGAGAAAGTGCAGGAGGGAAAGGAGGGAAAGAGCTGCCGGCGGCGCGGGCCGCTCAGCCGCTGCCCCGGGCGGGCCGGGCCGGGCCAGGCCAGCCGCCGCCGCGGGCCGGGCCGGGGGAGGCGGGCGGGAGGCCGGGCGGCGGCGCTGACTGACAGCCCCGGCCTAGCGGGGAGCCCGGCGGGCGGCCGCCCGCCCGCGGCCGCTAAGGGGAGGGGGGGCGCGGGCAGCGCCGGCGGCCGCGGGGCCTCACCTGAAAGAGGAACGCGGTCCAGTTGGCCTCCATGGCGGGGGCGTCCCGGCCCTCGGCGGGCGGCGGCGGCGGCTCCGGCGGCGCGGTACCCCCTCCCTCCCCCGGGCCCCAGCTACATGGAGCCGACAACAAAGCGGCGGCGGCGGCGGCGGCGGCTCAACATGGCAGCGCCGAGCGGCCGCTTCCGCTAACCTCCGGGCTGCACCACTGCGGCCCAGAGGGGGGAGGTGGCGGCGCGGCGCCCCGGCGGGGCGGCGCGGGCCCGGGCCGCCGCGGCGCCGCCCCCGCCGCTCCCCTCGCCTCGGGGCGGGCGGCGGGCCCGGGGCGGCGCGGCGGGGCGGCGGGGCGGGCGGCGGGGCCGGGGCGGCGCGGCGGGCCGGCCGCCCCCCCCGCGGGGCTGGCAATGGGCCGGTCCCGGGCTGGGGAAGCTGAGGCGAGCTGTGGCGAGAGAAGATGGAGGAGCGGGCGAGGTGTCCAGGGCCGCCGCCGCCGCCGCCTCGCCGCGCCCCGGGCCCGGCCCGGCCCGGCCCGGCCCGCGGGGGCCGCCCGCGCCGCCCGCCCTCCCCTTCTCCCCTCCCCGCCCGCCCCGCCGCCCCCGCCCGCCGCGCGGGGAGGGGAGCCGCGGGGGCGGCGGCGGGGGGCGGCTTCGCCCGCGGGTGCGGGCCGGCGCCGGCGGGGCCGCGGCGGGGCGAGAGGGGGGGCGCGGGGCCGCCCCGGGGATCGCCCGGCGCCGGCGCGCCCCCGGCCCTCCCGGGGCCCGTCCTCGGTCCGCCCGCGGCCCGGGTGGCCGCCGCCGCCCCCAGCGGGTTGGCCCCGGGCCTGGCAGCCGGCCGGGCCGCGGCTCCTGGCGCGCAGAGGCCTCCGGCAGCGGCACCCCGGGGCTCCCGCCCGCCGCCCCCCCCGGCGGGCACACGCCGCTGCACGGCCTCGGCCCGGTTCCCGCGACCGGCGGCTCCCGCAGCCCCCCACCCGCTGCTGCACGCTGGCCGGATTTGCTCGTATGCAAGGCATCTTCATTGCAGCACCTGAATGCAAATCAAAGCCGCAAGCAATTAAGTATATACTTACCGTTAATTACATGTTTACACACATCAAGCACATCCCTGACAGGCGGCAGGACAGGGACGGCTCCCGCCTCCCCGCTGCTGCTTTGGGAGGGAGGATGCGGGGTGGGCACAGGAGCACGGCAGGTTAAACGCTGCAACAGGATGAGTGCTTTGAAACCAGACTGCTGCTCACAGACAAGGGCCATCTTTCCCCAGGATGGGGGGAGATAGGAACAGGCTTACAGGACTTTATTATTTTTTCCACCCCGAGCTCCATTCAGTTCCCTTTGCTCAGGCCCGGATCCGCGCTGAGCCATGCTGCACATCTGCCTCAGCCGTTGCGGCACCCGCTTCACCAAAACCACCCTGCAGGTCGGATGCATGAAGAAATACAGCCGTGTCACTGCCGGCTGCCACGCAGCCTGACCTTGGCGAGCAGCGCTAAATATGGCTCACATCAATGAAGTTTTCCATACTACTTCCTCCCTTATGGGAGAGCCGGGTGGTTTTGTCTTGTCTCCTGTGACAAAAAATGCAAGGGCTCGTTGCGAAGCCCCAGCTCAGCGTCATGCTGGTGCCGCGCTGCTGTGGCGGGGAGGAGGGACGGCAGGGACCCAGCAGCTGCTGGCAGAGCACTCATCGGGGTCCCAGCCCGCCGGCTTGGCCATCACTTTGTGCAATCTCGGGCAAGTCACCTGGCTCCTGTGGCGCTGGTCCTCAGCCCTCCCTGAGTGTTTCTTCACTTTCCAAGAGCATTGCAAACCAGTAGTTGTTCTGTTCAGAATGACGCTTGCAGTTGTTTCATGCCTCTCAGGCTACCTGCTAGCGTTTTTCCTTGAAACTTCAGCTCCAGAGTCAAGTGGTTACGTCAAAATCTGTTTGCATTAAAAAAAAAAAAAATGTTTCTTGACCTTGTGACCCCAGAAAAAAGTTTGTGGATATGTGTCCAGGGGGGCTCAGCTGCACCGAGTGGCCCAGCCACCTGCAGCTCTCAGAGTCCCTCTGCCCTGGGGAATTTAGAGCCTGCTTGTTTTTGACCACCCTGTCTGCGAGACAGTAGACCTCTGTGCTTATGCATCTGTTGGGCAGCGCTGGAAATGTGCAAAATACTACCCTTGCTCTGCAGAAGTTCTGAATGAAGAAAAACAAACCAAAAAAAGGAGTCAAAAGTTTGCTAACATGCGCTCTCAACCCTGCTGGGATCACACTGGCCCAGCTCACCCGTGGATGGTTTGTTCTGCTCAGCAGAGATGCTCTTCCCAGCCATGGCAGAGGGTTTCCTTCTGCTGCCCTTTATTCCATCCCTGGCACTGCCACCAGCAGAGCGGGGGCTGCAGCACAGCCGAGAGGAAACCCACATTTGCAGAGAGGGGGACACCACTGCCGCTCCTGGTTATTTTTCTCCCAGTTGGCCAGTTATTTTTGTTAACGCTTATTAATGAAGACTTGGGAGAGCTCTCTTTGTTAAAGGCTCACACTCACTTCAATTAAAGGCTAAGAAAACTACCCAAGCGTATCACTGAGTCATCGAAGAAATCCTGACAAGCATGTAGGAGGCTAACTCCACGTTCTTGTTTTTACAACTAAAGAACCAAGAGGGTATAACAGAAACAAAACATGGAGGACTCAAATCCTTCTCACTAAGTCCGAGGAGAGGGAAGCAGAGCTGGAGCCCACTTTCCTCTCAACAGAGTCTGGCTGAGCCCCCCCAGCCCCTCTAGCACCCCTGACACCCCATAGCAGGGCAGTGATTGCTGGGGAAAAGCTGTGTTGGGAGCAAAGTGAACCAAGGCACTGCAGAAAATCCCCAGGGGCAGACAGAGCTCGCAGGAGCTGTATTTACAAAGGGCAAGTCTCTGCCAAACCTGACGAACTTTCCTTTACCCAGAATTATAACTGGAAATATAAAAAGCCACAGTATTTGAAAACACGTATTTACATTATATATGCCCCAAAGCAGAATAAACAAAGGTTAGATTTGTAAACTCTCCATCTTAATTAAAGCAGTGCTGCATTGGACAAACCCACATAACAGGTGGCTTGAAGTGTTGTGTTATTTAATTTATACCTTCCAGCTCCCTTAGTCATCAAGCTGGGACAGCGATAGCATCAGCAGCCATCCTGCTGCTGCTCTGGTACCCGCAGCGAGCGAGCGTGCAAACGGAATTTCTAGGGCACCAGGAACCATGTGGCCCACTTATCACCATCCCGAGGCTGCTCTTTTCTGCCTTTTCAAACAAAAATCTTCCCTTCTTTCTTCCTCAGCACTTCCCACATTGTTGGGAAGGATAGGAACACTGCCGGGGCATCCCCCGCCTCCAGCACCCGTGCCGATGCTGGTTTGTTGGAGGACTCCCAGGGACCAGGACAGCACCAGGGCTGCCCCTCAGTGCTGCGGCCACGCTCTGCCCAACACCAGTGCTGCCGAAACCCCCGCGCAGCCCTTGGCCACCCGTGTGCCCTCCTGCCACCCAGCACGTGGCTCCCCAGGGACGTCCGCCTCCAGAAGAAGCAGTACCCACAGATAATTTGTCAAACTCACCTTGCAGTACAACTCATACAGAGAGGAGCAGTTTCCTGCACTGTGTTCAGCCACGAAACAGTTAATCAAGTGTCTATTTGCACAGGTGCCATTAGCTGTCCTGTGTGCTCGGAAGCTGGGCAGGGCAGGGGGATGCAGGTGCCCTCTGTGAACCCGGGAGCCCCAGGAGGACAGTACGAACTCTACCGATTTTTACCCGTTATCCTTGCGGGATCCCCCTGTGCATTAGGACCTACAGTGGGACATAAGCAATAAAATCATAATTTGCTTTTCCACTGTCTGTGCATCTCCCATGGTTATAGAACCGATGAGTTGGGCTGGGCAAGAGGCTGCCCCACGGCAGGCGTGTGCACCCACGCACCCTCCTTACCTGGGACCTTCAAAGTGTTTTCCCCCAGCCCCTGCCTGCCTGCTGACAGGCTGTGTTCTGATTTCGTTCGGCAAGCATGTGCTTGCATCGCCAAGAATAGAAAATGTTGTCAAATATTTCAGCTTTAGAGGAGCCCCTTTCTGTTTGCGCTCTGCTTGCTGAGTGATGCGGCGGGCTTTGAATTTTGCAGCTCCACGGGGCTGAAGAGCCCTCGAGTGTGTAAATAAGCTGCGAGACGTTACTGGGAATGTGCTCCCTGCAGGCAGCTTCCTTTCAGCTGCCTCCCAAGTTCATATCCTCTCTGGTTTCTCTCTTTACAGCCTCGACTTCCCTCTCACACTGATCAGGGAAACTAAAAAGGGACAGTAAAACATCAGCGGGAAGCACACGTCCAAGCAGCGCATGTGCCCGCTGCAAAGCCTCAGCCGCTGGCGGGCAGCCTCCCCAGCAGCACGGCCGTCCCATGCCGGCTCACACCGTGGGATGATTCAGCATCCTCTGAAAAGCATCCTGCCACATCCCGCTGCCCAGCGCCTGCCGGGCGAGTGCGTCCCTGACCTGCAGCAGAACATGGAAGGTGCTGCAGAGGCAGACAACCCGTTTGCTAGGCAGAGGGAAAGGGAAAGCTCTTGCCAGATGGCTGCCCACAGTTGTCTCCGCTACCACGTGAGCCTGCTGCCATCCATCCCACCCTCCATCCCATGCCCTCGGGCAGCGGCGGCAGTGATGCCCTGCCCGCGTCACACCAGGGCCACCACGCAGCCTGCCCCAGGGCTTGGCAGGAGTGCTGCCGCTGTAGAGAGTGCTGTCGCCTTCGCGTAATTAGCACATCTGAAAGATCGCTCCACTTTTCAAAAGAGAAAAATAGGATGCAGGAAATTACCAGCCAGCTTGGCTGAATCACTGCAGAAAGGCACTACGACAATCAGCGGAGAAGCAGCAAGAAGCTACTCAAGGGGAAGGAGCCTTGTTAGCATGGCTCAGAAGGGATGGCTGAGCACTGCTCGACTTTTTCATGTTTTCATGCTTTTAGCACCAAACCTTGAGGTGTGTCTGCAGCAGAGATGTATAAGGAGGCAGGGAGGGAAACTGGAAAAGCCAGCATGATGCCCATGGCCACAAGGGCCACACCTGTCCCGGCAGTGGCAGGGAGACCCGCGGGTCCGTACGGAGCTGGGTGTCAGCTCCCACCACGCTCTCACCAGCCCAGGGCTCCATGAGAGCCGGGCGATGCCTCCCGCCAGGCAGGAGCAGCATTACAGCTACTTCACGCTTTCAGGCATCATTTCCCCTTCCCCCATGCCAGACAGCCCTGCAGCCGTCACTGCCCCCCGTGCAGTACTGGACTCTTTCCTTCCCGCTGCGCCTGCTGCACCCCCTGCTCTGCCTCAGCCATGCTGCCAACCTGCCTTGGGAAACCCTTCCCACCCTCCCTGGGATTTCATCACCCTCCCTGACCTTTGCCACCCCCATGGATCTGGCACCCTCCCCGCTCCCTGCCGTGCCGCAGCAGGTGGATTCCCGCTTTCCGGCAGCCTGAGCTTTGCTTTCCCAGGCACGCAGCACCGCCGGGGGCCGGCTGCCTTCCTCCATAGCTCCACCGCTTCCCTCGCAGCCTGGCACACACCACGGCCATGCGGAGGATGCTCCATGCTTCCAGCCGAGGTGGCCTGCGGGCTGGTGGCCAGCGAGCCACTGCTGCGGAGGAGCCAGCGGGGCTATGTTTAGCCCTGCCGCTGGCGGACAGCGCGCCGGGAAAGTGGTGTTATCTCTTCCCACCTCCTTGTCCTCAGCTGCGCCTGGGCTAATCTCTGCTTGGCACCTTGAGCAGCGGAGCTGCCCCGCGCTGCCAGCGCCCAGTGCGCTTTTGTTATTATTTTGGTTATCTCTGTCACAACTTTTTTCCCACAAAGTGGCTGCTGTCAGCTGCCACACCAACAGAGCGGGAGAGCTGCTCTCCCCACTCGCCATGCCGGCCCTGGGGATGGGTGGCAGGCTGCTGGCTTTGCCACTGTCCTCAGGCACGTGCGAAACTACTGCCTGCGCCCCAACAGCGGGGCTGTCCCCTCCACGGGTGCACACGTGGGGGACACCCCGGGGCAGCCAGCACACGGCGGGGGGCATGGTGCCGGGGCAGCGATGCCATGCAGCACAGACTGCACATGCTGAAGATCAAACGCTCAGTTCTACACACCTATATGATTCATATATCATTTACACAGAGACATGCGAATACACAGCATTTTCTGTTTCACACAGGGACGTTTCTGAGACCTCCTGGCAGGTGCTCGCTGACCCCTGCCCTTGGCACTTTGCCGTTGAGCAACCGCTGCTCTCCAGAAAAGCATCCATAGTTTGATCTGAACACTTCACAAGACAGAACGTGCACCAATTACCGAGCGGCACGCTCCTCCAGTTAATCACCAGTGACCATTTTTAGTAATAATTCCTTTGGGGCCAAAGACTGCAGGGAGATATCTACTCCAGCCTTGCTCCCCTTCCCACCATCTGCCCCAGCTCCTCCTGGGCACGGGCTGTACGGCCGCAGGCACATAAGGTCAGTGCATTTAGGGAAAAACACAGGCGCTGAATTAGAGCAGCCGAGCCGGCGAGGAAATCCTAGCGCTAATCCCTGATCTTTCACTGACACACGGCAAAGCCCAGGCGAGCCGGCTGCCTCCCTCCTCCCCAGCCACAGCTGGAAAACACGGATAATGCTGCATTACCTTCCCTGCAGGGCTGCTGCGATTAATAGCAGCAAAGAGCTCGGAAATCCTTCAGGGAAGGGGATAGCAGGGATTAATACCCAGCTAGATGGCTGCGGTCCCCCAGGACCCACTCGTGCCTTTGCCAACACCGTGCCCCATTTTCTTTATTCCTTGCTATTTACTTTTTCCTGGGACTTGGGTGTTGTTTAATCTCGTTTGGCAGCTATGGATTGTCTCCAAAATAATTAATGTTTGTGCATTCGTCTGCATCGCTCAGCTGATCCCACGGGGGTGAGCATCCAGCACTGGCCGAAGCGATGATGCTTTGCCTGAGGCTCCTGCCAGCCAAGGAACCGACTCTGCACCACGTCTCCAAGGGACAAACAAAGCCTGTGGTGATACCCACAGACCGCTGCCAAGCCAGTGTGCAGGCACCCGCGCAGCTCTGGCTCCAACAAATTTTGGTGCTGCCAGGAAAAGGTCCCACATCGGCCCAGAAGTCAGGCAGGGGATGATGCTCCCCCTGCCCTCCCTCCTGCCTGCACCCTGCCGCTTGGCAGCGCGCACCTCAAACACCCGCACGTGCATGGGGACGGGGAGGCAACACGGCCAAAGGAGGCAGAGTCCAATCCAACCCAGAGCGGCACAGAGGAAGTTTTTCCCAAGTTTAAAACAGTATCAAAAATCACTAGAAAAACACAGACCTGCCCTTTGTCAGAAGGAAAATACCCGGAGTTCAGCAAACTGCCAAGTTTTCAGTTTTACATTTCCGCTGGCACGCTGGAGGCAGCAGCTCCCTGCAGCCTCTCAGGATCCCAGCGAGTGAAACACTCTGCACCATCCCTGCCGCGGGAGCCAGCCCCGCACCGGAGAGCCCCGTCCACGCTGGCAAATCATCCCAGGTAGATGTCCGTGTGGTCTCAGCTCATCAGGCTCCGTCACATCATCAGCTACGCAGAGTGCAACCAAGTCATGCGAGAAATGGGTATTTTTTTAAAAAAATAATATTATACCCGAAGCGTGAATCCTTAGCTGACTCATAGAAATATGAAACTCACTTAAGGGATGAATGAGAGCTATTAGAATACAGAGGTAATTACTCATATGAACAATGCCCTTCTCAAGTCTTTAATGATTACACAAATTAGTGCATAACATCATGTTAATAGCCCTACGACTGCTGCACATCCACCCGGTGAGCTGGGACCCCCTCACCGCCCGGGACCCCCCTCGCCACCCGGGAGCAAGGGGCTGCGGCCCGTCCCGGCTCTCTGGGCTCAGCATGCTGCCAGCAGCACGCACTGCCAGCGGGTACGTCAGGCTCTGCAGTCTGACTCACTCGCCTTCTTCAGGCGTGCAGGAGAGGGATTTTAGGGAACATTTGTTACACAGGGAACTTCCTGGAATCTTGGTTTTAAAAAAAACAAAACAAACCACCAGCTTTCTGTTTGAAATAGAACAGTCTGTTGAAATTTCTGCAATTCGACATAAACTGCTCTTCACTGTGCAGGTGCAGCAAGGATTATTTTGCACTTGGCATAGTGGACTCTTACCAAAGCTGTCGCTATTTTTAGCCAATCTAGAAATTACTGTAATTTTGCTCTACAGCTAAAAACTATTTGCTGTTATCAGGAGTAAGAAATCTCAAGGCACGACTAATGTGAACAGATGAATGAATGAGTCTGCTGTTCTAAAGCAGAAGTTTCTGTTAAAAAGAAAACCAAACCAAAACAAATAACAAAAAAACCCAAACTGTGGTTTCTAGGTGAAACCACAAGTTTTCTAACCATTTGTATTTCAGCACTGATGTTAGGTTTATTAAGTACTCTGCTATCAGTATGATGTGCAATTAAGAAGGACAGCCTCCCTCCCTCCCCACTGCGCTTCCCCCAGTGTTTGCACAATGAAGGCAGTATCGACTCCGCTGCCAACGGGCAGCTGCGCCGGCCCAGGGCAGGACAGAGGGGCCACACAGCCCCGGGGATGACAATTGCCCTCAGTCGTACCAACAAAGCGGCACTATCGGAAGCACAGGACCATCTGAGAAGGCAGATTCCCTGCGCACGAAGGGTGGAGAGCTGCTCCGGTGCTGCCAGGTTGAGAGCACGGTGGCACCGGGGAGGCAATGCCTCCGGCTGGGATGCACAACCAGCCGAGAAACCCACCTGCTTCTGTCCTTGGGATGGAAAACAGAACGATTTGGAAGAGGGTTTGGTTGACCCCTCTGCTTTGACAAAGGTGTTTCCATCCTCCAGTTGCTATCACTTTCCATCTTCTTTGGAGCCAACAGACTCTTGAAAACATTGAGTTTTGGGAAGAACATGTTCACAAAAAAAAAAAAAAAAAAAAAAAGACACTGCGTGCCTTGGTTTTGATCTGTTAAAATCCTTGAAAATGCATTCCCGGAACAAGCACCAGCAGAACAGCTAACGTGGTCTGCCTGCCTGCCTTCCAGCGAAACTTGTTTCCACTAATGTATGTAAAGCATTAAAATAAATGGAAGTTTTACCCAAGAGCCGCAGCTGGGCGAGCGGCTGACTGGCGGCCTGTGCCTGGAAGCCAGCATTCACCACGGGGGAAGCTAAGCTGGCGCTGACTCAGGTTCATTTCCATCCTCAGCCCGAGAAGCCAAAGGGGGAAAGAGACAGCGCAGTCTCCCCAGCCGTGCCTGGCAGGAGCCGCTGCTCCCAACACCCAGCTGACTCCTAACCACCTCCATCACAAAGCTAACGAGCTCAGAGACGTGGTGTAATTAAAACTGAGAGTACATTAGAAGGCAGAGACTCCTCCACTTAACTCTTCCTAGCGCTATCAAAACTAGTTTATAGCACATTTCTGAGATATTAATTTAATTCATCTATTTGTAAAGTCCATTACACCAATCAGGGAACACGATACTCCCCCTGAAGACAGCGAGCCGTGCTGGATGCTGCCAATCAGAACCAGAAATTAAAAACCAAGGCACCTGGGGAAGCCCTTGGTTCACCCAGTAGCACGGGCTTTCCTGCTCCATCAGCCACACGCCTGGCCATTACCAGTACAACAGAAAAGATTTTACGGGGGGGGGGGGGGGGGGGGGGGGAGGCGGGGGGAAGTCTAGAGGTAGAGGATCTCAAAGCGCTTTACGAACAGGAGCACTCAACAGCATCGCAAGGCACAGATAGGGAGAGCAAAGCCAGCGGCTGGCACCGCACGTGCGGGGCCGATGCACAGCGGCAGGGACGCAGGCAGCGGGGTGTCCGCCACAGCCGTGCCACCTCTGTCCCCTCGGTGTGGAAAGCCAAAATGAGAGAAAACTCCAGCGCTGCTCCATCCCCTTCCATCTTCTTTAAGAACCCAATGTCAGGAGCACTGCACAAAGTGGTCCATGTCACCAACTCCCAATGCAGAGCAACACCGGCGTTACCCCTTGGCAGAGGCCAGTGCCCTCCCGCGCTCCACGCCCGGGAGGAATGGCCTTTTTATGCTGCAAACCACTGCTGAGATAATCTCCGAAGCAAACAGTCATCGTTTCCCACTCGCGCAGCTCAGCTGCACGTAACAGAACTGAGCACTGAAGCACCCCAGGACCAAGCTCCACATTTTTAAAGTCCTCCTGCACCTCTAACAGATTGTACAGGTACTTCTGTGGCTCAAACTCAGCTGAACCCGCTCCTGAATTAGTGCTCCAGTGCGTTAATTAGCTCCTTATGAACTTGCTTAGAGCCACTGGCTCTGCCTGGACTCCCTGGGTTGGAACCCAGACTTCTGTTATCTCAAAGAGGGGACTGAGAGCCCTCCAGCTGCAGGGGTCCCAGCCTTCCTCGCTCTTCCTCCCCCAGGGACTTCATCTTTCCAAACTGTCCGCAGCCAGAGCAGAGTCCTCCCCAACATCACTTCACTTCAGCCAAGTTTCAAACTCTTCCAAGTTTCCTTTCCTGAAAGAAAAGGTTTTGCTTCCCTAAGCACGTTTGTAACCGGCGCTTTACGACTGCTCCCATTTCACCCTTCTTGAACAGGGGTGACAGAACCGATCAGTGCCCAGATTTGGGGGTTTGGGGGCCAAACTTCCCCATACCTTAACAGCACGTACCTCTGTGCCGCCCTGCATGTGCTGCCTGCTCCCATTTCCCACACCCCGACAAACAAACTGGTGAGAGCACTGCACCTTCCTGCTCCTGCTGCTCATCCCTGCAGCTCTTCTCATCCCTGCCAGCACCGTCCCACAGCCACTCAAGTGTCTACGTCTGTTCTGTGCACACATAGCTCTTGCCTCTCCCAGCAATGCTTTGCTATCAGGATTTTATCATTTTTGGAAAACAGTACATCTCATGTACACATCTTTGGCAACATTCTGCAAACAACCTTCCGCCACAAGCCGTCACCATGCACAGCGCCCTTCACGTTTCACACATGCCAGCACACCACGCTTAAACCCCAGATATGTTAATCCTGCCCCAAAACACAAATCCCACCTGAGAACAAAGCCGTCTCTTCCTGCCCCCCTCCCCACAGGACACTATACAGCCCTGCCACACTGAACAACCTACTCCCACCCACCTCTGAGATTACACACACACCTTCCTGGGGGGTGCTGATCCCGGCTGGGCCAGGCAGCAGGCGCTCACCAAAGCCACTGTCACCCCTCCTCAGCCGGCCAGGGGACAGAGAACAGAACAAAAGGCTTGTGGGTCCAGATGGGGACAGGGAGATCACTCAGGAATTGCTATCGCAGGCAAAATGGGCTTGACTTGGGGCAAACTGATTTATTACCAATTAAATCAAAGGGTAATGAGAAATAAACCCAAATCTTAACACACCTTTCCTCCCCACTTTTCTCTTCATCCTGGGTTTGGCTCCACTCCCAATCTTCCCCCAGAGCAGCACAGGACAGGGAATGGGGGTTACATTCTGCCTCACTCTCTTCCCTGGCTCCAGCGTGGGTCCCTCCCACAGGTGCAGCCGCCCCCCAGGCACAGCCTGCCCCAACGTGGGTCCCCCAGCTGTGCCCGGAGCTGCTCCAGCACAGGCTGCCCATGGGTGACCGCTCCTTCAGGCACCCCCTGCCCCAGCATAGGGCCCCGGCTGGGGCCACAGCCTGCTCTGGGCTGCCAGGGACCCCCTGCTCCACGCCTGGAGCCCCTCCTGCGCTGACCCGGTGCCTGCAGGGCTGCTGCACTCACACTCATACTCACTCTTCACCTCTGGCTGCGGTTGCACAGGATTTCTCTCAAACACATTACCCTGCCGCTGTGGCTGACGGGCTCAGCCATTGCCAGCAGGTCGGTGGTGGAGCCGGCTGCACTGGCTCTGCAGGGCACGGGGGAAGCTGCTGGCAGCTTCTTCCAGACACCACCCCTGCAGCCCCCCGCTACCAAACCCCTCCACACCATCAACTCAACCACGAAGCTAAGAGGCACCTGTGCCACGCTCCCTAGGACAGGCCTCCACGCTGGCCGTTACCTTGTGCAGAAACGCCTTCCTGCTCCACAGCAACGCTCTGCTCTTTAATTCATTGTAAATTATTCAGGCACAAGCAACGTCATTTCATCAGACCACCAAAGGAATAAGCTCACATTTTCCCTCTGTGATCTCTTTTCACCTACTCATATAATAAATTCCACCCATTTCCCAGGGAACTGATCCTTTATTTAGGAGAAGCTCAAACACAAACGCTTCCTGTGAAACACTACATCTCTGTTGAGCACAAAAGCCTTTTGTCTGAAAACTTGCAATTTCACAATGCTACAGCGGCAAGCAAAGACTAAGACTCTTAGCAACAAATGATGACAACCATGGGCACTTTTTAAAAAATTTTATTTGTCAAAGAAAAAAAAAGGCAATAGCCAATTGAAAACCTACTTAAATCTTTAACTCCAATTTTTGTCTTTAAATTTAGAGAAATGACTTATTTACTTTTTTTTTTTTTAAACAAACCCCCCTTTTTCCCCTTTAACGTTTACCATCTACTCGTGCTGAATCCTTCCAAGGAGATTGCTCCAGCGTACCTCTCCAGGTCCTCGCTTTGCTCCTTTTACCAAAAAACATGAAAAACTCCATCGTGCATCTTAAGGGCTCCAATCGTCAAAAATAGGAAAAAAATATCTTTGGAATAGCCAATTGAGTTGAATAAAAAAAATCCACACGAATGCGGTTTGGTTGGGGCAGGAATCCACTCCTATGTTCCTGGTAATTTGATCCCGCTCCATGAATCCTTGTAATTCAGCCTCCCTATCCTATCCACATTATGATTTGAATCCAATGATCCAGCTCCAAGGATTGGGATCCAGTGAGCCCTCTCCAATCCAAACCTTTATAACCAGCAAAACCAAAAAAGAGGAGGCAAAAAGTTAGATACTGTAATGAAAAAATAGGATTCTGGGGAATGATCAGTTATGTTTGCCATCAATTAATACAGATGTACATTAATAACTATCAATTCCCCAAAACAAACTTTTGAATGGTGATGCTCAGATAATTTTTAGAAATGTTAATTACTATTTGGAGGAAACATCGTAATATTTACAATATGTCAACTGAAAATGCCAACATACTCATTGCTCGTACGGTGGTGTGCTACAGGTTTTGTGGTTGCAAAAAATGTTTATGAAACTGGAAAAGCTTACTGCTAAAGCTATCCACCTACTGTGTGTCTGAACTATAGCTAGCACTCCCAGCTGGAAGGTAACAAAATTAACTAACCGGAGTTTTCAAACATATCGGTGAGTCAATTGTGAATTAGTCTGAGGGGGCAGGGCTGAGACTTTAAGAAATGATTCCCACCTAGGTTTTCTAATTTTGCTTTCATTCTGATACTTTAAAAAAATGAAATAGCAACGCTGTATCAGTCACACAGAGGACATGCAGATTTTAGCAGTATTGATATTATACTCTGATTTAAAGATACCCTTGATCTACTACAAGTGTACAAATACTACATAACATTAACACTTGTAACCAAATGCTGCGTGACAAGGTAAACCAATACTCCCACCCCCGTCCCAGGTTATTCCTTTAAAAAAAACTAGAATGGAATAGAGAATTACAAAAGCAAGTATTTAGCCACAACTGCCCCCCCAAAAAAAAGTTTTAAAGAAAAAGGGCAATTGTAGGTCTGCAGTAACTAGAACATGCCTGAAGTGACACGCACTCAATTAACCTGTCTCTCAGTATAAGGTCAATACTGCCAAGTTCATCTGTGACAATAGCACTTGGAGTCATACCATTGCCTCCATTATTGATCTGATCCTCCTCAATCCTCCTTTTGACAATCCTAAAATGATTGACATGTGCTCCACAATCCTTTAATCCAAAGCATTCTTAATCCATCTCTTCAGATATGTCTACAGAAAGACACACGAAAAGGCAAGATAAAATATAAGATCCCCCAGAAGAGACAAGTTAGCCACAAACATCCCAACATCCCCAGCTCGTATAAACCATAGCTGAACACTGAGACATTTACACAGCAATACCACAGTTCGAAGAATGTTGGTATTTAACTAGAACTGAATCGAAACAATCCTGACTGACATCAATTAAAATACAATTTACCAAAGACATGAGGGGAATGTTGATGTTAAGGAGCAAATACTCACTAGGGATTTTACACAAGAATGCAATTCAACACTTCAGCCAATTTGAATAAACAGTTTGAATTAAAAAAAAATGAAAGACTATACTAAGTAAAGGAAAACTGTGTACAACATGGGGTTCTACAAAAAGATCAGAGCTAGTGATCGTTTATGTACGAGATCGGGATCTGCTGTGGCGGGGAGAGTAGCGTGGAGATCCTCTGCTTCTTCTTGGGGAATAACTGCGGCTTCTGCTGTTGCTTCGACTACGGCTTCTGCTACGACTACGGCTGCGTGACCGAGATCTTCCATAGCTTGGACTTCTTGGGCCATCAACTTTAACACGGATGTAGGCAGTTTCTCCCTATTGAATAGACAGAACTTTCGATTGAAAAGTCTAGGCTTTAGGGCCATCTTTTTAGGCATGCTGACAGACTGAAGATACCGTTTACTACAGCACAGAAATAGACATCAAAACTTTAAAGTCTATCTCCTGACAAACTGACCACAGACTTATTTAGCTGCTTTGCACATAAACAATGAACGCCACACGTTCCTTACCTTCAAATCCTACTGTTAAGCCCCTTGTATCCAATTCTGGCCAAAGAAAGTAAGTATGAAACCTACCTCATGAGATCTAAATTTAGTGTTATCCAGTTTTCGCACAGCGTAGGTCATATCTTCCTTCCGTACAAACTCCACGACACCAGTGCCATCTCGGAAAACATCAGCATAACATACATCACCTGCTTCACGCATGTGATCCTTTAAATCCTGCCAACTTCCACTTGGAGGCAGCCCTATATAAAAAGCAAGACGTTTCTTTAAAACCGGATTACGTTCTCACCTCCTGCAGTTACAGCGCCAGCTCGCAGCAAGGGAAAGCCAGCTATTTTGTAAGCCGAGGCGCTGCCCGGAGGAGCGGCTCGCACCGTGCGGACAGCGTTCCTCCCCGGCTACGCGAGGCGATGCTTTTTAAGAAACTTGGAGCTGCATCACCTCTGGCCGGGCAGCTTGCCTGCGGGACCCCGGGGGAAGCGCTTGAGCTAAGAGAGAGGAATGACTCACCCGAGACGATCACTCTGTACTCCGAGCGCCGGGACGGGGGGCCGTACCTGCCCCGGGGGGCTCCACCCCCGCCGCCGCCGCCGCCGCCCCTGCCGGTGCCCCGGCCGCTCCGAGGGAACTCCACGCGGAGGCGATACCCATCGTAATCGTAGCCGTCCCGCCCGTAGACGGCGTCCTCCGCGTCCCTGCGGGCCGGGACAGGGCGGTGAGCGCGGCCCCGCCTGCCCCCGCGCCGCCCCCCCGCCTTTGTTCCCGCTTCCCGCCGGCCCCACCCCGCGCCCCCCCCCCGGTCCCCCGCGCCGCCGCCCCGGGGACGAGGGCCCGATGCGGCCCGGGCGGGCGGAGGCGGCTGCCCGCGCCTCACGCTCGGGGGTCGGGGGGGGGGGGGGGGCGGACAGGCCGCGGCGGGGCCCGATCCCCCTCCCTGGGGAGCGCCCGGGGGCGGGGGGGTGGGGGTGGTGTCTCACCTGGGGTCCTCGAACTCGACGAAGGCGAAGGGCGGGCCCCCGCGGCGGTTCTTGAGGTCGATGTCGCGGATGGCCCCGTACTTGTAGAAGACGTCCTCGATGTCCTTGGTGCGGATGTCGGGGGGCAGGTTCCCCACATAGATGCGGCAGTCGTTGTTGCCGGCTGGGCCGCGGATCACGCCCCCTCCGGACATGGCAAGGTCAGCAATGGCTGCGGCGGTGGAGGGCCGGAGCGCGGAGAGCGGGCGGGCAAGCGGGCGCGGGGCCGAGCCGGGCACACGGGAGCGCACACGCCGCCTCCCCCAACAACCGCTTCAAAATGGCGACGGCGGCTCCCCTCGCGGTCCTACTGCGCGCAGCGATTTCACCCCGGGACGCAGCACCGCCCTCGCTGGCGGCGAGCGAGACGGAGCCGCGTCTACGGCCGCGCCCTCACTCGTCCGCGCTGCGCATGCGCGGCCTCCAAGGAAAGTAGTCCCTCCTTCCTTGCCCCACTCGGCAGCTCCACCCGAGAAGTCCAACCCGTTCTGGTGGTGCAGCTGCTGAGCGCGAAGGTGCGACGAGCCCAGCCCGACCTCGGAAAGCCGCCACTGCCCGCCGCAAGGGAGGAACGCAATGCCCGGCCGCGGTTTTGACGGCGGCAGGCCGTATGGTGTCACATCCGGTGCGGCGGCCGCGCCAAGAAGGACCGGCCGGGGCCGGGGAGGGTGTGTCCCATAATGCACCGCGGCGGCGGGGGCGCTTGGCGCCAAGGCGCGGGGAGTGTCCCACAATGCCCCGCGCGGGGAGGGGCTGCAGCGCCGTGTGCAGCGGCAGAGTTGGGGCGGGCTGGGCAATGGCGCGGGGCCGGTGTTTTGCTCCCGCATGTGGGCCGAAGCGCTGCGGCCTCAGCCGGGCCGCGGTCCTGTCAATTTGGTGTGGGCCCAGGGGGGCGTGGGGAAAGAGCTCTGAGCTCCCCGAGGCGGGCGGAGGGCCGAGGGTAGGACGGAGGTGAGCTGGGACAGGCTCGGCCGCGCTGAGGTAAAATGGCTGCCCTGAGGGCACAAGGAGCCGAGTCCAGGCCTGGGTCCGCTGCTCAGCCATGCGAGCATCCTGCTTGCCTATCTTCTTCAGCAGAGCATTAAAGTTAAGGTTTAGGGCTGTCGGTCTTTTGTTTTTTCCCCAACACCGTGCTCTCCCATTTCCAGACACTATATTGTCATTCCTAGGGGCTCTTGCATCAGACTAATCTCACAGCCTGCTGTGGCAGGGCATTCAAATCTGTTTCACAGGCTGAGCACGATGACTTTGGCCAGAGCAAACTGTAACAATGTACTTTACTTTGAGTTTATGTAAGTTAATACAAATGAAGGACAAAAAAAGCACTTGGGGCTGAGGCAAAGTTGTATCTGGAGTGGATGCATTTATGAAAACATTGTCTCCTGTGGGCTATGTGCTCCCTCAGAAGTGTGTGCTAAGTGGTGCGTCTTTAGAGGTTTAATGTAGAGATCCATGAGAAATGTATGCAAAAATAGGGCAGAAAAGGATTTTCTGGGGAAGAAGCAAGGCGATAACGTACAACTATGTTTATGAGGTTGTAAGTCACTTTAAAACACCAGTGTCAGTCTAGTTTGTCACAAAAGCCCTGAAAGGTATGAAGGCAGTAAAGGCAGTGTGAGACAGACAGACCGCAGCAGCGTGCCCCAGCAGCTCCTCCCTGGCGTGTCCCACCTTGGGACCTGACCAAAGCTTGTTCCTCTGCTTGTGTGCACTGCTCCAAGATCAGGTCACAAATTGCTTTTGCAGTGAGAATTTTTGGTATCCACAAGATATAACAGATGTGGGAGGGATACTTCTAAAAATGTTTGAAATAATTGTACTTCTGCAATGTGGATGTCTCTCGTTTATCGCTTAGTATCTTTCCTATCTGCACACGTGAGCCCACGTGGTGCCGGAAGGGTTGAGTCACTGTAACCACCATGATGGGGTTAAAGTAGTATCTGAGCTTGTAGAAAAACCCTTTAGGCTCCTAAGTTAATTAAGGGATTTTGAAAAATGTGTCATGCCTCTTTAGGAGAGTCTGTCATGCGTACTTCATTTTTCATGTATTAATTAAAAATGTATATTCCTCTAGAAAAACAGCAATTCCTGATGACTTACAGTTAGAAAAATATTTTTGGTCTAACGTCATAATGTGCTTGACTGTTACAAATGCTTTTCATTTTTCTCTCGTATAGGTTAAAGTACAGCAATGTGCTCTGCTCTAGTGATTTCTAACACTGGTAATATCTATGCTAGATTGCTAGTGGTTTAAATAAAGACTGCTATTAATCACTGAAAGATGTTATGAGAAAGCCCATCTTCAGAAGTGGTGGTTTACAAAGTATAGATGACCAGCTATCTAGGGATTTTCTACATTGTTAAAAGAGTATTGTGGTTTCACAACTCTGTAGCAGAATACACACTGGCAAGACGGTGACTGCGGAGCTCCTGAGGTTGGAGCACTGAGCTGCAGGACTTCAGTGGGAACTTTAGGATAAATAAATTTTTTGAAGCAGCGAGTTTAACAAGCTAATTCAATTCTTTGCCCACTCAGTAGAAATACTTGTTGCATATTTAAAAAAAGAACAATTTCCCTTCCTCACAAAAAAGTAAATCTCAAAGACCACGAATATGCTTCTTCCCAGGTTCAGGGAAGGTTCCAGCCCTTGCCAAAAAACGAATCTTTGTTTCCAAAAGCTTATTAAACTGCTGGAAGTTATTCTTAAAGGCATAACAAAAAAGTGGTAAGTCTGCCTATTTTGTGAAAACCCTACTGCATAATTTCTTTTGTGTGTTAATAATCCTCATAACTGCTTTAAATTACTGCTTTAATTACCTTAATGAAGTGTCTCTTTATAGAAATATTGACTGTTTTCTCCCTCATTACCTTTTTTAGCTCTGTGTTATCAGCGGAACCCTTAAAACAGTCGGGTAAGCTGCACAACATTCATTTTCTTTGTTGGAGTCGCTTTTGGCTTTCTGGTAAAATGTGTGTGGAGAATCATTAAATAATTATGTGGAAAATAAATTACTGGGAAGGAAAAGGCAAATAATCTTGCTGAAAAAAAAAGAAGCCAACTACTGTAAAACAACAAGCTTTTGTTCTCAAAAGAAGAGTGATGAAAAACAGGGGTTTCCAACTGAGAATATTGATGGATAATGCAAATAGAACCGTGCCACCCAGTACACGAAGTGTCAAGGCAGGTGGGGATGTGCTGGGCAGCACTTTGTTACGGCTGCTCCTCACTCTGCTTTAGGCCTGCTCATGCACAGAAAGAAAACTAGCCGCTTTGTTTGGCCCTCCCTGGCATTTCCGCAGCCTTCACTCCCAGGCCTCTTCCCCGGGTTAAAATGCACTCCCACTCACTGCAAATACCCGTCCCGGTGCCCGGGGCGGGGGGGGTGGGGGCTTTTTCTGCAAAGATACTGAAATGCTTTACAATGGGCTCACCGCTCGCTTTTATTTAGGATGAAACAGAAGCGCTGGGAGGTTTCCCAGGATGAGCTGGTAGGGCTGGGGGCAGCGCCGGGGTGCAGCCCACCTCTGAGCAGGGTGGCCGTGGCTGTGGTTCTGCGTGCTGGCTGCCATCGCTCTTGCTGCTCCTCTGGCTCTGTTCGCAGAACCTGTTTTTCCTAATCTGAAGTACGTAGGATCCAGCTGGGATTAGTTTTGACTAATCTTACTTTGTTGCAAAATAACAGTTCATCAAAGCTCAGATTGTTTAGAAGAAAAAGAATGGTTTTTAAAGCCACCTCTTAAGTTGTAACTGTTTCTTCGGAGAACTAAGCTTTGAATTGTCCAAACTTGCCGTTTCCGTCCCGTAACAGCCCTGGATATGCTGCATGAGTGGTTTCATCTGGCATTTCACAGCAGCACAGAACCACACGGGTAGGGTCTTTGGAATATAAATTTGAAACATAAAGCTGGTATTTTGGGGGCCTTCAGTTTTAAGTAGTGCCTCCATGTTACCAACGCTATTAATTTTCATGCAGAAAAAAGATGCAAAAATACAGCCTGCGATTTTTTTGGAGAAACTCTGAGTGCATTGGTAAGACGAGGAAAGTGTGTGTAAGTTTGAAAGTATTTCCCACAAAGGTGGATGGTGGCAGAGCTCGTTCTGTTTGCATAGATTTATTTGCAAGCCAGAAGGTTTTCACGTGTGCATGCTGTAGCATGTCTCGATGCAAATGAAAACCACAACACACTTAGGTGAATTTCTCAGGAAAGCCAGCCTGAAAGGGAACACACAGGCAGAGATTTAAAGAAAAGCCACGTGGAAGAGCAGGCTGCAGCGACTGGCCTTTTCCATAGGTAACACCACTGGAATTCAAAGCACTCCTGGAAGGCATTGTGAAAATGCTCATTTTTAGAAATGAAACGTCAATCTTTTTTCTTCATTAGAGCAGCTACACCATTACAGCTGTTAAGCACGACGTGTTTGGCAGGGCTGTGCTCATGAGGCCCCAGAGCAGACAGCTGGGGTCTTCACGGGACCCTACAGCCGCAGCTGCGCAGGACCACCAGCCACCTCCTCACCCTGGGCTGGTCTCCAGCAGCATGCCAGGCCGGCTGGAGGGGCGCAAGTAATCTATTTAAATTGCATGTGGTTGTTTGTCTTGATAGTAGCTGTTAAAGGTTAATTTAAAAAAAATTTAAAAATCAGGGGGGTTGATGTGATTTCTTCTGTCTTGTTTTTATGTTACTCTGATTTTCAGCGCCTGGTTTCACCTTTGATTTCCCACATACCAGTGCACTGCATCTGGGGGTGGGGAGGAGAAGAGGCAGCAATTAGTACAGACTGAGAAGTTTAAATGGCCCCCCCAACCTGTTTTAATTGATTTCATTCTCTGGGAAAACATTTATGTTCATACAGGGCTCTGCGGGCTCCTCCTGCCCACTCTCCCTTGCTCCCTGTCTCCCGCTGTAACTGAATATTGCAGCAGCTGGTTACATTGCTCTTCCCTCTCCCACCCTGGTGGGATGCTCCAAGGCCTGGCATGGATGAAGGAAAATCAATGGAACCTGTTAATGAAAACAAACCTGCTAAGGTTTATCCCTGCTAGGGAATAAATAAGCAAAAGGGAGCGTGTCCGTGTGGGTTGCTCATTTCAGAGAGATCCTAGTGGTTAGGGGGAGACTGGCCAGTGAGGGTTTCCCTGCAACTGTTCCCTTGCTCCCTTTTCTTTTGCTATTTGTATTTCTCTCTGCATTCCCAGGAGTTGCCTCCTTTCCTCTCGATGCCTTCCCGCACCCAGGCGTGTGGCATATGGCTGGCTGAGCTGGCTGTGCTGGGATCCACTGAGGAGCCACTGTCGTAGCACAGGCTGGTGGCACGGCACCGGTGCTGGCAGCTCGCCGGCTCAGCACCTCCTTTCCCACCACTTGTGCTTTTGACTCAGAGCAAGTGATGCCGTCCTGAAACAGGGAACTGAGACAGCCAGCGGTGACAAAGCCCCTGGGAGGTAGCGCTGAGCCAGCCAGCCCTTGGAGCAAGAGCCCTGTGCTGCAGGGCTTATTGAACGGGCAATATTTTGTATTTGTCCATAAGAACTCTCGATAGCTTCTCATCTGTGCATGGCATCTGTCACCTGCCCCGCCAGGAAATGACAGCGCCATGGCGCTGCCGTCAGCTGCCCTGCCACAGGCAGCGAGAGCTTGGATTTAGACATCCCAGGGGACATCTTCGTGGTAGCCATGCCACCGAGCTGAACCTCAGGAGCATGGGTAGAGCTCAATCTTTTTGTTCTCCAAAAATAACCCAAATTTGCTAGGCCTCGGTGGTTTTTAAAAGGAGGTTTTCCATTAGCTTTCCATCAGGGAGCCGCTGGCAGCACTGCCGACGTCCCCGCTCCCTCCTCAGCTCGCGGCTTTCAGAGACGATGGACACAGCCCCTGTGGCATCAGTGTGGGTTTGCTGGGTTTTTTTAATACAAGGAAAGAGAACGAGTAAGAAATGCATTAACATTTGTTTCAAGCAGAATATTTTTAAATACAAATAAAGTTTTAGGAACTGTTTTATTGACATCTGTAACTTTATGTAAACATTTGAGAAAGGTGAGGGATTGCGATAACCACTTGAATACAAGGAGCAATGCAGACCAAGGCAGGAGTGACACCAAGCCATGTATTTTTACTATCTGAGCTCGATGAAAGGCAAACAAATGAGGAAAAATAAACTAGACATTTACAAAAGGCCTGGGGTGGGATCAGGGGCCTTGTTCCCAAGCCATTTGCCGAGCCCAGCACCACGGCTAAAAGGTGCTGCAAAAGGGCTTGTTCCTGGTCCCACTGAAAATCCTGTTTCACAGCATTTTTTTATGCAGATGTTTGCCTTTTAGGAAACCTTGCTGCTCATATCCCAATCATTCTTAAAGGTGAAAGGTGCAAAAGCAACTGCTTTCAAATGAGCAAGTTAAAATACGTCATCAGAAATTAGGAGTGGGAACACGCTGGCTATCCACTGCTGGCAGTGGCTGTCCCTCACCGCTCTGCGGGGAAAAGCAAAACCCAGTCAATGTTCATTCCTTGTGTGGTACTGGGCTTACTGGTAGCACGATAGCCCACCTACAATGTGAAATACAAAGAAGGAACCTTCTTTTTTTCTTTTTCCTAATATGCCTTTTGGGTGCAGTTGCTTGAGGATAGTAAATAAGAATAGCAGATCATTCTAATTTAGAGGCAGCATGCAAGTATGAACATCAGATATTATTTTGATAGTTTCCCAGGAAGCATATTAACATTTTTATATGCTGAAATACCACACATGAGAAAGGAAGGATCAAAGGAGCAGCGAGCTTCACGGGATGAGGAGGTCTGGGAGAGCTGGGCTGGCGAGGGTGGGGAGCCGCAGCACCAGTAAAAGTCGCATTTCCTTCATGGGAACCAGTTAACCATAAACCCAACAGTTTGGATAATGTTGCGGCATATCAGAGGACATTACTGCTTCCTTCCCTCGCCTTTCCATAACGGAGGTTTTCATTAGACGTGCACCACTTCGCGTTTAAGGAGACACAGTGGGTGTTCTGCAGCAGGAGCTGGATTTGCTGAGTTCAGCCTCTGCAGCGCTGCTGTGAACAGAGAAGGCAGCCTGTGGGGAGGTGGGACACGACGGGGCAGAGCCCTCCCAGAGCCAGGGGATAAAACACGCTGCGCTGAGCTCCTTGCTGCACCAGCCCTTGTTCCTGCTCCTCATGGCTGCCGACCTCCGAGCCCAGCACACGTTAGCCTTGCCTTCGGGAGGCCACCACCACTGAGCCGTGTGTTCTCCACCGACGTGATGCCCCACACGAGGCACTGGCTGCGGTCCCCAGGCACCACGCGGCGGCGGCGCGCAGCCAGGCTGTGCACACACATGCTGCTCAGGGTCCATCACGTCTCCACCGTGGCCGCGCGGCCGTGGCACGCTGCCTGGGCTGGCCCCTGCCGGGATTGTTTGCTGTTAGCAGCAGAGGCAGAAGGAGCAATAAACGTGTGCTGCTGGGCCTAGGGGCATACATAAAGCAGTGCCTCTGCATACTTTTGTTTGCTCCGAGAGCATCAAAGATGTCGCTGAGTATTTTTTTTCCTCTAGGGCTTCTTTTTTGTTGTTGATTATTCCCCTTTTTATTCCTACTACTACTACTGGGCAGAGAGCAGTTTTGCTCCCTAACCGATTGCTCGCCTCTTTGGAGTTAAACATGAGCTGAGCACTGTGATGGACCCCCTAAGCACTGGTGGGACTGGGCTGAACTGGAAATGAACGTTCCAGACACCTGCTTTGGTAGTTCACACTGACAGCTCGGGTTTGGGTGCTGCTCCAGCCATGGGGAGCCTGGGGACACTTGCTGGCTTCCTGGGGCTCCATGGCAAAGACAGACGTGTTTGGTGGTGGCTGACATACAGACTCGTGTGGAGCCCGGCAGGGAGGCAGAGCTGTCTGAGGCCACCCAGGGCTGTTCCCAAGGACACACGCCTCTGTGCAGAGGTTTGCTCCCCTCCCATGGATATTTCCTTGCCGTGGGACCTAAGCAGCTGTTAGATTCCCTTAAAACAACCACCACCTTTGCAAACCTTGGCAATGTGTATTTTGTTTGCTAAAAACCTCTACCCTTTGCTTGCCACGAAATGCATTCCTGACACCTCCCCGCTGTATTGCCATAGATAACTAGCACCACTCAAACGGGGGATGTGGCTGGACCCTGCCCAGAATTCCCACCCTGGGGGGTGCCAGGCAGGGGATGGGGTGCACTCACATGAGTTACACCCTGATAAATCAAGTCTGGGCATGTGTTGCTGCGTGCAGGAGAGGAATGGAGAGCACAGCAATGACTAGCCATGCACCCCCAGCCCCGCAGCCAGCACCAGACTGCGAGGGCGAGGCTGTCCTGCTGCAAGGGGCTTCCCTGGGGCACGGGCTGTGTGCTGGAAGGATACCACGACATTTTGTAAGTATTAAAATACCAAACCCTGGGGTTTCTTCCTGCCTCTGCAGGAAGCCCTGTGCTTTTTAGGTAGGTGCTGTGCCTGTTTGAGGATATCTCCCCAGTGTGGCTCTGTTGCGGTGGGCAATGGTTGGATGCTCGACTTTCCTATACAGGGTGCCTCCGTCAGGAGGAAGAGCCCCATCACTGGCAGGAAAGCGGGATTATTCCCTGCATCCCAACAGAAGGGCCCCCTTGCACTCATACTGGAGATGCAAGCAGGGTTTCAGCCAAGCCTTTATAAGTCAGTCCCTTGTGCCTAGAGAAGGAACTGCCACTTTCTGTGCTGTGAGGCTTGTGGCAGGAGATGAGCTGAGTCCAAAGGGTGGTGGGGTCAGAGCCGCCTCCAGTTAGCACCGCTTACTTTCCTGGCTGGTGCTGGGGGTGCCAGAGGGAGGTGGGTACAGACCCTGCTCTGCCCCGTCTCCGTTGCTGAGCCTTGGGGTTGCTGCAGGCAAGAAGCTGGGCTGTGAGCAGAGCTCTGCACCGGGACCTTTCCCTGCTCTATTTCCAAGGCAGATTAAGTGGTAGGCAGAGTAGCCCTAAGCATTCCTCTAATTAAAACAAAATCCCTCATGGCCGCTTATATACAGAGAGATATTACAGACTTAAGGGATGTGTAAAATGTGTATTTATTGATTGGATCAACTGTTGCAGCTCCTTCCACAGGGTTCAGCGAGAGCATCAACAGATGACTGACCAGGCTGGCGAGGAGGGCTTGGCTAGTTCTTTCACTGGTGGGCTGGCACCTGTGTCACAGTGAGCCCGTGAATACCTGCCTGGTATATATATACATGTATACATTTATATACATAGCTACCTAGCTAGGCATCACCTCCTGCGCCCATCCTGGGAGCCCCTCGGTTCTGGTCCTGCTTTGCTGGGCTGGTGCTGGCTGTGCTGCGGGACTCCTTGCTCGGCACGGGGCTCCCACCGCCCCCCGTTTGATGGCTGTGGGATTGCAGAGTTGCACCCATAGTGGGTTGTTTCCAGCTGCTTTGCTTCTGAGTCCACTCATAATGGTCAGTATTTTTAATTCAGGAAGGCAAGATCATTTCTGGTAAAGCTTCAGTAGTGATTGAAGGACGTGATGTACTTTCCAGTGAGAAACATCCACTCGACAGCTTTTGCAGGCTGTGATTTTGTGCTTAGCAAGTTGCTCCACCTTGAAGAACAACCCCAAGAAATGTGAGTGTGTTGTGGAAATGTCTGCAGGCCTGGATTAAAATGGCACTGGCAGATGATGCTGTAGCTTCCACAACATAAACATTACAGAAAAATAGTGTAAATATGGGGGATTCTATTTTTTTCCCCTCACTGAGGCCAGGAAGTGCCGGAGCTTAAATAAATCATTGCAGAAGTGAGACTGACCTAGATCATTCTACACAGTGGAGACCTTGTCTCCTGCTTTTGGAGCTTCTTGTATTTATGCTGTGCCACAACAGAGTGTAAGTTGTCTGCATGGCAGTAGCTGCTTCCTACGCCCTGGGGAGCTCGGGGGAAGGTGTGAGATCAGCTCGCGTGTGGCGGCAAGGCTGCTGGGGAGACAAAACCACCAGCTCATGCGTGCTGGGCAAACCAGCGGGTATTTTTGGTGCTGCACTGCCCCATGCTTGGCACTGGCAGGTTTCCCTGCCCTGTGTGGGACTGCGGCTCTGCTGGGCTCTGCTTGTCCCTGCATGAGCACCCAGTCAGGTCATGCATGAGTGCCTGATGAATTCATGCACAGATGTCTAATCAATGAATGCACAAGTGCCCAGTTAATTTACATTTGAGCACCCAACAAGTTCGTGCATGAGCACCCAATTAGTGCATGCATCAGCACCCAATCAGTTCATGCATGAGTGCCTGGGAGGTTCATGAGTGCCCAACCTGTGCATGCATGAGCAACCAAAAAGATTCTGCATGAGCACACAGTGAACCTGCACACAGATTTGTTCAGGCACAAGTGTAGCATTAGTCCACGCATGAATGCCCAGTTAGTGCATGCATGAATGCCTGATTACTGTACAGATAAGCCCCCAATTAGTGCATGCATGAGCACCCAAGTAGTTCACGCATGAGTGCCTAGTTATTTTGTATATGAATGCCCAATTAGTGTGTGCATGACTGCTCAATTATTTCATGCAGAAGCACCAAGTGATTTACATGAGGTTTCCCATTTTGTTCACCTATGAACGCCCAGGGGTGTTCCTGGAGCAGGGACACCCCTGGGGACTGCAGCCCATGGCTGACCCGCAGCAGGGAAGGAAGGACCGTGGCAGAGTGGAGGAAATGCAGAGGGCAGACAGAGCCATGGCTGCTGTGGATGTGCCATGGTGGTGCAGGAGGAAATCCCCCCATTGCAGCCAGCCCAAAGCAACCTGGCATGCCTTGGCACCCCGGAGCTTGTCTGAGGGCAGCGCTGTGCTCTGCTTGGCCACAAAACACCAGCCCTGGTGCATGCTGTGGCTCGCGGGAGGGTGGAGCATATCATCACAACAGCCCTTCCAGCCTTAAAAATTTAGGAAGCCTTTGACATGCAGGCAGGGCCCCTTGCAGGTAAACCACATTGGGTTTAGGGCTTGTGCTGGAACACCAAGTCCAAATAAGAGGAAGGACAGAAAAGAAAAAATGCAGAAACTCAAGGGAAGAAGTAAAATTAACACTCGACCTTGACCTGGCCCTGTGAGCACACCAAATCTGTGTCCCAAAACCTCTGTCTCACAGTGGGACTGGGACCCCAGCACACTCCGCTGCATGGTCACACAGCATGTGGCTTTGATGTGACTTCTCCTTTGGTGTTTGTTGTCTCTAAACCCATCTTCCACCTCAGGAGAGATCAGATTAAAGGGAGTTCCCAGCTCTTGGTGCATCCAGCTGCTGTGGGAGCCTGTGCTGGACTGCCGGGACCTGCGAGCGGTGGGCTGGGCAGCTCAGCCTGGCTGGGCTGTGTCGCCTCTTGTCCCTCAGCACGCATCAAGGCAGTTGTTATGTTCCTGTGCTAATATGACCCCGCCAAGATTCCAGAGAGATATTTTTATTTATGGATCCTACATGAACTGCACACCGCAAGTCACTTGCAAAAACTTGCAGAGCGTAGATGACCTGAATACATATTAATAAGGCTCACAAGTCATTTAGTGTTAGTTTTTTCTATCACGCTTGCGGGATGGCAAGGAACGCACTACCTCGTGGAAAGCAATGTTTAGACAAAGAGCCGTCTCCAGCTTGTCACATTTTTAAGCCCATTTGCTTTGGAGATAAGCCCAGGCTGCCCTGCCGTGGTGCCACGCTGCAGCTGCTTCTGCTCGGGGACAGACCTCAGGAGACAAGCAGCGATGGCTCTGTGCTCGCCCGCACCATGGAAGGGCCACTCTGGCTTTGGGGACAGGGCAATGCATGGCCAGAGGCCACGGCGGGGGGGTTCAGAGACCCGGTGCGTGACGCTGATGGGATGTGTTTGACCTGGTCCTGGGTGGTTCTTCTGATGAAGGAGCATTTCTCCCTGGGCAGGACCACCTCAGCCCCCGGTGCCTGCTACCCCACTGCTGCCAGGGTAGCGATCCCTTTCCTGGCTGGGGGACATGGGGGACAGCCCCAGGGCTGGTATTTATGCACTCTGGTCTCACTCCAGACTAAGCCTTTGCAAATCAGGCATGGGGACGAGGTGCTCAGAGTGCCAGTCACAGGGAGAACCTGGTTCCCATTCCCCATGGGATGTGAGAGTAATCCATGGGGGACCGAAATGCTCCCAGACTGGATCTGTGCAGGGAAGAGGATGGCAGATAGTGAAAATGCTTTATCATCCCAAATTTGTGAACAATAAACTGGGGGACTTGGGGTCTGATATTGACATTAACCAACCGCTTACAGCGATCAAACACTCGGCATCAGCGGTCGCAGCTCCCGCTGGAGTTTTACAGAGCGTTTCCTTTTACAGCGCATTTTCTTTTTCCACAGGATTTATTCAGGTTCTATAGCAGGGATTCAGGGAGATAATCACGTACATTAACCAGGGCACTGAAAACTGCTTCGCAAACAAGATTGATCAAAGCAGCCCTGGACTGATAGCAAACCCTCCATAATGCAGTTTGCAAAACACTTGCCAAAACAATTGACTCCTGGTAAAAAATAACGCACTGGGCAGCCTGGGGGGTGGCTGCGGCCGGCGAGGGGCCCAGCTCCAGCAGCCGGAGAGCTGGTGGCTGGGGACCTCAGCAATGAGGAAGGGCCAGGTCTGGCTCCCCTCGCCCAAGGCAGGCTCCAGGCTTTGGCATTGGGATATGAGCACCCAGGAGGAGCAGCTGGCTGAATCCTGCCCCAGGACAATGTGGGTGCCAGGATGGCAGGTCACTGGGGTGCCTGGCCACATGCGGAGCCATCCCGCTGGGCAGTGCGTGCCACCCCATGGGTGCCTCATGGACAGGCTGTCACTTGCAGGGGAGAGCCATGCAATTTGCCAGGGGTCAGACTCTGCAAGGCTTTTCCCCTGGCAGAAGCTGAACACCGGGCTGAGCTGCCGGCAGTGCCGCCCTCTCATGCTTGCATCTCGTTTCTGTGCAGCTGCTTTGCAGCGTATCTCCGCAAGGAGATCGGGAGCTGCCAGCACTTTGCTCGATGCATCAGCCACAGGAGGATGATTATTGGTGATTGCGATGAGGAAGAGTACCCGCAGCCGCCCTGGCTGTGATGTTCACACTCCAGCTGCAGCAGGCAGGACCTGACAGAGGGGGTTTGTGCTGGTAGGGTGAAATGGCCAAAGTCCACTTCGTGGGGAGTAGCAGCCCTGCTCTGAGGTACCTGGGTGTCACTGCTATGCCCACACCCCTCAGGACATGTGGGGAGAGCAAGGAGGGGAATAATAAAATAAGGTACTTTCCTGGTGCTGTTGTTTTTATCAATTATTGGGAAAAGAAAGCAATCGATGGAGCCTGGAGAAGAGCAAGGAGTCAAGCAGAGGTGCAGGAGACACGCTGGAGGAGAGAGGGAAGGAAATCCTGCAGGGAGAGGAGATGAAAGCAACATTTCTAGTTTTCTGCTGTGGGCACATGCTTCAAAACACATCCATGTGCTATGTCCGTGACAGGGCAGAGCAGAAGTAACTGGCTAAGTTGTAGCAAAGCGGGTGTAGGTTAAAGAAGAAAAATCTCCTATGGGGGTTGTTACTATGGAGGCGCAGCATGGAAGCAGAGCTGGTGTGATGCTGCAGCCTCACTGTCAGCCCAGCTTTTGGTTCCCAGACCTCTGCATTTATTATGGCTGTGCACAAAGTCTGTGTTTTTTGACTTAAAATTGCCTGGGATTGGAAATGCATCCTGTGGGGAAGCGTGCAGCCACAGGGCAGGAGGAGCACAGCCTTAGATGGCAAACTGCTCCTCACCGCCAAGCCCTTTTCCTGTGAAGTGCCTTATATAGTGCACTCAGAGGAATTTATAAATAAATGCTTTTTGTCATGATTCAGGAACGCATCTCCTTCCGTGGCATTTGAAGCACTTTCTTCCATCAAGGCTGTGTTCCTTGATGTGCAAAGAGCAGTGCTGAGTCCACAGCACCCGGCAGCAGCTATGGCCAGGGCTGTGCTGGGCAGGAATGGGGCTCCTGCACCTCCTCTCGCTGCCGACTGCTTTGGGGAAGGAGGCAGCATGTAACTGGGATGGGCTTACACTGGGATGACAGAAGCAACCACCCACACTGAAGCCAGCTCTGTGGACCATTGGCTGTAGCCATTTGGGTTCATGGCCATTGTTTTATACCTTGTCTCTTTGCATCTGGGTCCACAGGGCAGCTCCTTCCCGCCCTGGGCTGATGGCACCCACGGGTGTCCCTGGGACAGGCAGGGCAGGAGGGAGGCAAGCACTGCTTCTGCACCCGCTTGCACCGGGAAAACAGCAGGAGCACAGGAGTCCTCCTGGGCAAGCCTGGGGCTCCTGTTGTGCAGGACAGACAGGACGAGCATCGCTCAGCAGCTGCCTCTAACCTTAAAACCTGCCGAGCCCCTGTCAGCTGCCTCAGCTCAAGATTAATAGTACAATAAAACCAGACTTGGTGATTATCACTGTATCACACATGAGCATTAAGTAGAAACTCATGGTAGTGGGAACAGAAATCTGACTTACAGCAGCTCAGATCCCTCCCCACTAATGAAGCTCCTTCATTAGTCTGGGATGGCGTGGCAATACACGCTGGGCAACCTGGCTCTGCCACGGGTGATGGCATCCCGACCCACAGGCCTGGCTCACCCACGGCAGCAGCACTGTGAGAGTGGGTTTGTGTTTGCCAGATACCAGAGCTCCTCAGAGGAGAAAAAGCGGAGGGCTTTCTCCACAGCTTAGTGCTGGGAGGGAGGGAGCTGCCTCCTCCAGCCCAGCCGGGCTGTCCGCGTGCCTCACGGGGCCATAGCCAGGCTCTGTGCCCATGGTGCTGCCACCCTGATGCAAACCACGGCTCTGGCCTGGCCTGGCAAGGGGAGAGCCAAGGCTCTGTGCCTCCCAATCTGGGATGCTCATAAAAAAGATTCACAAGATTCAGATCTGTTGCCTCAACAGGGACTTGGCAGAGCTATAAATAGCCCAGCCAAGCGGCGTGCAGCCAACCTGAGCAGAGCTGCTGCCCTCGCAGCCCGGCACTCCTGGGAGCCTCCCGGGATGACCAGCTCTGCTGCTTTGCAGCACAGCATAGGGGAGCCTGCCTGCTCCGGCTGGACAAGCCTGGACCACAGCCTACAGGGACCTGGGTCTGCCCCATCACCACTCCTGGGGCTCCCTGTGGGCTCCCCATCTCTGGCACCCCAGGGGGACTCCAACCTCCTGCCTCTCTCAAGTAGGTCTCGCTCTGGCAGCTGCCCATTATCTGCCTGGGCATGGCCTCTCCCACGCCTCAGCCCTGAGATCAGCACCTGCAGCTCCCTCCGGTCATGTGGAGCCTCTGGAAACATCATCATGAAAATATTTAGTCCCAATGCCACTGAGATGGAAGCTCATAAAGGGCTGTAGCTGAGCCTGTTACTGCATCAGCACTGGCATCCAAAAGAGAGGAAGGCATGGTCCCGGCTGGGGGTGGCCTGTGGTGACCCAGCACATGTCAGTGGGTGCAGGGCATCACCTGCATCCCAGCAGGATGGGCACTGTCAGCTCTCCTGTCCTGCAGAGGGAGCAAGAAAAGTCAGCCTGCAAGAGAAAGCAAGAACATTGCTCCAGGGGTTCAAAGTGACCATCAGTTAATTCCCAGAGCGACACAGAGGGTTCTGTAATTTGACAGCTGCAGCCCAACCCTCCACTCTGACCACATATTTTTTTACTGACACTTCACTTCTTGACCAGAGCGGTGCTTGGTGCAGCCCCAGGATGACTGCAGCTCCCATGTGTGCAGTGCTGACCAGCCAGCAGGCAACCTGCAGCCATTCCCCAGCCCGTGCACCCAGGCTTGGAGCATTTAGCTCCAAGGGAATGCTGATGCCCTCAAATTATCCATCTGAAGGCTGAAGGTCAGGTCCTATGCTGCCAGTGGTAGTCTTACAAACTTAGTGCCGCACCCTGCGGTGGTAGTCCTCACTTGCTTTTCTGCTGCCTTCTGGCTTCTGCTATCTTAAGGCTGAAGATTAGGTCCAGACCTATTTGGGGATAGTAAATATTTTATTTGCTGGGAGTTTTGACCAGTATCTCAGAGACTGCAAAGGTCACACCAGGAAATATCCACTTCATTCGCAAAAAGGATTGGTCCATTCCCAGACTGCCTGCTCGCAAGGCAAAAGCACAGCCGAGGAGTGAACTCCAGCCTGTCCCCCGAGTGCTGTTATCAGCTGTAGCCTTCTCTTCCTTGAGCAATCAAATTAGATAGATCTCAGTACTCGAAGAGGTCTCCCTGGTTCTTAAGGCCACACACGCAATTAAAACTGGTCTCATTAAGCGCCAGCTGAGCCCAGCAAGCGCTGTTTCCATCTCGCTGCTGGTCATACCAGGCAGTGCTGTGCATGCACGGTGGTGTGGAAATGGGGACATGGGAACTGGGAGTTTTTTTGGTTTGCTGGGCTTTTCTTCAGGTGCCTTCTGCAAAGGATTTCTTGGCACCTCTGCTCAAGTGAAATGGAGCAACCAAAATGGGAGCTGGCTGGTGGCCAGTTTAACAGATGGGCCTGCAGGGGCAGCCCTGGGGGCAGGTGTATGCCTGGAGCACATTTATCCAGGGCAGGAGCCCCGTGCGGGAAAGCCAAGTGGCTGCAGCATTGGTGTCACACCTGCATGCCAGGACCCTGCGAGACCCCACAGGCAGCTGTGTGAGCAGCAGAGGGTTACAAGTGTGAGTCTCCTCCACTGTTTCCCACCCTGAGGTCTGCACAGAACAGGCAGTGCGGGGTTTGACTGCCCACCACCCTGGTGGGTACCCTGCTGCAGGACTGCTGGCAGTGGGGCTTGGCTTGGCTCTGGGGTCTGCCACCAGACATACATCCCTGTCACACCTGGTACAAGGGTAGAGCCAGGCCCACCCCAGCAGCAAGGTTCCCCCCAAGGGATCAGGCCCTCCCCAGGCGGTTACCCACAAGGGAACCAGGTCTCCCCAAGGCAGGGGATCACTCGCAGGAGTCAGGGTTACCACCCAGGGCCCCAAGGCAGAGGGGACCCCCGCAGAGGAACCACGGCCCCCTAAGCAGCAGAGAGTCCGCCAAGGGGGTTCATCCCGGCAAGGGGTCAGGGCGGCGCGCACCCCCGCCACTGCCCCTCACAGCGCCGGACTACTCCCTGCCCCCGCGAGGCACCGCCCCGCCCCGCCCCGCGCTCGCCCCGAGGCATTGTGGGATGAAACAGGATGTAGGCAGAACAGCGCGGGCGGACGGGCCGGGGCGGCGGGCCGCGCCGCGGAACAGCCAATAGGGGCGCGGCGTGCCGGGCAGCGCAGCCAATGCGGGAGCGACGGGCCGCGCGCCGCAGCGGGCGGGGCGGTATTTGAGCGCGGCGCGGCGGCGAGGCGCAGAGCGCTCGGCGCGGCGCAGGGAGCGGAGCGGGCTGAGGCGAGCGGGTCCGGGCCTCCTCCCACCTTCTCTTCCTCGGTGCCGTGCCTCACCCTCGCGGGGTGGCTCTGTCACTGTGAAGGTGAGCGACGCCGGCCGGGGGGGCGTGGGCCTCTACGTCTCGCCTGACACCGGTCGTTCCTTGGGCGGGGGGGAGGAGACGGCTCGGGCCCCGGGGCGGGGGGGCTACTGGCGGCGGCTGGAGCCCGCCCCACCCCGGTGCTCCGCCGCCGCTGCGTTGCCGGCCCCGCTACAGGCAAGGTCATCGCTGCCTCGGGCGCCCCCGGGGCTCCCCCCCGTGAAGGTCACGCAGGGCTCCGGCCTGCACATGCGCCCGGCTCCTGGGAGCCGCCTGCCTGGGCCCTCTCTTGCGCTGGTGGGGAAGGGGCTGTGCCGCACCCCCGTCCCGGGGCCCTCCCCTGCCTGGGTGGGCGAGGCCGTGGGTGCCGGCCTTGGGCCTCGTCCCCGTCCTCAGGCTCTGTGCTGGCCCGGTGAGAAGCGGTGGGTGCAGGGCTTAGGCCTTGTCCTGCTTCTAGGGCCCTATCCTGCCCGGGGAGGGAAGGAGTGGGTGTGGGGGCTTGTGTCTTGGCCCATTTCAAAGCTGCGTCTTGCCCTCTTGAGGGAAGGGATGGTTGCTGAGCTTGAGCATCATCCCCTCCAAAGCACCATCCTGTTGTGCTGGGGTTGGTGCTGGGCTTGAGCCCCATACGCCTTCCAGGACCTCATTCTACCCGGATGAGGGAAGGCTTGGGTGCTAGCTTGGGCCTAATCCCGTTCCCATGGCCTCATCCTGCCCTGGAGCAGCTGCCAGGGCTGTGGTCTTTTCTTCCTCCTTCAAGACCCTGTACTGGTGAAGGGCTGGCTGCTGGAGCTGTACTGCTACCCCCTTCCAGGCCCGTCCTGCCCTGGGCTGAGTGCTGGGGCTTTTTGGCTTTCTTGAGAGGACCAGACTTATGTGGCAAGACCCTGAGGGCCAGGTGTGATCTTGTGGCTTAGGGGTAATGTGTGTGTGTATATGGTGGTGCTGGGCTGCCTCACAGGGAGGTTGCCTCTAGAACCCCATGGGGGAATGAGCTGAGGCTGGGGCTGCTCTGTGGTGGTCATTTGGGTGGGTGGAGTGATGCTCAGAGATGCTCCCTGCCCTGTGGTGGGTGCAGGGGACCTTCCTCCTAGCATGCTGCCAGCCGCGCCCCCCTCCCCGCCCCTCCCCCGCCCCCGGTTGGCACGTGAGGGATGCTGTGCCCTGGAGCAGTGCGGTGCTGGGGAGGGCAGGTTGGCCAGCACTTGCATCTCTACTGAAGGATGATCAGTTTTTTCTATAGCGCTGTTGGCCCTTGGCGGCATGGGCCTGCACTGAGATGCTCCTTGCCTAAACAATGAGGAAAGAAGATGCTTTTTGCAGGTCACTCAGTGGCTGGTTATGTAATGGCAAATGCCCTCTGAACTCGGCGTGCGGTGGAGGTGTGCAAAGGCCATATGTGTGTGAGGACTTGGTTGCCCTCTTCCCTAAAGAGGCTTTCCTGGAAGAATAACCCACAAGTGAATTTCTGCTACTTCCCTTTTCCTGTAGGCTGGGCCCTTGAAAGACTTTTCCAAGGGATTGCTGGATTCCTGGGTAGTGAATCCAAATGTATGGGCAGTTGGTTAGGCTGTTCTGAGCCCTGTCTTGTCCTGCCAGGGTTTCTGGGCCACAGGCTCACACCCACTGGCTTAAACCGGAGGGGAGCAAAGTGCCTGGAAGTGGCTTTTCCAGAGCTGTGGTAGGGGCATGTGCTCTGTTGGTGTTTGAGCTCAGTGCCTGTCATTCTTCCTGATGCTATTAGGGTATGTTAATAGCAGTGCTCTATTAAACATTGTATCTAAAATGTATAAATTAAGGTGGCGATAGAAGTCTTCAACTGCAGGCAGAGTGAAGAATTGAAGTATTGTAATCATAGGGCTGCAATTATGTAACTGGATTTTCTTTCTCTCTGGATAGCAGGCTCCTTTAATTGCTGTAACAAAGCTGCTCCTTCAGTTTTCTGGGACTGTTCCAGCAAGCAATCGTTGCAGCAGATTTTCTTTGCTCCCCAGTAAAGCTAAAAATGTGTAGTTTCACTATTTCAAAACATGCTTGATAGTATCACTCTAGACTTACAGCATTGTAAAAGGTTTTAGGAAACATAATGGTGCTCTACAGGCTTAATTGGAGGCACTCCTTGCCATTAAGAAGCTTATTCCCACAAAGTTTTAATATGCTCTGGTAAGAGCTGCTGCCAGGGTAAGCAGCTATGGTCCTTCTCAGCACAAACCTTGGCTTGGCTGCTCCCCCAGATAATGTTTGCATCCTCACCAGGCCTCACGTGTGGCTTGGGAGTGAGGGGTCTGGTGCCTGGAGGGGTGTTGGCCTCCTGCTGGCTGGCACACTCCTGCATGGGCCTCCTTCCCCAGGGCGTGTGTTGTGGCCTTTGCTTGAAGAAAGGCTGCAGGGCTGGGATTGCAGGATTTCAGTTTTCTAGGAAAATGTGAACTGCACTGGAAAATTCCCACTGCTGAATGGCTCCCTGGAAAGGCCATGCAGATCTGTGTGTAAATGGCTTTGGTTATTGGTAGGAAGCACCTGAACTAATTTATAGAGTGAAGGGGGCTACATGCCCTGCTCCAGTACACTGCTTTCTAGTTTCATAAAGGTCACAGGCAGCACTACCATGCTGGTTTCTAGTGTCTGTGTTGTGGTTCACAAACTGGGGGGGATAGGGGAGGCTGCTTTGCCAGGTGCTAGCTGCTAGCTCTGTGGTGGGGCTTGCTTCCTGCTGCCCCTGTTTCTAGGCTGCAGTGTGGTGTTACCCTGTTTCTGGCTTGTCAGACCAGCTTTGTCCCGTGGGAACAGCTGAAGTCTGGGTTTCTGTGGCAAAGCAGCAGTGAGCTGAGGGGATGGTAATAGGCTAAATGTGGAACAACACTCCTTCCAGGCTAAACTAGCAGCAGTAACTGTAACTCCTGGCAGGGGGTGGAGTAAAGCACTGCTGCTGTTAACATCCTTCTGAAGCCTCCCTTGCTGGTAACAGACAGTCTGGGATCTGTTGCTTGCAGGGCTCTGAACAGATGATGCTCCAAACTGCTGGTGCACCTGGAAGGCAAACTTGGCTGTAGCCTACTGATGTATGAGGGCAGTGGCTCTCTGCAGATCCCGTCTCCTCCCACACAGTAAGCTTTCCCTGCCTGTGTTCAATGCAGGTGGTGATGTTGGACTATCTCTGATCTAACCTCCAGACAGTGCCAGTGCTCCAGCTATAAAGGGGCACCTTAGTCTGGGACTGCTGTAGGCTACCCTGATAGCCCTGTTATGGTCAGGGTGAGGTTTTTTAGTATCGGCTTGTGACGCAGCCTGTGATAGAAAGGACAACCTCTGATGCGCAGGAAGCTTCTCCTTTCTTGGGGAGGGATTAAAGGAATCTATGTTCTGCCTTAGGTTCACGATGTCTGACAGAAAGGCTGTGATCAAGAATGCGGACATGTCCGAGGACATGCAGCAAGATGCTGTAGACTGTGCTACACAGGCAATGGAGAAGTACAACATAGAAAAGGACATTGCAGCATATATAAAGAAGGTAACTACGGGATGAGGGGGCTGCTCTGGCTGAGACTTCCTGAAGCTCTTGAGTATGTGTGCCTGTCATGAGCCTGAGTGTCTGGGACTTCTACTTGCGTGTTTGGAGGGAGAAGATGCTTTCTTCTTGGCTTCTTTACTGCTATTCCCAAGAGGATGGAGTGACTTCTCCAAGGTCAGAGGAGGGCTGTGGCAGAGCAGAGCCAGGTCTGTTGCTCTGGCAAGCTCTGCACAAACAGTGGGAGTGCTATCCCTCTGGATTTGCCAGCCTAGAAAGAGCTGGCTGCAGTCTGTGTAGGACTTGCTCCATAGATCCTGCTGCTTGCTTTCAGTACTGGTACAGGGTGGGATTGCTCTGTTTCATTCAGAGTGGGTATCTGTGCATGTTCCTGGCTCTGGGGTGGGTGGTGTGAAGGATGATGGGGCCTTGTGCTGGCTGGCAGGGTTGTGAAAGGTGCTACTTCAAAAACAGTGCAAGCAGCTGCCCTGGCTTCTGAAGAGGTCTCTCTCCCTGTTTGCAGGAGCCAATTAGCTCAAAGTCTCATGCCTGATGGCATCTGGGGAGCTGTCTGTTCCCTCTGTAGCCACTTCTCTGAATGGTCAGGCAAAGAGCTTTTGAAGGAGGAAAGTATGACTTCAGATGCAATGCAGTCCTGCACCTGGGCTAGCTTTTGGGACTTGCTTGTAATCTGTGCTTGAATGTAAAGGATTCAAAGGTGTCTTCTAACCTCTTGGATCACTTTGAGGCAAGACTTAACTTAAAGTGCTTGGGGCAATGCAGCCTGTAAAGTGAGTGCAACAGAAGGCACCCAAAAAAAGTTGGCCTTTATATCCTGAGAGTGTGTTGGGAGGAGGGAAGCAATTTGACACACCTTCATGGCCTGGCAAGAAAGCCTTTCCCTTACTTCAAAGGTTACCTGCAAAGAGCTCAAACTGTTTTGCTGCTTTCTGAGGACAAATGCTTGCTTTAATCTTGAATGTTGAGTCTTTTCTTCTGCCTCTGTCTCAGGGGAGGTAAGGGTGTCCTTAGGAGTTGTGTATGAATTAAAGGGAGGAAAATGGTCTTTAACCCTGTCTTCCCTCCTAATAGGAGAAGGCTGGCTATCAAGCCAGCATTTGGCTTGCTTGCCTCTGACCTCTTAGGTCTGTGTGCTGTCTGGCCTGTGAATTTGCCTGCTAATTCTCAATGCAGACTTTGTCCCTTCATGTGAAGAAGAGTCCCAAACAGCAGAAGGCAGACTTCTCCTTCCTTTTTTTTTAGGTGACCTTTAAGCTCAAATGCCTTGCTGGAGCAGACATGCCAGAATCTTTTTTTTTTGTGAGTGGGTTTGGAATGGGAGAGGAGAAATATTCCCCTGAGCTAGCCTACACGCAGGGCTTGCATAGCACTGTACCAAGGAGGGCTCTTGCATCTGCTCTTTCTGCCCAGGGCTGATGGGTGCTCCAAGTCTCAGGAGATCACTTGTTTCTGTTGGATCCTTCAAACAATCCAGTGCGGAGGCCTGGTTGAATCAGTCACTACCTTGCTTGATACAGTAGTGTCTTGCAGTGGGGAATCTAGAGGTGCTGCAGCTGGGAGGAAAGGTGATAGTGTGTGAACAGAGCCAGCTAAGAGTTTGTGCTTAGAACTATTTTCATGTGGGCTTTTTTGGCCTTAATGCCTCTCTTCTCTTTCTTCAGGAATTTGACAAGAAATACAACCCAACTTGGCACTGCATTGTTGGCAGAAACTTTGGCAGCTATGTAACACACGAGACAAAGCACTTCATCTATTTTTACTTGGGTCAGGTTGCAATTCTTCTCTTCAAGTCTGGATAGGAAGTAGGAACAAGTGAAATTTGGACTGTAATGCACTGATGGCTGAAGCCACAACTCCCTTTAACATGGCTATGCCGCTGCATGGACTGTATACTATATTTAATGTGTATATGTTGCAGTAAAAATCTACTTCTGTTTAGTTGCCTGGGAAGAAGGCGGCATTTTTTTTTGTTACTGCTTTTTTTTGGTTGTATTGCACTAGGAAACCTGTAAATGCTTAAACAATGGCCTTTACGTGGGAAGAAATAAAACTATTCCACAACAGCTCCCTCAGTGGTAACTCCTTTTTTGAGGCTGGGAAAACTTTGGGCAGGCCAAAAAGACCCTGACTTCCTTACTGAGTTTTATTAGACTGTTAATCTTGTTACAAGGAGCAAAGCCAGTGTGAGCCTCTGTACCCACCCTGCAGACTGTAGAGAGCTGGCTCTCCCAGTAACCTCAGTGCAGGTACTTAGACCTTCCCTGACAGCTGGTGGGGTGGCTCTTGATTATGTGGCTTTCACACACAAGTTGAACTCCACCTTGGACTGTGATAAACAGACTTGCAGCTGGCACCCTCAGTGTTCTCTTTCAGTGCCCGTATTTTTGGCTCTGCTGAAACATTGACCTAGACTTGTAAGCAACTCAGCCTGGTCTAGAAGACTTCAACAGATAACCCCCTGAGCTGCCGCTTGCCGCAGAAAGCGGCATCCTGTGGCTGAAGTCTTTAGACCTTGATACTGATATCTAAAGCCACGTGGCCCATCCCTGCAATGGAGTAGGATATCAAATTGGTGACTACTGACAACAGCTCTATTTGGTGTGTTCTTAGCCAGTTGTCTCAACACTGCCTTAACTTGATGCTCTCCTTAAACCAAGCTAGTCGTGTGGAAGACTTGTAAGTGGCCACTGTCTCTTTTTTTTTAATTATTTTCTGTAGCTGATAAGCTATTTCTGGAGGACTGTTCTCCATGTTCTGATATCTGCTTTTGTTCTTAAAGCACAGTACCAAGAAGTTTAAATTTACGTGTGATGTTTGTGTGAAGGAAACTCATGTGACATCTGCTTCAAAGGCAGACAAATGTCTTGGTCTCAAATAGGTTCAGCAGTGATGTTGTCTTAGTATGTACTGGCTCTTGGATTACACTGCAGGAAGTTTTTTTTTATCTGGGTGGGGGGAAATGCTGTGTGATGGCAAGTAAATAGCTGGTGCTTGTCAAAGTCTATTTATTGGTTTGCTAACTAATGCATAGACAGTATCACTGGGCTGGTGAGTGTAATGTGTCTGAGATTAGTGTTGGTAGTCAGTCACTGCTGGGGGAGAAAGGGCAGAATGAAGGGAGCTCTTCATTGTGAGATGACTTGACCCAGGTTGACTACTTCCTGAAGTAAAAGTCCTTCTTGTCTCTGTGCAAAATCCAAAGTATGCCTAATTTTGTAATATTGATAGAACAATGTTGTAACTAGAAAGAATGTAGCTGTCATAACTTCATGTTGATGGAAATGTCTGCACTGGAGTAATGTGCCTTGGACTGTCTGGGGCACTCTTGTGGTCTTGTCTATTCAGAACTTTGCTCTGGGTCTGAAAGGAGAATGTTTTGGGTTTTTTTTTTCCAAGCATGAGTCTAATGTGAACCTGTTCACGGTCTCTTGTGGAGCAAGATCTGTTCCCTTCATAACTGCAATGGCTCAAATACCATTTATTTTTTTCAAACATTAAAGGTGAATTGACACATTTAAACAGCCTCTAGTTTCTTCTTCATTTCCAGCTGTGCCAAGCAAAAACTGTACTTGGCCAGAGAGAGTGGGAGAGAGTGAGCTGCGAGTTCTCTGCCCTGGAATATGCTGATGACCCAAAGAAGGCAGGTCTGCAGAGGGAAAAACTTGACCTGAAGAACATATGTGGCCAGTCTGTGCTGGTGCTGACCTCTAGCCTGGCTCCAACACTGCACCAGAAGGAAGGGTTAAGGGGAGTGTGTCCTGCTGTGGCCCTGATGAGATGCTTGTGTGCCAAGTAACCTAGATATGAAGGCACTGGGGATAACCTCTTAATGGCTTCAGACAGACTGGGGGTGGTAACAGTTTGAGTCCTGTATGCACTCACAGGTGTCTCCCTGCTTCACAGGAAAGTAGGCTTTGCCTTCAGGTTTCCTGCCTGTGCTCAGTAGAGGGGTGAGACCTGAAACTTGCCAGTTGCCTGAAGCTGATGTGTGTTTAATGCCTCTTGCACTGCAGGGACTGTGGACGTGCCCTTAAACAAACCCCTTCAGCTTGCTGTCTTGCTCCTGATGCAACATAAATTTGAGTTTGTGGCCTTCCTGGGATCTTGAAAGCTGTGGGCATGTACCAGCTACAGTAGTGCAGCAGCTGCACTGTGGGATGGCAACACTAGCATGAGAAACAAGGGGAAGGTGAGCTGTGGATGAACATGCTTCATGCTAGGCAGCTATAAAATGAGCTGACCCCAAAACTCCCAAGCAAGCAGCGGTGTGGCTGTCATGCACAGGCAATCTGCTGTGACCTACCCCTGGCAGTGCTGAAAAATAGAGGTGGTTTTAACTTTGGGGAGGAGCTGGGAGTGATGTTCCTCCTCCAGTAGGCCCAGCCAGCCTTTTAGCTGGAAGTGTGGTTGCTGGGCAAAGCTCCAGCTGTATTGGGGCTCTGTACTCCTGGCCTGGCTAGGTCTGGATTAATGCTGTAGCTCCAAGAAAACATTTGCAGCCTTGTGGGGCTGGGTAGTTGAGCTCCCTTGGTGCACAGGGCTTTTAGTCAAAGCAGCTGGCAAAGAAACTGGCTTCTGGATGCCAGCTGCAGCACAGGAGGCTGTTAATCCAAACTTAGGGTGAAGAACTTTTCCAACCTGAGTTCTATTTGTGGGAAAGCACCACTTCTAGCCACATATCCAGTGTCTGTGGTGCTGGTGTAAATTGGTCCCTGGCAGGACAGCATGACCTGGCACTGACATACGCAAGTAGAAGGGGTGTTTGGTTCTTCCTTGCGTGTGTTGCTGCAGCAGGAGTCCTGCTTCAGGCTAAGGAAATGCTCTGGCTCGCACCTTTAGCAATTAGGCAATGAAACAGTCCTGCTCACCTCCCCATAACCCCTGCAATGGACAGTGGTATCATCTTGTGTCCTCAGCCTTCTCCCTAAACCATCTTTTGCATTGTACAGGGGCTCAAGGTGCAAACTGCCTGAAGTTGAGCAGTGCTTTCCCTCCACAGCTGAGAGCAGGGTGAGGTTTTAACATGGAGCTTTCTGTTCTTGCTGCCTTCCCCTCCCGCTGCCCAGCAGCTGTCTGACACAGCTTTTTGGCTTCGACTTTTTCCATTGCTGGGCTCCACTTTGTCTCTAGTTTCCATCAGGCACAGGTGTCCTGCATGATGCCTTGGAGTGTTAACTGTTCCTGTGCTGGAGGGGCCAACAGTGTCCCCAGGACGGCTGCTCAGGTTCGATGGGGGCCTGAAGCTATTTGGAAACATCTGGATCTGGGGCACTAAGTGGAAGGTATGTATCTGGTGGGGGACATCTGGAGAAAGAAACCATTTCCAGATGTGTTTGGGCAAAAATGCTATTTAAATGTGAACTCAGTATACGGTACTGTCCTGCCTTACAAGCATTTGGAAAACGTCTGACCGCAGGGGAGTCTGAGGTGCTGGCTGCTGTGGGTGGAGGTCTGGGTGCAGGACAGTGTCTGCAGATGTGCGTGTGCATTCGCTGCAGGTAATGGTGCAGTTTGTGGTTGGGGAGTATCACATTATTTTCTTTTGTACAAGCCAAGTTACTCCTCATGTTGAATATTTCTTCCATATGTGGCCTTACAAAAGCAAAGCTTTGCAGCACTGAAGAGCAGACAGGCTGTTTTCTGGTAGCTGTGCTCCATGTGTGTGTACCAGACGTTGCCTAGGATTCATCCTTCTGCAGAAGGAGCATGGTGTAAAGCTGCATGAGAAATTCTGTGACTGTTAACAGGGAGAGCTAGCTTTGCTCCCTGCCTGTCTGGCACAATGTTCTTCCCCCTTCTCTGTGACCACCTGGGACTCCAGGAAGGGACAAAGTGACAGTGCTGTCCTCCCTACACTGAACATTCTGCACAGGGACTGGGTGTTGCACCCTGCTCCCATGGGAACAGCCAAGTTGCAGGTCCGTGCTCTCCTTCCATCCAGCAAAGCCAGCCTGCGGCACTGCCATTGCAGTGTTAATCTTCCCCAAGCACGTGGAAGCAGAGCCTGTCACTGGTAAATCCTGGTACCCAATGGACATGTTCCTTCTCGCAGTACTTTTGCGGGAGATTTGAGATGAAGAGAGAAAATGTGGAAATCATTTTTATCTCGCTTTCTGTCTCCGACGAGTAAATCCTTGGGAGGCTGGTGCCACGCGGTGAAGGAAGCAGGGCTGTGCCATCCCTGCCCACCCGAGGTTTCCCTGCTTTGTTCTATTTATTGAGCAAGGATTCTGACACCCTTTCCCAGACTGTGACTCATAGCAGCGCTGTCTGTGCCTAAGCCATGTGTCTCAGAGCGCTTTGTAGATACAGGAGCTGAAGGAGCCTTGCAGGAGCCAACTGTGTTTATTAAAAGATGATCAGATGTTTCCTCCCTTAAGGGCAGTGTCTCTAGCTGAGGCTGAGTAATAACTCATTACCAATGAGACAAATAACTGCTTATCATCAGGTCAGTGCCTTCACCAGCCCTGCTGTCAGCCGCAGCAGGCGCCATGCTTCTCCTGCACTGAGCACTGGTGGTCTTGGCACTCAGTGCAGGGGGTTAGAAGGGAGCTGCCCTGCTCAACGCCAGTCTGGTCCCCGTCCCTGAGGAGGGGCAACCTCAGGCTCTGCTCTGCTGCTTAGCAGGGTTTGGCCCTGGGTTAAGCTCGAGGAACATTTATCCCGCCCTGGTGTGGCTTGTTCCCTCCTGCCTGTGGAAGCAGGCTGCTGTAGTGGCCTCCCAGTCTGTGTCTTTCTGTCGTAGTGCTGGGGACTCACAGCAAATGCACCAGAGCCTGCTGTGGCCTGGTGGAAAAATCGATGGTGGGCCAGCGCAGTGTGCTGCAGAGGCACCCCGGGAGCGCTGCGGGGGCTGTGGGTGAGGCGGGATGTTGTGCTCTGCCACGTCTCCTGTCCCCATGTGCCCCTTGCTGCCCAGCACAGCAGCGCTTGCTCGCTGGCCTCTCTGGAGAGCTGGGAGACATGGGGCCAGGACCCTCGCAGACTTGGTCAGAGGCTTTCCTCAGACGCCATCCTCTGGCGCGGCCACCACGGCCCTCCCTGCCAGATGCCATGGCATCTCTCCATGTCCTTTGTTCCCTCCCTTGCTTACGCGTCTCCGTTGATTTATGGCCGTTGCAGAGCAGCCTGACCGCAGCTCAGCTGCTTGCCCAGACCCTCGCCGGGCTGCGTGCCCTCGCCCCGGGTCTGCTGGGCGGGAAGGCTTTTGGGGAGAGATCCGAGACCCTCATGCTGTAGGGCCCCCCTGCATTTAAACATGTGCGTGGCCTTTTCTTTCACCTCCTTCCAGCCTGGGTGTGAATGAAGTGCTTTCAGGGGGAGGAGATTGCTGGGAGCCTCACTCTCCCTGTGCATTTGTTGCAGCCCATAAAAGCATCCGAGGAATTCGCAGTCCCTGTGCGTGGTGAGCGCAGTGAAAGCCGCCCTTTGTTCCCGCAGCCCCGGCCACCGAGTCCCACACACCCACGGGGCTGGAATCTGCAGAGCTGGACGCGCGCTCCCGTAGCGGCCCTTGCATGGGTGCCATGCTCCACCGAGGCCATCGGGAAAGGGGTTTCCCACGTCTTACCCCAGCCCCGGCAAGCAGTGTGGGGTGAGCAGCATCAGGCACTGCCGGGCCACGGTGAAAGGATTTCCTCGGGGGTTTACCAGCAGGTGAAACGCCAGGCGGTACACACGTGTGACCTGAGCCTCAGCCCTATGCTGCTTAAGCTGAGTCAGAGGAACGGAAATCCCTTCTTACACAGATATTTTTCCACAAAGTGTTCGATTACAGGTTTGGGGTTTAATCTCGCACCCATCTCGTGCAGTTTCCCAGCTGGCGATGCCACTTGCCCGCTGCCTGCTGGGGCTGCTCCGGCAGGGAAGGACGGAGGGCTGACACCGAGCCAGGACGTGCCTCCGCTGCAGCCTGCACACAGGCGGCTGGCGCCCAGCCCAGAACATGGCTCTGGAAAAAAAATAAATGCCTTTTTTGTTTTTGAGGAAAGCCCAGAATGCTTCGACAAGGGCAAAACCTCTTCCTAAATCCGGTTCTAAAAGTCCTGTTTTCTCTAACGGTTCAAAATGACCTGGCCAAAAGCATCTGCTCCTCCGTGGCCCAGCTTGGATGGGGTAAACCTGGACCTGCGCTGCAAAGGCTGCCTTTGAAACTGCGGCTTGCAGGGGGACTGAGGGACAGCACCCATGTGGCCCCCTTCCAGCAGGGTCCCCACCCATGGGTGCTGGTGGTCCTCCTGGCAGGCAGTCCCTGGTCCTTTTCTGTGTTGTATTATCAGAAGAAACCCATGGGGTGACTTAGCAGGTGCTGGGTGCCAGGCCAGGGCTTTGACGCTACTGCTGTCCTCCAGCAAGACTGACACAGGCAATTCAGGCAGCCTGGGCTGGCTAAAGATACCGTATTACTTAAATATTTTATAGAAAATCATTAAGCAATTAATTCTGGCAGGTCTCACATCACAGAAAAAGCAGCTTCAAGTCTGTGCAGTAAACAGGGCAGCACTTCCTGGTCATTCGGGATGTCTTCTTGGAGTCTTAACTCCAGTCCCTGCTTCAGAATAACTATAATTATCTCTTATTTGCCATTATTGTTTAACATTTTTAGCATTTGCAAGTGCAAACTGTTACAGTTTTCCATGCAGATACAATCAGTAGCCAGGGTTCACAATGAAAGCAATTAAAATCCTGTGATTATTACAAGCCTGCATGTCTGTACAACAGCTTCAATCTGCATAACTTGCCAAGATGTAGGCTAGAAACTCAGACAAATTTAGCATTCATTTAGTAACCCAGCAAAGCTACTACCTCTTGCTGCCTCCAGTGATTTGCATCTATGGCACTTTTTGGAAGGACGTGAGCGTTGAGGGGAGGGGAAAGAAAGCATTTTCTAGAATACATCCCTGGAGAATATACAGCAAAGATAAAATTATGCGTATGAATTATGCATATGAATTATGATTTCACTCCTATTTTTGTTCAGATTAGCTCATGTTTGGTGCGCATCCCTGGCAGGTTGCTGGCGGTTCGGCAGCTAGCAGAGCGTGCTCTCCAACTCCCAGCAGGTCGCTGCAGTTTCAGGTCCCGTGTTCCCCGCTCCAGCAGCAGCCACCTCCCGTGGGCTCACAGAACTGCTCGGGGATCTAGCCCACCGGTAACGACGCAGCCCCTGCTCCTTCACCCGGCTCATGTCTGGGCAAGTAGTTTTTCTGTGTTAATTTATGGCATCTCTTCTGAAAAAATGGAATAGATGAAAACAGATTTAGATATACAACTAAAAAAGCAACTGTGTGCTATTTTGTATAGAGGGGGAGGTGTCAGCAGGCTCTGCTGCCACCAGCCAGGCTTCGCTGGTGTCCCCTGGGTCCCACCATCTCCCGGGGAAAGCAGACATGGAAACATCCAGCCTCTGCCAGCTCTGGGGAGATAAAGCCTGGGGAGAGGAGCGCAAAGGGGAGGCAGTAGCAGCGTTTCCAAAATCTCCACACCAGACTCGGCTGCAATCCCAGCACACAGTCGATTAAAGCCATGTTAATTAAAGCCAGCGATCCTTCCAGGGGAAACAGCTTGGGAATCCTGAGCCCTGTTTCCAGGAGGGCTGGTGACCCCAGCCTACGGGCGTTCCCGTGTGAAAGGAGGTTTAATGGCCCTCGTTGCAGGGGAGGAATTATCCTAACTAGCTAAATCACCAGGGCTCCTGAACCAGCGCAAGGAACCCAGCGGGGGGTCCAGGCTGGGTGGGTGCAAGCACGGGCACCCTTTCTCTGATGGGGGTGTGCTGGGGGCTCATGGATGCTCCTTCGCCAGGTCCTTCCCTTGCCCTTGCCATCCCACATGCCCTATCCCATCCCCACGTCCCAGTCCCATGGAGTAACATCCCTGACAACCCATCAGTCCTTTGCATGAGAAAATGAGATTAGGAAAGTATTCCAAGTATTTGTGTCTGTTGTTCAGTGGCAAACAAGCCTGGAGCCAGCACTGTTTGTCTCTTCAGCTGGCCCACAGCTTGGGAAAACAGCTGGGAAGGCAGTGGGAGACAAGTATCCTATCGAGGGCTGAATTTGCAGATACCTTTGGGAATGGTAAAAGTGTAGCATGGTGCAGACGGGGGCACTCTCTAAATCCTCTTCCCAGGGAGGGAGTACCTGCATGTGCATGTCTGCAGGCACCCCTCTGTGGCCGGGGACTCCTCGGGACAGCCCCTGCTCCTTCACTGATCTCAGGTCTGGGGCAAGGAGCGTTTCTGATCCCACTGTCCCCTGCTCAGCTGCTCTTGCTCTCCGACCTGCGGAAGTCGCCTGAGAACCAGCGTGGCTCAGGAGGATGGCACCGCTCATGGCACTGGTGTGTAACACACAGGATGCTCCGCAGGGCACAGGCAAAATGCAGGCACCTTGTGCAGCCACATGGACTTCCCCGGATGGATGAGCACGTCAGAGGATCGGGGATTTTCGTAGGTTCAGGTATTTCTCATCTGCTTTGAAATGCTGCTGATAAGAAGTAAAAGTCAATAAATTTGGACAGTCCCGGGAAAGAGAAACAAAGGCAGGACTGGCAGAAATAGCGGAGTCTGGGAAAGCCTGGGACTGAAATCCCCCAAAATTCTCAGCTGAGAATTTTGGACCAGTTTATTATAATAAGGTTAAGATGAACTCTCTCCATTTTGCCTTTTAGAGGAAGAGACACAGCTGACAAATCTGAAAGGCAAGGAGGAGGCAGGGAGAACTGGCAGCAGCTCCCAGGTCATCACTTCGACAAAATCAGCAGGTATCTGCCATGCCCTTGAGCTCTCTATTGTGGCTTCTCTTTAGTTTGGCTTCCCCGTGGCAGCTGTCACCATCCCTGCATTATCAAACCACCTGCCTGAATTGCAAGGAAGTCATCCATATATTCAACAGGAATATAAATTTCCAGGAGCTCTTGGGGCCTTGAGATCAGAGCAGCTAAACCGGGGATTTCTGCTGAGCTGTGGAGCTGGAATTTCTCTTTGCCAGGATGGCTGCCGGGGGGGCTGCAGGGAGGTGGGGATTGTTTAGACAGGGGTGGTAAAATGTTGTCAGCATTTGCCTGGCCTCAGCCCCACTCCCTGGCAGCTGGAGGAGCGTGGATCCCACAGCAAACAGGGCCAGCTTCCCCCGTGGTCCAGGGGCACAGCATGGTGCTCGTCTGTCCTCCTGGGGCTGAGCCACATCCCAGTGGCATCGCGGCTAGTGGGACCCAGCCCAGGAGAAACAAGCCCACGTCACGCAGCCCAGGGAGGACACCTTCTCCATGTGTTCTTAAGGCAAAGGTGGCTCCTGAAATCAATACAGAAGGAGATTCCTCTGCAGCCTGGGGAACCATCCTGTCCACATTCTTCCCTGAGACCTTCAAAGGAGCTGAGGAATCCAATTCCCGCTAATTTGCTTTGAAAACACCAACCTAAAACTGTAATTATGGCATGCTGTATTGCAGGGGAGGAACAATCCGACCAGACTGTAGCTACGTTGTTTTCCTAAGACATCACTTTTGATGATTTATTAAGACTCACGTTTTTAACAGTATTATGTTGGTTAATGTTGGAAGATGTTCCTACAATTAATGAAAATTTCATAGACTGACTGGGGAAGAAAGAGACCATTTTATGTCCCCTACCAGATGGCTTAGACCAGCTGCTCACTTTTTTCTTTGAACTGTGATTCTAATGACTTCTCCGACCTTTGAAGTCTGCTTCTGAGCTGCTGAACCAGATGTATTTGCATGATAGTAGCAGAGCATGTCTAACATTGGAGGACTTGTGCTATTTTCCCTCACGGCCACTGCTGGATACTGCATGATGTTTGCTCTCATTTTGGGGGTTTTGAGGGGTGAGTAAATGCAAAGGCTCATAGGTGCTGGTAAAATGTGTCTTGGTGTAACGTGGCTGGCTTCTGTGGAGTTACTCCCTAAACCCACAGCATCTTTACCCAACTCTCAGCTGGTTTTATTCCTTTATAAACCCATGCAGTGGTGTCAGTCTGCTTTCAGTCACGGATTTTTTAGGGCCTCCCAAAAGCAGGGGCTGCTTGCACATTTCAGCGCTGTTTTGAAACAGAGGACAAGAAGAAAGGAAGACCTTTAAGTATGTATTAAGAGGTTTTAAAAATAATAAATCACAAAAGAAAATGGTGACAAAAAGGAACAAAACCAATAAAGGTCCCCGAGTGTGGGTTTGGTAGAAAGCAGAGAAGCTGGGGAGGCCACACAGCATTCCTGGCTTTGAAATGTCAAACCCAATGCAGTTCTGCCTGAGTCCGTCCCCAGATGCTGTAAAAACCTGCGGGATTGCAGAGCGGCAGTGGGTGTGAGCCCAGATCCTGGCTCTGGCATGGCTGCTGCATCCAACCCACCGAAGCTGCAGGCACACGGAAGGCTTTCCGGGATGGAGTGAAGTGACATAGAGTGGGTGCCAGGGGTCTCCCCATTCCATCCCCTCCCAGGCAGGGTCAGACCAGCTCACAGGCGATGGCGGTGTCACACGGCACCTGGCAGTGCATGGGAGAGTGCAGCTCCCAGGCAGCACTTACCCACCCAAGCTTTCACACCAACACCATGCCTGCGTTTCTTCTGCCAGGGATGAAGACCCTTGCACAAAGGCTCTGCCACAGTGAGGGTGGCCACGTGTTCCTCTTCTTCGTGCTGCCTCCCAGAGCACTTACCCAGCAGCTGCTCTCCCCAGAGCAATGGCTGGGCTGGGATGGCAGAGAGCTCACTAAAATCATCCTTGCACAATATTAATATGCTTGAGGCTGTCTCTTTGCTACATGTTTCACTCTGCCTGCCTCAGAGCCCTGTTAGGGACTTTTGGGGAACAAATAATAAAGAATAAATGGAATGATAAAGGTAAGAAGCAGAGCAATTAGCCATAACCAGACAGCCCTGGGCAAAGAAGAAAGCCAAGGCGCTGGCGGTGCAGCACGTACTTTTCTTACTCAAGGTGCTCAGTCTGATAAGGAAATGAAAGGAAGGTAAAGCAAGGTAAACCGGAGGCAAGACAGTCTCTTGAGTGAGACGTTGGATTTGCTGGTTGTGACACAGCAGAGGACACCGTGCCCCAAGCCTGCAGCCCTCCCACTCCTTCCGGGGTGATGCAGATCCCGGTGTTGGCAGCTGTCCATGTGCAGCAGGGCGGTAACGCTTGGCTTGTCCCTGTTCAAGTGTTATTTCCCCATCAACTGGAGCCTTTCAGTCCTTGGCTTCTCTCCTGGGATCCTATTCACAACAAAACGTGGGAAACTGTCAGTTGATTTGATGTTACCTATCAGCAAGAAATTAATTCCAGGTGAGGTGCAGATCCTATCTGCACTAATGTCCTCCAGGCGAGCAGGTTTCTCTTCCCAGCTGCCAGTCCCTTGTGTCCCCAGTGCAGTAAATCTGTGATGTCCCCTGTCTGTGCCTAAACCAGGGACAGGGCAAAGGGTGTGGAACGGGAGCAACCTGTAACAGTGCAGTAGCCCTGGACTGCGGTCTCATTTCAGGTTACATCAATCACTTGCTGCTGCTTTTAAAGAAGCACGTGTAGAAAAGCATGTGTTTAGAAAAAGTGGAGCGTCCATGATGGATAAAGTCTGCGCAGTTCCCCCAGCCCGCACCCCGGGGAAGCATGGCGCATGGCTGGGTGGCGAGGCCAGCCCTCGCCTTCTGCCCCAGCCAGGGGCCATCAGCCTGCAGCCAGGCTCACTCCGGGCACTGTGGTCACAATCATGGATGGGCAGTGCTACCTACCACGGTGCTCCCAGCCACCGGCACTGCTCCTGCCCTGGGATGTGCCCAGCACCGCCCGGGGCCCCGCTGGGCCCAGCCTCATGTCAGGACGTGTTGAGACCCGGTGCTGTGGTCACTGCCTGGGGCAGGCGTTGGAGCTCACGAATTCTCCCTCCTGCCTGGTCTGTGTTGTGTGAGTGTGGCATGGCTGTGAGCGTGGCAGTGCTGTGAGCGTGGCAGTGCTGTGAGCGTGGCACGGCTGTGAGCGTGGCAGTGCTGTGAGCGTGGCACGGCTGTGAGCGTGGCAGTGCTGTGAGCATGGCAGTGCTGTGAGCGTGGCACAGCTGTGAGCGTGGCACGGCTGTGAGCGTGGCACGGCTGTGAGTGTGACACCACTGCAAGCATGGCACAGCCACAAGTGTGACACCACCACAGCCACGAGTGTGACACCACATGGCATGGCCACAATCGTGACGCTGCCACAAGTGTGGCATGGCTGGAAGTGTGACACTGCCATGAACATGACACCACCGTGAGTGTGGCATGGCTGCCAAGTGTGACACTGCTGTGCGCATGACACTGCTGTGTAGCACGGCTGCAAGTGAAACCCAGTTGTGACTGTGGCATGGCTGTGAGCGTGACACTGCTGTAAGCGTGATACTGCCATGAGTGTGGTGTGGCTGCAAGTGTGACACTGCCATGAGCGTGACATTGCCATGCGTGTGGCATGCCTGTGAGCATACCACCGCAAGTGTGACACCACCATGAGTGTGGCACGGCTGCGCGTGTGACACCAGTGTGGCTGTGAGCGTGCCACCGCTGTGAGCGTACACCACCGTGAGCGCGGCGTGGCTGCGGGTGTGACACGTCCCCGGCCCCTGTGGTGCCGGACACGCACCGGGCCCGCAACTCCGGCCCGCGCCAGGCCGGTGCAGGCCGCGCCGCCGGCCGGGCACACCGGGCATACCGGAGCCGCCGCCGGGCCCTGGGGCTCCCCCTTTCCCCATTCCCAGGCTGCTGCGAGGTGCAGGGCGGGCCCCGTAGTGCCCGTGCCCGTCACCGCGGCCCGGCCCGGCCGCCGTACCGCCCCGCCCCGCCCCGGAAGTGCTCCCCGTTGCCATAGCGCCGCGGGCGGGAAGGCGGAAGATAGCGGCCATGGCGGCGGTGGGGCCGGAGGAGCTGGACAGCTCGTTCCGCCGTTACCTGGCGCGTCTGGGCGCCCTGCGGCCTCAGCCCGGCGCCGAGCGGCCCGACGGCGGCCACCGCCGCACCGAGCTCCACCTGCTTTTCGACCAGCTCATCTCGGAGAGCTGCGGGCCGGCGCCGGTGGCCGGGCCCAGCCCTCAGGTACCGCGCGGCCGGGCCGGGGAGCGGGGCCGGGGGGCCGGAGGGTCGGAGGGTCGGGGCCGGGGGTCCTGCCGCCCGCACACGCGCGGGGATGTGCCCGCTGCGGGGGGGGAAGGCGCTCGCACGCGGGCGTGCACGTCACGGGCGGGTTCACGTCACGCGTGCGCGCGCTCTCGCCCCCCCTGCGCGCGGTGCCGGTGGGGGGCACACGCGCGCGCCCCTGCCCCTAAAGCCGGGGGTGCGGGGGTGCGCGGGCTGGCGTGGGGCGCCCGTCGCCATCGCTCCCGGTGCCCCCTGAGCCACCGGCCGGCGGCTGCCCGGGCCCGCTGGCGGGTGAGGCCGGGGGGCGGCGGGCCCGGCCGGTGCCGTGCCGTGCTGTTCAGGCCAGCTCTCGTTAACAGCCGTGAGGTCTGAGCGCTGCCCTGTGCAGTGTCGATACTGCTTCCTTGGGAGCACGCTGTGCTTCCCTATGGCCCTGTAAACGGTGCTGATTTACCGGGTTTTCTTCATTCTATTTCCGGAGTAGGCTTGCGTTTTGAAATTAATTGGGTTTTTTTAATTATTTTTTTTTTTGACAATGCTGCTTTCCCCCCCCTTCCGTTCCTGTATTTTACTTTTGCCATTATTATTGGCTTTGATTTTGCTCCAGTGCTGTTTGAGCAGCACTCCTGCAATCTGAGTCCATGTCGGCACGTCCCAGTGCGGGGATGAAGGTCTGTGGATAAACGAGGGGCAAGCTCACTACTTGGGGTTTCATTCGTTTTGTTACATTGTCCATGTGTATTGATGTTGGTGGTATCCACACGCAGATATGGTTATGTGATCAAAGTCATAGCTGATGATGTGGTTTCCACCCTGGCTTTGTAGTCTTTAAATAATACACTGTGGCTTTCTTTTCTAGGATGTTTGTACTCTGCTTGTCCAAGCCTGTCAGCTGGTTCACCTTGATCAGGAACATCTTGTCAGCAAAGTTTGTCAGCTTATCCATCACTTGCTTAACAGATTTCAGGTACAAAACGTTTGGCCTTGTCCCACCTTTCCCTGTGTGTTGGCTCCCTGGTCTCCCACTAAGCCAGGGAGGCCATCTATCTTTTTACGGGGCTGCGGAGCTGACCTTCCTGCAGAGTTTTCTGGATTTCCACTGCATTTCTTATTTATTCTTAGCTGAGGTTCTGATCTGTAGCCCTGCCATAGTTCATTATATAAAACCAGTTTTCAGTCAGAAGCAATACGCCATTGGCAGTACTCTTGATTGTAGGACACTTGTGTTGATTTATCAGTTTCCTAAGTGTCAGCTGACTCTGTGACAGTGTGGAATTGTAACAGTCAGATCACCTGAGTCTATAACCACTATATCTGGGTATATTGACTCTTAACAGTACATGACATTGTTTTCTTGACACAGTCCTTTTCTGTTACAACAGGTGATGGTTGATGAACAGAACCTGAATTTTCTTCTTTCCTACTGCATCTCTGCTCTTAAGCAGTGCAGCTCTTGGACGCATGTTGAAATTCTGCAAGCCGTAGCAGCTCTTCTTTACAATAATGGACCTAAATGTCAGAAAGTGAGTTTACAACCTAAGAGAAAGTAACCACAAAAATATTTGCACCCTTCTCCTGTTTCTACTTTCTTTTAATTTTTTTCTTAAAAAAAAGAATAAAAAAGTATCATGTTCTCAAATTGCATTGAAAAACCTTTCATGCTAAGGTTAGATCCCATTTAAATAGTGACTGATAGTTATGGAAAGGTCTAAATTTCAGGTGTCATAGGTGTGTATACTAATAATCAGGAGATAGCAAAGATTCTTCCCGTGCTGAATACTGCTGTAGCTGTAGGGATCACCTATTACCTGGCTTGAGCCAAAGGCACGCTATTAAAAGGCACCAGACGTAGTGTGCAGAGTAACCACACGAGTATGCCTGTTTATCAGGCAGGAAGAATGTGGGGAGCTTCAAAAATTGCATGTTACTCAGCAGACTCATTGAATATCCTGAAATTTATTCTCTAACCAGATCAGGTCTTTAGTGTGGAGGCTCAAAGCTGTTTCAAAGCAGAGACTATCAGGTTATCAATCCTGAGGTTTGTATGAAGCTCCTTGTAGCTGCAGTGTGGCTGGAAGTGTTTGATACGTTGAATTCTCCTGCTGTCACCGGCTCTTGGCAGCTTGCAGAGCAGTTTCTGCTGTTGGGCTGAAGCACGGGGTGGTGATGCTAGCACTTTTGGAGCTGCCAGCTTGCGTGGGTTTGTAGCCTATATAATGGCAGCAGTTTGGTACAGCAGTTGTTACTAACATAGCTTTATATCTGAGGAGAAAGTGTAAACTGAGACTCAGTCTGAACTATGCTTACACTTGATACTTTTTTAATACAAAATAAGAGAACTTTGGAAATTAATATTTTCATGTCGTATTTATAAACATAATCTGTCTATGGGATCTGATATTGCAGCTGACAATTGTAGCACAGACATGCTTAGCTACCAAACAGAAGAACCAGGAGGCTGAGGGAAGAGCCCTGACCCCTAATGACTTGTGGTGGTTTGTTTTAGTATCTTCCAGATTTGCTGGGCAAAACTGGGCTCTTGGTGCAGTTCAGTGATTCTGCTCAGCCAGACGTGGAACTCAGGAGGGCAGCAGTACGCAGCATGGCAAACCTGTGTCTCAGGTGCGTGTGAGCCTTTTCAGATGGTGGTGTAGATGCTTTAGAAGATGTACATCTGACAGCACAAACAGCTGGTCTGCTCTGTTTGTGCTAGGAACAGCAAATTCAGGACTGGTAAGGTGTATATGCATGAATCTGAAATGTAAATCTTTAGTGCTCCAAGATACTGTATCATCTGTGGATAAAACTGTAAACTCAGTCTTCCAAAAGCAATGTTACAGAGACTAGGGAAGAAAAGAAAAAGCGTTGTGCTGTCTGGTCCCTGCAGTGATTCTGTGAGTTAGTTTTGCATAAGAAGTGGTCAGCTACAAATTTTTATAGTGATTGTCTGTTATTCTTTTGTGATTCATGCATTTTTTCCACTCCACATGTAAATATGCTGATGCCACAGCAACATCAAACCTTCATTTGCTGCTATATGGGAAGAATTTTGACTAACCAGACTCTGTGGGCAAGCAAGCAATTAATAAAAGCAATAGATATTTGGACTTGCTGTAAAGAGTTTTGATTAACAGTTCCCCTGAACAGATGGCTTGTGGTTTTATATTAAAAAAAAACCCAAAACAAATGGAAAACCAGAAAAACTTGGACTTTCAGCATTTATAAGTGAAGTCTGAAGAACTAATTAATGTAAATAAATGCAGCATCTGGCAGTTTGGGGCATGATGATTTTTCTGTGTGGGGACTTGGGATTGTTTAACCTCAAGAAGAGCAGGCTCAGTGAGGATCTTACCAGTGTGTATATACACATGATGGCAGGGAATGAAAAAGACAGAGCCAGACTGTTCTCAGTGATGCCCAGTGAAAGGACATGAGGCAATGAGCACAAACTGAAATAGGGGAAATTCTGATTAAACATATGAAGAAAAAAGCCCACAAACCCAGAAGTAAGGATTATTGAATACTGGAACCAGCTGTCCAGAGAGGCTGTGGAGTCTCCATCCTTGGAGACAGTCAAAATCTGACTGGACACAGTCCTGGGCAATATGCTCTGATTGAGCCTGCTTCATGCAAGGGGGTTGGACTAGATGATCTCCAGGGGTCCCTTCCAACCTCAGCTGTTCCCTGATTCTAATTTCAGACAAATCCCTTGCAATATTAGAGTTGTCCTGTGAGTATTATCAAGCATGTGTTGATGGCTTGAAGTAGTTAAATGTGTTGGAACCAAGTGCTTAGGAATCCATTAGAAAAGAATTTGTTTAATGACTCTGAATCCACTGCAACAATGGCCAGCTCTTACTAAAAAGTCCTCAAGGTGGCAAAGATGAAGTGGTGCAGTTATCCTCTCCTTACAGTAAGACAAGTGGATATTAAAATGTTTCAGCACATGAAGGTTGCCCAGACTTCATGGAAACTAGGGAAATGTCAAAAAGTTATTCTAAGCCCTTTTCAATGCCAGGTTTTGCCTAAAGAGCATTTATAAGCATGACAGCTTGTTAAGCTACGCTCGGAGAGTCATCGTAATTGAGAAGGTGGCCACAGAAGCAGAGTAGGTGTAAGGCATACTATGATTGTGCTAGCTCTTTGTGCAGAAGGTTTCCTTTTGTTCTTTGTAGCAGTAATGCTGATCCCTTTCAAAGAGCCATCCATCCATCTGGGATGTGCTCTTCAGTCTAGCAGAGGGCTTGGATATAAGTGTGTATCTTTATTAAGCTGTGGGACAGGCTATAAACCAGCCGTTTGTCTCCTCTTGCTTTAACTTTAGTGTGCCTGGACAGCCATACTTGGATGAGTCCTACAGAAGTGTCTGTTTTCAAACTTTTCTAAGTGTTCTGCAGTCTTCAAAAACCTCTGATGTAGATGACATCACTTTTTGCATGGTAAGTGTGAGTCTAATTGTCTAGAATAATTAAGAGATTGTGCTACTGGAATATTGGAGTTTGGAATAGATGAAATTTGGAGTGTTGTCAACTGAGATTTTGCTTAAATAGTTTTTTTTTTTTTTTTTCTTTTTTAATATACATAAGTAACTGTCCCAGTGATTATGTTGAGCAAAACAGTAATTGCTTAGAAGGTCATTTGAAAGATGTGAACCTTCAGTGTTTTGGGAAAGAAAAGTAAGTAGTTCTGTGTTTCGGTTTTCAGTTACTGCAAAATGCACTGAAAGGTGTCCAGTTGCTTCTCAATGGTGGGAAGATGAAACTGATGCAAACTGACCAAATTGGAACTCTTCTTGCAGTGCTAAAGGTAAATACTTAAACCCACCTTGAGAAAGAGGCAGGCACTGAAGCGTGCATGTTCCGGATGCTTGTTAAGTGGAAAACAGTAGAAGATGAGAAAGAGGGAGCAGAGAAGCCCGAGTGTGGTGGGAAATGTAGTGTAAGATATAAACAAAAAGACATTTTCTCACAGCATCTTAACTGCATTTCCCACAAAAGAATTTTAGAGAAAGATGGGAGGCTGGTATTTTTGGACCTACTTAAAATCATTCTGGATACAATTGAATTTCAGATGTTGCCTAGCTGTTGGCGTAGCATGGGGAGAGGCAAGACCTGGGCAAGGATCACAAGCCCAGCTGAAAATTGATGAACACCTGAGTAAACGTGCAGCAAATCTTCATGCATCAAAAAGGGAAAGAGTGTTAACGTTATTGTTTCTCTTCTAGAAATGTATGTTTCATGGACTGCCAGGACTGAGCATAGAAATGCCTACAGCCTTGTACCCGGCTCCTTTACCTCAGTACGATAAAAGGTCGCCTGTCAAACAGGAACAATCAGAACCAGCCGCCTTTAAGCAGACAGGGGTAAGCTGAAATTATACTGATTCTGCTGCACACTTGTTATGTGCAAGTTTGTTGCGGTTGTGTGTTACCTGACATATTAGTGGCTAACAGGCTCTTTGTCTTCTGAGCGTGTGATCCATTTCACATCCTTTGCTTTAAAAGTATTGGTTATAAATCTCTGCGCTGAGTAAAATTGCTTTGTAAACTCAGGTGATGAGAACAAACAGCTCTGCAGAGATCGGTTTTCCGAGTTAAGCTGTGTGCATCAGTTGTTCATCTGCAGCCAAGATTTCTTGGCCTGCAGACACGGGATTGGTGCATGCAGATTAGCCAAAGCTTTTAATGTTATAGATTATATTTTCTTTCCTCTAACACTTGCACAATTGCTTGACTCATTCTTAGGGAAGTCAAGTTCATCTAGAGACTGATTTCCTCCCTCCCTCCCCCATGTGTTCTGCCTCTGCAGGTTATTTTTTAACCCTGTAAACATTTTTGGATTACCAATTATCTGAAAGACATTAGAGAAAATAAAGTTGTATAGTCATGTTGACTTGTTTATTTTTAGATGTTCAATACCTACTGTAAATCTAAAAGAACTACAGAAGTATTTACTGTTCCTCTTCTTTAATCGCTTTTGTGTGAACTATGATTTTTAACTAGAAGTTTTCTTGGAAATCTTTTGCTTTACTGATGAAGAGGCCAAAGCTTAATTTTTGAGGCTATTCAGATATAAACTGCTTGCTTACACTAAGGTATTACTGTACTGATATTACTAAAAGCAGAGTCTGCAATCTCTCAAGTACTAAAGAAGTGACTGTTTCTGTATGTATAATATTGCACATATCTATAATTGCACTTGCGTGCAGCATTGTTGCGACAGAAGACACTAAATAGGTGTGATAACTCTTGGTTAAACTAAATCTCATCTAAAAACTCATTTAGAAACTTGTATAATTTGATGTTGATGTCCTATAAAGACAGCATGATTTATTATATTAAACTGTGCTTTTATTCTGGATTAGCAATTAGTTTTGTTTTTAGATGAGACCTATTTCCCTTAGATTTACAACTACAAATTGTTTGCACATCTTTCTAGATATTATTTCAAGAGGTTAAAAAAAATAAATCTATTTTTTACCTTAAAACAGAACCGAAGAAAAAAGTCCAAAGGGAAACAAAAGAAGGGAGAGTCTGGGGAAGAAGGAAGAGATTTGAGTGATGCAGGAAAGGAATCAGTCCTTGGAGCAGACATGCAGAGATTACGCTTGGGGGATGTGCAGAACAGTCCTTGTTTGGATCCTCGGACTCGTGCATCGGATGTTGCATACGTGCCTGCTGGAAAGAATCACTTGTCCTCACATTATACTATTTGGAAACGAATCAGCAGCAGTGAGTCGGAATATTCTGATGCTGAAGGTGGAATACAGAGCAAAACGAGGTGATTGTTCATGTAAACATAAAGCGTGGTAGCAGAGTGTACTCTTGTCCGTAACACTTCAAGCTCGTGTGTCATGTTTAGCATACCTTTTGGTTCCTGTAGATCAGGCACAAGTTTTACAGACTCTTACACTTCCACAGGATCCTAGTGTGTTGCTCTTAATCAAAACTGTTGAGGAAATTGCTTTCTCTGTTGATTTATGTGGTGAGACAAGAAAATTGGTAAGCAGTAAATTTGTTATTTCTCTTCCTGTTCTTGGTCTAAAAAAATTTCTTATCACAGCTAGCCACTAATACAAGTGCAAGAAGTTAAGTCCACTACTTTTCACTGCTGTTATTTCATTAATCTTTTTGTTTGTTTTTAAGATCTTATCAAGCCAATGTTCGTCAAGGGGCTCTAGCCTGTTTCCTCTCCGCTATAAAATCAATAGAAAAAAGAGTTCTTTATGGCTACTGGTCAGCGTTCATTCCTGATGCCCCTGGTATTGGCAGCCCCCAGTCAGTGTCCTTGATGACTATTGCTTTAAAGGACCCTTCTCCAAAGGTGAGGCAGTTCTGAGTAGAAAAAGCGTTGTATTTTTTCCATATTAATCTTAAGAGTTGTCTTCTCTGGCCTTCAGTAAGTACTTTGGCTACTATATCTGTGTTGCTTGATCACTTACCACAAGTAATAAAAGAGGATGTACTGGTTAAGGGAAAAAAGAATTGGTTGTATACTGCTTAATGTTATGAGGAAAGATAGTTGGAATTAAATTTTCCCAGAGACTTTCATAAACTTTAAAATTCTCCATCAGCTTGAAAGAGGTGTTAAAAGTGGGTAACAGAAATGTTTTATCATTTCAGACCCGTGCCTGTGCTCTTCAAGTTCTCTCAGCCATCCTGGAAGGTTCTAAGCAGTTTCTTTCTGTTGCTGAAGATGCTAATGATCACAAGACAGCTTTTACTCCCTTCTCTGCAACTATTGCTTCTAGCATCCGGGAGCTGCACCGCTGCCTGCTGCTAGCCCTGGTGGCAGAATCCTCTTCTCAAACACTGACGCAAATAGTCAAGGTAACTGTCCTCTGAATGTTTCAAATGCTGCCCAAGAGGTGATGTTGGTCTCTAGATTAAGTCTTGAAGAAAGGTTGAACAGAAATGATTGAGCTGTTGAGGACTAAGGTGGTGGTGGGAAATAGACTGTTGTGGTCTCACAAGGCTTCATTGACTGAGTCTTCCTACAGAGTCCCAGGGTTTCCTTTCAGCACAATTCTCTTGTTCCTGCATTTCTTTCATGTAGTCTTTCTGGAGCTGAATGAACCTATGAAGTGATTCTGAAGACTCACATTGGCTTTAAAACTGGAATGCAAATTGGCAAAAAAAAGCTTTCCATGGGCTATTGAAATTTCTTGGTGTTTATGTCAGGTCACGGTAGTTGAATACTTGATCTTAGGAGCCAAGTTTGTAACCAGTTTTCAAACAGCAGATAAGTGGGCCATTTGTTTTCAGGTGCCTTCAGATAATTAGCTGTCTGAATGACCTAAATTGCAAATGTAAAAACAAATCGGTTGGAGGCCAGCTTGACATTGTAACCACCACTCCATGTATGTTCTTTTGTGTGTTTCAGTGCCTTGCAAATTTGGTTTCAAATGCACCATACAGCCGTTTAAAACCTGGGTTGTTGACAAGAGTTTGGAACCAGATAAAGCCGTACATTTCTCATAAAGGTTTGCATTCTGTTTGACTGGAGCCTTTTTGTATATGCTGTATCTCGGTTCAGCATTGCTTATTACAAAATAGTTGTGGATTCCTACCCCACCCCCCCCGGCTTCATAAATACATAAACATATATATTGCTATTGAATCATATGTTGTGATCTGTCTTGTCTGAAAACGGCTGAAGAAGGATGCTGACATGGCAGTGAGATGCTAACGGACTGGCTTTTTCTTCCCCTACCTTGTTCTTTCTTGCAGATGTTAACGTTCGAGTTTCTAGTTTTACATTATTAGGGGCTATAGTATCTGTCCAAGCGCCTTTACCAGAGGTGCAGTTACTTTTGCAACAGCCCAGTTCTTCAGGGCTAAATAATAGTGGTAGCACAACACCTCACCGTTTTAGTTCTTCTGAGCAGTGGAGAAAAGCACTCCCCTCCGAAAGGGAGCCTCCAGAAAATCCAGTGGGATGTGCATCTTCAGAACCATGCTGGCTTCTCCGTCTCTGCGTTTCCATCATCATTCTGCCCAGAGAGGATTCCTGTTCTGACAGTGATGCTAACTTTCCATCGTTTTCCAGCATTTATGAACCGTGTCCCCTTCGACTGGAATCCTTGCAGGTGGGGGTGAACAGCTAGCTTGTAAAATGAACAGCTTGGTACGATATCAAACTGCCTCATGTCAGCCAAGCCTCAGCCACGGGTTGCCTTTGCTCCTAGCTCTTTTGGTGAGACTTGAGCTAAAGCATTGGCTAGCACAGCATGTCTGAGCTGCTGTGACTGAAGGAGTATTTTGATTCCATGCCTGTGGAAGTGTAACTGTCCATCCCATAGTAAACCTGCTGCAACAAGTTCATCTGCCTGCGATTTTCTTACCTTTGGTACTTTAAAATATTATTTGGTTGTGTGTGCTGGCATCTGGTGAAGACTGAATCTTCCCATGCAGACTCCTCCATACAGAATCTAAATTAAGGTTTTGCTAGAAAACAGCAGGGTAGAACCTTGCAGTCAAAAAACAGTCTGCAAGGGTCTGTGGAATGGTGCTGGTGTGACTGAAGGAGTACCTGTAAATGATGAGGCTTGGCCTTGTTTTTCTTCATGTAACCACAGAAAAGATGTGCATCCCAAGGAGTCTCACTCTTACTCTGGAACAATGAGTATTTGTTAAATCCAGCTTCACAGAATGCAGCAGCAGTATTACAGGAGACAGAGAATGTGTTGCTCTTACAGGCACTCCAGCTTAGTTTTTTAGCTAGAGGAGACTTCACTTACAGTAAATAATTAATTGTGTTGCTACCCAATAGTGCTTTTGTGGCTCTTCTTTGAATAAGATAATGGAATAGGGAGGTTTTTAATTAGCTCTAGTATTCTAGAAGTTGTGCTGCAAGGTATATCTGTTACATTAGAGTATAGTTTATGGTCCCAGTGTTGATCAGCCCATTAACATCTTCTCTGTGTGTCTTTGGGGTATTTTGGTTTCATAGAAGGAAAAAACACTGAATGGAGATTTTTTTGTGTGTGTGTGTGTTTAGGTGTTGGCTCTTCTTGTAAAAGGTTATTTCCCTATGGCTCAGAGCTATTTCCTAGAACTTGGAGAAGTGGCTTGCAGATGCATGGAAGAAATGGATCCATCCATTCAGCTTCATGGAGCCAAAGTAAGAGCATGAGGAAATGTCTACATTGTTTTGCCAAGTCAGTTTTAGCTATTAGTGTGCTTTGCAAATACAGATGAGTAGTGATGAATATTCATAGCATCTGTGCGCGTGTGTGATGCAGCACACCATAAAGCTGGTGCCTGCTGTAGCTCTTTGGGAAGTGTAGTACCCTGACACTGAGAAATGTACCTTCTGCTTCCAATCTTGAATTCTGAGCAGAGCGTCTCCCAGGAAGCTTGGAAAATGCAAGGACTGTAACACTGGCCCTTCCCTGATTTAGCATCAACTGGTGCAGGAACTGTAGTCTGTCACCCAGAGGAAAACTCAGAGAGATTTTGTCTTTGTGTAGCAATCTGTTGTGCTGCTCAGGCTGGAGACTGTAAGCAAGGCTTCTTCTCTTGTTTCTTCACTACCAGGAACAGAATAGTCTGAAACAATACTGAACCTTTTATTTTTATTCCCTGAGTAAGTATAGTCCTAGGTAAAGGCTGCTTACAGTGCAGTGGTACTTGAGTCATCCCTGATAAAGACCTAGCTGCTTTTTGTTTCCTTGCAGCTTCTGGAGGAGCTGGGCACAGGTGTGCTGCAGCAGTACAAACCTGATTCAGCTGTTGCCCCTGATCAGAGAGTACCAGTCAGCGTGGTAAGTGTGTGGGCTCCCTCTGAAATTCCGCTTCACTGAGCTTCCTTGAACTCTGCAAAGTCGCTGGCATGGATACAGATAAATCAATTACAGAAAAGCAGAAAGGGACTCGGTACCCTGCAGCTTTATAGATGGTGATGTGTACAATTTTGCATTATTTTGGCATTTATTTTTGTCTGTAGGCAGGTATGTTGGGGTGGTTTTTTTGTTTGTTTTTCTTTTACATTATGTTAATGCTGCTTCTCTGGCTTCCCCCATCCCTCCTTCTCCTGCCTGCTGTAAGTCAGAAAGCTGGAAGAACAGTGCTGATTTTGCTTGCATTATTACTGCTGCACAAAACCTAGATGTACGCTTTTAGAGCTTTGGGGACTTTGCGTTGTTACAAGAGCCAGCCTACATAGTCTGGTTGCTCACAAGTGCAGAGAGAGTGGCCAGAACCACAATAAAGGGTGATTTCAGAAAAATTCATTGTCTGAGGCTGGCTGTTGGTTAAGTTTGTAGAAGCTGAGGAACTGGCATTCTAGAAGTAACATAGGCCTGTTTTAAGTCTTGCTTCTGTGAACAGAGTCAAGGTTGAAAATTTCTTTGACTTCTGCTAAGTTTTGAGCCGGTTGCCAATGACCTTATAAGACAGGAAGTGTCTGGTAGCACTAGATTCCAATTGCTTGCTACAAATGTAAATTGTCAGACAAATGAAAATACCCAGCTGTGTGGATTCAAGAATGGGATCGTAATTCTACCTAATGGAATCTAATCTGAGTGTATGTGGCCTTGAGAAGGAAACAAACAGAACTCAGTGAATAAGTACTTGACAGCAGTACTAAAATATCTTTAAAATGTTTCTGAATGCTAAGTGTTCTAAGCTTCCAGACAGCTGTAATCACCTTCACATGTGATGATGCTACCTGCTGTAAGTATCTCTTAAAGATGATGATGGGAAAAGAGAATCTATTGTAGAATTTAGGTGTAATTGCTGAGTTTAAATAGGTAAACCTGGCTGCTTCTTCTGTAGGTTGTAACTTTTTGGACTATGATGTTAAATGGCCCTTTACCTGGCACTCTTCAGAACTCTCCACATGCGACTCTTCAGACAAGCGCTTGTGATGCCCTGTCTTCAATCTTGCCAGAAGCTTTCAGCAGTCTGCAGGTAAGAGAGCACTCCTTGAAGTGTGGCGGTTTTACCTATTGAGGCTTTGTTCTTGTGTACCAGATTACAGTACTGTAAACCCTTTAAAAACTCAAAAGGAGAGGGTAGAGAAACCTTCCAGAGTTATTTTATTTTTTTTAACATTCTGAACAAGTTGTGACTGTTGAAGATTGGAGGAGGCAATGTTGGGAGTGGTCTGTCAAGACAATTAAACCATGGGTCACCAAAGGTGTTTGGCCCTGCCATGAATACTCAGCCTTGGTGATGATGTATGGGAGATGAGGGTAAGAGTTTCATTGCCTGAGTGAGGGGAGAAGGGATATTGCTGGTTGAGTCTTTGAAGAGGCGGCTGTGCTAACAGCCACGGACTGACGTTCACCAGTTTGCATGTATTTTTTTTCTTTTGGCTGGCTTTTAAAACACCATACTGCGGTGATTGCCTTGGCAGAAGCAAGCAAAAGTGTTGGCCTTCCTCTCCTTTTGCAACACGAAATATGCTTTTAAACATGAAAGCCTTGGCAGTGTATCACCACTGCATTGTGCAGCTCCTTTTATGTCACTGTGCCCTTCTTGATGGGGTGTACTCTGCCAGATCTCATTTGCCCAAGAATTGCTAGTACAGCAGTATCTCTGGAATTCTCCATCTGGTTTCTCAAAGTACAGCATGTACTTCATCACCCTGTACTTTGATCCCATACACTCTCTTGTCCCTGTCGCCGTGTGGGGTCGAGTCAGTGCCCACTCTGACCCTTTGCTCTGATGAAACAAAGTTCTTTGTCATGGGTTGGTAAACTGACAATCTGTCCAAGATGAACTTAATCTGCCTGGCTGTCCTTGTTAATGAAGGGGAAAGAGCGAAGTAAGACAGGAAAACGCAAACGATCCAGTCTGTTTTACCTCTGATGGGCCATGCTGTCTGCGTTTAGATGATAGTTAATATTTTGGTTTCCTTTGTGGTCTTATCCAACAGCAACAAGATAGTGTTTGCTGGAACCATTCCCGTTTCCTGTGTGGCATCCTGAAATGCCAGTCAATTTGCTTTTAATAAAAAGAGTACACTCTAAATAGTAGCTTCTATAGATTCCACTATTAGGGTCTTTCAGAGTATTTGTCAGCTGTCTTACTTTGTGGGACAGAGATCTTTCCAGTTTCTCTCTGTTGCCATGACTGCTTGCTTATCGTTGCAGAATGACCAGCAGATACTGTGCGTCACTCTGCTCCTTGGCCTGAACCACAGTGAGAACCCACTCGTAAAAGCTGCTGCTGCACGTGCGCTTGGAGTCTACATCCTCTTCTCTTGTCTTCGGCAGGTCAGAACTGGCCTTTTTTTCTTATCTTGAGCCATTTTATAATGGGTTTGATGAACCGTAAGATGTGGGACAGGAGTTCTTTTGCAAAGAATTGGCCTGCCTTCTTGCTTTTGGTCTGTAGCGTGTATATAGCTTTTCCTTACTGTCTGCAGACCTGCTCTTGCCTTTTGTGTGGTGAACAGAACCAGTGCAGTTTTAAGTGAGGTGAAGGAGAAGGCAGAGTGCCTCATAAGTGAGAGCAAAAGGAGGGAGGTCAGGATCTTCCCCAGGCTCTCGGGGACAGAAGTGGGAAAGGCTGGGTTGGCACAAAGGAGCTGCAAGAGATGGGGTAGAGCTGGGAAGAAGGGGACAGCTGTACACTGCTCTGTAGAGTTTAACAAGTTTTTGATGTGAAGGCTTCAGTTTTCCTTAAAAAGTAAAGCTTATTTAGAGAAAAATGCTGGTTTGTTTCCATAAAAAAAATTGATCTTAGCTTGGCTGAGCTGGAAGACTGTAGGTTTTGCCATGTGGCCTGAAATGAGTGATTGTAATAAAAAACCCAATGCAGTAGCTGACATTAAGATTTGATTCCGAAATATTTTGAAAGAAAATCCTTTACTGTAGGTAAGGGAATGAAAATTAAATGTAATATGCCATAGAAGAGAAGGTAAAACAGGCTGCTCAACAGGGAATTTGGAGAAGCAATTACTTTAAGAGGGGGATTTGATGAGCATTAGATTGGCAGTCCAGGTAATTATGTTAAAATCCGAAGTAACTAAAGCGCCAATGAAATGAAATAATATATTGAAACCTTTCAGCGACAGCTACCTAAGAGAGTGGTGAACTTGGTCAGCATGCAAGCCTAGACTGTCAAACAAAGCTGTACAGAGAGCACCATAAACACGTTAAAAGTTGTCACCTACAAAAGAAGAGTATGTGAATAAAGCTGGTCTCTGTGCAGGTATCACTTTCCCTAGAAAGGCCAGAATGTGTATGTTACTAAGGAAATCACCTGAGGTTTTTAAAACTTCCTGACTTTGCAGCCTTTTTTACTTTTATAGGACGTGATGTTTGTGGCAGACACAGCAAACGCTATTCTGAATTCCCTCCATGACAAGTCTCCCAACGTCCGTGCCAAAGCAGCTTGGTCCCTGGGCAATCTTACAGACACTCTGATCATCAACATGTACGTAAGCATGCCTTGGCCTGTGGAGCTCCCCTCTCTGCCCCTATTCCCATAGCGTCAGGATCTACTTAGTATCAAAAAAAGCAAAAATTTGGCTTGGATGCTTCTTTTTAACCACTTTTTAGCCTGTGTGTCTGCCAGTGCACGACACTGTATTATAAATATCCTGTATTTGTCTGGGCTTGAGTTCTACTAAACTGCATGGGTTTAGGTCTTTCTAATCATTAGTTCTGGAGTGTGTTCCAAGTTTACTTTTCAGTTTTCCATTTCTTGCATGTTGCTTTGTGCAATTGCATGTTCCCTGGTTACTTTACTTTCAATGTAACACAGAAGTAAAATTAATAAATATTTAACATTTCCTCAAGCCAAAGACTGAAGGAAGTCTAACCTACTGTTACATTTTTAACAAGAGAAATAGTTATCATATATTCCTGCTGCAGAATTGCCTCTGAGCAATTCATTGCCCTCTGTTTTTTATTACAGACTTAATGCATTGCTAACCAGCTTTCTTGCATTGATAGTTTGGTTTTAAATTAATAAACATAGTGGTCACATGTAGTAAGGTCTGCCTTACATATTAGCCTTCGAAAGAGTGAAGGTTGTTCATACGCGTTTATAAAGGATTGTATCGCATCTCTGGGGATGGATCATCTGAGCTGGCCTTTCACAGTGTGGTTCTTCTGCTAGGGAAACCATGGGACAAAGTTTTCAAGAGGAGTTTTCTGATCTGCTGCTGTTGAAAATGTTACGATCTGCGACTGAAGCATCCAAGGACAGAGACAAGGTATGACTGAGGGGAAGGAGGGTGGAGTTACCATACTGTAGTTAACTGTTGCATTTTTATTTCAAAAAAACAGAAGAGGCACCAGTTACTTTGGGGCGTTTTGCCCCAGTGGCCGGGGAGCTGCAACTCAATATCCTCTTGAGGGCTCCTGTTTGGAGGTTTCCTGTGTTGTTTGATCTGCAGGGCATTTGATTGCACTTTTCCGCAGTGCAGGGTTGTTCTCGTGTTTGTTTTGGTATTTTTGTTTTGTTTTCAAGGTGACTGTTAGCAGAGAGTGATCTTTCTGGTGGCATTTAGGAAGTTACCATCTGATTAGACGCAGTCTGATTCCAGATGAGCTCCTTGTTGGCTCTGAGCACAATTTTGTAGCAGGCTTGACAAAAGCTTTGCCTGTAAGCTGAAAGCCAGAATGGTGGTTCTTTTTTTTTTTTTCTTTTTCTTGTATGTGTATTCCAGGTAAAGAGTAATGCAGTCCGGGCTCTCGGGAATGTGCTTCATTTCCTCCAGCCCTATCACATAGCAAACCCCAGGTTTAGGGAAGCCATCGAGGAATCTCTTCAGGCCCTTATTTCTACTGTTCAGAGTGAGGCCGCTATGAAAGTGCGCTGGAATGCTTGTTACGCACTGGGGAATGTATTTAAGAACACTGCCTTGCCACTCGGTGAGTAACTTGTCCCGCTGGCTTTGGATTTGCACAGCAGGTTGTGGTTTTGATAAGGTCTCTGTTACAAATGTGTTGGGGAAGAGGGGAGAAATCAAACTGAGCTGAATCTTGCTGTCATAGCTTTCCTAGAACTCTTGCCAGTGAAATAGGTTGAGATCCTGTGAATCCCAGTACAGGCATAACTGTGCTGTATTCAGTTGGATCTGTCACATTAGAAAAGAGTGTGAGGATGGGATTATAGCTGTGAATAGATGCCAAATGTCACTTTGCTGCTTAAAAAAGATTAACTGTTTTTTAACTAATTTTTCATTTCATAACCCCAGATTCTCTCATTTAGACCAGAATAAATACAGTAAATGTAAACCCATTAAATGTTTAGGAGATACACTTACAGTTTTGTATATTTTGACTGATTGAAAAGGAGGTCTTGGTTTTTTGGGATTTTTTTAGGAGAGGCTCCTTGGACCATGCAAGCGTATAGTGCACTTTCCTCAGTAGTGAAGTCCTGCAAGAATTTTAAAGTCCGAATCAAATCGGCCATGGCCCTCTCCATCCCTAGCAAGAGGGAATGCTATGGCTCCACTGAGCAGTTCTGCCAAATCTGGAGTGCCTTGGTGGTAGCCTTGCAGAAGAGTGAAGACACTGAGGACTTTCTGGAATTCAAGTACAGTGCCAGCCTCAGAACGCAGATCTGCCAGGCTCTGCTTCATTTATTGAGTCTGGCAAAGAGCACAGACCTGCCAGTCATTTGGGAAACCATAACGGAACATGGGGATGCGATCAAATCCTACGTCTTGCAATATCTGAAATCAGGGGTTGAAGAGAACGAAGCAGGAAATCACACGGACTTGTGCGAGAGGGAGAGAGTATTAAAAGGAGCTATCGAACATCTCAGTGGGATAGAGAAACAGCTGGAGGGCAAAGCTGGAGTAGGACTGTCTGTTTATCTGGAAGATGTCTTGACAAACCATGGCAGTGCCACTCTGTTAGCAGAGGCCTAGAAGGAAACACCTGTTTCAGTGACTTCAGTCACTTCTGACTGGGCACAGAAGAAACACGCTACTTCTGCTTACATGTGGCATCCAGAAGAAAAGTTTCTTTCTTGCTGGTAGTAAACAATTTATTTCAAACTTATTAAAACCATTCATAATGCCTGATGAAAAGATCTGTAGAACTTAATTTTTAAAGTTATTTATTTATTTTTGTGTTCAATCAACTCTTAAGTTGTCTTCACTTGATTTCATTTTATATTTAACTGTTGCCATGTTCCCACTTGGAAAAGAAATGCCTTTTCCTTCATGGGATATTTCATAACAACAGCCCGTTCTCTCAGCTTATTTAAAAGCATTTTGTTGCTATTGCTGCTGTATTCAAAACTGTTTGTAAAGGAGGGGTCTGGAAGAGTTTTGGTTTTCTGAGCACTGCAAATGTTGTCTCTCTTGTGTTCCTGCAATAAACCCAAATATGCCAATATTTGAATAATAGCTTAGAGCAAACACACTTTGCCTTTACCCATCTACATTCCTGGTGTCTTACACCTGGCCTGGCCCTCCCTGCTGCCTTCGCTCATCCTGTCTTCCAGAAAGATTCCTTCCTCAAAATTTGTTGTTTCCAGGTGGATGGTACTGTGCTGCCTAAGCCAAAAAATTCAAAGCAGGTCTCCGAGGCTGGAATTTTGATTCTTCAAGCAGTGCTGTCTGCCTTTCTGTGGGAGGTGCAGTGGTGTTTTAAACCGCATGTGGGTTTGTTTCTGTTTCTGTAGTTCTGTCCCCTTCCCCTTCCTTCGTGACTATGTTACTTACTCTGTTTGCTGTGTGCTTACTGCGCTGATAGCCAGTGGAGGGCTGAGCAGTCTGATGTTGCTGGGGGCAAATCCATGCCTCCAGGAATGAGCTGGTCTGCGGGGCGCTTTGGGAGTTAAGTGCCTGCTGCCCTAACCTCAGGGTGGATGTTTGAACAGAGCTTGGTTGCAAGCCCTGGCTGTTGTAAAAGCTCTTTGGGAAACAAAATTCATCTGCTTTGTTTTTCCATCTTTGCCGCTGGTTTCAGCAGGCCTCAGGTCAAGAGCTGCGAGTACCAAAACCTTTTGGAGTAACAGACTCTTGCTGGATGTGTGGGGCCTGTTCCCTGCCGTTCCCCCTGTAACAGCCGGCAGCACGAGCAGCTCTGCCCATGTCTGGGGTATGGTCAGGCTTGTCTGAGCGCTGTGAAATGCTGAGCAGCTGCCTAGGAGAGAGGCAGCGCTGAGCATCACTGCTGGGCTCCAGCGTGGCCCTTGCTGGGCCTTAGTGGGGCATGGGCCCTATCCTGGCTCAGGAGCACCCCAGATATGCTTCATGTTACAGATTTGCACTTAAGCTGACACTTGCTCCTTTTCTCTCTCTGGCTGCTGCAGTTGCACCTGTACTCATCTTTTGAGTTCTCACCATTTGAAACGAGCCCGTGTTTTACAGCTCTGTTCTGCCCCTAGAAGAAATGTCCTGTTACCACTGAAAACAACTCTGCCTGCAGGTCTTGCTCGGGTTTGCTGGCATCTCTAGAGCTGCCTACATACTGTACCAGCTGAAGTACTGCTGGTGGGGCAGCTGGGGGCTAGGTATCCAACATACAGGCAGGTGTTCCTGTGCTCAGTATCTGCTCCAGTAGCCCACATCCAATGCCAGGATGTTCTGAATGGAGAAATCTCTAATTTTATGCGCCCCAAGGAGCAGATGGGTGCTGCTGTGATTCTCAGTAGCATGTAGCCAGTCTCTTTCATTTTAATAAAAACAATGGTGGAGTCTCACCTGGCTCCTGAAACGCCAAAGGGCCTTTTGAGGAAACATGGGCTTGGGCTCTGAGCAGCACTAGGTGAGCGATAGAGGCAAACTGAGAGCTCGAGTGGCTGGATAAAAAAAAAAAAGCAAGTGTCCCTGCTGAGCATGGTAGCAGCCTGCGTGCTCGGCGGCTGAAGCTTTCTAAATAACCACATCCAGTACTTCAACCTGTATTGGGGAACCTGCAACTTTTCTTTTATCTTTGGGAGCAAAAGTAATTTCTAGGCTGAAGTAGCCTTGGCTGAAGGCGGTATAAGCAGTTTTTTCCACGTGAGCTGTCAGTTTAGTGGAGAGCCCTGCTTGGTACCGGACGCTAAAGCAGAAGGGGTTCTGCACCTTGGATCCACCGAGGCTGTGCCTCACCGCTTGGCTCCTCTCTCCCTCAAGACCAGACGAGAACAAGGAAGCATGTCGAGTGCCAGGTCTGTCTGCCTGTAAAGGAACTGAATCAGTCACGGGCTGGCATCGCTTGGTTGGTTGGTTGTGCTCACCGTCAGCTGCTCTCTTCTGTAGCTCTTCTCCCCAGGGACACTCGTAGACTTTGAGCATCCCAGGCATTGACGTGACCCATCACCACGTTACAGCAATAAAGACTGCAACACCGGTTTGGGTAGAGTCTCTATTTTGTGGTCTCACCCCACACGCTCATTACAAACCTGACTGCGAAGAGGACAGGCAATGGGTCTTGCACTGATGCCAGTCTTTCCTCCTCCTGTAGGAAGATCCTTTTCCCAGCTTCTGGACACCCTTAGCTGATCCTCTGGGGGAAAAATGCTGTGTGCACAGGAAGGAGCAGGGGGCAGGGGCTGGTTTTCACTCTGGCTGGTGGAATTAACTTCATCCAGCACTTTCTGAGGATGAGATAGACATGTCACCAGCCCTGCCTGCTGTCAGGGCTGGCAGTGCAGGACTCGGCCCCGCTCAGCCGCTACAAGCTGTGTTACCTCTCCTGCCAGCACACGGGCATTGCTGGGAGGATGCTCCTTACAGGAGGGTGGAGGGGGCAGCTGTGGAGATTCAGGCCTAATTTCTGTGGGTAATAACTAAAAAGCTGCAAGGTTGAGACTCCGGTCAGTCATGAGGGTCAACTGTGCCCAGCCCCAGCCCCCTGGGCAATTTCTGCTGCTGGTGGCTGCACCTGGGTGCAGTCCTGGGGGTGCCAGAGCAGAGCTGAGCTGGGCTCTCCTGCCTAATGCCAAGGTCAGTGATGATTTTATGTCTCCCTTTAGTATTGGATGCTCATTTTAGGCGGAGCTTGGCAGTGCAGCACGGGCTGCGTGCACCCAGTGCCACTGGGAGCAACAGGGAGGGACGCAGCCTCTGTCCTCGGCCGGGGACTGGTGAAGCACGAGGTGCTTGGGGCCGGCGAAAGGCAGCACCTTCCCCACCCCGGCCAAGGTTTTATTGTCCTGCCTCTTTATTGTTGTGTTTACAAGCCAGGCGCTTTATAGGTTTTCCTATGAATAGTTTCAAGGAGAAGGTAATTACCTTATCACATGCAGGATGATTTATAGCCAAGGTGGCAAGGGACATTCAGGCTCTCCATCGGCTCTGTTTGAAAGACAATCCGCCTGTTCTTCTGCGCGGGGTCACTGGGTGGGTGAAAACAAAAGGGCTTTAGTGCCTGGCCTGCCTGGTCCCAGCGTGGGGATGGTCCCAGTGTGGGGAAGTCCCAGTGTGGGGATGGTCCCAGCGGCCGAGCCCTGGTGGAATCAACTCCCTGGGCCAGGTCGGTGGCACTTGTGCCCACCTGCAGCCGTGGGTACCCCACGGCCGCCCGCAGTGGGGGGCTCTGCTCTGGCAACCTGGCGAGGAGCAGCCCAGTGGGTTCAAAGCTCAGGTTGTAAAGCTCCTTGTATTTAATTGCGATACCAGGATCAGTAAATACGCTGTGTGCTGGCTGGGAGGCTGCGTGGCCTCGTGTGGCACCAACGTGCCTCTCTGTGGCCCGGTGGCTTGCTGGGCACCACTCGCCCGTGGCCACAGACGCGGCTGTGGAGACCGTTGGGCATCTCCCCCGCCCTCACGTACTTACTGATTTATCCCCCCAGTAACGCGCCCCTATGGGCTCAGGGCGAGGGCAGCGACTGGCCCGTTCCCCTGCGGCTGCCCCCCGCAGCATCCCCCGCCGCGGGGGGCGGAGGGGCCGGTGGCCCCGGGGCTGCCCCGCCCGCCGGGCCGCGAGGTGGCACCATGTCCCCGGCCACGGCCGAGCGGCTGCCCGGCGGCGTGGGCTGCCCACGGGGGGGGCGCAGGGGGCCCCGTGGGGGCGCTGGGCATCCCCCTTGCAGCGCGAGGGAGGGCACGGGGGCCACCGTCGCAGGGATCGTGGGGATCCCCCCCGCGGGGTGCACAGCGGCCCCCTTTTGCGGGGGGTGTGGAGCTCCCCCTTGCAGGGTACATGGGGGTACCCCTGGCAGGGGTCGTTGGGTTCCCCCTTGCAGGGTACGTGGGGGTCCCCCATGGAGGGTGCGCGGGAGCGCACAGCGTTCCCCCTTGCAGGGGTCTTGGGGACCAACCCTGTCGGATACATAGGGGTCCCCCTCAGAAGGCACGCAGAGGGCACAGGGTTCCCCCTTGCAGGGGTCGTGGGGATCCCCCTGGCACGGTGCACAGGAGTGCCTGGGGTTCCCCCTTGCAGGGTGCACGGGGGTCCCGTTGCAGAGCATGGGTGCTGCCCGCCCATGCACCCACGCACCGGCGGCTCCCCGGGGCCGCAGCACCCACCACCCCCCGCCAGCCGCAGCGGGAGCTGCCCTGGAGCGGCGCGATCCGAGCGGGGTGCCGGCGGGACGGCGCAGGCGTGTTTCTCCGCGTAACGAAACCGAACGCTTCTCCTCCCGGTGCGCAGCCCTGGGTGGGACAGTCGTTATCTGTGGGGGCCCACGGGCCGCAGGCGCAGGGTGGTGGGAGGGCTGCGATGCCCCTTGGGGTGCGGGGGCTCTCTGCAGCCCCCGGGACCCGGCCCGCCGGGGCCTCGCTGCTGCCCGCCTCCCCGGGCGAGGGGAAGGGGGTTTCTTGCCTGGCCCCTATGTGGGACCAGGGCAGTGGCATGTGGCTCTGGTGGCAGTAAGTGCACATCGGTCCATGAGCAATGGGGTGGCAAAGGCAGGGGTGACTTCCAGTGGCAGGGTCAGAGGGAAGAGGCTGATCCTCGGTTCATGCCTGCTGACTCTCCCATAAAGAATGGCTCTGCGCTATCTTGCAGGCCATCCCTCCCTAGGACCCGCTAATTCGGTGATTTTTATCCTGTCTGTTTTCCTTTTCTCCCCTCTGCTCTGCCGCAACCTCCCATCACTCCTCCTCGGGGCAGCTCTGGGGTCGTTGCTGATGGATGGCCCCCAGCAGCGCCCGCACGGAGGAGGCGATGGCCGGCGAGGGGGCTGATGGCTGGCGAGGGGCTTTGGCACAGCCAGACCCCCTGCGGCAGCGCTGACCTGGCTGCTGCTCCTACCTCCGCTCCGAGGCGATGCTTTTCCCGGGGGCGAAAGCCCCTTGCAGGAAGGATCCCAGCAGGAAGGGTGCAGGGGAAGGCAAGCTGTGCACCCCAGGGTGCCGGGCACGAGCAGTGCTGGGCAGGCATGGGGATGGAGACAATGAAGGGGCTTGGAGCGCCCTGGGGAGCAGGGCTGTCCCTGGGGTCATGCCTCCCTGTGCCACCCCTGGGAAAAGGGAGCCCACGCTGCCCCGGGGGGGGGGTGTCCTCTGGCTCCCCAGAGCCCAGACTGGTATTTCAGTCTAGACATGCTGGTATTTTTTCAGTCCAGCAAATTTCCTTGATGGCCCAGCAGCAAAGCATGAGCACGCTCGGCACGCTGGCACCGGCGGCTGCTGGAGGGTGGGGGGTTCCCGCAGGGGCATGGGGGGCAGGGGCTGCGCAGGAGTCCTGGTGTGCCCGATGCCGGCTCTCGGCTCCCAGGGGAGCAGGAGAAACATTTGCACTGGACTGGGAGGGAAAACTATGTGAAACTTAAAATTTTCTCGTAAAACCAGGCTTGCTGGCTGGAAAGCTTGCCACATCTTGCTCGAGCGTCGGTCCAGTCTGCAGCGGGCTGCAATGGGCTTGTGTGAACGGTTTCTTCAACAGCTGCCACCACTCCTGCCACCACGCCGCTGCGTGCGGCCACCCAGTCCCGCGCCCGGCAGGGTTGGGCTGGGTAAATACTCTGGGGGGGCAACCGGCTCGGTACGTGGCGGTGACTCTGGGGTCAGTCCCTTCCCCTCGATGCTGCCAGCACAGAGGTGATGCTTTTACCAGCCTGGCCACCCCGGCGATGCTCCACCGCACCTTGCCCGTCCCGCGGGACCCCCAACGCCCGCCCGGGGACCGCCTGGGTGGACAAAGGCGGCTTTCAGAGCCCCGGCGGGGCTGGCCGTGCTTGGGCGGCCTCCGAGATGTGTGAAATTCGGCTTTCGCCCAGCTCCTTCCTGGAGCGGAACTGTTCTCAGCGAAACCATCCCCGCCGCCCGCCTTAATGGCTTTTCTCTGTGCACCCGCATTAATGAACGCGAGGCCCAGCCTAATCAGAGGGAAGCCATGCAAGTAATTGCTTGAATTTTTAATTCGGGGTTATGATAGGGGAATCAAAGTCACACGGCAGCCGCTGAGGCCGCCCGCGGCTCCGCGCCATTGACTCCCGCAATTTGCTTTTGATTTTTGCCCTCCCAGCTCCCCCCACAGCCCGGCAGAGAACCCACTGGGGGCCAGGGCCAGACCCCTCCCTGGGAGGGCACCCGATGGAGAAATGCAGTTGGGGTGGGGGTTCCACCTGTGGCCAGGATGGGGGTGTGCTTTGCCGGCGTGGCCATGCCCACGAGGGGCCCTTGCTGCAGGTGCGAAGCTGTTTGCAAACCCCCAACAGCATTTAATTGCCTCCAAACCCCCTCTCCCACCTGCACCCAATTGTGCTGCCGGTGGGGAGCTGGGTTGTATTTTTTTCTGTCCATTATGGTGGCTCTCGCCCTCAGCCTGGGGAGCTGCCAACGGTGACCCCCTGCCCGGTGCCGCTGTCCTTGCGCAAAGGGGCGAGTGATGCACAGATGGGCACTGGTAACTGTGGGGTGAGACGCGGACGGCGGGGCTGGCTGGGGTTTGGGTTGGGGTACGCGGGCCAGGGGCTCCCCGCAGCGCAGCTGGGGCTTGCACCGAAGCAGGGACGGGACCCTTACCAGCAGGGAGCTCCTCTGGCCCCGAGCATCCCCTGGGCCGCGGCACGCTGCCACGTTGCTTTTGTTTTCCCAGAAAACAACCCCACCTCCCATGCTGGTTCCAGCTCGCTTCCCTCCACTTTGTCTTGAAATTAATAAAAACCCAGAGGACGCACGGCTGCTCGGTAAAGCAGAATGGCATCTGCGAAATGTCCGCCTGCCTGGGGAGACGGTGGCTGGCGAGGCTGCCCCCTGGCACCGCTCGGGGCTGGGGTCTCGGGAGCGGGATGTGCCGGGAGAAGCCGTGCCGGAGCCACGCTCAGCTGTGTGGCACAGCCACGTGTGGGATGGCCCCCGTGCGCGCGGGGTGGCCCGACTCCTCTCGGGGAGCCGCTGGTTGACAGGCTCTGCCCCGTGCCCCCGTGTTTGGGGTTCGGGCGCTGTTGTGGTGTTCTTTGTGCCGCGATGCCTGGGCAGATAGCATTGTTTGCCCTGACACGTAAGCCGGTGACAACCTGCAAGAGCTCTGGCATGGATTCCGGCTGCAGCTCCCAGCCTGTCCCGCTTCCAGCGCCTTTTTATAGCCCAGCAGAACTTGTTTTGCTGTGGCAGCGAAGCAGAACCCAAGTGTGGGCTGGGAGCCATTGGGGGACATGTGTGTGTCTCATGGTGGGTGCTGGGCCACGTTTGCACCCCCGGACCCCCAAACAACCCCCACAGCGGGTCCCTGTTCCTCCACGGTGGCCCAGCCGCAGTGCTCACCACCAGCTCAAGACTTGCAGAGGCTGAGGGAAGCCCCCAGACTCTGAAAATGAGGGGTCTGAGCTTTTGGGGGGTCCCAGAGAGGGGAGCATGCTGCCAGAAAGGGGACATGGTGGCCAGGCACTGGTGCAGAAGGGCATGCTGCCACGGCCATGGGGACATGCTGAGGTGGTGCTGAGCCCCATTGCCTATCTCCCCGGCAGAGCAAGGGGATGCTGAGCAGCCCCGGGGGTGGGGGTCCTGCCTGCGGGTGAGGGGCCACCGGCACCCCTGTGCCCCACCACCCTGAGCAGTAGAGCCTCAGCAAAGGGTGGGAGGTGAAGACGGATTATGAAAGTGTTTCTTTGCTTTGCTTTTGAGAAAGGAGAACTTCAAAGGGGCCATTTATCACCAGACAAAGAGAGTCGCGAGTTATTTGCAAAGTGTAAGGGAGAAGCATTAATTATTGGAGTGACAGACAAATGCTGCTGCCGGGTATCCTCCTGCCCAGCCCGCCGCCCCATCCCGGCAGCCCCCCGCAGCTCCTGGCAAGCCTGGGTGGCACTCCTGTCCTTCCTGCCGTACCGTCCCCAGCTCCTGCCTCGTGTCCCCTCCATCTGGGGCTTGGTGGGCCGGCTGGTGCCACAGCAGACCTGCCTGGCTCTAGGTGATGGGATTGGGACGATGGGTGTCCCCACTGTGGGTGTACCCACATGGCTGGAGGGGCAGCCTGGGGGGTTCCCCCTGTGTCCCTGGTGCTGGTGCTCTGCTGAAGGGCTGGCAGCTGCGGGCTGGGAGAGGTGCTGCTAGCAAAGCCCATGGGGTGCCTCAGCCCTGCCCGAGTGCTGCTGTCGGGTGAAAGGCCATGGTGGAAACCAGACCAGGAGAAATTTGGCACCTTCAAGGCACTGCAGCAGCCTGGGAGCATCTTTTCGGTGTGGCAGCCCAGCTCACCCCAGCTGCCTGCCAAGCCTGTGTCCACCCAGGATTCACCACACTGGGAGCTGGGGCCATGGGGGGAAGAAGAGCCGTTCCCACCCCCCTGCCTTGCTCCGTGTCACTCGGGCACGTCCCTTCCCCGGAGCCCTGCCAGGCCTGGCCTGGCGGGTCGTGCAGCACTGCCAGTGATGGGGCATCCATGGGGTGTCAGTGCCACTGGGTGCCTGTGCTGGGGACCAGGGGTGACAGCTGATGGCCATGGCCAGCAGCCATGCTGGGGCATGGGGACAGCAGGGCTCAGCCTGGAGCTGGGGCACCAGACCCCTACAGCTGAGTCCTCATCCCAAAAGCTCTGCAGGGGGAGAGCTGTGGCTCTGCCCATCATCTGGGAGGGAGAGGATGAGCAGCGAGAGCATTTACATCCCGAACTGAAGTGCTGAGAGACCTGGCTGCCCTTGGAGTGTGAAAGTGGCACCCATGCCACCATCCCTGCCACCCCTGCAGTGCTGCGGGGCTGCAAATACTGGGGTGGCCGGGGCGCAAGGGCTCCCCGTGGCCCCGCTGAGCGAGCCCCGAGTGGGGCAGGCAGCTCTCCCTTTCATGTCTGATTCCTCCCGAAACCACAGCTTCCCTTCGCCCGGCGCGGGGATCAACCGCGGGTCATATTTAATAAAGGTGGGGATGGGAGAAGGCTTCAAAACATTACGTCACCTCGGTGTGGGGGAGGCGGAGGCAGGCAGGGAATGTGAAAATCTCAGTGCGAGTGGGGGCAGAGGAGAAAAAATATCAGCAAGGGGATTTAATGGCCCTGTTTTGGTGGGAACTCTCTTGCCCACTGCCCACGAGGTCAGAGGCAGTGTGTCTGCACGCGCTCAGGCGTTAAATGAAACTGTAAGAAAAAAATTAGAGGCATATACGAAATGCGTAAGCGCGTCCGTGGCAGAAAATCCCCCAGCGCTGCGTGAGTCACGGCGCTGCGCCCGGCTGGCCCACTGGGGTGGCTTGCAGGAGAAATCCTGGCCAGCCCCTGGGTCCCACAGCTCCCGTGTGCACAGGGTGAGGGTGGGCACGAGGCTGCCGTGGCAGGGACGTGGGGGTGCCCTGGCTGGGTGCCCCCACCCGCCCCAAGCCTTCCTCTGCTGGAGATGAGGCCACACGGTGCCAAGAGCAAAGTCCCCCGTGCCACAGGCTGCCCTGTGCCTGACCCTGTGGGACTGGCCACGGTGACCACAGGCAGCTTTGGTGCTCGAGTGGGAGCTGCTGCCCACGCTCGGGGCAGATGCTGGCGGTCCCTCGGTGGGTGATGGAGGCAGCTGTGGCTGCAGGCAAGGCATTGCTGGGCTGAGGGAATCGTGCCGGGACAGTTATTCCCTTGCAGTGATTGTGAGGGCTTCTTTGGTACTGGGGAGCCTCTCTGGTGCTGCCAGTGATGGCGCAGCGGGGGGCGAGGCCACCACCAGCCATGGGAGCTGGTGGCCAGCACTGGGCACCCAGATCTTCCCGTAACACATGTAGACTGGTTGCAAACCAGGTGGCTTTGGAGGGCTGGGAGGCAGAGCAGACTGTGTTCAGCTTAAAAAAAAAAACAAAAAACAAACCACCAAAAAAAATTCAATGACCGTGTGCAGCCGTCCTGCATTCCCAGCCACAGTCACCGCCTGGGCGAAGCTCGGGCTGATGCTCACGCTGGGCTGGTGCCTTCCCCCGGCTGGGAAACTATGTGCTCCCAGCCCCGCAGGGCACCCATCGGCCCCCCGAGCCGTAATGACCACACTCTTCTGCTGAGAGGAGTTAATGAGCTGTGCCGGACAATGATGGGAAAAGGCCGATTGCAGTGAGGTTCCTGACACCGCTCGGAGGAGCTGGGCGTGGAGGAAGGGGGAAGAGCAATAGGGTGAGAGAGATGGACCAGAAAACGATACCCACATCATTAGCCAGGTGTCTCCAAATGTGTGGAAACAGGACAAGGTCCAGGTCACCCACTGTGACAGAACATTATTATCATGCGATGCCATGAAGCCTGTGCAAAGACCAAGTCAAAGCTCACCAGCCCACTTGAAAGGGAGAGGGGACCTCCTCAGAGCAAGAGCCAGGCTGTTCCCAGGCCAGCGGCAGGGTGGGGGTACCTGCAGCCATGCCGGGGGCTCAGCCCGGCTCCTGCTCGCCCCCGGCACCTGCGGAGCCTCCCGCAAGCTCTGCCCTGGGCAGGAGCCTGTGAAGGGGGCAGCTGGGGGAAGCTGGGGGGGCACAGCGGCTGTAAGCCCACGTCCTGGTGGCAATGGGCTGTCACTCAGGGATGGTGGTGGCTCTGCATGGTCCCCTCAGTCTCAACGGTGGGTGGGTGGGTGGGTTTGCATCTTGCCTGGCATGTGGGATCAGAGGAGCTCGGGGGTGATCAGAGACCTGCAGGATCACCCAAAGGATCAGGGGAGCTTTGGGGTGACCACAGACCGGCTGGGTCACTCGAAGGATGACAGCCTGTATGAGTGTGTGAGATGTGTGAGGGCACATACCGCTCACTTGCCATCACAGGTGGGAAAGCTGGGCACAGGGGGGATGCTCACCCTGTAACCTATAGACATTTGGGTGCTGAACTCCTTTGGAGCTGACCTGAGCAGGGCTGACATCGGGAGGGGACCATGACACCAGTGCTTGGCAAAGCAGAGCCTGGGAGCCCCCCACCCACGCGGCAGGCGCAGCGGTGCAAGGGCTGGCATGGTGCAGAAGCCTTTGCCTCCCTGGCTGTGCAGCCCTGAGCAAGTGGGAGCAGAGCCAGGGAAGATGCTTGGCTGGGGAAGAGGCTTGGCTGGGCTGGGGGGACCAGGCTGGGAGCTGGGAGGGGGATTTTTGGGATTTTTCATCCCTCTCTTACATAGATTGTGCTCAGCCTGCTGCGTGCCCATGAAAACCCCTGCACAGCCATCACACCCTCGTCCACAAGCTCCCTCCCAAGCACACAGAGAGGTTTCCCACTCCTTTTGGGATACCCCTGACCCCCAGCCCTCCTTCCCCCGCTGTGGCTCTGTCCCCCAAAGGGCAGGAGGTTCTGAGGACACCGCACTGCTCTACAGAGCAGGAATGGTTTCATCTGTCCCGGCCCGTGCAGCTCCCAGCGCAGCTGCTCCCAGGCGGGCACAGGCTGCTCCCAGCCTGGCTGCGGGGCTTTTCCCTCCGCTCTTGCCTGCTCTCCCGGGAGCTAAGCTGCCCCCAGCTCCCCAGAGCCTTTTGCCGCTTGGGAGAGCCACGGCCTGTGGCAGCAGAGACCCCCCAGCTGGGCTTTGTGGGGCTCTGGGGCTGCACGCAAAGTGCTCGGGGTCTGGTGGGTGCCGGTGGGATTTGGTGCTTTGGCGATGGGCACGCAGCTACAGCCGTGTGTCCGCTCGGTATGGCTCTGGCACCCTGCGAAAGTCGGAATCTGGGCTGGAAATGCTGGGTTCAAAGCCATCACCCTTTGCCAGGGCTTGGGGAAGCTGGGGGGGCCATGGCTAGAGCTGTTGGACACTGGCCGTCTGCAGCTGCGGGGTCCCAGGCGGCTCCGTGCTGTGCCCGGGGGGTGCCGCCTGCTTTGCTTTAGGAGAATTTGTTGCTCTTTGGGACTCGGTGCATTTTACAGCGGTCAGAAAAGCAGGTTTTGTTCCAATCCCAGACCCCAGCTTGGCTGTCTTTTTCCACCCACTTCCAAACCCATTCCCTGCCCCCATCCCTGGTGGCTGCCAGGGTTCACCAGGGGCTTTGTGCCCCCCGGGCACCCCTGTCCCCACAGGGTCCCCTTTGCTACCTCGCTGAGCGTCCTGCCGTTCGGTGCACGGCTAAACCACGGTGAGGCTGCGCCCAGAGCTGCCGGGCAGTGGGGCCCAGACCTCCAGTGGAAGCCCCCGCTTTGGGGTGCTCTCCCGGGGCCTGGAGCCCCACAGCCTGTCCCTGCTCTGTGCTGGGGCTGGGGCAGTGGGACCCGCGGGGTGCTGGGGGGAGCAGACCCCCCGCAAGGCCGGAGGGGGTTCTCTCAGCTTGGCCCCCTCTTGGTGCGGGGGGAGCTGAGCCCACTGTGGGGCTGTTGCCTGGCCCCGGGGTGGGGGTGGGGTGGGGCAGAGGGGTGCCTGCTGCTGCCCTGGGTCTGTTGGGGGGCTCTGTCAGTGGGTCTGCTGGGGGGGGGGGGGCTGTCGGGGAAATCTGTCAGGGGGTCTGCCGGGGGAATCATTGGGGGGTCTGTTGGGGGTCTGTCAGTGACCTGTTGGGGTCTGTCCGGGGGGTCTGTCGGGGCAGTCTGCGTGGGGGGCTGCCAAGGGGTCTGTTGGGGGAATCTGTCAGGGGACCTTCGGGGTGGTCTGTCAGGGGGACCTGTGATGGGGTCTGCCGGGAGGTCTGTCCCACCGAGGGCAGGGAGCCCTGCAGCACAGGTGGGGAGAGCACATCCCCGGCCGCAGTCCCGCAGCCGCGCCCCGAGCCCCCTCGACGGCCGCCGGGGCTGCAGCGGGCTGGGCGCCGCCGTCTGTCCCGCTGGGTCCCGTCCCGTCCCGCCGGGTCCCGCCGCTGCCCCCGCCGCTCCCGCGGGGCCTCCCGGCGGGCCGCGGGCAAAGTCCGCCCAGCGCGGGCGATAAGGGCCGGGCCGGGGCGGGGGCCGGGGCCCGGGCGGCGGCCGGAGGAGAGGCCTGCCGCGCTGATTTGCATAAGCTATATTGCCTAATGGTGGCGGTCATGGCTTGGTAGAGGGGCCGCCCGCGCCCCGCAGCAGCCCGCCGGCCGGGGCGGAGCGGCAGGCGGCCGAGGGCGGCGGGAGGCGCGGGGCGAGCGGCGGGGCCGCGCCGCCGGCGCCCGGGAGGATGGTGTCCCAGCTGAGCGCCCTGCAACGGGAGCTGCTGGGCGCCCTGCTCAGCTCCGGAGCCACCAAGGAGGGACTCATCCGTGCCCTGGAGGACATGGTGCCCGCCGCCGGCTTCGGCGTCAAGCTGGAGAGCCTGCCGCTCTCCCCCGGCGGGCCGCCCGACGGCAAGGCCGCCTTCGCGCCGCTGGCCAACGGGCACGGCAAGGGCAAGCTGTCGGGCGACGAGGGCTCGGAGGACGGCGACGACTTCGACACGCCGCCGATCCTCCGCGAGCTGCAGGCGCTCAACACGGAGGAGGCCGTGGAGCAGCGGGCCGAGGTGGACAGGATGATCAGGTACCGGCGGGCACCGGGGGCGGGTACCGGGGGCGGGGGGGCGGGCACGGGCTCCGTCTGCAGCCGCTCGGACCGACGGTCCCGACCCCAAGCACCCTGCCCGGGGGTCGTTCCCGGTGTGCCCTGCCCCGTCTGTCCTGCCCGGTGGCGGGTTTCGGCGCTCCCTGCCCGCCCCGTGGTCAGTCCCCGTGGCGGGTCCCGGCGCTCCCTGCCCGCCCCGTGGTCAATCCCGGTGCTCCCTGCCCGGTGGCGGGTCCCGGTGTCCCCTGGCCCGGCGGGGCTGTGCCGCGGTCCCCGCGGTGGCGAGGGGCCGGCCGGGCTGGGACCCCGCTGCGGAGGGGAGCGGGCAGGGCGAGGAGCCGGGGCCGGCCACACCGGGGCCCACCGGCCGCGTCCTCCCGCCCCGTCGGGGGCTGCCCGCCCGCCTGTCGCGGCGGCACCGGGGCCGCGGAAGCTCGAACCGGCCGCCGGCTCCGTCCCTCCGCGCCGGGAGATAAAACATAAACTGCAGCACGTGGAGCCCGGGGTGTTATTAATTTATTTCTATAAATCATCAACAGAAAGATACACAAAGGGCCGCGATGGGCGAGCGGAGCGGCGGGTTATTCATTGCCGAGGCTGTAAAGCGGCCGGGGAGGGGGGAAGGAGGACACCCCGAAGGCGGCGGGCTGGGCAGCAGCGCGCCCCGGGATGCGGCTCTGCGCCGTGCCGTGCCGTGCCGTGCCGTGCCGTTCCGTGCCGTTCCGTGCCGTGCCGCGCCGCGGGGAGCGGGGCCGCCGTCGGGGCTCAGCGGCAGCGCCGGCCCCGTCGGCTTGTGGACAGCATCGGATCCCCGCCGTACCCCGGGGCAGGGGCAGCCCGTCGCTCCTCCGGGGCCACCGGGGCGGTCGTGGCTCCCCCCGACAGCGCACCCGGTGCAAGTGGGTGGGGAGCCCCGCGGGAGCATTTCTGCATGCAGCGGGGGCACCTCTCTGTGTGCCCCCCCGGCCTTGCACTGCGGTTTTCATACCTGTCTTGGCGCCCCAGCAGCACCCCGAGCGTGGCACTGATCCTGCCCGCCAGGCTCAGCCCCCGATGTGTGCCTGTACCCCCTGCCAGCGCCCCGAGCCCATCTTCATCCCCAGTTCTTGCCCCCCAAGAGCCCTGGTGCCACGGCAGCAGGGTGCCAGGGCCCGGTTGGGGATGGGGACACCACGGTGGCCGCTGCGGTGAGCGCAGGGGTGCTGGAAGGGCAGACGGGGCTTTCTGGGGCCAGGGCTGGGCAGTGGCAGCCGTGCCTGCTGGGGGGCCTGGCTGGCACACACAGGGTGCCAAAGAGGCTCCACGCAAGGGAGAAATCATTGTTGGCCTTTTCTGTGGGGTTCCTGCCCCTGCTGTGTAGCACCGTGCTGTGCACCTCTGGGTGCTCTGCCTGTCCCAGTGCACCCCTCTTGCTGGCTGTGCCCATCCCAGGGTGCGTGGGGTGGCAGTGGGGGTGCTGAGGAGGCTCAGCCCCAGGATCGCTGTGCTCCCACAGGTGTTTCTGTGCAAAGTTTGCCTTTGGTGCAAACAAGAGCAGGCACATGTCCCTGAGGAGCCTTTGCAAAGAGCTCGTGTTTGCTCTAAGAGAGGCCTTTGTACTTGGAGAGGGAGCCGGGTAGGGGAGTCAGGAACCATTTATTGCAGCCATGCACGGGGGCCGAACCCCTGCTGCTCCCACTGCCCAGCACCAGCATCCTGACCCCGGGGCTGGCCCACTCTCAGGCTATTCCCATGCCTGGGGGTGCTGAGCTCCGCAGCAATTTTGGGACTTCGGTGCAGGTTTTGCTGCCGACCTGTGGTGTGGGCACAGGCCGGGATTGCCCGGCGCGGTGCTGTGGTCCCCAGCAGTTTGCACTGGCTGTGGCCTCTTGGCAAGCAAATCGTTCCCTTGGGCCTGTTTGTGGCACGTGAATGGCTTCAGCTGCAGCGGGTGAGAGAGGGCGAGTGCTGTGCTGTGGGCACAATGGCCCCACTGCTGGCACGGTGGTTTCTCACAGCGCTTGGCCAGGCAGGTGCCGGTGGCACACGGAGCTCAGGTCCAGGATGAGATGCCCCGCAGCTCCCTCACTGCCCTGTCCCACCCCCAGGGCTTGGCCTGAGCCCACTCCGGGAAATAATTTATCCCAGGAGCAGCTAGATGCCCTGGACCGAGAGAAGGTGCCCACTCGGGTGGCCCGGCTGGAGATGCCCCGAGTGGCTCCAAAAGGCGCGGGGAGCAGCGGGTGCAGCACACCTCCCGCCCCGACCCCTGCGTGCGCTGGCAGATGCAGATTAGATAGGTCCTTTCTATAGGCAGCTGGGGTTATAATCCATCTGTATAAATTCTTGGCATATTTCTGGGGGGATGTGGATTGTATTTACCTGTTTTCAAGATTGACAAAGGGGGTTAGAGGGTCTGGGAATCCCTGGGGAGAGGGACGGGCTTTGCCCCCGCTGTGTGCGGGGCTGGGGTGGGAAATGTCTCTTTCTCAGTCAGCGTTGGCAGCCGGGCTTCACCTGGGTTAATTTTGTGCAAGAAAAAAAACACCTTTCCTTGATTTTGGTGGAGAAGAACCGTGGAACCAGGGCTCTAAACTGGTTTTCCAGTATTACAAAGCACTCCTGTGTTGGGTTGGGTTGTTAGTTTTGGGGTTTTTTTTGCATGTAAAGTTCTGATGAAGATTGGACAATTAATGTGGGGCTTTTTTCATTTTGGTGACAGAACGGAAAAAAATATGGGCTTGTATTGAATCAAAAAGTTTTCCTCTCTTGCTTTTTAGGTTAACCAAAAAAGAAAAAAAAAAAAAAAAAGCCAAACAAACACTCAAAGGTTTCATTTTGGGTCAAGTCCAAACATTTTGTTTAACATGAAACAAAATGTTTGGGTTTGGTTTCAGGTTGTTTAACCCTTTTGAATACGGTCAAGTTGATTTGTAAAGAAAAATCACTGCTCAGAAGTTAAGAGCCGAATAATTGTTTTGAAAGTGTAAGTGTGAAACATACTGGAAATATTAAGGTGAAGCCTTTCTTAGAATAATAACATGGAGGGAAACTCGGGGACTTTTTTCCTAATTCTCACGTATTTTTTCAAGCCAGAACTTGCCAAATTTTATTTAAATTCAGAAATCACGTCTGTAACCCCCGAGTCACTTGTTTGACATTTTAACAGTGTGCTCAGTTGCACTGGCTCACGATTTAACTCTGGAAGAACGATGCCCTTGACTTAGTTGTGAGCCAAACTGCTATGAGAAATGATAATGAGCTCTGTTCCATTAACTTATTATTAATCAGCCATTACTAGGATCAGTTAGGTGACATGAACTGCCTGTGACAAAAGTCTGCACGAGCCCCTCGGCTTGGGCACAGCGGCCAGTGGGCTTCACCCTGCTTCGCCGGGAAGGCGCGTGTGGAGGGGAGCTGCGATGGAAGGACATTTTCTTCGCATCCTTCACGGTGGCTCTCGTCTTCTCCTGGGGCAGCACGAAGACCCGAGAGCCCCAAACCCCCATGTGCCACAGCTGTCCCTGCCGGTTCCTGGTGCCGAACGGCAGCGAGTGGCTGTGGGGCTGGTGGCCCAGCCACGGTGCCGTGCGTTTTGGGGACAGGAGCGGGCTTTTCTGTTTGCACCACGCTTAAGCCAGCCTGGGGTCCAGGCTGGTGGGAAAACCGGAGTCGGCGTGTCCGTGCGCCCATGCAGGCATACAGCTCCACGGTGCCGGGCGGTTGTCACCGTATAGAGGACGCCATATATGTGGTGGGGTTCCCCTGCCCAGAGGATGCAGGATTGGGCACAGGGACAATGTCTCTAGGGAGGCTCCGTGTCCCTTCTGGGCTGTGACAAAGCCCCGGCTGCCGTCAGCGGGCTGGCCCCGGTTGGGTACTTTTACTTTGGATCCAACCAGCTTTTTTTTCATACTGCATGCAGGACAAAAAGTAAGAAATCTGCTTGTTGGGGTTTTTGGTTTTGGTTTTTTTTTCCCCTTGACAAGTTGAAGGATCCAAAATAAGTAATGAATTGGGAAAGCAGTCGGACGGTTATTCCAAGCGCAGCGTTGGAGTATCGCATTATTTGTGTGCATGACTGTGACCAGGCTTGGGCTCCACACCGATTTTGCGGCATTGAAGCACTTCCGTTTAGTCCCACGTCCTCCTGTAGCGCAGAATAAACCCAGGGGGCTTCCACGCGCTCCCCCGCTGCTGTGCCCTGCTCTCCTCAGCGCTGGAGAACGCAGGCAGCATCTTGATTTTTGGCCGTAATTTTATTTGTCCTCTCGATCGGTGTCAGCTACCCCAAGGACACCAAAGTAATGTGGATGTAGGAAAAAGTCATTTTACACCTGGATCCTGCAGGAGCCAAATTCGAGTGTTTAAAAATAGTCGAGAATGACTTAAAATTATTGGGGTGGTGGTGGTTTTGGTTTTGCATTTGGGGGCTTGCTTGAGTTTGGGTGCCTGGTTTGACCTTCGCTTCTTAGCCTTTTGCCTATGGCCCGCAGGTGTGCTTCGCTGTTGCGGAGCGTGGAAGGAGGGTCTCTTTTAAATGAGCAGAGATTTTAAGATAATTACCGCTGCAGGAATGGAAGGGAGAAGGTAAAGCAGCAAGCGCGGCAGGTGGGGTTCGGTGGCTGTGCGGGGGTCCCTGCCAGCTGGCGGCAAGCCCGGGGTCTGGGGCACAGTGCGGGTACCGTGGCAAGGGGCAAGGAAAGCATCCCCAGGTGAGAGGTTTCTCTTTCTTCAGAGGTACCTGGTATAGGCTTCCCGTATCCACATGTACGCATGTGTCCGTGTATCCTGCGGTGTGTGCATATCTTCAAGGGGAGACACTGCACTGAACTTCGTAACAGCAGCAATTAGTGGATGGGGCTACGTACATTTCTCCTTGAAGGATCTGGAGGTGCTTTACCGGCATTAATGAGACCTTGATGTGCCCCATCAGGACACCGGGACCCTCTTTACTTCTCCCTCCCTGGGAGAACAGCCTGGTGGGCATCCCCAGGGTGGCTGTGGCACCCTGTGAGCCCCCATCCCACCGGCCCCTCCTGGGGCAGGATGGGGCTGTCTTGGGAGGCTGGGATGGCATTTGGGAAAGACAGATGCTCAAAGGATCCTGTGCCTTTCTGAAACAATTTTCATCATCATCATCATCATAATGGGTTCCCCCATCATGGGAGGAAGCAAATACCAGGTACTTTTCCCCATCAGGAGAGATTAACCCTTTGTTTCCATCCCCACAGCGAGGACCCATGGCGGGCGGCGAAGATGATCAAGGGGTACATGCAGCAGCACAACATCCCGCAGCGGGAGGTGGTGGATGTCACCGGCCTCAACCAGTCGCACCTCTCCCAGCACCTCAACAAGGGCACCCCCATGAAGACACAGAAGAGAGCTGCCCTCTACACGTGGTACGTCCGCAAGCAGCGGGAGATCCTTCGGCGTAAGTACCCGCGCCAGCGCTCGCCCTTCAGGGCTGGCAGGGGGAGAGGGGGGGCCCCGCATCCCGGTCCTGTCTGCGGGTACCAGGCACGTCAGGGGCTGGGCGAGGAGCAGCCCCCTGCCCTCTTCCCTGGCAGAGCCCCCTGGACCTAGCATCTTCCCCAAAACAGTTTTACAAGTAAAATGAATTTAAGGCACAGGAAAACTGGGCGAGAGCCCCTCTTGGTCACAGTAACACTGTGCGAGTTCCCCCAAGCCCATCCACACAACTGAGTTTCTGTATATTTTTATTTGTTAGAGCTGGGAAAGCAATTAATGATTACACACAGTCAGATGCCTTTCCCACCTCTGCCCTCTTTTCCTCTCTGTTTCTTGGGACAGCTCATTTTCTGCAACTACTTGCAAAAAAAAAAAAAGAGAGAAAAGAACAAAACCTGTGAATTGCTCATGTCCATAGCATGGTCTGTGGGCAGTCTGTGCTACTTAAGATACCAATGATTTTGGCCAAGTGCACGGACTATGGCTTTTGTGCAGCTCTCCCACCAAGCCCTGCCCCAGGGTTGGTCCCCTGTTGCTCGATGCGGCCCCGTTTTCAGCTGAGTTGCAGGTTGGGGTGCTGAGACTCCCCCCTTAAAAGAGCTCTGCCTCCCTCCTGCAAATGGATGCAGTATCCAGCGGATGGGAAGTGCAGGAAAGGGTTTAGCACCAAATACCATTGCTTTGAAAACACACCTTGAGATGTTAGAGCAAACAGAGCCTGCTCCAGCCTTGCCCTGCGTTTCCCCCCTTGTCACAGGGGGAAAAGCCATTATAAAAAGAGGGAGAATTCCCCTGCAAAACTGAGAATAATAAAACCCTCCCATTAATCTCCCTTTACTGCCATGGTGACAAGTGCCGGGTCTGAGGCAGGCCGCTGGGGAAGGTCACCTCTGGTGCCTGCCCGCCTTGGGCACAGGGCCGGCATCCCACCACGCTGGGACGGGAGTGCTGGGCCAGCAGGGAGAGGCACCCTCTCGGGGGGCTTTGCAGCCGTCCTGCCTGGCTCCTGGCTTGTAAAAACCCTCCCTGAACAAGTGCGTGCCAGTAGAGACCCTGCCCATGAATATGCATGCCCTGCACATGCTCCCCATTAAACACTGTCCTGGAGGGCTGGTAATAACTCCCCTGCCAGCATGCAAGGCTGACCCTTCCCTGGGGTGGGTGGCCGGGAGCACCCGTCTTGCTCCAAAGCGTGCGGGGGCTGTGGGCTTGGGGTGCGTCGGGAGGGGACCCGGGGGGGGCAGCTCTGCGCGCGACGGTGACTCTGAGCAGCGGCTACAGGCCAGCTCACGTCTGCTCCTTTCTCTTTCAGAGTTCAACCAGACAGTCCAGGGTTGTGGAAATATGACAGACAAAAGCAGTCAGGATCAGCTGCTGTTTCTCTTTCCAGAGTTCAATCAGCAGAACCAGGGGGCTGCCCAGCTCGACGACACCTGCTCCGAAACCCCCAGCAAGAAGATGCGTCGCAATCGGTTCAAGTGGGGGCCGGCCTCCCAGCAAATCTTGTACCAAGCCTACGACCGCCAAAAGAACCCCAGCAAGGAGGAGCGCGAGGCTCTGGTGGAGGAGTGCAACAGGTAAAGGCTGCTCTGCGCCGCCCGCTGCCTCCTCGCCCGCCCTGCAGCCTTTCTTCCAAAAAGTGCTTGCGATGCTGGGCTTGCGGCTTGCAGCCCTGGCCACTGGCCCATGGCATGGCTCTGCTGAGCTGCCTGCCCTCTTTTTGCCTTGTTTTCCCTATCTGGGTGATGTCCAGGGCTAAGTGAGCTCCCCGCTGGGGCAGTGATGCTGTGGGGATGCTGTGGGGATGCTGCAGCGTTACAGCAGTCTCAGAGGGAGGGTGGGATGGCTTTTACAGCATGGATGTAGCTGGAAAGAGCAGGCGGGCTTGTAGGGAGGGCTTAAACACCTCCAAACTCACCTGTCCTCCCACGGCCCCCCTGCCTGGTGGTGCTGGCAGAGGCCCCCCCAGCAGCGCCCTTGTTCCAACATGTCCCCTTGCACGCACAGGGCTGAGTGTCTGCAGCGAGGGGTGTCTCCCTCCAAGGCGCATGGGCTCGGCTCCAACCTGGTGACCGAGGTCCGCGTCTACAACTGGTTTGCCAACCGGCGGAAGGAGGAGGCTTTCCGCCAGAAGCTGGCCATGGACGCCTACAGCTCGGGCCAGCCCCCGCACAGCATGAACCTGCTGCTGTCCCATGGCTCCCCCCACCACAACCAGCCCAGCGCCTCACCTCCCACCAAAATGCCAGGTAAGCCCTCGCTGAGGGTGCTCGGGCGTGGGAGCAGTCGTAGCGCTGGCTGCTGTGTCTGCTGGGGATGGGGGTGCTGAGCCCTTGGGGCCACACGTGGGTACCTTTGGGGGAGGGGCGGAGGTAGGGACCCTGGTCCCTGCCGCAGCCTCGAGGAGTGATGGTGAGGAGGAGCAAGCACCATCACTGCAGTGTCGGTGTTTGCTTGCTTGGTTTCGTTCACCAGAGTCCCGGTGTGGATTCAGCTGGACAGGGTGGGGGGTGGGCTGCTCTGCACCTGGGCTGCTGGTGAGCGCTGGTTTCGGGGGTGTGGGGTGCACAAGCAATGTGGCAAAGCCTGTAGGAAGATGTGACAGCGCATCCTGGCCTTGCTCTAGGGCTGCAGCTGGCACGGGCTGGGGGCTTGGTGCTGCACCATCCCCGTGCCAGAGGGCATGATGAAGAGAGCTGCTCGGGGGTTGCAGGGCTCACCCCAACCCTCACCGCTCCACACCAGTCTGGCCCCGCTGTGCACAGTGAGGAGCCAGCTGGGGAGAGCAGGCTGCCGGGGGATTTAAGGAGATAACGCTGCCGGGGAGGGGGCTGCATGCCTGGGGAGGCTAATCGGGGTGGGCTGGGGTGGCGTGGCATGGGGTGAGAAGCATTGTTGGGAGAACAATCCCCATTGTCCCCCCACCTGCCTGCTGCAGCCAACTCGCCGGCCCCAGGCAGGCGATGAGGGCCAGCGTGGGGGCTGCGCCCCAACCACCCCGCGTCCCCCCTTGGCCATGGCACTGGCACAGCCTGGCTGGGAAGACTAAAACCAGCCGCCTCTTGGAAATGACCCTGCCTGGCTCGTTACACACACCCAGCTCGTTACAAAGGCAAATGAATAGAAACCCGTGTGGCAAGGAGCCCCTGTGGGAAGGGCAAGGTGCCTGGGGAGAGGAGGCTGGGAGCTGGGGACGGTGCCAGTCCATGGCTGGACACCAGTCCTTGGGCGTTAGCAAGCGAGGGCAGCCCCCAGCGTGGTACCCGGGGGATGCAGCAGCCCCGGGTGGGCACACAGCATCCGACCCGGCTCCCAGCCATGGGAGGGCCAGGCAGCATCCCACCCGCTCCTGGGTTCTGCTCTCCCCAGGGCCGGCTGGCGGTGACCAAAATGTGACCCTGCCCCAGGAATGCCCCACACAATGGCAGGGACAGGGAGGACGTTTGCCCTCCTGTCACCGGCTGATTGCTTACAAGGTGCCCTACAAGCACATTGTCAGCAAAATCAGCTGTTTTCAGTGTCGGCCGGCAGCCTTTACAATACCCCACCAGCATGCAGCCCCGCATTGTCATGGCGTTGTCCCCCCCGTGCATGCTTAATTGACAATTAAGCCGGGGCTTTGAACGAACCCCGCTGCCTTTGATGTGCCCCCGTCCTGCCAGCGCACAGGCAGGCACCCCACAAGAGCCTTTGTTTTCTTCTATTAGGGGACGGCAATTACTGTAACCGCGGGCATTTATCTCGGGGCTGGAGGGCCGTTAAGCCCCAACCTTTATTTTCAAGTCGGAGCAGTGGCCAGCAGGAGCCGGCCGTGGCTATAGGGCCGATGACAGCCCATTTGGAGGGGCTTTTGAGTCAGGCAGGAGTGATGGCTGTGGCGGCGGCAGAGGGCCCCTCTAGAGGGGTCAGGAGGGCTTGGCCACGGGATTTGGTTGGTGTCCGGTGGTCGTATCCCGAGGAGGAGGAGGTGGGCTTGGCGAGGGCCACGGTGGGGTTTTAGGGCTGGTTTGGGGGCAATGGGCAGGGATGGGGCTCAGCCGTGATTGCGTCAGGGTCACTCGGACCAAGCTGGTGCAGCAGGCGTGCAGCTCCCAAGGAACCGCTGGGTCCATCACTGCTTCGTCTTCCTTCAAGAGACATTTGGGGACCCGCTGCCTTGGTGGGGCCGGCCCCGCTGCCTGGCTGACCCCATCTGGGGCTGGCCACGCTGGGATTTGAACTGCCCTTGCACTGTGTCTGGAGTCTTTAACAGCTTAATGACGGTGCTGGGACGCTGCCCGCGTCCTACCCCGGCGCAGCCCTGTCCCCCCGTGACACCCCTCAGCAGGATGCGGTGGGGCTGGCGGCACGGGGCAGCTGCAGTGTCGCTGCCCGGCCCGCAGACAAAGGGGGATCGCCTGCTCCTCAGGACGTCAATGGGGTCTTGCAAAAGGGCGTAATGACAGCCAGGCAGGGGTAAGAGCTGTAAAAGTCAAACATCCTCCCGGCCTCTTCTGGGGGACCCATCTGTCAAGCCTCAAGCTGTAGTTTTTAACTATTTGGAGGTAAATACTTAAAGCCTATCTCTCTCAGAGGCTTCTCTCAGACTCTGGACTTTTCCCTTCCTATGGGGTATTATCAGCAATCTTGGTTCCCTGTTTGATTTGAAGGTCACTCAGGGCTTTATCTCGGTGCCATGCCATAGACTCTGGCTTATGCCATTTTTATCTTCAAGAGCCCCAAAGACAATTGGTGCATTGATGAGATTAGGTGACGCACTGCCCCGCTTGCCAGCCATCCCCCGCCTCCCACCCTGCATACAAAGGGCTGGCCGGCGCCCGTCGGACCCCACAGAGCCCCGTCCCCACGGCCAGGGGCCACAGCATCGCCTCCAGCTGGTCCCGGGGGTCCTGCACCGAAAAGTGGTCGGGGCACCCATCCGTCTGTCCATCCATCTATCCATCCATCTGTACCTGCTCTGCAAATATCAGAGTATCAGAGCAGTATCAGAGCAATCATATGTGCATATATATATATTTGTGTGTGTATATATACATAAATGTACATTACGTATATATTTTTAGGTATCTCTACAGATGGAGATAACAAACATAAAAACAACTCAGTACCACCCCTGAGATTCTTCCTAAACCCAAAGGGCAATTTAAGTGTTTTAACTTCTTCTTAAAGAAGCGCCCATCAGTAAACCCTCGTTCCAGAGGTACTTTGGTTTATGTCAGGGTCCTACATGCTGTTCCTTGGGGTATGTGCTGGTTCTGACTGCAGAGCCAGTGCCAGCGGCTGTAATATTTTACTGTTGGGTGCATTGTGGGGCTCGGTGGGTGCAGTGTGCTGTTAGGAGCTTTTCCTGGTTTTATGGGGGGTAATTAGAACTTTATGATAGCAGCGAAATGGGAGGGTCCAGTCCCCATAAACAGGTTTATAATGGATATAAACTATGCACCTCTGTAACTTTGCAAAATTAACACTTTAGAGACAATTTGAGTGGCAGCCCAAAAATCAGAGCTGCCCTGGGCACTGCCTGGACCTGCATTTGGGAGGGTGGAACGGTCCCAGCACCAACCCAGCTGCTGCTATCGTGTCAATAGATGCAGCATCACCGAGCCCAGCACCCAAAAATGACACTTTGTCTTTCTCGACCTGCTGCTGGGCTCCTGGTCCACACCGCCGGCAGCATCCTCATGGGTCGGGCAGGGCCGGGGCTGGATCCCTGCCGCTGCCTGAGTCATCGGTGACCAGGCACGTGGCGTGGCCGGGTCTGTTTTGGGGTTGGGCATTGCCGGTGATTTGCAGGATGTTTGCGAAGCGCCGGGCAAAAGTGCAGCTTGGTGCTGGGGCAAGCGGCAGCAGAGGTCGGGATGTGCGGTGTGACGGCAGCGGCTCTCACTGCACAGGAAATATATTTAGAAGTACAGTGAATGTGGTTGTTTGGTTTTTTTTTTTAAGTACAATTTAATCATATCAATATGACTGAAAGCAGGGGAGGACCAAGCTGCTTCGTTGCTTTTGCTGGCCAAAGACACAAGGCTGGTGTGTACCTAGAAAATGGCACACCCCTGCAACGAGAACAGCAAAAATACCTATTGCTGCCTGACCCCCCCTGATAAAAGCCGGGTCGGGGAAATGGGTCTGGCACCCCTGGGAAGCTGGGGATGCTGGGGCTGGCTGCAGAAAGCCATGGGTGCACAGGACCCTGGAGCCCCAGGGCAGTGGGTCTGGGGGCTGTCACGCTGCCTGGCGGCTGGAACACAGGGTTAAGGCTACAGGAGCCGGACCCTGCAGCTTGTCTGGAAACATGGGAAAGCAGTAAAACATTTCACGGGCTGTGCAGCTCAGGGGCCGCACAATAGCCGGGTCCCATAAACAGACTTTTATATTATGGCTGTAGCTCCAGTAAAAAAAAAAAAAAAAGCCTTAACGAGGGTAGGCTCCATGGCCAGGCCCATTCCCGGTGATCACCATGCAGGCTCCTCTTTGGGCAGCTGTGCAGAGAAGGAGGAATAAATCTTTTTGCATGGGAGCTGCTTCCAGCTGTGCAGGAGAGCAGCAGGAGAGCAGTCGTGTCAGGCTGCGATGGCTGCCTGAGCCCCCACGCATAAACCTGGACCCCACAGCTCCCTGCTCGCCCCAGGAGGAAAAACCTTCATGTCCTGGTGCAAACAGCCAGAGCCGTCCCCGTGTGTTCACCCCAGCTGCTGGGTCCTGAGCGGGGGTCCCAGCGGTCATGCCATGGGGGGATGGCAGGCTCAGCACCCCGGCGATGGCAGAGCATGCCAAGGGGGGTCTCAGGGAAGCCTGAGCACGGTCCCTGGCGTTGTGTAGAGCTGTGTCCTGCTGCTCCAACAGATAAAGCCCAAAAGCAGGAAAACAGGGGCGGTGGACGTGGCTGGGGAGGAGTAACATGCGCTTGGGGCAACCTGGAAAACAGCTCGGAGGTGACTGTTGCCCAGGTAGATGCTTTAGGCTGGGCTGGAGCTCACCATGTTCACTGGGAATGGGGAGCTGGGAGGAAAGGCACCCGCTGTCATCGGGGAGCTCTGTTACAGCCACAACAGCAACGGCAATAACGCCTGGTGCTCTTTTCCCAATATTAATCACCTAATCTGCCCAAAGCCATCCCAGCTCTGAGGGCATATACATAATACCCGTCCCGTGCTAGCAATGGGAAAAACCCGTGCCAGGATCGGTGATGGCTTCCTAAAGGTCTGCAAGGTAGCCATGGCGGGGGGCGATTGCCCTGGCCAGCAAGCGCTCTGTGGGCAGACCCAGGTGCCCACGGGCTTTGGGGACGCAGGAGCCCCCCACCAGCCCAGCCCCTACCTCTGCGGCGGCGGGGTCCTCGGTGGGGCCAGCGGTGACACGGCTGCCACCGGCCCTGGAGCCCGACCTCGCACTCCTCCGGAGAGTTAATCTTCATCAAGACTCGGAGCCTTCAGCGGTTTTACCGACAGACCCAGAATCTCGGTCACCAGACTATCTGGAAATCTCAGCGTTGGTTATTGTTTCTCAGACAATAAAGTGTTGTCCCTGGGTTTGCAAGGAAAAGCTTGAAAACCAGCTTTTAACCTCTCATATGTTTTAAAGACAGCTTCGTGCCTTTGGGTGTCCTGACTCTTGAGGTACAAGCATCCTCAATTGGCTATAGCATGATTTTGGGTTTAAAATGGAGTTTTTACATTTTTTTATTTGTTCTTACTGAAAGCTTCACTGAACCCAAAAGAGATTGAAGACTGAGCAGAAACTCTGCTTTTCTTTCCAACGGGAGCTGCCTGTGCTCCTCGTCTATCTTTAAGATCGCGCTCAGAAGAAAGGGCTTTATTTTATCTGCCCTCCCATTGTTTGACCAGCGCTGCAGGATCTGGGGCCGGCAGCGGCTGAAGCACACTGCACGAGGCCGGGACCGCAGGGAAGAATGTGTGTGACAGTGCCCCGGTTGAGTAATGTTTACCCTGTTCACGGCAGGGACGTCCACTCGGACCGGCAAATATCCACCTGCTAGAGGACATTCTTTTATTATCAGGGATAAAAGGGGTTTGCTGGGAAATGATCAGGAACCAGACATCGTGGGGAGATTCCTATCTGTGGGACGTGTTTAACCAGCTGATGGGGAAAATTCGGAGGTGATTAGAGTGACTTTTCCATGGTTTTGGTGAAGGGCGCAGGTAGCCATCTGTGCTTTGGCAGATGGTTTTGGAGCTTGTGGAAAGCTCCTGGGCACCAGTTACCATTTCTTTCCTTTTCCTGGATTCAGAGACTTCTAGGATAGCCCTTAGAGCATCCTTCGCCGAGCTAGCCTGCATCAGCTCTTCCCCTCGGACACCTGGGAGGAGATCCAAAATCCCAGGGGGAAGATCTTTTACCTGGGTGTGTTTTGTAGCTGGGGGTGTCCACACTATGCCAGGACAGCCGAGAAGCCACTGGCAACCTCCACAGTCTGCACCTCTCTGGCCAAGGGTCATTTTGGGGAGCCGTTCCCAATGCCCCTGTGCGGTGGCAGGGGGTCACGGGTGGACGATGCTCTTGGTGGTCTTGGTTGGGAGGCTGAGCTTCGCCACCATGCTGTCCTGTCCCAGGAGAGCTCTGGGCTGCCCATCCACCGCTTCGATCCGAGGGCAGTTCAGTCAACCCAGCCAGGAGCACGGTGCCGGACTCCTTGTAATAAATGGCTTTTTGCCGTAGTTGTCAAGGCAGTCCCGTAAAAGACGCTTTTGTTTCCCGTGGATTTTCCTCGGTTAATTATTTGCAATCTGTAGATGCCTTTCCCTGACACATGGCTGATCATATGGTTATCAGTGCAGGGTGTTTTAGCCAAATTAAATATATTTATATAGAAGACCTGTGCCTGAGCCAGATTTCCCTTCTTGACGGTGGTGGGCTGAGGTCTGATTTGGAGGTTTGTGTGTGTCTGGTCCCTCTGTCTCGCTGTGATGATCTGTTAATCATACACTTGTCAAGAGGGAGGCGAAAGGGAAATCAGCTGCAGAAAGGCCTGAGACAAAAAATGGGAGTGGTGGCTGTTCAGAGCTGGGCAGACACGGGTGGCTGGGGCTGCGGGGAGCAGGGCGAGCCTCGCAGAGGGAAGAGCTGGAGGATGCCACTGCTCCCCACGGCTCAGGACCCCAGGCTGGTGTCCAAGAGCCACAGGGACATTGCAGCAATTTGCTGCCAAATAAAGCACAAGGGATGCAGCTGGGTGTCCAGGCTGCTGGCTCAGGCTGGGCTCCCTTTGCACCCAGTGGCATCGGGGCCCTGGGCAGCAGAGGGGCTGCAGCCTCGGTGGGCGCTCAGCATCCCTCACCATAAATCCCTTCTCCCTGTACTTTCAGAAGATGGGGTTGGCGAGATGCTGGGGAGCAGCACTGGAGGAAGGGGCATATTGTCTGGTCCTGTTCCTCCCGTTTGTTGTAATTTGGGTGCTTGCACATCTGTTTGCGTCCCTGTGCTGTGCATGCCGAGGGAGCTGGGGAGGGCTGGAGGGTTTCCCCTTTGCAGGGACGCTTTCGGAGGGGGTTGGCATGGCCGGGGCACCCTCGCCGGGGTGCTCGTGGGTGATGCCAATGCCTGGTGGTGTTTTGCAGGGGTCCGGTACAGCCAGGCGGTGAGTGGTGAGGCAGCATCCTCCGGGGCCATCAGCCACCATGGCAGCGGTGCCATGGTCACCACCAGCCAGGCGGTCCTGCAGCAGGTCTCCCCGGCCGGCTTGGACCCGGGCCACAGTTTGCTCTCGCCCGACGGTAAAATGGTGAGTACACCTGGCCTATTGTGGCGGCTTCGCTGATAAGATAAGAGGGCCCGGCGGGCAAAGCAAACACCCTTTCCCCGGGTTTCACACGCGGCCCATGCTGAACAATGGGGCATTGTGGGGCCAGGGCCGGCGGGTGCGTGGCCATCCCGCTGCCCGCCTCAAAGGCGGCTCTCGGCCCCCGCGCTCCCCGGCGGGCGATGGCGTGTTTTCTGAGCGCAGCCCATAAATCTGACAGAGCCCCACTCTGGTTTCTATCGATTGCATGCCTTGCAGATTGAATGCGCGCTGGGTGGATCGCTGTTTGTTTTCTCCTGCCAATGACATGGGTATTGATAAAATGCTCATTCGTTCTTTTTTTCACTAAGCCCTCCCAGGTCTGGAGTTTCGCTGGGGAAGCACTTTCCTTGCAGGCAGGGAGCTTCTTGTCCCAGGGCATCACCCAGGGTGTCAAACCCCTAGTGCTGGCTCTGGCCCCAGAGCTCCTGCCTTTCCCCATCCCCTTCCCCACACACTCGGGCTTTGCTGGGCAGAGGCAGGCAGTGGCGGTGGGACACCAGCATCCCCTCCGCGTGCCTGACGCCCCCCCACACCGAGTGCTGCAGGACCATTGCAAAACAGGCGGTTGGAACTGCAGGGCTGGGCTGGGTTCCCGATGCCCGAGCACTCGAGGTGCTCCTTCCCATGGGTGCCCGGTGGGTGCGAAGCCCCTGGGAGGGGTGCAGGTGGGCAGGGGTGCGGGGGGCCAGGCAGGACGGGACGGCAGGGCACAGCCCTTGTCTGGAGCTGGCTGCCGGTGTCTGCACGAAGCCGCTGCTGTTCCGGCAGGTTTTTTCTGCTGAAAGTGAAAGTCAAACATGGCACTGGGCGGCAGGTTTTCACTTCCATTTTCAGAGGGTTGGCGTTGGTCTCCCTGCGAGGCTGGGGGGCTGTGGAGGGGCTCGTCGCACCCTCCCTCAGCTGTAGCACTGTGGAATTTCGCCTTTCCTTCTGCCGCTCTCTGGCTCTGCCTCGCCAGGGTCTCGGCCCAGCCCTGCGCACTCGGCCGCTGACCCCACAAAGCCAAGCATCCCCTGCCGAACAGGGGGATACTGTAGAGCAAAACCCCAGCCCTGCCAGTGTGCTCCCTCTGCCCCACATGCACCCGTATCTCCCCAGGGGTGTGTTGAGCCTTGTAACCCTGAGCCTTGAAGTCATAAAATGAGTCAGGAATAAAGGCAGCAGCAGCAGCAGGCAGCGAGTGCTTGGGGCAGGGGTCCACAAGGACGAGGCGATGCTGAGCTCGGTGGCAGAGGCTGCCAGCATCCCCCACCAGCTCCTTTTGCAGGGGCCACCTCTGAGGGGTGGATCTGCAGGAGCACAGGGACAGACCCTTGGACGGGGCAGGGGGAGGTCACAGTGGCCAGGCAGCACGGGAGAAGGCTGCATGGAAATGCAGGGTATTAAACTGCGAAAAGCAAACTGGGAAGCTGGTGTGCGGCAGCAAAAGCCCTGCTGGATTATCCCTACTGCGCAGACATTGCACAGCACCATCGGGGACCGCTCAGGTCCTCAGCAACGTGGGGCTCTGCTAGCTTATCTCTGATCTTTAAGCAGGGCTAGCTAGTGCTTGCAAGCGATTTAATAAAAATATGCTGTAGGCTGTGGTTTCTAGTAAGTAAACATGTGCCTGTAGTACCCTACACGAAACCAAAACTGCCAAGGCAGTTGCTGCATCTGAAGGCAATCGTTTTTTTCAGGGGTGAGCATTACTGAGGCTGCAGAAAGCTTTGGTGCTTCACTCTTTCACGCTGCAGTGTTGCCTTTAGTCGTGGCAGTGCCAGGGGGTCTCCCACGAGGGTCCAGTGTCTGGAGGGCCTTTTCCAGTCACGCAGTCTCCAGAGGTGATTTTAGGCACGGTGCTTTGGGTCTAAACGCTCTGTGAAAGGAGCCTGGCTGCAGGCGAGCAGCGTGTGCTCACCATGAGCTGTTTGACTTGTGCAGCCAAGTGTGGTGTAACCTGGCCTTGAAGAGACTTTGAAAGTGGAAAATACCGGATCAGGAAATATGAGTCACTCCCGGGCTTTGGAATTTATTGATGGATTTGTTTCAATTGCAGCAGGGCTATCTCCAACTCACATGTGCAAAATAAACAAGGTGCTGGGATTGGTGACCAGAAATGTCACACGAAGAGCCAAAGGATGGCTCTGAATTGGGATCGAGGTTGCTCTGTCTGATGAGAGGGACTAGGAGAATGTGCAGCAATTAAAGAAATAAGGCACCTGCCCCCCTGTTTGTGCTGGGGACCAGCTTCAGTCCCCTTGGCATGCTCCAAGTGCCTTTGTGTGTCTGATCCCTAAACACCAACTGGAATCCCAGGAGCTGGCTCTGGCCGAGTGCGCCCGCGCCGTCTCACCAGTATCCCACCCATCTGCAAAAGTGGTGACTAAGAGCATCACCATGAGGCCCTTTTTATTTACTTTCCATCTTTTTTCCTTACCTTCCCAAGTTTATATATTCCCACTTTCCCCTACAGCCACGACAGTTAGAAGTTAATGAGTGTTGAGAGTCGGCAGCTGTCCCCGAGGGCAGGAGCTTGGCCTTGGGGGATGAAATGGCAAAGGCTCAGGATGTGCCATGTCCCAGCATCATGCTCCCGGGGAGCTGGAAGCTGGTGCCAGCAGAGTCCTTCGCTGCTGCTTCACTATTTATTAACAAGGTGTTCAGGGGTCCCAGCCGGGGTCCGCAGCCCTGGGGCGGTGGGAGCTGTGTGCGCTGAATGCTTTGTGCCCCGGGGAGGCTGCAACCCTCTTGCCTATTGGAAGGGGGGCCTTTGCTGATCCCCCCACAATCTCCCCACTGAAGTAGGTGGGTGGGCAGCAGGGGAGGGGGCAGGGAGCACCCCCCTCGACTGTGTCTCTGATGGTGGCTGCCCTGCCTTGCTCCTCAGCAGATCTCCGTTTCAGGGGGCGGGCTGCCCCCGGTGAGCACCCTGACCAACATCCACAGCTTGTCACACCACAACCCGCAGCAGTCCCAGAACCTCATCATGACGCCGCTCTCAGGAGTCATGGCCATCGCACCAAGTAAGCGTGCCCCAAGCTCCCCTCCGCACCCCGTGTGGACCCCTCGTCCTGTGATGGGGAGGGGGATGCCCTGCCTGCTCATACTGGTGCTGACATCCCTGTTCTGCCATCCCCCTCCTTCCAGGTCTGAACACCTCGCAGGCACAGAGTGTACCCGTTATCAACAGCGTGGCTGGCAGCTTGGCAGCTCTGCAGCCGGTCCAGTTCTCCCAGCAGCTCCACAGCCCGCACCAGCAGCCGCTGATGCAGCAGTCACCCAGCCATATGACACAGCAGCCTTTTATGGCCACCGTGACCCAGCTGCAGAACTCGCACAGTAAGGGTCGGGGTGGTAGCTGCAAAGGGAAGGGCCCAGAGTTTAGATGGAAAATAAGCTTGTGCTCTCTTCCTGCTCTCCCATGCCCGAGCTTGTGCCCTTGGCTGCTGCCTCTCTCCCGCAGGTACCAGCCGGTGCGGAGCTGCGAGTGGGATGCATGGTGGTGTGGGGTGGCCACATCCCGCCACAGCCTCTCCTCCCCCTGTGCCATCTACTGTACTGCACCTCCGGTACCGCTCCACTGCTGCCCTGCGGGTGGGATGCAGCCCCCTGCCTGCATCCTGTACAAACTTTATTTTTCCTTCCATGTTCTTACTGCTAAAACACCTGCTTTGCCAAAGGAGGTGGCCAGGCCTGTTGCACTCCCTGCAAAGCAGCCGCTTCTCCGCTGTGCCTTGAAGGGACCTGGCGTGGCCCCTCGGGCTCATCCATCACCCCGGCCCTGCTCCAGCGCTGGGCTCAGCTGCAGAGGGGTTGCAGAGCTCCAGTGTCTGCTCCAGCCACAGCCCTTCAGCCCCTCTGATTTCCCTGGGCGAGCTGCTACCCAAGAAGGAAGTGGCTTAGAGGCAGGCGGTGGTTTCTTTCCGCGGCTCATTTTACCTCATCTGTGTCTCCACACTGCTCGTTCCCATGCAGCACCCCTGCAACTGGCCGTAACAGTGCTTGGCTGCTCGGCCCTGCTGCGAGGGCTGGGGGGGCTTTTCCGTGACAGCTGCTTGTCTCCCTCCTCTCCGCAGTGTATGCACACAAACAGGAGCCTCCCCAGTATTCCCATACCTCCCGCTTCCCCTCAGCAATGGTGGTGACGGATACCAGCAGCATCAGCACGCTGACCAATATGTCTTCCAGTAAGCAGGTAATGGCTACGTGGACGCTGGCGAGGGTGTGCAGGTGGGGGTGTGGGGGGTGGAGTGGGGCTGTTTCCCCCCTAGAGGTGGGGCCAGAGGAGGGTGTAGCAGAGACCCTGCCCTGCTGCCTGGGCTGCACCTCCCTGGGCAGCTGGCAATGAGCACTCTGGCACCAGGAACCCCATACCAGCCCCTTTGCGGGCTCCAAACTGCTTGCAGGTGATGCGATGGGGATTTGGGATTTGCGACTGTCTGGACAGTGAGGACTTGTCTAATGCCTGGGGGTACCAGCCGGGGCATGCTCATCCCTGGGGCAACTTCGTCAGAGTGGGAGCATCCTTCAGGGGTACAAATTGGGCTGAGAAGGTTGGGACCACGTGGGTTCTGCTGCTTCTGTGTCCAGGGTGAATCCACCCTGGTTGGAGTTGAGCAGAGGAGCTGGGCTCCGATGTGCCTCGACTTACCCCAGCCCGTAAACCTTTATCATCTGCCCGGTGCCGGCGCAGGTGTAAAGCCGGACTTATCCTGGTACACATCAGGTGTGTGAGGCCTTACTCAGACAATAGTCCCTTTTTAAAAGCCGGCTCTGGGGACTGTGGGAAATATGTGGCCCTTATTGATCGCTAGATAAATAAGAGAGAGCCTTGAACTTGCATTCAGATAAACTTTCTTACCGAGGTTTGACAGGGGAGAGGGAAAAAATGTCTGCAGCAACCACAGAGTAAATACGGCGTGGGATCGCTGAGGCAGCCCCCGTGGATGCCCGGCGAGGGGTGAAGGAGGGGGCTGGGGCTGCAACGGGGAGAAGCTGGGAGAGGGGCTGCCTGGGGGGTTGGGGTGCCCGGGAAGGGCTGATGAGCACCGCTGCTGGCTCGGGTCGGGCTCCCGCGCTTTGTAGTGCTCGACGTGCAGGTTTATCTGCGCCTGCTGCTGGGGGCACGGGGGGCAGCGAGGCACGGCCGCGCCTCGGGAGCACCATTTCCTCCGCACAGCTCTATCGGCCCATCTGGTGTGCGCTCGGCCCGAACGGCCCCGATTGACTGCGCTCTCCGCCATGGGCTGCCTTTGATGCTGGGCTGGCGGGAAGGAGCCCTGGGCACACAGGAAATGTCCTGCCAGGGGGATGGTGCCCGCTCATTCCCGCTGCCCGGCCGGGCGCCACGAGCAGCCTTCCTTGACGCAGCACTGCCTGGGGTGGTGGGGGCTCCCTTGGTTTTCTCCCTCCATCAAGCTTTTGCACTTTAATTAAAGGGGGAGGAGGTCTTGCGGCTCAGGGCAGGGGAGGTGGGATGGGGGAGATGGAAATGGGTCCCCGTGGTTGCTGCGGTGAGTGGGTGCAAAGTGCCGAGGCGGCACGCACCCACCCCGTTAGCCCCTGGTACGTGACAAACAAGCACGGGCTGGTCCTGCAAGTGCCCAGGGCAGGATCTGGCCCCTGTCCCTCTGCATGGGTCCAGGATGGGCACTGGGGTCATGTCCCCCCAGCTCAGCCTCCCAGCCCCTGCAGCCCCTTTCCCTACCAACCATTCAACGTTCAAGTTAAAGCTGGAAAAATTTACCTTTGAACGTTGATTTTTTTTCTGTGATCACCCGTTCTGTTAGCGGCAAGGGGCAAACAAAGTGCTGCAGAGGCAGCGCGGGTGCCCCCCAAATGCTGTTCACCCCACAGACAGCTCAAATGGCTCAATATTTTTTTGTGATTTGGGTTTCTGCCCGTGACTGGGGCTAACGGGGGCCATCCCTTGGCTCCTCTACGCTTTGCCTCGGCATAAGGCGGGCGCTGCCGGGCACAAGGGTGCCCGGTGGCAACAGGCTCCTCCGAGGTGGCCGGGGGGGCCACTTGGATCCCCAGGGGAGCTGCAGTTTTCAGGGCACAGTTTGCTGGGTGAGAGCTGGCTGCCGCAGGGGGGAGTGCATGGATAATCCCAGGGTACGCACAGCCCACATGAAACCCCAAATCTGGGGGGGTCACGCTGCTGCTCCCTGAGCAACTCCTTCTTTGCAAGAGGAGAGGCATTTCTCCTGCACAGCCCAGGGGCAATTCTGCACCCACAGCCCCCACGCCAGCCCCCGCAGACGCACTCCGTGGTGGAGCCCAGCTGCTCCTGGTCCTGCCGGCAGGGACCGAGGCCAGTGGGATGTCCCCTATCCCCCCCAGCTCTCCCCTCAGCCCAGTGCTACAGATTGCTTATCAGATGTTGTTATTTAGACCTGGAAGGGGCAAATACCTCCCGGTTCCTTTGACAACGCTTGAGGCCAAGCCACCATTTTTATTACGTTAGCAAACACCTGATAGTCGCGGCCCGTCCCTAATGACATGTCACGGGAGGCTCCTGGCGTCTCCCTATCTCTGCATTACGATGTTTGCTGTGCGTTCCAGCCCACAAGGTCACCCCCAGCTCCTGGCCCCCCACCCCACCGGTGGCTGGGGGGACCCTGGGTGGGGGACACCCCCCCCCGGGATGGAGAAGGGGCTGCTGCGGTGGGAGGATGCAGTGGCAGGGGCTGCTCAGCTCCTTCCCCAGAGGTGAGAGCAGTGCTGGGGGACAGCGATGAGCATGGCCCCCAGCCCCACTCCCACCCAAGCACAGGCTGCTGCGCTCAGCCTCACGCCTGGCTGCTCTTGGCAGCAGTGCTGAGCTGTGTGGCACAATCTCTGCAACAGCCTGGGCACAAACCGGCCCTTTTCTTCTTATTATTATTTTTGGGAGGGGGTGGCAATATCTGGCTCAGAAAGTATTTTCCCACTGCCTCCCCCTTGGGGGGTCACTGGGGAGGGCTCAGGGCCAAGCAGGGCTTGTGCGGCACCACCAAGGTCCCAGGGTGGCACAGGAGGTGATGCCTCCAGATGCTTTGCAATGCCCCCGGAGACCCCCGCCGTGGTGCTGCCTTCACCCCCTGCCTGCCTGCCAGTCACCGTGCTGCTCTCTCCCTCCCCAGTGTCCCCTGCAAGCCTGGTGATGCTCCACACCTCGCTGCTTTTGCACATAGCAACGGGATCTTATTTTTCCACAACATCCCGCCGGTGACCCGCGTGCTGAGCCCGGGGAGTCGCCAGAGCGAAGCCCAACGCCGCAGCGAGGAGCCCATCAACCCGAAACGGAGCCAGAAGCTCGAGACTCCCTGTCGCCGGGACGAGCCCGGATCTGCGGGGTGCCCACCCGGGACCGTGCCTCTCCTTCCCTCCGCACAGTATTTCCAAGATGTGTCTTGGGGATTTTTTTCTTAAGTATTTGCCTTCCAAGAGGCTGTTGTCTCTCCCGAGGAACTAGGAACAGCTGTACTGGGAACCGGCAGAAGGGGAAGATGGATAATATTTAAGTTATGCTCCTTCACCCGACGGACTGAGAGGGACTTGGGTCTGTTACTTGGCATTTGGAAGGAGGAATTGCATGTGCTGTTGAACTGAGCCAATTAATCTGTAAATATAGGTACAGTCTGCTCCATCCTCACCCTTCCCCACTCCTATACATAGAGATTTATATAAAAAGAAGTAAATTTTGTCCAATGGATGTAAACTACTGTAATTAAGTGCAATTCCCCCATCTGTATATATTGTTCCCTAATCTCTTCTCTTTCTTCTCCCCCCACACCTTTTTTTTTTGTTAAAGGTCAGAGCTAAGGATGGTTTTGGTTTTGTATTTCTCTTCTTCCTTTAAATGAGTTAATTCAATGACCCGGGCCTAGGCAGGATGCCAGTCAGGTAGCACCGGTCTCTGCTCTGCAGGAGGACAGGGAGACGTATGTCCTCTGTGCGGTGACATCTCATGTGAAGGAAGGGCATGGGGCGAGCTGAGTGGAGCCCTGGCAGGATCTGGCCGATCCGTGTGGGGACAGCTATGGAGATCTCAAAAGACTCTTCTGCTTTTGGGGACTCTGACAGTGGTGGGGTGGGGAAGCACTCGGGAGCCTGGTGAATGCATCCAGACTGGTGGGATGCATCAGCATCGACAGTTTTCAAGGTGAGCCTGTGGCATTCGCTGCTACAGAGGTGAATGAGGCTGCAAGAAATTCTGTTGAGATCTCCCTCAAATGAGGTTGAGAGACTGTCTCACTTTTCTTCCCTCCATGGGGTGCAGAAGGGACTGGGTACCCAGTTACTGCCTTGTCTCCTGCCCAGTAAATGGCCAGTACAGATGGCTTATTTTCCACCATTAGCAGGTTCCTGATGAGTCTGGTTGGCTCCACCCTTACCAATAAACACACGGTGCTGGTGCTCTCATGCTTGTGGTGTCTACTCTGAGCTGCAGCTGGAGATGTGGGCCCTGGGCTGTGATGTGGACACGCCAGTCCGCGGTCCCCACTGCTTTGTCTCACCTGGCAGCAGCTCTTGGAGGAAAACCTTCACAGCAAGATCTCCAGCTTGTGAATGAGCGGTGAAGGCACACCCCAGCTTCGCACCCACTGAGGACACTGGGCTCCACACCCCCCAGAGCCACGAGGGCTTTAGGTGCCCAAGTCCTACCTCCCAAAGCTGCAGAACCTGTCAAAGGCATCGCTTCTGCTTCCGTGAGATACGAGCTCCTCCGTACCCGCTCCCCTTTGCAAAGGGATCTAACGATCCCCAGTTGTGCAAATTTTTCTTGAATTTTGCAGCATGTGCCAACTTCTGAGAGTGATTTAGAGAGGTGGAGAGGAGTAGAGGTGCCCAGGGACGGATGACCACTGCTAAAAAGGAAAACACTAGATGCTTTCTTTGGGGCAAGAAAGGCTCTTTTGCTGTGTTTTTGTACAATACCTAGCGCAGTGGGACCCTAATCCTTGCAAGGACTAATAGGAGCTGCCCTACGGTGAATAAGTCATCGTAAATTGGAGACCAATATTCAGAATGACATTTAATTTAATGTATACCATAATTAAATACCATTTCTTCTGACTCATTGCTGGTGTGTGGTCTGTAAATTCCACAGTCATCATCCGCTGTGGTTTGGCAGACATCGGTCCAGCAGGGACGCAGGTTGGTGGCAGTGACATGTCCTTCCTGCTGTCCCTTGCAATGCTGATCTAGATTTCTACCTGCCTGAATATCACGTGTTTCATACGAAGCCCCAGGTATCAGCAAAAAATAACAAGAGGCTGTAGAAGGTCGGGAGACCTGTGTTCTCATCCTCCTAATGATGCACTAACAATGTTGCTGGCAGTCGGGTACAGTTCATTCCTCATCCTCTGCTAACTTTAGCAGCTGAGTGTTAAGCAAACCAATTAGGAGCTGAGTGCCAGACAAAGCCAAACCCACCCGTTTTGGATATTGAGCCTTGGATCAGTAAAGTATGAGGCGGAGGTGGGAGGGCGTGCCGCAGTCGCTACAAAGCTTTTGAAGATCTTTGATTGCGAAGAGCTAACATACCTGAGTGACTCAGAGCACATCAGTAGGAAGGGGTGGCCCTTCTGAAGATGCAGTGTGGGGCTGTAGTTCTAATCACCTTCAAAAATGCCTGGTTTGGTAGCTTTTTTTTTTTCCCCATAAGTTAAGCATGGGCTGCTGTGGGAAAGGCTTTCAGAGCAGCAGTGAGGTGCTCACCTTTATAGCTGAAGCAGGACACCCTGACAAAAACCTTCCCATGAGGTTGCTTTGTTTCTGTGAATTTTCAAATGCACAGACAAAAAGTGGAGGTGCAAAGCTGGAAGAGAATGTGAGGCATGAAGACTGCTTGGCCCTTTCATGCAGAGTCAGAAGTGATGCTCTCCTTTAGCAAAAGCTGGAAAGAAAAGCAGCAGGTTTTGTTCCAAAATGCCCTTTGCGCCTTCCTGCTCAGCAAGTCCTTTTCAAACACACCTGAGCACCAGGCTGAGCCCTTTTCAAATTCTGCTCCTGACTATTGCATTCCCACTGGTCAGGATGGAAATGATTTGGATTCTTCTACTTAAGCCAACTGTTTTGCTCTGTGAGTGGCTTACGAGGCTAAATAGGCTAAGCTTTCCCCAGCTGATGCATATCCAGCATGAGGTTGAATTGGTCCTGCAGAGGAATGAGCAATCCAGTGGGGAGCTGGAGAGAAAAACAGGCACTACGTAACCTGCTGCAACCAAGCTGATGCTCTACCTTTTGAAGCTTAATTTCTGCACCAGCTTTAAGACAGACACAGGCTGAGAGGTATGGGGTTTGGGGTGTGAAAACTGTGTGTAAAGCATCCTTTGGTAAGTGGTCCCATATCAGTGCTGTCCTCCAGGAAGCCTGGTGGAGAGGGTAAGTGAAAACCTTGAGGAAAGGAGACTCTGAGGGGCATCCCCACTAGAGAGGGGCCTGGTGAGGGAAGCGGGGGAACAAGGCAAAAGAAAACTGGGGAAAAAAGTGCAGGACACATCCAAACAAAGACACAGATGGAAAAGGTGACTACCACGGAACAAAACCTGTGTGATAAAGCAGGCAGGATACAGTCAGTAATATGAATAGAGCAAGTGATTAAGAACAGATGGTATTTACCCAAGAGATGTGAAATTATGAAGTTGCCTAACAGCTTGTTGTGTGCTGTCACCCACCCCTGGTTAGCAGGAGATGGGAAGGTAGAAAGCATGGCAGGTTGCTAGAGCATGCTGTGGGTGTTGCACATACCAACGCTTTCATGAGGAGAAAGGTTCCCCGGGTTTGGATTTAGCTTCTGGCTGAGGAAACCTTTCTGCCCAGGGAAATACCATCCAAAACTGCTTCCCTGAGCAGCCTCTGCAGCAGCTGCCCTGGGGCTGGGGCTGAGGCTGTCCCTGCCCAGATCTCACCTTGCACTGGAGCAGCACTGGGTGGGGTGTTTGCTCCCACAGGCGCCCTGGCTGCCTCATTAAGTTGTGGGAAAATACCATGTAATGTCAAATGAGGCTGCTGGAAGACTTCTTCTCCTGTTGCTGTTGGGCACATTGTGTTTGTCCATGATGCAGTTGTTATTCAACAAAGAAACTAGCAGAAACATAACAAGGTTCATTTATGACCAATACGGTTTTACAGGGCTGAGTGATTATTTTCCAGTTCAGAGCTGTTCACAAGGAATTCATTGCTCAATGAGGATCCACAGGCTGCCACGAGGCTTTATTGGTCACTCTTCATGTTCACAACAAACTGCAGTTTCCTTCATGGCAGAGTGCAGGGACGCTGCTGCATTTAATTTGAAGTGCAGTTATGGATGCAAAGGAAAAATTCCCCAAATCTCAGCGTTCCCAAGGCCAGGGGGTAACACTCGGGGTTGGGGCTGTTGTGGCTCTCCGCGATGCGAGGACCTGCTCTCTCCAGGGAGGTATTACCCAAAGCTCAGTGTGTCTTGGCGTTCCTTCCCTGACCAGGATGTGCAGGCTGCGGGGCTGGGGAAGAGCACAGGGAAGCCCGGAGAAGTGTGGAGGTGGGATGTGGGAGGGCTGGGCAGGAGCATGACCTCCCCTTTACCTCCAGAGGAGAGCACAGCATGGTGACACCCGCCTGGATGGGTAAATCCCATGCCCCAGCTGACTTCTGTTTGTGCTGCAGCACCAGTGATGCTGCCAGGGAAGTCACTGGGTCAAAATCAGGTTAGTGCCGCCCTCACCGCCTGCCCCAGAATGGCAATAGGGCTTTATCAGAGCACCAGCCCTCAGCATGGAGCTGCAGCTGTCCCCGGCGAGCAGGGTTCCTTGGCACTTATTGTGCATGACAGGTGGTGGTGCAGACCTCGCTGCCAGAGCTGTCTGGAGGCTGTCAAGTGTCGAGGCTGGAGCAGTGCTGAGGCTCAGCTGCCATCCCCAGTGCTCCAGTGCTGGCTGGGCTCTGGCCCTGCTGCGGCCAGTCCAGCTCATACCAGCTGGCACCAAGTGTGCGGATTGCTAAGGAAGTCCCACGTCATCCCCGCTGAGAAGCAGATGTCCTGCTGGCTGTGAAGGCAACAGCCTCTCCAGGGATACCAAAATACAGACAAGCTATTTCAGCAACTTTAAAAATGTTGTTTGGTGCGCATGTAAACATAACATGTAGTTGCACAACAGCACCCGGCTCTAAACGTGCGGTCTTTCTAGACTTGTTCTGCCAGTCCAGCCAGATGGCCGGATCTGCTGGAAGTTTCGGCAGGAAAACCAGCAGCGGTGTGGGGCTGTGCAGAGCCTTGGCTCTGCTGGGGCTGTGTTCTCCACCAGTGCAGCCTGCCCCCCGCACACCGTTGCCCCACAGTCCCAGCGCTGCCTTCCTGTGTGACGGGTCAAAAGGGAAAGCATTGTCAGTCCCCCGTGGCCAGCAAACACGCTCTGCCCTTTGAAGCCTTTGAGAGGATTTGGTTGGGCTGGTGGCGGAGTTTGAGGAGTACACAGAGAGGAATGCAGAAAGTGCTTGCGTTGGGAGGCCGGGCTGTTTGCAGACTTTGCCAGCTCCCCGCTGTGCTGCAGTCTGGCCATGGGAGCAAGTATATGGAGCTGGAGGAGTCCTTGCACCAGGCAGGTGGCAGCTTCAGGCAGTGTATGTTGATCCCATTTCCTGCTGGCATGGGGTTTCCATGATGCGTTTGCTGGAGGTCTTCTCAATTCTGTGAAAAGGTTTGATGAAGGGAGAGATGTGAGTCATAAAGACCAGCAGCAGCAGAGAATAGCATTGAAACGCTTTACTTTCCTAGACCAGCACGCTGCTGCCCAGCACCTTAAAATGCTCTCGGCAGCCAGAGAAAACCTCGCTCTCTGCCTGCTCCAGTGCATCCCTGATTGCTCCCACAGTGCTGGGTGCTGTGACCTCCACACCTCATGCCATGCTGCCCTGCACTGGCCTCCCCGCAACAGCCAAGGGACCTGCAAATCTGGGGGCTCACCAGCCTGCAAAGATCTCAGGGAGCCTTGATGTCCCACCACCCTACTATCATGACAGGCCAATAAGCACAACGCTCTGCATCCCACGGTGGAGCAACCCGGGCTGCCTCTCCAGCTGCAAGGACCAGCAGGTCCATCCCTTCGGCCCTGCACACCCGCGCAGCAGAGTCTGGCCAGCAGATCTCCTGTGCTGCTCCACACCATTTACCCTGCAAAGGTCCTTTGCACGCAGATGCTCAAGTCGCTCGTTTGCCTGTAACTAACTCTTGCTTGTCACTGCGAGTGTTACAAGATCTCCCACACAAGTGAGATGGGCAAGACACCACCCTGGGTCCTCTGGGGACAAAGAACAGATGCTTTGTGGAAGGAGTCTGGTTTGACTGCACGTGGTCAGGTTAAACATCTGACATGAAAAGATGGAGCCACAGGCTGGGGAGCTAGGCTAGCTACTCCTCGGTGCAGACAGGTTAACAGCAAATAAATGCTCAGAGTCACCGTTCCCAGGGGCAGGGCCCCGTGGGAGGCTCTGGGGCTCGGCACTCAGCCAGCACAAGGAGCCTGGCTCCCCTCAGCACTTGCAGGGTGCACCTTCGTTTAATCCCAAAGGTTAATTTACCCCTGCTGCAGATGGTGGAAGGCTGACAGGTCCTGCAGCAGCACTAGGGCAAAGGAGTGGTATGTGCTGCCACAAAGGGCTCAGCAGAGCCAGCAGTGGGAGTGCTGCAGGAGCACCAGCATTGGGGGGGAGAGGTCTCTGACCCTCTGGACTTTATTTCTCTGACCCAGGGATAAAGCCTAAAAGTCAAAAAACTCGGCTGTGACTGAAGAGTTGTCCAATTGCAGTATATGTCTAATCTAGAGCCACACAAAACCTGAACCCCAGATACTTTATATTATCTTCTAACTCAAGGAACTTTGATTTTACTTTTCTAGTCAGCAAAATTAATCCTCGTCTCTGTAATTAATATGCTGCTCAAATGGATTCTTAATTACAGATAAATCACAAATCTACACACACAACTGTTATGCTTTTCAAGTAATAAAACAGATCATTTGTCTTCCTCAGATGAACAGAGACCAACCAGCACACCATTTCCCTCTTTATGAAGAATTCATTTGCCTTAGAAAGAAAGTCTTTAAAAAACATTGCCAGGATTTCTTGAATAGGGGATCAAAGCTCCCACACTGCTGGAAACCATTTTCGCTAAATAAGATGTGGGTAAAGGAAAAAAAAGTAAAAGTTTTTTGGTAGCGGCTGGGATTACGACACCCTTGGGAGGGACAAGGACGTGGGGTCAAGAAGTTGTGACCAGGTTAGCAACACAGGGAACAGAAGGGGAGGACAAAGGAACAGAAAGTGGAAATAGACAGATGAATGAGGAAGCATGTTTCTTTGCCGAAAGAGAATGGATGCTACATCAATTCATACTGAGAGCTAAAGGATGAGGGCCTGTTAATGGATTGGGGGACACAGCAGGGATCAGAGGTCATGAGTGCACTCAGCTAGGCTAATTGACTGTTATGTGCATATTAGTGATGATAATGTAGTAGGATAGCGGGATGTGGGGAGCAGATATGCAAAAGTTCCACTGACAAGCGCTGTCCTGTAATTCCTGCCTTACACCTGCTAAACAAATGCACAAAAGATACTGGCCTTAGCTGGCTTTCTTTGGGAGGGGAGCCCGTGGCTACAGGTAAGCACCTCTGACCTGACTCTGCACGTGAGGAAATAAACTTGCCCACCAGATTTGCTTTGCAATCTTCAGGGGGTTTATTTCAGTGCTACTTGCTGGGCATGGCCCAATGATCTGACCAACGCATCTCACCTAGGCTGCTCCTGCACCCTCAGAGAGGCCCCCTGAGCACACCTGTGGGATGGGGGGCACTGCTCCGGGGTCAGGAGTGTACCCTGCTATTAATCACCTGTACCAGCTGCCATCCCAGGACTGTCTGCAAGAATAACAAATGAAAGGGGGAAACCATGCAGCCTGGGCTCTCCCCTGTGTCCCAGTCCAGTCCGTGGGCATCCTGCCAGCAACTCCAGGCAAAACAGACTGGCGTTTATCCTCCTCAGCTATAATTTTATGCCAGCCCTGGCATGTCAGAAACACCGTGTTCCCCGGTACATAGAAGCACGTGCAGGGGGGTTAATATAAAGACCAGGGTTGGTCCATTAAAAGCTGTTCACCCCACCTGGGCATGGCTGTGGTTGGGGGGAGGTTGATGCCCCCTTAGCTGGTGCAGGTGGCTGTCTCTTGTTTGCTGTGGTGCAGTCAGAGTGAGAACTCCCTGATAGGAGGCACTGTGCTTTATTTTACTGGTTTGGATCAATTATAGGGACCAAAGCAAGTCATCCTTTGCCTTGTAGGGTTTCTGCAGCATGCACCTGGGAGGGGTCCTTCTCTGGGAGGCTTTAGGTTGCCTTGCTCAGCAAAGAAGGAGCAACACAGAAAAAGAGTAAAATCAGCTCTAGTCAATCCAGTTAAGGGATCAGTTTTGGAGGTCAGGTGTAGTTTTGAGCTGACTTTTGTGGAATCAAGATCCATCCTGGCAAGCCCTGCTAATAATTGCCCAGGTTACATCAGGCTGTTGGGGCATTAATCACTGTGTCCGTGGCTCGGCTGAGCTGAACGGCCTGTGCTCCCACACCACGTGCACCCTGCAAAGGCCTCGCTGGTCATCTGGTGTCAGCGCTGACTTGGCAATTAGCACTGAGTAATTGATAGAGCAGCACCGGGGAAGGAAAGATAAGCCCAGTGCCGTGACAAGAGCCGTTTTGCTTTGCATTAACTTCAGTTGCTCCATTTTTGTATTTCACTGACTTCTCCCTTTCACCCCCGACACACGACATGACCCCTCGCAGCCTGAGTCCCGGCGCTGACCCCTCTGAGACTGCTCCAGGGTGGATCAACTTCAGTAAAGGCGACTCAGCCTCTGGGGCCGCACGTGCTGGAAGGCTGGAAGACGGGAGTATACAGCTGGGGACTGCTCCTGCCGGAGGATCCCTCACTCCCAGAGCATGGCCTTCTGCCTGCCTGGCACCCAGTGCTGCCGCTTTGGAAGCAGAGCTCCTTACTCCTTACACAAAAGGATTTCCCAGTCAACTGATGGAGAGAATATTTCCCATTTCCTCACTCCTGAATCTGCTGACAGCATCTCTTGGTGAGTGATGGATATTGGAGATGATTTATAGTTCTTTGTTACACAAATGCCTCCACATTCTTCCCCGTCCTCTCGCAGCAACCATTAGTCACTTCCAGCAGAAAAGTGAGAGCCTCAGCCCGGGAACGGCCTGAAGGACACGGCGTTGAGTTTCTCTCCTGCATTGGCTTTATTTGCTGTAAATACACCATCGGGGACACAAGCAAGGGAAGTGTCAGTGTCGTGGTGCTCTGCACCCACCCAGGTCTCTGTGGCTGCTTCCACCTGTCTACTGGGAAGTCAAAAGGCTGGCAAAGAAAAAGTGCTATAAATCAGGCAGATAGGGGCTGTGGGGAGGATCGCATTTATGCAATTTTTCATCTCAGAGTTCGTAATTAAAGTAGTGAACATTACAGGAGGAACAGCCATTGCCTGTATCTCTCAGAGCTGTTGGATTTTGGCAGTGTAGACATTTAGCCCTTGAGACTTTTATTACATAAAATAGTTTTTGTAATGCTGTTGTTGCTTAATTGGATTTCTGTTTGTTTTACTTCAAGAACACCAGGAAAAATATCTGTATTGTTTGATCTGATACAGAGTACTAGGAGACTTACCTGTACCATTGGGTCTCACAGTTTATCATAATGAATAAATACATGAATTAAATAAATTCTGATCGTAATCTATGCAAAGTTTCTAGATTGCCCTGAGCAGCTGAGCCAGTTGCTGGGTTGCTCCTGCCATTGCCTCTAGCGTTTTTTTCTCCAAGTGCTGTTGTGAGGCCGGATTGTATCAGTGGAAATCAAGGATTAAACAAGTTAACTGGGCACATTCCTGACTTTAATTCAGGTGTCGCTGGGACTGTTAACCTGTGTCACCTCAAACACACGCTGAAATGTTGTTGATATGAGTCTTAAAATCAGGAGGTAGTGCAGGATTGAGCCCTAAGTATTTTTTAACAAAACGGGTTTGAATCAAACCAAGAGAGAACATTCCTCCACTTTCACAGTAAAAGGCAGAGCCACTTGTTGCACATCACACAGGGACTTCCCCATTGATCCACAGAGAGAATATAAAACAAGGGATGATCCAGGCAATGAAAAGTGCCAGTAAGCCACTGTTTTGCTTCCTCAGAAATATCTAGGACCTAAGTTTACATCTCCAAGAGGCACAGTGGTTGTGCCCAGCGGAGCTGATAATCTTGACTTGCCCGACACCGTGATGGATAGAAGAGAGGTCAGTCCTTTGAGACTAGCTAATGATACTGTAAATCACCAAAGCCCAGACATGTCCGAACAAAAACTTCCCACAAAAGCTTTTGTCCTCTTATTCAGCTGTCCTCTTATTCAGCTGAGCCGTTCCTTAAAAGTAGCTAAAGCAGTCAGGACAATTAACTTGCCATCAGGAATACACAAAGGGACAAAACACTGCAATCGGCCTATAAAGATGTAGAACAGTTTTATGACTTATATGCCGGATTTGATATTTCTGATTTGCTTAGACCTCATGCAGATGATTCACTTTTGTTTAAAAAAAGGAAACTGGGCATCACCAACCACCGCCCTGCTGTGGTCCCTCCGGTCCGGCCCCTTCCAGCCCGCGGTACCGCAGAACTGAGATGCAGCAACTGGCCCGGGACCCCCGGGGCTGGGGCCGGCCCGCAGCGGGGAAGGGATCAGCGCCCGCCGCCCTCGGGGTGGCCTCTCCCGGTGCCCCGGGCCTTGGTGCGGCCTGGAGCGGAGCGGAGCCTAACGGCGCGTTGCCATGGCAGTGCGGCGCCATGACACCCCGCGGCCCGGTCGCTATGGTACCCAGCCAGGCACCTGCTCGGCCCCGCCTCCGCGCTCCCGGAAGTACTCGCTACTTCCGGGGCGCCGCGGGGAGCGCCGGGCGTGCAGCGGCATGGAGGCGCAGGAGTTGTTTCGGCGGTTGGGTGCTGGTGCCCGCTTTGACGTGCGGCGCTTCGGGCTCGATGCGCGGAGATTCGGGGTGCGGCGCCGCCGGGGGGAGGCTGGGACGGGCCCGGGTCCCCTCCCGGCGCGATGCTGGTTCCCGGGCCCGCTCCTTCCTCGCAGCGGGGCCCCGGGCCTGCCTGCAGCCCTGTGGCAGCGGTCCGGGGGGGCGCTGGGCCTGGCCGGGGCGGCTCACCGTTTTCCCTGCTCTCTGCCCCAGGTGATAAAGGGGAGCGGCTGCAGCGTCTCGTTGGAGAGCCTCGACTTCTTCGGGCGCAAGGAGGGAGCCGCTCTGGGGTCTGTCGTGGAGAGCTGGGGGCTCACAGGGGCTGAAGAGGAGGTAAAGAGTGGAGAACAGCCGCAGGATGAAGCCGGGAAAAACTATGGAGAGATGGCAGGAAAGAGAAAAAGAGCTGCGGAAAGCGGTGGAGGGAAAAGAAAAAAGAAAAAGGCACGAGGTATGCGTGTATGTATATGTACATGCGTCCCTGGCAGAATAGCCTTATCAAGTTAATGCTTGTTTGTTTCAGTTCTTTAAACCTGCGGGTTTTGTAGGTAATTTTACCAGAAAAAAAAAGAGGCTAAAGAGATCTTTGGCTGGCCTGTGTCTGAGCTGATACAATAATTGGGCCAAGATTGAGCATGAAGGCATGGAGGTGTGGTTGCCAGCCTTCTGGAGTTTTCGTTAACTTTAGCGAGAATGAGAGAAAAAAAAGGCTTTGACATGTCCTTTTTATTAAATACCTTTTGCCTGGATTTTACTAATGGAAATTGCAATTTTTTTTTAAACTTCCAGAAGCAACATCAATACCAGAGTTGTCAGAAAGTAATGGAATAAAGTGGATGTCCTCTTTGGAAGCAAAATTCGAAGTTGCAAAAGACAGAAAACCTACTGCAGAGAAACTGGAACGCTTGAGAAGAGAAAAGGTGGGACCACGGAATTCTAATGTAGCGACAGGTTACTTGGTTTCTATGGGTATTTTGTCTGAAAATTGAGGTTCACGTGTGGTAATTTCTCTTAGGAGGAGAGTGACTGAATATGGGGCAAATAATCAGAAGATGAATCCATACATGTTTGGCTTTATGCTGTTGAAGAAAGAAAGAGTTTGTCGTTTTTCTTTTGCCTTTTAGATAAACCGCTTCAGAAATCAACACAAGATTAATGTTCAGGGAACAGATCTTCCTGACCCGATTGCAACATTTGATCAGCTTCAGAAAGAATATAAAGTCCACCCTAAAATCATGGAGAATATCCAAGCTGCTGGCTACCGTGTCCCAACACCAATCCAGATGCAGGCTATTCCCGTCATGCTTCATGTAAGTTTTCTGGTACTGCGTTTCATTATAGGGAGTGTGGCAAAATTTGGAGAGCAGTCTTCCTTTCAGGGTCATGGCAGTGGTTAGTTGCACAGCTTTAGAGGTACATCAACTGCATCACAGTTCAGAACTGACCCATTACAATACTCTTGATCTCTGCTTCTACTAATGTATTTTGGGTTAGTTTGTAGCATTAATATTTACGTAAATGTGATTTTTTTTGTTGTTTGTTTTGGGTGTTTTTCATAGTAAAATAATGCCCTTGTTTTTCTTACAGGGTCGGGAACTTCTAGCTTCAGCTCCTACTGGGTCTGGAAAAACACTGGCATTCTGTATTCCTCTTTTAACACATCTGAAACAACCTCGGAACAAAGGATTCAGAGCTCTGATCATATCGCCTACCCGAGAACTTGCTAGCCAGGTGTGTGTTGAAGGGAAACGGTCTGTCATGTTGATGTACTTCAAAGTTTTCACTCTGAATCAGTGGGTTTTTTTTTTTTTCTTTTATGACCATCAGATATCAGAAAAAACTAATTTAAACATTTCTTTTAAGTCTTGTCTTCTATGAAATAGCTATGTATCTAGTATCTCAGTCTAATCTAAATGATTAGGTTAGAGACTCAGGATTCTTTGACCATATTTTAAAACTGCCCAGTGCTTGGGCACTCTTAATACCTGCTTTCATATTGGAAATTGCTACAGGAGATTTATCTGTTTGTCCCAAACACAGAATTTCAATGAGTAACTTAATATTGAAGCTTTGTTACTAAACTGAAATAAAAAAATTACAACTCTGGGCAGAGTTCTGTTTTTAGTCAAATGGGACAGGAGGCTTATGGGAGCTACATCATTAGAGTCAAAATATGGTAGTCAGACCTGTGAGGACTTTCTGGTGAATAATACGTTAGAAAGATGGATTTTATTATGCTAAGAAAACTAGACAGCTTTCTCTTAACACTGAAATTGGGGTGGTGTTTGAAGCTGTATCTTCAGGATTATCTGCAGGTTTTTTCTGGTTAGAAAAGCTAATCAGCTCAGTTTGAGAATTTAATCTCTGTTGCTACCTTTTCAGACACATCGGGAGCTGGTGAAGTTGGCTGAGGGGACAGGCTTCAGGATACATATGATCCACAAGGCAGCTGAAGCAGCAAAGAAATTTGGGCCCAAGTCTTCTAAAAAATTTGGTAATTGTTTAAACTGCTGAAGTGCTTCTAAAAATTTAAAAAATGTCACTGACCTTTCTTTTCTGGCCTGTGTGGTTTTAAAGAGGTTGGTTAATACCACTCAAGATGTGCAATCTATTGCTCAACACTAAAAACAGTAGCTGGCATGGAAGAAATAGGAAGTGAGCCTGAGAGTGGGCCTTGTTAAGTTGTACCTCTGGCTAATTGGATCGGAACTTGTGTTTCTCAGGTCTCCGTGAGTCCAGTTTATTTTTTTTGGTCTTTTTCGATGTTTTGCTTTTTCTTCTTTTCTTTTTCCCTTTCTATAGACATACTAGTCACTACTCCAAACAGACTCATTTATTTGCTGAAACAAGATCCTCCAGCAATAGACTTGACCAGGTACTGAAAGCCTATCAAATCTGGCTTTGCTACTAGCTTTGCCACTGAAAAGCGGATGTGTGCTTAGGCCTTGCATCTGTGAATGGTCTGTTAAACTTCTGCGTTCTCCGTAAGTGTCTCTTACTGAAAAGAAAACCTCTCTGTTCCTAGTGTGGAGTGGCTGGTGGTGGATGAGTCAGACAAACTGTTTGAAGATGGAAAGTCGGGGTTCCGAGACCAGCTAGCCTCCATCTTCCTGGCATGCACGTCCCACCTGGTGAGAAGAGCCTTGTTCAGCGCAACCTTTGCACATGATGTAGAGGAATGGTGTAAACTCAGCCTTGACAGTGTTGTTCTGGTGTCCGTTGGAGCAAGGTAGGTGTGCAGTTGTATTGTGACTCACTCGTATTTTTCCTTTCATGGGCAAATTAGTTGTTTTCCTTACATCATCAGTCCGCTTGGTGTAATGTCTGTTGTTGGTGTTAGTATTGCAGGTTGTTTGTCTCTGGAAAAAATGTGTGTAGGCATATAGATCTTTCTCACATATTGGGGAAAGTGTTGGGTTTTTTTGCCTGTTACTTTATCATCAAATAATCATTAATCTTAGGAGTGTGTACTTGTGAAGTAAGTTTGTGGAGTATTTCTCATTCGCCAGGTAATATTTTATGCTTTTTATAAAAAACCACAAATGGTAGCATGCTTCTCTTGGATTTCTGGTTTCAGAAACTCTGCAGCGGAAACAGTAGAACAAGAGCTGGTGTTTGTTGGATCTGAGACAGGAAAACTAACAGCAATGCGAGACCTTGTTAAAAAGGTATTTTGGAGAGACTGAGCACGTTCTGCTTACGGCTGAACTGAGCTGTGTGTTCTGTCAGGGACTTGCAGTTTCCTAGGTCAGAGACTTCTCTGTGACACAGATTAAACCATTGTCCAAATCTGCTATGCAAGAGGAAGAGTAACTACCCTACCTGTGAAAATGGAGTGTTCCACATTCTTGGTTATATATTTGAGCTTTGCTTAGGAGCAGTTTGTGTTAGCAGTCTGTTTAATTTTATTTGGCAGTGTGAATAGGTTCTTCACATTGTTGGTGGTGTGAGATGGAAATCAGTGCATTAAAATGCAGCCTGATGCTTAAGTCAGGAACCATTCCATCAAAGGCAATGAAGATGAACTTGCTTAGTTCTGACTCCCAAAGATTTGGCTAGTAAAAAAAAAAAAAAAGTCAAAAAACTAACAAGAAAACATCCTCTGAGATGTAAAATATTGGAGCTGGTTAAGTCTCTTTTGGTAGCTTAGTGACTGCAACCAATAATGGTAGGAAGAGGGCCTGAACCTTACAGAAGCTTATTCTTTTTGCAGGGTTTTGCTCCTCCAGTCCTTGTTTTTGTACAGTCTATTGAGAGGGCTAAAGAACTTTTCCATGAACTTATTTACGAAGGCATCAATGTGGATGTCATCCATGCGGACAAAACACAGCAGCAGGTAGGAGGGTGTAATTTCCTTTCAAGAAAGGTAAAAGCAAGAATGTTGGAATGTAACTTCAGGTAACTGACAGCAAATTAATGCAGGTTTTTGTTAAGAGGTTTAGCTTTATTAACATTGTGACAATTTTCAGAAAACAAGTTCGCCTCCTTTCTCAGATTGTTAATTAGGCTGTTTCCAAGTATGTTTCTTTCCTTTTCCTAGAGAGATAATATAGTACAGAGTTTCAGAGCTGGGAAGATCTGGGTGCTTATCTGCTCAGCCTTACTAGCTAGAGGGATTGACTTCAAAGGAGTGAATATGGTCATTAATTATGATTTGCCAACAAGTGCGGTGGAATACATCCACAGGATAGGTGAGTGAGTGTTCACAAATTATGTCCTTTTTCTTACTTCCTAGATCTTTGATGTAGATGCTGTTGTGCATGAACAAAAAAATCCTGGAACAAAGCCTACTCTCTTGCTGCAGCACCAGCTTCTACATTGCTTTGTCCAGTTTATATCTGGGCTCAATTTTCAGTAAAACTGCAGTCTATGAACCTTTAATATTTAGATGCTTCAGAGACATACCTGTGCTTTCATTCAATAGCAACACTCTTTAAGAATCGGCGGCTTAGTATACTTAATTTGAACACACATCAGAAGGCTGGGGCTGTGAAAAGGAAAAAATAAAGGGAGATAAAGTAAAATCTCTTCCCTGCAAAATTTGTGTTTGACAGGTCGTACTGGAAGAGCAGGGCACACGGGAAAAGCAGTCACATTCTTTACAGAAGATGATAAACCTTTATTACGGAGGTAAATTGGAAGCATGATATAGCAAAAATATTTTTTTGTTTTGTACAGTGTACTGCTGAACTGCGTGGGTGTGACTGGTACCACACACCTTGTAGGCACAGTATTGAATTTTAAGGTTTCTTTTTGAAACTTTTCACTGGTGCAGCCAGAGAGAAACTAGCATCCTTTCACTTCTTTTCAGGTGTCATTCACTTCTTTTCAGGTGTCAGTAATCACAATGCGATGATTTACTTGGTAGCACCTTTCAGTGAAACTCTGTTATTCTGACTTGAACCTTGCTAAAGGGCAGCTTAAACAGTCTTTACAATTAACTTTGCTCTTGTTCTGGTTTTCCCAAGTCATTAGTTGTGTAGAAGGCATGACTGCCTCATGCTGTGCTCTAGGGTTTCTAATCCAGTTCTTTAACTTCTTTGTGTCCAGAATAACTTGGTAGGACTCTGTTTTGCCTTACTGCTTTTTCTTCATCTCCTTGAAGACTGTACTCACCTAGAGTTTCAATTTGTTCATCCACACGGAATTCTTAGTTTCATTTAAGCCTTTTATGACTTTTTGTTTCTTCCTCACCTTACTTTGAACTCACTTTTGTGTCTTTATTTCTTGCTTTAAAAAAATCACAACAGAACCCCAAAAACCAATAACAAAACAGCCAGTGGTCCAGTATTGCTGTTTTCTGCAGATGCATATCTCTTGTCCCAGCACTCGCTGCCAGAATTGATCTCTTCTCTCTTCTCCTTTCCAGTATAGCCAATGTTATTCAGCGAGCTGGCTGTCCTGTGCCAGATTACATAAAACACCTTCCCAGACTGCAAAGGTACGTTCATCTGATAGATTACCAGTTTGTTTTCCATTTTAAAAGCCCGCATGAGTGGTTCTGTAGGGGTCTAAGGTTTACAAAAGATCTAGTTGTTTACAATGTAATTTCAGTTTAGCTGCAAAAGGAATTTTAGACAGGGTGGGGGTGGCAGTTTTTTACCCAGACAAAAATGGAAACAGAAAGAATTCTTGACTTAATGGTTTTGCTGGAGTTAACTATTTTTCTGTGAGTTCCCTGAAATCTGCTTTAGACTTGCTAGGCCCATCCTCATGAGTTGGGCTTTTGATAAATGAAGGGAAGTCCTTTATTCTTTTGTGTTGCATTTAGAAAAACTGGTGTGGGGTGTATACATATAGATAAATAGGTTTTTAATTAGTACTTATTTTCATGCTTTTTCATAACTTTCTAACAGTTTCTAAAACTAGAAATCCTTTATATATATATATATGATTAGACTTATGTATTAAATTTGTTTTAATATCTTGGGAGACAATGTGGCTGAACTAACCTTGACATAACACTGAAAACATACTCAGACCCATAAATCCCTAACATCCAGTAAAGATTTTCATTACCTGTTTTATTTGCTTTGGATATTAATTTTTGCCCTTTGAAATAATTTAATTCTTCACTAAATGTCATTCTCAGCAAACAAAAGAAGAAGTTCATTAAGAAACCATTGGCAAGAGAATCCATTTGTACCACCCCACAGTGTTTCTTAAAAAAAGCCAAAAGAAAAACGTAAGTAGGTTTTTCTCAGGAGGAGGTAAGAGATGCTGTTTGTCCAGAAAAGGCCCATCAGGCTGCCTCCAAAAGAACTGATAACTTACGTGGATGGACCACCCAGTCTTAATGATTTTAGTGATAGTGAAATTTTAATGTTAATATCTGTCTAGTGGACATGGGATTAATGCCATCAGTTTGCCTTACATGGTGCCATGTATCAGGTGATAGCAAGCTCAGTTTAAACTACTGGCCTTAAAGCCAGACTTCAGACAAGCTCTCCATTTGACAGAACCTATCTGCAGCTCTTCTAGCAAAGGGCTGGCTTTGATTTTAACACATGGAGTATTAATAAGAGAAGCAGATCTTAAGTTGTAATGGCTAGAGCTTGCGGGATCATAAACAACACCCTCACCCTATGCTTTGGAGTGTTGCTACTGAAGGATTTATGTTCAGCTGCACTGATAGGGTATAAAACAACACATATGTCTGTGTAATTGCTGTATGCTTCATATATGATTCAGGAGTTTTGGTCTCCAATGTGTTTCTTGTAGGAAAACTACAAAGGAAAATAAGGAAAAAAAGAAAGAAGATAAAAATGGCAGTAAATTGCAGACTGTTTCAAAAAGCTGAATGATAGACTACTCATGAGCTGGGGGTGACACCTGTGTCCGAATGGAGATAGCAGCGATGGTGAAGGGAGACAAACATTCCTTGTGTTTCCTTCTGGGTGAGGATGGATGTTTTATAAATAAGAAAGTCTCTACTGAGGAAATACCAGTAGAAGGTTCCTGAATGCTTCTTGCAGAAGCTGAAGAGTGTGCTCTTGCAGTAAATGCCTTGTGTTTCTGAATAGTTCAAAAATAGCATCTGTTTGTGTTACTCTCACGCAGTTCTGTATTACACCTTGGAAGTACCGTCAGTTCTGTGTTCAGATCGCCCTAATATGTTTGTCAGACTTCCAGAAGATTCAGTGGCAGAAACCAAACAAAGCTTAGTGTCAGGCTTGGTAAACGCAGCTGTCGGGTTTCTCTGGACACTGAAAAAAACCCACCAAACCTACTTGTATTGCATGTGAACGTAAAGCCTTGCTCCTCATGTTTTTTTCTTATGTAAAGTCATTTTGAAATAACTAATACTTTCTGTCTGTAAACTCCAGTAATTTTGTTACTGTTTCATATTTAAGCCTTAAAGCAGAATAAACAAGGTCATAAAAGATTGTAATAGAGACCTGCCTCTCTATGCAGCTTTGAAATAAGTCTGCAGCATTATTCCTTAGTCTGTTAGGCAAAAGAGGTCAGCCTCCACACATTTTCTACCTCCTATTCTGCTAAGTGTGTCCTCAGCTCACTGGGGTTGTGTTAGAATTCTGGTAATGCAGGAACAACTTCTCCTTTGCAAGTCTAATCCTTCTTTAAGCAAGCGTTCCTGTGCAGGATTGTCCTCTTGCTTTGCCATGCTTGATCCAGTTTGGAAATGGATCCCCAGGTGTGTCGGTCGTGTGCAGCTGAGCACTGGTAACTGCTTTGCCCAGCTGACAACGGTGATGTTTGGTGAGAAACTGCTGATGACTCTCTGCGTCCTGTTTTGCTTATTCCTGAGCTAGACCAAAGTGGAATTCTTCTGTTGGCAGAATTGCATCTTCTATTTGGGTTATATAGGAAATAATGTCTTCATTTTGACATCTATGAACAAATTTACCTGGATAGTTTAATAAAGATAAGTTGTATATTCTGATAAATACCAAGTTGTCTGCTGTGAGATTGATGGTAGATACAAGGTGGAATACGTGTAACAGTTTGAGGGAGGCATTGCCAATATTTACCTTTAAAGGTACTGCTAACACAGAGAGTAGATGTGCTTATTCTAGTAGTTGTGGTGGGAAAAATGGCTGTGGATCGTGAGCATCCCTGTCTCATTGCAGGGTGCAATTCTAATTCTGAGAGGCAGAGCCACAGTTCTGAGGAATATAGTTTTAAAATGAGAGTTTACATTTAATTTAGCTTTTTCTCTTGGGCTGGGTTTGATTTTTATGTTTCTGACACCAATCAGCTGTTGAAGCAGTGGCTTTTCTCGGGATTTACTCCCCCGTGAAGGGCTGTGATGCTGTCCCACCCCAGTGCCCCTTTTCTGTGGGTAAGGGACAACTCCAGAACTTCCACGCTTTGTCCAAGCTGTGCCTGGCCTCGTCGAGAGAGAGGTGCTGCTTCTGCATGGCTCTGTACCGGCCTCCTTCATCACACTGCGCCTCAGCAGCAGCGCTTATTTTATAATACTTCTGAGAGGTTTTTGGCAAAATTACCAGGTAAAAAAGTAATATTTGCAGGGCTTGCTGTATTTCCCTGTCCCCTTGGCGCTTTTTTCGGCACTTTTTCACGGGAGAGGTTTGTTTCAGTGCCTGAAGCTTTTAACGGTATCCAGCCTCGATTTTAAAAGCCTTCCTTGAGGAGAAGGCAGGGCCCCTCTCCACCTCTCAGGCCCCCGCTGCCCGCCTGCATTTTCCCGCCTTGGCCCCCTCGCTGAGGGGCCGTGGGGTGGCGGGACTGAAGGGCCGCGTGGCCGGGCCGGGCCGTGAGGCAGCGGGACTGAGGGGCCGTAGGGCAGGGCCGGCGCCGTGGGACTGCGGGACTGAGGGGCCGTGGGGCCGGGCCGGCTCAGCGGGGCCGCGGGGCCGGGCCGTGGGCGGGCCGTGGCTGGGCCCGGCCCCGGAAGCCGCCGCCGCTCAGCTGACAGCCGGGGCCGGAGCGGGAAGATGGCGATGCGGCCGGGACCCGGCGCGGGGGGCCCCGGCGGGGCGGCGGGCGGCGGCGGAGAGGGGGCTGCCAGGTCGGTGGTGGCGGTGGGAGCGGGGCCGGGGGGCGGTGGGGCCGCAGGGTGAGGGGCGAGGCGGCGGAGGTGGGGGGGGCTGCGGAGAGGAGGGCGGGTACGGTAGAGGTTGGGGGTGTGAGGGGACTGAGGGGGATACGGAGGGGGGCAGAGATGGGGGTAGCTGGTGGGCGATGAGGAGACAGAGGTAAGGGGGAGACTCGTGGGGTGGGGGCTCAGGGTGTAAGTGGGATGTGGGGACAGAGGGGTCAGGGCCCAGGAGGGCTGGGGGGGGGGGCGGGGCAGGAGGGGTACGTGGGGTCCTGGTTGATCTGTGGGGATCGAAGGTGGAGTGCGGGGATCCTGGGAGTGGTGTCTGTTGTCCTGGTGGGGTGTGGTGGTCCCAGGAGAAATATGTGGGGTCCCGGGTGGAGCGTGGGGGTCCTAGGATGAGTGTGTGGGGTCCTGGGTGGAGTATGTGGGTCCCAGGAGCAATATATGGGGTCCTGGGTGGGGTGTGGGGGTCCCAGGCAGGGTGTGGGCAACGCAGCTCTGGTGGCTCCACCGTTTGCTGAGATTTATTCACATTTTGGGAGCCCACCTCACCCTGATGCTTGTCCAGGCCTGTGGCCGCGGTGTCGGGCAGTTGTAACCCACTGCTCAGCAGCCGCAATCTCAGGTATTGGGGCAGAATTCCAGGATTTTGCCAGTCCTGCTTGGGTGCCGCTGGTGCCGGCAGCGATAAACGTTGCTTAGCACCACCCGGCAGGTTTGTGGCCGGAGCCTCTGCCCCCGCCTGCTGCTGCTGGGGGGAGTTTTCCCCTCCGTCCCACAAAGGGCACTTCATCAGAGAGGGAGAACTAAGGAATGGTGTCAGGAGAAAGAAACGGTGATAGAGAAACACGTGAACATGTTGTCGTGTTTTTGGGAAGGCTGGGAAGCTGTATTTTCCTACCTTTGAAGACTTAGTAATTTATTTATTTTTTAATGTAGGCTCTGGCATGCTGTTTATCTGTTGCCCTACTTCGAGGGAGGCTGGGTAGATTTTGCATTTGATGTATAAGTTCATTGAGTTGTCCTGGCTATCTGAAGCCTGATATCTTGGCAGTGTTATTGGGAACGTGAGGATGGCAGGTCTGCACCGGGGTGATTGTCACCTGCAAGGTGCGGGTCCAGGGTGTCCCCAGCAGCCCTCTGAGCCAGGTCAATCTCTGCACTGGATTAGAGGCAGCCAAGGGGTCTGGAATACTTGGGAAGAGAAAAAAGAGAAAAGCTGAAGCGTGTATGTCTGCCTGTGCATGCTGTGGAAAGGATGGGAGGCAATCTTTGTGTTTTCCTGTGTCTGTAAATCTGAAACAATTCTGGCAAGGGGCTGGATAAACTGTCCAACATCTTTGAGCAACGCTGCCTGCTCAACAATTTAAAAGGAAAGCAACAAATATGTTGTTAGTGGACTGTAGGTTTTGAAAAAATAAAAGGATTAAAAAGTCATTGTTTCCTATGGTTAGTATTTTGATTTCTTTGAGAATGAAGTCCAGAGGTAGAGGAAAAAGTTCCATTCTCTGTATCTGTGTGGGTTCTCTGCTTTATTTTTCACTTCAATTTTTGTGGATTTCAGCCATTTAAAAATTCTATCACGGTCTATGTTGTGTGACAGAGTTGCACTGACTGGGAGTTAAGGTGTTAAAATCCATTTCTAGGTGGGAAAATGTGTAGTTTGGAGCCTTTATAGTGAAGTATGAGTACAGCAAAGGAGTTGTTTCTCCCCATGATCTTGCATTTTGACTGAAGCTGTTGGTTGCTTGTTGGGGTTTTTTTAAGCTCCATATTTAAAATACTTAGAGGAATTTACAGATTTATGTTACTACTTTAAGGGTTCTGCTTTGTTTTCCTTATATTTATTTTATTTGTGCAGCATATCACATATACTACACTTTCTTACTGCTCTACCCAAAATATTAGGGCTTGTTGCATGAAGCTAGGTGGTAAAGTGCTTCTGCTACTAACAACAGAAATGTCTGCAGGTGCATTTAAAGCATTATGGAAATAACAAGGAAGACGAAACTATATTAAAATAGCATGTTTGATAATAGTCAGCTAATCTATATATTTTAAGCATCATTAAAGTTTCCATTGTCTAGAAAGTGCATTTGGTCATTGTAGAGCACAGTCAGCTAGCTATAAATGTTCTTTTAGCCTCCAAGTAGTGCCCATCTTTAAAAAAAAAAAAAAAAAAAGAAAAAGACTTCTTACTTTGTCTGTTTATTCTTCATAATTCTGTTAGTGTTATTTTGAGATAACTGGAATTGAAATGTTTTCTTTAAAAGAAAGTTACTTCTGATGTTGCTTCTATCATGATACAGTTACCAAGTTCAATGGCTTTCTGTAGTGCTTCAGTTAATCTCACAACTGACTGTGCTTTTGGTTGCTTTCTCAGCGATGAAAATCAGCAGCTTTAATTAGCTGCGTTTCTTTTGCATCTCCAAAAGGTAGTTTAGAAATAAAGTTCCTGTTGCTGGGGTTTATGTATGTGCATGTGTGGCTGCTGTTGGCAATTGCACAGCCAAATCTTTGAGTGAGGTCTGTGATGAATCCGAGCTGCGCGTACGGAGTACTGTGCTGCAGGAGCTTGCTTTGCTACTTTTAACTAGCTCTTCTTCCAGTGCCCTGTAATTAGCTGCAGGTTTTTTTGTTGATTGTGGAGGTTTTTTTCAACAGAAACTTATAAATAAATCAGGAGCTCTGTAGAAAGGGATAAATATTTAATAGTCTTGCCTTTATTTGCTTCCCACAAGAAGTGGTACCTTGCTATGCTTGTTCAGTCTATGTTACATTTGCTGATTTGGAAGAATTCTTGTTGACTGGATTCCCCAACAAGAAGACAAAACTGGAAGCTAGAAACACTTTTCCATACTTGTGAGCTTTTCAAAGATAACTTCTAGTATTTCGTCATTCTAACTAAACTAAGAATGGTGTATTTTTGTGATGCCTAACATTGCTGCACTTGCAGATCTGGCTTACGACAGCAGCTCTACACATCTGAACTTGCACGTGTTTTAAGGGGATGTATTGCCAGGGAGGCAGTCTGTACTGACAACTGTTTCCACAGGTGAAACCAAATGCAGGCAAAACCCAGTTAATTCACTGGGCTTCAGCCCCTGAGTAGAGAAAACATCTTTGCTGACCGGCATCGGAGTTCAGTCAATGGGTCACTCAGATTTTTGATCAGCTGTTTGTCTTCACGATGTTAATATTTGTATGCTGAGAAGTGGATTAAAAATGACCAAACTGAACACCAGTCAATTGAAGGACCTTGGCCACAGCATGAGCTGTGTGAACTGAACCCGATCCAGAGCAGCCCAGCACTTGTTCTGAGGTGAGGTAGCATGCATCTGCACAGTGCTTCAGAGAGAGAAACCAAAATTTGTTGTGATTGAGGATGATGAGACCTGGACCCGCTGGAAAGTGTAGGTGTGTGTTAGCTGTGGAAGGAGAAGTTAGCACATAATGGTCAGGGTAAAAGAAGAAACTTCAGAAGATTTTGAGTTAGAGGATGAAATGAAGAGTAATATGGGTTGTCTTGGTGACCGTGTAACCTGCTGTCTGTATAGTGGGTAGGTGTAATTTGCTCCTGGATAGATGCATAATTTAAATTCCTTATTTTATCTTAGTACTCGTATTATACATCTCTTATATTTATAAACCAGGTTGGCTTTCAGAACTTCCTGCAGGTTTTGAAAAACTGTTTGTAGTCATTTATGGTAGCATTTTCTCCTTTACTGTTAGGCAGTTTCTTTTACATCCACCCTCGTGCTGAGGAATATTGAATATCTAGAAGTGTGTTTCTCTTTCATGGTATTTTGATGTAATAGCTGCCTGGGACACTGTTTTGTTTGTTCTTGTTTGGTAAATTACTGCTGACATGGGTTTCTGAGAGTTGCTTGCAAATGAGACTTTTTAGTTAGGTCCTTTTCTGCTGTTCAGCAGCACAGCACATGCTTCTGTTTGAAAGTGAGGGCTAGCAATTTCCATTAGGATTTCAGCTGAAATTTTAAGTTCTTCCTCCAGGTGCACTTGGCCCTTGATACTTGAATGAATATTTTTCCAAGGCACTATTTTTCTTGTAATTAGATGTAATTAAGAAAATAGAAACTCCATTGTGTTCTGATACGTAGGTTTCAAAGGGTGCAAAAACGCAGGAGTGATGGGGTTTCATGGATAGTTTATTTCTCTGTGGAAAACTGTTACTAAGCAGCTGAGAACTATTGTCTGGTGCAGTTAATGGTCTTGTGGAATCAGATACTTCCAGCAGGAGATCCTTATTCATTCCGCAGTGCTTGACAGCCTAGCCTACACTAACAAACTGACCTGTTACCAACCTGCGTAGGTGCTGAAACTCTTGTGGGTGATGTCGATGAGTCAAAGCCATTTTAGTGCTGCTGTGGAGGATAAGAATCTATTTCTTCCTTGCCTTGCAGCCCATGCTGTTGTTGGCACTCTGGTGCTTTGGGGGATCCTTGGGAGGAGTAGCCTTTTCCCTTTGGTGGGGCTGGGTTCTGTGAGACCTGCAGCAGCACACAAAAATGCTGAGCAAAAGGTAGGAGGCTTTGGCGGGGGGGTGCTGACGTGAAAGTCCAGGTAGCTTTTTCAATTATTTTTATTTGCACTAAAATGGTAGACTTTCATGGACCCTGGTTTTCCTCCCACAGCTTCATGTTTCCTGTTGCAGGTGGTTTAGGCCCCCCTCAAGGTATGTATCAACCTTGCATTTTGAGCCCACAGTTCTTTACTTTATTTAGATATATTAAACAAAATAGTTCTGCACTGATGCTCAGAAGTGTGATCATTACTTTAACTCAATGGCTGTTTTTCCCTTTGAATTCGGTACTGGTAAGCTGACTCCTGCAACTCTATAAAACTTTCTATGCATGTTAAAGGAGCAGTGTTACCAGAATGCTAGATTAGGTCTAGGAAAAATACACCTCCATTTTTAACCTGAATTTGCCTTTAAGATTTTTGTGTTATTTTGAGTGTGGTATTTAACCTTTTTATGCTTCATCTACCAGCTGTGTATACCTATATTGTGTGGGTGTTGCAAGACCTGGTAAATATTTACAAAGCACAGCAAGACCCTGGGACAAGAGTCACAACCTGAGTGGAAAGTATTAATACAATAGGAGAGCCTCAGCCTTAAATTACCTTTGTTCTCATTCCTGCTGCAGTGCTCTTTGTTTAATTAATGGAAAATACAGAGAACTTGTAGGGAAAGTGGAGACTTTTCTTACAAAAAAATCTCAGGGACTGATTTATGGATTACTCCTGACTGTGTCTTATCCCTCCTGGGGTGTTTTTGCATGTGATGTTCAGTTATGCACAGTTACAATTATCTCGTGGTGTGCTGGTAATGAACATGTGTTAGTGTATGCCTCCAAAGACAGCAAAATATGAGATACGAAAATACTGAAATATGATCCATTTGACTTTATTCAGTGAATTAATACATTCCAACTTGATTTCTCCAATTTTGTTGATGTTTAGCTTTTACTGACTTGTATTTTAACCATTCTAATATATGTAGTGGGCTAATTAGCCTACAAACGGGTTATCCAGCCAGATCAGAATGTGAAGTTGTGTTGTGAAATGATGAGTTTATTTCCCAAGACTTACCTTCAAAAGCTGCCAGTCTGGAAGTTTTCCCTTTCAAGAGAAACAGATGATTATCAGCACCAGTCAACCTGGTTAATTAAATCTTGTTAATTGGAAATGACCCTTTCAAAAATGGTACGGGAAGAAACCCACAGAGAATCCTTAGGACAAGTAGGAGAATTAATCAGCTTAGTTATCGGGAAAGCATGATAACATTTCTTCCCTTAGGCTGACTGATATCTAAACTAAGGAAATTCTGTGGCTGCCTGTAATGTAGCATATTTTTTATTTTTTAAACAGCCCAGCAAGACGGAGAGTTTTTTTCCTTTTCTTTGCTGGTTTAGTAAAGAAAAAGGGGGTTGGGGGTGGTGCGGAAAGCTTCAGCACTAACTGGGAACTTACATTGTTTAATGTTTCATTGTAGGGATGATTCCTATGCAACAGCAAGGATTTCCAATGGTTCCTGTCATGCAGTCCAATATGCCAGGCATGATGGGAATGAATTACGGTTCTCAGATGCCTCCTGGACCCATGACCATGCAGGTGTGTGGCAATGAAATGTGGACAGAAATGAGATACCTTGGCATTAGCTGCCACCTTTCAGACAAGAACCATAGTCCTCTCACAACTGCAGTGGGGGTAAGAGGGTGGAACCTGGCTGAAAGCTGAACTGTGGGTATTAGTCCATAGTGTGGCATCATATCTTGTAGTATTCTTTTGAAGGTACTTCTGATAATTTAAAGAATTCTACACGTTTCACTGGGATCTGGATAGAGCGAGCGGGGGAGTTTGGCATATGTTACTCACTGTTGTAGAGTAGAGAGAAATGAGGGTGTAGTGCAAGGACAGCATCAGAAATATTTAAAGTAACTTGGATGTTATAGCCCACTCAAAGATGTCAGAACCTGAACTTTCATTTCATTATACGTGTTACGACACCAAAGTGCGATAAGAGAGGCATGGTCTCTGAACAGGGAAGGAAACAAGAGGATCAGCAAGATGTTGAAAAGCTACCAGATGCCACCTACTCCAAAGTGTGGTTAGTAATAGTATTAAGTTGTTAAGTAACTATAATTCAAAGCTCCCACAACATACCTTTCCTGTGTTTTTTAAATTTTGCTTCATGCATTTTCTTCTTTTGCTTTAGTTTTATGTACTTACCATTAAGGTGGCATATTGTGTAGTATTTTAAATTAGACCTTTATAAGCTTATAAAAAGTGACTGTGTACACAGTCTGATTGATCATGACCAATTCACTGAATTATTTTATCTCTTTGTAACTCAAATGCTGGAGTTAATAGAATTAGTTACCTGAGTGTAGCTGGCAATTCATAAACTTCCTTTTTAAATACGTTCTTAGGGAGCAAGGAATCTCTTAAATGCACTGTATTTTCTTACATGACTGGTTTTCCCATTTGTCCTACTTCCTGTGTTTCGTTCTCATTCTCATTCTTGCCTAATGCCTAAAGTAAGTTTAACCCTGCTGTTGCTAATTGAGGAATAAGAATGAAATATGAGTAGCTAATACTGTTTTTTCTCTTTTAATCTTTTGTTTTCTATTTAGCACCATATGTGCTTATGTACAAGTTTGCACTTTGCTGAAATTTAATGTTTTGGCATGGCTTTGTAGCCAAATTGCTATGTGACAAATTGAATTTATTGTGTCTTGCCATCTCCTTACATTCCCTTCCCACCCCCACCTGGAATTTATTGGATTAATTTTGTAAAATTTATAGAGGAAGATGTTTTTATGAGTGCTGGTCTAAAAATAATAACAATTTTTGTTCTCTCCCTACGTGTTCTGATACCAAATGCAAAATGAATGTTGAGAAAAGTAGATTATTTTCTGGCCCTTTATATTTTCAGGCAAGTTTTCCTGCTATAACTACCGGAATATATTTCTTAGAAAATGTTTCTGATACAGATGCAGTTTATTTAGATAAGTTGCCTCTTGGCTGTTGTCATATACTACCTGCCTCCCTTGGACCCCTGGATAAGCTATGTTTGCAAAATGACTAGACCACATTTTGCCAGCATCCATTGTTGGTTAGGAGCGTGCACCTCCAGCAAGGAATTTAAGAGTATTATACAACTGCTTAGAACAGGAGACAAAGAAACGAAGAAAAACCCAAAAGCATGATACTGAGCCATGTGTAGCACTGTAGGATGCCTGTAACCATCCTGCTTTTGAGGTAGGTTGTATCAATCTGGTCCTGATTTTTTGCGTTTGACTGGAAGACCATCCTGTCTTCTAAAATACTTTTAAGAATTGTAACTGATTATTGAGAGGGAAGAGTGCCATCTACTGAACACCCAGTGCTTTGTTCTGTAGCAGCAAGTCTGTGCTCAGACACTGCTCGTCCCACTGATCTTGACATTCCTCATTTTATCAGATCTGCCTAGTTTGCAATTTGGCACCATGTAATTGCCAGTGTTTTGGCTTCTTCTATGGATAAAAAAATAACCTTGGACTTGTATTTTTTAATTTATTTATTGTTTTAGGGTGGCATGCCCTTAGGGCCGATGCCAGCGACCGGAATGCCTTATATGGGGCAGGCTTCTTTCTTGGGAATGCGTCCAGCAGCCCCACAGTACACCCCTGACATGCAGAAGCAGTTTGCAGAGGAGCAACAGTAAGTGACACTTTACTGACTCTTGGGAAATTCTTCTTTTTTAAGGGGGAGATGTACTTTGGAGGAGTGGTCCATGCAGCAAAACTGTTGATAATTTCTCTAGAAAAGTAGTCCATTTAGGAGTACAGAATATTGTTGAGATCATTCCATTGCATTTGAAGGCCATCTATGAAGTTAGTAGTGGCTGTCATACAGCTCTGAGAAGTAGAAATGTGTGCACAAAGCCATCTGAATTTGAGACAGAAGAAATGGAAAAATCAAGCAGAAGCTTGCCATGAAAATTGTAATGAAAAACTATTTTCAGATTTATTTATTTTTTAATCATTTTGCTTCAGGAAGAGGTTTGAGCACCAGCAAAAATTCTTAGAAGAAGAAAGAAAACGGCGCCAGTTTGAAGAGCAGAAACAAAAGCTGAGACTCCTAAGCAGTGTGAAACCTAAGGTATGTCCTAAATAATAAGTGGGCTGTTTCCTTCCTCATATATATTTTTTTTAATGGCTTTTAATGGGATGGTCTCTTTCAACAAGAAAGTAAGTGAGGAGCTTACATGAGATGGTACATTACATCTTGAAAAGCATCTGGAATAATCAGTCCTTTACACACTCTTGGTGTAATGTAAACAAAGTCTGGTGTTGAAAACTAAATCAGCTTTTAAAAATAAACCAGCCTGGGATGTAACATTTGGAAACAGATTGAGCTTCTAGAATGGAGAATGTGTGGTTGCTCATATGTTAACTGTGTCCAAAACTTTGGACACTTGCAGTGATCTCCAAGGCTCTTATCTGCAAGAATACAAATACCTGAATAAGGTTTATATGTTGTTCTTGTGCATAAAGCTTTGTCTAAAGACTGAGGAAACACTGTTATAGTGCAGTCTGCAAAATAAATGCTTTCTAAATATGGGAGTTATTGTTGATATACCTCAGGAGGGCACTGCTGGAGAAAAGGGGTTCAGTCTGACAGCAGGCATTGCTAACTTTTGTATTGAAGGATTGTAGATATTGAAAGAAAACTGAGCTGTTCTGTGAATTTTTCAAAATGTGTTCTGTGATGTTTCAGACAGGTGAAAAAAGCAGGGATGACGCTTTGGAAGCCATTAAAGGAAATTTAGATGGTTTTTCTAGAGATGCTAAAATGCACCCAACACCAGCATCACATCCAAAAAAGCCAGGTTTGTTATTTTTCTCATCTTCCAACTGAAAATAAAACTCTTAATGTTTGAAATCCTCAGCAGGGGGAACTAATTCCAAGAAGTATTTTTATTTGGTTGCACAAAGCGTGCATATTAACTGTTTTGTAAAATAAAGTGTCATTTTAGCAACTGTTTGCTTGATCACATTATGAAGGTGAAATATTAAATATTAGCTTTTATTAGAAGACTTGAAATCTTTAGAAGAAAGCTTAATGTGCGTAACGTGGAATACTGTGGAAATTGATAATATGTTTATTCTTTTCTAGTCAAAGCATTAATTAATGTTTTGCAGAGTGCTTTTGAAGCTGAGGAGTGCTATACAAGTGCTAAGAACGAGCAAAACATTATGTAATGACTTCAGGGTACTGAAACAATCTACTTGTGTACCATTACCTGGGCATGGTCAAACCGAAGCCTTCTGTGATGTCTTCTCAGTAATTACTAGATTTGTAACAATTACTACTAAAGATTTCCTGTGGGTTGTAGTATAGTTCTGTGTCTAGCCTGAAACAAAGCTTTTCTAGACAAGCTTTTTCCTGTACAAAATCATTATATCCACTGTGGATGTGCTCCTTGATAATTTTGAAGTTACAGGTGGTTTCTGACAATTTCCCATTGTCTGTAGATTAGCCTGTCTTGTGTCAGTTTTGTTAAAATGGGTAACTATGTAAGGGTTCAAGCAGTGTCTAAATGAGTAGACGTTTCTTTTGTATCTTTGATATATTATTGAGTTTCTGAGGCTAAAACGTTCCTTTGAGGGAGAATGTCCCCTGTGCAGACCTCCTTTATGTTCAGTTTGAAATATTACCGCTTGATTTGTTTTGACCCAATCTGTTTAAAACAAACAGAATACTTTCATAGCTGGTGTTAAGAACCAAGTTTCAAAGTGTTTACATCATACAAATCTGGGAGAGAAGATGCATGGTTGGAAGTGGCTGCTCAGTTTTACCTTATGTGTTTGTTAGCTTGACAAAAATAACTCTTCACATCTCTGTCAAATAATGCATCCTGTGCTGATTCCCCTCACCCATTGGATATGTATACCTAATATTTGCCCCTTTTGCTCCCTTTCCATCCACGAACCTTTTTCCTCATCACTTTGCATTGTATGTTCATTCCATTTTACAGATCATCCCACATCATCCCATTCTGCTGTATCTGTTTCCCACTCTGCTTTTCTCAATGATGAAGAATTTAGTGACTTTATACAAGGGCCTGTTGAAATCCCTAAACTGGTGCCTCAACCCACCTCTCAGCCTTTTCAGCCTTACCGTTCTGCTACTGAGGCTGGGCAACTGCTTTCAGAAAAGGCTGTGGTCCAACCTCTCCCTCCAGCCCAGACTCCAGTGTTACCCATCCTGCATGGTACAACTGGGCAGGTTCCTTATTTTCCTCCCTCTGCATCTTCACCCAATATCCATAAAACAGGTAACTCTAAAGTATCTCTTTTTACATGTCACCATCTGTCATAGAGCTACACAGTTTTTACTTATTTTGTTGGGCTTTTTGTTAGTCTAGTTGGCAGAATGCTATATAGGCAATTAAGTAGAAACCTGCTGATCCATGGGAAAAGATGATTTAAGTCCCCTTCTTCCATCTCTTAGAACTGTAGCATAAAAACAAGTCACGTGTGGATCCAAAGATTGCTAAATATGCATAGGGCTGATATCCAGTGAATTAAGTCTTGTGTGCTAGCATCTTCATAAGTAAAAAAAGATACAGTTGGGATAGTGGTATGAAAAAATAACTATTATGCTAATATGGAGCACTTACATGCTTCCTGTCTTGGAGGCTAAATGGGTGGTGTTGAGATTAACATGAAGAATTTTGCAGATGTAAGTAGATATTGGACACTTCTGCTACTGATGCCTAGATGATTATGCAACGGTAATCCTAAGACAGAAAATAGTTTCATGTATTCCTCCTCCTACTTGTTGCTTTTTGTTTGTTGAATTTGCTGTGTATGTGTGGTAAGTAAAGGGCAGAACCAAGCTATCAAAGTGTTTGAGCAAGGTGGTGCTATTGGTTTGAGCTGGGATGGATATTCATCTTGATAACTCATCAGTGGTACCAATAATACTTTTCCTTTGCAAGTGCGGAATTGTGAACTGGATGGTTAATAACAAAACATAAATAATTCCTCCTGCTGTTTATTCAGGCTCTTCCTTGGAGGAGAAACTCTTAGATAATGGCTCAAATGAATCTGAACAAGAGCAAACCAAACTTAAAACATCTGAAGTTGGGCACAAAGCCTCGGCTGCAAGCCAAGTTCATCCCAGTCTAACCATCAATGACTGGGATGTTATAGGTGGACATGAAAGTGGTATCACTGCTGCTGAGGTGCACAAGGCTTCAGAACAAAACATAGCAGTTGAAGAGTGTGGTGAGCAAATGAAACATTTGACAGAATTTAAATCTAATAAGATGCTGCTTGAATGCTAACACTCTGTACACTAATTCTAAGGCAAATCCTGCGTAATTTTGCTCTGAACGCCTGCTTGAATAATATGTAAGTGCCTCCTGCTCCTCGCTAAAAGTATAACAACTACAATTTTGCTCTGAACTTTTTCCACTTGCATTTATTGCTGTAATCACTTTTAACATGTTTGTTTAATCAGGTCTTCTGTTTTAAAATACTGTCCTTTTTCTTGGGTGAAAAAGAAAAAAAAATCTCTAAAGATTTATTTAATTTTTTAAATTATTTAAGGAAACATCACTGAAGATGGTCAAATGTCATGGTGGGTTTTCATCTTTTAACTTTGAGGGGATAAAATCTTGTTAGGTTAAAACTCTTAGCTAGTTAATACTTGTTTCCCAGACAATTTGCCAGTCGTGTTATGTCTAAAATTATCTGTGCTTTAGGGATCAAAATTTCAAAAGCTGGACTAGATGAAAACTTTAAGCAAGCTTTAGTTCCCATTTGGATTTTATTAAACCTGACTATTGACTGTTTGGGTTTGTTCCAATCAAAATAGATGCAAGGGCTCTGGCGCACCTTGATAGTGCTCTGATGTTGTACTTGAGGGTTACATGAGCTGTGGGCTCCACTGTAGTCAAGTGTGATAGAAATACATGTAGCCCTTTGTGTAATCTCGCTTTACGGTGGCGGGGGTGTGTGTGTGAGAGGAGACGAAAAGGAGAAAGGTCCTATCTGTAGATAATTTAATTGGGCACTTTCTCAAGCAGTTATTTCTTTCCTAGAAGAACCATAACTTTATTAATAAACTTATGTGTTCCTCTCCTCAGTCATTGGATATGTTGGATATGTTGCTTTCAAATGTTTTCTTATCCAATATATTTAAAAAACATTATTGGATGAAATTAAATGGTCTGAATGGACATTTTTAATAAGCGGAGGGGCTTTGTAATACATGGTAAATTGCTAAAAGTGACTCTTTAAAGACTATACAGTATGAAATAGGAGCTGTTAATTTATTCATAGTTCAGTCAATTTCATTGTTCATTTTGTATAAATCCAACAGAATCTGATGCCTGATTTAAAAAAAAAAAAAGGTGGAGGGAAGGCACAGAGTGTGGATGGAAACTACCATCATCTAAGAGTATGAGACAGAGCGAGTTTAAATACAGCCTGCAGATGAAGGTGGTGCTGGAAGTGATTATGTAGAAGAACAATAGTTAAGAATAGTTCCAAATGTTGTTAAGGGTGCTTTGAAAGATGAGCTGAAGTACTTTCTGAGGAACAGTTTAGTAGTCAAGTGATGATGCTGAAAAATGGCAGACCCCTAGTCACCTGGGTATTATCAAAGTTTTGAGTCAGGCTCTCCTATCTATCAACTAAATATGGCTGAGAATTCCTTTTCACTTCTCATATTATTTGATTTTTAAGGGTCTGAATTTTATCAGATTTGAGGGTGAGAAGCAAGAATTAGTAGGCTGCAGAAGGAAGGGTGGTTAAAGGTGAAGAATAATGAGGCTGGAGGAAGTAGCAAATTTGCTTTACTTGACTGATGAAATGGAAGGAATTGCTTATATTAAAATGTACTTGGAATTGTGGGATGATTAGAAATTAGACTGCTGTCAGGAGAGAATCCATGTGGAAGATGAGGAGATGCAAGGGCACGGCAAAGACAATGAAGTCTGAAATGATTCTGATTTTTGTCAGAGCTCCAAGTTGAGCATGAAATCTGCTCAGGGAGACTAGATAGGAAGTAAAACCATGAGACTGAGGGGAAGAGTGCACACAATGGAGAAGGAAATAATCAGTTCACAGGGAGTAAAGTGTGGCAGATCCTGTTATGAAAGCCTGTAGCAGGGAAGGCAGCTATGATGTCTTCTGGACTTTAAGACTAGGAGCAATGGGGCAATGGGCACATTTTTGTGAACATGGCATAACATCTTGCTGAGATTCAGTCTAATAGGCTGTTTGTGGATTTACCTAGTAAGAATGTTCTGGTGGAAGGATGTGGTTCTTATGGTAGGTATGAATTTATTTATTCCACAAGTAGCCCTAATAACATGTAGTTGATGGAAGGACTAAATTTGATATGGCACAGAACTGCTGCTTTGAAACTTTGAGACAGTGAGACTTGAGCTTCTGTACAACTAGAAGGAGGCAAATGAGGAGTTCCTTATTTCATTATGTATATAACTATATTCTTGCTGTTACTGTCAAATCATTCTAGTTACTATTTTGAAATACATATTCCTGCAGTAGCCGTTTTTCCTCTGAGCACAGTGATTCCTATCTGAAATCTTTGCCTGAAATGCTAAATGATACTGACCAGCTATGATCTAGTGTTTAGAGTCTTTATACGCTGTCTCTGTATACCCTAATACAACTGTCTTTCTTAATGGAATACATTTAGGAGTTGGAGTATTCCCTTCACAGGACCCAATTCAGCAAATGATGCCTCCTTGGATTTACAATGACAGCTTGGTCCCAGGTAAACAAGAAAGTGGCATTTAGCCAAGTGTGCAATGTCAGGTGTGAATGTACATGTGCTTATGTTGCCACTTATTGATCAAAGCATTGCTCTTCAGTCATCAGATGCATCCTATATCTTTGATACAGTACATATTTATGGTGGCTTTATCTGCATTTGAAGAAGTAAGGGTTTTATTCAAGCACATCAAATGTTTAATCTAGAATTTGTTATGACAGCAGATTATGCTAGTAGAGGTTGTGTTGCTGATAATACTGCTTTCATGGGTAGTCTGGTTTTTGGCATGGCTTGTAATTAAGCAGGCTCACTTCTTAAGGCTATTTATCTTAGGTATGCAAATGACACAGTAAAAGGAAAATGAAATACTGTGGTAAATATTGATTACACTGAGGCTTAAATACATAAAGCTGTTATAACTATATTTTTGTATGGGTTATCCTGAAATTTCATTAAAGAAACATGCTTTGAAATGGAGAACTAAGTCTATTTTATACAAAATATCTTTTTGCTTGTTTTAAACTGTCTGTAAAGACCATCCATCACGTTTAGATAAAACATGATTCAATACAATGCTGGAATGCTGTTGCCTTACTTTACGCTTTGAATGTTACTAATTTGATATAATGTCGAGTTTGATAGACTCGATAGATAGATAGATAGATAGATAGAAAAGCAGTCTTAAATTCACTTGAAAATAGCCGTTGTCACTGTCTAACACTGACTCCTTCACAACAGAGTTGTATAAGAAAATTTTAGAAACCACTTTGACTCCTACTGGAATAGATACAGCTAAACTCTATCCCATACTGATGTCGTCTGGATTGCCCAGAGAGACCCTTGGACAGATATGGGCTTTAGCCAACCGTACCACCCCTGGGAAGCTCACAAAAGAAGAGCTCTATGCTGTCCTGGCTATGATAGCAGTAACTCAGGTATGACTAAGGCTTTGGAGATAGTGCAGAATGGTGGTTTGCTTGACTAGTCTGCCATGGGTTGTGTGTTAGCATCAGTGGCTGGTATACCACACCTGGAGGAAAATACTACTACTGTTGAAGTCCAGAGGAGAAACTCCCCTTGTAACTTCAGTGAGATTATAATTTCATCCCCTGCACTTACATTTCAGTTACTCCTTTCTGTAGTGTCAGTTGAGGGTAGTTGTTAGACATACCTACCAAACACTTGTGTACATATTCCTAGTGTAAAATACTGTCTGGTTTTCTTCTGTTGTATATGTGTCTGTTTTCCTCAAACTATGTGGTTTCTGTATCCCTTAGTCTGCAAATAGCTAGACTTGCTACCTCTCTCCTGAACTAGTGGAGTGTTAGACTTACATTTTTTGTCAGTGTAGTGTCATCTCTTAGCAGTTTATTTCTAAATACCAGCCCTGAATGAAAACTAAGGCAAGAATATCTTGAATGACAGAGATTGAAGCAGAGGTACGTTGTTGGAGTGGTGTGTAGGAAAGATGATACAGCACGCACAAGGTACAGCATAGCTGTGCTTGCCAGTGCTTAGTGGATTGGCTTACTAAAAGCCAAACAAGAATGCTGGCAGATGCCCCTGCCCACTCAGGGGGGTATCATTACCCTCTGTGTAACTCTGGCAGTCAGGGTGTTGAATATGATTGGCTTGCACAGGCTCCTGATAGCATGTTTTGATTTGGAAGGTTTACTTGAGGTTTGACCAATGTCCTGCTCCTTTCTGATTTCAATAATACAAGCTAGAAGCTGGAATCGAGAATGCAGTGTGCCTTTTTGTTGATGTACACGTGTGTATGGTTGTATTTGCTTTTCTGCCTTTGCAGAGAGGAATACCTGCCGTGAGTCCTGATGTGTTAAATCAGTTTCCAGCTGCCCCCGTTCCTACTTTAACTGGATTTCCAATGCCACTGCCTGCCTCAGTGAGCCAGCAGCCTCTGATTCCCTCCACACCGCCGGTCTCCATGCCTCTGAGCATCGGGCCAGCTGTGATGGGGATGAACATCACGGCACCGGCGGGCGGAGCTGCAGCACAGCCTTCAGGAGGATTCGTGCCATCCTACCCACCCAGTCAGGTTAGCTTGCTCTTGTTGCGTGGCAAATTCTCCCTTGTCCTGGAAAGAGAATTAACCTGACTCTCACAGCTACGTAGTGACAACAGACTTTAAGTAAACAGCAAAAAATGGAGCTGAAATCTAGCGTGTGGCATCTGAAAACCTGAAGTCATGCCACTAAGGATGTTTTTCTATTTTTTTCTGTTTCTTTCTGGTGGCATTAGAAGAGGCACAAAAGTGTTCTCCATTACAAACTAACTGCATTGAAAGAGGATTTAGTTGTAGTTAGGATTTTTTAATGCATGTTAAATGGAATTTTAGGTTAAGCTACACAACAGACTGTTAGCTGGTAAAATAAGTTAAGAGTTTTCAGGAACAACTGAGAACTATGAAAACCGTTGGTTTACAACACTGTAAATCATGTGGGGGATAAATTTTGCTGCTTGCAAGTGTGGTTCATCTTGCTTTGGAAAATAATAATTCTGATGCTTTTGCTGTATGTATTGATTTTAAATTATTGATTGATTTAAATTATTAACATTTGTCCTGTATTAAAAGATTACATGGCTATGATCAACAACACATGTAATGTGAAAGGAGTAGAGTTCCTTATTCACCTGTTCTTCATGCATACTACTTGTAATCCTGTACACCTTGTGCATGTTTTGAGTTGTGTGAAGTGGAAACACTGACCATGCAAATTTTGCATGCTAATGTTGAAAGTTTTTTTCCTTCTTTTGCTTTTTTTTTTTTTCCCCTGCTCTTAAGTCAGTCATGCTACTCTGAACTGCTTTCATGCTGTATGACAATTTGAAAAGTCAACAGTGTAGCAATTTACATGTTGTTTGTAATTCAGGTAGTAAAACCAGAAGATGATGACTTCCAGGAGTTTCAGGATGCTTCAAAGTCTGGCTCACTAGATGACTCTTTCACTGATTTCCAAGGGGATGTAGCTGGCTCCTCCAAAGCAGCCAGTTCACAGCACCGGAGCAGGTAGCACATCTTTGATTTCCACCCTTCAGTATTTTAGAACTCTTTTAAGAAATGAAATGTTTTCCTTTTTTGTGGGTTGCTTTCTGTCCTGTAATTTTCTTCTGTCGCCTGATTTCTACTCTGACAGTTTCTTTTGAAGGTTGTTACAACCACAATTAGGCTTTCTGAATAAAAAAAATGACATTTGGTGTGCCATAGGTGGTTGGCCATTCTTTAGCATTCTAGTCATCATACTGGGGTAAATTGCATTTACAAGGTATGGAGGTAGGTTTTCAAGTGTTTATACTACTGCACAGACAATTGAAAGTTACTTCATACTGTGCATTCGGGCAAATAACTTACATAAAGCTATTCAGAAAAAATACACTGGGGCAGAAGTTCTGCATTTAGTGCTGTGTGCTTCCATTAAAAATACGACCCCATGTCTGTTGGAGACGAATAGACCCTGATGTTAGCAAATGGTTTCTTTCTTCAGGTCCTGAATATGGACTGCAAAATTCATGTAAAGCGCACAACATCATACTCTTAAATGACTGAGAACTCCACTGGGCAGGGGTTTTGTTATTTCTATCATTTCTCTGGCCAGTGCTTAAACTTGGGATAATTGACTATAAATCTCAATTGAAATCTCATTCAGACTTCAGTGATTTTGGCTTTTCATTTGGGAGAGTGCCAAAATGTAATTCTGGATCAGGCAGATTTTGTATAACAAAATAAGTAAGCATGTTTACTCCCCCTGAGAGTTTACAATTAATCTTTCAAAGTTCTGTGACTACAAAATTTCAGTGTTGTTTCCTTTTACTGCACATGGCAAACGTTTATGTACCTCCCAGGTGTCTAATTGTAGTAGACATACAAATTTGCTGTGTATTGAACTGACTGTTCTTAGTTGCAAACAGTACTCACACTTTCCAGATAAGAGTGATTACCAGTTGCTTCCTCAGCAGTGACGTCAAATAGGGATACTAAAACAAATTGTTCTGTTACACCCTGCCTAACAGCATTCTACGTAAGAAATTTAATTTTGCTGATGTCAGAGTGCTACACATATCTGAAGATGCTCTATATTAAGTATATCTTAATTTGTGTTAGATGTCATTTCACAATTAAAGCTGTTCTGTTACTGAAAGTCTTAACAGAAACGCTGTTTGTAAATTCCACAGTGGGAAGTAGGGGATCATAAAAAAAATATTTAAAAAACAATGTTTCTTTTTCACTGCAGCAATTCTCTTTATTCAGTTGTAAAAGCGTTTGGTTTTGAACAGAATGTTACAATGAGCTATAATCTAATTGCTTATGGAGCTTTATTTTAAAAAAAGCCATCTGTAGAGTACAGATGATTAACCATTACATTTGCCAAGATTGCATATCTAATAGCCTGTTTTGCAGCGATGTGAAATTTAATTATATTACCATAAGCTATATTTTTTTGACATCGCAGACCATCATTAGCAGGTGTGTGCAAGTGCTAGGTTTGCATGTTGCTTGTAGCCTGCTGATAAGGAGATTTAAATGGCTCTGGAAAGATTCTTGCTTCAGGCCGAAGAACGCCATAGAAATTCATTCACATTTTCAATGTGCATAGTATTGAATGACATAAACTAGAAGTAAAATGCATCATTCATATGTAAAGGATGTTGTTCTGTAGAGCTGCCAAGGTCTGATAAGGGGGCTTGTGTGGAGGGCAGGCAAAATTCTCACAGAATGTCTTCTAAATCTTACAGCAGTTGCTAACATGGTCTTAGGTTATTATGGCAGTTTTACTATATAAAATAGAGTGTGTTTATGTGCAAAAAGATTTGCTTGTGTAGTTGTGGACTAATCCTTATTTTGCTGATTAGATAGCTACCTAAACTTGCTGATTTGTACTGACAGAAATTCAGTTATCCTTTCCTTCCTTTTGAACAGTGGTTCCACTTTATTCTCCTAATTTTACAATATGTAATGAAATGTAATTAGAAGTAAATAAGCTGAAAGTATGGAGCTGGCAAAATCTCATGCAGTTTTAACTCTTTATTATATCTAGTTCTATTAGGGAGACTTGTCCTTACGCTGCCCTGGGCAAAGCGATAAATTAAACAGCAGTGATTCCTGGGGCATGTCTGTGTGCTTATTCTCTCCTGGGCTAAGAATTCCTGTGGTGTAAAGTTCTAGAATGTTTTGTTAATGTTTTGGTACAAATTAAAATTGAGAATGGTGAGAACTGACTTCTGACCTAAAGAAATATAATCAGGTGAGAGAGAGTCTGAATTCACCCATCAGTTAGCCAGCTGCCTGTTTACATGCTCTTATTCTTAATAGATATTGAGGCCATTTACATCAGGTTCTTGATTAAGCACTCTTTAGTGTACAAACTTAGGTTTAGTGATTCAAATTGTGTAGTCATAAAAAGAGGGTCCTTTAAATAAAAACTGGAAAAGTAGGTTTCTTATGGATGAATTAAGGAACTTTGCTTTTATCTCTTTTGTTTTTAGTGTTCCTTCTTTACTAATGCCACTCCCAGGTAATAAGACACTCTCATCAACTGATAAGTATGCTGTGTTTAAAGGAATTGCAGCTGAGAAGCCTTCTGAAAATACAGCTACTTTTGGAGGTAAAAGGAAAAATATGAACTATTTATTGTAATATTTTGTATATCTTGGTTTTGGCATTGATAAGATATATTAATATTTAAAATTCAGAGCTATTATGACAATGTGACATTTACTATATAAATTCATAACATCTTTATGTATATGTATTTCTTATATTCACTAGATTGTGGAGACAAGTATAGTGCTTTCCGTAAATTGGAACAACCATCAGAGAGCAAATACTTAGGTAAGTGGTATGCTTTTTGGAGCTGTTTTAACATATTTTCATTTTATTTTTTTAGCAGTTCTCTGTAAGCTGCAGAATTTCCATTGCTATAATTCTAGAGCAATGGTGATTCTGCTTCTCTAAACAACTTAGCAGGAAGTATCCTGAAAAAATAGTGCAACATACTATTGGAACAGTCTACAAATTACATTTGTAGAAGATTGGCATCTCTTCCGGGTGCTTCTCAGTTTTATTTTGAAATAATGATTTGGTTGGAATTTGTTCATTTAAGTCAGGAATCATATATTATTAGAAGACAGAATAAGATGCTCCTGGACAAAATCACAACTTTTTTCTGTTGTTAGGGCAGTATTTAAACTTTTCATGGTCTCTGGTGCTCTAAGAAGAAATCTGATCACTTATTTTGAAATTTGGGTTTAACTGTTTTTTGTTTGGGAAAAGTAAAAACTAGATGGCATCTGAGGTACAATGTCTGTAATTACAAAAGCACAGTCCCCCTAAGCCTTTTCCAGAACCATCTATGTCTAACTCATTTATGCAATATAAGCGGTAATCTCATCTTTTTAATCGGATGGGGAAAAACTCTCAAACTCTATAGCTTTCATATATTATCAGTAGACAGATCAGAACATAAACAGATTACTAACTTAACCTGACTTCCACAGATTTATGCTATACCCAGCATTTTGTTTCATTATCAGAAAACAACTTTAGATTCTAGGATAAAACTGCTTACCTGAGTTCACTGCTACTCCTTATTTTTCAAAGATGGAATTATTTTTTTCAAACACTGAGTTTCTGAAACTCCTGTAATGTTTTGTGAGGTTCTCATGCTCAGTACCTCTTCAGGATTAAATGCATGCAATGAAATGAAATAACATTTTATCTCTTTCTGTACATGTTCTAAAATATAGAAAATTACTGTATTTGCCTGCTGTCCAGGTCTGACCACTCTTAACCCTTTCACCAGCTTACATTTCTAATGGAAAAGTTTGCAATTCATCAGTAAGTTTAGTTTGCTGTGATATTTTAGTTTTGATCTGTGAATAGCAATTTTATAAATATTTGTATTGTTGCTGGGCCAAGTGAATTGATTTGGAGGGGACAGAGAATGGAAGGATATGTCAGGTACAGTTATGGTCCTTTACTGTTATTACAAAGAGTATCCTTTTAAATCTTGGTTAAACTAATTTCAGGTATAACACTGTGGTAGCTTAAGAATTAAATGTTAATGGTGTACTTCTAAAATAGAACAAAATCTGTTTATTGGACAGGTCTTAAAGTATGCATCAATACTTCAAAATTACAAGTAGTAATAATAAACAAGTACATACATGCTGGTGAATGGGTTAAACAACATTTTTCATGTTCAAAAGAAATTGCTTTATAAAAAAAAAATAATTGTATATGAACATGAAGAAACTTATAAAATTAGTACACCACAGTGTTTAATGTAAGTTCAATGAAAACACTGTTACCTAATGTTTAATCAGGTTTAAATTATAATGCTTACATAGCACAATGTTCCGTTCAGAAGGTAGCTGAACTAGAGATGTGCACATCTTATGATTAATCATGCTCACTTTCATATGAAAGTCTGTCTCCAAGCTTCTTAGTAAAACTGGAGTCGGTCTTAGCAGAAGCTAGAAAATGTCTAATCTATATTGCATTTACTGACATTCTGATCACTTAACACTATGGTATGTTTAGGTGAATCTGGCAGAAGGAAAACGCGATAGATTAAAATGAGAGTTTAAAAATGTTCTAAAACAACACGTTAGGATCACCGCCTTGCATTCTTTTCTGTTTGGGTGTTTGTCTCTTTACCCGTTGGATTCCCCATTATGCTCAGCTGGACAGGCGTGTCGGCTGTCTGCCTTTCACGTGTGCTTTTTCACAAGTACCTTCAGCCATCAGGCAGGCCTGCTTGGTCTCTCCTGTGTTCCCCTTTCAGCTTATCATGGTTGCTTTGGTCTCAACCCTCTGCTGACGCCCCATGAACAAACTGTATTTGGGCAATATTTCAAAGGGAGGGAGGGGAAGAATTGCTTCTGTGCTAAAGCAAGTAATATATTGATATAAGTGAAATTCAAGCTTACATTTCACCACTTGGTAAATAGAAGGACGAGGTGGGAAAAGGAACTTATGTGGAAGCTGCATAAGACAGTGCTGATCGCCTTTTGAATCTATTGGTTGTGGTGTGTTCTGATATTAACTTGGTGTAAAGGGAATTTAATACGACTTTGAGGAAGACTTAAGTGTTTGCTGGAATGACTAGTGGAATTGCTGACCTTGAAACTTGTGTGGTTCATAGAAGTTGAGTTTGCAGTTCTACATGCATCCTGAGGTCTTAATTTAAATAGTTTGCATAAAAACTTCTGACATTGCATGAAATAATTTGCTTGCTTGCATGGTGTGAGCATGATGTATTTGTTGTCGCTGCAGTGTCTTATTATAGGGTTTTTTTAATTGTTTTTATTCTCAGGAGATAACCTTGCAGAATTCAAGCCCGCAGGAACCGATGATGGTTTCACAGATTTTAAAACCGCTGACAGTATCTCACCATTAGAGCCACCTACAAAAGACAAAACTTTCCCTACATCCTTCCCTTCTTTGCCCGTTCAGCCAAAACAGCAAACACAAGCAAAGACCTCTTTGAATCTAGCAGACTTGGATCTCTTTTCCTCTACTGGAGAAAACAAGCAGCCATCCTTTCCACCTGCATTTAATGCATCAAAATCAGGCTCCTTTCCTCCACCACCCCTTCCAACTACCACTGCCCAACCAGCACCCAGCAAAAGTTCAAGCTTAGCTGATGACTTTGGAGAGTTCAACCTTTTTGGGGAATTTTCTAATTGCGCATCAGCCAGTGGACAAGATGACTTTGCAGATTTTATGGCTTTCAACAATAGCAGTGGATTTTCCGAACAAAAAACAGATGACAAATACAATGCACTTAAGCTAGAGGCCGGTCCCATTCCTCAGTCTGGCTCATCTGCTGGCACAGTGAAGAGTGGGCAGAGTTCTGCCACCGCTGCAACGCCCACCAAATACGATATCTTCAAACAGCTTTCTCTGGAAGGCTCTGGAGCAGGCTTTGAGGAGGCAAAGGACAACACACTTTCTTTAGTGAAGAGTGATGATGATTTTGCTGACTTTCACTCCAGCAAGTTTTCTTCCACGTGCAACAGCGCGGAGAAGTCCCTGGTGGACAAAGTTGCAGCTTTCAAGCAGGCCAAAGAAGACTCTGCTTCTGTGAAGTCTCTGGATCTCCCTTCTATTGGTGGCAGCAGTGTCGGCAAGGAGGATTCTGAAGACGCGTTGTCTGTTCAGTTTGACATGAAACTGGCTGATGTGGGAGGAGATCTTAAGCATGTCATGTCTGATAGCTCTTTGGATTTGCCAACAGTTAGTGGCCAGCATCCACCAGCAGCAGGTGAGGAACTGGTTAGATTGCTCTGGTAACGTAGGTGGTGGAGATGTCAGTGTTCTTCTGTGTGCTAATTACAGTATTATGCACTAGTCTTTCAGTAGTGAAAGACTTCTAAATCTCTGTACCCGCTAGCCAACAGCCCCTTAGCAGGGCAGTGTTTATTTTTTGTCTTAGAAGACTATAAATAGATTGAACAGTTTGAACTCCATGCCAGTTTATTTTTGAGATTTGACAACAACATATTACTGGTACCTGTTAGCTACTGTCACGTAAGGGATTCGAGTGGAAAATTTTCTAATGCAAACAATGTCATTCCATTCATATTAGCAAGACGAATGGCAGAGAGTCTCACTTTAATCTCTTGGTTTCAACAAAGCATTTGGCTTGGGGACTTAACCCGCTCTGTGCTTCTAAAAGGGTAGGCAGAACACTAATTTGTGCTGTTAATGAAAAGCTGTCTAATCAACAACAGTAGTATATTCCTGTTACGGTGGGGCTTAATCTGTGTAGCCAGTATTTTGCAGGACTGCAAGTAGAAGTATTGCATACACTTTTAGACTTCAAACCCTCATTGGAATAGTTGTGCAAAGGGCCTGTAAATGCTAGTCTCATGATTGGTAACTCCTGGACCTAAATTTAGAACCATGGGACTTTTACTTTATCCCTGTCGAGTTTTCACCTTCTTTAATTTCCCTTCATGAAAGTATTCCTGAGAGAGTGAATTGACCATCTCTGATCTGATCACATATCATAAAACAAATTTCCCAAGTGTCCTGCTTTTTCTTTTCATGTGTACATAGGAAGATAAGATGTAGTTAAATGTTCTGTGGCCTTCAACAATACAGGAACCATTACTGTGTTCTAGCGACAAGTATTATGCAGTCAAAGGCTTTTCTGAGCAGGGGGGAGCATACAAACTGTAAATGTAAAAGCTGTTACTGCAAGAATTGGTTATTTCCATATGAAATATTTCTTCCATTTTTGCAGATAAGGGTAGAGAAAATACACAGTACTGTAATTTTGCATTATACAATATTTTTAAGTAGGGGAGAGAAGTAAGTTGGCAACTTTGACATGGAAGATACTCTATAACAGGGTAAAAAATATCAGGAATAATTTATTAGCAAAGACATTTAATTTTCATATTACTGCTTGGTAAAACTCCAAGTTGAGTGAGCTGTCGAAAACGTAGCACCTACAGTGTATTCTTGAATGTTTATTTTGGTTTTGAAAGCACTTTTTCCTAATATTTTTCTAGCCTCTTTTGGTGGTAGTTTGACCTAAGTAGCTCTTCTACAGGATGTGAGCTTTTGCCACAGAAATCAGTGATTAATAATTGCCATTTGTGGCAGGAAAGACTTTTTTGGTTTGTTTAAAGGGGTTAGCCGATCATGTGCTTGTTGCTAAACTTTTGAACTCTGAAGTATTAATTAGAAGCTATTTTTATTAAACTTAAACAAGCCTGTATTCTCCTATGGTGCCAAGCTAGGTGTTTTTCCACAGGGAGAGTCTTACTCCATTTAACTCTGTTTGCATTTCGTAGCGAAGCGTGCTCTGGATGATTTGTTACGAATACTTCTGTTCTCATGTGTTCCTTTATGTGTGTTTGATGCATTTCAAACTATGAACTGCCGATGTTCAAGCCAATTTTTTCAGTTTACATAAAGTTAAAAAGCAGATTTTTTTCTCTTAATTTTCTTCGATCTGTAAATCTAATGTCAAAAAGGGACAGTATCCCTTTGTCATCCTCACTGCTGAGAAATGGGAGACTAATCATTGGGAACTGTATGTTTGTAAGCACCGTGTAACATCTCCAGTGAAACAGCAGCGGGACAGAGGTGCTGATAAATGATTTGACTTTTCTGACATACTGATGCAGAGGTCTTTGTCCTTTGGCTACTGAGATTTCATGTTCCATAGCTTCCAGGTATGGGCAGGTAGGTTGCTTTACACTGGGAATTAGAAAGAAATTGTTAAGTTGCTTCCCATACAACAGACTTTGATCTCTGAGGGAAGAAAGGTTTTCAGTTTTGCTCTCTCCAAAGGGGATACGGTCTCTTTAAACTTTGCTATAATTCTTTGTGTGGAAGGTAGATTATACTAATGTTGCCTGATTTCTCTTGCATTTACTTCGTATAACCCTTTGAGCACTGGCTGCATGCTGTTAGTTTCAACCAGGCTGCTTCTTTTAAACCAAATTTATGTTTCAGTCCAAGACGAAAGCATTTTAATTAGCACCTAGTCATGTTATATGAACCTAATTTGTTCCGCGTCCTGCTGAACGTTGCAGCGAGAGCATACCCTCGCCTGGGTATTCTCAAAGGGTTATCCATTTGCTGCACTGACAAATCTGTAAAGTACCTTTTTCTTTGGCATTATTGGAGATCTCTGTATATTTTAATCAACTTCAGGTTTTTTGCTGCTTTTCTAATGTCTAATTTCAACTAAACATTTCCTGTGTGAATGTGCCTTCTCAGATCTGCTTTGATATCTCTCTTCTGCAAGTATTGACCTGCATGCTTTATTCTGATAACGCCCTTATGAGCTCCTATGTATCACTATCTTTTGTGATCTGTAAGTCCTGCTGTGTTAATAAATATTATCTTGGCATATTTTGAAAACGTGGGGATGTGTGTGATTTGTTGCAAACCAGCAATGTATGTCTTTTTCCTGAAAAATACAAAGTTTAAAGTTATAGTATCCCCTTAGAGCTGGCGAGTGCCTTTCTCTTGCAGAGCAGCGTGTGAGTGAGCCTCTTTCTCCTCTTCAAACACTTTAACCTCACTCCCTGTGCGCTTCTGACGCTTTCTGTATCAGGCTAAATAATATTTTTCAACAGAGCACTTTTTGAGAGGGGTTGAATAGCGGAAATGTGTGGATGGCAGGGGTATTTCTGTGAGTTGGTATGGTGGTAGTTCAGACTGAAGACAGAAACGACACTGTCTGTGCTGTTGTCTGCTCATCTGGACTTCCCTGCTGCCAGCCAAGGTTATGATACACCTTTGTGAAGGGGACCAACTGGAAAATGTGTCACTATCTAGGCCTTTATGAGTAGGAGCCCATTAAACAATATTCTGGTATTTATTTAGCCAATCTAGAGTGAGTTAATCAGTGCCCCAAAGTAAAGGGCCCTGATTCCTTTTTCTGTTTGGGAAGTCCTGCCTTTCTAAATACTGAAACTTTCAAACATGAATGACAGCTGCAAATTTGTGTCACATAATTATGCCACTTTGAATTCCTCCAAATTCTGGGCCACTAACAGTTTGGGATTAATGTCAAATTAGCAGACAAGGTAAAAAGCTGAAAATAATTGAGATGTAGAATATAGTTAAAAGATTAAGTCAGCACAAACTGGGTTTTTGTAGTTCCTTGCCACAAGACCAAAAACCAGACTAGAAACCAGACCATGTTTTTTCTTCTTTACACCAATCTTGAGATACCTTAAAAGAAAGAAAAAGAAAAAAAGCCCACCTCCCCCGTCTTTTATTCTGGAGAACCAGTAGGTTATGCCTAGCCCTACAGCTTTTTAAACTGAAGGCTTGAACATAAACCAGAGACACCCAGTTCTGCAGAGCTTGTGCTGTTAGTATTGGTTCACCTAATCACACCTGGAGGAGGGAGAGTAATGTTCATGACTATTACATTTTTGTCCAGACTTGACAGTCAAATTCACTCACTTGCTCTCTTTCAGTGTAATTCTGGAAATAGAAAAGCATAACAATATGTGTTTAGAGGCCTTCGCAGGGTAACAGTGGAGGGTGTGTACGTCTTTTCTGCACACCTCCCAAGCCAAGCCAAAGGGTGCAGAGGCACAGCAGCTGCCCTGGGCTCTGCGGGACTGAGCTGAGCCATCCCTTTGCTTCTAATGCAAGCTCAGGGGGTCTTTATTTTGCTGTGAAATGTTGGTTTATTATGATAATTAAAAAATAATGAGCAAATTCTTTAATTCCAGAGGTTTGAAGGCTTTTTCTCTCCTTTTTCCTTCATTTTTATTTATTGTACAGTGTTCTTGATGGTTTCCACCTTAGCAGCACTAGGTACTGCCATCCTTTAGCAAAAGTAAATTGGAGTAACTCCCTTATCATTAACGCTATTCCAGACTTCAGCACCTGAGAAATGGGCTTTGAATTTTCCTGATTGCTGATAGGCATGACACAGATAGCAGTAGTACGTACAAGGCTCTGTATTCTTCCAGTTTCATCTCTGCCTTTATCAGGTGAAGCCCCACTGGAACTGGTAAGAAGGTGGTGCCTGTCTCCGTCCAGTCTGTGAACTTGTTGCTCAAACCGCTGGTGATGTTCCTAGTGTTAACAGCTCTGGTTTTGGTGTGCTGATGCTGTTCCACAAGGAACAGAACTAGCTACCACGTGCATCACTCTAACAACCCTAAAATGACATGAGATTTATTTATTCATCAGTATTTAATATAAACTGAAATATAAAAACTATGTTGGTTAAAATCACTAAATATATTACAGTCTTCTGAATTGTCTTTTTCAGTTTTCTTTAGAATATCACTAAGGCTGTCAAGAGTTTTCCTTAAATGATTAAACTGTTGACATTGAAGGCTCCAGCTTGTAAATTGCCTCCAGCCATAACTTAATCCTTGGTCGTTGAAATAAATTGTTATAGTTGGCTGAAATGAAGGATGTCAAGTTTTTCTGTAGATGAGATAACGCTGGGGAATGGTGTTTTAACTGTTTTTCATCCTCTGTCAGTATTCTCCCGTACATTCCTTGGCAGCTATTGCCTTGCCTCTCTCCAGCAGGCTGGATTGTATAGCTGTGGCTGGCCCCAGGTGATGACCAGGCAGGCTGGACTATGGTTTGGTAGTTCAAAATGGATGGAAAGTAAATGGTAAATATCTTCAAACCTTTTGCTTTGGAAGAAATACAAATTTGGTTTGGTTTCTAAAGCTTTTGGAAACTTACTGCCCTTCAGCATGACGCTGTGGAGATCACTTTTTCCATTCTCGGTTCACTAGAGAATATTTTTGAGTAAAAGAAGTTTGGTTACATGATACTTGAATGGATCTGACTTGGATTTCTACAGGCACACATGCACCCATCCCATCTTGCCCCCATCTATGTGATTTGAGAATCTATATCCAGTGATTTAATCTGGGTGTGTTTTGTGGTTTCACCAGTGCAAAGCTGACAGTGCTAATGACGTGTGGCTTTAACTCTATCGGGAGTAAGAGCTTTTGGGTTTTTATAACAAAACTAAACTCAAATCTCTTGTGTCATTTCTGAAAGACACCACAGAATTGCTACTGAGATTACTAAGGAATACTGATTTATGGCGATATATTTCACTGAAATCTATTGGTAAATCTCTTGTGGTAGGGTTGTAGGATTCCTAATGCAAGATCAATTCACGATCTGCCCTGCTTCGACAGGGAATTTGCTGTATGCTCTCCAAAAAATGCTAACTAAGAAATCACTTTTAACCTTGCAAAAAAAGATTGTGTATCCACAAAACAAAGTGTTTTCATAAGAGTTTGAATGAATTTAGTCTTTGCTCATTTTTTTGATAAAATTTGATGCTTCTCAGCAGTTCAGATTCTGTTCTTACTAAAAGTGTCCTCCAGAAGGAAATGGTGGTAGCTGCACAGAATCTGTCTTCCTTAAGTGTGATGTTTAGTCAGAAGTAATTAATTTTTTCCCCCCACTTAATCATCTCTTGCTTTGAAAAAAATACTATGGGTACACATGCATCTTTTAAAATTTTGAATTGCCATACCAGCAAAATGAAGCTTTTATTACATCAGAGGCTACAACTGGAGCATTGTAACTGGAGCTTTTTTATTCATCACACGTAACTTTGGTTTTTAAGAAAAAGGCTGTTGGAGGAGCAGTTCTTAACACTGCTTAATAAAACAATCTTTTTGCCAATAATAAAGATACCCACATCATGAAGAGTTCTCTAGGGTTAGCCAAGAAGTGCTTTTCACATGCAAACTGCTTCTTTGCTTATTAGGCTGGTGGCAAGTTGCTGTGCCACCTGTTGAGGGGAAAGCTCCTCGCTTCATTGTGCGGCAAAGGTACTAAGAGCTCAAATAAGCCTTTAGTGTTGCCATAGCTATGACAAAGGGTATGGTTTTACTTCCTCTACTCAAAAACATCTGTCACAAATGATTCTATGAAGTGCAGTGCTTGGCACAGCAAATGTTTGGTCTTCTGCAATGGAGTAAAAATTCTTATAAAAGCTAATTTACCTTGGATTACGGACAGTTACACATACATTCTTACTTTTCATACTTTTCAATAAATTGTTTTAGGACGGCTTTAGCTGTAAACACTGTCTCTGAACACAGTATTTTTCCTGTAATAGAATACCTTAGGAAAGTGTATTCACCAGAGTAATCCTTTCGTAACTATTCAAATAAATAAAATGTACAGAATTGAACTATTAAATTTAGTCTCAGCTCTTACACCTATGCAGATGGGTTTCACGTCTGCATGAACTCACGTAGAGAATCTTGAATCTTAATTTGTGAATAATTAAAACACTGTTTCTGCCTTCCCTGCCATGGCCTATTGATTGCAGGCGAGGCATGGGGTGTTCAGGATTCCCACTGAAGCCTGCTGCTGGTTCTGCCTGTCCCTGAGCCAGGATCAGATGGAGTACACTGACCTGGTCCTTTAGGATGTATTTTCAGCTCAAACTCTTAGCAATTATCAAAGAAATCATTCACAATAGAATGTGAATGTGCAGATCTTCACAATAGGATCATCCCTTTCTTTTCATTTCCTGGTGAACGCTGAAACAATAGCAGTGCTTAAATCTTTGCCGGCTTTTGGAGTCAACACAAATTGGAGGGGGGCGGGTGGAAAGGTTGCCTAGTGTACTGTGGTATTTTCAAGATCCCAGGATTAATTACAGTTGGCTAACATTTTGGAGGTTATTCTGGCACTCTCTTTAATGCTAGCAAAGCTTTCATTTAACTTCCTTAAACAAAACCGTACATTTGAGAGCACAAGGTGTGGTTTCTTGTGATAAATTACTGATCCCTTGCAAGTCTGCTCCTTTTCACCTCGGAGCCTTCTTTCTGTTCAGTTTTGCCATAAGCAGGTGATTTCATCTCTGGTCTGTTTACCCTTCTGTAAACTGCTTGCTCTAGAAATTTAATATTTGAATGGCACTTTGAAATCTTGATGCATATATGCTAGGTGCTAAGGTTTGTTATTGAGATGCTGTCATGTGCAAATGCAGCAGCTGCAGGAAGACTGTCCCTTAGGAAGATCTGATAGATGACACACCATGCATCACTGACCCCTTGCAAAGGGCCTTTTATTGTAGTAGCCATTAAACTCTATCATTATATTGCATATTTGTGGGACTTTTTTAATTAGCTATGTATGTGGGTCATGCCTGGAAAGCATCCTAAAGCATAGTGTGCTCTCCCATTCCAGCAAAATGAATAAATCAAAGAAGAAATGTTTTGTTAAAATGGCTTAATCCTTGGGCTGGTGTGGCCAGATCGAATAAAGAGGGCAGCTGGAAAGTCAGCTTGTTCCCACCCTGGCTGTATTAAACCCAGGTTGCTGCTGCTGTGTGCCAGCTAGTTAAGACCATAATGTTTATCACAAGAGTGTCAGCTAAAACGATGCTAAGAGAATATATTTTCTGGTTTGGGTTTGCTTTACCTCGAGACCGTTTGACCCTAGGCGCTGAGCAGTGGCTGAATGTCTAATCCAAACTGACAATTGTTAATGCTGGAAAACAAATGCCAAATGTAGTATGGTAGGGCTTTTTTTTTTTTTTTTTAATGCTTTTATGAAAACTACCCAGCCCCTGGCTCTCTGTGCCTTCACTATGGATCAATCTCAGTCTAAACGTGAAAGATCAGTTGAATGAATAACGGACAAAGCCCAGCAGACCCTGGTCACTGTGCAGGCTCCTTTCCTGCCTCTAATGTAAGCAGCCAGGCTCTGTGTCTCATACCTGCTCATGGCAGTGAGAAGAGCCTATTGGCCCATATAATTGCCAGGTGAGTATCAAATGTTTGGAGCTTTCTGCAAAATAATTGGATTTTCTCTATACTTAACTGAATAAATAGTTTGTAAAAGCTAAAACATGATCTTTGCAATATTCATGTCATTCCTGGAACCTGTAAGTTTGAAGAGTCGGCCATGTGGCACCGCAGTAACTGTGATAAGCTTAAACAGGATTTCTGTTTTTTTAAATTTTTTGCAGCACATTTATACATAATTTGTATCAGAGCATGAATATAAAATTAAAGTGTATTAATACATTATCAGAGGGAATGGAAAAGTTAGCCCAGTCTTCTATGTGGTTGGTTTTGATTGTAGATTCTGCAGCCAGTATCAGAAAACTGAACTGGTGATCTGTGCAGTCTGTACTGTCTAGAAACGTGGGGGTCTAAAGTGTCGTTTCACTACCTGTAGTGGAAAGGTGCCTTTCAGCTTCAAATATAAGACAATATACAAAGGTCAAGGCTTACATTTATTAAATGGATAAATTTTTGTATTAATTGCTTAGGTATTTTTTACATTATTTTTGTGCAAACTCTAAGCCTCATTGAAACAACAATTCACTGTGTGTGTTCTTGCAGTTCTTTAAGACTCTTAGCAAGTTGCCATTGTTTTTATACAGTGTAGAGAGATTAACGTTTGAACTTCAGCTTCTAATTGTAGGGGTTTGTCTTTTTCAGATATAGATGACTTAAAATGCGCCCCATTTGGAAGCTATAACAGTGGGTCTGCAGTCAGCAGCCTGGCAAGCTACGACTGGTCTGACAAAGAAGATATTCATCAGGGCAAGAAGCTCTCCTCCTTTGTCCAGTCTTCAGGAAGTGGATCCTCTGCAGCTACTTCTGTTCTTCAGAAGAAGGAGACCTTGTTTGGCAGTTCAGAAAACATTACCATGACAACAGTTTCCAAAGTGACAACCTTTTCCACAGAGGATGCTTTACAGGATGTTTCCTTTGCAGCCTTTGCAAACTTTAAAGACTCTGGACCAATATCCAGTGGTCCAAGTGATGATGACATTGGAGACTTTGGTGATTTTGCAAGACCATCATCAGAAGCACAGGATGCAGCAGCTGATACAAATCAGGAGGCAGATTTCCTTGGTAGTGGTATCTCTTCTCAACTGGGAAGAGAGTCCACAGATGACTTTGGAGAATTCCAAAGTGAAAAGCCAAAAATCAGCAAGTTTGACTTCTTGGTGGCAACTTCCCAAGGCAAGGTGAAATCTAGTGAAGAAATGATCAAGAATGAACTGGCTACCTTTGACCTGTCTGTTCAAGGTAAGCCTGCGCAGGGTGGAGGAAGCTCATAATGCATGTGTTTATCAAAGGCTAATTTTTCTAATTGAATTATAAGTTAGCTAATAGGGATTGTTCCAAAGGCTACTGGAAGTGAGCTGAATCTTCTTATTCAATTCCATGGCATTTGGAACAGGTCTTTTTCTAGAAAAAAAATATATTGTGGTGCCAAAAAGTTGTACAAATTGAGGGGCTGGGGAAATTTGCACCAGTTGCTAAGTAAATAGAAGGCTTTGTTCTGGAGCAGTAGGGCAACCTTTGCTACCACTTTATTAATTTTAAATAGTCTGTGCCTTTATGAGTAAAAGAATAACTTGTTTATAACCTAACTTTTTAGGGTCTCATAAAAGGAGCTTAAGCCTAGGTGACAGAGAAATCAGTCGCTCTTCACCTTTACCAGTTTTGGAACAGCCATTTAGAGATCGTTCAAATACTCTAAGTGAGAAGCCTGCTTTGCCTGTCATCAGAGACAAATACAAAGACTTGACTGGGGAAGTTGAGGTAAGGAGTTACCTGGAATACAAGTAAATTGAGAATGACTTCCATCAGTGTGATACCAAGAGTGTTCTGTATCCAACTCTTTGGGACTTTAGCTATTTGAACTTAGGGTATGATGCTAAGATGGCATCTGGGTAAGGTTAGATGTCTTGGTTAGAAACTGCTCATAAAGGAGATTCCTTCTCTCCTGTCTTTAAAGTCTTGTGGGGAAAATGCTGTTGTCTGAAACTCGGTCAGAATCACTTGACCTTGGAGTCCAAGCTTGTAACTAGAAGTTAGTTATGACAAATCTAATCTCAGCTTTGGCACTGAGACCATTGGCTTTGGGAAATGGCTTAACTTTTTTGGCTGTGTGGTGGTTGTTTTTCTTGCTCGTCTTGAGACTAGATGGTAAATGGACTCAGATTAGCTTCTGCTAATGCCCATTTCTAGAACAGCAGACCTGTAACGAATGTGTTGGGAGTAGGTATGTGCAATGCAAATGTTTTACTCTTATACGTTCTTCCTTTTGAAATTAGCTCTAACTCCCAGAAATCAAATTGTAGAGTTCAGGTGCTAAGAGAATAATTAGAGAATGGGGGAAATACTAGAAATAGGTGTCTTGAAATTTTATGTAGCTAATCTACAAACAGTCTCTTAAAATACCTCTCTGCTGTATGTCTGTTGTGATAGGAGAAAGGGAAATGTGTGTAGAACAAGATTCAGACTGTCCTTTTCTCTCAAATAGGAAAGTGAGAGGTATGCATATGAATGGCAAAGATGCTTGGAGAGCGCCCTGCAAGTAAGTGTGTAGCCTCCTCTGAAACCCTTTCCTCCTTCCTGTAGGTACCACCTCATTCAGTGTTTTAAGACCGTATAGGCGCAGAAAGGGTCTGAGTCAGCCCAAGTGGATTATAGTTTTTAAACCAAAAGCTGTCTCACAGCAGAAGCATCACCTCCTCAGTTAAAGATCCTATACTAATCTCCCTGTCGTTTGTGATTAGTTTGGCTTTTGCCTAAATTTTCAGGTTGACTAGTTAATGTGGCGTTCCTGTGTTTTGCATGCCCACTAAGGCATGTTGTTCAGGGCACTGATACCAGCATCAGGCTCTTCAGCACTTCTTGAGAAACAGGCTTGTTTAATGTGCTGTACAGAGGGGACGTTACTTTTCTGGTAATGAGTGTCAGCTGTTTCACAGCCAGATCAGTTTTCCTGCAAATTTCTTCTTTGCCTGTGAGTATTAGACAGCCAAAACTGTGAATGCTATTGTTAAACTAGATAGCAATGCATGCATACTCTTAAAACTATTATTTTGGTAATGAAAATATTTGGGGAAATACATCAAGGTTTTAAATGTTCATACTTTTCCCCTGATCTACTTGCAGTTACAGGATGAATATATAAAAATGTGTGATGGAGCATGGCAGTGATTTTGTATTTAGTTTGCCTCCTTTTTTGTATAACAGTTTCTGTTGGGGACTGTCTTGTTCATAATAATTATTTTAAGATGGATAACACCATCATTTTATGAAATTAATTTCCACCAGGTCATAAAGAAAGCAAATGATACCTTAAATGGAATAAGTAGTTCATCCGTTTGCACGGAAGTTATCCAGTCTGCTCAAGGCATGGAATATTTACTAGGTATGTTTTAATTTACCATGTCTCTTTCAATGTAAGTTCTCCTCTGAAAAACAGTAATATAGAATCAATCTTTCAAAAAATGGTATTATTTTTTAGGTTAATCTTTGCCTGTGCTGAAATAGTGGAACAACTCTTCTGCTAAATAAATGTAACTACTACTTTGAAATAACCTGACAACCTTTTGTGTGCCTTCCTTGTTTTGTGCTATTTCTGAGTTAAAGTCTCAGGAACCTGTGCTGGCAATGGATTCTCTGCTACCCCTCCACTGTGTTTTTTATCAACAGGGGTTGTTGAAGTCTACAGAGTAACAAAGAGAGTTGAACTGGGTATCAAAGCAACTGCTGTTTGTAGTGAGAAACTCCAGCAGCTGCTGAAGGATATTGATAAAGTGTGGAACAACCTAATAAGCTTCATGTCACTTGCTGCTTTAACGGTAAGACCAAAACCAAGCAATGTCTTTACTAAAAGAAATGTCATAATTATATGTAAAGTGATTTCATGGGGTGTTCTAACTTTACGGGTTGTATTTTTCTCTTGCGAAATGGAAACGTGTAGAGGAATGGAGCTGGGTTAATTAGCATTGATAATATACAGCTGTGGGCTGGCTTCAGGGGCGGTGGGTTGGCTGATGTAGATGCAGTGCAGGTGTGGCTGGTTCTGTTAAGAGGTTGGACAGCCAATGAAGAGAGAGCAGCCGAGGAAGAGAGAGAGGAAGAAGCAGAGAGAGGCTAGGAGAAGGCAGCAGAGGGACTGGCATGAAGAGTGTATTGGTATGAGATGGTAAAAGACCTTGTTGCAGCCTGATAGTTTGGAGAGTGCTGCGACAGAAATGCACTTATTTGTGGAATCCAGTTTAAAGCTCTCTGTGAGAAAACTGTTATTTATGTACAAACATGATCTTATCTTACTTAGTGTCTTAATGATTTAGATGAGATCCTGAGTGTCTGTGGACCTCTCCAATTAAGAGAAACTTAGTAAAATTTGAATAAACCATAATAATCAGTCCCTTGTTACACATTTTAAACCTCTCCAGTACAAACAGTGGTAGCAAGCAGGTATTTTTTGTGGTGTCCTGCATTGCACAAAGCCTGTCACAATATGAAATGTATACTTTCAATATTTTACTGCTTGGCAAGTGAAGTTGATGGACTGGGATTCATCTGTTTGAACTCTGGCATTGTTGATAGTAACAATCTGAAAAGCTATCATGATCCTCTCCTGATTTAAGCAAGTGGATTAAAATTTAGTTCTTAAAGTGCTTTTCCTTGGAAGATTACAGGGATTACCTTAAAGTCCAAAGCTTGACCATGTGTTCTCCAAGCTGCGGTGGCTCCTGTCTGGTAGCAGCCAAGTTAAATTTTAAGCATAGTAGGAGCTGCAACAGTGACTTCTCATATACACAGAGTACCTCTGAGGGTACCCAAGAGACAGGGACTCCGGACTCCTGTAGTTTTCAAAATCACCCCTTATTGTTTCTTTTCTCCACGTGGGTAACTGGAAGGTGTGGAACCCATGCCTCCTTCTCCTAGTGTTGCAGTCACGGATCCCAAATGATGCACAAGAGCCAATTAAGTAAAGAGAAGGATCCTAGCTTGGAGGCATGTGCTTGGAAAGGTTAATTTTATCTTTTAAAGGACTTTGTTACAAGGTAATTTTATGCACAGCCTTGTGGTTTTTCACTGCAAATTACAGGATGACCTTCTCATTTGCTTCACTCATGCATTTGGTAAACAAATATTAGAGTGCCTTTATTAATTTGATCGATCTACTTAAAGATTAAAGGGTATTTTTTTTTTCAGGATTCCAGTTATTCTCCAGCTGTTCAGCAGGGGAGCGTGATCAGCATACCTAGAGTATGCTGTAGGTTAAGAGTACACGTGCTCTAGGATCACACTATTTTTTTAAGCTTCTTGCATTTCTACTCATTGTTTTTATTTGCAGTACTATCTTCAAGCAAAACTTCAACAGTTTTTAACTGTCCTTATGCAAATTTTAAGCCATCTATCTTGTATGTAAGATTACTTGAAATGTAAGATTATGTATTGGAAAAGTGACTACCTTAATTTATTACTTATTTGTGGGCTTATTCTCCCAGCCTTTGCCTCTCGTTAACCTGAGCTTGTGTATGGCTGGTGACCTTAATTCTTCTATGGTTTGGTTAACCTTAATATCCCATTTTGTACTGCTGTCCCGTATTCTACATTCAGAAAAACCGTCAGAAGGAGTAACAACTGCCCTTTTTTGATCAGGCAATAATACGGAATTCAGGACAATAAACACTGATACAGACACCACTTCAAATGCTGACTAGTGAAGGCTGTGCTGGCTGATGCCTGTTTCCTTGCAGCTGCACAAATAGTTGTTGCATACCACTGTTTATCTTCATCCAGTTCTTAATGCACTGCAGTTGAAATGTAGCAGCCGCCGCCTGGGCTCTTTTCTCAGAAGTTTCTTCCCCTTTTGATGTGGGAATGTGGAACTTAAGAATTCTTTCCTTTGTAGTCTAACCCTTTTTCAAGAGCTTGAGTGTTATAAATTAATGCTGATAGAGATTGCATAGCAGGATTGCAAATACATACTAATGGCTTTGATTAAATCACCCATCAGTTTATGAGAAAATGTAATATGTCATCCCTGCCATGTTGCCGGTGTGACACCATGGCTCTCGGTAGCAACCGGATCAATAATTTTTCTTGTGATGTCTGAAACTTTTTCAGTTACTGAAAATGTCTGAATTTTATTGTCTTATTTCTTTAGCCAGATGAAAACTCACTGGATTTCTCTTCTTGTATGCTGCGTCCAGGGATTAAAAATGCTCAAGATCTTGCCTGTGGAGTGTGCCTCCTAAATGTGGATTCAAGAAGTAGAGTAAGTATAATGGCCTTTACTGCTAAACTCATTTTTAATTTACAGTTTGGACTTTCAGTTAGGCCTTGGGTGTATGTAAAAAATTCTCACAGCTATAATTTGTAACTGGAAGTGGCAAAGACAAAATCTGACCAATAGATGGGACTCAAATGGTTAATGTCCTTATTCATTGGGCTTGGGGTATGACACAGATGTGGATAAAGGGTTGAGTTAAATTGTTCATAATGGGGAAGAAACTGGGATACTAAGACTCAAAAATTATATATATATATTTAAAAATAAGAATCTTTTACTGACTTTTCTTTATGAAATGCATCTCTGAGGATCACCAGGAGGGGACTGATGCAATTAGCAGAGCTGGGAGGGAATCCCAGGATATGTACAGGGTAATGCCAACCCATTAACTATATCGGCAGTTTTGCTGACTTTTTGGTTTCAACGTTATTTCAGAAAGAAGAGAAACCTGTGGAAGAGCTTCCTAGAAAAGTATGAATCTGTAAAAAACATACTCTTTATAGAATCATTCTTAGTTGAGTGTGGAAGGCTGAACTGCTAACTGGCTTTCAGCTGTCATTCTCAATTGTACCAATCATTAATCCGTTTCTTCTAGTCATTTTTTGTGACCGTAACACTTGATCTGATCAACTAACATGCTCTAGAGCCTCCCCTTTGTCTTGTCTGCATGCCTGTATCTTGTGAATAGCTTTCTGGTTTTGTGCTACTTCTGTTGTGTGGTAGAAAATTCACTGCAGTGAGTTCCTGAGTTTGTAGCTGCCTGTGTGTCTGTTGCAGAAGAGGGGGAAATGTAGGGGGTTTTTTGCTACAAATATTGACTTTTGGCTATATGTAGTACACAATGGCATTTTTAGAAATCTGTGCAGGAAATCCAGGGTGTGGGGGACAGGGTTAGAATATTTTTTTAAAATAGGTAGCTGTGAAGCATTGGAAAGTATCTCCTAGCAACAAACACCGATATGTTTTAAGCTTGTTCATGGCTTCATGCACTCTGTTCAGAAGCTGGTATTGGAAAGCAGATTCAATTAATAGAAGAAAGTAGATCAAACTCAACCTAAGATAACACTAATATCAAGAATTGCACCTGGTTAAATCACAACAAAATTTGTGCCAGTGAAATAAATGCAGTAGCTAGCCACTGGCTGGCAGAACAAGCTTTTATCTTGTATGGGTATGTCGCAGAACATGAATCAAGGTGAGTTAGTTGCCAGGTGTCAGATCAGGCAGCATGCTTATCAGATGGCTCCCTTAATACAGGGTGTAACAGGCAAAGTATGCGTCAGGTGTGATGGCTGAAGGTTTTGTCCACCTGCAAACCCTTTGCAGACTAAAATAGTGTTTATTGGGTGGTCTGTTCAGAGTGAGAGGGTCCTACCATGCTGTGCCATTCTGGGGTGATACGTGTGCAGTACCCATGTTCCACTCCAGTTTCTAGATCCTGGAGCAGATGAGACTGGCACACTCATTTCGATTCTTGTTATTTTAGGCCTTTAATTCAGAAACGGATAACTTTAAGCTGGCATACGGAGGGCACCAATACCACGCAAGCTGTGCAAATTTCTGGATCAACTGTGTGGAGCCAAAACCTCCAGGTCTCATTTTGCCAGACCTGCTCTGAAAGCAGTGGCGCTGAAGATGTATTGAGTCTAACAATGCAGGACACTTGGGGTAAATGGTATGATAGGGTAAGTGGAGAGGCTTGAGGCGTGGTTAGTGTTTGAAATGTTTCAGTTTGATTTGTGTACTGTAACGGGTTAAAGCCACTGTCACGTACAAATCGCTCGTGAAGAATTTCACTTGAAGTGGCCAGGGTTTCAGAAATAACCAGAAAAAAATGTGTGGCAAAAAATGCAGCATTTCAGTCTTTCTGAAGATGAAAGCTGGTTAGTCTTTGTAAAAAGCAGTCTGCTAACCAAGCGCATAAAGAGAGGCCAATACCTTGCTTCCAAGAAAAACTGAAATGCTAGACTGATTTGCATAGAAGTGACCACTTAAATACTTGAAGTACGTATTTGCAAACAAATCTCTTCTTTAATGTTTTTGGTATATGTACCATGATGTTTTCCTTTAAATATTTGCTGCTATAATATTACAATGCATACAATGCACGAGTCACAATAACTTTCAAGGCAAAATGAATTACTGACTTAGAAGGAATGAGACTGCAGAGAGCCATTGTATATTTATACTACTTCCACTGTTCTGTATTGTAAATTATACTGTATTCACATGCATAAGTGGTTAGTACTGGGGGATAAGGACTTGAAAAAGTTGTTGATGCTTTCCCTATGAGATCTGGATTCTTCAGTACAGGCAGCTGGATTTTAAAACTTGTCTTTGCTACTCTGTTGTAAATATAGACAATCTCCTTTCTTGGACTTGTCCTGAGCTTACAGGTATGATTTCTTACGTTTCACCTGACCCCTTGCTAGTTGTGTGGCTGCATCGCTGTTGAAAATTGGACTCCACTGATACAGCGTGTCTGCTCCTGTATATATATATATATATATATGTATTATCCTTTTCGTATGTTAATATGCTTTTCTTGGTGGGATGCCTGCGTGTAACTTATGCAGCCTAGTGCTGTCTGTAATAACGTGTTTCTCTGACTCAGAAGTGGCAGCACAAGGGGGCCCTTAGCTCCTGCTGCAGCTTGGTGTGATTTAACACTGGAAGCTGGTGGTCTTAAGCAGGTTATTTTTTGAAGTAGGGTATTGCACACCTGCCATTTTGTTGCTTATGGTAGGTACACCTATCTGGACGGAAGGTGGTCAGTATAATAATCACAAAATGTTACCCATACATCTAAAGTACCCAATTCTCTCTTCAGATACAATATCCAGATGACAGTGCAATCGGCTGTAGTGCTAGTTAAGGAATTTTAAACCTAGTGGGAGCTTCATGGCATTATTATAAGAGCCTTACCACTATCCAGTCTTGCTCAGTCTGCAGCAAATGAAGTGGGGTATACATCCATCAGGTACAACTTGTTTCTTAATTCTATGACTTAAATTTCTCGGACCTCTAGACAATCTCCCTTCCCTCCAAAGATGCCAACAGCTTTTCCAAGTTAATCTTGCCTCCATTATAAGTAGCTGACACTGACCGGTGGTTATTTGCTGATAGAAATTACAATGAGGAGAAACAATGCTTTGAATTTAAAAAAAAAAAGAAAAAAGAAAGAAAAAGGCTTGGTTATACTAAACTATTAATTATACCAAATGAAAGAATCTTGGCTAATAGGAGTGCTAGGTGTCTGGCCCCTTATTTACACAAATGAAAATAAATCTTCTTGCTGCCTGAAATTAGCTCATTCATAAAATAAGCAACTTGTGCCTCCAGTTGCAAGCTCAAGCTAATCAAGTGGCAGATTTTCCATAGTGTGACAGTGACTGCCTGCCTTCTGTTGCCCAGTAATTATCAAAAAAAAGGGCAGTCACTCATTGCTTGCTCTCTGTTTCATTTATTAGGTGTGAAATAGTTATCAGCAGTCGGCACCATAGCTTTTGACCACGTACATTGTTTCCCGCCGTAATTAGGGACTGCTGTATACATCACCAGTGCGAGCATTCCCACTGACGTTTGGGGCCACTCGGCACAGTAAGCCAGCACTGGCTTTTGCATCCTGAATTACAGAAGCACTTAAGCATTGTCTGACTTCAAGCAAATGCCTCCTCTTGCTGCTAGCAAGGGGACTTCTCAAGTGGTTTTGAGTATCTGGCTGATGCAAAGGCTGTTGCTTATGAAATGCTATATCGGGAAAAGGGAGTTTATTGTTAGCGAGGGTTTTCACCGCAGTTCCTGGACACTTAGCTAGATAGGATTATTTTTTTTCTAATTAAAAGAGAACGCCACAAAAAGAGAGGCCACAATATGAAACTTAAAGCAACCGCTATTTCAAACACAGTCCCAGCTATATTGTCATAAAAGCATTTTTCAGTCATGTTTTTCTTGTACTTGTTAAGCAAGGGAGTTCCCTCTCCGAGATGTATCCAGCATGTCTTTGGTCCATAAAAATAAGGAATCGGTGCTTACAATTATAATTGCAGCAGAGCTTACTGAAGTATGACCCTGCTGCTTGCTTGCTCCTTACAGAAGGGGAAGCAGCAGGCAATATTACTGCGTTTGTGGCAAGCAGAAAGCGTTCTTCTGAACTGTACACCTTTACTTCATGGGGAATATACCAAATGTTTTGCATGTAGATACCCTCGATAAAGGCATTGCACAATGATCATCTCACTTGCATATCCTAGTCATTAAAATGACTCACTGTTGCATTCAGCATCTTCTCAGATATTACGTTGCCAGCCGAAGCCCAGTGTCCTTGCAATCTGTATCCAAGGTTACAGTATTTTCTACAGTGCATTGTACCAGACCACGTTCCCCTGCTTCCTTTGCATACGGGCTAATGGACGCACTGCCTTTCGCTTTGGTTGTGTTGAATCTTGCAAATGTAACTCCTTCTTCTGCATGTATTCTTTCACTAGAAGAGAGAAATGGGATTTTTTTTTTTTTTAATATATGTGTTCTCTGGAGCTGCCCTGGGGTTACCTATGAAAAGTGATTTTTCTGTATGTGTCTATTTGGAATTCTGAGAGATTATTTGCTTGGTTATTTAATGTATATATCACTTTACCCGGTTGCATTTCTGTGCTGTCTTGGTGTGTTGCAGTTTTTCCTTGGTGGTGGGAGCGCTGCAGAGCGAGCAGCCTGCTCCAGCCTCCTCCCCTGCCCATCCGTTGCCATGTTTTGGTTTGAGTATCTCCCCAAGCTTGTGGACCCGTGTTGGCTGTAGCTGCTTGGAGGATATTTGTGGTGTGGGAATCATTACATATGCACTTGACCATTCCACTGACTTTTCCCCTCTGGCAGCAGCTTCTCTTCACCTGGGTCTGTTTTGAACAGCTCCTTCCTTGAAATTTGTGTGTTATATATGAAGTGATAGTGAAGCTCAACCTCAGGTTGAGAAGCAACTGATGAAAACCCAATGAATGCTTTTATTTCTAGTTAGCTATTTGTCAGATTAATTAAACTTGAAACAAAACCTGCCTTTTCAATAAAAGCTGCTATTGTACAAACTACTTTTTCTGAAAAAAAAAAAAAAAAAATTCTCTCTGGACCTGTATTTAATTCTAGTTCTCAATATTAAAAATATAAATGTCATAATTTTATGAAGTGTCAGAAAACTTCTTATATTGTGATTCTTTATTCTGCCCTCTGGGCGAACGTTATTTCTCTTCTAGAAGTGGTTTTGTGATTAGTAGTTGGAGCCGTTTCGGTTTGTGCTATGCTGGAGTCACTGCTGATATTTTAATTCCAATGAGAATAAGTGTTATTAGTTGACTTTAGTACATTGTTTACTCCCTTAATTCTTGCAATGATTTATAAATCCTTTGTTGAGATTCAAACCTTGTATTCAATAAAGAGCTCGTTTCATAACTGACCAACCTGTGAAGTGGCTTGTTCCAGGATGCAGCTAGAAAAAAAATGTTGCTTTTGCTGCTTGCTGATACCCAAAGGTTGTCATCTCCAACCAGAGCTGTGTGGGCTGGTCCAGGGGGCTCCCCCCCAGAAACACATGGGCAGCAGAAATCCTCCCCTGCCTCGGGAGAAGTCTTGAAAGGTTGACAAAGAGGGCCTTAAACACCATGAAGCTGTGTAAGTGAAACCTTTGCTGTGGCTAGTATTTGAAAGACATCTCACTGGGTAACATATAAAATACTCCTTAACAATGAAGGTACCGACCATTCGAAAAAGCCTGTGGGGAGCAGGAGGAATGATCTTCCCCTCAAATCCAGCTGGTGTGCTTACAGCAATCCGGAGTTAAACTGCGGCACTCTCTCTTCTTTGGTTTCTATAGATTTGAGCATGCATGAAAAACTGGATTTTGAGGAGGAAATAAACAGTCATATAGAATACCTTTTGCTGGAATGAACACAAGAGGAACTTCTGCAAAGCAATACCTACAAGTATTAATACCATTGTGCTCCTCATAATAGAATCCCTAATGGGTATTTCAGATGAATTCTTTATTTCCTAATGTGCTTTATTAGGCAATTACTTTTTTTTTTTAATAGGTCTAACTTTCCCTTTTGTTTAAAAGTCAGTCTTGATGCTTTCTTGGCTGAACATTAGTTCCCCTCCCCTAGGTACTAGGGCAGTGTGTGTATAAAATCTACACAGTAATTCAAAGTGGAGAATTTTTACCTTCCAGTTTTTTATAGACAAAATACTGTTAAATTATACATAGTCTATTTTTTTTTAGGTAAAGTTTAACTTTGCAAGCAGATTTCAGGGTTTTTTGGTTTGGTTTTTTTTCCCCCTTTGAAATGTCATGCTTTTGAAACTTCTTCGGACTAATGACCAGGCTTGGGTTTTAACCTCTAGTTCCCCTTCTTACCATTTCCCTGGTTGCAGTTTAACTCATGCTAAAAATAGAGAGATGAGTAGAAAGTGTTTTTTTAAATAGACAGTCAGTCTCCTGTGTCTGTTTGTCACTAAAACCAGGACACAGCCATGAAACCTGAACTGCGTGCAGCTGATGGCAAAACTCACGTTTATTTCAGTGGGCCAAAGCATCATCCTTGCGCATCTGCAGAAGCCGGAGATTTCCCTTTGCCAGCGCGGGGCTGTGCTTTGTGCGTGTGATACTGGACACCGAGATCCAGGTGTTGGTACTGTTGGGGAAAACTGGTGTTGGAGTATCTGGGGGTATCTGTGTGCGGTTTTGTCTAATGGATAAAAGATTTGCAGGGGGAAAGGGAAGAATATATACGTGTGTGCAGGAAGTGTTTTGGCTTTGGATGCCCTTGCAATGTTGAGGAGTTCCAGTAACTCTCCTCACGGTGGTGTCTCCATGCTCAGGTGTGGCACTGACGCGGGTTGTTGAAGCTGTGGCTGATCTCGTGACTTCCCTGTCTGCAGGGGCTGAGAGAGCTCTCTCGTGCCCGTGCACCACCAAGCCCCAGCCCCCACCCCCCCAGTAAGCAGCCTCGCACCTAATTTAAAGTCTGTGAACTTCTACAGCAGCCCTCGCTGACCTTGCTGGACCTGACTGGAGCCTGGAAATTAGAGAGCACCGTTGCCTTCCCCTGGTGAGCGTCAGCCAGTGGCATTTGCCCAGACTGGTAAAATTCCCGTCTCTGCAGTAAATCTGAAAATTCCAGGTCAGAGCTGGTCAAAGCCTCTGTATCAAATTCACTCTGATCTAGACTTATTCCAACCAGGTCTGGTTTTACCCATGATCCAAATGAGGTTGAGGCCATTTGCACAGCTTTGTATCGGCGATAACAGTATTTCAGCCCTAGTGGCTTCTAGTCTGGGGAAACCAGAAACCTACACATGCTGCAGTCCTCACACAGCATGCGGTTCAGCTTGGAGAAAACCCTTAACCATGTCTGCTGTTCCTTAAAACCTCAGCCGTTCAGCTAAGTGTAAATTAGATAAACATTTTGAAATAGCCAAATTAATTGGGTGGCTTTTGTCATGAGGACCCGGAATTGCGGCTTTTGTGGTGAGGACCAGGAATTGCAGGACACCTGCATGGATTGGAAACCGATTTGCCAAGTGACAGGAACCGATCATGGTATTTTTCTCAAGACTGCGGTCCAGATTTGTTTAAAGCCACTGCTCACTATTACACCATGTTCTCGCTGTGACTTGAGATACATTAGCACAGTTCTGAATAGGAAACCAACACATGTTCTTGTTTAATCTTTATTGATTTTTTTTTACAAGTATAGAATCTCATTTAAATCAGATAGCTATCTCAGCATCCAGCAATCTGTGTATTCCTCCTTCAGAGATGCAACAGAGGACACAAACGTCTCACTGAGGAACAGACTTGCCTTGCTCTCCTGGTTGTCCAGTTACTCTTCAAGGAAACCAGTCCCTTCCCATCTGCAGGGAGGGGAGCGACATCCAGGAGACAGTGGCTACACCACGGAAAGTCTTCTCCCATCTCTGGGGTTGGAATTGTTCTCGTCACACACAGAACAAGGCAAAGCCTTCTCCGTAAAGCCATCCTTGTCCGGGAGGTTGAACAGATCGCCATTTTGCGCAGAATAATTCTAGAATGCAGCATAACCTTGAGGACATAATGAAGTGATTTAGAAATGGGCTAAGGCAGATCACAACCATACTTAGAGTAATCAAGCAGATTTACCTACTTCTGATTTACTGGTTGATTGACTATTAGAAAACACAGCCCAGCCCCTTTGGAAGGTGGCCATGCACACAGAGTTTCCTAAACACTTCTTTGGCTGTCCGGTGTGGGGAGGGTTAACCTCTCGCTTCTGTCTTGAGCCACATTTGGACAAGATCTCTGTTTACTTTCCACCCACGAAAAACACCAGCATTTTTCAGTAGTGTAAGTGTATTCCAGGACTCTGGCCCTGGCATGGAATGAGTGAAAAAGGATCTTGTATTTATTCGATTTGAATCCTTCAAATTTTTTTTGACTTGTGGCCGACATGGACTGACTTCACTTCTTTTTTTTTTTTTATAAACTTTTACTACAGATTAAGAGCTGACTAAAGACCTCAAACACTATATACTGAGAGTCACTACGGATGTTAAAGAAAACACCAGCACTAGCACCACAAGCCTGCACGCCTGCGTTCCTGGCTCTCGGAACAGCTCACTGCCGTAGAGTAGGACCTCGCTCATTCTGTGCTAGTGCCGCTCCCTAGCCACTACAGGATTTTGCAAGGAAGCAAACAAGCTATTAACGAAATATCCAGGCTACCGCATCACAAAGCGCACTTTGTTCATTAACTCTGCCAAATGCCTTTTAGGCCTTTCCTCATAGGATACTAATAAACTGACTAAAAAAGGGAGGAAGGCTTTATGAAAGGAACAAACTTATAAGGAGACCTCATTCTGCTAAATCAGAGAAATGCGGATGGGGGAATCCCTGTAGAGAGAAACGCTTTGAAGGGAATCGTTGGCCTTGCAGGTTAGTGAGGTGAGAATTAGTTGAGGTTCTGCTGTATGGTAAAGAACCAAAGTTGGCTGTAGAAGGAGAAGGGAATGTCTCCAGTCTGGTCGACTCAGAACAGCGCGTCCCTTCTGTTGTGCTTCCTGTCTGCAGTCACATTAAATTCCCCAGTAAGGCATCAGGGGTCTCCTCTCTCTCTCATAAACGTCTGGGATGATGCCATATGGTGTCTGTACCATTTTAACCGTCGTCTTCCCAAAAAGCTTCCTCTCGTAGTCTATCAGTTGCCTCCAGAAGCCCACGTTGGGGCGTATAACGGGGCGCCTCGATTTGACCCAGTTGTATGCCTCAAAGAGGGACACCTTGTGGTACTTCATCAGGTAGGCGATGCAGAGGGTGGCCGACCTGCTCACGCCAGCGGCACAATGGACTAAGGTGGCCCCGTGCTTCCGCGCCACGCTGTTAATCTTGTCGGCGACGCTGTCGAAGTACAGGGAGATGGGGGCGTTGGGCATGTCAGCCAAAGGCACTTTCACGTATTCAAACTGGGGCCAGTTAAAATTGGGAATCTCGATGGTCGCATTGATTATGCAGGTGATTCCCCGGGAGAGGAGCAGGTGCCGGTTGGAGGCGACGCTGCCCCGGCTCAGGTACAGCGAGGGGGTGATTTGGGCGATGCCCCCGAGGGCACCTTCAGAAAGCATTCGCGGAGCCATCAGAGTTCTCGGTAAGGAGTTGTGGCTTCTGGAGGTCATGGAGGATCTTGGCACTCACGCTTCCATTATGGGAAGAGATCCAACGGGATCTTCAGCCAAGGGAAGGATTGTCTGGCCTGGTGGTGGTAGGACAGCAAGACCTTCCTCCACTTAGTCACTGCAAAACACAAGCAATGCCATGTGAGCGGGGCAGCTGTCCGATGAGACCATGTCTACGCAAGAGAAAAGGAAAACCCAACTCACCCTCCTGTGGCCTGGACAACCTCCTACTGGCAAACCTCCGTGGGGTAAGGTGGTTCTGGGTTTGCACAGTGTTTATTACCGTGGGGCCCCCAGGCATTGCCTGGACTGATACTAACAAAAAATCTTCCGGCCTAATTAGCTGCAATTACTCGTCAAGGGTTTAGGCAGCCTAAACCTGTGGGCCCGGACAGCATTTCACCTGGATTAGCATGTGGAAGATTAGCTATGCCTCCTCCATGCTCAAAAGCAGCAACTTCACAACTGGCCAGAGTCCAAAGGCATGGTGAGAAACAGCTGGCTCCGGCTGGTTGCAGGTGCCAGCAACTGAGATTACCCTGCCTTCTCCCCAGTGCCACCTTCTCCTTTTTTAGGTATACGAAAGGCCCCACCAAAGTACGTAAACAGAGAAAAGTCGCTCGTTAGAAAAGGCAGTGAGTCATGTCCATCCAGATCAGTCATCGGCTCTCATCTAGGCTGGGGAAGTGTGGAAAGAGTGACCTGGTTATGTCAGAAGCTGAGAGTAAAACCGAAGCAGAGGCTGGGACAAGGGAGGCTCTTTTCCTGCTGCTTTAATAACTGACTAATGCTTTGGAGTCTGCCTGCGTGAGCCACACGACCCCGGCTGCCCAGGAAAGACCCCTGCTTTTGTTTCCCCTGCTCCTTTCGTAATTCTCCGGAGCCGCAAGCAAGGGCCCGAGCCCTAGCGCCTTAATCACTTGCCGGACCCACTTAGCTGTGCGTCCTCCAGCCGGAGATGGGTGGTGGGAGAGGTGCCACTCAGCGCGAGCCCACCCAAGTGTTGCTGGGTGCCGCGTGGAGGGGAGCTGGGAGATGCTCAGTGCCTTGGGTGGGAGGGCGTCTGTCCCTCCAGCAGTTACCTGTCCAGGTCAGAGTCCTCAGAGGGCCGAGAGACCCCAACTGCAGCCACTGGTCGGGGACCACCGGCTGACACAACAGGCTGACGTCTGTCTGCACCCCGTGCTCTGGGGAACACCGGCAGGTCTCGGCAGCAGTTGGTAATGCTGCCAGCAGATTTTTGGCATGGCGCTGCAGCATGGTAACTTAATGACCATAACATGGTCTCCTCCGTGGCTTGTTCCCTGCTGGCAGCTTATTGCGCAGCTCCTGAAACCATGGGCCCAAAGTGCCGGTGCTGCCTGAGTTCATGCCCCAACAAGATTTTCTCTGCAGCTGCGAGCGCTTGCCTTCCCCTGCAGACACCCCCACCGCAGTCACCCAGCTGGAGCAGCAATGAAAGGCGTGTTTTTTCAAAGGAATAAAGTCCTTTGAGCAGGGGAAATCCCTGCTCTCAAGTAGCTGTTACTGAGAACGCAAAGGATTCAGGCACTTACACGTGGTAGCAAACTGTCCTGCTCCAAATCACCGGCCGGCACACGGATGCTGCGGGCTGCCCAGGCTGGGATGTCTCACAGAGTGTGTCCAACCTTGAGCTGCGGAGAGAGCAGGGGTTTATTGGGATCTGTGCTGGGCCCAAACAGGATACCAGGCAGCCCCCTCTGCTCAGGTACGTTTAAGTCACCCCGTTTAGGTGGTTGTCCAAGAACTGGGGGACCACAACTTCCCTGCTTGCTCCCTGGGGACAGACAGAGGCCTCAGGAAGGTGCTTGCTGCAGAGAGCCTAATGTCACCAATTGCTGCCAACACGGCATTCAAACTCACCGTGGGCCCAGAGGAATCAGAGGCTGGCACAAAAAAAAAAAAAAAAAAAAGTAAGTTTAAGTAATTAATTTGCTCTAAAGTCTCCTTTAGCATCCGCCAAGACGCTCGCCTAGTCCCAGACAGCTGCTGCAGGTCCGTGTTTCTTCTGCCAGTGCGCTCCCTGCTCTGGATCCCTGAGGTGCTGCTGGAATCACCGGTGCAGAGCTCGTGCCATGAGCCACAGCATCCTCCTAGAAAGTGGATGATGGGGGCAGCATCCCCTTCTTTTATTTCTGCAGCCAGACCAGAAATAACACAAGCCTCTGGAGCGCCAGTGAAGCAGCTGCCTGCCAGGAAATGCTGCTGGACCATAGGAGAGAGGAGCGCGTTGCCCCCGAAGCAGCCCTGGGCCAGGCAGACCCTCCCGCGCCCTCCCTGCCTTCACGCAGCTGATCCGTTGCCATTCCCAGGACTCACTTTCCCCGTGAGCGGCTTTAAAATTATGAAGGAACCTGCACGCTGAGCGTGGGTGAGGGGCAAAGGGGCTGGCCTGGCTTTGGGGATGGGTCAGAGAGGGGAGCTGCCGGGCCTGGCAGGGCTGGGTGCTTCGGCAGCTGCGCGGCACGATGGCTGGCTGGGGCGGCTTCGCGCCGGGGCTGTGCCAGCTCGGCCATGGCGCAGGGCTGCTGGGAGGCAGGGCAGGCCGCCAGGCGCTGGCAGGCGCTGGGGAGCTGAGACAAGCTGGCTGGAGGCCAGACGACAAACCCCAACGGGATTTTTGACTGCCGCACCTCCCTCGAGGAGGCTGGGAAACGTTAGCAGGGGGCAACCCGCAAACAGGTGGCGGGGGAGGCCGGTGGGTGCTACCGGAGCAACTCGCCTGCTCACCTGCCACGGGCCTGCCGGTGCCTGGGCACGGCGGCGGGGCAGCAGCATCCCCGCAGCAGGGCACCCGGTGTGCTCCCTGCCCTGCCTGCCCCACTGTGCTGCTGCACCTGGGCTCCAGCTGCTCCCCCGGGGAGCTCCGCGAGGCCTTTGCTGCTTTCCATAACGTGGTTCCTGTTCGCAGGCACCAACTTATCCAGGCATTTGCATGTGACAGGCTGGGCTGGCTCTGCAAACTGCCGCTACGGGCTGGCAGCACGGTGCCTCGTGCCAGGCGCAGCTCCGGCGCAGCCACCCGAGACGGCAGCGCGAAGGACGGTCAGTCGGACAAGCGGCTCCCCGCCACGCGACACGCTGCTCCCCGGGAGAGAGGAGCAGCGCCCCAGAGGTGTCCGTCTGTCCCACCACTGCTCGCTGCCAGCACCAGCAGGGCAATGGGGTGCGTTTTGGGGCCAGCTGGGAACGCAGGTGGGCGCCCGCAGCCCCGTGTCCCAGTTACACGTCACTTCCCTGGGGCTCCAAATGGCTGACACCAGGCAGTGCTGCCTCTGCTCGAACCAGAACAGCTCTCCTCTGGAAAGAGTTAACGTTTTGAAGAGGAGTTCATTATATAAGCGAGAGATAAGGCTGCTGTGCTCCCTCAGACCAAATGCCTGGTATCCAAGGATGCCGCCTTGCCCGCCGACCACAAGAGCAGATGCTGGGGGAAAGTCACTAAGGGAGAGGGGCAGGTGCCAGCATCCCTTCCCCTGTTTCCCAGCTCTCACAGCGGGAGCTGGCTGGGATGCCACTGCGACGACATGCTGTCTCAGGCATGTGACAAAGCCACGGTCCTGCCCACACATACCAGGCTGAGCAGCTGCCGGCTTGCAGGAAGCCTGAAAATGAAAGGGGCCTCGTCTGCCTCGGATGGCAGAAGCTGCGTGTGGCGCCTACCAGGCTTGTAGGTGCCAGCCCTTATCTGTCCTGATAGCTGCTCCTCGCAGGCCTCCTGCCCGGCCCCAGCCAGCTCCGGACAAAGGTTTGACTCAAGTCTGCTGTTTCGCTCCCGTGAAACTCCGTTTGCCTTTCTCAGCACACCTGCCTTATCCTGCCGTCCCTGCCGTAATCCAACACTGCTGCTCCCCGTGCAGTCGTTCCCGTTGTTGTGCTGGGGCAGACAGAGGGAAAGAGCAAACAGCCTTTTCCCAGCTGTTGTTGTGTGGAGAAAAAAAAAAAAAAAAAAAAAAGAGAGAACCAGCTGAAGATAAGCAAGGCACAAGACAGCACAGCTCCGGCTGCGCCACCTGCGGCACCTGCAAAGGACAGGCTCCTTGCACGGGGAGGGGTGCTGGCTGCGGGTCCTGCCGTGCCTGTGCACAGACGGGCAGCTGCGTTCATACAGCCAGTCTGCACCATCCCTGACAAAAAAACCCACATCTCCTCCTGTTTTTTCTTGGTTTGGTTTTGGGGTTTTTTTTGGGTTTCTGAGTGGTTGCTTAGGCTGGCTGGTCACACAAGCCGGATGGCAGCGTCCTCGGGGTGCTGGAGCCTGGCTCGTCACCCCACGAGGGGCGGCGGGCGCTCCCCGGCACACTGCACCCGCTGCGAGCGGCGCTGGGAGGTGGTGCAGGCTGCGGTGCCGAGGGTCAGAGCTGGGCTGTCCCCAAGGCAGCATGGGCAGGGGCCACCTTCCAAGGCAGACGGGATGTGGTTGTGGTTTCCTGCAAAGAGCTGAATTCCCAGAGGGTGCAGCGTGGTCCTTTGGGCAAAGGCTGGCTGGGGGTGCACCGGTAGCAACCAGGTGTTCCTGCCATCCTTTGCTGGGCTGACTCCAATTAATAGACTAATTAACCTTGTGACAGCCCTGACCCACAGCATGTCACTTTCTAGACTCTGCCTCGGTCTTCCCCATGCACGGAGACCAGCTGCCACCCCCTCCTCACCCCACTGGGGAGGGCTGGGACCCCCCGGGGTGGCAGAAGTCCCCGGGGTCCCTGACCCTGGTGCCACAGGAGCAGCACAGCCCCCTCCCTCCCTGGCAGAATGGTGGGTTCTGCCATTCCTCTCATTTGCATAATCAGGGTGGGGGAAGCAAGTGGATAATTAGAGCCTAGAGATGACCCCAGTCTTCAAAGCCTCTGGGTCCTTTCCACCACAGCTCTCAGCCAGCACCATCCTGGGGTGCAGGTTTACAGCAAAGGGATACTTCTCCAGCACCCATCGTGGCTGGGACCTCATCCTGCACCCACCAGCTCCCTGCTCTGCGCCACTCAGATAAGGCTGCCTGGCTCATATCAGTGCTCTGTGTGTTTCTGCTGTACCTCGAAGGCCGAGCTGTGTGGTTTGTCTGCGGTTGGGTCTGCCAGAAGAAGGGACAGGTGCTTTGCTGGTGGTCGCTGTTCCTGTGGAAGGCTGGTGATGTGTGCCTTGGTGGGGCTGGCCAGTTTGACACTGGGTTGTGTCCCACCTGGGCTGGATTTCCTGGCATCAGAGCAGCTCCTCTCTAGGCAAGGGGGGGTTCAAAAGCACTACACCACCACGGGTGGGCTGGTTTGTGTCTCAGGTAGTACAGGCCTTCAGAAAGGTCACGGCTGGCAATGCTTATGGCTCTGTTCTTCCAAATGGTGCGACAGCTGGAGTTTGTTTCTCTTGCTTTTGTTCCCAGGAATGCAGTCCTGCTAACAAAGGCTGCAGCTCCCACAGGAAAGCATTCCTCGTTCCTGGACCTCCTGAGAAAGGCTTGAAAACACCTCTGAAAGCTCAAAAGACAGAGGCAGGCAGGCAGATGTTGGCTAAATACACTGTGATCCCTCGGATAGGAGGGGAGAGCCTTGCTTGTCAGTCTCCAGACAATGAGCTGGCAAGCCTGAGCTTCTGGTTTCTTACTCTGGTGCTGCTGAGTGGTTTTCTCTGATTTTTAAGGCTGTGTTTTTGTTGGGTTTTGTTTTTTTTTTTTTTAAGGGCTCCTCTGGCTTGAGAGCAGAGGCTGGGGCTTGTCCCTAAAGGACTTAGGCAGGACTTGCAGTTTGTGTTGGACTGTATGTCAGTAACGTGGCAGTGCAGCTGGTACCTGGCAGAGGTGGGAGCATCTCCCAGGCTCTTCTCCCCCTGGAACAGATGAGATTCTGCAACTGCGTGGTGTGGTAGCCAGCTCACCAGGTGGGGAGGGATGGCTGGTCCTGCTCTGGCTCTGCTGCTGCCCACTGGCTTGCCCTGGCTTTCTGGCAGCTCTCCTGCTCCTCCTGCCCTCGCGCTGCTGGGAGGGCTGCGGCTCAGCAGGGCACCCTCGGAGGGTGCGGAGGGCAGGGCCCCAGAGGTGCTCAGCAAGTTTGTGCATGGGGAGGACCAGGTGAGTCATGGGCCCTGCTCTGCTGATAGAGCAAAGGCACCAAAACACCTGGTTTTATTCCCAGAGCATCATCTGGGATTTGAAGCAGGCTTGTGGGCTGGGTGTGTGAAATGTCAGTACTGAAGCAAGCCTTCTCCCCCTTCCCAGGAGAGGAAAAGTTATTCATTTTAGAGATGACAAATGCTCTCTAATGCTGCAGTAAAGAAAAGAGTCAATATTGCAGGTGCTGAATGAACAAGCCTGCTCAGGGCTCTTCCTAGCCAGGCTAAACAGCAAACTGCTTCAGAAATGGTCCTGGAGAACAGCATTGAAAATAAATGTGGGCAGAGAGCACAAAGTGCAGCCATTCCCCAGGTCGGGTCTCGCTTGAGCTGAGTTCAGGGGAGCCTGGAGCAGCCGCAGCTCACCCAGCCAAGCTGAGAGGGGGGAGGACGTGCGGGAGCCGCTGGCTTCTTGCTCCTCTTCCTGCCCCTGGCGCGGCTGTTTGCTCCGCTGGGGTCTCCACTCTCCTGCCTTGGCTTGTTGGGGTGTGCTCCCGGTGCCGCCGCAGGCCCCCTCGGGAGTGTGGTTTGTGGTTGAGAGCCAGCAACGTGGCCTCGTGACGAAGGGATGAGCCATTTGGATTTGAAACGGAAAAGCAGGGGAAGCAGGAGGCGATGGTGGAGTGGCTTGGCTGTGGCAGAGGATGCCTTGACTGAACCCTGATTGATTCCTGCTTGCAGCCTGTGTTATCCTCTCAGGCGAGCACAGGATGGGAGCTGTCAGATGTTAAATCAAGATAATAATCTGTCTACCCTGAGCTCTGAGCAGGCCTGGCTGCCTGTGCAGCACCAGCGCAACCGGGTCCTGGCGCTGGCAGGAACACCCTGGTAACTCCCCGCGGGTTTCGTGGCCGTCGCAGGCATGACATGACTCCCCTTGGCACAAGCAGCTCGCGGGGTACGGCTGCCAGGGATGCCCGGCTTACCCTTGCTCACCCACCCCAGCCCCAAGGCGTTCGGTCCATAAGCTCAAAGCCCCGTTTCCCCCGGTGTGGCGCTGCCTCCGCCACACACCTGGAATTCAGGCTGCTCCGTGACCCGAGCCAGCCCTCTGGGCTGCAGGGCTGACAAACCCTAATTAGACTGTCCCAGCCTGCTGCGACGCTGCCTTCAGAAGGGTGACAGCAGATGCTCCTGCATCACAGCTCATCTTCCATGAGCACCGCTGGTGTGCCTGGTGCTCTGGGTGGGCTTGGTACAGCCAGGGCTTGGCGACACCCTGCCGGTTGCCTCCTGCAGCCCGGGAGCAGCATGCTCCATCCTCACCCTCGCAGCCAGCCCCCGCTCTCGCTGCAGGCACGTCGCACCACCAAGCCTCAGCCTGTGCCCAGGCTGCTGAGGTTAATAGAGGGAGCAAACTTACGCAGGGGTTAATGAGCAACGGCAAAATGCACGGGGAGCACCACAAGCCTCTGCAGACCATCAGGGCACACCTGACGGTCGACGGCTCCTACATTGGGCCAGCTGATGAGCTCCTGAAGATCCAGCAGCGCTCTGCCAGCCCCTCCACGATCTGTGAGCCCCACCTAGCTCCCCCATCTGCTATTCTCCCAGCACCAAAGGAGCAGTTAAAAAGGGCGGTGAGGTTTTGGGAAGGATCTATCTGAGGATGCTACTTGGCCCACCAGCCAGGGCCCCCAGCTGCCTGCGTGCCCCTCCCGGCGGGGGAGGCAGCTCCGCTGGCTCTTGGTGCATGCTGCCACTACCTCCTCGGCGAGCCACGCAGCCGTCCCCTCCTTGCTGCTGCAGAGTGGGAACGGGCAGCGCTGCTCCCTCTCCACTTGGCAGCTGGATCCCGCCAGCTGCGAGCAAAACCTCAGCCACAGAGTGGCCGGCCGGCACGCAGGGATGGAGCAAGGTGGGGGTACCGCCCAGAGCACGCTGGTGTTTATACATTCCTGCACGATACAGCTGCTGTGCTCTGGGGACAAGCTTCCCTCGTCAACCAGCAAGAGGATTTTATGCGAGAAAAACAAACCATCTTTCTTTTTAAAGCGATGCCTGTTATTTTGGAGCCATCGGCTCTAACGTGCCATGCTCTGCGTGCCAGTCACTCGGAAAGAGGAGCAGGGGCACAGGGCTCACCTGCAGGGCCCCAGCACAAGCCAGCAGCGCAGCCATCCACACCTTCCTTAAAAACTCTGGTGGGGTGCATGAAACACTTCAAAACCCAGAATTAAGCCTTCAGGAGGCAGGAATGGGATCCTACAGTTGTGAGCAGTATCAGTTCCGTACTCAGCTGAGCACCAAGGGCTGTTGTCAGACCCTGAGCCCAGATGCCGGCTATTCCAAAGCACCACTGCTTCTTTCAGTGCCTGCTGATGGCACCTGGATTGCAGGTGGAGTTCAGAAAAGCTCCCCTGCCCTGCTCTGTCCCTAGCTCTGGTGTTCCCAGTGTGCACACACGACCCGGGGGGGATGCGTGTGGAGAGGAGCTGGCACACGTGGGGAGCAGACCCACACCTGGCTCTGACTCCCAGATGCTGCAAGATGGAGCCTTGTTTTTCCTGGGGATGTGCCCTGCGCAGTCACAGCTGACAGGAGGGACACAGTCTCTTCCCTGTTAGTTGAGCAAAACAGAGAAACCTGGTGTGTTTGCTGGTGTGTGACCCTGCTGGGACCAGGGCTGCTCGGCTCCCACCACAGGGCTCGCCCAGGTCCGTGCTGCTGGGGGCTGCCCTGTCCCTGCCAGCCTACCCTAAAACCCATAAAATTGAAAGCAGCTGCAAATTCACTGCAATGTGCCCTGGAAACCATCTGGTGCTTCCATGCTGGCGCTCACCCGGACCTTTTCCAGGGGCACTGCCAACTGGTGTATGCTGAACACAGCCCGACTTCTCCGGGGGGGTCTCAAAGCCTGGCATCCTCTGTAAACCCAGCTGTGCCATAGCCCCCGCCGCAGGAATGCCCCGTGGCAGCGGCTGCCCACGCGCTCCAGGGCCAGGCAGTGGCTCAGCACGGGGCAGTGAGAGGAGGGAGCAAGAGCTGAAGGGAGAGCAGCGAGGAAGCAGGATGGGAATGGGCTGGTCGGCTGCGCCCAGCCGCCCGCCTGCAGCAGCTGTAAGGAATGAGGTCACCTTCTCAGCACATCGATGGGGTTGCTTAGGGTAACAGGAAGGGAGGCCAATTTTAATCAATTACTTGGAAATCAAGTTTACATGTGGTAGCAAATGCTTCCCATGGAGGCAGCGCAGGGCCAGCACCCCTCACCTCCCGGTGCGCAGCTCTGCCTGCTCAAGGCGTGGCAAAACAGCGTTTTGCTCGGCAGAAGGGACACTGAGCAAATCCAGATTTCCTTTGCGAGCCAGGCCTCCTGCCCCTGCGGGCTGCTGCTCAGGCTCCCGGCGACGGGAAGGGACCCGCAGCACCCTCCGCGCTGTGGAGGGGGATGTTGGCTAAGGGGGAAATTAAGTCTTGTCAGGCCAGGTACCCCAGCCCACGCAGGGCTGGAGCGAGCGCGGCGGCACTTGTTGAGCCTTCCTGCTGGGAAACTAAAGCCTGCAGGGTGTTTGGGGGTTGTTTTGGTTTTGGGGTTTTTTAAAGTTGTTTGTTTTGTTTTTTTTTTTTTTAAGTGGGGGAGTAGCTGTGAGAGACTAGTCCACGAGCTGCAGCGTTGGCAGCTCCGCAGGCATCACTGCTGGGGCAGGCACCCCCAGCCCCGCGGTGCCCAGCATGGGTGGGCAGTGCGTTTGCCTTCCAGTTCAAGGCTTGATTCCCAAGCAGCCGGGGCTGCTGTTCAGCGATTTCTCAGCTATCTCCAGCTGCCAGAGCCCAACCTGCCAGACGGTTGCATTTTTGGTTGCATTATGGTTGCTCAGCATGTCTTTTTTTTGAAGCGATAAATCCGCGGGTGCGTGGTGAGGGCTGCGTACCTGGAGAGGGCAGGGGCTGGGAGAAGCTCCTGGTTTTCTGAGGCGTCCCCCCACCTTCTAGGGAAAGCCACCCTGGAAGGAAGGTCCTGAGCAGTGGTAGGAAGCCGGGAAGGCTTCTCCGCTGTGCTGGCGAACAGCCTCGTGTAGATGGCCCCGCTGGAGCCAGCGCATGGGGAGTGGGAGCGAAGCTGCTCCCGGCACCCGCTGCCTCTTCCCTTCTCCTCGTTCCCGACTTCTGCCGGGACACTCGGACGCGCCCCGGGGCTGGTTCCTTGGGACAGAGCCTGCTTGAGACCTCCTGGTGTGGGCTTCTGCCCTTCCTTCCTCCCCCCGCAGACAGACCTTCCCCCACGCCCGGTGTGCTTCTAGCAGCGGAGCAGCCCGAGCTCTGCCCTGCCAGCTCCTAGACTCCCGCTGGGATCGGGTACCGAACTGAGCCACGCAAACGTCAGTATGGCCCTGACCCACGCGGGAGCCGTGCCGGAGCCCAGAGCAGCCGGGGCCTGGGTGAAATCCCTGGGATTTCAGCGTCGCTCCTGGAGGAAGGCTGGGATGTGCGTACCCCGCACAGGAGGCGGGCGAGCTCTGGGAGGCTGGGGGGGCCGGACAGCCGCACCCCCACACCCTCACACCTTCCGGGGGCAGGTGGGCTGGCACGGCCGCCTGGCTGCTGCGCGGGGTCGCCTCCGCCGAGCCACGGCAGCCGATCCCACCGGCGCTCTCCCAACCGGGGGCTCTTGTTTGGAGCCAGCGTGCTACCGAGGCCGCCCCTGCCACCGGGAACGGCACGCGCCGAGGCGGACGGAGGGGTCGGGGGGGGGTGGGGGTGGGGTGGGATCGGCCCCCTGCCAGAGCGGGGACCGCGGGCCCGGGGCACCCCAAGGGAGCGGAGCGCTGTGCCAGCCCATCTCCCCCGTCCCCGGGGCCGCGGCGTCGGGGATAAACTGAACTTGCAACGCGATACCGGGGCCGCGCTCGGCGCTTCAGAATAAGAGACTCGCTCGGTGCCCAGGCGGGTTAGCGACCCCCGGCCCCCCCGCCGGGAGCTCAGGGCGCCCGCAGCCGGGGTGTCGCGGGTCGGGGTGCCCCCTCGAGCCGGGGGTGCCATGGGCGGCCGGCACCCCGCAGCCCGGGATGGGGCGCTCCGCTCCGGCGCGGGCTGGGGCTCCCACCTGGAGGGAAGCGGGGACCCCCGCGCTGGGCCACCGCGCGGCGGGGGGCGGGGTGAGCCACCCCTTCGAGCCGGGCTTGCCCTGGGGGTCCAACCCCCTCCCCCCTTTTTGCCTCGTCCTGCTCTTTCAGGCACCTCCCGGCAAAGCCCCCCGGCGTTCCGCGCCCCACCCCCCCCCGGTGGTCTGCACCGCCTCCCTGACCGTGGCCGCGACCACCGGTCGGCGGGGGGGGCTGATCGCGTCCCCCCAGCACAGCCCCGCTCTGAGGCGGACGGGGCCCCCCGGGACGGCGAGGGGCGCAGCGGGGGCACCTCTCGGGGCTGTAGGCGAGGAGGCGGCGGCGTTACGGCGGTCGCACCCAGCACCCCCCCCCCCTCCCCGAGCCCCCCCCGGCCCGGCCCGGCCCGCTCTCACCATGGCTCCGCGGCGGCTCCGCGCTCCCCCGCGGGCGGCGGGCAGGACTTTTATCGGGCGGGCGCCGGGCTCCGCGGCTGCGGCTGCTGGGGCCGCCTCCGCCCGCCGGGCCGCGGTTACCAGGCTACGGCGGGGCCCGGCCCGCCCGGCCCGGCCCCCGGGCGGGGGCAGCTGCAGCCGGCCCGGCCTTAAAGGGGCCGCCGCCCCGCGCGGGTGCGGCAGCGCTGGGGCGCGGCGGGGCGGGGGGGACTGGGGGCGCTGGGGGGCTGGCTGTAGGGACGCTGGGGACAGAGCGTGGGGGCGAATGGGGGATCCCTGGGGGCTGGGGCCAGTGTGTGGGGGCGAATGGGGGGTCCCTGGGGGCTGGGGACACCGGGGACAGTGTGTGGGGGAAAATGGGGGGTCCCTGGGGGCTGGGGACACCGGGGACACTGTGTGGGGGAAAATGGGGGGTCCCTGGGGGGCTAGGGACAAGTGGGGACACTGGGGACAGTGTGGGAGGGAAAATGGGGGGTCCCTGGGGGGCTAGGGACAAGTGGGGACACTGGGGACAGTGTGGGAGGGAAAATGGGGGGTCCCTGGCGGGCTAGGGCAAGTGGGGACACTGGGGACAGTGTGTTGGGGCAAGTGGGCATCCTTGGGGACAGTGTGTGGGGGAAAATGGAGGGTCCCTGGGGGGCTAGGGACAAGCGAGGACACTGGGGCCAGTGTGTGGAGGCAAATGGGGGGTCCCTGGAGGGGCTGGGGACACTGAGGACAGTGTGGGGGGGGAAATGGGGGGGTCCCTGCGGGGGCTGGGGACACTGAGGACAGTGTGTGTGGGAAAATGGGGTGTCCCTGTGGGGCTGGGGACACTGGGGACAGTACATGGGGGCAAATGGGGGGTCCCTGAGGGGCTAGGGACAAGTGGGGACACTGGGGACAGTGTGTGGGGGAAAATGGGGGGTCCCTGGCGGGCTAGGGACAAGTGGGGACACTGGGGACAGTGTGTTGGGGCAAGTGGGCATCCTTGGGGACAGTGTGTGGGGACAAGGGGACTAGTGGGTGTCCCTGGGGGGCTAGGGACAAGCAGGGACAGTGTGTGGGGACAACTGAGGACAAATGGCTGTCACTGTGGGGCTGTGGACAAATGGGGACAGTGTGTGGGGAAAAATGGGTGTCCCTGGGAGGCTGGGGATAGGTGGAGATGGTGCGTGGGGACAAGTGGGGGTCCCGGGAGGGCTGGGGACACTGGGGACAGTGTGTGGGGACAAGCAGGGGTCCCTGGGGGGATGGGGATGTGTCAGTCAATGAAGGGACTTGGCGGGGCCCCTCTGGGGACATGAGGGGGTCCCTGTGTGCAGGGGTGTGTGGCCGGGTCCCTGTGAGGGGTGGCACATGTGGGGTCCCTTTGGGGATGGGGACATGCCAGAGCCCCCATGGTAACAAGGTGGGTGCCCAGTGGGGAGGGGGACAGACCTAGGAGAGCCAGGCCTGGGTTTTGTGAGCTGGGGACACAATGAGCCCCAGCCGCTGCTCCCCCCCCAGTGCTGGGAGCAGGGTGGGGGCAGGGGGGTGGCGGGGGGCTCCTGTGGGCACTGGGCAGGGGGCGAGGCACATCCCGGGCCGGGGTCCCCATGGAGGGATGGCGATGGGAAGGGAGATCCGTGCGGCGAAGGGGGGAGCTCAGCTCCAGCTGGAAACCATCGCTGGGCTAAGGTGGTGGGGTCTGCCCCCCCTCCCCACCATGGCAGGTGGGACCATGGCTGGCCCTGGGGACAGCAGGAGGAGGAGGAGGAGGGGGGCAGCCTCCGCTGTAACCCCCCGGCTGCCGCCCCGGCCTGCTCTTGCTCACTTTCTGCTTTTGTTGTTGCACGTTCAGATCAAAATAGCCAAACTCGCGCGGAGGGAGCCTGCCCGCCCCGGCCTCCGCTGCTGGCTCCGGCAGTTCCGTGACTCAGCAGCCGCGATGGAGCCGGCCCTCGGCACCGGCTCCCTGCATCGCTCCGGAGGCTGCTTTTCCAAGGGCCTCGCTGCTTTGTAACAGCCAGCGCTCTTCCTTAAAACCCTGCCTCTCCAGCGAGGGCTCTCGTCACACTCCGCGCGGAGGTGGCTGAGGAACAAAAATAGACAAATTAAGAAAACCTCAAAAGGCCAAGAAATGAAAATGTAAGGATTTCGGCTCTGCAAGCTCAAGGTTTGCTTTGCCTCCACGTTGCGTCAGCTCTGCTCTTCCCCTGCTGCCTGCCTTGGAGCTGCACCTTCCCGGGGGCAGTGACGACCCCCCCGGCCCACCCCAACTCTACCGGGAAGCTGAGAGATAGCGGGACCTCGGGGGGGTCTCCCTGGGAGCGGGGCACTCGGAGCAGTGTGGTGGTGCCGGCCCCACACCACATAGGAAGGATGAGGATGGGTTTTGGGGTGGCAGCCCCAGCAACCTGTGGGGTCCTCTCCCCAGGAACCTAAACCCCTCATCTGGCCATTGTTAAATGAGGAATAAACTCCCCCCTCATCCTGGGCGGTTCTGAGCTGCTCGCACCGTGGTGCAGGGGTGTTTTTAATGCTGGTGTCACTTGTGCTTTTAACCTTCACCCCACCGGGAGCTTTATGCGTTTGTCGCAGGGTTAGAGGATGCAAAGAGGGAAACTCGGGGGGCCTTTGACCCAGGGGCGCAGCAGATGCGGTGAGTGCCAGAGCTAAAAGGCAATGTCAGCCCCTCCCCGCACTCGGCCGGCGGTGACGGTGGGAAGGGGGGCCGGGGGCACCCAGCGGGTGGGCTGGGTGCTGCCGAAAGGCTGGTGTCCTCCGGCCCCCCCGCAAGGAGCTGCTTTGGCCAGGGCGGGGGTGCGGGGCGCAGGGGGACTGGAGGGTTTGCTCTTGAGTGCAGGAGAGGTGGTGGGCAGCAAGGGCTCTCTTGGGCACCTGCTCACCCCGTCCCCAGCGTGGGGGGGGGGGCGGTGGGTCTGTGGGCCCCCTGCCCCAGGCAGGCAGCCTGCGCTCCCAGAGAGGTACGGTCCGGGCTGTGCAGGGCAGCAGCAGCAGCAGCTCCTCCAAGGCAGACGTCGTGTTGTGGGCACGTTCCCGTAGGAACTTGTGCATCGCTTGGAAGAGATACGAAGGCTGTGTGGGGATGAGATGCTTCAGCGCCCGCGGTTACGCCCCGTGATGCCCTTGGCGGTGGAAGGGCTCAAACCCACCCCGTGGGGTGAGCCACGCGGGCACCCGGCGCATTCCCGAGGGGTGCGTCTGGCCTGCAGTCCATTAGGTGATCATTAGGGCTATTAGCTTAATCACCGGGGTGTTTTCCTCCCTAGTCTGTGCTCAGGGTGTGATCAGCAGCTGCAGGGTCACGCAGGCCGGCTGAGTGGGGAGCAGATGGCTGCTCTCCACAGGGCTGTGGCACGCCGTGGGATCCACCGCCATCCATCCATCCATCCTCTCCAGTTTCCATGGCTACGCCAGAGTTTTACTCTTCCCCGCCTTCGGCCGCCTGCACGGGCGTGATACAAAAAAAGGGCCCTGCGTGATGCAAAAAGCCCAGGGACGTAGGACCTCCCAGTTTTTGATAGCAACAGCTGCATCCCAGGGTGGCTGAAACCTGAGAGTGACCGGCACTGACCGCCCCGGTAGCACTCGCGTCCCAGCCGAACAACGAACCTTTGGAGCGTTTGAGAGAGCTGGGACACGGGTTTGGGGTACTGCCTTCTCCTCCTCACCCCCCTAACAGCAGCAGGGACCCGAGGGGAGGCAGTGAGCAATCTTCTGGGGATAAATCCAGCCGCTGAGCCATCGTCCACCTCTTGTTCAATGCGAGGTGACAGCGCGGAGCAGAGATCCCTGAGCAGGCGCTCGGGCTCTGGCTTCTTAATGGGGGGAAACAAAAACCCCAGCGTTAGGTTGCTGCGTGCGATTTAAGTGGCAGAATGTGGGTCACTGGGGGCCTCTCTGGGGAGGCAGAGGGCGGGCTGTCACAGCGCGGCAGCGTTTCTGGTCGCTTTCCAGTGACACGAGGAGCAGAGCGGGCAGCGTATCCCAGCCCACGGCCGCAAGGGGAGATATTTGCAGAGGGGCTGCCGGGGCGCAGGGGCCTGCGGGGGTGCACGACTGTTTCCAAACCCTGGGATGCTCTGACCCACGGGGCGTGTGGGTGAAGCGGGAAGTGTTTCCACAGTCCAGGCATGTTGCACCTGGCCGCGTTCGGCTGTGGGGAGCCACGTGTGCCCGAGGCTTAGTCACCGCCAGGGCAACCCTCGTGCCTTGGCCCGGCCATCCCTGCCCACTCCTGGCTGCCCGCACCACGCGGAGGGAGGAAAGCACTGTCCTCCTGGCCAGTTTTTCTTCTGCTGTCCCACCTGGTGGGCTGTAGGTGACTGGGGGCTCTCTAGGGTCATGGGGAGCTGCTCCATGGTGGTTCTCTGTTGCACTGCGGGTGCCCTGATCGCATCGCCTGGCCCCTTGTTTGGCAGCGGGGGTGTGGGGATGTGCCTTGTGCAGGGACAGCGGTATGGGGCTGCATTTTGGCAGCTCCCTTGGCTAAATGCTGGGCACAGAGGGGTGCCGGGGTGCTGTTTGGTCTCGGGAGGGTGTGGTGAGCTTCATCCGGGTGCTCGCCTGCTGAGTCACGGGGCTGTGCAGCCACGCAAGCCAGAGCCGTGGTGTATGTGCCTCCAGCCCGGCTGGGGGGGATGCTCTGTGTCCTCCCCCGACCCCTCTCCCCGCGCCCCAGGAAAGGCTCTGTGGCCAGGCGGGGAAGCAAGGGCTGCTGGGCTGACGTGGCCTGGCAGCTCAGCCTCCCCGGAGGCACTCGCTGCTCCTCACACCTCTCCCAGCACAGCTCCCTCCCTCCGCATCCCGGCCCGCACACATCGCCTGCCTCCCGGCTGGGTGAGCTGGGGTCTCTGCCCCACCGCACGGACCCCAGGCACCCCCTGGAAGCCCAGCCTGTGGCGGGCTCCCGCAGCGCCTGCCCCTCCGGTGCTGCACAGGTGCTCCAAGCTCACGTCCCCATCGCATTTAATGGGAAGGGTTGGGGAGTGCTGGCGCCTGCAGATGCTGGTTCATGAAACATTGACTTTCCAGACAGGCTTTGCAAAAGAAATGAGATGTCAGTGATTGCATGGGAAGCTCAAGGGATGCCAGGTGGCTTTCTCTGGTGCAAAAGGTGATCCCTGCTTGGGGCTGGAGCTGGTGGTGGAGCCAGAATTGCCCAACAGCTCCTGCTCCAGAGAGACCCAAAACACTGGGCACCTTGCATGCCCTGAGCTTGCGCCTGACCCCATGTCTGGGTTTCTCATGCTCTTTCCTACCCCATTGTTGCCCACCGGGTTCCCGCACAGTCCTGACCCAGCACACACGTGGTCTGGTGGTGGCTCCCCACACTTGCTCTGTGGGGAGCAGCCAGGCAGGCTGGGGGGCTGCTGGCGGGGTCGCTCCCCCGCACCCTCCGTGGGGTCTTGTCGCAGGGCACAGGGTGGCAGCATGAGTGCTTTTCCTGTGCCACTGTGCGCGCTTTCTCCCTGCTCCCTGATAAATCTGTGCTGGTTTTCCCTGGAAGGTGGCTGGACCTGTTTGATGGAAGAGCAGCGGGGATATGGGGCATAGCCGAGGGGTTTGGATTTTTCCCTTTTTCGTGTCACACCAGCCAGGAGAGCAGCTCAGGCATTTCTGTAACCACTGCTGAAAAGCTGCCGTTCCAGTGCGGTAGTGTTTGTCTCCAAAAGGAGATGGTTTAGGTTTCACGGGCCCCACCTGATGGGAATTCGAGCAGGCGCTAAAACTAGGGCTTCTTGTGTCTGGTTATCGGCGTTACCTGCTCAGCTGGGTGGCCGTGGGGGCTGCGCTGGCGGTGACATGGGCCCTGGGAACTGCTCCAGCACCCCCGGCACCCAGGGCTGAGCCACCCCCGGGCCGAGCGCATTTGCTGCTGGTGTGACGGCAGCTGTAAGACCCAAAAAAAACCCCAACCCCAGCACCGATCCAGCCTTTAATGACAGGCAAATAACACAGCCCTGAAGATTCATACCGCGCATACCTCGTGCACCAGCTATTAGTGGTGACTAAGACGGTGCTGGGATGGAGCAGCAGCCTCCCTGCATCACCCCAGTCCCGGTGTAATTAATTCTGCCGGTACCTGTATCGGCACATTAACCCAAACTGGCTGTCTTCCTGCCTGTCCCCAGCCTTGTTCCATATTTAATCTTTCATGTTCACCTGAGTCTCTAATTAAGCCAACTGCAATCCTTAGCTGAGAGCCTGCAGTGTACTGACGAGGTCTGGCACTCCCGGAGCGCTGTGCATGCAACACCCGCGCAGCAGCCCGCCAAAAACAACACCCAGGCTGGTGGCTTTTCCTTTGCTTTTCCTTTGTTTTCTCTTTCCCCCCCCCCTTCTTTTTTTTCTTTTTCTTCCTTTTTTGCTGCTTCGGAACTGAACTAACACTGGTCCTAAAGCAGGGTCTGAAGCGAGGGTCTGTTAGCAGCAAAGTTCTTAAAAAAGGTGTGTTGGGACTGGCTCCCCTCTCCTTCCCTTTTTGTTTACAGCAAAGTCATGACCGATTAGTTTGAGGTATCTGAAAAATGCTTTTATTGGGTTTCTTTTTGCTGGCAGCCCAAGCCGTAGCCCGAACAAGCAGCCGGCTCCCGTGGCCGGGCAGGAGCAGCCGCTGTCCTGCCCCACGTCCCGCTGGGCTGCCTGGCTGTTACAGCATCCCGGTTAAAAATAAAACCACACGCCGAGGCAGTGAATGGGGTTCTGATTTCCCTCGGTTGCCACACGGGTCTGGGTGATGGGGAGAGATGCGCGATGTAAATAGAACAGCATATCCATGGCAACCTCAACTTTTCATTATTGTTAATTACTTGCACAGTGCCAGAGCCGCGCATGGCGCTTCCCGGCGCGGATAAAGATAGATCCCCCCTTTCAAAGCTGCTCTAAATGACACCGAGGCGACAGCTAGCTCTTGGGAGGCTGGAGCCAGGGCTGGCAGGCAGCGGCGGAGACATTTTGTGAGGAGTCGGAGAGGAGCTGGGATTTAAAGGAGGAGGGAGCGTCGAGGCAGGCAGGAGCTCGGGGGCAGCTTTCCTCCCCAAACCCACCTTCCCCGAGCATTGGGGAGCAGCTCGGAGGGGCCGTGGCAGCACGCCTGGCTGGGAGGAGGGGGACGAAAGTGATGGGGAGAGGGGCTGCCCTGTGCCCCAGCGCTGGCTTTTCCTTCCCCTCTGTTTAATGGTGCTCGTGAGAGCGCGGGGGCAGGAAGCGCGGGCGGCGTTTGTCCCTGGAGGGGCAGGGATGTGTTGGTGTTGGCTGGAGCGGGTGCCCCGAGGAGCCTCCTGCAGAAAGCCTGCTCTGTTTCGAACCAGCGCAGCTGAGCTCGCTTCCGAGCGGCTGAGCTCGGCCTCAGCTGGCACCGTTCGGCTGGGGTTTGCTTTCTGTCCCTCCGGTTTTGTTTCACTGGAAGTGGTCTGAAAGTCCTTGGGCGAAGGGGTCCACGTCCTGCCCCCCCGCCATCGGACATTCTGGCCCCAGCTGGTGTTAGAAGTGGTTTGATCTGCCCCCAAAATCCTGCTGTCGCTGTCTGACACCAGGCGGGTGCGAGCAGCCACGGGATGGTGTGCATGGACATGGGCATGGCGCTGCCAGCCCCCCCACCCCTGGCCCCCATCCCACCCCCGAGCCTGGAGCAGGCACAGACAGAGCTTTGTAACCCCGCGGCCTTTTCTGGAGCCATTGAATGGTTTGGGTTAGAAGGGACCTTAAAGATCATCTCATTCCACCCATGCCATGGGCAGGGACACCTTCCACCAGCCCAGGCTGCTCAAATGCAACTCCGCTGGCCTTTTCTCTGCGGCTTAACGGGACGTTGTGGTAGAGCCTGGCAGTAAAACATAACCGGAGCAGCAAAGAGGTGCTGACCCCGGGACGGGCACGCTGGAAGCCTGTTACCTCGCCTGCTTGGGAGATGCCTTGTGAAAGGGGAAAACCCACTGTTTGTGCACTTTGATGCTATGCGAGGGTAACATCCCAGCCCTGCTTCCCCACTGCCTTGTGCCCTCCTGCTCACCTTGGAAAAGTCTCTTTTCTGGTTCCCCTCCCGGCCAGTTAAAGGACCGCAGCTCTTGCCTTTCCAGAGATCTTTTTTCCCCCAACATTTTCCAGGGGGTCAAATAATTTAGCGCTGCCCGAAGCACAGGGCTCGGCAACAGCTCAGGTTTGGGTAGCTCTGCATTTGGTCCCAGCAGGTCATGCTTGCGGCACTGTCTGGGTCCCTTCAGGGCAAAGGGATGTCACTCAGGTTTGCTGGGTGGGGATGTCGCTGGTCTGGGGACAGTCACAGCAGGCACTGATGTTTGGCTTGCCACCTGCTTTTTTTGTACAAGTCATGGCATAGGAGACTGGGCGAGAGGAAAGGTAACTTGGCTGTTTGTTTAATGTTAAAAGACACCTGGGAAAAACATTCCCAAGGATTTACAGCTAGCTCTGTCCCTTCGCTTGGCATTCCCAGACTATACAGATTCAAATTCCTACAGACTTTAATCTTCCACAGTAGTTTATTACTGCTGCTTTTCTTTAAATAGTTGTATTTTCCGGGTAATCTAGTGGTCACATCCATACAGCCACCGTTGTGCATTTATCTCTTCTCTCTCGTGGTGAGAAGCTGATGGATATAGATACAGGCAGCTGCATGACCTTTACAGTCTCACTCGGAGTCCAGGAACGCAGATGTTAAGATTGTTTCAAGTCATTTTGATTTTATTACAAACCAAAATACTTCACATTCAGTAGCACCTCAGGTACACAGGATAATTACACTTGGGGGGGGAAAAAACCCCAAACCTCAAACCTGAACACCTGAAATAGGTATCAGTATCGTTGTAGCTCAGTTAGGCTTTTCTACACAAGATCCCAAACGTGAGAGCACCCAGCATCCCACTGCTTTGGCTGTTCGGTTAATCGTGGGATGTCATTTGAGTGTTGCAGGTCGGCAATGGAGCTGCCGGATAAAGACTTCACTGCCTAGTGAACCACGCCAAGCTGCATCTGAAAAGAACCGTCTTCAGCATCCACTTGTATTTTAAAATACAAACGTTTGGCGCTGAAGTCGTACCATGGATCATTTGATGTGACAGGGTGTGTGTGTGGAGTAACTTGCTGTACCTCGTCATCGCGTTGTTGCTCAGCTGGGCATGTCATCGCTCTCACGGTGAGCCGAGGGGATAAGGTCCCACCAAGAGGAGGGCTGGGCACGTGCTCTGGGTGGTTCGTGCTGCTCTTCCGCCGTTACCTTTTGCGAGAGAATGTCGGGGTCCTGAGCGTCTTTTGATTTACGTTGCAAAAGGCTGCTCCGGTTGTAGCATCCAGCCTTTCCAACATCCAGCCTTTCCAACCCAGATCTAAGCTGAGGGATTATATATAACTTGACAATCACAAATCAAGTGGTGAGCAGATGAAGCTGATTGGTTTGTACAGTGCTCTCATGCTGTGGTATGTGCTAATATCACATAAAAGTAACAACTGTTGAGGAGCTTCCCTGCAATGTCCTTTCCCATCCTTTATCACAATTAAGTTAAAAAGACTGGACCACTGCAAGCTCTATTTTTGTATCCTCAGGCGTGTGCTATCTGCTTTGAAAGCTGACACTTTTAGGAAGGAGTACAAGAAGGGAGGGGACTGTGTTTCCATACCCCTGTACTCACACAAAGTCAAACGGTGACTCTTATTATGTGCTACTCTTCTGCCCGTATTCTGTGTCGCTGTCAGCATAAAAGTACCGTGATTCTCTTTTTAGTTACAAGAGGTGTTAGAAATGAATGCCCATTCACATTTAAAGATTAGCTTATATGGCATATGATTCTTTCCAGTGCTACGTGGCAGCATAATTCTGACAACAGCAGTGTTAAACAGCAGAGTCAAAAGGAAACCAGACAAAGAAATGTCAGTATTCATACAATTCAACAAAGCTCCCTACTTGTTTTTACAAAAAAAAAAAAAAGCCCCAAAAGATTTTAAACAAAAGGAAATGTCCTTCATTCAACGCTGTTAAAATCTTTCAGCGCTGTCAAAGTGACTTCAAAGCTTCTCCACATCTGCCTGCTCCAGCCAAAGCAATGATGTCTGTCCTCAGGCTTTCGTGATGTACCCTTCTCTGATAAGGAAATCATAGATTTTCCTGGTTTTGTTCACATCGATCTTGATGAGTGCTCTCGCCTGCGCCAGTCTCAGGCCTCCTTGTTTGTTACACTCGTTCACTAAAGCAGCTTTATACTCTAAATAGGCTCCAGGGACCAACCTCACCATCTGACAGAGCTGGAAAACAAAAGGTGAAGTTAATAAACAGTAACACTTGTCATGCTCTTTCATTCCATGATGCCTGTTGGGGAAGTTAGTAACATTGTGAATATTTCCCTGAAAACGTTTTAAATGTGTGTTTTTTTTTTTTTTGTATGGGGGAGGCATACAGTAATTGCATTATGAGCTGTTTCGATCCACAGGTAGGGAGGGGAGGAGCCTGCTGGCTGCTGCATTCAAAAACATTCCTGACTTAAAAAATAAACTAGGAGGATGAAAGCAAGCTCTGGGCTCACAGGAGCGTAACTATGAGTGTGTCCTGTGTGGGCGTTGTTCTTTACAAACCACGGGAAGTACACATGCCAAAGAGACTTGCAACCAGCAATTCAGCGTGCTGGACGAAAGCCAGGGAGGGCAGCTGTCTATTAATCCCCTGCAGACTAAGTCTTTAATACCTTTCTACAAAAGCAGATGCACACAATGCCGCCCCCCCCCCCCCCCCCCCAAGCCTAGGATGGAAACCGCGCGGGGGGAGGGCATTATACGTTTGGAAGTTTGGTAAAAGGAATCGCTTTCACATGCCCCTGTGCGCTGCTGGTGGGTTGCGATGCTCCCAGTTAGCTCCCAAATACCAGCCACCTTCTAGATGGCACGCTGTACCGCTCCCAATGGACGTACTGGCTGTCTCCTCCTTTTAATAAGGAAATGCTTAATAATTGTTCCTCATTGATAGGAAATTGCAGAATTCGGAGGAACTCAGACTTTATGTCTCAGCTGGCGAGGAAATCAGATTCCCCATATACACTAATGTCCTAGTCACAATTATTTATATGCTGAGTGGAGCCAGAAATGCCATGTTCCATGGCGAATCTGTGATCTGATTTTCAATGCTGCCATCTCCAGTGAAGGGGAAACAGCTTTTACGCAGAGGGAAAAGTCTGAAATACATCTGCAATTCACATACACTGACATCTGCCTTCTGGACAATCTAAGAACAGATTATTTATAAAAAACAACCCAAAAATATTTTATTTCATTAGTTTTCCAGTGTTGCCTTTCACTGAAGTAGAGGGCAAGCCTGCACTGAGATGCAGAAGAAACTGAGCTACAAACACAGGGCAGGCCCCTTGCTCGCTGTTTGCCTCTCTGGGGGCTGCAGCCCTGTTTCTGTCTGCTCTGTGTTACCTTCCCTGTGCCACCGATTGCTTTAGGTGACCATACAGGTGCACCCCATACGGGACCGCACATCTCAGCGCCAGGCTGAGCTCACCGCTAAGAACCCATGGCTTAAAGAAAGCCAGATTCCATCCTTTGCACATGCGCATACAAACAGCTTGGTATATCCACTGTAAAGCAGAAAAAGGGGAAAAAAACCACATGAAAAGAACAATACAGTTACCACCTCCGTGGGTCACGTTAGTGTTACAGTGAAAAACCAGTGATAACTGGTTGAGGTTTGGCTGTGAGATACCTCTAATGAAAGCACTCCGCTATTCAGTTTCAGTGATCTGTCCGGTGAAGCCCTTGATGAAATCCTCTGCCGGTTTCAAAACCAATGTTCATTAAGAAAAAATAACCCTCCTGCTCGCCTCGGCCTCACAACAGAGGCAGAGAGGATGTCATACTCTGGATGTTATAATAGCACATAATAACACCCTGGTGCTCTCCACCTTTCTCTGCTAAATAAGCTAATGTGCAGCAGCTGTGCTGTGCGTATAGTACGGTAACTGAAATTAAGAAGCCAACTGGAAAACCTGAATGATTTTTATGAGCAGGAAAGAGCAGTCAGGGCGTATAACTGAGGTGACATTCACAGCACCTGAGACAGATGGTGTGAGCACCCCTGCACTGTGCAGAGAAAGTTGTACACAGACTATCTTTCCATTCTGTTCCCTTCCTCACCTCCTTCTCCTTCTCGTTGAGTTTCTCAGTGCCCGGGAGCCCCGTGAGGTTCAGTGGTGGGGCACTCCGTCTACCTGCAGAGACATGAAGGGAAAACACTGAGGACCTCTGAGCAGTGTGGCGGTGGCGGTTCCTTAGCTGTGTTATCACAGAGGCAATTACATCCCCGTGATGTTAAGCCAGTATGATCTGAGTGTTTATAGACATGGGTTATTTAGGGCTCAGCGTAAAACCTTCACTGATTTGATAAAAGGTACGGTTTTGTAGCTGACATAGCACTGCGAATACTCGCATGAGGCCTCTTGCACTGCTAAGCTGGCTCGCAGGAGGAACTGGAAAGCAAGTTTTCTGTCAAATGGGCAGGGGCTGCGGCTGGCTGGGCTGCACCTCTGGCTGCACAGGCTGCTCTGGCTGGGGTTAGGGCGGGCAGTGCCTGCGGAGGGTGTGCACAGCACACAGGGCCAGCTCCCAACGGGTGTGAAACCAGCATCTTACAAAGATGCTGAGATCTCTTCATGGGATTGGCAGAAAATTTCTCTGGCGTTACTGACGACTTCATGAAGCAGAGTTTTCTTTAAAGGCCTTTAAGTACCATGCAAATATCGTAAAGCAAATGCAGTTTGTGGATGTATTTTTGTCTGTTATGATAAACCATATTGAAAGAAAAATCTATCACAAGGTAGTCTGATAGTTCTCACTTTCACCGTTGTTTATAACTTTGCTGAACTTTAACTGGTGGAGCTTAAACTTTCACACGGGCTTTCTACTTGCAGGTTTGGTTGTTGGTTTTTTTCCTAATAGCATTTCTGTTTTAATTTCCAGAGCTCAGAACAAAGCTAGGGCTATTAATTTACATTTATAGAAAGTTGCCCCCATGCTGCAGGTTGCATATTTAGCCCCGTTAGACATAGGTCTCTCTATCCCAGGGCAAACTTCCCAAATTTGGCAAAGTGATGAGATCTTGGGAAAGCTGCAGCTCCATTTTCCCAAGGACTGTGCTGGCTGCTGCTCCAGACCCTGCCCTGCCTGGGTCTCCACCTCTGGGACTGGGGAGTCTCTCTTTTTTTCTCCCGTGCATCTGTAGGGAACAGATGGGAGCCTGGCTGGGTGAGGGGAGCCTGACCAGAGAGAGCACTGAAGGGCTAGAAAGAAGCCAGAGCAGTGAGTCTCTGGTAGGTGCAGAAGTTATTTTGAACCACTGCTTCCTCTTTCTATGGCCTGGAACGAGCTTGCTATGATGAGACATGATAGAATACGGTTTTATTCTTTTACAAACCTAGGAAATTACACAAATTATATTGAAGAAAACATATTAAGGCTGCAAAGTCAAGATCTCAAAATCTAGAAGTGAAGTTAAGCAACATTAATTTGCCCTCTTGTATATTCAGTATGATGCAGCCTTTAATTATATAGACACGTGGCAGTTTTTCCACAGTATTCTTGCCTTATTCAATATGCAAGATGTTTGCTTAATTAGCAACTATATGGTATTTTGTTTGGGTTTTGTTCAACATGTGATACTGGTTGTAAACAATGCATGCTGTCTGAGTTCCATAGGCAAAACATTTCATGTTCTCTTGGGCTCTTCTCCTTCATGGGCCACTGAATATTTCACAAAAAATTATTTTCATTCTTTACACTAGCCCTTCAGCTGGGGGGGGGGTACTGTCCCCATTCCATGGGCTCTGGATGCCTGGCCTGAGATACACAATGCTATTTTGTCTCCAAAATACCAGATCTCAGTGATCACCAAGTATGTTTAAAACATAGTGCTTGCTGCAATGACTAATTGCTTGGTATTCTGACCCAAATTCCCAAGGTACCTGGCAGAAATGAGGAAGAACATAGAGACTTGCTGTCCACCTCTGAGAAGTTTGGTTCAAGCTGTTTATCAGCATCCACATAAAAACTGGACGCAGAGAGAGAGAGAGCTAGAAGCCAGTTTTCCCTGGCAACATTTAACAGCCTTATAGTAAAACTTTATCGTAGTCTCATTCATTGCATATCACCCTGTGGCCTCAACAAATGAGATGGGATTTCATAGAAGTCTTGTCCACAAGGGCTCTGACTGACCCCTGAATCTGTCCTCACAGAGCACTGAAAGAACTAGGGTTCCTCTTGGCAACAGAAAGCCACAGTCTGCGGTTACAGAATTAAAGAACATAGAAGCATATTCATAGGAAAGGAAAACTGAAGTTGCATAGGCAACCCGTGCCATCTCATTCTGTCACTCTGGGGTGCTTGGTGCACCCATGGCCTGTTCCTCAGCAACTGTTTTTTGGTGTTCTGCCCTCCCAAATCTGCTTTCTGTCAGGGTCATATGGCATGTGCTATACAGCTTCACTAAAAACCTGGATTAGCTTGATCTTTTAAAGATAAAATGTTGTTCTCATGTGAAAATTCTTTCCTGCCTTGTTAATGTAGCTTTAGAATAGGTTTTCTACCTGTAGTCAGAAATTCATCAAAAACTCCTACAGGATTTGCACGTGGAATGAGCTGCAGATTGAGGTAATGTTGACTTAAGCAGTGCTTAACTATGAGGCTTAAGGACCGATACTTTAGCACTCAAGCAAAAGAGCCACTCTCCAGCAGGCTGTCAGAACAATATTACTTATGTATGGCTGGCTTTTTATCACAGATCGTCATCTAACAGTTACCTGAATTTGAAGGAACTGGTACTGTGGGAGTCAGGCCGGAATCACTGAAAAGAAAGGAAATTTTCAAATTGCCTTCATGGTTTTTTTAAGAATAACTGCATATATTGCCCCTGAAACTACTTCTTCCCCAACTCCAATAATTATACAATTCAACTTGCATAACCCAGGTGCTGATCTGAAGTCAACAGGATTTCTAAATATTTAGCACTCCCAGACTGAAGACCATGCCTGGAACCTGTTTTAAGAAAAGAAAAAAAACCAACCCAAAAACAAAGGGAGGGGGTGGGTAGGACAATAAAAAATTCAGTGGAGACTGACTGGGGAAATTACAGATCATCTTCTCCGACCATGTGGTTTACAGGATGCATTTCCTTTGCATTGCAGCTTGCTCCCTAAATCAAAGTGCTTATGCAGGGTGACTACACATTAATAATGCTGCTACATCTAAAATCATCTGAAACATTTAAAGTGTCATCTGTGCCTTCATTAATATCCATAAAGACCTCATTTCCCTCCGTGACTTTATTAACGGCAGTTAAGTTCCTGAAATATAAAAATACAGACAAGCGAGGCTTTGAGCCCTTACTAGTCACTCCTTGTCTGTAGTGCAACAAGCACCACTGCTCTTATCTGCAGTTTCTCGCCCCGCTGAATTCTGTGGACTGTTCCTACTGCAATAAACTGGGAACGTGTTTGTTGTCACACAGCAAAATGTGTTTGATGCAGCTGACTAAAGCACAGGTGTGTAAAACTCCCAGCCTTACTGTAACCGTACATATCAGCTTGTCGACTGAGCCACTGCTGGCAGGCGCTGCTGTCCTGGATGTACTGCAGGACCTCAGAAAGCATAGTGCGCTTCAGGCGCTCCTCCTCTCTTGTCTTCTTAAGGTGATCGTATGTTCTGGCACCTACGGCAAACAGACACCACGTTCTTGCCAGCTGCCTTGGTCAACATTTTCAGACTGTTGGGTTTTCTGCTTTAGGAAATCAGTGAGAAACTGTTCTCTAGCTCTGGACCAGACTCAGCTATTCTCCCTCATGACAACTACTTGGCATCAGAAGGTATTAGATTCCACCCTGCACCCCTCCCGCTATTAATTTCAGGCCAAAAACAAACAAAAAAAGGCTTCCATGATCCAAGTCTGGGATAAACCAGGCCATTTCATTTATGTAGAGGTCTTAGGCCTCTCTCCAGATATCACGCTTGTTGACAGCCAGTGAAAGTGTCCAGAGATAAAGCACTGGAGACCACTGTGCCATGACGTTTTTTTTTCTGAATCGGCTGCAAAGTGGTGGCTAAAGCAGAGCTCTGCTAGACAGCACGTTCTCCAAGCTGATGGCTCAAAGTAGCTTTAAAAAAGCACAGCTGGACTGAAGCATTATTGCTAAAGACTTGTTCAGTTGAAGAGCTAGCAAACGTATTTCAAAAGTAAGTGTCTTTTTATTCAACACATCCTAAATGTTGTAAAATCATCCTTCCACACCTTGATGAATGGGAATGGGCTGAATAATGCATCAGGTACTTACTACAGAAATTGGTGATTCCTGCTGCTCTGTATTCCTGTAGTCGCTTTATTTCCCTTCGCAGCTCAAATTCCACTGTTTTACCCCAAGAGTAAGCAGAAGGGAAATCCAAAAAACAAATGTGGGTCAGTGGGGGTGGCAGTCAGCTGTGGTGTAACATTGCTGTTTCTCACTTGTCTACACGGTTCGGCTATGAAGTACACAGAACCACAGACAGGGTTAACCTCTCTGCACAAGTCTGTATCAGATCTCAAACTCACCGTGTCCTAACACTCCTCCATCACAGATTTAAGCTGGTTTCTAGCATTTGTGTGCTCAGAAAAGTTATTTTATCTTCATGCTTTGACAGTTCCTTTGCTGAATCCTGGACAAGGCAAATAACCATAATGTAGGATTTCTGGAATGCATTTCAGTAGTTTTGAAAAACTACTTAATCCAGGCTCCTCAGAGCATCTAATATTGTCTTTGAACTGTGATTTTCATAACTGGACCTTCCAAAACTTTTCCTTGCAGACAACTCTTTTCCGGGAGTCAGTAAGATTAAATACCTGTGTTCCTTTTGCTCAGAGATATTCACTGCCTATAGCTTTTATCAGCTGGCTTCCAGGCATTGCTTACTTTTACAGTGAGCAAGTTTGCTCGTCTCAAATTTGTTTACTCATACTACTCGGGAGATCTGTATAATTCGTGTACTTGGCTATCAGGTTAACTTGAGGACTTCGCTGTCACTACAACAACAAAACTGGGTTCCAGGGCTAGCACTCACATGTGGGACTCATGATTTTGCTGGGTCATACTTTTGGTATTTCACACACAGTGTCCTGCAAATACAGTCACAACTGTTTAAGTGCTTTGTTCCTTCTAATGAGCAACAATTCTCCCCGTTTAAGTCACAGAATTAAGCAGGATGTAATGACTCGTACTGGAATTTGCCTAAATGCATGCTATGATTATGCATAAAGACTCAAGATGATTCGGTGATGGAACAATGCCTCTCCCTTTAAGGTAAGGGACATAATGACCTCAGTACTATATAATTATGTACACACATAATGGTTTAACGTGTATCTTTCAAAGAACTCACAATTTGCTGCCAGTTCCTGGTTTCTCAATACAGACATAAATTCTAGGGATTTTGTTCTCTCACTGATACAGAGTCCCAGTAAATGAATAGTGGTCTTTTGATAAGAAAATATTACTTCTAACACATGACCAGAATGTTCAGTCAACTGTGAAATCAAACAAAGAACTCAGACTAAGTTAGTGGAAAAAAACACTTGCTGCCTATATAATGTATCAAACCACAAATGTATTTGTTTTTCTGAGGTAGGTAGATGGGGGAGGAGGAGACAAATAACCTCCTGCCCTCCAGGAGTGGTATATATTTAGGAAAGATTGTAGATGATGCAACCGCTCATTAAGCCTATTGAAGAAGAAACATGCTAAAATCTTCAAGGTACTTACATGCATGGCTTTCAATGAACTTATCATGCTCTACCGGTCCAAGAATTCGTGCAAACCGTCGCATTGTTTCATAAAGGTCTTGAACCTCCTTTGGATATCGCCTTTCCAAAACTAGAGGGGGGAAAAAGCGACACACTTTTATCACTCCTACTGGGAGAAGAAAATAAATTCAGTGGAACGTGAAGTGACTACCCAGCCCCTGTGAACTGCCCAGAGATCCAGATCTGGTACACTTCTTGGCCATTTTGGTGTCACAACTACAAATTGCTGAGTAAAAAGCAACAAAATTGCACACCCCTTAAAATTCTAAAAGCATAAAGGATGATAGAATAGCGAAGTGCACTTGGGATAGTGAGATGCACTTAGAAAGCCTAGATTTCACCGTCACCCCTCTCCCTCCTCAGTGGAACCCGAAATGCTTCTGAAAAGCAATTCTGAGACAATGACTAAAACAGAGCTGGGAGTAGTTAGAGCCAGCCGGTTGGAAACAGTCGGGGCAGGAAATCTGCTGGAATTCAGACCATCTGAATATGGTCCAGTATGAAGAAACCACACTGGTGCACTGGAGACAGAGAACATGTGAAGTTTTGCTTCCCGAGTAGAGGCTACTTTAAAGTTAAGCAGTTACACCTGATACTCACTTTGAAATTTTCTGAGGTTGATTAGTCCATGATCTCTTATAATTCTGTAATTGAGAGAAAAATGGTGTTAGGAAAAGGCATTTAACTCATGTATTACCTCATAAATACAAAGGCTTCAGAAGACACTTTGGTTTTGACCGACAGAGGGGTCTAAAACTAAAGACATACGAAATTTCCATAACCTTTGTGCTGACTAGCGGAGACGCATGATGCAGTGATGCAGTGTGGCTTTAATCAGGGTAAATTTTGAATAGTGGTGTGCATTAGTCCAACTCAGACAGTACTGAGCACAAAGGGAGCTACAATTGCTTTAAAGGTTCAAAACTGCTTCTTTAGGCACAGATTTCACATCTACAGTGTCTTATAACTTGTCCTTCCAAAACTGGAGGCAAAGGAATGTCTCATGAAGCATGATTTCCAGCTTGAGGGAGACAAATGTCCTTCTGTGAGAGCAGGGGTGAGAGATGGACTGTAAATTTCACCACCGGGAGTGGGATGAAGGAATTTCTCCACGACAGCTTAGATTTTAAAGAGGGAAATGATTTAGGTAACTCGTAAGTTTGAAACGCTCCTGACAGGATCAGGGAAATGAGCAGAGGAAAAAGGCAGGTCAGATATTCACAAGTGTATAAGAAATAAATTTGTCAGAGGTTTCAGCAAATGTCATGTGGTCGCTGCTATGTGGCAATTCGATAAACACACGACTTTTGCTAATGATAAGAGATACTACAATGTTGAGCTTGTCAAGGTCAGGTTGGAATTTGCTCTCTATAATCCATTACATTTTCTTCAGTATGTATAAAAGAACTTTCCTGTCCCATGTGGAGAAGCCTTTCTGAGAGTGACATCAGCATTTTTACGTCATTTTCCAGATTTTTGTCCCATCCTGCTGCAGAAACTTTACAAAAACTGACACCATTTTGAGTTATGTCACTGAGCCTTATGGCACTTTCTTTCAGCGTGACATGATTTATCATAATGGAAATCATGCCACGTAAATATTTTTTATTTATGAATTACAAAGAACCTGGTTGATACATATCAACTCTTACCTGTCATTCAGCAGAACGATGCTGTATTATGAAAAGGAACGGAGGAGTCTTACTCCAAATTACTAATTCTTCCAGAAGGGAGTAATTCAGCAAGATATAATTTTAAATATTGAACAAAGTACTTGAAAGTTATAATAAAATTGAATTTAATGAATAAATTGAGTCATTCTAGAAAGCTGTCAAATGAACTGAATAAATTATTCAAACTCAGGTCAGCTATATAGTTATCTTCAGTACACATTGTGGAAAAGTAACTTATGGACCACTAAGAATTAAAAATAATGATGCAAACATTTCTGTGGAGAAAGAGGGGTCTAGTAATTAGTCACAGACTGGCAGCTTGCTTTTTTTTCCTGAAGTAGAAAATGAATTATGCTTAGTACATAAGCATCACTCAGGGAACAAGAAGAAAAGAGATTTGCCTCTTCTGGTTCCTAGCCCTGGATCTATGATTGGTTTCCCAGAGAGTATTTCAGTTTCTCATTCTGCAAAATGGCTATGTGATCTCATAAGGTGTTGCAAGAAGTTTAGTTATTTATGTATAACTGGATTTGGGATAGTAATATGAAGAGCATTGTGTACACGACTTTCATGCAGTAAAAAGGACTGGAAAAGAGGTTTTTCACAATTAATGACTTGTTTTGAGAGTTTAAAGGAGAGTTATGGCGTGTAGAGGTCCTTTGTCAACCATGTGTACAAATAAGCAATCAGGGTCTGTTAACCTGTGCTTTCTGGGCTGGTACCATTGCTAAAGTCACGTGCCTGATCTTAATCTGTGCACAGAAGGAGAACCACACATCCAAGATGAAGCCTGTCATGCAAATCTCATAGCAGAAGGTCTCCATGCATGGGAATTGTCCGGAAGGTTGCTATAGGAAATCAATTAAGTTTAGTATTAGGACAACACTGGGGACCAAAACATGGTAATGAAGCAAAGGAACAAAATTACTGCTTGAAAACTCACTTTTTTCTTCTCTGTCTTTCCTTTAACCTGGAGTGATAGATATCTACAACTGCAATCTTCAGAGCTGCAAAATAATAATAAAAAATAATTGCAGAATACATAAGTAATCACTGTACTGGGCTAATTTTCAAGCTTTCATGTTCACGGTAGGCTGAAATGGTCACTCTGCTTTGCTGTTTTAAAAATCCTTTGGCAATTGTACAGGGACCTAAACTCACTAGAGGCTAACCTTCTGCAGGCTAGACATGCTACCTGTCAAAGCTTTCTTTTGCTTACTCCTTCCAAATACATTACTGCCTGTAAATATGAACCTGGGCAGATCCTCAGAACTCTTTTCCTCCTCCTTCTTGGACTGTTTTACTGTTAGCACTTATTTGTTCCTTTACATGTGCAGTTGTTAAGTATTCCTTCTCCTGAAAGGCGAAATTATCAGATTTAAGGATCTGAGGTATCATCTGTGGATAAAGGCTTCTTTGCACAGAACAAGAACTCCAAAAAATAGAAAGACACAGTTCTGAACTGTGAAGATTCAAAGTAGCCTTTGCTACAGTTCTTAAAAACATCTACAAGATTGTAGCTTGTTAACTTCTAGACTTATCTGTCTGCCAGAAGAACAAAGAGAATAGTTCACGACAATGTGAAGAAGCACAGGAAAAAGCCACGCTCATTAGAAATCATATCCTTTTCAAAATCAAATCTGTCTGCAATCTGGCTGATCCACTTGGAGATCCTTCAGCTTCTTTTCCTGTAACCATTTCGTTAATAAACTTTTTTTGTAAATTCTTGAAAGAAAAGATAAGGAGACACCTATTACCTTCCCTTCCCACATTTTGTTAAATAACTCAAAAATTCTAGGTCATTAAATAAGCATAGAGTTGGCCCACTTCTTTGCTGGCTTTTTTTCCTTTACGTTAATCATTTCAATATGCTCTCAGAAGGAAGAGGCTTCAGACTTGACAGTGGGTTTACAGTCTGTAGAGACAACATGCAGCTCTTTGAAACTAAGCAAGAGCACGTCCCCTTTCAGCCCACTGCGCTGTGGAATCAGGGGTGGCCCAAGTGTGACAGAATCCAGAATCCACTCCTTCCTCTGCAGTTACAAGAAAAGAGCAAAACTGATACTGGCAGTTTATTGATTGCACTCTCCAATAAATAATAAATAATGCAATTAAGAAAGAAGTGTGGTTATGTGCCTATTTTAAAATATGCATTTATATGTAAACACCAGGAAGCCCCGAGCCTCTAGGCAATTCATCTGTGCAGTCCTCTGGGTAATAAAATTCCTTACGAACAGGGACAGCTAAAGCCCAAAGGCTGTGTGTATCAGCTCAGGAGCAAACAGTTTTGAGTTAGACTTACTGATCCTGTATTAGCAAAAAAATCTTTAATTTATACAAGACTGATTTGATGTTCATCTAGGAGCAAAAGATTATGTGTGAAGACAGGAGGGCTGATACAATATTCTTAATTCTTTTTGCAAATTTCTTGCAAAATGAGTGTGTTGAAGAATCATCATGTACTTTCATAAAGAGCTATTCAAGTTCCCCAATTTAAGAACAAGCACAGGGCAAATTCTCCTTCTTGCTTAAATGTGGGGACAAGAAATTAGGAAATGCAGCAAGTTAAACATGAATGAAAGCTATTACTAAGTGTTGGAATAGGTGCCAATTTATGGAAAATATTCTTACATTTTTAAACCCTCTGCAAGCTAAGCTAACGTTATTTTCTGGGGTTTGTGTGGGCAGATCTTAATAAGTACATGCAGAAATTGCATTGGAAAACCTCTATAAATATCACAGGTAATTATGCACCTATAACTATTGCATTTTGATGCTTTCACCTGAGCGCACAATATTCTGAAAGAAATTACGATCAACCGGGGAGGGGAAGGAACACTCATGAGAACAAATGAAGGAAAAAAATAGACCTTCTGCTTCCAGAAAAATTAGTATTTGCTGCCACATGCACTTTTGGAGGGGCTTTTGTTTTTAATAGACATATTCACACAGGAACAGCCGACTACAAAATCTGGAATGCATGAATAACTCAAGACTACTATACTGTTACATGCTGCATTGAAATGAGAACAGAGATGCTGTACGAATGAAAATGATTTGCCTGTGCTTTTCCCCATGGATTATACTAGGGAGGCAGTTGTTTGTACTGGTAATTAAAGATAATCCAAGCTGACACTGTGTTCCAAAGTGTCCATTTTGGGAAATGATAAGGTTCTTTGAGATGGTCAAAGCAGCTTTGAAGGATCCAGTGATAGGCAGAAATTCAAGGCTCCTTTCTTCATTCCAAAAAATCAAAATATTTTGGTTTCTCAAGAGTGTGTCCAAAACAGTTTCTTTCCTTTTCATTCCTCTTCAGCCTCATTTGGCCTGCAAAAACTTTTCAGAACACTAATGAGCGAGACCTTTGTTTCATGCTAGCTAACCTGTTTGGCATGCAAGGCCCCAATAATGGGAAGAATGCAAACTAATCGAAGTAAACAGGCTGTGTATCCAGTGTGTGCCTTGATTGGTACAAACGTAATGGCCACAATCCAAATTCACTCTCCCTAAAGGAAAGCAGGAACGTAGGCAAACAGGGTATCTGCCTTCAGAACATGTCAGGAACTTCCACAAAAGAACCAACATCATGTAATATTTAGAAGAACATTGACTGGCTCATATTTTATAAAATTAAATTTCACTACTGTACAGCCAGAGTTGCAGTCTATTTCCACTCACTTCTAAACCTGTGGTTTCAGCAATTACCTTCCAGTGTTAGAAGTAAAAATCATTTACATGAGAAGGCAAAGGGAGAAAAAGCCAGAAAAAAAGAGGAATTACTAAGGTTATAAACCAGTCTGATGAAAACTTGTAATTCATGAAATACTCAAGCACTCTGGGCTGAATTAGATTTGTAACTAGTTGTTTCTTTTGATCTGTCCATTATGGTTTTGTTTATGTGCAATATATATTTGCATGCGTCTACTGTATTGCAAGTAGTGAGTGAAAGTTAACAGTTTAAGAAGCTAATTGAAATTTCATACAATTTCTACCATCTCACTAATATCAAGAAGTGACTGAACAATGTCTGTGACCTCCTGTGTGGTGGGAGGAGCTGGTGAGTCAGCAGGTACAGGTTTCTGTGTTCCTCATAAAAGGCTGCCTGGGAGTCTTTCCACCTTGTATTAAATTGCACTCTTCTTTCTTGTGGGAATAACGAAAACTTGCATTGAGTGACACAGGAAAATGTTACAGGGAAAATGCAATGATATCAGGAAACAGAGATCAAGCAGCTTAAACCTAGTACTTTTTATAAAACAATTTTTACAAAATGTTAAGAAAAGCAGAGCAATGTGAAGGAAAGGGAAGAAGGAAGAATTCCGTTCCAATGACAGCATCAAATATTCCTGCGTTATGTGCAACCTAGACATTGCAGCACTGATCTGTGTGACTAGTGAAACAAAAGAAAGAAAGAGAGACCATAGAAATTGTGCTGGTTGGTGTGTTCTCCAGGTCTAGCTTGAGTAACTTTCAGAAAATGGAATATAAAAGTAGTTTTCGAAAATGAATCTTGGGCCCAGTGAGGTTTAATGTATGCCAGGAAAACAAACAAGAGGATTTTTTCACAAACCTGATACTTAACCTATGCTGCAAGACCCCCCCTTGGGTTTCTCTGGGCTATAAAATATGTTAAATCCCTGTTTTACAGCTTTACTGTACAAACAAAAAGTTTGCTATTTGGCCAGCAAAAATTTGTCCCGAGCAGGTGTGGAAGACAGCCACAGGGCAGCTTTTCAAGGACATTTCTGTAAGATCTAGTGTCAGAAGTTTTCCAGTGGGCAGGGCTGGGGCAGAGGGGCATGTGAGACCCCCTGTCTCCCCCCTATGAGAGATAACAATATCCTGGGCCTCCAGGGCTGCCTCACAGCCTCCTCTGCCTTTTAACTACAAAGCACAAAGGTTTCTCAAATCATCCAAATGCCTGTCCCTGCCTTCAGATCCAAATGTTGAGCGATTTTCTACAGTATGAAATCCTACAATTAGGTTGCAAAATATTCTGAAGCAATCAAGCAAAGTCAGCATCAGGGAGGATGTGCCTCCTTCATTTTTTGTATTAGCTTGGAGAAGGGAAAGATCGAATTCCAAACTCTTTTAGAATAATTCTTTCTCTCCCCAAGATGCCTCATGTAAAAGGAAAACAGCTGGCTAGACCCTGGGACTTCATTTTTTAGAGGCATTCTCCCTCACATGGGCAGATCTAGCACAGCTGTGGGAAGGAAGATGCCAGAGTTCCTGAGCTAAGAGATCAAAAATGTAGTTGGTCACACCATGTAAGTTCTGCCAAACAGTGTTCACAAGGCAAATGCCTGACATCCTATACTAAATACCGAAGATAACTGAAGAACAAACTAGAGAACATCCAACGAAATTATCAGGTAAAAGATTTGATAGACAGAAGGAAGTATTTTTTCACACAACACATAATTAAATTGTAGAACTCCTAACTCAATTGTGGAACTCACTGGTACAGGGTATTATGGGGGCAAAAGTACAAATATATATAGTTCTAAGAGTAGTTAACTAAATTCATGGAGGACAGATCCTTTGGTCAACATGGTCTGACCACAACACATGGGTCATGAAGTCTCTAAACTTATCTGCAGGAAGCGTGGAGATATGCCAGGAAAAGTATGTGCCTATATTTCTCTTACGTTCTCCTGCGCGTCTGCTCTGCGGTACTAACAGGACACGGAGCTGGACAGACCAGAGGGTCTGGCCCTGCACAGCTTTATGACATTCTGAAGAGATGAGGAAAGCTGATTTTTGCAGTCAGATCGGCAACTTAAACAGGAGGCTGGTAGGAGAAATCTTAAATGGCTGAACTGTGCAGTGGGAGGAAGACAGGTGTGAGGGGTATGGAAGACAATGCTGGTAAACCAGCTTGAATTAATATTAAGCTATCAATTAGTGAACAGAACTAGGAGTTTATTTTACGTATTCAGTTTACCAGGACTCAGAATAGGACATGGAAGTAAGAAAATATATCTTTTCATAGCAATAAAAAGAGATGGCATGATGAATCCCTGACATGTCCACAAGCCAGTCCCCCATTCAATAAATGTTAAACGGGAAGAGAGACTGACATACGATTCTCATAACCTTTTCTGAGCCAAGGGAGCCTGCATTCCTTAAAGCTCTGTGTACACTGCTAAATTTCAAACTGATTTTTTAAGTTTGGAAAGACTGTTTGTCTGTAACAGGATTTGTCTGTCTCCAAGGGACGCTAAGGCTTTAGCTTAGAACTGCCTGACACAGGTGGGAGAATTCTGAAGCATACACACAGTACTTTTAAACACTATATGTACTCATAAATGTGGGGAGAGGTATGATCTTTTACTCTTTATGGATTAAAATGTCATTTGAATAATTCCTGTTATTTGGTATTTTAAGGCAGCTATGTCCAGAGAAACTCAGTAGCAGCAAGTGGACTCATACATAACCATCCTCTTCACAATAAAAAGTCAGCTGTCACATACAGCTAATGCTACTGTAACTCAGTGTGCACGTTTAACGCATGAAAAACCACAAAACTTCAAGAGCAGAACAGTTTCAGTGTGTTGCAGGTAAGTCTTAAACTACATACCTCCTTGCTGCCTGTATTAATACCCCTCCCGGTATCAGATTTCCTAAACCAATAGAGGTTAGAATAAGTGACAGATCTTCTAAGAAACTAGATACAATATGGGAAAGGGCTGTTGGCAACAGAGGAAAAAGCGTTCCTCCTTCTGAAGCAGAACAAAAGTTGTGCCTTGCTATGACGCTCACAAATGTTATGCAAATGGAAGGAGTATCTTTCAGCTGGGGAGGGGAATCAGTATCAAGCCATTGATGTTTCTGGTTTGTAATAGGCCTGTAGGTCTGTTTATTCAAACACTGATGTACTGCTAACTGTTTCCAGACAAATTACTATCTCAGATAATTTGCTTCTACTTAGCTAAACTTTCTCTAGAGTTTATACTGGATAAAACATAATTTGTGTCTTTCTTAAAGTGATGCCTACCTCTGGTGAAGACTACTCTGTTTCAGTCATGTTCTGCTTTACAACTGGCTACATTTCAGTAGTGAGTGAAATGCATTATTCTATATCTAAGTATGTTAGTTGATTAAGAGCTTTTAAAAGAGATTTAAAAGTGAGGACCATAGAAATGCCGGTGTTCAAATTCCAACACACAGAAATGAGATTATTAAAAACGTATGTTCACTTTTAAAAAAGTATGTAGAGAAAAAGAGACCCAGTAAAATGCTGCACAGGCACTCTGAAACATTATTTTCAGACAATGTACAAAAATATGGGACTTACCATGCAAAATGTCTGAATCATCTTCTACAAAATCAATATCTCTCAAATCCCATTCAGCATAGTTGTCAAACTCCTGTTCAGAGGTGATTAATAAATTATCACTAAATAGCATTAAAAAATTGGTACTGAGTTTCAGCACATGTAGAAGTACTGAACACAGAGATATTTACTCATACACAGTTGTACAAGGTTCCATCCCTGAGCAACATACATCACAGCGGAGCTTTAACTAGGGAATGTATAATATGCACCCCCATGGCTGGAACTGGAACAGGGTGCTGCGACAGGATAATGAGAATTAATCAGGTAATCTCCATGACTCCCACACTGTGGTGGAAATTCTGCTCAAATGTACAAAAACAACAAGCCCCTATATGGCTGAATTCATTACTTCATGTACAGGAGCTTGTTTTGCAACAGGAACTGGGGCCCTGGGCCCACAGCTAAAACCATGGAAAACAATGCAGGTCTTTCAAGTGATCTTTGGATCTGGCTCATATGTGCTTCTCTAAGGCAAATGAAATAGAAGCATGCTGAAGCTGACCCCTTTTGCTAAGCATCTAATTCACAACATCTAGTTCGCTTACATAAGAGCCATTCATTACTGGACATCTGGTGGTAGCAGCATGCCGCACAGCCCATGCACACAAAGCCCTGACTCACAGGTTGCCTGCTAGCAGCTTTGCAAGCCTGCAGCGCCACCTCTGTAATTAAATCCTTGGTTTAATCACTCTGTCTTGTCCTCTTCTGATGTTCTTTACACGAAGAGTAGAGACTTAGAGGCAGGGGCAAACAAGTGCGCGTTTGCTGATCTTGCATTCAGTAGCAAATTTAAAATAATGGGAGGAGAGAGAGTCTTACCTCAACAAAGTCAGCTCTCGCTGGCATGTACCCAGCCATATCCCTGGAGAGCAAGGAATCAAAAGTCGGCCGTGGGGGATCATCAGCAGCTGAAAAAATAAAGGGTTTTAGTGGTTGTGTAGGGCTTGGGCTCTTTTAACAACCTGTAAATACGTGTTTCTCTTGCAGGAAAAGCAGGAATAATTAGCTGAAGAAAAAACACCTGATTGGGCTTTTATTCATTGTTATATTCAGAAAAAGACTGTGTTCATCCAGAGAAAAAATGCAATAATCTGAGATCTTCGTAGTATTCTCGAAAGTCAAACACAGAAATTCAAGGTAATAAATAGGTTATAAAATGTAAACTCTACATTTCAGAGCTCAGTGTCCCCCCGGTAAACCTCTGCAGATCACTCGGACTCAGCGTGCAGGTTCTTTTAGTTAATAGCAACGGGGGTGTTAAATCTGCCATCTTTTGGGTGCCATTTACAGAGGGATGCAATTAAAGCTATACAACTCCGGATTTTTACAGCCCTTCCCAACTGAGGAGCTCAGAGTTTTACAGACAATAATGAACCGAGGTTCACAGCACACTTGTGAACGAGCTAAACATTATAAGTCCCATGCTATAAATAAAGCAAGCTGAGGCACAGAGAATTTGTCTTGGCCCAGGTCACATAAAAAAATCAATGACAGCCAGGGACGGAACCAAAATTGTCTGCTTTAGCCCTAACCACTGTATTGTTCAATTTAAACCTCCAGATACCCAGCAATCTTATTACCCAGCCGTTCTGGGGAGCTTTATAATGGAACAGCTGCTAGACTGGGGGAATTCTAAAGATGTTAAATTTAAGGAAAACTGGAAATTTGTTAAGTTGCTGAAATTTAGCATATGCTTTTTAAAAGGCAGAGGTGTGAAATCAGCATAGTTTAAAGAGTAATTTTATGATAAATCACATCAGCGGTTAGGCCCAGTACACAGTGGATAATCAGATGAATGTTTTACAGGTAGAAATCCCTTCCCAGTTACCATTGCTACGCGGGGACTGGACAAGAAAAGTAATCGCTCCAGCATCAGGGTGAGAACCAACACTGGTATTTACCATGGCGGACACGCTGTTATGTCATGCCACATGTGAAGCAGCTTTGAGGTAGCTTGTCCTTTAAATGACTATGTGCATCCAGGCTTTTGCTGTGGTGATTTCTGTGAGTGACCGTTTCTACTGGCTGTGCAGGAACTTCAGGTTCATCAGAACCTGCTGTTTGTATCTGACCTCTCTGTTCCCTCCCTTCTCCCACTGAACCGGCAGTCTTGCCTATTTGATACACCAATGATTTAATACGTTGTGAAGAAAACTCTACTACTAACGTTATCGAAGTTAGCCATTGGAACAAGCTCTCCTTTTGGGAATAAAAGCAAACTGCACATGCCCCGCCTTTCTCCAAAGGCTGCTCATTCCCAGTTTGGAAGAGCAGAGACCTTGTGGGGAAGCTCCCTGTATGTGCTAGTGGGCAGGGGATACTCACGGTGGAAAGGAATGGCTGTTTCGCTGTGCTGCGCCTCCTCTGCCTGCTTCAGGTTCAGTAATGTTGATGCAAACAAGGGATTGTTGATAAAGTGTTTCATATAATGTTTCTCACATTCCTCCTTGGATTTTGTACACATCTGGTTGGCCACGTCCTGCCTGAAGTGGGGAGAGGGGGAGGCTTAATATGAAGAACACAGACATGGTTTTTTTGTTGTAAAAAAAAAAAAGAGGGTTTTTTTTTTTCCTTTCTCTAGCGGTAAAAGATAATTTTGGACAAGAGACTGATTGCATTGTGTGCAGAGAACTGATATGCAATGATGTCTGAATTCACATTTTGTGGACTAACACTGAGCCAATACTTACAAGTTCGATACAGCGCTAGGGAGCACTTTTCTCGTGGTCACGAGCAACACAGTTCACTGTCTTTACATAAGAAACTCCCTGGCTGATGGAATGTACCAAACTTTTTATATGTTTGAAAATTTAGTATTGTTATTTAAGAGCTTTTTATACATTTGACTAACTCCAGGTAATGGTAAATTCTATAGTCCGGAATCACATTCTGCTTCTCCACTTTCTCTTGTGATTTTAACTGGATAGTGGTTTCCCCTTTCGTGTAGTGAAATAGTTGTACGAAACACATTCTAGAAATCTTTGCCAAACTTTCTTGGAAAAGTGGTTGACTAGAAATATGAAGTGTTTTGTCTTAATAAAATGGTTGTGTAAGTTGAGGACTTAAAAAAAAAAGTTAATCCACCAGCAGCAATCATTTTAATTTCTGTTAAACTAAAAACTGGGTGCAAGGGATTCCAGGAAGAAAAATCAGTTTTTCCTTTATTTGGTAAAGGCTGAAAAAAGCCAAGTGTTTAAGGAAAAAGTTAAAATTACTTGTATTGTTAAGTAGGGCGAAGTGTACTAGACATACTTGCAGAACACAACTGCAACCAGTTTTCAGTCTTAATGATGACAGCAAGGTACACGTGAGATCTCACAGTTCTGTTTCAGCGAAGTCTGGAGTCCTGTACTTTTAATACAGCTATTTTTTCATGAAGGGGAAGAGAAATAACTCATGACTACAGATCTCCTTCATTTAGAAATGCATAAAAATCCTGTATCAACTACAGAAATGAACAGAACATAATGCAAAAATACTAAATACTTCCAGTGTTCTATCCTAAATATGACAGAGAAGCAGGGAACCTCCAAAAATAACCATACCTAGCTAGTCAACTGTAAGCAAGCCAAAACCACACAAGGTAAGAAATTCTGTAGTTGGTTTTTACATAGGAGTAAACTGAGGCACAGATAATCTTGTGCAACAGTCGAGCTCCTTCAAAACCCAGTGATTTTACTGTGAACTGAGGGAACTTTGTACTTTACTGGAGGCGCCCTGCATCTCACAAGAAGCCTTTAATAATTTCATTGTATATCTAACTGCAGATTTGAAAACAGAATCTGCTACCCGAGTCTTCCACTTCAGCTGCTAAATTAGTGTCTCACCCACAACAAGTCACTGAACATTCAATGTGCACTGATGTATTAAACGTTAAGATCCAGTGAAATGAAAGGAAAAACTACCCATCATTCACTGAAGTTGGCTGAACCACTAAATTCTCACCAGTTTCCAAATCCACAGTCCATCACAGCTTCTAGGAGAGCCATTTCCTCTTGAGCTGTCCAGTTAGGATCCAAGACAGGGAAATCGGAAGTCTAGAGAAGAAAAAAGCAAATCAAACTGCTGTGATCCTCTTTTATAATCCACCACACCAAGAGCAAAGAAGTTCTAAACTACAGGGCAACACCGTATATAATACAGGTAGTTTTAAACTTCTACTATGTCCCATGAAATCTGATCAAAGAATTGTTGCATTATTTAGGGCACTGGATCAACTACAGTAAAAACTAGTTTGTCACTGCCGATCTGATATACTGTTACATGTTGTATCCACCAGCTGTAATTCAACAATGTTACGCTACGAAACACAGTAAAAATTATGGAAGACTTTAAAATGATTAATTTTGGGGAAGAAAAAACAAGAATAAAGAAAAAAGTTGATTCACATGTTTAAAGAACTGGAAGTCCCATGAGACACATTTTGCTACCTAGGCACAAGTAAAAAATGTAGCTTTAAATGTCTCCACTACTCCATTATGTTCCAGGTGGATATTCTTCTTTGTTCTCAAGGAAGACTTTTTCATTTTTTTAATAGATTTAAACCTCTGAATCAAAGAATTGTTATCACTTAATTTTTCAGTGTAATATTAGTAAACGAGGGCCTAACTCCTGGGAAGTTATGAAAGCTCAAGATGGAGTAGGTGTTTTCTAAAAGGAATATTTACCATTATCTCATAAGTGTGATCACTTTGATGTTTCTTGTATTCAAATCCTCGTGTGAAACACTGTAGAACAAAAGATTAGCATTATGTTAGTCTCAGTGCTGTCCTGAAAATATTTTAACTGTTCCCTTTTTTTCCTTTTATTCTCTGACCGCTGGATATCCAAAACTGACCACCTGATATGCTGAAAAAGATATTCAACTTTTCTGATTTAATTTTAGAAAAAACATAAAATGGTAGAAGAATCTCTGTTAAAACTGCATTAATTCTGTCTTTGTATCTTGCTTGTCTTTTGCACCAAGACATAACTCCTGTGAATTGACATACTTTTTTGTTAAGTATTTATGGCAAAGTTAGGCAGGTGAAAGAAACTTGGTGGTATGTTTTAAAGTGGATTGTTCCAGGAAGAGAGCACAGAGCATTTTGTAGGTATTGAAAACACAGTTCCCCTTTAATCTTGGTTCTCTGTTTAAAAACCACCAGCATTGTTTGTGGCTATTTTCAACAGTTCAATTTCTGTTTTTTTTAAGTACAGATAAATGAACAAACATATACCCAATATGGTTTTGTGTATTTTGTACATCTCTGAGCACAAAGCTAAGCTCCTTTTTCGGTTTTAGAGGTTACTGCCATTTTTTAATCATAAATAATGCAAACTTATATATTTAATAATCAAAACTAGCACTACTTTCTGTGGTTATCAGATCACACATAATTTTTAAAGAACTGTATCTGGTCACAATTATTGTCAATATTGCAAATTTTCCTCAAATTTCCTTTTCCATTTGAGAGGGGGAAAAAAAGTGTAGGGACAGGGAAAGGGTGTTTTTTGATGGCTTTTCTTTTCCATGCCATAAAAAACCCAACAGAAACAATACCTCTCTAGACGTGCAGCAGCATGCTCCGTTACACAGCCAGGCTGACTGCATGTCTTTAGGTAGCTTTGGCTGCCTTCACAAAGACCTCCTTCAGCTGCTTATGCCTTAATTCTTCAGCCTCCAACATTTTCTTTGTCATTTCCCTGTCCCTGAGCAAATAAGTGTGTTGATACAAGTTTACAGAGACCAGTTATTAATGTGTTTATGGAACAGCTTGGCACCAGACAGGCCTTTGATGAGTTTCTCAAAGAAATTAATGCCTATGCTTTTATCCTTGCACTCACCTGCAAACATAGGAGGAAGGGAGGAGGCCCACACTCAGCGCACTTAACGTAAGGCTCTGTGAGGTACGAAGAGCAACCTCGGCATGGAGGCTTATCAAAAGGGTCATCTGCAAAGCCAAAAGTAAATCTTATGCAACACAAACAAGGCACTGGTTCTGCAATCACCTAAATTCACTTGTGCCCAGTCATTTTAAGGGAACTCAACTATATACAACCTCTTTCCTACTGCAGATTCTCCAAATACCTCTTACAAAAGTTCCTTGTTCAGCTAGAGTTGCAAGAGAGAGGCTGGCACTGCATCCCTTCTAGACCTGATACACTGAGGGCTAAACCTAAACTTGTGCAACGGACCCAAAGGAAAATCTTCTCTGTAGCAGCCTCCTGGTACAACGCAGCAAGCTGCGCTAGCTGTCTGGTTTGATCCTGTGCCCGTGCTCATCTTCTGCATCACAGACCAGCCCCAGGACCTTATTTGCGGTGAACACTGCACAGACTGCTGCAGTCTCCCATCCATCCACCTCAAGCTTGACTCGTAAAGCATATTGCTGTGGTTGCAAAGGCATCAGCAAGATTGTTCTGTAACCCGTCCAAACCTCAGACTCTACTCAGATTGCTGACCAAGGAATGAAACACTGCTCTGCAAGTTTTTCTTATTTTGTTCATTACAAAGTAGTCAAAATAAATAGACTGTCAAGTTGCAAGCCACATTTTTGCAAGAAAATGGATTTCAGCTAGCCCAACTATAAAAAGTAGATAGAAAGAACGAGACCCGAATTCCTGCTTAATCATTCATGTATTGGTGCTCTTGAGAATTTGATCACAGAAGTGACCCTGTGGCCCAAATAGTTTTGTGCCTCCCCCCCGCCACCAGACGGCTGCTAATGTCTTTAAACAATGGCAAACGCTTCCCAAATGTCATCTTAAGGCACTTACTACTGAAGGAGGCCAGGCGCTCCATCTCTCTCCCTTAGTGATGTTCTTGCTCCTCTGAGTTAAAACCCCTCTTGCCTAACAGCCCGTAGCTAAGCCTTGCCCCAACGAGTATGTCCGGAAAGGCAGCTCGCTCCCCACAGACGTCTCACGCAGCCCTCGCAGATGAGATGCTCCCAGAGTGCCCTGGACAGAAAAGCAAAAGGGATGTCAGCAGTCTTTGTAACAGGGACCATTTGACATGGCTGAGAGTCTGTTTTCTGTGCATGAGAAGAAATCAAGTGCGGAGAGACAGGATACAGCGTGAGAAGAGATGCAAGGTGATGGGCATATAAGGCAGCGCTGAACGGAGGCTGTTGGTGGGAGCGTACACGCTGAGCAGAGTTACGAACAGCCACTATGCAAGAAGGTGTTTTGCATCTCCAAGAGGCACCGGGAAGAGAATGAACAGGTCAGACGTGGCAAGGACACAGCAGTGCAAGAATCTACGGTGTTCATGCCAACTACATTTCAGTGTTGACTGCATGGCAGCTCCTGTGAACAGTCCTGATTCACCAGCATCTGTGCAGTGAGGTTCCACACTGCCATCAGGGAACTGAGTTGCTTTCCACTGTGGGATGTCTAACATGTCTCACTTTTACAAAGTATTTATGCTGGGAATGGTTCAGGCTTCTCACTTATTGAAACTCATGTTTCTCTTTCTAGACGTTTTTCCTCCATGCTCCACGTGAGGAGGCACGGTTCTGTGGGGGGCACCACCGAAGCTGTGCAGCCCCTCCACACAGACGGCAGCTGCTTCAACCCCGGGTACCCCCCCCCGCGCCCCCGGTTGGACCCTCAGAGAACCAAGAGCAACTTCCAGGCTGGGTTCCTCACCCCGTAAGTGGCACCGCCAGCTGCCTTGGGCACTCGCTGCACCCTGTGAGCCCCCTGCAGCGCCGCCGCTCTGGCAACAGCCCCAGCACCCCCCCCAGCCCACTCCCCACCCCCCCCACCGCCCACCCTCTCATACCCCACTTCCCAGTCTCCAGTCCCACACAGCCCTGTTCCCCTGTAACCCACCCCCAATTCCCACTCCGCCACAGCACTGCTCCCCCATATCCCACTCCCCCCATAACCTCACTCCCCGATATCCCACTCCCCCCATAACCCACCTCCATATCCCGCTCCCCCCATAACCCACCTCTCATATCCCCATTCCCCCATAGCCTTGCTCCCATATCCCACTCCCCCCATAACACCCCCCATCCCCACTCCCCTTCATAACCCACCTCCGTATCCCACTCCCCCCATAACCCACTCCGCCATATTCCGCCCCCCATAACCTAGCCCACCCCCCAGCCCAGGCCCTGCCCGCTGGCGGACCCCACTCCCCACCACCGCCAGGCGGCGCCCCCCGGCCCATGAGGCCCCGCCCCGGCAGGCGCGGGCGCGCGCGCGGCCCCTGAGGCGGGTGAGGGAAGCGCGCTCCCGCCATCTCGCTCTGCGCCCCCACCCCCCACTCCCCACCCCCCGCCGGTTCTCCGGACACCGCCCCTCCCGCTTCCCCCGCCCCGGATCGGCTCCTCCCCGCCACGGTACGGTCCCCACTTCCCCTTCGCTCCTCACGGGCCGGGGCCGGCCCGCCGCCTCTCACCTCACGGCGGGTAGGCCCCGCGCGCCACGGCCTGCCGCGCCCCGCCGTGCGCCTGCGCCAGGCGTGCGCGCCCCCGTGCGCGCCCCCGTGCGCGGCCCCGGCCCCGGCCCGCCCCTCAGCAGCTGCGGCCTCCGGGCCTGGCTGCGGGTGCGGGGTCTCGCGGGGCAGCGTCCGTACCCCGGCCCCGGGCAGCAGGAGGCCCCGTGGCGTGCGGCCTGTGCCCGCCTCCCGCCCGGGCCACGCCTTGGTCCCACGGCTGCAGGGCGCGGTGGGGGTGAGGCGGCCGGGGGCTCGGCAGGCCCGCGGGCACGGCGCGGCGCGGCAGCCTCCCGGGGCGTCAGGCAGCGGGAAAAACACTTCATTGAGGGCGGCGATGCGCCGGCACAGCCGCCCAGAGCGGCGGTGCGTGCCCATCCCTGGCAGGGCTCAGGGCCGGGTGGACGGGGCTGGCAGCCACCCGGGCTGGCGGGAGGTGGCCCGGCCCCTGCGGGGGGTTGGAACTTTAAGGTTCCTTCCAACCCAAATCATTCTGTGATGTGATTTTATGAATTTAAACTTCCCATAGCAGTTAATAAATCGGCTTTCGGATGGTTCCTGCCAAGGAAATAATCTTTTTGGGTTCATCCTTTTTCTGAGGTAGTGAAGGCAAATCTTGGCTAACTTTGCTTGAGAAAGGGCTGTGCAGTCCCTTCCCTGTCTGCCTGCAGGCACTGTCCTGCCCACGGACATCTGGTGGCTGTCTCCCGCATATGCTGTGGGTGACCTTGCAAATTAGGTGCACACATGGGTTTTGGCTTGTGGAGAACATCCAGTCAGAGGGATGCGAATAGGGTTTAAGGAGACTTGCACTGCATGAAAGCCTAAGGCTTGGGAATGATTTAGCTTGTTGTGTTGTTTAAAATGGTAATTTGTTTTTGTATTGGATGGTCTGCACAGCCAACCTGGCACAGTGGCAATACTCGCCTCATGGTATATCTTGTCACCTCTGTGGTAGCCTCGTATGCTGTATTGTGTTCCTGTGGGGACACAGTACTTGTTCAGAGCTTGGTGGAATTGTAATAGCAATACTGACAATTAAATTATGGTGTATTGCAGATATTACACTGGTTGTACATTTATGATGCCCTGGTGCTGGCATATGTAACTGGTGTTTCATGGATTTCAAACACTTGCTTATGCTGGGGCACTGTTCTTGCAGTAAACTCGACCTGCCTGAAGCACCTAACATGGCCAGGGCGATGTCCACCCCACATAGCTCAGTGACCCCATACCTCTTCCGCAGAACCCGCCTGTCATTGCTGTTTCTGTGTAACATTTTTTTATGCTGTTGTGAGATAATTTGTGTGAGATTCTTCTGGTGTTCCTCAGAGCATGCATGATGTTGATTTAGATGAACAGGATCTGCATCACTGAGAGGAAGTTGTATATTGTTCACTGTGAGGCTTGAAGGCTGCTTCTGTTCATTTATGCAAATTCTGGGAACTTGAGAGCTGTTGTCTGTAGCAGACAGATGTAGCCTTTGGCAGTTCATGTCTGAGAGCAGAAGACTGCATTAGGTATACATACCGTGAAGATAGATCAGAGACTGATTTTGTATCAGCACCTGAAAATATGAAGCACCTGCTTAGGCCGGGAGAAGTGCTAAAGCTCAACAATTAATATCTGCATTATTCCTGCTGAGGCTGGAGAAGAAGGTCTGGTATTGTGGGATGTTTGCTACATGTATGCTCCTTGTCTGAACTATTTTAATAGCAAGAGGAAAAATACTGGAAATTATTTCTTTTTCCTTTTGCCCAGGCCCCGAATGCATGTGAAAACTTACGGGAAAAAATTAAGAATTTGGGAGAGGCAGAGTTTGGAATGTCAATGAAATATTTACTGCCTATGCTAACAGGTTTTTCTGGTAACTGGGAATTAAAATAAGGTTCTGGGTAGTTAGTGGAAGGAATCAGCATATGGGTATTTTCTCAGCAGTTGGTTTCTGCTCTTTCCAGTAAGTGGTGAGGGAAAGGTGGTGGATCTTCACAGGTAAAAAGGGCGTTCTTTTGATGCCTGCAGCTTTTCACGGGTAGGTTTCATGAATGAAAATGGTTTTGGATCTTTTCACGTCAGGGTCTTGCTGGTATGCCTCTGTCTGGCAAGGGAAGAAAAAATGTTAATGAGAAATGTTAAGCAACCTTATACACTAGCACTTGCGTTTTTCAGATCAGTAATTTAGTGGTGCGACATCTCCTGGCTGAACTGAAGTAAAGAATTTGCAGCACTCCAGATGTCTCCTGGGGGGAGCCATGACAGAAGAAGCCTTTTGCCTTAAGTCTGTTCAGATGGTTTTCAGCTTAGTAGAGGCCCAGAGGTGTTACCAGCTGATGGCTGTTCAATGGCTTGTGTGAAATGGCCCTTAAGGGTCTCAGTTCAATTTCTGAACCTCTCACTATAGCACATTTTTTGCTACAGTTACACTCTGAGAAGACTTAAGTGGATAACTTGTAATGAATAATATGCTCATGTGCTGCTTTTTTCTACTTAGAAGTTTTAACAAATGAGGTAATTTTCATTTGCTATTTGAAATTATTTACTGATAATTTCTGCAAATTAAATGCTGTCAAGCGGATTGTTCTGTATGTGTAATATTCACAGGGCTTCTTGTGTGTTGGCAGGGCTAAGCTCTCCAGTTTCATTACAAGGCAGTTGTTAGAGCTGGGTGACAGGCAAGTAACTGGATAAGCTGAAGTGACTTGTTCCCATGTCTCAGCGAGAGGTTGGAGTAGAGTTTAACTGTTCAACCTCAGCAGTTAACTTAATGGTGAGGAAGCACAAGATTAAATAATTTCTTCGTGAAAAGGCACCATAATAATTCAGGGGTATGTCATTTTTTGAGGGGGAGGGGATAGGTCTATCTTCAAGCACAGTAACTGTTGCTTAGATGCACCTAAAGCCAGGTTATCATGTGGAGTGGATGAGCCCAGACTGGCCCCATACATCTGCCTCATACCAACATTCCCAGCTTCCCTCCTGTCTCACTGAGCTCCCTCCCATCTCTGCTGGTGACCATGGGCACGATGGCACCTGCCGTGCTTGCTGTTTGCCCGGGAGGTACACAAGGCTTGTCAGATGGCTGCCAGCCAGCATGGAGATGGTTGAGCCCACCCAGCATCCCGCCGGCACAGACTGAGCTGTCTCCTTACTACCTAATCAGATCTTCGCTTGGAAACTGCTTGCATTGAGGCCTGATATCACTCAGTCAAATTTGGTTGACACTGACCAGTAGTATCTGGGAAAGGGAGGCTGAATCAAACACAAGCTTCCAGTGGCTTCTGTTCTGTGCTCTTCGGAAACGGGTTTAAAAATGTTGCTGTTTGGTTGTGCACTAGGAGGCAGGCTGCAGACCGGCTTCTTCTTCTGCTGCTCCATATGCTGTTGATCCAGGCAGGGCACAAGCACTTGGGAAAGAAGCAAAAGCAGTTAGTGGCATGTAGGAGATGGTGAGGAATTGCCACTGTTTAAAGCTAAAAAATGGCGATGTGTTTCTAGAGGGGCCGTGGTGAATGCTACTGGATTTTTAGGCTTTACAGAAGGAAGCAGGTCCTGAGGTCTTCTGTTCTCAGTATCTCCCCCTTGCGTATAGACCCTCAACCAGCATGCTTAAATAGTTCATCCTGCAGCCTAGAAGACTAGAGAGGGTTACCTGTCCTTTGAAAGTCTTGTCTATTCTCTTTCACCTTTAAACTGTTCTTCCTCTGGCTTGAGCAGTACCTCTCCCAGCTGCCCAGCAGCTGCCCATGCACAAGAGTACAAGCTTGGTTCTTGGCTGCCTTTTGACAGAATGGCCTCACATTGACAGCAGTAATTTGGGGGGCAGTTGATTACAACCAAGAATCAGATATGCCTCTCATAAACTAGTAGCTGGGTTGCCAGGGAGCTGGTGGATTACTCTGCTGCTGATCTCTGCTGAGAAGTAGGAACAAGGTTTCCTCTAGGAAAAAGTGTCCTGATATATCAAGATGTTTGTGAGATGGTAGCAGTCATCATAGTACAGTGAATTCAGGAGGTCTACAGATCTCAGACAATGTATTTTTCTTGTCTCACTATACTGGGCACACAGTTTCTGTCCATATCTGTAAGGACAGTTCTCCCTTCCCGAGAACTTTGTAAACATATTTCAACTCATCAGTCATACTTACAAGGCTGTATGAGGGTGGGGGATCAAGATGAAAAGCTATCGTGTTCAAAAACTTACCAGGCAGGGAGTTTCATATGTAACAAACACGATACAGCAAAACAATATTGCAAAAGCTAACAGGATGCAAGGGATGAACACTCTTTTGGTGATACTTAGTTTCTGTCTGTTCAGCATATCTTTGTCATTTGTGGATGGAATTCCCTCTAAAAGGAGATAAAGAAGAATATTTCAGATGTGTTTATGAGTCTTTGACAGTTCAAACTTTTCTTCATTATAGTTAGGCTAGGCTAAGTTACGTGGACCAGAGCAGAGGAACAATTCAGAGTCTACTATAGGCTTTCACAGGAAGCTGTAAATCTCTCTAGAATCTCAGAAACTTTTTACTTTAAAATATTTCAAATATCTTTCGGTTCCTGCCTGGCCCCCAGGCAAAACTGGTGTGTAAACCCAGTCACAGGAGAAGGGCTTGTAATGTCCTGCTGAAGTCAGGTGAGGTTTTTAAGGGGAGCTAGGATGCCTCATGGGGCTGGGTAGCTTCTTATTTAAGCAGTCAGTGCTTAAATACTGCTTTCTCATTACAGCCGTGGGCTCCCAAAGCGCCTAGCCCAATGCATTTATTGGTAGGGGCAATACTGCTAGTGAAAGAAATTGCGGTTTGGGAGAACTTTGTCAAAGTTTTGTGTCTGAAAACCAGTATCTATTTCTATCCTTCCATCTACTGCTATGCTGCTTTTGTGGCTCTGGAGGGAGAGCTCGTACTTACTCTCTGAAGTTTGTTTTTCTTGGTGCACATGTGGGACAGTCAAACCCTTTGCAAAAACTTTCCGCTTGGGCAGCTTTGCTGTTACAACACAATTTGATAGCCCTTTCAGAAACACTGGAAATAAAAAGAAGTTTTAAAACCAGATGGTTGTTCCTGTTTAAACTGAAGAACTAGAAACAGTTGAAGGCTAGAATTGCACGCTGACACAGTTGGCAAGAGGTGGCAGTACACCTGGTGATTTTCAGTAAGGTACTAGGGGCAGTTTTCTTGCTTGTATGCCATTTCCCAATGTACAGAATTTTCTATATTAATATTGGAAACTATATTTGCCAAAACCTCCTGGCCCTCCTAAAGGAAAACAACAGCACTGAATTTTTCCAAAACCTGAAGCTTTCAGTAGCGTTCATTCTGAATCACTACTTTCTCCTAGTTTTTTGTTGGTGTTTTTTTGTTGTTTTTTTTTAAATAGAAAGGTACAAATAGTTTGTTAGGTTTTTTAATAGATGTGAAGGTATAAGCTCTATGAAACTGGAGACTGCCATCCTCTGACATACCTAAACATCTGTTTGCTACATTGAACTTTTTACCTTTTTCTCCAAGAATAAATTTTCTCTGAAACTTTTTCCTGTGGTGTTTTAGTAAAACACAGGTGTGGCGGATAGCAGGTTTCCTTTCTGCACTGGTGACAGCTTTCAGGCTCTGCAGGGTATGTTTCTTTGCGGTCTGGTCTCCATGCATCTTCTCCAAATACAGCAGATTGACTTGCACAGGGCTTTGATGACTAAAGCATTCCAGAGTGATGACTTCTTGGGTTCTGCTTAACTTTGCTGTGGTTGCTGCTATCCCAGGGGCTGGCAAAGGGTAAGAGACATTAGAAATGGCTTCTCTTAAACTATTTGCAATTCTTCTTGCAAAAGGTTCAGGCCAGCACAGTTAGCTGTGAGGGACATACTGCTGGAAAGGAATGTTTGAGTTAGCTCACTGTTAATGTTACAATTAGGAAAATTCAAGCAGCTTCTCTGTGTGTAATCCCTTTGGTGGTTCTTTTCTGCCGGACTAACTTTATTCTTAATGCCCAAGCACAAGAGTAAATTGTTGCACTTGACAGGACAACATTCACAGAGTCTAACTTTATAGTAACATAACTACCTGTGGGCATCTCCCTGAATAGTTGACCGAATCCCCTCTGTTTGGGGTCCCTTTGCCCTTGGGGACTCTAAAGGCTGTATGGAAGCTGAGGCCCTTAACTGAGACATCTCGATTCCGAAATCTGAAAGTTTCAGAGTTTATGGATCATTCCTGATGTCGAATGGCACCAAGCCATCAAAGGTTGCTATAATGATCTTTCTATTTTTTAGTGAAACGGGTAAATTTTGCATGATCTTTTGTATCCTTTTTGGTCAGGTGGCTGAGGAATAGCTGGGACAGCTGAAAATGTTAACCACATCATTAAGAGCCCTGACAGCTTTCTTCTTCCATTGACTCCTTACCTTGCAGGAAGATGTTCAGGCTTCTTACGCTGCCGGATACTTCTGAGGCATTTTCCACATGACACTTGTAGTGTCTGGAGTCTGAGGGAATGGAGAGAAGGATGGACCACTTTTAATTACAATGCACAGTTAAGTCAGTACTACCCTCTTTTAGTAACTAATTTGAAATTTCAACATTTTGCTGACAGCAAAGGTGCAAGAATTTGAGCTGAGGGCGTATGGATTAAAGACTTGGTTCAGCATACGGTAGAGGAGAGAAAATTAACATACAAAGATATTTATTCCTAATATTACATGTTAGTCTCTTACACAATCCTTAGTTTTACTCAGAACTTGCAAGTATACGAACAACTCACCTTTTCTGCTGAGACTGTTGTGTGCAAACAAGCTGAATATTAATAATATGAGCATGATCTGGAAGCCCTTTTTATCTTTACTGCTTCTTTTGAGTAATGCTGTAAAGGTGTTTCAGCAGACTCTGAGCTGATTAGTAGAGATCCCCAAATAGCTCTGTAATCACATATTCCTGTTCAAAACTCCAGCACCTTTAACCTGGACAACATATGGAGGGTTTAAAATTAGAGCCTTAATTCACTGTAGTTTGTACTAATTTCTAGTTTTGATCCAATTAGGAGAAATGTGGAATTTGGTAAAAAACCAACCTGGAAAAAAATATTACCTGTTGGTTAAATTTCCTTTCAATAGGTATATCACAAGTTAACTCTGGTCCTGAACACGATTCCCGGAGTTAAGCACTGAAACAGATGAAGCAGGTAAATGCAATGTCTCGTGGGAGAGGGTTCTGGGGCGCGCTGTGGTCCTGCTGCAGGTCGCTGGTTGCCATGGAGATGAGCTCCTTCTAGAATGTGGCCCCACATAGCTGTTCTGTTGCTGAGGCAAACAGAACCCTTTCCTAAAGCCTTCTCCCCAAAGAGAGTCACAGGGATGCCTGAGCCTCCCCCGAACGTACTGAACACCCGTGGGCAAGGGTGACCCTTGGTACACCGGGCGGCTGGGTGAAGTAAACCCAGCATCGCCTGCCTTCACGGGTCCGCTGTAAGGATGAGCCTTCCCGCTGCAGGGGGCAGCTCCCAGTCCAGGGCAAGGACAGTGCTGCAACGGGTCACGGGTGCTGGCGGGGGTTTCTGCTGGAGCTCCGGCATGGGGAGAAGTGATGCCAAGCAGGCTGGTCCCAGGCCATTTCGGGCTTTGTAGATCATTAATAAAGCTTAAAACTGCTTAGGGAATGAAGGTTGCCTGTGCTTATCTGCCAGCCCTGGTGGAAATTGCTCCCAGGAGCCAGGAGAGAGCCCAGGCTGAGCCCCGTGTGCCACTGGGTGAAATGCAATAGCTCTCGGGGGCGGCTTTGCCCAGCAAACTCGGAGGCAATACGTAGGGGCCGCGTACAGAAATAAGTGAGAAAATTATCAGGCTACTGTCTGCAGGTTTAATCAAAAAGTCCCGGTGAGATTTCTTTAGGCTGTTGGGTAGATCGTTTTTCGAGAATTGGCGTTTTCTGTATCAGACACGAGGTGGCGATGGAAATCACTTTTTCCTCCAAAGCCAGAGGCTTGTCAATGCTGAGTAACAGGTTTACGTCAAAATAACCGCTGTCATTTCAAATGACTGTTAGTCTAGAGACAAAACGTTTCCATAAGCATTGATAATGTTTAAGTTAAGAAGATGTTTAAGTTTAAAAGGAGCAAGTTTAAGTAAAAGTTTAAAAAAGGAGCAAGTGTAGTGGCAAGGGCTTGCACATAAATATTTATTTTGCATGCTTATTTAGTTTAGATATTCATGGTCGGTAAGAATGGATTTTGGTATAAATATTTAATATTTACAATCTATCAGGTGGTACAAAAACCAGATTCTTTTTGCACTCCTGCAGGTTTTTTATTTTAGTGTATTCAGCTGCTTTAGTTCAGTGGTTTTTTTTTAATTTAGTATTGAAAAGCCAATAGTAAAATTGGAAAAAAACCCCAAACATCACTATGGTAAAGGTGTGAAAAGATAAGACAGTTCAAGGATCTCAAATAGCAGGGCTAGTGTGAGGATACATTTGATCTGCTCCATACCTAGGAGGGCTTCCTGATAATTTGGCCCTCATATTAATGATTGTGTTAACTGTTTTTTCTGAAGTGCTCTGTTTGTGATTGACATCCAGTTACCATAACTGCAACTTGACACCAACCATAAAGAATGGATATATAATAAGGATACTATTCAGCATTTTCCAATGTAAAATTCTTGAAAAGTATAAAATGCCACAGAATCCCCCCAGCTAGTGTAGTACAAAGTGTATGTAGTGGTAAATTAACACATTCAAATGCTTACCTAGTTGAATGAACCTTTTACTTTGGAATTAGTATATTAATGGAAAATAAAAATGGTGGCTCACTTTTCTCTGCTTGTGAAATGCAGTGCATAGATCTCTGAGATACACCTATTAGCAACCTTTACAGAGGAGGATTTCATAACCTTGCCAATAAGTGTGTTTTCACTCAGCTGATGAAAAACATCTTATCCAAATAAGATGCTTCACTTCTGTATCCTTTTTTTAAGCTATATTTCCGTACTTGCTAATTTTTATGCAACTTTCTCAAGATAGAAAGCATTAGGAATCCCAAATTCCTCAGCCTCAGCAAAAATTAAAAAATATTGGAAAGAGAATTAGATTATAAATAATGTCAAGCAACTAAATGTTTATTTTTAATGTCATTAGTAAGTATCGTTACTAAATGTTCACCATCCCATCTACAGTGCTGTTTTGCTTTCTGATTAGTTCTGCAGCTTCTCGTCCTGGGCTGGGAATGCCAAGAGGAGCCTAACTTTGTGGTTTTACAAGACGGTTTAGGGCGCTTCCTGAAGCTGTAAGAAAACTTATGACCAATAACAGCACATCTCATGGACTGATTTAGCGATGGCAGCTAACCTGCTAACTGGAGAGAATGAGGTATTTTGTTAGTGATTATCCTTAAAAACAGGCAGATATTGTCAGTGTTGTGAGGATAAACATTTAATTTCTGATGTTTAAAATCTTCTGTGGCATTTTTGAAATAGCTAAAACATAATTTTGCTTTAAAAAGCAATCTGACCTTTCTCTTTTTCACTTGTCTGCCAGGACGTGAGTTGTGCCAGAATGGATGGCGTCACTAACCCCCCTAACCTAGGATGATCTTTTTTGTGTTTGTACTGGTGATGTTATCAGAGCCTGGGGAAGAGAGGTGGAACCCTAACTTGGCATCATAAAAGGTAATAATATTTTCCCTGTATTTTGCTGGAAATTATTTACTTGCATTACTAAAGGCTACACTTGCTTTTTTGAGAAAATGGTGGGGGTGCGTGGGTGGGGGTTGCACGTGTAAAGAGTACATGCACTCCTAAGTCGCGTAATAAGAGTAAATAATATACGGCGTCCAGTTTCTGAACATAATAGAAAAAGCACATGCATTTAACCATCCCCCTCCCCCCAAAGCAGGAATGTGGTTACAATTCAAAATCTGATAAAAATATTGGAAAGTGTGTCTGAACTTTGTGAAAGAGTATGTTCGTACTAAAACACAGGTTATTGCTGCTCCCAGTTTGAAGGTTGAACACATTTTTAACTATTTCTGCTTCAATCTAGAACTGAGGGAAATTTTGAACTCATTTCTGCTCCTATGTAAGTCACAGCAAAATTCACCAGGTGTCCTAAATGCAGGATTTGATTCGGCATGGGCAATAATAATTGCTGGGTATTCCTTACCCTGCAGTATGTTCCAAATCAGTTATGGTAATGTCTCCGAAATTGTATTTCCTTGTTAAAAGTGTTCCACCAACACTTGTTCACAGTGAGGCGAGATTTTCTTGCTGCCTTCAGTGGGTAAGAGTAGATGTGAAAGGTATACAGCCCAAAGCCTTCATGTGTAAAATTCACATAATGGAATATTCTGGGATCTATTCTATGCTGTAGCTGTCCTGTATGATGTGCACCAGGATCCAGCTGTGAAAAAGCCCAACCATTAATGTTATAATGATAAATGAAGTGCTGCTTTAAGGCCATCAAAACTGAGGGTGGCCCAAGGCTATTATTACTGGGTAATTTTAAAAGCACCTTCCAAATCCGTGCTTTTGTTTTTAAGGTTAATGCATTTCATTTGCTCTTTTTCATGTGCTCTTTCCTCTCTTTGCCCTTGAACGGGAGAGTTGCTACAGGATTTAATTATATGTAGCAATCACTCCTCCAGCACTATTTGAATAGTATTTATTAACTGAACGGATGAAATGGGCAGGGCAGACAAGCAGTTAGGCATGTTTTAGCACAGCCAGGGTACTCGGAGCACTAGACAGGATGAACTAAGCACCTGTCGTAATCTCTGATTTTGAAAGTTCTGTGTATAGTTATTATCAGTGATTTAGGACACAGTCCCTCAGCATGCCAAGTACTCCCCCTCACTTTCGCATGAGTTGGGCTTTAGTACTGTATATGATTAAGCTAATGTTGAGCTAGCCTTCGCTTTTAGATCCTTTGTAAAAGTATTTACATGGAGGAAGATTCCTTATGTGAAAGACACATCTACAGAGATATAAATAAGTGTCCATGCCCAGAACAATTTTCCAGATTTAGTCCAGATGGAGGTGAGAACATGGTCTGTTCCTCCTCATAATAATATTAACCACAAAGCCCCAAATAAGATTTTCTAGATGTGTAATACTTGCCTGCAGGAGGCACTTACTCCAACATGTGCTTTCCAGTCAGTGTACTGTGTCCTGGTAGAGCACAGTCTTACATCCCCTGTAACCGTAGGCTTGGTCTTAAAACACATTTTAAAAAGGAATTGCTTGGAGTTTTGAACTGAGGTCTGTGACTGAGGAAATTCACTGTTCTGTTACCGCTCGTGCTGCTGCAGTGAAGTTTCTGTGAGCCTGAGCTACCCCAGAGCCAGGAGGAGCTCTCAGGTGTATCCTCTCAAACCTGGCATCACCCTTTATTTGCAGTGCAGGAATAAAGCCCAGCATGCGTATAAATTGTACAAGAAAACCCGGTTTCCCCATGCAGGAGAGAAGGGTACAGTGACATGTGGGTGTGGGTTCCGTGCCTAAGCACTGCAGGAAGGTGCTCAGGGGACACCAAAACTGCCTGTGCGGGATGCTTAATGCTGCTGTACCCTGGCACTGCTGCCACTCCAGCAGGAAGAGGATCTGTGTGCACAGAGCTAGATCCAGCAGCATTAGGAGTTAAACCTGCATTGCTTAGTCGATTTAAATTTCAGCAGCAATCTTTAAACAAAACTGTAAAAGTAAAATAAGGCAGAAAGGGCAGTTATTTAAATTGCCCATCTGCAGAACGAGTGGCTAAAGGTCAGAGAACGCGCAAGAAACGCTCTGGCAGGGCCGGGCCTGTTGCCGTCCCGGCACGTGTTCCTGCCCGGTGCCCCTGCCGGTGCCCGGGAGGGACCGTGCTGTCGCACGTGGGGCACTGAGCGCTGGGCCGAGGGTCTCGCTGGGTGTGGGGGGTCCTGCAGCCGGTGCCGGGCTCCGCAGCGGGTGGGAGGTTTCGCCTGCCAGGGCGCTGGTGCCTGCTGTCCGCGCAAGGCCTCACCGTCTGTGCCGGGCCCCACGGGAGGCCGGGCCCCACGGGAGGGGGTGCAATGGACGGGGCCCGGCGCCGCGGCCTGGCGGGGTTATGGGGGCGCGGAGCCGCGCCAACCGAGGCGGGGTGTGTGTGTGGGTGTGAGCCCCGCCGCAGCGCCTCCCCCGCGCCGGGAGCCAGTAGGCGCGCCCCGCCGGCCGCTCAGGCCATAGGCGTCTCCTCATAGCCCACGCCCCCCGCGCGCCGCCTGATTGGTCACGCCCCCCGCTGCGTCCCTTCCGATAGCCAATAGGAGCGGCGCGGGGCGGGTCCCTGCGAGGGGCGGGGTTAGAGGTGGCTGACCTGAGGTAACCTCCCCCATCACACCACCGCGGCGGCGGGGCGGGCACGGGGGGCGGGCCGGGGGTGGGCCCTCGCCGTGAATGGGGGGGCGGCGCTGTACCCCCGCCAGCTCCCCTGCCCAGCGTCAGGCCGGGGGCTCGCCGCGCCTCCGTAGCGCCCGGCACCCTGAGGTGAGCGCCCCGCCGCCGCGGGAAGGGCCGGAGGGGCCTGTGTGGGCCGGGGGCCGCAGGGCTGGGCGGGGCCGGGGAGCGCGGGCCGCGCCGTGCCGGCCGGCGGGAGGCGGCGGAGCTGTGCCATGTTGTGTCGCGCCATGCCGTGCCGTGCCGCCGGCTTTGTCGGGGTGCGGGGCTCGGCTCGGGCTGCCCTGGGCTAGGGGAGGGGGTTTCCAGCGGCGGGGCTGCGGCGCGGGCAGCCGCCCGGAAGAGCCGCCCGGTTTCCTCCCGTGGCGGGAGGGAGGGGTCCCGCCGGAGCCCCGCCGTGCCGCTCCCCGCGGCGGCTGGTCCCCCTGCGTGGTTGGGCTGGGAGCCGTGTGGCCTCCCTGCTCTCCTCCCGCGGCGGGCCCGGCGGCGGCTGCTCCAGCGCGGAGAACAACAAGTTGGTGGTGCCTTTGCCTCGTGCCAGCCACTTAATTCACAAAAAATAAAATCGAGTGTGTCGGAGCCGCCATATCGGCGTGAGGCGCCCGCTCCCCCGGCGTGAGCATCCCGCTTCTGTATTGTCATCCTTCCCCACCTCTGGTGCGGTTTCGAGATCTTACGGGAAGAGTTCGGGGCCTGGTTTTGCCGAGGGGCTGAACGGAGCCCTGGGAATGCCTTCTGGAAGGTGCTGCGGGGTGCTGACAAAAGATAAAAGTTGTAAAAGCAGATTTGCAGAACAAACCCAATGATTATTGTCGCCTCTCCTTTCGTGGTGTCACTTAAATCGTCTTGAGAAAGTTTAAAAACAAAATATACTGCGTTAAAAAAAATATAAACCAAAGTAAAACTGCAGGCAGTTCCAATTTAGCAGGCTGTAAATGTTCTGCAAGCCATTTAAGCGATGCCAAATTCTCTCAAAGACAGTAGAGTTTAGACACAGTCCTGTGTGTTTAGAAATATAGGCTCTTTTATTTGTCTATATGTTCTCTTTGGAAGTGACATAGAATACTTGTATATTTGGCTTTATTTATATAATGTTGGTACAGTAAATCTGAAAACTTAACTAGAACTTCTAACCTGTGGACATTGAGTTTGATGAGGTACTTTCAATGCATTAGAGGCAAAAGATCCTTGCAGGGTACTTGATACCTGCTGAGAACAGTTGAGGATGGGAAGTGAAGCAATGCACAATGATTAGCTGGGAGGCATGGCTCAGGTGGAGCAGAGTTTGAATCATAGCCCATGCGGTTGTGTAGACATACAGGCTGGCAAAGTTTTGAGGCTGAGCCAGTCTTAAAAGGCAGCAGCACCTGGCCTGGTGGAGCACAGGCAGGGAGCTCTGCAGGTAAATGGCTTGATGCTTGATGGCCTGTCGTGGTGCAAAAATCGCCTCTTTGCCCTCTCCTGATCTGGAAACTTACTTCTAGTCCTAGTTCAGGTGAGCACGTTGCTGATCTTTTGTGTTCAGTAAAAGCAATTAAGTAGTCAACTTTTTACACAGATACCATCTATTTTTACTTTGGTTTTACCTTTTTTGTTCCTTTGTTTTCTGCTACCTGTGTTCATTCAGTTGGGGTGGTGAAAGTACAAGTCCATTTAATTGTTTTAAAGTTCTTTGTGTTGATTAGCAATGCCACAGATCCCAGGGCTCTAAACAAGGAACCTTTAAATAAAACTAGTTTTGTTAATTTCCTTTTTATATGACTTACCGATATGTAGAGTCTTTGAAAGAACCTATACCTCTTTTTCACTGAAATAATAATGTTCTCTTCACTAATGTAGTTGTCTTCAGAATGGGGTGGTTTGAAAAAAACAGAAACTTAATTTCCAGCTGACATTATGCAAGTTTTATGCTGAGGTGTATTTTATGATAATAAAAATGATCTTAAAAGTGAAACTGTAATAAAAACTTTGAAAGTGTAGTATTATTTACATGTGCATTTCACTGTCAAGCCAAAAATTTTACTAATGATAATAGCAGAACTGTGGAGAGGTGAATTGGGCTTTGTTTCACCTCAGGCAAAACCAGGTATGTTATGTTTTGCATTTGGATTGCAGAGTTTTCATTGCTTGTAGTGTGAACACAATTTGGGTCTTAAATACCTTGATATCTGCAGAGCTGGGGAGTTAGTAAAGTGCTGTGTGTCTTCAGACCTTGAATGTGAGCTGGTTTCTTCAGGGGGAGAGGGAGGACATCGTGGCACAGGTTCTGTGAAGATTCAACTGTGATTATGTGTATTTATGTAACTGAGCAGGCTTAGAGCGCACGATGTGTTTGTTACCTGTTAAATCTTTGCAGGATCTAATTCTCAATCTGTATCTTTCTGTAAATTACAGGGGTTTTTTTCAGTCTCTGTAGAAGTTAGCCTATTTGACAGGCTATTGACACCTGTGAAAGTAAGTGTGTAGGGGTTGTATATAGTTGAGGATCCAGACAGTTTTCATTTTTAGGGTCTAGTTCAACATTATTAAAACAAACAGAACATTCACAATGGTTAGCGGTACATGAACATTGTCTTGTGGTCAGTTGAATTCAAGATGCTCATTAGAAACTACGGCAGTTACATTTCACACAGCAAATACAATATGCAGAGGTTTGGTGAGACTTGTGTATTCTTTTTGCAGCATTGAAATCAAAAGGCTTCTGTGAGGACATCTCTGAGAAAGTCTGCATTTTATTTAGCCCAGACAATGCTGAAATTAATTTAAATACTAATAACAAACTTCAGCATGCTGAGGGCAAGCTGACCTTAAACGTCTAATTCAATGAGAGTTACCAGCTGATTGCAAAACACTAGCAGAACTCATGACTTTGGGACTGGACTACAAGGGGTCGGAAGTGCACTGGTAAATGGACTTAAATGGGGCTTCATGGATAACTAACTGCTTTTGAACTGAGTTGTACAAACAAGATGTTTGAGTCAAGTTGTTTGAGCATGGCACTGGGGATCAGGAGCCTTGGCATTGGTTTGATGCTTTCTCATGGAGTATTTGAGTGAAACACTTAACTGCTTGTTCCTCTGTTTCCTTCTCTGCTCAGGGGGGGAAAAAAAGCCTTGAAACTTGTGTATTAATGTGTAGGTTCTTGAAATCAGAAAGTTTTCCTTCATTAAGAGAGGGTTGAAGTTAGTTTGGCTGTATCCCAGATTCTTCAGCGCTGATAATTGTGCCAACAGTAAATCTGTCTGGATGATATTCTCTAGGAGTCATCTGATGCCAGGATAAATACACATGTATATATTGTTGTCAATCAAATTTTGTTTGCACATAAAAACTTAAATTTTGTGCTTCTAAGCTGTTAAGTCCTGCCCAAGCACTTCAGGTAAAGAAATCTTTCTGTATGGTTTAAGTTCTGCATGTCACAGATAGGTCTGCAGACTATAGTCATGCTTCCCCTTCTCCATCTCCACCCTCAAAAAAGGCAGATCGATCTACCCTTTTAATGCCTGTGTCAGACAGATGTTCGTGGATTTTCAGCCATAAAATGGTTAATAATGCCTCTGTAAAGTGAACTGCCTGTGGCCTCAGTGAAACTGGAGTTTGTGGGAGTAGTGATGTCAACACAGGGTTTGATCTAAATAATTCAGTCAAGTACATTCATGGTAAAAGTGCATAAGCCAGTTGGATCAGTTTTTAATTCTCATTTACTGATGGAAAAAAAAGAGCATGGTGTTTATAAATTCCTTGTTGGTGCTCTAATTAAAACTACAATCGTGTCCTATTTGTGTTATAACATGGTCCAGTTTTGCTTGTGTGCCGGATGAAAGCTATCATGTTCATATTAAACCGTTTATGCTGCATCCCTGTACTTGGCATAACATGGCTATAATTAGCAGGACTGATGAGGTTTTCCCACTGGTTTAGGATGTCTGTGGTGTGACGGTTAAGGGTATCAAAACAGTCCCTTCTGCATAGTGAAGTATGTCCTGGGAGAATGGGGCCCCGAGATAAATGTCCCCCTGTCTCTTCCTTGTCTGTATGGCTGTATCACAGTTTGTTTTACAGGTAAACTACTGGGGTTTTTCATGTAAAAATATAATATGTCAGCTCTGTCTTTTAGTCAGCAATTTTTCACAGAATTTCTAATTATCATTGGGATTTACTCCTGACCATCAAATTCAGCTGAAATTGGCCAGCAGATTCAGAAGTTGACAGAGAACAAGAGTTTGACATAAGTAGGTAGCACTGGCACAAAGTACAGCACAAAGTTTCTTTTAGAACCAAAACTAAAATATATGTGGGATGATCACGTGCGTGCTAACACATTGCTCAGAAGTTGCCAGAACAGTGGATTGGCAGGAGGTGCCACGGCTTGACTTGGACATTGCAGGTTCAGTTCCTGGTTTACTCCATGACTTGGAGCAAGAAATCTAATCTGTTTTGTACCTGTGATTTTTTTCATGACAGTTTTGTGTTCAAAGATCCCTATAGTTGGGAAAACACACACAGAGGAGGAGGAGGAGTAGTAATAATAATAATAATAATATTTACTTGTTAATTCTTTTCCAGTTCATTTTGGAAGTGGATTACTGCTCAGATTGCAAGAATAACAAGAGGTTAGTGCATTCCTAATTTTATAATGATGTGATTTCCAGCTCTGTGTAGTTATCATCTAAGTGCATCAAAGTTGGGCAGAGCAGGGTGTATCAAATGCTTATTCCCCATCCCACCTGTCTTTGTGCTGTGAGGTGTTCCTTTTTCTCCATCTGTCATGCCCTTTCTCCATTGTACTTATTATTTATTTTTAATTTTGAAGAAAGTGCATTCATTCCTTGTTGGAACAACACTGGATTTTTGATACTCAGCAGTTCTCTCCATATTAAGAGGTTATCCTCTCTCTATGTAATAATTGTTTAAAATAGAAAATGGAGACCTGAACTTTTGTATTTTCCTCTGATGACAATAAATCATGCCACTAAGTTTCAATATATTACCACAAAGTAGATACTATCCCCTAATCGACATGGATGATCAGAGACCAAGAGGTTAAAGTCAGGGTGAAGTTTTAGAAGATGGCTGAGCCAGTCTGACAGTTCCCTGCTGCCAAAGAGGGGAGGCTTTGCTTCTGACCCCATCATTCCTTACCAGTATCTTCCTATCCACTCCCTTTGCTGCTCCAATTCCACTTGCTAATCTTGCAGGAAATTACCTTATTTTGTTGGTTGTAGTTCTGCTGGTTTTGTTGAAGGTCTGGAAGCCACCAGAGCTGATGGAGAGCAGGCAGGGGAGGAGAGGGGAAGAGGTGGATATGGATGGAGTAAGACCTTTCACTTTGATAAGGGTGGGTTATTATTTTTGTTAAAGTCATCCTGGTGGTGACTTATCCTCAGACTTGAATGAGCTTTGAACACTGAAGTCTTCCTAAAGTTTAATCTTTTCAGGTTAAGGATAAAGCAGGTGGCGCACAAGTATGTGGAAGAAGTTTAAAAGTAATTACTGCTTATGTTATACCTATTATATGTACAGAGAACTCTTAGGGAATATTTTTTTTATAAAATATTCAGTTAATCATGTAGTTGTTCAGAATCTGTGGATGTTTCTTTAAGTGAAAACTTCAAAGTTACTCACTTTGCCTCAGTTGGAACTTCTCATGCCGCTAAGCCCAGAGATAGTAATTCTGGCTTGAGATGTGCTTGAGCTCTTGGCATGGGAAGCTGAGATCATGTTTTGAGCATGCAAACTTTATGTTCAGCCCATTTTTTTTTCCTCTTCCCCAAGTGTCTGCTGTTGACTGCAGTTGGAGGTGGGCTCCTGTTCTGAACAGATCTTAGGTCTTGCCTAGGCCCACCTGGCTGGCAGGCTGCTGGCCGGTATGCTGTGTCTGCCCTCTGGTGTTTGATAGGTCAGCTCAGATTCCTAGAGGAATTCTAAGAAATGAGACGTTTTCTGAAAAAATGTGAGAGATGATGTGTCTTGCACCTGGCAAGGGCTGGGAAAAGGGCATTTGTGCCAAATCAAATCCATCATTTGAATAGCAGTAAATAATGCTTCGTGCAGTACCTAACACAATGAGTCCCAGCATTCAGATACTGTTGAAATACAAATTTTTAATCCCAGAATTACGGAACGGCTGAGGTTGGAAAGGCTCTGGAGATCATCTAGTCCAACCCCCTGCTTAAGCAGGGTCAGCTAGAGCAGATTGCACAGGACCAGTCAGGTTTTAGATTTCTAGTCATGCATTTATATGGGATTTTTTTAAGTGACTGTTGCAGCTTTGTTAAACGAATAGGTTCTGCAACAGATCAGAGTGACCAGCTGTTTTGACCTCATAGATCTTGTGCAAACAGACAAGTCAATGATTATAGCAGTTGTAACTATTCTTGATCCTGGATGCCTATCTGGGCTCAGCTATGATGTTTTAACATTGCGTTTCCTATCAGAAGTGAACCTTACTTTGCCCTCTTCTTTGTCCTGCAATGGCAGGTATTAACCTCAGGCTTTGGGGTTTTTTTGCTTTCTTTTGCTCCTTACAGTGCTGAGAGCCCAATTTGTAGGAGCCATGGAAGAGTCTTCCCAACCTGCTAAACCCCTGGAGATGAACCCTCATTCTCGCTTTATTATTGGCTCTGTGTCAGAGGATAACTCAGAAGATGAAACGAGCTCCTTGGTGAAACTGGATCTGCTAGAGGAGAAAGAGAGGTCTTTGTCGCCTGTATCTGTCTGCTCGGATTCCCTTTCAGATCTAGGACTTTCTAATGCTCAAGATGGCCTGGCAAGTCATATGAGGTATGGGTAAAATAGTATTTGGATTCAGTCTTCAGCCTTTTTGCTCCATCCATTCCAAAGATAACCCAAAGATTCAACTTTATATTCAGGTTTGGCTTTATACGTTTTTGTTGTGCCAAGACATCTTTCGGCAGTCTAAGTGACATCTTGTATTTTTATCTGTATCAAAACCTTCTGTTTTCCTTTGGTTTTAATGACATATCTGTGCCTAAATTCCTTAAGCATCTTTCAGACATCTCAGCTGTCGAGTGTTGCGGTAGACTTGCTTATACTGCCCGTCTCTTGTCCCGGTTCTCAGAAAATTGAAACGTATTGACTGGGGTCTTTGAAATTTTCATTTGTGTACGTCTTTTAGCTGGGCCATGTTTGTTCAGAACAGGGATGTTACTTGCTTTTTGTTTCGGTATGGGGTTTCTGCTTTATATGAAGCAAAGAACTGGCAGTACCTCTGGGTAAGATCAGTGACTCCATATTGCCTGAAATGTTTTTTGTTTTGGATGGAGAAAATTTTATTGGTGGTTAAAGAAAAGATTGGTATCCTGCAAGAGGGTAATAAGACAAGACTAATATGGTTGGTCTCATGGCTGGGAGAAGGGCTGCTTCATTCCTACTCCAAATTCTTTGATGGCCAGAGTGGCTCAAATAAGCTACGAAGCTGGGCTTTTGAGGTTGTGGTGTTAACATTTCCTTGCCAAAAGGTCACTTTTATTTTTAGTGTTGCTGATTTGCATACCACTAGTGGGATGTGCCCACTAGTGTTTTTCTTTGTTACAGGCTAGGTATCTTCTACTTTTCAGTGTGTGTACAGATCACAGTTTCTCGGTGTCTGATCGGTCTTGCTTCACTCTTCCATGTCCCCTTCATTTGTGTCCTGTATTTCAGGAGGTCTGGTGCCCAGACCTGTACACAGGACTGTACCTGAGGCCCTGTCAGTGCTGGGTAGAGTGAGGAGGTATTGTACATGGGGAGCCAGCAGTCTGTGAACAATTGCCACACTGAATATTGATAAAGTTATCTTTTACTAGGTGTAATATTTGCACTTGCCACTACTGAATTGCAGCAACTCTTTCCAGGTTACTTTGCCACCTTGTCAAATTCCTTTAGAATTAGACTCTTGATTCCAGAGCATCTTCAGTCATTCCTAGTATGATGGTAAGCTCATAATTAATAAATTTAAAAATAAAATGTTAGTGTTGGTGTTGGAATGGATCCTTGCCAAAGCCCTGCTTTTTGCATCCTTCCAGTTTAATAGAACTCACCATCATCTGAATTTCCGATTACCTGCAGTTTGTGCTTGTTCTATTTATGAAAACATAGTTTTGGACAGTGTTAGAAGTCTTCGTAACATCCAAATTTACTACAGCAATTGACAGTCCCCTATTTGCAAGCCTTTTTAGCATGTAAGGAAGGAAAAAAAATGCATTTTTTTTTAGGAAAGTTTTGTCCCTGACATCTTCCAACTGGATGTAACTTACTACCTTTTTTGTTTGCTAGTTCCTTACAAATAAGTTGTGGCTCTTCTGCTGCCTTTTGGCCTTGGGTTCTCCCAGCAGATCCTGCCAGTGGTCAGAGCCAAATCTAGAAGAGCCTTCGCTTGATTTGCTCTTTCTGCCTGCCTTTTGAAAAGGTGTCATCCCATTTCAGGAACATACAGGACAGTCTGAATCCCACTCTAGCTTTTACTGAACAATCCCTCACTTTACTTTTTTATTTTTGAAGAAATGGTCGGTTCCAAAAAGGTTTCTGGCTTTTATTGACCCGTAGTAGGTATTTACACGGTCAGGTAATCCTTTCAATTTGTTCTTCTGTTTCGCTGATTTCTTTGCTTGTGCAGAATAAGGAATATTAATCTGGCCTTTTATTGGTGGTTCTTTAGGAAGACAGCCTCTGAAAACAAATAGTAGCAGACTCTTTGTGTTGGGACAGAAGGGGGATAGTAGTCTGTACTTTACAGAGTAGTTATGGTCATGCTGATGGACATGTTTAACCAGTTGGCTCGAATATAACAGATGTAAAAATCTCAAAGCAAATTTGAAGGGGATTACCTTTCCAAGGACTGCCAGTTATAATTTGGCAGCACAAAAGGTTGTTCTGAAGCAGGAAAAGATCTAGCCCTGTAACTGTACATATATTTTAGGAACAGAAGAAACTGGTTAAACACATAACCATTAGTGTGGAAATAGACAATAGGAGAGCAAGAAAATCAAGCAACTTCTAGGACACTCTCTGGCATCGGAGAGCTATAATGCAATAGGTGCGCAACCTTGAGCACCTCTGTTGTAACTTGCTTACTTTGGCACTCTCTTTTGAGGGTACTTGACTTTCAGTTAAATGAGAGGGAAATGCCAATTTAAATAAAAAAGTTACAGCATTATGGCCTGTTTTTCTAAGATAAAGTAACATGAATTGAAATAGTTTTCCAGGATGGTAGTCCCTTTCATCAAAAGATTTCCAGATGATGTTTACAGATGGAGAAACTGAGAGAAAGACAAGTTCAACAACTTGCATGAAGTCAATCTGTGACAGTGAATTAATGGAACACAGTTATTCTTGCTTCCAGCTTCCTTTTGGTAGTCACAAAGGTACCACACTTTCTCAAGTGACAGAGATAAATTCATGGGGAGTTCTGTATAGTTTGACTAGTGGGTCAGACAAGGTGCAGGTCCAGGGTAGTGTATCTTTTTGAAAAAGTTGCCAAATTTTGAATTTAAAAAAAAAAATTGAAAAAGTTCCCATTTGCTGGTTAGTTTCATACAGGAAATGGTCAGGTAGAGATAGCTTGTCTTTCAGGTGGGGGGCTTTGCTGCAGAGAAGTCCTTCTTAGACAACAGTCTAAAATCCAGAATTTAGTCAGCTGAGTAAAGGAATGTGAGTGTACCTGTAGTAACAGGCATTGCTGCTGCCCTCTTGCTGTTAGACCCCCATAAAAAGTGACGGCATGTTGCCAGTTTGTGAAGCATAGGCCTTTCCCTACACTGGCTTCAGTACCTTGAGATTTGCCAGTCTCCTGTCTAAGCTGGAAAGCATTGCTGAGAGCCTTATCATTGGACGGCGTTGTGACATCTAATCGATATATCCTGACCCAGCTATCGGTACTCTGTATGCCAACTCATGTTTCTTTATTTGACCATGCAGAATGCCTGTGCTGTGTTGTTCCATCTATCACCTTATTGATCTTGTGAAGTGTTTATGCTGTTGCTAAAGACAGTTTTGCTGGGACAGGTTGTACAATATAGGCTTCCATACTACTAGAGATCTATGAAAACCTTTGATTGTGCCAGTTGGCTGCTACTATATAGGATTGAGAAAGCCACGCAGTGATAATGAACTTTAAATTGGTGTGTGGAACATCAATGCTCAGCAGAAATCATGTGTTGGAAAAGTAACTACGTAGTTCTTTTCTTGCTTGTAGTTGTGCTTTGTTTGAAGAGTATCAGTAATAAAAATCATGTAAATGCCTTCCTCACTCTCATGGTTATAGCATCTAACGTTGGAAACAAGCTTCCTTGAAGAAAATACTCTACTTGTGTACAGTTTACATCAACAAAATCTACTCTTTGTTGCATTTTGTACCTTTATGTAATAAACCGAAGTATGTAATTTTTTCTTAATCTTTTTGCTTCCAGGTGTAACTGTGTTGTCTTTGAGTTCAGAAATTTCCATCAGCACTCCAACCATAGGAAGCAGCCCTGCTGGGATACAGTTTTTGCTGTAGTGTAGTGAGCGGTTAGGCAGTTGCTATGCTGCTCTCTGAAGTTTTAGTGGTAAATTAAGTAGGTTGGAAAATACTTCGGGTCTGTTTCTTTTGTTTAATAAATTGTTCTTGACTATTGCTGAATTTAATTCCTAACTTCAAAGATGGTGTCTTGGTATCACATTCTTGTTTAAAATAGAGTAAATGCTGTGTGTCTTCTGGTTTTGTAAGTAATGAAATAGGTGTACAGAGTCGCCTGATAATCCACTTGCATCAATTGGAAGCAAAATTTTTTGAAGTACCTCAGCTGTTACCTCTGATATTAAGCCACAGAGACTTTAGCCCTTAGCACCTAATGCTATTTGGACTTCCCAGTAAATAGTCTAAATAAATTATGGAGATGCTTAAGAAGAACTAATCATCTATTAAAGTGATTTTGGAAGAATGCCCAAATTCTAGTCTAGACGGTAGTTTGTTGAGTATGCCCAGACTGGCCCTGGGACAGAGTGCCTGCTTAGAAACCAGTTGTAGAGCAGTTGCACAGGAGTACTGAAAGTAACAAAGGATCCTTTTGAGCTTGTTCTGAATTTTAAAAAATTCCTTTCCTGTCCAACTCTTTGTGGTTAGGAGGTAACATTATAGAGCATTGATCTTGTAAAACTCTTAAATTCTGCTTTAGTGTCTGCAAGGCTGATGCTTTTACTGCTGCGTTCAAGACTGGTCCAGCTGCATCAAAAGGGATTTCTCCTTTGCTGAAGTGATTGTTTCCTGTTCGAGGCTTTCTGCTGGAGTTGAAGGCTGCTCCTCTTGCTCTGCTGCTTGTGCTATCAGTTGCTGTGGAGGTTTACTTGCATGGGTTTGTGTCTCGTGGACCAGAAGGCCTCTATTGAAACTGGAATGGCGTGCTGCTTGCTGAGACCTTTTTATTTGCATATGATCAATTGCTTTTGGCTCAGCAGATGAGGAGAGCGATACTGTTGCATGTTTCTTCAGGTTACTGAAATAAAGCTGTGCATCTTCAAGGAACCCCTACAAAACAAAGGATTTAGTTCCTTGTTACCATTGCTGCCAGCGAGTGATGTTGTGATTTATATTTTGAACTTCATCCACCTGGAGTGAAAAGTTGAATTTCCTCCTGTATCTGTTGAAAAAGAGGAAGCTTGTAAGGTGTTTTGGGTTCCTAGCTGTTTCTGGTTGTACTGATAACCTGTGAATTACAACTTTTTTCTTCTCTGAAAGCTACTCTGTTCAGTGAACAGATAGACTCTGAAGGACTCTTGATTCTGCGTACCTTTCAAAAGTAGCATTCTTCTTATTTTGGTGTGACCGGTGTTTTCTTCCCTTTGACCTCAGTTAACATGGGAAATGTCATCTCTAAATTCAGTAATTTGTAGGGAGATTTTGCAGAGATCAGCTGTCTGAGATACCACAGCAGTGACAATGTCTCCTAGTTGCTTATCTGATATTTCTAATTGGAAAGATAATGAAGTATGCTTTGTCCCTATCGGAATACTTTAGGGCTGCCTCCTGTATTTTGCTGAGTGCCCTTGCTTTTCACTCAGATTGGGACATGTAGGAAAGGCATTCGAAGACAAGCGCTTTTGTAGAATCCCCTGTCAGCCTAGTGCTTGTATCTTCAGTGGCCACAGGAGAAGCTGTCGGTGACTGTAGGCTCGCAACAAATCTGGGAAAAGAGGAAGTGTCATTAAACCTATTGTAGGTAGGGAAAGCAAAGAGTCTTTAGGCTAGGGAGTAACTTGGATCTCTTGACTCTGTATCTACCCCATTATTTCTGGTTGTTAAAAAAGGTACAGTCTCTTGTTCATGTAGATCAGATCTGTTCAACAGTTGAATTTTGTCAAAGAGCACTGGGAAGGCTCCTTGCCAAAGGCTTCAGTTCTGCTCTCTTCTCAGTTGCAGAACTGTCTTTTACTGTTGTTAATAACTTTTATCTTGGTGGCAGGGCTTGACCTGGAGTGTGTTAGGCCGTTGCTACGGGAACATGTGGAATTTTGTACTTCGTGAGGATGTAAAAGTAAAGATCTTTCAGTACTTTGTGATTTTAGGAACTGGAGGACAGCTATCAATTTTATTCAACTTTAGCTATTTATTTGGATTGACGTTTGGATTTACTGGGTATTTTTGAGGAGTGAAAACCTGGTGCCATGGGTCTAAGCAGGAAGGGCACAATGGAGAAATGGGTTGTGAAAGATAAATTTGAAGGAGGAGGAAGGGGCTTGGGGCATGTGGAAAGCTAGAGGCTAGTCAAGCATGAGACTCATAAAGTTGAGTGCAGAATACCTTGGAAAGAACACTCAAAGGGAGTGGGGTATGTTGAAGAGCCTCAGGTCTGAAGTGGTTTTGATCATAGTATGTTAGAGTGTGTGATCCGGAGGAGCTCAGTGAGCTCTAAATCACTGGGTTCCCTCCCATAATTACAGCTGTGATGTTGCTTTGGAACTTGCGAGGAACATGAGTGATTTGGTGTGTGCATCGTGTGGGTATGGTCCAGTTTAAAATGCACATGGCATGGCAGATAAAAAACCAGGTGTGTGGTTTAGGAAAAGAAAATACCTGACAAACAAGTGTCTCAGCACTTAAAATCTGCATCTGTTGCAGCTGTTGGTACTTGGTTATTTGAGAGGAAGAATCCTAGCAGCTTGTGCCACTTTGAGCTCCGTAGTTTTGGAACCAAAGTTACTGCTTTAGGCTAAAGACCTGCCTTGATGGCTGTTCAAAATCTGTGTGAGCATGAAAGTCAAGTTACTTAGCCAGGGAGTAGGGAGCGGGTTGGTTTTGGGTTTTTGTGCTGCATCCATTATTTAATTTCCTGAAATCCTTAGGCTTGATCCTTTGTCAGAGCTACACAGAGTTTCTTTCTTATTTTAGTTAGTTACAGGTTGAAGCACTGCCTTCCAGCAGTGTCTGCATTCAAGCTGACTGTTCTGTCTCTTTAAAATTGCAGGCAAAACCTGTCTTTGAGTAAGTCCAGATTGCTGCCTCCCAGTGCCTATTACCAGAGACATAGTGAACTGTTTACTCCGGCTGCAGAATTCTGCATTGCTTGCTGGACTACAAATATGCTTGCTCTTTCTCTCTGCCTTTTTGTGAAATAGGTTGCAAGGGCAGATCTAAAATTGGAGCAGATCTTAGGGATGCTTCAGCTGCCTTGAGTCTTACCACCCAGATCAAATACATGTTTGCATCAGCACTTACATATTTACAAAACAGAAAGCCCAAATTGATGATGAGAGCTGCCCTCTCTTCACACCCTTTACAGGCCAAATCTGGAGGAAAAAACCCCACCGTTCTCGGTGTGTGTGTGTGCGTGTGTGTATGTGCTGCAGTCTCCTTAAGGCTGCCTTTCAAACAAGCCAGCTAATGCATCACTGCCTTTGGAATAAACTGCTACGTCACTGATAGCACTTGGCATGTTACAGTGCTGGGATCAATGCAGGCTCCTAGCTGCGATGTGCGTCAGGTATGTGTCTGTAATGAATGCTTTTTTTCTTGGAGGCTAGAACAAGAGAACCGCGCAGGCTTTCCTTTTGTCTAACAGCAGGCCTGGGGTCTGAAGAGGGGGATGGTTTTCATATGATGTTTGCCATTTGGGTTCTGAGTAGTATTATGTTTGGGAAATGAGCTTTGTGGAGTCTGTGTGTTTGATGGTAAGTATTGTATCAGAATGACACATCCTTGTGTAGTGTGTTTTTGTAGGGATGTTGCAGCAAATCGTGTCCATTGATTTCATAGCAGTGAATTGAGCTGGTAGAAGGCACAATGAATATTTTTAACCAGTGCTGAAGCTGCTCCTCTAACATGAAGCTGCGTGTATATGTAGGATTTGCTTCCTTGTGGCTACAATGGTCAGAAACTGTTTGGATTGGGTCTGTGAGTGGCGTTTTTTGGAGAACAGGAAACCATTTTCATAAAACCTGAGAAGTGAAATTTCAATTATACTATGTATAAATGCTAATCTTGAATTGGGATCAAAAACTGAGGAAATCTAATGGAACCACAAATCATGCAAGTGTTTTATTTTGAAAATGATGGAACATGCCATTTAAATGCTTCACGAAATACATATCCAGTAGAGTCACTGAAAGTCTGTTGGGTTTTGCTGGTCTCACATAGTGATGACCAGAAGAGAAAGTGACACATTTTTATCAAGCAGAGCCTGTAGGTTTGTGATTCTCAACCCTTGTGATGGCTTGTTTGGAACTGGTGAAATGGTGAGTTAGTGGTAGCCTCCCTGCAGAGATGAAGGGAAGTAGGAGCCTGGAGGACCTGGGAGAGCTGACTTACGTGGCCGGAGTCGTGTGTGCTGGATGTGGGAGGCAGGGACTTTGAGTTTGCTCCGGTGGGCTGGGAGCAGGGATCTGTGTCACACCCGGGTAAGATGAGAGGCCTCTCAAGATAGAGCCAGTGCTGGAAAATATTTCAAGATAAGTTGCTTTTTTTTTTTACATACTTCTGTTTTTACAATTAATTAAATGGGAAATTTCTGGTGTACTTCACAGTTGGATAGTTTGAGTAGCTCTTTAAGGAGGAAAAAAGGCTGACAGGTGAGAGAGGCATTTAGTTATTGGGTAGATATATAATGCTGGATGTTTTTTTTGTTTAAACTGTTCTTTCCCTGGTATTTCTTGTCTCTGCTGTGATTTATTTCCAGTGTGACTGCTGCCTTCACTGCCACAGTGTGTCGCTGTCCCTTTAGCCTTCTGCTGGCAACGCTTGAAGAAATCGGATATGCACAGAATTGTTTGCCTGCAGTTTATCAGACACATGGCACTTGCTGTTGGTCGTTGCTCCTATCGCCTGTACTGTTCTTAGTTCCCTGTCTCCTGCCATGACCTCACCTTGCCTGTCAGGGCTCAAGGTTGCATACTGTCCTCATGTTAATGTGACACTTTTTCTCTGGCTATTTGTTCCTTTTTTTGAGTGATCCTCTCCTGGGTGATTGCATGGCTTTTGCTCATACTCTTGGGATGTTTGTGCATCAGATAATAGCAATGCTACCTGGATATGGCCCTACACCAGGACAGACCCAAATGTCGTGAAATTTGAAAATGTAATCCAGTTGCTGTGTCTAGTTCCAGTCCAGATTTGATCATCACTGCGTCGCTGCAGTCATTGCCTTTGCTTATCCAATCCCTGCCCCCAGATTTGCAATTTATGTTTTTGCATGCGCTCAATACTGAGTAAACACTCTGCTTCCTTTCTCCAGTGATGTTATTGGACCCTGCAGTACTTTAGCACTTTGCTTGTGAGGGTATTTATTCTTACAGCACTTGGAGTGATCTCATGTCCATTTTTTAGGTGGAGAAACAGAGGCACAGAAAAGTGACTTGTCCAGGGTCTCCCAGCTTCCAAGCTGGCATCCAGTGTGACCTGTTGTCTCATGTCTGGATCACCACTATGCTCTGTGTGCCTGTATGAACAGTGGCACTCACTTTCTTTGCTGCAGCCCTGGAAATGCTTTCCTTGTCACCTTTCCGTTCCTCCTGAAAATGTGGTATTAAATCCTACATGTTTATTGAATTCTTCATGCAAAATGGCCCCTGTAGTTGCTCCTTTGCTTGCTCTTGCAAAAGTAGCTGCTGCTGAGGTGCTTGCCTGCTCCCGGCGCAGTCATGCAGCCAGCAGTGCAGAGTTCCTCAGGATGCTGATGCTGCACATGGGGAAGCTGTGCAGTCTCCGTTTGCTTGTGTGTCCCCAGTTGTGGGGAGCATGAACTGGGGCTGGCCATTGCTGGGTACAGCCACCGTGCATCGTGTGGGCTGCAGCACTGGTGCTGTGCGTTAAGCCTGATTACATAACCTGTAGATAATTTTCTCTTTCCTGATCAGCTGCTTTCCTCTGAATGCAGAAGAGGGAAGCTGCTACCCTCTGTGCATGCTGCGTCACAGGAAGAGTGACTGAGAGGGGTGGTGTAATGCAAGGGACAAAGGTTAAAAGATTGAAGCAATCTGGGGAATGCCACTGCACAGCCGCATGAGTGCAAGAGGCTCTGTGCAGCTTTCTCCTGCTGGATTTTGAGCTGCAGTATTGAAAACAATAAAATAGCAGCTACATTAGACCAGTCATAAGCAAGCCCGAAAGCTCTTAATTCCTTCACTGAGACAGCATGGAGGATTCTGCAGAGCAGAATCAGGAAATGAGATATCACATGCTGCAAAGGTAAGAATTACAGATATGATTGTCTTCTCATAGCAGTGACTGTTTTGGAGTGAGGCAGCTGGGCACTCTGTACTGGAGTTGCATACTGATGTTTTTCCATATTAATTTTATCCTCTGAAACCTTGCCAGTTACTGTGAGCTATCTGTGCATGCAGTCTGTAAGAAAGATGCTAAAATACATCTTAGTTGGGGGATCAGTGTTTAAAAAGTTTGAGATTCTGCACAACTTCTAACCTCTGTAAACTCTGAAGGACAGATGAGGATTCTGAAAGTTCCTATGTAACAAAACACTGCGGTTGTGATCTGGTGATTAATAGGGATGACTGTTACTAACTCAGCATTTATTCTGTTTTGTTTAGAGATTTGTTTCTTCCTGCTGCCCAACTTCTACCTCATCTTACCCTGCAAAAAAAGAAGAAAACCCAAACAGCATCCCACCACCCCCTTCTGTTTTGATTTTAATGTGCAGCCTGTGGTTATTAGTAAATAAACTTAATGTTCTTTGTATGCTTACTGTCACAAATCAACTGAACTATACTTGCTTATAAACAAGTGTTTGTGCACTCTTCTGGTTGATAAACCTTTGGTTTTTTTGACATTTTATCTGTAGCAGTATCTTTATGTGCATAGTAATTTCAACTTGGCACGATCGTTCATATTCATACATTTTCATAGATTCTGACCCCAAGATTTTTCTTTTTTCTGTTTTTGTTGAGACTGCTCTCAGTAAACCTGCAATGAATAAACCTGTCTCACTTTTTAGACTGTGCTCCTTCCTTGCTATGCCATTGATACTGACCCTCTTTAAATACAAGTAGAAATTCAGCCTTAACTACAGCTTTCTTCTTCTTCTTGCCTGTTGGCTCCTGCCCTTGACTTCCTGGGCAGAGATTATCACAGAGCAGTTTGTGAACTCCTGTTCATAGGAATAGGTTTTAAATTCACTGACAATGTCTACCTCTGAAAGTGCAGCTCACTGGAAGGAGGGAAAGTACACGGAGGAAGAACCTTTGCACACTTAAGTTGTTCTTAGGCTCTTCTCTGGATATCAGCTAGCAGCTCTTCTTTGAGATAAGTTACTAGACTGGATATACTTTGGGATGACCTAGTACAGCCATTTATATGTCCCAGAATATCACTGGGAGATAGGCATCTGGTTTTTACCATGCTTTAAAATCCTGTATTTCCCATTATCTTTACTTCTCCCAGTCTTGGCTTCATGGATCACTTCAAAGTCTCTCTTTGCTGTGCTTAGAACAGGTTTTCACTTCCCAGTTAAGCTTAATGTTTGCAAGACTGTAACTTGAAGTTCTCCGCCAGCATGGCCATTTGTCATGGGAATATCTCATGTGTGAGAGAGAAAGATCGATGTGTTAACACAGAACACAGGGTCTGAATTTCAAGTGCTGTAAATATGCTTTCTTGCTGTTCTGGAAATCCTCACAAAGTCAGGGTTGTGCCACAGCAGGATGTCACAGCCGAACTAGATGGTGTGTGTGAAGGCAGAGAGGAAGGGGAAGATCCTCTCCATCTTATGTGTGGTAGATAAACGCGTCTTTATGGTCAGATCTGGGCACTGATCTTGCCTTATCTGAAAGATAACCCTTTGTTCTAGCACAGTTCTTGGTTGGTTATATCAGGATTTGGCATTTACCTTTTGGAACAGGTTGTGCTAGGTGGCATGGGTCAAGATCCTTTTTGTTGATGTGTACTGCAAAGCACAGTGTAGTCTGTGTTAGCACCATGATTGTTCACAGGAAAGATGCATAAGAGAAGAATCTGGATTTAAACTAGATACTAGCTACAGTTTGTTCAAGGCTTCTTTCATCAGAACATTTTTTAGTCAAAATACTGGTCTGTGGTGTTACTATGCTCCTGAAGAAGAGCTAAGGAGGGCCTGCATTCCAGATGGGTAACTCTTCATAGCCATAACATATTTATGAGGGAATGTGAGGGGGGGTCTGTGTGTTTCCTCTCAGGCTGTCACCAAGTACCTCTTAACAGCAGCTCATTTAAACCAGGATGCTCCACAGGGCAGTGAACCTCACAGGTACAGCTCTTCGGCTACCTGACCTTTCTTGCTGGCTGTGTTTGTAAAAGGAGACTTCTAGATGCTGTGCATGGCTTGGCTTGTCCTTGGATTGGTTTTCCCTTCATGTCCTCCCTGAGCAACTCCAGTTGCTTTCTACCATGTCCCATCCCATTTCCCAGGGGAGTTGCTCAATGGTAGCAGTGCTTCAGCAGCTGATTAGGCCAGAGGTTCTGATGGGTTTCCATGGCCAAAGGGCAGCTAGCAGGGCCCCTGTGGCTCCTGGGGACAGATGCTACCAGTTACACAGCTGCTCCAATGGTATTGATCCCCTTGGTTGCTGGTCTTTCCAAAGCATTGAGTAGTTTTTAAAATAACTTCCTAATACTCATCTCTCCTTCCTACAGAAAGGTTCTGTAATCCTGTGTGGTGGCAGGGGTAAGGGCTTCAGTGTGTTCATGGGAAAGGAACCTGTTACGAAAAGCATACTAAATACAGAAGGAAAAATGGGCAAACTGCGAGGTGACCCGAGAGATAAAGCTTCAGGGGCTTTAAAATAAAAAGTATCTTACTATTTCCCCAGTCATGCTGCACTATGGTAGACAACACAGTGTGAAGAGTAGGTCTTTGTTTTTCTGTTGAGTTTCATCTCACAATATCAGTTTTGTGAATTTTAGCAAATCAAGTGCTGTAGTGCTTGCAAAAGCAAAGGGTGATTTATGCATATGTTACTTCTGTGGAAGCTGAAGCCTAAGAAAGGGAAGTGACTGTGTCCCCTTCCCACACAGAAAAGCAGTGGCAGAACACGGCATTGATCTTGTCAGACACAAAACTGGCTTTCGCTGTTTGTGGTAGAACTAACGTGACTGATTTGTCCTCTGGCTCTCAGAAATTTTGAGGAAGACATGAAAGATTGGATGGTGGAAAATTCTTGCAAAATGATTTCAAGTAGCCAGTCACAGTCTCTAGTTTGCAGCTGGAGATGTGTTTGCTGTGGTTCCCCATGGGATTTCCCTACAGATTGTGATCTTAGTAGCTTGTTTTACCAAAGCCAGAAAACGTTGTTGTCATTTTCCAGCTTTCCTAGATGAATTGAAAGCAGTGTGGTGGAGCATTGTTGTTCTGTGTTGGGCTGCAATATACAGTGAACGTGTTTACCAATTTCTGTATTAGCAGAACTGGAATTTCTCCAGATAACCTAGCTTTTGCAGAGAGAAAGGCAGTTAAAACCCAGTGATCCCTGGAAAAGCTGAGGACCAGGCCGTGGTGGTCTGGAGGCAGGGAGTGATTCTGCTTGTCTGCTTGGGGAGTATGGTCAAGGGGAACTTTACAAATTATTCACATAGCCTTTTCTATTTGTGTACATCTGCACTGCCAAGTTGCTTTTTTTTCTGTCTCCCACAACTTTAGGCCCAGTATGTCTGGTTTACACCTTGTAAAGCAAGGCCGGGACAGGAAGAAAGTTGATGTGCAGCGGGATTTCACTGTGGCTTCTCCAGCAGAATTTGTTACTCGTTTTGGAGGGAATAAAGTTATTGAAAAGGTAAGTTACTTTAGCGTATTGCATTTTGTTCCCTTCTCTTGAGCTATGACCTCTCTCTGTATAAGGCTGTACATTGCAGATATCAAAATATTAATATTCCTGAATTTGAATGTTGTACTTTGGCCTGTCATCGTTGTTTTTCCATTTTATTTTATATGCAATAAATAAGGATCTCATTGCTCTAGATTAGTGTGACAGAAAAAAATTTCTGAGTGAGCTAGAGCAATTCTGCTGATAGAGAATGATTTATAGACAGATGTAACAAAAGTAGACTGGAAAAAACACTAAGAAATGTATTTAAAATTACATAATCATTTAATGGATGAGGTCCCTTCCTTTCAGGTACCATAAGTTTTAGCCGCTCATTATGCCTATTCTCATGTGTCCTTCTGCTCTTTAATCCAAACAAAGCATAATGCATTAAAATCGTTATGGTGGAGCAAGAGCTGTTTTCTAAATTGACTGATGGGCCATTAAATGTTCTTGCTGGATTGAATGCTGGCTAACAAAACTGCACAGCCCCAAAACTGGGTGAAGAGTCTGCAGAGAAAAAACTGTTTTCATTATCATTTCGTGTTTTGTGCTATTTAGACTGTATTTCATCCCTGCTTCTAACGTACTCAGGTCCTGATAGCAAATAATGGCATTGCAGCAGTGAAATGCATGAGGTCCATCCGGCGGTGGTCCTACGAGATGTTTCGAAATGAGCGAGCAATCAGATTTGTTGTCATGGTGACTCCTGAGGATCTGAAGGCAAATGCAGGTGAGCTGCGAAGGCCAGTGAAGGTGCACAGCCCACTCCTTGCACAGGGATGTGTGTCCACAGGGATACAAGAGGTGCAGTGTGGGTATCCACTGCATCACCTACCATTCTGTCAAGTAACAGATTTCTCTGGAAGAAGGTTAAGTACTTCCAGTACTGTAGATTTAGTGAGTTATAGACCAAGTACTGTTTATTAGATTTGCAATCTAAATGAGACCTTCTTTGTGTTTACAGAGTATATTAAAATGGCAGATCACTACGTCCCAGTTCCAGGAGGAACAAACAACAACAACTATGCAAATGTGGAACTCATTCTTGATATTGCTAAGCGGATTCCAGTGCAGGTGAGAAGTGTCAAAGATAGTTTTTGAAACAGGAGGTAACACCGAGCAATCTTCTCTCCTTAAATAATGAGTTGTATCTGGGGAGAAAGACGGGTCAAAGAAATTGAAATTGCCAACCTATACTGTCACCAAAAGGCAAGCGTATTACAATGCAGTGGATTTTCCAGTATGAATGTCTGCATGAGATGCAAAGCACCTGTCATGGTTTAACCCCAGCTGGTGACAAAGTGCCACAGAGCTGCTTGCTCACACCCCGCTGAGAGATGGGGAGGAGTATTGAGAAGGAATGTAAAACTCAAGAGTTGAGATAAGAACATTTTAGTAATTGAAATAAAATAAAATAAAACCAATTATAATGAAAAGGAGGGAGAAGGGGAAAGGAACAAAATCCAAAGGGAAGGAAGAAAAGGAAACAAGGGATGCACAATGCAGTTGCTCACCACCCACTGACTGGAGCCCCAGCCACCCCCCCAGTTTGTATACAGAGCAGGACATTCTGTGGTATGGAATATCCCTTTGGCTAGTTTGGGTCAGCTGTCCTGGCTGTGTCCCCTTCCAGTTTCTTGTGCCCCTCCAGTGCCCTCGCTGGCAAGGTCTGAGAAACTGAAAAGTCCTTGACTTAGTGTACTAACATTACCTAGCAACAACTAAAAAATCAGTGTGTTATCGATATTGTTCTCAGACCAAATCCAAAACACAGCACTGCACCAGCTTCTAAGAAGAAAATTAACTATATCCCAGCTGAAATCAAGACAGATCCTTTCACCTTTTCACTTCCATACACTTAGTTCCTTTTCAACAGTTTGCTGCGGCAGCCGCCTTTGACTTGTCTACAAGATGCAAAACTAGCCCTTTAAACTAAGCACACAGCGTAGTTCAGGAGGCTGGTCTGGCTTATGACTGTTATGAGGCTGTTTTCAGTGAGGAAAAGAAAGACTTGAAGTATCTGCATGCTTTCTATTTCTGCTCATGTGCTTCTTTTACTAAAACAAAGAGTGAATTATGTTATTTTCTTCTGCAGGCTGTGTGGGCTGGCTGGGGCCATGCATCTGAGAACCCTAAACTTCCAGACCTTCTCCACAAAAATGGCATTGCTTTCATGGGTGAGGAGATACAGTTCTGATCTAATGTCTAGTCCTTATTTTAAAATGTGTAGGTTTAGTGATGTAGAAAATGCTGAGCCTAAGAGTGCCGTGAGGTATGGTTTACAAGTGCAAGACTGATGATAAGTTCTTTACAGTAGTCAGAGCAACAGACTATGCTGTCTAACAGTTGGCTGTTTCCAGCCATCGAGACTAAGGAAACTAGGTAAGCTTTGGACATATGCTGGAAAATAATTCTTGTACAGGAGAATTGGCAAGTTCTCCAACATATCTTTGAATATCATGAGATACAAAATCAGAAAAGATTCCTGTTCAAGCAGATGTTTCAAGAGCTGAATGTCCCTTTGAAGAGGGTGTTTGTAGTTCAGTTTTATGGAAAGAGTGGAGTTTTATGTAGACAGTACACGAAGTTTGTGATCTAGTTAGCACTGTAGTTAGCCAAGTGCTGGAGATGTTTAATGCAGTAAGCCTCATCTCCTGAACCACGTGGATCTGAATATTGGATAAGGTTTTGGACACATGCAGTATTTATCACAAGTCCATCTTTAGTTTTAAAAGTCATGGTCTGAACATAGCCTGAGGATAGCTGTACCAGGACTTCTGGCATATCTTTTTGTCTATAGTGTGTTGAGCCATAACCACAGAAATACTTTGGACCTTTGAAGAGGAGTGGATTTAAAAGCTGTATTTTAATTCCAGTTTAAATCTCTTGCCAATCATACACTACAGCCCCATGTGAGCCACGTTTCAAATAAAATCAGAACACTGAAATATTATTCCGGCAGTGTGTGATATGCACACTTAGTTTCAGTTACTAGTACCTGTCATCCCTTTGAGGGCAGGACCAGCTTGAGGACACATGGACAGAGAGTGGTGCTTGCAAGCTGAGTGTGCCAAGACTGCTTTAACACAGTGGGCACTTAACAAGCTATTGTGATGTGCCAGTGGTTGTATTGCTGTAGTTTCAATTGCCTTTTCCTCCTCTTGGTCAAAAGTAAAAGCAAACTACTGTTTCCTTTTAGTTTCCTGGCTGATGCAGCTAATGCTCCATTTGGTTCAGAAATGTTCATTCATACCAGTTAAGATGTGGCATGCAGCAACCCTGCTAAGAGTATTTATTTATCCCTCTTCCAGGGAACCTGAATTAGTCTTCTGGACATTTCCCCAGTGTCTGATATCTCTTGTGTCTCTCATGCATTGTTTTTGCTCTTTGCAGGTCCTCCAAGCCAAGCAATGTGGGCCCTAGGAGATAAAATTGCTTCTTCAATAGTGGCTCAGACTGCTGGCATCCCAACCCTTCCTTGGAGTGGCAGTGGTGAGAAAGAAGTTGTCCCGTGTTTATCAAGATCATTCTAATCTTTTTTTCTTCAACACATTTAATCTTTTAGAAGTGTCTGTGCGCAAAAAGGTGTTCCAAGAGATGTTCCATCCATTTAAGGTTTCAAATTGGTGTTATCCGAGACTTAGACATAGTGACTGATTTATATATGTCATGTCAGGTAAAATTTACATGTTGTGTAGCATGCTGTTAGTCCAACAGTACAGCTGTAATATCTGGTATTTCTGTAGCCTTTCTAGCACAGAGCGTGTCGTTTTGGAGTACACAAGCCAACACATGGAAGCTTTGTGGAGTTTCAAAAGACTGTAAATAACTTGTTTCTCAGAATTGCACGGGGTAAATGGAGGATGTAATTCATTGGATGAAGAGATCCACTCCCCAGAAAACAGAAATACCTGTTTACATTCTAGGTTCTGTTTTTTAAATGCTTCCAGAGTAGTTCTTGTGGAACTATGGCTGCTGTTTTTTTCACCAGTGTCTGACGTGTGAGGTCTCACTGAGCCTTGCCGCAGAATGAGCTAAGAAGATAATGCTTATGTTTCAGGTCTTCGAGTAGACTGGCAGGAAAATGATCTTCAGAAGCGTATCTTGAATGTTCCTCAGGAACTATATGAAAAAGGCTACGTGAAAGATGCAGATGATGGACTGCGGGTATGTGGCTAGTGTCTTAGAGGTATTTGAGGTCTTGCTGCATACGTACCTGGAGAGACCAAGAGGTTCTCTATTTATAGGTATGGGAATACAAATTAGAACTAGACCGTCAGCCTCACAGAACTAAGTCTTGGAAATCAAGAAGTGACATTTCACATATCATCTTTGGGCCCAGCCTGCAGAATTAGGAGAAAGAGACAACGTACTGGAACAAAGTTGCATTTCATTAAGGACTCTCTTCTGGGTTTTGTTTAATGCAGGAACAAGGTGTTTTTAATAAAGACCCATGACCTCACATTTGATTTTGTCTTTTTTTAAGTTTCTCTTTGAGGAAGATTTCTAGAATGAGAGATACTCCTGAGACAATACAGGATTTGGGAGTTTTCCTTTGGAAAGAGAGAGGGTGGACTATGTAATTTTTTCTGTGTTACCCAGCTTAATGATTTTCTGTATTATACAAAACACTTCTCTATGGGTTTATAAATTTAAAGGTGTGAAGCACTGACAAAAGATTTTGTGATCACTTTGAGAGGCTAGAGTTCTCTGTAGTCACAAAATCATGCTGATTTTTTCAACTACAGGTATTCTCTCAGACTGGAATGTTTGTTTTCTATCCCATTCATGTCTTGGTTGCTAAATGGTCAGACAGAAGCTTGGACACAAATCAACAGGGGAATAATGATCTTTTCAACTTGATTCTGCTACCTTTTTGTACTTACGCGTGTGTTTCTGCCCATCTTGATCAGGCTGCTGAGGAGGTTGGTTACCCTGTCATGATCAAGGCCTCTGAAGGAGGAGGAGGAAAAGGAATTAGGAAAGTTAACAATGCAGATGACTTCCCCAATCTGTTTAGACAGGTAACTTTTCCCACTGATGTGTGTTGTCTTGTTCTCAATGTTCTGGTTGGGTGATTCTGAGCACTGTATCGGAAATGTTAAAGAACTGAAAAAGCCTGCATTATGTATCAGAGCCTCTTTGAATCATGAGAGCGGCTTTGAATCATGAGTTTGTTGGTAGGATTTCAATGTATCTGCATATCCAATACAGTTGTCAAATGCCCACACATCATAGGAGATACTAAATAAAACAGAGTAATGGAGGGCATCTGCAGCATAGCTCAGAAATGTTGAGGGACAGGAGCCTTCTTTAGATTACGGGTTATTTAGGACAGCTGAGAGGAATGGAAGTGACACTGTAATTGTATACAAGTGAATGCAGGGTATTTTCAGCCTTAGGTGGCCCAGGGGAAGTATTATGGATGTTCCTTGCTTAAAAAATTTACTTGGGGTAGTTGTGACCAGACAAGTGTTTACAAAAAATGATCTGCCTATTGATATGCTGTCTTTAGGTTCAAGCTGAAGTCCCAGGCTCTCCAATCTTTGTAATGAGGTTAGCCAAACAGTCCCGCCATTTGGAGGTGCAGATCCTGGCAGATCAGTATGGCAATGCCATCTCTCTCTTTGGCCGGGATTGCTCCGTGCAGCGCAGGCACCAGAAGATTATTGAGGAAGCACCTGCTTCTATTGCGACTTCAGTGGTGTTTGAGCACATGGAACAGGTGAGAGTGGCTCTGCAAGTTCTATTTTCCTTGTGAAACTCCAGAAACAGGCAGGACTTTTTTTTTTTTTTTTTCCATTGTTTAACATTGCCAAGGGTTGTGCATTGTTGAGTCTTTTAAAGGAGCAATGTAGGGTTGTGTGTCTTAAACTGCTTGGTGCGGGCAGCCACTCACATTTCCAAAACTTGAGTCCACCATGTCCTGACAAACAGCTGTAGAGCTCCTTTCAAAAAATGCATGCACCCCGAAAATAGCAGGGAAGGGTGTTTTAAATGTATATTGTCATGTTAAAAGTAAGCTGCAGGAGTTGTATGAATTGTCTAATGCCAAGTATTATAAATATTTGCTTCAAACTCTGCCTTCTGTAAACTGTAAATGAAATAATCTGGAAATCAAAACTCCTGTGCCACATGTGGTTTTTTGAGCAGTTCTAGGGCCTGTTACAAGGTTTTTGGATGTTTCAAAATACCAACAAGAGTGTCTGAAGTGGGTGAGGTGGATGAAGAGAGCATAGCACCTGGAAATCAAATACTCTCTTTTCCTGTATCCTAGTGTGCAGTGAAGCTTGCCAAAATGGTGGGATATGTGAGTGCAGGCACTGTGGAATACCTGTACAGCCAGGATGGCAGTTTCTACTTTCTGGAGCTGAACCCCCGGCTGCAGGTGGAGCACCCCTGCACAGAGATGGTGGCTGATGTTAATCTGCCAGCAGCGCAGCTCCAGGTGAGTCAAGTGCTCAGGCCCTGTGCATCTGGAGGCTTCCAGAAGTACTCAAGCTGTGGTATGTTGAAGAGATCTGAGCATGAAAAACCTGTTCTGCTGAAGCCTTAGTAAAATAGGGGGGCGGACTGTTGTCTGAGTCACAGCCAGGGTTCTGTGTTAAAACTGGATCACATACTAATATTATGCAGATGACTCAATCTTGGTACTGATGGAGAATAGAATATAAAGAAAGTATTAGAGATCTCTACTAAATATGGCCTATATCCTCATGTGCAGATAGGTGATATATGACTCTCCCACATTTCCCTCTCAACAAAAATACTTGATAACTTACAGGCCCGTTCTGGTACTTTCTCAGCTTGGGATAAATCTTCTGTGCCTGGAGCAAAGTTGAATTAATTATCCCAAAACATATATGCATCCCTTATAGCTCTAGCATTTGACTCTTCCTGATTTGGAAAGCAAAGAGAGGTTATTTTCTAGTTGTTTCTCTTGGACTGTTCAGATAGACCTTCAGTTAAAAGGAGTATGAAGAGAAGCAAGAGAGGAATAAAACAGAGGTGTGAAAACTGATTTAAGTAGAGGTTTTGTGTAAAGGCCTGTCTCAACAAGTATTAGCCATGAGTAGTTCAACTTTAAGCCCTGAAATTACTTTGTGAAATGAGTTGGCTTCTGAGGCTAGCAGTGCAATCAAATGCTGTGCCAGTTTTGAGCAGTGCATCGCCCACTCTGCCTCTAAGGGACAGCAGCCACTTCCCAGAGTTTCTTATGACAAAAGGAGGGAAAAAAGAACAGACAGTTGGCTGCTTCATTTTTCAGCAAGTTCAGCGGTTGTTTGAAGTTCAGGAAAGTGACTTACGTCTTGTAAATTTTGATGAGCGGTTCCTGACTTCCAGAGCAATTGTTTCTACCTTTCTAAGCCTCTCGCTGACTGCAGATGCTTTCTCCTCCTGGCTAAGGTCCCTGCTCTTTAGCCTTTCTACAAAACAGGATTTGTGCCTAATAATTAGGTACTTGAATAGATGTGGCAAAGTGACCAAGGATTTGTCTTGATTTATTGCTTTTTCAAGAGAAGTCATGACAGTGGGTGACAGTTATGGCTTACATGAATGAGTAGACTTCTTGTTGTTCTGATCCCCAAAGTAACGAGGGAATCCTTCACAGATCCTGTAGAAAGCATTTGTGGCGTATGCTGTAGCTCATCCATCCCTTGTGCATCCCCACCAAACTCCTTCTGTGCTGCCATGCCATCTCCCCCTTCTCAGCCCCCATCTTTTCCACTGGTGGATGAATGCTGCAGTCCTCTCCCCTTCTTTTTCTTACACCATGTTAGGGGGTTCTAGTTGCTTTCCTACTTCCTTTTTCACAGCCCTCCCATTCTCACCCTCTTGCTTTCTTGTTAGTTCCCATCTTCTCCTAGGTGTTTGCATTTTGAAATTTATTGGACTGATGGTAAAGAAAACAAACAGTTGAACTGTAGTGTCTTGTAGACTACTCAGGAGCAGGATCATCTTCATTTTGTCAGGAGGCTATTTGGCTTTGGCGTGAGCCTCCTCTCAGCAACTGATTCCAGTAGGTCTCTGCCTGTATTTGCCAGGTGTGGAGAGTTTATAACTAGTCAGATGCTTTCCTCATTGTTTGGGCACTGTTCTTCATAATGCTGATGCTAGATACAATTTCATAGAGTGATACATTGATACTGTAACCGGTTTGGTCTTTTATCTGTTGGTTGTCTGGCTGGTAGGCAGCTGAAAGAAATGGCTACACTGAAACTCAGCCTTTTTGAACTGTAGCTGTAAAAAAAAAAAATAAATTTAAAAAATCCAATCTAATGAACTGAACAAGTGGGACTTTACTCCATAAGGACGCAGCCAGCTCCGCAGGTTACTTTTCCTGCAGTTTATAGCTGCAAAATTCCAGAGTTTCCTATAACCAGTTAGGGGGCTTCTGTCTCACTGGGACCTTAGTATATTTTTAACAGACCTAATACATCCCCATCCTCAGCTGACCTAGCACTGGCCAGCTTTCTCTGGAGCCTGTTAATTAGTCAATGGAAAATACTAACTGAAGGGCTTAAGGTGGATATTAACACTGAGCTCAGCTTTCCTGAGAAACATGAATGTTCTAAGATATCAATAGAGAAGACTTAAATCAGAAAATAGGCCATGCATATCTACTAAACTAGAACTGCAGCATCATTTTCCACAGAGAATTGGTAGAATTAATTCTTCAAGGAACAGGTACTCTCTGTGAGGAGAGAAACTTACTGGTGCTTTCTTTTTATTATTACTATTTTTCCTTAGATTGCCATGGGGATTCCCCTCCACAGGATCAAGGATATCCGAGTGATGTACGGTGTTTCTCCGTGGGGAGATGCAGCTATTGATTTTGAGAATTCAGCCCATGTTCCCTGTCCACGTGGCCATGTCATTGCTGCACGTATCACCAGTGAGAATCCTGATGAGGTGAGTGTTTTAAATTCTGTAGTTACTGATCACGATCTGATAAGTGTAGGCTTTACACCTAGGTTCAGTCCCTGCTGCTGATCCTGAAAATTTTGGCAGCAAATGTAAAAGACTCTTCCCATACCTCAGCTGATGGTTCTGTAGACTCTGGTTAGCCACAACTTGAACTTACTTGTGTCTGTATCGTTGCAGCACAAAGAGGTGCTCTAACCTTCAGAACTCTAATAACTTTCCTAATTTTGGATTATTTAATTTTTCTTTAGGATGATTAGCAATGCCTGTCTGTCTTTACAGGGATTTAAGCCCAGTTCTGGTACAGTTCAGGAACTGAATTTCCGCAGCAATAAGAATGTCTGGGGCTATTTCAGTGTTGCTGCTGCAGGAGGGCTTCATGAATTTGCTGATTCTCAGTTTGGTCACTGCTTCTCTTGGGGAGAAAACCGTGAAGAAGCCATCTCGTAAGTAGTCAGAAAAGTGGTAGAACCTTGGAAATTTCTTGAGTTTTGTCCTCTTTCATTCAAAGTGCTGTGGAAAAACAGGACTCCCTACTTATAGGAGTTTTAAGAGCATTTTCCCTCTCTTTACCTTGTTTTCTACATCATGGCCAAGCTTATTCTGTCTTGCTTTGCAGTTCCACTGTGTTGCACGCACCTGCATTTCTACACTTTTTGCTTACTTCTCTTTATTTTTTTTCCTTTGTTTCATTCATGCCTTATATATCTGCTGATGGGGTATGATACAGTGACCATTGAATTGAAGTCCCTCTTTGAAAGCTTTCAGGTGGAAGGCTTCTAACAGGAAAAACATTGATAACAACATTGACATCTTGTTATGTCAGTGCCTTACAATGGTTTATAAACCACTGAGTGTCCTTATGCAGTGTGGAGCGTTCAAGTGCTCAGTCATAAGACAGGACTGTCTGGCCTGTCATCCACGCTGTTTTTCATCCAGAGCCTTTCCTCTGTTCCATTCTGGGTGGGATGGAGACCACATCTGTCTGTTTTGTGTATACTTCTCAGATGTAATAGATGCCTAGATGATGATAAGTGGCAGCTCCTGATCTCATGGCTGGTGCTGGCTGAGCTGCTCTTGTTCACACCAGCAGCAGGTTGAAGAAAATCAATATTCTTTCATTCCCAAGCATGCCATATAGAATCTTGCTCCAGTGCTCTTCTACTATTACCTTCAGACTGTTTTTTTCCCAACAGCTCATGAGGAACTATCTAGAGTTACAGGCTTGCACGTTACCATTAGTATGGGATAGATAATAGGTTTTCTTTTCTTTTTCAGAAACATGGTAGTGGCTTTGAAGGAGCTGTCCATCCGAGGGGATTTCCGAACCACTGTTGAGTACTTGATTAAACTGTTGGAAACAGAAAGCTTCCAGCAGAACCGCATTGACACTGGCTGGTTGGATCGACTTATTGCTGAGAAAGTTCAGGTGTGGCTGCTTGCCTTACAGGACTACAAATTGGAGAGAGGAGGGGAAAGGGGGTGAGGGGACAAGCTTGGTGTGTGCTGGTTGCAGGAGGACAAGGATTTTAGGAGTGGTTATTTTGACCACTCATAATAATGAGTGACTTATGAATAAAAATTTTCACTGGCCTTAATTCTTACTAATATCAAAATCCCAGGTCATCCCTGTTAGGGGAAGGTGGTTGTGAAGTTGGCCAGAAAGCATATTAGTGTATGTGTGAATTAAGGCTAGTATTTTGGTTTGCAGTTTGGGACAGATGATAGTGGAAATGTAGGTGGAGCCTCAAGATTTGTCCCAGGAAGAAAAAAAATGTTTTCTTCTAAGGAGTTACAGAAGTAATTGCTTCTATAATAATATTTGCATGGATGCTACACCAACTTAATTTTAAAAGAGAGGTTGGCTGTGAACCAAAAATAGATCTGAGACAGTTGATTCTTCAAGTGGGTGTCCAGAATGGACTGAAGCCAAAGGGGATGCAACTGTGTTACGTACCCTTTCTTTCTAGGCTGAAAGGCCGGATACCATGCTGGGAGTGGTGTGTGGAGCTCTGCATGTGGCTGATGTGAGCTTCCGAAACAGTGTCTCAAACTTCTTGCACTCTCTAGAAAGGTAAAATTGCAAGCTTGTCTGGTAGGTAGCTGATAAGCAGATAGTAATTAATTTTGATTTACAGGTTTTGTTCAAGTCCAGTCCAGAAAGGCACAGAGCTTGTTACCTGCTGACTGTTCTCTGACCCCAGGAAGCTGTTTATGTACTGGCGTAAGAAAGCTGGCAGATAATCAGTGCATCTCCCCGAAATATCCCCTGCTGTTTGCACAGATCAGTTTGGTTTCTGGCAGTTTTGAAAGAAGTTCCAAGAAATGGCTCAGAAATGTGGAGTTCTTTCTGTGTGCTTCTAGGGCAATGTTAGGGAGTCTTAAATCATCAGATATTGTCTTCCTCTCATTTTGAGGATTGATTTAATTTCCCAGGTTTGACATAATTTTCCAAACTGTTTCCCACTAGTACTTAGAAAACCCGCTCTGCTCCTGTTGGCTTTAAAGTATAGCAGGCACTGTAGGGAAACTGGTTGTAACACTCCCATCAGGCTAAACCTGGTGTGATCCAGGCAGGTCCGCTCTTAACAGGCAGTTAAGTATCCACTCAGTGTCTTTTTGGCGAGTCCATATGTAAACAGAACTGCCGGGGGAAATGCTGCTTTATCCCCCGTGCTAAGTCATGCTACATGTTCTGTAACTCAGGCCATGATGCTCCTTTTGCAGACTCTTCTCTAAGGCAGAAGTGGGTGAATGGGAAGGAGAGCAAAGCTGGTCTGTGTAGCTTTGCCAAACAGATATGTGTCTCTCCTAAGAAGAGATGGTTTAAAAGCCTACTCCCATCTCTTTGCTGGTGTTTTCCCCACTCTTGCATGCATCTTTGAACCTGCTTGGGCCCCTGATAGCCATTTGGTGGCTTCTGGAAGACGAGTTTTGTGTTGTACTTCTTTTTCAAGGGGCCAAGTCCTGCCTGCTCATACTCTGCTGAACACTGTGGATGTGGAACTCATCTATGAAGGACGAAAATACGTGCTGAAGGTATGATGGACAGTGTGGAAACCCATCCTTTTGCCACTTCTAGCTGGAAATGTCTGATTGTGTGCTGCTCTGGCTTAATCTTTGTAATACATACAATTACTGGAATTAAATCTCTGCAGCGTTTATTTTCTCTGCTTTAGTGGGGTTAAGAAATCAGTACAATCTCCCTTATGATAATATCCCATCATATCTTTCTATTGCAATATCTCTGTTTATTTCTATAACTGTTTTAACCTTCTGGAGTCTAGAAATGCTCTGCACAGGGTGAAGAATGCTTTGTTATAGGCAAAGACTACTGCCTATTGGTTGACCAAAACTTTCATTTGATGTTTCTTTCATCAGCATGACAGAATTTGTAGTGATTTCTACGCTTCAGCATTGCTTTTTCTTTGCTGTGTGCAAATACCAATGTTAGGCATACTGCTGAAAGGTTGCAAAGCCAAGCCCATGAAAATTAGGAAATACTAGATTTAAGATTGCCTGTGCAATCTTAACTAGCTTCCTTGGGCAAATTTATTATGGTGAAGTTTTTAACGGCATGACCATCTACTGTTTTCTGCAGCTGTCAATACGCTGCACTCCTGCACCTCCATGAGTTCATCTTGGCACCCCTTTGTTGAGAAACAGGCACTGAACAGCAGCTAAAGTATGCTTTAAATAATTTACCCAGTTTCAGATGGGAACTCTGTGGCAGAGACTGATAGATTTCCCTTTTTCCAGGAAGAGCTTTAGCTGCTTTTTCTGTGAGACAATCTCTCTCTCTCTTTTTTTTTTTTAATTTCAAATTGTCTCATTCATTATGCCATTTTAGTACACAACTATGACTTGTACAAAGATTGATGTGATCAAACCTGTACAGTTAATACCTAAGTGCGTGAGGATTAACTCAAGGTTCATGGACACCATTATTTCTGGCATCTCTTGACTGCTAAATGCTTGTGATCCTGATTCTTTTTTACTTCCTCCGCCCCGCCCCCCCCCCCCCCCCCATCTAACATGAGAACAAATGGCTCTGTTCCTGTTTTTTAATTCTCACTGTTGCAGTGCTTGGAAAACTGTGTATGTTGTGGCACCAAGGCAGTATTAATGCTGTGTTTATTTCACATGATAACGTACCATTCTTGTGGATCTGCAGGTGACTCGACAGTCTCCCAATTCTTACGTGGTCATCATGAACAGCTCATGTGTAGAAGTTGATGTGCACCGACTGAGCGATGGAGGACTGCTTCTATCTTATGATGGTAGCAGCTATACTACCTACATGAAAGAAGAGGTGGACAGGTAGCAACCTGTAAAGATTGATATTTAACATCTACATACAAACCAAGATTAGGTGTACTTGTAACTTTATGCTTCCCAAAGATCACCTGGGAATGAAAATCTCCCCTAGGAGGAAATTACTTAGATGTATTATGGATGAGTTTAAATGGAGAAGTTGCCTTCACCTGAAGAACAGATCTTGGCTACTGTTAGAAGAAAGATCTGAACGTGTACCAATGTGGAGTTTGTGTTCTCCTGCTGGTTCTTCACAAGTGCTGTTATGGATTATAAAAGAACACCCCAAACCCAAAACCTAAAAGACATGAAATTCTTTAAAATCCTTGGAGCTCCACAGCTGCCTTAGACATAGATACAAGATTTTCTATTTCAGTGCACTTCCTGAAAGTTCCTTGCAGGGATCATAACCAGAAGATCAGTAAATCTCCAGCTTCTGAAAAATGAACCACTGCCCCCTCTGCTGGTTTGTTTTCTGTGACAAATGTAGTGAGTCTGGTCAGGAGTACGAAGAGAGTTTGGGTTATTTTCTGTGTTGAAAAATGTTATAAAATCTGAACCTCTCAGTCTGCTACATGAGTGTGTCCTACTCATTTCAGCTTTGCTCTGTATGCAAGAGGATTTTGCATGAGATGGACAGTTCGGTGCGTGTGTTGTGTGTTATGTATTGCAAGTGTAATCTCCACTACCATCAGGTTTTGTTTATATGAAATATTGGTTCTGACACCTGTTAGTAGAGAAGCAGCACAGAAGTAACATACATACAACCTTGCTAAGGGCTGTTCTCTCTGGTTTCTAATCCCTGGCTTCCATAGTCCTGTTTTGATATGATTAATCTGAACTTTGATACCCAGGGCTGTACTGTTCAGCTCAGAATAGCTGGCTGAGGTGGTTTTGTTCAGTTTTGTTTTAGAGCAGGGAAAGAGAGAATGGATTTTTTCCTTCCCATGCTTTCCACAAGAAACTCTGTGGCAGTGATTTGTCCTTTTCTTTCGTAGGTACCGTATCACTATAGGTAACAAGACCTGTGTGTTTGAAAAGGAGAATGATCCCTCCATTCTGCGCTCACCTTCAGCTGGGAAGCTTATCCAGTATGTGGTGGAGGATGGGGGACATGTGTTTGCAGGCCAGTGCTTTGCAGAAATAGAGGTAAGTCTCAAAGAACTGACTTGGCTGCAGATGCTGAATCTGCCCAGGCAAAAGCTGGGGGTGAAAAAAAGAATGCTTTGGAATGAGGAATTGAGTATGAGGGATAATTCACAGTATTTCCAAATTTTGTGTAGGTTTTAACCTGGACTAATGCAGGGATCAGCTGTGAGAGTGATGGGGTGGGGAAGAAATTACCTAACAGCTGAAATTTGAGTGTTTAATGACTGTATATCAGGTGATAAGCGAAATTTCTCAGCGGTGAGAGCATGGTTATCATCTTGCTGTGACACTGAGGGAGAGTGGGATCCATGTGTGCTGTGTTTTCTAGCTGTGTTGAAGAAAGCCGCCTACTTGTAGACCACTACATAGTACCAACACAGACTCAGAGTCAGAGTTATATGCCAGGATTTAGTAACAAACTAAGACTTCTCTGATCATTTATCAGGTTGATCAGATGAGTTAATAAGTGTCACTCCTCCTTTCTCTCTTGGAAGTTACTTAACTTTTAGAGTGGAGGAGGATGAGGATGAACAATTTCTGCATCACTGTGAGAAAAGCATGAGAGCCGGTGTGGGAGTGCGTGGCTCAAAACAGATTTGAGGGAGGGGAGGGTGTGTGTTGACAGAGGGGCAATTAAACCGGTTGGGGACAATGTGTAGGAGAAAAATAGCAGCCCAGAGATCCAGATATTGTATGTAAGTGCATTTACGCTGCAACAGAGCTGTGGCTAAGAAGGAACCACCACTCAATTCCTGTGTTCCCTGTTGTGGTGTATAACAATGGTAAAACTAGACTGTCTCCCCCCATACCCAGCCCTTATTCTCCAAAGGCAAGAGCTTCCATGGTAGATCTAAGGAAGCAACTTTGTCTCTGAAGAGTGGTTTGAGACCGGTGACTTCTAGAAAGTAATCCTAGCTCCCTCTGCTAAAAATGAATGTGCTGCTGTAGCTTTTGCTTCTTCTCCTACTTCTTCAGAGTACAGCAGCTGCAGCAGGAAATTGTGTCTGCTTTGCTCATTGTGTTGAATGTGGGACATTCATGGGTACCTGTTGGTCCAAGCAGTGTGTGGAACAGGTGATGTTCCTGAGGATGGCTTCCTGCTGCCCTAATTTGTGGCCAGTTATTTTGTTCTACCATTCATTTAGTGTCTGAGATTTCATTACTGATGTGTGTGCTTTTAAACCTTTGAGAAAGCCTGGATGCAAAAGGTGCTCATGCAGGTTAGTTTGTAGTAGGACATTGGCTGCTGGCTCACAAAACTAGAACTATTTGGGGAACATGGAAGCTGGGTGTGTAACCTGTTTTCCTTGCTACAGGTGATGAAAATGGTGATGACGCTAACAGCAGGAGAATCAGGCTGCATCCATTATGTCAAACGCCCAGGGGCAGTCTTGGATCCAGGCTGTGTGATTGCCAAGCTTCAGCTGGATGATCCCAGCAGGGTTCAGCAGGTGAGGAGCACAGGTGTTTGTTGTGTTTTTAATAGGGGGTGATGTTGAGATGCTCTGGTGTACTGAACCAATTTCAGACTTGTGCAATGTACTGGAATTGTCACTTTACCATTTATTTGTCTCAGATGAGGGCTAGGACTTGGGTTATTGTCACTTGCTCTGATTCAGGCTAAGCTTATGTACCATTCTTGTTCTCTTCTTACCTCAGCACTGTTGTGGGTACGCAGCTGTCTAGGATATTGGAGTCTGGCCAGATTTTTCCAGCTGCTTTATTCCTATGCAAGTTTATTTAACTTCTTTTTATTGTGTATTCTTCATGTGACCCTCTTTGGGAGGATCAGCGTTGGTATCTTAACTCCAAGAGTGTCGGGCCCTGAGAAAGCAGTTGCAACAAATCTGGAATTAGAAAAAAAGAGCCTAGGACATGCATCTTTTTTAAGGTGAAAGGGAAAGAGATGTATCCATTTAGGGATGATAGGCTGGAATGTAGCTGGTGGCAGTAGAAGAGAATCTATTCCTTTAGCTAGTTGAAAATTGTGGGAGGTTGTTGTACAGGGGGTGGAAAGTGATTGTCAGCACCAAACTGTTGTTTTTTTCTGTGCTTTTCTTTGAGATTTTTGGTCATCCTGGATCTAAACAATGAGATCAATTGTAACATACTAGGGAGAGAGGCTGGAAGCTTATTTTGTGGGTGTACACAACATATGAGATGGATCTCCAACAGTTCTAATTTTTCTGTCTCTCAACCAAGTGGTTGATGCCACACAGGAAGGTTAGTGACACTGCACTGTTCATTGTGTTTCCAGGCTGAACTGCACACGGGTACTTTGCCACAGATCCAGAGCACAGCACTTCGAGGCGAGAAACTCCATCGCATCTTCCATTGTGTCCTAGATAACCTGGTCAATGTGATGAATGGATACTGCCTACCTGAGCCCTACTTCAGCAGCAAGGTACTAGTTATTTCTTATTTCAGAGTGGGAACACAAGTACTCTTTCAATTCAAGGTGATGCTGGCCAATTTGCATGTCAGCATGTCAGAGAACGAAGAGTGAGGGCAGTACTACCCTGCTAGTGCCAGCTGTATTCGGTTTTCTTTCTTTGACTTCGTTATAGTCAGTCTCACTAGAGAGTAAGAGGGGAGAGTCCTGTCTGTGGCACCCAAAACAAAGACAGAGACAAGGAGCTGGGCTCGATCTTTACTGTGTGTGCCTGCAGCCTTGTATGTGGGAGCTGCCTGCATAGCCAGCTGTGGCAGATGTCCTAGAAGGAGGACAGAAGAAGGTGGGCGAATCTGAGTCAGCTGTTGGTGTAAGGTAGCACAGCAGCTTTGTCATCTACCCCAGTTCTCTCCTTTAGTCCCTGGGCTAGCTGTGGGATAAAACAGTATTGAAGTTTACCACAATGAAAAGCCTTTCCTTTTCTCCCTTCTTGCTGCTTATTCTTTTCTCCACGCTTGTCTTAACACTGACTCTCTAGGTGAAGGGCTGGGTTGAGCGACTAATGAAGACCCTGAGGGATCCATCTTTGCCTTTGCTGGAACTTCAGGACATCATGACCAGTGTTTCTGGACGGATCCCACCCAACGTAGAGAAGTCCATCAAGAAGGAGATGGCCCAGTACGCCAGCAACATCACATCAGTCCTTTGCCAGTTTCCCAGCCAACAGGTGATCAACAACACTTAGAGGAATAAAGATCAGTTTGTGTTGGGGCAGAGAAAGTTCTTTTAAATTATCTGGATGTTAGTTGTACCTGGAAGTTGCATTTGAACATGGGATCTTCGTGGTGAAAGGTACTTCCCTGTATGACTTGAGCTTAAAGGCTTGCCTCCTTTACCTGTGCTGAAGGGTATGTGTTCCCTGCTCAGTATAGCTTTAAACAGGCAGTTTGGAAGTGGTTTAATCATATCAGTGGCCTTGTGGGCATTTCTTTATTTGCTTTTTGCCTGGCACATACGCAGCAGCACAATTTGTAGTGTCAAACATAACCTTAAAGAAGAGTGATTGCAACTAAGGAAGGCCTGATCAGGTAATGAGATGTTGGGAGATGATTTCTCCGGTATTACGATATTGTGCATTGATTTTTGTGTCATTGTCAGGTCATTAACTTTCTTAGTTTAAAGCTTTGGCCTTTGCTGGAGTCTGCTGGAACTCTGGTCTGGTCTGTCTGGAAGGTCTCAGCTTCTCTGCTGGTTGTTCAGCCAGATCATCCCATCCAGGACTCGGACTGTCATGTTGATTGCTCTCTTTCAGATTGCCAATATCTTGGATAGCCATGCAGCCACCTTGAACCGCAAATCAGAGCGTGAGGTCTTCTTCATGAACACTCAGAGCATTGTCCAGCTTGTACAGAGGTGAGCCATTTTCAGGGGTGCCCCCTAATGCTTTTTCTGTTGTTTTTTTTTTTCTTTTTTTTTTCCTGCTGCTTGAAAGACCTGAGCCTGCTTGTCTGTATTGGTTTTATTACACTCAAGAGTCTGAATCACAGGAATAAGATTGCATGCTTCCCTCAGGGAGGTCAGCAGTGAGGGGGGCCATGTGTGTGGCCCGACTGCCTGTGTGAAGCACACATAGAGATCCTTCCCTCTTTTTCCCTTTGCCTTTTTTGGCTTAAAGAAAGATTTAACTTCTGTTCTGGCGCTGATCACATCTTGGCCATTTCTTCAAGCCACTGATGTGTTTATACTGTTCAGTGTCTAGAGTTTTTAGTGTTTTCAGAAGGAGGACACTTTGATGCAAAACACGAGCCATGCTACCCCACAACAGTAATGGCAGGGGTTATATGTTCACATAACAGTTGGATTTTCAGAACCAGGTACGCTTCCTTCTGTAAGCAGGTTTATTCTGCCACTTGTGTTGAGTGTTACTCACTTGCAGGTCTTCAGAAGTAGGGCTATGCGGATCTAACTCAACATTAGGTTTGACTGACTTGCTTCTGCAGGTACCGGAGTGGTATTCGTGGTCACATGAAAGCAGTGGTGATGGATCTGCTCCGTCAGTATCTGAAGGTGGAGACTCAGTTTCAGCATGGTGAGTCTCTTAAGCATGTCAGGGACTTGATTTCTGCAAGAACCACATTTGGTCCCAGAAGGTCCGCATGGACCCCATTCAAGAAAGATTACTCTCACTCACGGTGAGGCTAAGCTACACAGGTTTTCTTTTAAAGGTCTACTGGTCAGATCCTGGTTTTTTTGTGGAGGAGCTTATGTCCATTTTGAGTTTTTGTGGTAAGATGGCTCATAATGCTTATCACAAGCAAATGACAAACTTTACCCCAAAGCAGTCTATTCTGCTGGTTTTCCACTGTTGGTATATCCATCATCTTTTACATCCCATGCCATCTTACCCACAGTTTACGTGTCATAATATGGCTGGTCTCTTTTTGGTGTAGGGATGCTCCTTTTCCCCTTAAATCTTCAAAAGAATAGCTCCTGTATGAGTTTATGGCCCTCCAATTGAGGACTTCTGTATGACCTGGAGTAAAAAGACAGACTCACTGCATATTAGGAGTTTCTTTGTGTTGCCTCTCTAGGCTGTTACTGAGCTCACTAAGGCTCAGTCAGTCTGTGTCGTTTCTGCTTGTTCTAGATCAGAGATGATCTCCTTTGTGTTCCCTCACTGACTCTTATCAGCAGTGGCCTACCACTGGAGAGTTCCCCCAGTTGGGTATTCCATGTGTGGAAGCTTCATGTGAGAAGCTTGATTTTTATTTTCGCATTTCTGAGCATCTGCAGAAAAATTAGAATCAGAAGAACTAAACAACATGGTGATTTTAAATGGTTTTATCTTGCCTGCCTGTTAATTAAATTTGATGGTAAGAAAATCAAGTGGAGAAAAAAAAAAAAAAAGTAACTGCCTTACTTGTACCTGCTGTAAAATACCAGGCTGTTCATAGAGCAAACCCCAAACCACAGCCTGAAGCTGAGAACTGGAAATAAATGGGTTGCACTGCTGTATCCAGGCACAAGGTGGCAATGAAGCACTAGCTAGTCTGAGGCTCTAGCTCTTGCAGGTAGTTCAGATTCTGTTCTACTTTTCTTTTGTCCTGCTCCATTACCTGCTCCAGCCTAATGGTACTGCAGATTCATTTCCACTTCAATTTGCTGGTAGTAGAGGATGGTGCAGATCATTTTGCTATTATTTTATTTTGCTTGTCGTTTGAATGAAAGACTGAGCTCACCTTTCCTCTCTTCTTATTTGCTCACAAAGGAGGTATTTGGTATTGGAACTGTTTTAATAAGAGTAGGATGTTTAAAGTTTGCAGTTGAGGGGGTAGTGGTGGGAGGAATGTTTCCATCCCAGAATTGTTTGTGTGGACCATACAAAGTAGGTTCTCAAAACATATATGTAGAAGAATAAAGACACATCTATTAACTTCTATTCCATGACACACAGGTATGGAGACTGGAAAAATGTCCATTTCTGATTGCAGGTCACTATGACAAGTGTGTCTTTACCCTTCGGGAAGAGAATAAAAGCGATATGAATGCTGTATTGAACTACATCTTCTCACATGCTCAGGTCACCAAGAAGAACCTGCTTGTTACCATGCTCATTGTAAGTTGTCTGATGGTGTTCTAGAAATTTGTTTCTTGTAGTTGTATGTTTGGTGCTTTAAAGGTACTGAATTGATAGCTCTCATCCTTAAAGATGCAAACCTTCTAGCTACAGAAGCAGTGGCAGCAGTGTGGAGTTTTTTCATGTGTTCTTAGGGCACGTAAGCCGTGCATTGAAGGAGACCCAGAACATACTGTTTGCACGGTGTCTGTGCACCTTCTGGTTTGTGACTGTCCTGCACTGATTGCGTGTCAGAGTACAGTGAAGGCTAATTATGCAAGTGCTTTGTGAGCATCTGTGGGGAGATAAGAATGCAGACTTATGTTGGGAGGGTGCTAGAGGCTAACTTTCAGACACTGGGCTGTGACTATATTTGGTTTAGTTTGGTTCTTCAGGGATGGAGAATCTCCTGGGGTTGGAATTCCTCTTGGACAGACAAGATTCCACCCTAGAAACACAAATGAGTCCTCATGGCAGGGCCTGCCATCACCTTCTCATGGTCTTGTGGCTTGTTAGTCCATGAAAAATCTCAGTTCTCATTATTTTGGTCCCACTCTAATGGGTGAAACTCCCTGTAAATTACATTCCCAGGAAAAATAATTAAAAAACAACAATTGAGTCCGGTCTTTTTTTTTTCCTGTTTCCTAAAGAGCCTTGAAAAACTCCTTGTCCCACATAATGCTTTGAAGCAGAATGAATGCCCACCTTCCTCAAGGCAGGATGAATTTAGTGACGACATTATTTTCAACAGATTAGAATTAGGTATCCTGCTTTTTAAGAGGCTAATTACAATACTGTCTCTCTCTCTCCTCCCTCCACCCCCTGCTTTTTTTGTCTTTTTTTTTTTTTTTTTTTTTGCAAATGTAATGTGGTCTGATACTGCCAAAAATATGTCCAAAGTAGCCATCTACAGAATAGCTCTCAAAAGCAAGGAGAGAGTCATAATTGTCCTAGGCTGAGGCTGAGTTTCTTAAATTCTAATTTGTAAGATATAAGGACCCTGGCATTCTTTCTTTCTGGCTCTCCTCCCCCTCTTTTTTTTTCTTTCCCTTTTTGGTGTGTGGTGTGATTGTAAGTAACGCTTGCCTTAAGAATCTCATTATTTGAACACGGAGCCATATTTCCTTTGAGAATTCTGGAGTAGCTTTGAGCCGGGGCTGTTCATTTCTCAAGTAATCATGCTGGCGTGATGGAGAGAGAAAATGGCAGCTGTTCGCAGCTCAGGCCTTCAATTTTCTTCAGAGTCCAGTCACTCAAGTGTGTAATTACACGGGGTGCCGGGGAGGCGTTAGGCCTTGTCAAAGAGCTGGTTTGAGGCTTTGCTTGCTGCCTTTGCCAATCAGTGCAGGCAAAAGCCAGTGCAGCGCCAGCTACCTGCTTTATTTTGTTGTTGTCATCCTGATTATTTCTTGCTAAAATGGGACTGAAACTTTTTGTCTAGTTTTTCACCTCCCATGCAAGCCGTGTCTTGGAGGCAGAGCCTTGCTGTGTTTTCACGTTGGCCAGCGTGGTGTCCGTCTGAGGGAATGGGGAGGTAGGGAACACAGAGAAACATTGAAGAGTTTTCCTTTCTCCTTCCTGTGTAGTCATTCTTCCCACCGCTTCAGTTCTACTCAAGTAAAGGCTGACATCCCAGTTTGTCAGAACGTAAAACATACTGGGAGAGGCTGTGCTGCGTGTGGTGGAAGAGCAGCCGGCAGCTAGCCGGTAACCTGAGCACCATTCGCATGGGCTCTGCCCTCCCATGAGTGCTGTGTCACAGGGACTTCTCTGGTCGAGGGGGTGATGGGGGCTCAGGAGGGGTGGATGTGCCTTTGGTCACAGTGTCATCTGCGGCACAGCTAGGGACTGCCGTCTGCCAAGTGACAGGGCATGCCATTAACCAAAAAAACGTCGTTCCTCTTTCTTTCCAACTCACATAACTCTTCATGTCTGAGAGAACCCGTGGCACATTTGGTGTGCTCATGGTGAACGCTGTGGTGTTTTATGGGTTGCCAAGCTATTTATGTGGGGTAGTTTAAGTTTGTCCTCCAAGGGCAAACATCATGTCAAAATACCTTGATGCTTATGTTGGTGTTATTGATGTAACCCTAGGAATCCATTATTAACAGCGGGCTCTGAGGATGGTTTTAGTAATAGTATTATGCTGCCATCATTCACCTTTTTTAGCTAGCAGGCGTTTAAGGCAGGATGGGAACTACTTCATCCTTCATATATTTGTTGAAATATAGTGTGATTTGAAGTTGTATGTTCATTTTATGTACTTATATACTGACTGCTGTATGCACATCCTGGGCAGAATTGCTTGTGGCATGGCAGATGTCCTGTGTCGTATCGGATTTTTGTTACCTTGAGCAGTAACATTACAACACTGAGGAATTTGTATTTCAAATACAACAAAGGCAGTTCTTGAATTATTCACTGTGAATTCACACAGTGACCTGGAGAGGATAAATCTACAGAACTTTCTTTGGGAGCAATCACTGTAATGCTTGCTGGCCCAAGACTGGTTAGTAGGAGACAATCTTATTAAGAGTTAGTAGCTTAGGTGTTTTTAATAAGTGATTTGACTGTGGTTCCTCTCCACCAGAGAGTTTGCCATCATTCCTAGAGATGGCATCATGCTTGAGTGGGGTTGGAGAGAAAGGGATTGAGAGCAACGTGGAGAAAAAGCTATTTAGCTTTGGAATTGCATGTAGTATGAACTCTTATTTGTTAGTCAGTCTACGGGACTTCTATTATTTGGTTTTTGGTTTTTGCTTTGATAAGCCTGCCAGGGAAAATAATCTAACCTGCTGTGCAGAGGTTTCCCTTTTTCCCTTTCTATTTCTTGGATCTTCAAAGTGCCTTTTCTGAACTGTATGTGTTTAAAGTCTCTTAAAACTTTAAGGCACTAGCGTTCTTTCCTGTTGCAAATCCCTGTTTCATCTCGCATTTTCCTCCTGTGATTCATTTACCAATAGAAAAGCTGTTGTGCTGTATAGAAGAAACACGTTAGAGGCTCCTAGAGGGTTTCCAGCTTCAGGAGTGGGAGGGAAGAGGCTCACAAGCCAGTATGAGTAGTTGAAGGCTGGGATTATTCACGGTAGTTGAAAGTATTTTTGGAAGAAAATGTGCATGAGAGTACATCTCCTCTGTTCAGAAAACAAAACAGGTTGAAGTCTTTACCGTTTGCATTTTTTTGAATGGCTGAATCCAAAAGTTTCGAAACAGCTTTAACACTGAAAATTATGCTGTTCAGTTTTATTATTCTATCCAGCCAATTTAGACAGTAAGGTCAGCTAGTGAACTTCTTCAGAACCAGGATTCTTTGATGAGAAGAATCATTATGGAGTCAGTCTTGTGCTGTGGCAGGAAACACATTACATCATTTACGGTTTTAGTTAGCTTTGCTTAGCCTTGTTAGCAGAATGACAGGATCTTTTTTTCCTTTACTGAAGCTGTACAAAGCCTGCTGGTTTGTGGTTGTGGAGTTGTGGGTTTGGTTTTTTTTTTTGGTTTGGAGGTGTTTTTCTAAGTGGACTTCAGGGGGTTCTCCTGGCAGTTAAACTCTTTCTGTTTGGTCACCTTTCATAGTGAAAAATTGCTAATCTTTGCATGCTAGACAAGGCATTTCGCTACAATTAAATGCTCTTTGAATTTTGCATTGCTGTTACGGCAGACTTCTCATACAAAGCTGAAATTGGGTAATGCGAAAACGTTTTGCTTGAATCTCTTTGCCAAGTCAGTATTTCTCCTGTGTTTGGATGCCAAAACACATGCTAAAAATAATATAATGGGTGGTGGTGTCAGTCCCTTCTTTCCTCTGTAGCTTTATTTATATGTGTGAAATGACTGAAAGCCTAATGCTTGTACCCTTGTCAGCACGGAATTATAGAATAAAGATATATATAGATAAGGACCCCTAGAGGTGATGTCGTCCAGCACGTGAGGGCATGTGTGTATGTATTTCAGGTTTAAACTCCCATGTAGGAGAACGGAAGATGGTTTTCCTCTGTTCTAAGCATTTTCAGTTCTCTTTATTTTTCAGGACCAGCTCTGTGGCCGTGACCCCACCTTGACAGATGAGCTGATTAATATTCTGACAGAGCTGACCCAGCTCAGCAAGACAACCAACGCTAAAGTGGCCCTGCGAGCACGGCAGGTAAGGGAGCGTGTTTAGCAATCCAAGCTGATCCCTGCTTGAGACACTGTGCCATTGCTGATCAGATCAATACGGACTGCTCCCACTTGGGAGTTGGCTCTTTTGGAAAGTCTGTATCTCTTGATGTTTATTTTGATTACTATGCAAATGTGAAGAGTAGATTACTGTGAGCAGTGCTTTAACAATGAAGCTAATTAACTGTTGTGACAGTCTAATAAAGATTGCAGTGGATTCCCAATCACTGTAATATTTGAAGTTAGAATTCTATTCCGTTGTCCCTGCTTGTCCAGAAAGTTTTGTCTGGCTCAAATAGAAGTCAGTTGAGAGCAGCCTGTGGTTTGTGCAATAGAGGAAGTCAAAAAATGCATGGTCACTGTGGTTCCTTCTGGCTTTATCGCTTGTGAACCCAACAAGAACAGGCTGCCTGGAACATGTAGGCAGCTGTACAGTAAACAGCCAGGCCATGCTATCTGGGTTCATCAGCTACCTTACAATTGCGAATCAGTGTGTGCAGAGAACAGGGAGAGAAATTTACACATGAACTAGACGTTCTTTGCAACTGCTAAGGAATTACTGCAGAGAATTACGTTGGTCTTTTGCGGGGCTTTTTCTGGCTTTTGAGTTGCGTGTTGACAATTTCTTTTTAACCTGAAAATAATTGGAAAAACTCTTGATACTGTCAATTCCATGAGTCTAGTACAGATAATAATTTGAATGCCAGATATCCACTTGGATATTATTGTGAACTTCCTCTTTAGCAGTTAGTCTGTAGCCAGGAAGGAGTGAGAGGGCATGGTTGTTTCATGGTAATGCTAACCCTGTGGTCTGATCACTCCTCTCACTCCACAGTCCCTGTCTCCATTCTAAAAGTCTTAAGCAGGAAAGCTGACACTTTGGGGATCTCTCCTTTTATTTCAGCGCTTGACTGTTGAAAATGAATGGGATGTTTGAAGCTGCTCAGTGACCTTATGTTTCCTTCAGAATTGTATTTGCGTCCTTGAACCATTCAGTTATTGAACCTCTCAGCAGCATGCTGGGAATGGTGCTGCAGTCCTTGTGTATGTCTTTATGTTGCTCTTTCACTTCATTTTCCCCTGCAAGCTGCTTCCCCTTCCTATCTCTGTATCCTTCATGTTGGACATTTAATACCTGGCACCAGTGTCTCTTGCTTCCTCTGCTTGGAAGCTGTGAAAGGCGGTCTCCATTGCTGGCCTCCCCACAGCTGCTGCCTGCCAGATCTGCTTTCCAATTAACAGCCGGTCAGGCAGTCCCCAGGACTAGCAGCTCTGCAGTGCTAAATCACATGCACTGATGGAACTTGATTGAAGCTGTTCCTTTTCTCCGTGGGGAATTGCCAATAATACAAACCAAGCAGATACACAAATGAGGCTGGGGGGGGGCAGTCTGCAGCATCACCCAGGTGCCACAGAATTCACAGGAGGAACCAGTCGCCTCTTCTGGGATGGAGCAGACTATTGCTGCCTTGGAGATACGAGCCTCCTGCCGATGGCCCAGCATAGCTCCTTTCACTGACACTCCTTGTGTTTGCTGTTTACCAGGTTCTCATTGCTTCCCATTTGCCATCCTACGAGCTGCGTCACAACCAGGTGGAGTCCATCTTCCTGTCTGCTATTGACATGTATGGACACCAGTTCTGCATTGAGAACCTGCAGGTATCTGCCAGACTTCTCTCCTTGTTTTCCCTTCTTTCTTCTCACTCATCTTCATGTTTCTGTTTTAAATCTCGCCTGTAGTCCCAAGGTCCTTGTGGCTTTAAGTTGGATTGTTCTGATTTCTAGCTTCCCCCTCACTTTTCATTCCTACACTGATACCAGAATGACCTCACCGCAGCCTACAACTTCTTTAAGGTGGGCAGTGAAGAGGGAGGTTCTGATTTCCTCTCTCTGGTGACCCGTGATAGGACATGAGGAAATGGAATGATGCTGCATCAGGAGAGGCTCAGACTGGACATTAGGAAAAGGCTCTTCACTGAGAGGGTGATTGGTCACTGGAACAGACTCCCCAGGAAAGTGGTCATGGTGCCGAGCCTCTTATAAGGAGCATCTGGATGATGCTCTTAGTCCTATGGTTTAGTTTTAGGTAGTCTTACGAGGAGCAGGGAGTTGGACTTGGTGATATTTATGAGTACCTTCCAACCTGAGATCCTGTCATTCTGTGATTTAGTAGAAAAAGGTCATAATCCTTGATGAACAACAGGAAAAGCATGGAAATTGGTACTAGACAGCCTTGATTTTGGGTTTTTGCTTTTTTGCCTGACCCTGTTTGCAAGACAGGCAGTTCTCTTTTCAAAATGCTTGATGTGATCTCTTTCAGAAACTCATTTTGTCGGAGACATCCATCTTTGATGTGCTACCCAACTTCTTCTACCACAGTAATCAGGTGGTAAGAATGGCAGCTTTGGAGGTAAGTTTATTCCTATTGAAAAAAAAAATCATTATTTTTTCTGTGGTTTTTGTTCTGTGTGGTGGGGTTTTTTTGGGGTTTTTTTTGTTTAGGCCACTGCAAGATTAAGAGTGCTGTAGATTGTGTGGAATCTGGCATACTTAGTCTGTCATTTAACAGTGTTAATATTCATAATTGACTGAAATTTCAGATTCAAGTTATCTTCTTTGCTTGAAGAAGATTTAGGTGGTTGAAAGGATTGAAAGTGAAGCTGCTGTCCGAGAATGTGGTCAGCCTGTCCTGTGTGCTTTGTGCTGATGGTCATATCCTGCCAGACCTGTCTTCCTCAGAATAACTTTAAATTCTAGCTGAATTAGAGTTCTGTCTAAATATTCATTTGGAGGTACCTGGGTTTTTTAGTATTTTTGAAATCTCTGGTGTATTATTTGTTGTTTTCCTCTCTTTCTGCTTCCTTAGCACAGTTACGCTGATTGAGTTTCTCTCTAACCAGGTGTACGTTCGAAGGGCATATATTGCCTATGAGTTAAACAGTGTCCAGCACCGCCAGCTGAAGGATAACACTTGTGTGGTGGAGTTCCAGTTCATGCTACCTACCTCCCATCCAAACAGGTCAGATCACGTGTTCAGGCGTCTGTGGAATCGGAGGTTTATGAGGGGCTACATTCTATCTTGGCAAAGAAAACTTGCAATAGAATCGGTGGAGAAAGGGAGAGTCCCAGTGCCTCAAATAAGCACAGATTATTTAAGATAAACAGCTACATTACCCAGTTCCTTCTCCCAAGTTATTTAAAAATCTCAGGAGCTGTGGGTAATAGTTTCTGCAGTTTGGATACATTCAATATGATACAGTTTCCATCTATTTCCTGATTTTTAAATCGGCTTGTGTAGTAACTTTCTTCTAGAACTTTAGTTAGCCTTCAGAAAGATAGAATGCCAGACAGAATAATCAATTACTCATTTTAATAAAGAACAGTCAAACAGTCTCTGTCCCCTTCCTGCAGCGCTTCCCTGCCAGCCCTTTGTAACTGTTTGTGATTGGCTCTACTTTCAAACCTGGCTTTACTGGATAAGGTGAAATCTTTTCTAGCATGCGTTTTTTTGACTGAGAAGAGCAAGATGCATGTATGAATGTGTTTTATATAGAAATGCTGGAGCTGACATAGATTTTCAGTCAGTATTTTTCAGAATGCATTTCTCATGACTGCAGCCAAAAGCATCAACTATTCGCTGCCCAGTCTTATAGAAGGGTTGCATCTCCTAGTGTGTGCTAAGATCATTTAAAAAAACCAAACCAAACAAACATGATTCTCAGAACTTCTTCAGCATCTGTCAGGTTAGTCAGTTTCTGTGTTTTTTCATTTGCACAGGAACTCAGGAGGGTATTTTAGATGGTATTGTATTTTTGTCCCCGGGCAGCGCAGGCGTGCGGGAGCCAAGAGGCGCAGTGAGTCCCTGTGGCCGCCGGGTGCCACTGTTGATCTGTGCTGGTTTGGCAGTTTGGCATCAGTGCTGTTTTTCTCCTTTGTTTCCAAACATCTTTTTCCTTATTTTATTTTTGGTGGGGCTGGGCAACGGGGTCCAGTCTCGCTTCGTTGAGAATCCATCAGTACATTTTATGAAATGGTTTTCAGAATCTGGTTTGCTAGAAATGAATGACTGTCCTCAACGAGCAGCACGGAACGCTCATGATACAAATGGGACATGCATTTGGTCTCATCTGTTCCCAACGTTTCTAGAATATTTGTAAATAATTGCATACTATTTTTAGTACCCCTTTATAATACTCTCCCCCCGTCCTGCCCCCCCATTCTTTCTCAATTTCTTCTCTTTGCTAGTCTCAGTTATCGCTGTTGCTTGGGGGTTGTTTGGCCTGCCCATGCTGACCACTGCTCTGTTGTTGTGCGCAAGCTTAATTGGACAAGGTCAGCTGGAAGAGGAGGAGGCCTGTTACCTGCTTGGGGAACAGCTGCTTTGACCTGAAGTCTCCTCTCCCCTTTGTGCTGAATTCGCTGGGGCAATGTTCTGAAGCTCAGTTCTGCTTCTCCAACCATCGACACTGCTGATGGTTGACTGAAAATGCACCGCAGCCCTTGTGCAGAGGCAAGCAGGCTTGGGGACAAATTCACTGCTTGCATAGGCAAGTTCAGTTCTTTTGAGTTGCACCTCCATCTGTTAGTGATGGATTTGGCTCCTGTTGCTTGATGCAGCTTCTTGCAGTGTATACCTACTTGTGTGGTTGTTGTGTGGCTGGCTGCTGAAGCACAGCTGGTAGCAGGATACCTGGGGTCTTAAATTAGCCCTGAGTGTGTAGATTTAAGCTAGCTGTAAAGGCAGACCTTCTGGTAAGCCCAAGACACAGAAATTTCAAAACTCTGACATTGTCTTGCTTGAGTCTTCTTTGTTGTTTTTGACCATGTTCTACGTCCATTGTATGTTTTTCTGTATCTTCTGTAGCATGCACTTTTAGACTGAAAAGCTAAAGATGCCTTCCAAGGACAAACCCCAAAGCCAAAATATTCCAGGTGACCAAGCAAAATGGCCCTTGAGGCTCTGCAGGGTTGGGTCCTGGTGAACCAGAAGTAATACCAGGGAGCCTTTAAGAGAGCATTCTCTTCTGGAGCTGGTGTTAGTTTTATGGAAAAAACATTTTTCAGCAGTTTTCCAGATTTTTTTTGAGCCCTGGTCCCTTTTGTGTCTGATTTGTGACATTCAATGGCCTGAATTTTACTGGAGCAAATATTAATGTAGAGAAAATTGCAAACTGATAATGGTTGCTATATTTGAATTCTTTGTTATTGGTATTTAACACTGCTATGCCTTTGCTTAGTTGTAACAGAAACAATCACAGTCACTACTTCTGATGTGACTAGTCACAGCAAGGCACCTCGGACTTCATATTTTTGGCCACTGAATGATTGTCATCAACTACCTGCAGGAAAGCTTTACGTGGAAGCAGAGAGGGAGAAGAAAAACTGTTAAATCTGCTAACAGAGTCACAGAAATGCAACCTGCTCCTGGTGGGTTTTGTGGGCAGAAACTGTTTTGGAATTATTTGTTTAAATTAATAGAAAACATCCTGTTGTAAGAATCCCCACTGATCCTGATTGCAAGGGTAAGGCATAGGGAGAAAAACTGCTTGTAATTGAAACCATAGAGGGCTCTATAGATCAAAACCCGGCATTCCTTGTTGCCCGGTGCAAGGCAGATGAGGAGTACAGTGTAACCATCTGGTGCCTTTTGCAGTAAATGGAGTTTGCAGGCTCTCTCCAAGTAGAGGGTGTTGCAGTAATCCAATCTGGTGGAGTCGATACAAGGGTATCTACGGGATGCTGATCGCTATGCGCTGCAGCAGGGTACTGCAAACAAATGCTTATGGGCAGAGCCCCTTGCATGTGGATAACCTGCCTCTTTCAGTCATCTAGAGTCCTGGTGAGAAAAGATGTGAGAAAGAAATGAGCCCTGTTCTGAGCTGTCCTTTGCTTCCCTCTTGTTCAGACTGCCCTGCTGAGATGGGAAGCTGGTGGAATATTGACTGGTGTTTAGAGAGTTCAGCTTCCTTTGTGAGAATGGCAAGCCAGGTGACAGACACTGAAAGGCCTTTCTTAGGTGTTCAGCACATGAAACAGTGCTTGCCTAATCTTAGCTTAAAATCTTCTGTTGAAAGAAACATTGTGTGTCTAGTATAGGGAGAGGGAATTACAGTGCTTTTTCAACAAGAGAAGGTTTTTTTCTAATAATCCCCCTCTCCTCTGCTGCTTTCGAACAGCCTTTCTTACGTCTGAAGCTGTAAGGTTTAAATTAAACTGGGACATTGTCTGCTGTAGCCAGCTTTTGGAGGCTGCTGCAGAATTGTGCTGCTGCACTGCTCCTCCTAAAGCATCCCCTTTTCTCCAGCTCACTGCATTCCCCCAGCCAGGTTGTTCAGCTGCTCTCTTGATCTTTCCTTCCCCAGCAGCAGATGTGCTGGAGGATCAGAAGGGAAGAACTCAGAGGTAAATGTGTTCCCACAAAACAGATCCCTCTGCTTTGCTTAGAGGTAAATTCGTTCCCTCTGTCAGATGCTGAGACAATTGCTTGCAAGGGTGACTTAGAGATGCTGGATATATCATTATTTTGGGGTATGGCAGTGATACCACAGAGCTCTGCCTTCTGAATATGTTGAGCCCCAAAGGAAATATAACCCAGCCTGTTTTGCTCACTCTGATGCCATAGTCATGCCCTCCCAATCCATCTGTGCTTTGAGCCCACGTTTGCCTTTTGTCCCACATGCCACCCTGAACTGCCACGTTTGGCCTTGAGGTGTCCTGGGGAATCTTGAGTCAGGACGTACCATTGAAAGGTGGAAGTGAAGGAAGGTTTTAGTATTGCAGATTAAGACTTTGTAGTTTTGATAATTGGTTTAGTTAGCTTTAAAGCAAGTGTTAATTTTGAAACTTGATAAACAAGATGTCTGATACCAGCTAACCCTAGTTACATTTGGAGGTGGGAACACACACAGCTCTGCAAACGTGGACGTAAGGCAAATGCCTTACTTAGACTTGTCTAGGTTGAATTCATTCTTGGGACTGCATCCTGCTGTCTGTGATACTTCCAAGGGTGGAATTCAAGTCTAGTCCTTAGTTGCTTTGTATTTCCGAGGGTATCAATATAAATGTTTCAGCTATTTTGTGCTTGGTTTTGCGGCGTATCTCCTCTTCCTGTGCTTGTGGATGTTTGTTGACACCCTACTTGGACTTTGATGTTGCTGATTTCAAGGCTTAAGAGTGGTGCATGATCTCTCCTTTGCTGTCCCTTGATGTTTTATCATCTATGGAGTATTTTGGTTGTTCTTTTCTGTCAGCCTCTTCCTTAGCTTACAGGTAGAAACCATTTTGAAGGCTGGAAGCCAAATTAAATACTGCTGTTTCCAAACAGTGCTTTTGACAGAAGAATAAGAACCCAAAACTCGCTCACACTTAGAGCAGTGTTTATAGGTTCCTTCCTACTATCATTTCACAGTGATATACTCCTAAGATTTCAATTGCTGACAAAATGGAAACATTTTCTGTGGACTAAAGTAGTTGCTAAAACAGCCTCTTGCATCAGCCTTTGGATTGCTGGTATAGAACCAGCTGTGCTGCTTTGGACTCTGTACAAGCCTGGAGACCTGAGTGTGTAGCTCGTAGCGTATCATTAGGTAGCCTGAGGTCCCCTCCTTGTTGCGAGAGACTGGCTGGCATCGGGAGGGAGGGAGGGAAAATGATTCCAGGGCACCTGTAAATCCCTGCAGTTTTGTGCTGAGGGTTTGATGTTAATTAGACAGCAGGCAGCAGTAATGTGTTGCAGTTCCCTTGGCTTGCCTGTTTCAGAAAGGGCAAAATCTTCCAACAGAGTAAAGAAGGGGCTGTTGAAGGGGCAGCAAACTGAATGGAACGATGATAATTTTATGCAAATTGGACTTCAGTAGCAGATTCAGCTTGGCTGAATCACAGAGGGAGCAGAAGAATAAGGAAAGAAAGAGGGAGAGGAAAAACCCAATCAAAATGTATGGTTTGAGGCATGTTTCAGAGCCTTCTGTTTAGATTCTTCTACAGAAATGAAGAAACATAAGAGGAATGCCACTGGTCAGAGCCAGTGGAATTGCTCTTTCTCCTGTGGTACTGCTGTTAATAACTACAAGTGGGTTATTCAGCCGACCTCTTTAGATTCCGCTTTGCTGTCTGATTTCAAAAGCTTTGCCCTGCGCTGGCACTCAATCACAGCTTGATATAACCAGTGGCGCTTTGCATGCATTGCCATCATTTTCATAGGGGAGTGCTCTTTAAAAAAAAGAAAGGGAGGGCCAAGGGGAAACAAATTCAGATTCAACCAGGAGGTGCAGGGGGGAGCTATGGGGATTTTTGTTTGCTTGAGCAGAAGGAGTAATTGTCACAGTAGAGCCTACATCGGTATGGAGCACGTTCCTAGTGGGATCAGCTTCGCCGGTCAAGAAGGGCCGTTTTAACAGTTCAAAAGGGATAGGGAGAAGGGTTGTGGCTGATGTGGTGAGAAGGTTTCTGATCCTGTGATCAGCTAGTTGGAGCTGGCTGGGGAGAGAACACTGTTGTGTGCTCTGCCTGCTGTGCCTTTATACAGCTCCCAGAACCGTGGTGCTGCCCGTTGGCACTGATGTTGCACCAGGCTGAGCAGGCTGGCATGCCACTGGGGTTTTATTTGTCAGAGCTGCGGAGGTGTAGTTCACTGGACTGGAGTGCCTTTTCACAAGGCCCAATTGTGCTGCAAATATCAAACCTCTGCCTCTTAGTGCATTTCAGTGACGAGTGACAATGCAGCTTCTGTTATGGGCAGCCCTCTGCAGCTGTGAGGACCTGTAGATATAAAGCCGGCCCCAGAGCGTGCAGCTTGAAGGCGGTTCCTCCATTCTTTTCTGACATCTCCAGGCACTGGCTCTTCTGTTTTCCTCATTGCAATTCTTGCCGTAGTCTCTTCAGCTCCGTACTGAGTGGCTGGAGAAAGTTCCTGGAGCAAGGCAACAGGGTGCCCTTTGTGAGACAGAAAGGAACATTAGTTATGCTGGGTTTTTCTGTCTGTTTTCTTAAAGCATTCACAGGGACCACTACACAAGTGTACAGGGTGTAGGAACTGCCAGTCCTCTCTAGACTATTTTTTCCAGCTGAAGTAGATCTCGTGTAGCTTTCCCACCACTTGCCAAGCTAAAAAAATCATTTCGGTCCCCTCTCATGGCCCTTTTGGTCCCAACCACAGGCTCTGCAGTGTCTTTCCCCACTGTCTCCAAATGAAATTAAATACTTGTGGTTTTTACCCTTGAACAGAGATAACGTCTTTAGGCAATTTTGTGCTTTCTCTTGTATGGCTTAAGGAGATCACGGGAACTTTTCATGCCTCTACCAGTAATGCACCAAACATACAACCTTGCAGTGAATGTGACTGCTGTGATAAACCCAGTTGAGAACAGGACCAGGTGCAGTCAGTGTTTTTAGTGGTGTGACCATGGAAACACACTGGTCATGAAGTACTGAGACTTTATGTCCAGTAACCTGGGGTCTTGCCTATGGTCAAGGATGTTAGGAAAGTCTGTGGTTTGATCTCCTACAAGCTTCTGCAGGGAAGGGGAGGGTGAATGTCCAGATACATGCTCACTGAAGCTTTGCTTTTGATCTTTTCATGTTTGCTCATCTCTTTGCACAAGCCTCCTGTGTGCATGGTTGTTGTTGGGGGTTTTTCTCAGTTTAATCTTTACTATTTTGAACGTCAGATCACAGCAATTTTTACATCTTGCATGGAGCACCTTGCGCTTTCGTGAATGTAGCTAGCATGGGCTAGACCTTGCTGTGCTTCTGTTGGTATGAAAATGTGCCCCGCAACTCCTTTCTGTCTTATGTGCATCACTAAGCCCTAGTCTGCATGCACATATGTGAAGAGTTGGACTGATGTTACAAGAACGGTAAAATTTTCCTAAAATTAGCCTAAAGTTCTGCTTGTTCATTTTGGTGTTCAGGGCTATGAATGCTGAAAATGCAGATGTGTGTGTTTGCTTTATTCCTGTGGTGGTGTGGGGGCCAGTGCATGGGCTGCTGCTTCGTGTAGAGGTTTGGCAATGAGGATTTGGCTTGTTTTTCTGAACCTGTTGCAATCTTCCTGTATGACATGGTCACTTTTTGCATCTGTGCTGTTTGCCCTTCTGTCAGGGAGTGCGAACTCCCCACTCTGGTCTTGCTTGTGAAGCTTGCTTGATGTATGTAAAGGGCTTGAAGTGGGTGCAATAAAAGATGCTATAGAAAGGCAGGGTACCTTGCAAATACAATGTGTTTTCCCGGGGTGTGTTATTTGTATGTTATGTGCATGGTCTCTGCTCATTCCCATGGCAGCTGTGTCGAGCGAAGTCAGGTGGTGGGTGCCTTCTCAGGGTTGGTGAAATTTAATTCTGCCTGGTACCTGGTGGTTGACAAATTTTGGTTTAGTAAATTGTAAACTTGTTGCTGGTCTGTGTATCAGCTTGATGATAGTTCTTTATTATGGCTTTCACTAACCAATCTGTAACTAACTGTGGTTGTTTGATTACAGAGGGAACATCCCCACGCTAAACAGGTACGGTACTTGTCATCTTTTAAAATTTGAAAAGACAGACTAGAAAGAAGTAGCCTAATACTTAATGTTTTAACATGTTTTGTTTTAGTGCCCTTATCTTTACTGGGGAAGCTCTCAAACATAACTCTTCTTTTTCCTTCCCTTTTCCTCTCCCTTTGTCTAAAACATGTTTTCAGCTTTTCTTTACCCTTTAAAAAAGCTTTGCATGCAGCAATCCTTAAAATTATAAATTTGCCAGGTGACTCAGCTCATCTGCAGTATGGTACATAGCAAACTTCTAGCAGAATGCTGTTTCTAGGGTCTCTTTTTTTTGGAACTGGATTCCCAGCTGTTGACCCTCTGGTAGGGTGTTGCAGTGAAACAGGCAGTTACTCCTAGCTGATAGCATACCTGTTGCTACCCTGGTTTCTGGCAACTAGCTTAGAATTTGTTGAGGCTGTTTCACCTCCCTCACACCATAGATGAATCTACATCTCAAACAGCTGACAGCATGTTTTGTTGTGTTTTGGATGCTAATTTTTCCTCCCATGTCTCAGTTGAAAAGTATTTCTTGTTTTAAATAATACATGAAAAATGTCTGCTGTCTTTTTGTTTAGTTATTGTTCTGTGGAATTTTTTGTATTAGTTGTAAGGAATGTACACCAAGGCATGTCCTGGAAAATTTTTCTCTTTCAAAACATGAATACCTATTATTTATTACTGCTTACAAGCCTGATTAGGGAAAAATAGAAAAAATGGGCTTGAAAGTCTCATGGCTCTTAATCAGAGAGAAATTACAGAAACGTAGAGTGACTTTAAACATGGAGAGCTATTAACCAAAGTGATACTTTAGACTTGTTAACAGTATACTTAGGACCATATCACAACAGTTTTCTGTACGTGGGAAGAAAGAAATCTTAGTTAAGCTGGTAAGTAGCAATGTCAGCAATCCCCAGTTCGGTCCTGTATCCATGTGGCTGGCAGCAGTGCCGTAGCCAGCATGGCTGGGCCCCTGCTCTGCCTGCTGTACCCCTGGCATCTGATCCAGCATGCAGTTGAGTATCTTTTTGACTTTACAAGTTGTAAGTCAAGTATGTGCTGTGCTGAGTCAGCGCCCTCATCTTTTTTCCTGTTGCCTTCTGCCTCCTGTTATGGCACCAGTTGGGGAGGACAGAAAGTTAACTTTGTCATTGTCTTCCTAAGCCCTGGGGAGAGTGGAGCAAGTGAGAGTGCACTGTTCCTATGTCGTAGAGCACTGCTGTGTGCCAGCTTGGCATTTCTGTCTCTTCAGAGCAAGCTTGAAGGTCTCACCATGTTGCAGGGAGCTTTTGAAGTAGGTCCCTCAGTGAATTAAGATGACTCTGTAGCATAGTTCAGAAATTAGAAATAATTATTGTTGAGGGTTTTTTTTTCCCCGAGATTTTATTCCAGAGAACCAATTCTAGTAGTTAGGAAAGGATGTCTAGTTAGTTGTAAGATTTTTATTCACTGTATGAGAAACTTCCTATGCTAGTCTTGACTGCACCATTGTGGGTCTTTAAAAAAACATAATCATAATAATAGCCCAAACCCTGAAATAACACAAACTATTTCACAGCTGGTGTGTGCTGCCATAGCAGTTGCATTGCATGAGAACTCAGTGGTACTTTAATGTATTTAGGATCCTTCCCTCTGGCAGGAAGGAATGCTGACCTTTAGTGAATGGTGCTCTTGCTTTAAATCGAGGTCTCTTACTCAGTGCCTTCCTCTGAGCTTTTCCAGTCCTCCTCACTTCTTACATAAGGAATTGTTCCTGTAGGAGTGATGTGTGTACTGCAGTGTATCTCAGTGCTTGAGCAGCAGACATCAGGTGTGAGTATGACAGTAGTAAGTGTCTGGAGCTCTGCCTTCCTTGCTCCTTAAGACAGATGTGTTCTGTGGCCAACTGCTTCTGTTTAGCAGCTGCCACCTTTTAGCAATCAAAACTGAACAAAATAAATGAGTAGGGGGAGTTGCAATGGCTTTAAAGCATGAATTAAATGAGAGGGAGGAGCACATGAAGTTGGTCAACAGTTAAAGTGGAAGGCACTGTAATAGGACTTTATTTAGGGTAGGAATACTAGTGTAAGACTATAGAAAACCCTATTTCCAGTATAGGATTTTAGAAGGATCACTGTACCACACTGCATTTGAGGAGTGTAAATTATAACATGACCGGAAAAATGGGGGAAGCAATAAGATAATATAGCCTGGTACACTTCAACTTAGTTTGTAAAAATTTATGAAATCTTTAAAGTATCAAAGCTTAGAATTATTGTTGTTTGCCTCAATATTCCACCTGTACAGCAAAACATACATACAGGAGGAAAAATACGGTCAACTATGCATAGTCATAATTCCCCTGGGATCCTAAGAAATACTTTTTTTAAAGGGGTATAATATTACTTCCTAACTCTTTTAACTGTTCCTGTACATTGGGACAACATCCAGGTAAGGGCATTAATGGCACCAGAGGCACACCAGCATTGCAGGGACTTTGGAGAAGACAGCACAGCAGTCTGGTGTGCTGAAGAATCTTAATGAATCACGCAACAGTTATGTTGGATAAACAGCCACGCTTCAAGTGGTCAAAGCATACGCACATGCGCAAATCTTTTTCCAGTGATATTCTTCTCTCCCTTGTCCCTACTAACTGTGATCTTATTGAATTGCCATTTAGAATGTCCTTCTCTTCCAACCTCAATCACTACGGGATGGTCCATGTAGCTAGCGTGAGTGATGTACTGCTAGACAATTCATTCACTCCGCCGTGCCAGCGGATGGGTGGAATGGTCTCCTTCCGCACATTTGAAGATTTTGTCAGGTATGTGGGGAAGGGTGGTAATTGTTTGTGTTGCCAGCTTCCTAGGTGGGCCCAAATGGAACGGGTCAGAATCTTTGCCATGTCTAGAGTCAGGTTTAAACTGGTCCTGAGCTGATCCGATAAGTTTTTGGAGTCTCAGGTGGAAGTTTGTTTGGATCCTCTTGTCTGTCTCCTTGAGATAACTGAAAGTTTCAGACTGCTGTAAGAGCAGTTTGCAGCCAGAGGGATCAGCATCTTGAATTTCTGCTGATTGGAGATCATTTGCAAATGTGCTGATTTCTTCTAATGCTCTTGTTCACGCGTATATACATAGGACAATGTGTTCTTTATGCTTTCAACCTTCTAGGGGTAGGCAAAAAACCCCCAGCAGAGCCCATAGTGGTCATGAGGGCCTGCAGCTGTAAGATCTGTAACAAATATTAGAAGATCCAGGCTCTGCTTTGGTTTGAGGGGTGGAGAAGGTATTGCCTTCTCATCATTTCAGTTTCAGTCCTGCAAAGGGAAGGAGTCCTTTTCTCTCCCTCCCTCCCTTAGCAACATGATTTGTGGATTGTAGTGCTGTATGCTTTCAGTGGGCTAGCAGCAGTGTGTTGATGACTAATACTTCTCTGGCGTATTTCAGAATCTTTGATGAAGTGATGGGTTGCTTCTGCGACTCTCCTCCCCAGAGCCCAACCTTCCCCGAAGCTGGCCATGCTTCCTTGTATGATGAAGACAAGGTACGGTAGTTTTTTCTCTTGAGATTGTTCTCAGGCTGGAAATAGAAGGCGTGCAGAATGCCACAGTGACTGCAGGCTAGATACTTTTCACGAGTTTGAGTGCTGGAAGCAGGAGTTAAGAGCTTTATGTATTTATGTGTGTGATTTGTTTGCTTGTTCCACAGCAGGTGATTCAAAGTAGGTGGCCATTTTCTGACTCTGTTCTAAAACTATGGTTAAGTCTCTTACTCTCCATGTAAATTTAGTTTGTAGCTTTTAACATCGGCAAAATCACTGGCTACGCAGCAGCATAACTGAGAGTTTAGACCCACGACGACATTTTCAGACCTCCTCTGTGCATCATGGTATTGCACTGCATATTCAACTGCCTTTAAGTCTGACTTGCCTTATTTTCTGTCTTACACCCTTCCTAGTCACACTACATTCTGATTCTTCCTTCTGTTCTACTTCTTGGAACTCTTTTTAGGAGGAAAAGATGAGAGGAACCCCTCAGTTTTTGCACTGATGTGGAGAACGGGTGCAGAGGAAGCAGATGGTTTATAATCCTTAGTGGCAGAAGACCAATTCCCCTTAGAGACACAGGTAGACACAGGTAGCTCCCCCACTGCTCTGTCCTGTCCTCCAACAGTGGGATGCTCTGTTGGAATAGTCTGTATTCAGAATAGGGCTTGGTTTTAAACGGATCCATTGATCTTGGTGTGCGTAAGTACTGTAGCCTTGTTCCAGAATATTATCGTCAGCCTTAATGTCCTTGTATCTCTCATCTTACCCTCCCCCCCACCTCACCAAGGATAATCTGTTCATACTCAGTTTTTCACAGTTAACCACAGGCTCTTAAATGCTAAATTTGTTGTTTCTCAGAGCTCTAATGTAATTGTTGCTTCCACATTATTTCGTTTTGTTGTAGGTATGAAAACACACATTGTTTAATCATACACTTTGAATCTGCTTAATTACACTACCTTTCCTGATGCTCAAGTCCTCTAATGTCCTGTCTGTACTGCCTCTTGTAAAGAAAGGACCTGACCCTGCATTCTTTCTGCATCCAAATAAAGTACTTTTGAGGTAGCCAAGTCAGATGTGACCATCAGAACTGGATTCTCCAAATGAAGCTGCTGTTTGCAGACATTAATTCTTTACTTCTGTGAAACTGCAAAGCTGTTAGGCTGCTTGGTAAAGGATTTTGCTCATAGTTGTCATTGGTTTACAGCACGATCTGCTAAATCATTTTTCTCTAGGGCACCTGTATTCTAGAGTTGTATTTAGGGAGCCTCTTTTGAGAACTCAGAGGTGTTGTTAACTATTTATTTACGGGGAGTATTTTCTTTAAATTGCAGACTGCTCGTGAGGAGCCCATTCACATTCTTAATGTTGCTATTAAAACAGACAGTGATGTTGATGATGATGGGCTGGCAGCCATGTTCAGAGAGTTCACACAAAGCAAGGTAAGTTACCTTGATTCTCTCTCTGGAGCTTTGTGAGTGTGCAGGACAGCTCTGTCTGCTTTGGGAAAAGTCAGTATGTTCCTCGGGTTTTTGTTTGTTTGTTTGTTTAAAAAACAATAAATGCAACAGCTACACCCTTAATTTATGCCATCTAAAATCTTGCCACTTCTTCGACTGGATGTAGCTGCACCTTACTGAAGCCTCCAGGTCATTGTTTCTCTTTGTAGTGTATCCTAATCCATCAGGTCAGGACTTCTTCCCTTTAATTTTTGGTAAGGTAAAAGACCTTTGTGGTTTTAAATGCATAAGGTCAATCTTGAGTATCTATTTCCAGGTGCTGTGAAAAACTGTGCTGTATCCCTCTTTGTGGTGGTAAAGTTGTTACGTGAGTAACAGAGGCATGGAAAGTGATGTTAACGTGACGTATATTTTCTGTATCATGATAGTCTTAATGCAGTTCAGATTTGTTCTTGTTGGTGTGCCAGAACATCCCCACCTAGTATGATATTTCTGGCACAAGGTGGAATTAATTCAGTATGTTCTGTTGCTCCTTCCTAAAGGGATACACTTCAGAGTACCAAATGTTAGTTCTGTGGTCAATTGTGAGACAATGTGGGTCGGGAACAGCCTTCTCATGGCCACTCTGTCCTCTGGTGTCAGCCTGCACTTTCTTTTCTGGTTGGTGTGAAGAGCTCCTCAACTGGCTTGTGGATGTGAATGGCCCATCAGGCACTGGGACCCAGCCACATCCGTGGTACCTGCAATGAGTACGGGAGGACTGAGTGGGCATTTTCTAACTTCGCTTCCCAGCGTGGGAGGTGGTAATACATTCTGCAGAAATGAGGGGTTCCAAAATGGGGCTGGTATCCATGCGAGTTCAGCAGCTTCCTGTCTCTTTAAGCAAAGAAAATAATCAAATATAAAAATTAAAACTAGTTCTGCTTTTCATCTGCTTGATCATGCTCCAGGCGTTTTATGGGAGGGGATAAAAAGAAAGAAATAAAATAAAAATTCCAAAACACATTAAACTATCAAATAGGTTGATCCAAATTGTCCAAATAATCTTCTAGTCCCAGCATGTTGTGTGTGGTTTTTTTAATAGAAATTAGGATCATATACTTGTAAATGACTTGTGGAGGAGATTGAGGCAGTCAGTGTAAATGGAGTTTCTCCAGGTGCTGATGGCTAATCGCTCTGTAATAGCTGTGGACTTGCTGTGAGACCCACATTATTACGATGTAATCAGAATCCTGTTGCTATGCTGTTATTGTCTGCCACTTGTGGAATTTTAAAAGCAATAACAATTTTTGCTTTTTAAATCATGGCATTATTAAAGTTATTTTCTTCCTCTTGCCATGAATATAGTCACTGATGCTCATTTTCAAAGGGCTTAACCTTAGTAAAACATTTCAGTCTGTGCCGAAAGGGGTTGTTTTGTTCGTGGTCTAGCTAAGTTCTTATTTCTTTTTGTTGTTACGTTTTTTTTTCCTTTTCTTTCTTTGCTTGTAAATTGGAAAAAAGAGGAGAAAGGCAAAACTTTTAGAAAGGGGAGCAGAATTATGGGGTTTTAACACCTCAAACGATCATTGGTGTGGCAAATACCAATGGCAGCACTCATTTGAAACATGGCTTAGTCGAATTTGATAAAGAAGCAACCAGAATGGATATTCTCTTGTCTATTTGAAAAAAATAAGTAACACGTATCACTGTTCACCTTTGCGATACTGACACATCTCTCCTTTGGTCTGGGTTGTCTGTGTGCTTATTGTGCCAAAAACAAGTATGCGCTACATGCTTCCTTGGGTTAGTTCCTTTAAAACTGGTTTTCCATCATTTTCCGTGGCCTTCCCATGCCTACGCAGTGCTCCCCTCAAAAAGTAATCTTTGCAGAAAAGACCAACTTGCTTTGGCAAATGAACAAGAATATTCCCTGCAAGACTTGAATGACTCTTCTGCTTTATTTGTTAGCAAGGCTCAGCTGGAATACTGTGTTCTTGTGATTTGGTTACTTACCTCTTCAGATTTAATGTATTTGCTTATGTGTGCTACTAGACAATCATCACACGAGAAATCCTAGCCGCAAGCAGGCTGAAGTGGGCTAGGAACTTACAGTGTAGATGCAGAAGGATCGGTAGAGCTTTTTCAGTTCATGGAAGACTTTGACATGTTTTTGATGTGTTCTTTTTCTGTTAATCCAGTCACCTGATCCCATCCTTGCCTTTTTACAGAAATCAGTCCTGATTGAACATGGGATTCGGAGGCTGACTTTCCTTGTAGCACAAAAGGTATTTTGATATCCCTCATACTGCTCAGAACTCTTTGCTTTCTAGCTCATAATAGCATTGACATTTGATGTGTGTTTTTCCCAAATTAATTGCTGTATTAACTATATTTAGCTCTCCTCACTGTTTTTGTTCTCTAAAATTTGAGATGGTTTTGATGGATTCGCTTAAGAAAATTAATTTACAATTGTAAACAATCTTGGCACCTCTTGTATTCTTGAATTAATTAATTTTTGATTTTCATCCTAATTGCTAGCTTTCTTCTGCTTTTTTTTTTTTCTTGTCTTCCTGTGTTTGTATGTTTCGTTTGTAAGGACTTCAGGAAACAGGTCAACTATGAGGTGGATCAGAGATTTCATGTAAGTATAAAGGGCCTAGAACACGGTGGTATTCTTGACCTGAGGCCAGGAGACACGTAAGTGACTCTGGGCTTCTCATTTGGTTCTTAGTCAGGCATTTTTAGTGCCAACACTGGTGTCAGAGTTAAGTGGAATATATAAACAAATTCTGACTTCAAATAGAGGAGTGGGCCTTTTTTACTGAGGGGGGCCATTCATGTGCTAAAGTCTCTCTTGTTACCTGGCTGAACTCATGACTGCAACGTTAATAAAGATCTTGTTTGTTTCAGTGTTGTTTTGTATTCTAAAATGCAATTATACAATTAAAGTTTCCTGTTTCTTAAGGAGTGTGGTGATTTCTTTAGGCTTCTTACCGATTTTAAAATAACTTAGAGGATTAACTGAAATGACTTGCTAAATTTTGCATAATGGCTTAGTGATGTGGAAAATGTTTGATGCTCTTACTGCTAAGAACTGCTTCTTCCCCCAGAGCTTGGGCATCAGTGAGGGCTAGTTTACCCCTGTTTTCAAGGTGACAATGTAAGGCTAGAACCACATTTTTATCCCTTACAACTCTGGAAGTTATTAGGAGTCTTGAAAGTGCAAGAAACTAATCTTGTGCTCAACACACCTGGTTTAGCAAGCCTTATGAAAGGAAAACTAGTTTACAAATCAGCAAAAATCGTATTTGAACAAATGTGGGTATCGCCACATGGGAATCACTGCCTACAGTACAGGTACAGATATGTATCAGTCAGTAGCTTGTGTAGGAAACTGGACTCTTTGGAGAGATGTTGGGACCTTCAGCAAGAAAGTCCAGGCTTTAGATATTAAAAAAAAAAAAAGGGGGGGGGGGGGGAAGTTTTAGAGAACTGAATTAATATTTGGGGAATGAAAAATAAGAGTCTGTGAATAAGCACTGCGTACCACATGTCAGTGGCCAGGAAGGAGGCAAAGAATGAAAGAATAAGAGGAGTCATCACAAAAAGTTTTCCCTGAGCTGCCGTTCAGAGCAATGGACTGTTAGGATGCTCAGTTCCTCAGCCAGAGGAGGCAGCGTGATATGTCATCTGTTTGCAAAGTTTGTAGAGTACCTCTGGGATCTTTCATAAGTGTCAGTCTTTATTACTATCTCCTATTCTATTCCGTTTATTACTGGACCAACTATTAACTTAGCCAGGGCCTGGGCTTGGGTTTGTTTTTGTTTTAATTACAGTCTATATAATTAGTTCCCAGCATGTTGAGGTAATAGAGAGTTGCTCCAGCAAGCTTCCAATTTCCTCATCTCATTAGGTTTTTAACGTGATTATTAGTATAATAATCAACTATGATGATTTCTGTTGTAGCTTTTCACATTCTGTGGTTTGCAGGGTGTCTTGATTGGCTAATTTAGGCAAATTATTTTGATTGTCTTGATGATGGTTGGTTGATTAGAACACAGCAGGGGTATAATTCTTCTGCCTAGGAAATGGAGCACTCTTTTGGATTTTGGTACCAGAGCACTGAGAATTTTTGTGTGTGTGCACGTCTAATTATTATATTTGCCCACAACACTAGTCAAATGCCTTGAAAGCAATTACATCAGTGATAGAATGAGCATGGTTGATGTTAGGAGAAATTGGCATCGTGCAGAGGAGGACAGGTAGGAGGGATTTGGAAGAGAAGTAAGGAAACATGGAAGTGGTTGGCTCACCTAATATGCCCATTGCCTGAATTTTCAGGCAGCATTTCTTGTAGCCCTGGCTAGTCTGGAAGACACACTCCAGGCAAACACAAGTTCTTTTGCTCAGCAGAGTCATCAGGTGAAGTTCTGGGGACTGTTTTTTATAGGAGGTAAGGAAGACGACTGGCTAGAAGATTACGTAGATGATTGCATAAATGAAGATTACAGAAATGGCTGGTATTCTCAAGTTGGTGCAAAGCATTTGCAAAAGTTCCTCTACCCAGTAAAAGTGTAATTCCACAGAAATAGATGGCTTTGCTGGGGTGAAACTGGAAGGATACGTAAAAGGATGCTCTCTAGTCTTCCTCGTGTAATATGCCACAAAAATGTAAAGCCTTTGCTGTTTGCTAGGATTTTATATGCGCGATAGAATAACAGAAAAACCTAATCATATTTGGTTTTGTAGAGTGCTATTTAATATATGAGGATGAAGTTATTTGATTACGATTCATAGTTTTCCTTGGGAAGAGAGTATTTCTAGCAGTAATAGTATGAAGAGAGCTATAGAATACAGATCATTCTTTTGTGTACATCTGCTTATATAATGGAGTGTTAATATCGTCGTATGGCTCCCAAACATTTCCACAGCAATCATAGTAGAAGTAGAACAAGTTCCCCACTACTGTCTAGACAGTTCCATGTTATTGTCTGTTAATAATTGACAATAATAATCAAAAGCCAATCAAGTAGCTTCTGTTGCATTAGCAATGAAGACAAAATACTGCTGCTGCCTTCTTGAGGGTATCTTGATTTTCCACCACCCTTGGTGACTTGAAAAAAGAGCTTGTAGCATCTGTCATCTCCTCTGCTGTGGTGCTACGCCAGGTCTGGGCTGTGAGCACTCTGAGTAGATCAGATGGCTTACTTTTGGAGGGCTAACATAACTGTTTTTATTTTCAAACAGAGGGAATTTCCCAAGTTCTTCACATTCCGTGCCCGGGATAAGGTAAGTTGTATATTCTTAATACTTTTCTCTTAAGTGTTGACTTTATCCTTTCATGTAGCTGTTGTTGGCAGTCTAGGGGTGTGGGAGCTACTTCAGCCCAACTTCACTGCCTTGTGCAGTATTTTCTCCTCCCTTGCTAGGCCAGTCTTCCGCACATGCAGCAGCTGATGTCAGTAACAATGACAAGTCTCTGGTACTTGGGGATGAAAATTGATGCATTTGGAAGCCTGACCTGAAGCTACTGTTTATGCAGATTTTAGTCACAGTGTAACAAGAGAACATTGGAGGCAGTACAATGATTCAGTACTTAGAATCATAACAAACTTCCTTGGCTTCTGTGAAACAGAGGGGTTTGGAGGAGTGAGCTTGAGAACTTGCTGTCTCGCAGCTTGTCTTCTACTCTCAGTATTTCAACAATTTCAACATGGCTAAGTGCTAATGACTTTGCATGAGAGAGAAAATTCCGAGTTGGATCCATTTTAATTTTAATTAAATATAAAATTTCATAAGGGGTGTTGTCTAGTTCTTCCCATCCTCAGTGTTCCAACTTTTTAACCCACCCTCCTCTTTTATACCCTTTTCTACCTGTATGATGCTGGGTGCCTCCAGTTTGAGGAAGACAGGATTTACCGTCATCTGGAGCCAGCTCTGGCTTTTCAGCTGGAGTTGAATCGAATGCGAAACTTTGATCTCACTGCCATCCCATGTGCCAATCACAAAATGCATCTCTACCTGGGAGCAGCTAAAGTTGAAGTGGGGACAGAAGTAACAGACTACAGGTTCTTCGTGAGGGCTATCATAAGGCACTCGGATCTGGTTACCAAGGTGAGTTTTGTCACCCCTGCAAGGTCTCTTTCCAAGACAGTGTGTGAAACAGTCATTCAAGGAACCTGCACGCAAACACATTGCTGGTGTAGAGAGAATACTGTGGATGTGTGCCGCCTCTTTGCTTGTGCTGACTCTGCAGAAGCCTATCTCCGAAGACCTAGTATTCCTTTGCTTCAAGGACATTTTTCTGTGGCCCAAGTGGATAGTCAGAAATCCTTGCATTTTGAGGCAATAGTGTTTGTGTTTCATTCTGGCCTACTACAATAATGGTTTGCCCTGTCTAGTTTTGCATTTATGCTGACCTAAATGAGGGCACAAGTCAGCTGGGTATGCGAGTCCAGGCAGTGGGAGTAGTGGCTCTGCAACTGTCATGGATCTGTTTCAGGGGTGCATGTCCTGCTGAAACTGATGTTACCTCTTTTCTTAGTCAAGTCCTTCTTCAGTTTTTCAAACATTGTATTCTTGGGCTATGATTTTTGAGTAGAAAATAATTTATTTGTTGGCACTGTCTGGCAGGAAGCCTCGTTTGAATATCTGCAAAATGAGGGAGAGCGATTGCTTTTGGAAGCCATGGATGAATTAGAAGTAGCATTTAACAACACCAACGTGCGCACTGACTGCAATCACATCTTCTTAAATTTTGTGCCTACTGTCATCATGGACCCCTCTAAGGTATGATCTCTTCCCTAATTCTGAACTGTTTTGTTCTTCTTGGGCTTTACTCACCAGAATTAAATGGTCTTTTGTTGCCTTTTTATGCTATGTAAATGCACCTATTGATTAAGTACATTTTAATACCATTTGGTGAATGACATGTAGTTTCTACTAGCCATTTTGTAACGGAAAATGCAAGAAATTGGGGACCAGTATTAAAAGTGATAACACTTTTAGGGGTCAGTTTAGTTACTGAACAAATACTGGAGTTTTGCTTTTCAGTAAAGAAAGTGGAGTCACATAAGTAACGGACGTCTCTAAAGATTACTTGTTGAACTGGTAAACAAACTTCTCTTCAAAAGCAGAGAGAATGGTTTTTATTTTAGCTAGTTAAGACAAGCAATTAGTTTGTTTCACTTTAGGAGCCTTATTTGGCAGTGAGGAAGGAAGCAAGCTGTGGGTTTTTTTCCAGTCTATGAATAAATATTAAATGTAAGATTTCAGAAGTAGCAGAGCTTATATTTTTAGTGGAGTAATGCTGTCCTTCAGGCAGTGTGGCTCGCTTCCTCTGTGTAAACTAAGGCACGGTTTATTAAAAATACGTTTTGTATTTGAAACTAAACTTATCTTTTCTTCTGTGTTTGAGATAATTTTAATACAGAAATAGCTTTAAATGCTCTTCTGTTTGTTACAAAAGTCCAGACTGTATCCAAATAAAACGTGAGATAAACCGTGAACTTAAAAAGAGTTTGTAAATTCAGCTACAAAAAGAAGTGCCTCATTTTCATTCTCTGATACAAAGTCAGAGCGATCAACGTTATAAATAAATGAACATTAGGCTTTGTAGATGCATAAATGAAAGTGTTTAGGCATAAAGCATGTTTCTGGTTAGCAGAACTACCACAAAGAATGTCCCAAATAAACTGCAAAGGCTGCATTTAGTTGGAAATCAACATTCTGTTCATGGTTGCCAAAAGATGAGAGCTGACCTTTCCTTATGAGAATGACTGAAAGTTTAAAAAGATGAATTGGTTATCAAAATAAGTATCTCTTGCTTGCTGACTTTTAAATCATGATTAAAAACTGGTGGCTTAAATCTCTTTTGAATAAATACTCTCTCAGCACATCCAAAATCTTTAGTTCCCAGAAAATTCAAAAGAAGCTGGGATATTCAGCCCCTGGAAGTTCAGCTGCCCTCAGATACGTACCATGACTTTTCCCTGAGCTGCCATGAAAAAGAGACTTTTTATTTTTTGAAAGAATGCTAAAAACAGCCTATAAATTGCCTTCTTTTAATATGTGCTATTTGCCAACAGTAGTATATTATAAACTTTAATAGAACACCAGAAGGCCAAGCTCCAACTAGTAATTGCTTTGTGGATTTAAAGCACCGTACCGCATGTGTGGTGAAACATGATTATTGTGCATATAAGTACTACATAACTGTTTGTCAAGGAGTTTGCTTTCCTGCACTTTGTAGTTCTTAGCTGTCAGCTATGCCTGCAGGAGGAAAGGTAGATGGGGGGGAAGCAGTGGGCACGCTGTGCCTTGCTGGGGTGTGGTGTGCCAGGAGGAAAAGGGATGTGAAACCGGTGCTGTCCCTCTGCCTCAGTAGTCCCCAGGTTGAGTGCGGTTCGTGCCTGTCTCAAGGCGTGTAGGGATGGGAACAGAGAGGCCACCGAGGTCCCAGGACAGCACCGGCTACATGCTGCTGTTCGGTGCTTCCCTCCCTCCTCTTCTGGATGCTGGGTGCCCCTTTGGGCAGGACCATACAGCAGTGGGATGGCAGGGTGGCAAAGCGGTGGACGTGTCCAGAGAGGTGAGGGAAGTTCTTCTCGTGTGTTTTAAGATTGAAGAATCTGTGCGGAGCATGGTGATGCGCTACGGGAGTCGCCTGTGGAAACTCCGTGTCCTCCAAGCCGAGCTGAAGATCAACATTCGTTTGACACCGACTGGGAAGGCGATTCCCATTCGTCTGTTCTTGACCAACGAGTCGGGCTACTATTTGGACATCAGCCTGTACAAAGAAGTGACAGACTCCAGAACAGGACAGGTACGGTCCCATATGGCTCCGTGGTTTGATGAGCAAAACATTGCGGGGGGACACATAGCTGGTGAGGCTTTTCTGCACTGTGCAGTGTTTTCAGGTGATAGAAAATTGCCATTCAGCTTTGCCAAAGGAAGATGACTGTGAAGATAATCTTGCAATAGGTGTGTAGGTGTGCAGAATGTGATCAGTTGTGTAAAAGTGCATTTCTTCTAATTGCTTTGTATGTACCTTAAGTCATTTGTATATCTGTTTTCCTCTGTGTCAGGGTGCTCAAAAAAGTAATAGAAAAGTAATGACTGTTGGTGCTCATCCTGTAGGTCATAATAAAAGATATTATTAATTATACGTTTCCCTGAGTAGATAGAGAAAATCTGTGAACTTGTCTTTTAAATTCTAAAGATACAGGGAATGACCTGGGTAGGATGATATAAAATTACTGAAGGTGGTTTTATATCATTTTTATGAAGCATAATGGGCTCTTTTGTAAGGGTTGTGACTATTCTGGTATTTCTGCTTTTCATGGCGTAGGAACAGTGTGATTAACTGAAATACCTACATATGCTAAAATACATGGAGCATAGGATGCATGAAAAATATTTAAATACAGAAATGTTTACATCTCCCTCTGTAATAATCTCTCTGCCATGCAGTAGTAGCAGCAGAATAAATCACTTGGGCACCATCGGTATTAAACACAAAGTGCTGAGTCACCTTTTCTCCCCCTTTTCTCCATTTAAATTTTTCCAGCAAGCTGTCTAGCCTTACAGTCTGTCCAGTTCTGGAGATCCTAGAACAGATAGTGTCTGTATGTTTTACTTCATTTCTGCCTCTGAGTGGAGATGAAGAGAGAAAAGAACATTTTAATAATCTCCAGTAGCCGAACTTAACACTTGAGTTTTGTTAGTCATTTGTGAAGGTCACCTTTTTCCTCTTAAACTCCGTCTCTGAGCTTTTTTTTTTTTTTAAAGCTAGGGGAATGCACTTGTGTGTGTATGGCTTTTAGCACCTCTTCCAGTATCTGATTTTTTTATTTGATTTTTTTTCCCCAGAATATTAAACCAGTTTCTGTTAAAAAATTATACTGATAGGAATTGTTTCAATTAACTCTTTGACTAGTTGGGAGGAAGGTTTGTCTTACAAAGCTTGAAGGTGTTAGTTTTTTAAGAAACTTTGGTAAATCTCCCCCTCATGACAGAGGTTTATGGGACAGGTTCAGATCCGTGTATTTTTTCTTGTGTTTTTGGAGTGTTATTTTGAACTTAGAGTATCCTTTTAAAAGAGTTCAGACATTACTGATGTATTGGGTGCTGAGCATTTTCATGACTTCTGAAGAATGGAAAAATAGATTAATCATGAGGGAATGACCCCAATCTCATTTCACAGTTTCTGTGGTAATGAGTGGTGATACTCAGTAAAGACTTCTCAGCTCCCACAGAAGTGCTCTGAAGCTTTCTGCAGATTTAAGGAAAATTGGACCCCAAGTGCAGTAACAGATCCTAATGCAGGCACTGTCACAAATACTTGTTACCCTGAATAAATACTTCTCCCATTGAAGAAGCTACTGTTTGTGAAGACAGAAGAGAGCATGTACTGTTTTTAACCTAAAAACTAAAATTGGCTTTACTTACTGAATTGTATCTTTAGTGAAATTCTTTGATTGATTAATGTTCAATTAGAAAAAGATCTGTTTGTAACGTCAGATCTGATGACCATCCTGTTAAAAACAGCCTGATAGTGTTGCTTCTGTCAGGCAGGTTTCTGTGAAGCAGCATTTGTGCAGTGTTGTCCCAGTTAAGCAGTGCTCCTCCTGTTTCTAAGTTGAAATAGATTTCCTTCCGAGTCCTGGCTGAGTGGAATATATAGTGCTGTGAGGCATGGCGGTTGATAATTCATGTCGCTACTCTGGGAAAATCTTTTAAACTTACAATATCAAAACTTCAAGCCAAATGACATATGCAAGTCTTGACCTAGCTTCCATGATCAGTCAGTGGAGATACGGATACCGTGCTGTTCGACTACATAAATAACAGAATTCTTTTCTCTCTCCCAGCTATCACAATCCATTGGCATAGATACGGTGTCAGGGGAAATACTGGTGAATGTGAAGTCATCTAAGTCACAGGCTTTTTTCTGTGGGGATGTGGCTCTGTTCACTTTGCTTTCTGCTGTGATATGGTAATAAGTCAGTGATACTCAGAGCTGTGCAGTAATGGTCCAGCAGTGTCTCCAAAGGGTAGTAATGCATGATGAAGCACAGTGTTACAGTATGTGTGAGTATTAACATATTTGTAGAGAACAGAAACAAGCCTGATTGGTCTGGAATAGCCTGCTGATTTTTGGTAAAATCTGGATGAGGTGTGTATGGAACCAGTGGATTCATCAGTAATTGGTTGTGTTTTGTACTGCAGATTATGTTCCAGGCATATGGGGATAAACAGGGACCACTTCATGGGATGCTGATCAATACCCCGTACGTGACCAAAGACCTGCTGCAGTCCAAGAGATTCCAGGCACAGTCTTTAGGGACGTCATACGTCTATGACATTCCTGAGATGTTTCGGCAGGTGAGCATTCTTAAGGCCCAGGGGGTTGTTCCAAACTTTTGTTCTTGCAAAGCACTTCTATCAGTTGCCATCCTTACTTGTCAGGGAAACAGGTAGCCTGGAGTGGCTAACAATGGTCCCCCAGGGTTTATGTAGCTATGGATTGAGTCTACTTTGTAAACCACCTTCAGTTTCTTGTTTAAGTTTCTTTGTTTCCCCACCCCGTTATCTAGCCTTCCCTGGAGGGTTAGACAGTGCAGGGGTGATAGTTCCTAGGATAGGACTCGTCTGTCATTGAATGTGTTAATGAGTTGCAGAATTTGTGTGTCTGATTTGCTGGGTTCTATGCTGAATCACATAAATTGAATTACACTACTTTGGGTGAAACTGTTTCATAGTTTAAATTCCAAAGTAAGTGATATCCACTGAATATTGTCAGTCAGACTGAGGGGAGGGAATTTCGGAGTGTTCTGTCTTGAATATTAAGTCACAGTGGATTGAATAAAAGTATTTGCAGATGATGTTTTAACAAGGATTTATTTTTTCCTCGTCTAGTCTTTGATTAAACTCTGGGATTCTATGAATGAACATGCATTGCTGCCAACGCCACCGCTGCCTTCTGACATACTAACATACACCGAATTGGTGTTGGATGATCAGGGCCAGCTCGTGCACATGAACAGGCTGCCGGGAGGAAATGAGGCAAGTTGTACTTTCTTTAATGCTACTTTTCTTTCCCTGTCCTGCAGTACATTGTGTTTTGGACTAGGTTTGACAATTGTAATGAAAATTCACTAGCCAGGCAAAAAATCTATTCATTCAGTCTTTCACAGATGAAATCCCTCTCTTGAAAATGAGATTTTTGTTTCATTAAAAATTAATACCTTCCATACAATGGGTATTTTAACCTCCATAGTAAATGATGATTCCATTTCAAACCTGTGCCAATGCTGTTTTTCCTTCGTAATTAAAAAGTGCTCATTCAGCGATTCCAGGTAACTGGGATTTGTATTTGAGCAAAATATGTTTTACAAGACTAAACAGAAATGTTTTTATTTGCTTAAAAAAAACGAAAACCCAATTTTATGCTTTCCATTTAAATACTAGCCATTTGGTGTTTGTGTAGCACACTGGAAAGGTGTGTGCAACATCCCCCTCTAGTGAATGATTTACTAGAGACTAACAACCTGCTAATGCTGTCGGGGTAGCAGAGTTACTTCTTCAGCTCAAGCAGGAGGAGGCTGTTCTGTTGTGGTGGGCTTTTGCTGGTATGTCATTACATTAGCAAGCCAAAGATTACAGCATTGAAATGACTGGAGAATAAAGCTAAATAGTAGAAGATGCGGTGGTGTGGTTTTTTGGGGTGGGTTGTTTTTTTTTTTTCCCTAGGGTGGGTGGGATTCAGTAAGTGAATGTTCCTACAGTAATTTAAATTTGAATGGTTCTAAGTGGTGATATCATTCATTTTTCTTGGCATCATTGAACAAGCACCATCCTTTTACTAGATATATAACTTAAGATTTGCAAAAGCTCCGTTCAAAAACATCAAGTATGGGTAAGAAACAGGGGGTTTCATCACTATTTACTGTGTGTGTCTTGTCAGGGGAAGGTTTTGAATATGATGTTTCAAATTGATCCTAATCAGTAAATGGTGACTATGGGAGCACTACATCCTTGGTTTTTGCTGGCCTATAGGAGAAATGTTTTAACTAGTATAATTAAACCTGAAAAGAGCTATTCTCTGCATTCTTAGTGAAAGCTGAGGCTGCGGTGCTGTGGAGGCTTATGCCATCATCTTTCTCTCTTTCTCTGCTCTCATTCAGTGTTTGAGTGGATGGTGACTGGGGAAATAGCAAAGTCCCTCAGGGACATAGCTCTGTTCTTGCTGAAATTACAAGCACAGAGCTGCCTGGGCATGAACATGTAGTGTTTACTCTGCCAGTATGAATACAAATAGTCTTATTATAAGAGATTCTGTACCCAAAGACCACCAAAAAAAAATTAGGAGTATTTTAACCCTTCCTAGACTTAGTTGTGCTCAATCTGTAAAGAAATTACATGGCTGTTGTGGTGAGCATAGTGTTGTTACCTAATGCACAGGTTCAGGCCCTGCCCCTGTGGCTCTTGGGCCGAGGGGCTGAGTCACTGGAGAGCAAGAGAAACGAGGGGAAAACTTGATGTTCCCCCCACTTCTTCAGCCTGGCTGCTGAAGATTGCTTCTTGTGTAGATATATGGCAGGCTCTAACTGGCCTTTTAATGGCTTCCCAGAAACCAGGTGAGGGTGCTGGCCGCGGAGATGAAATCCCAGCCAGGGCTTGGGGTCTCGGAGGCCAAGGAACACTCCGTGCCTCCCCAGGGAGGCGTACAGCTCAGCTGGCAGGGCTGAACTGCCAGCCTGGCCTGCTGGCAGCTGGACGAGTCACTGTAGGACCATGTGCAGCTGGAACGAGGCTTGAGGCTTTGGTATTGAATTCTGCTACCAGCAGCCAGCGCACACAATAGCGCTCATTCACAGGTGAGAATGGACAATCTGAGGAAGAGGTTCCAGCAGCAGTCTGAAGGACAGGTGACATTCAGGAGGCGACGAGCTCTGAACAGATTTATTCCTCCATGCTGCACTTTCTTTATCTGGATGAGCTGACTTTAGGCTTTTATGGTTTAACTCTGTTCAGCTGAGGAAACAAATTTTCACAAATGCGCGCTCAAGTTTCTTTTTCCAAAGAAGATGGCTGCAAGGGTGGAGAAGGGAGAGACAGGATGCTAGATAAATTCAGAGCATAAGCCTTTTCTTTGTTAAGGCTGTAAGTGCATCCATTCTGCTTTTTTTGAGAATCAGTCTGCATAGTATCTGGACAGAAAAATACAGCATCTTATCTGCCAGGAAGCAAAGATCCTCGGGGTAATCCATCTATGTGGCAGTAGCTGGTAGCGTTGCATAGGAAGAGGAGATGTGCCACAAGGAGCAGGAGCAAGTATTAATTGGTTCTGCACTTCTTCTGTGTGATACAGTGGTGAACCATTCTGAAAATATGGCCCAGTTCTTTGGCTCTCTAAACTCATCTGAATTTTTTAAGAAGAGTTTTGTCCTCAGATAGATGTATTTGACTTCAAAATGCCAGAAGCCCATATACACTGAAAATCGCGTTACAGGGGAGATGATCCCTAAAGAAATGAGTACAGCAGGGAAGCTGAGGTTCCCAAGCTTTGCAGTGGCTTGCTTGGTAGCCTTAGTCAAAAATTATCACTGCATTCGTTTGTTCGTACCCTAGTAAGATGAGGCTGCTTTGGGGTGTGACGTGGATAATTTAGACAAATGTGTTTTAAGAGTCTTTGAATTTGTACGTGCTAAAAAAATGCCGGATAATATGTTATACAGCATTCCCCCAGTTTTGGTTAGTAACCCTTGATGGTCACTGCCAATGGAGACTGCGCCCCAGAGATCCAGAGGAGTAAGCTGTTTCCAGTTCAGGCCCCAACGGGCTGACAGGCGGGAGTGCTTGGTAGGAACTTTCCAAGTAAATGGGATTTATTCATTCTTTATTCCCAGCAAAAGTTGCTGATTTTCTGAATCCAAAGTCTTTTGAGAGATTGTACATCATGTGTTTTTTTACTAAAGAGGCAATTTCTGTTGAAAACTTCTGGCTGTAGTAAATATAGCTGCTGTTTAGTGCATTTAGGTTCCTACTAGCATTCTACTTGTTTCAGATCAGAGGCTCGAACACTGCTCTTCCCCCATGGCAAGTAGTGCCTTACCATGGCGGGATCAGCTCTGCTGAGGTAGGGCTTGTCTCTCCTGTTGGAGCTGTGCTACACAGTATGAACAATTACATTTTCTCTATGTGAAAAGGGGTCAAGGCGCTCTTCCTCTTAAAGCGTTCAGCTGAGCTGAGTGCCCTAATTGTTTTAGCTAGCAGCCGAAATAGAGAAACCAGCATAAAATCCAGATTTGTGGTCAGCGTGTTCAACTGGATGTCAACAACCAAAGTTGCAATCCCTGCTCTAATAAGGGGCAGAGCAGGAGCTGGAAGCTGAGTTTCTCCTGTCCTCCCAGAGCTTGCAACCCACATTCTGGGCTAATCTAGCTAACCTGTCTATGTTTTCAGGAAAATCTGTGAAATGGGAATTCTCAAGAACTTTCATAATACAAGAGGGTGTTCTTCACTTAGCTGGCGACCACTTCATGTAGCCCACCACCTCATTTGGCAGTAATTATCTCTTTACTAGTCGTCTCAACAAAGAAGCCAAGGACTTAATGGACCATGAAAATACAACTTGCTATTTATTCCTAGACAGTGCTTGCTCCTTCTGCGCGGAGGATCCTGCCTCTTGTCACGGCCAGGCGGGGGAGCTTGCGGTGCTGCTGGCCCTGCAGCCTGCACTTGCGACATGGGAGGAGGCATCACTGATACAGAGCCTTTTTCCTACCTCTTGTCTGCTCAGTGCAGCCGGAGTTCTTTCTGAAGCGCATCTGCTGTTTTTTTGGACCGTGGACAGAATCCTGGATGGTGCCTGAAGCTTTCTGCTAGATGGGTTCTGTTCTGGATCTTGCATGTTAAGCTTGTGAATTGTGTCCTGATCTCTAGTTACTCTTCTTGTTTGTTTGTTTTGTGTGTGTGTTTGTGTCCTCTATTACTTGTCTGGCTGCTTTAACACCTCTGCTCACATGTGAGACTGTTCTGATAAGCTCTGTCTGCTACCATAGGATTTCAGTAAGCCAACACACTTGACAAGACTTAATATGCCACACTAAAAAGTTGAAAACAGTTTATAAATAATCCTCAGAGCCAGCAGGTACAGAAGGGAGCTGAGGAAGGCTGTACTTTATCAGCAGAATCAAACACCAGTCGATAGCTCCCTTCTAACGCTCCTGAGTAAAGACTGAACGGACTTTGGGACAAATGGGCAACTGTGCAGCTGTGAGCATATCAAGAACTAAGCACCAGAGGTGGGTGCTCAGCTTGACTCCAGTCTGACTTTTAAGATAGATATGGACCATTTAAATGTACAAAGTTTATATAGGGCAGAGGAAAATATCTACTTGTGTTTGTAATCTTCAGCATTTTACTATAAAATGTCTTTAAGAAGAAAATTTTTAAGTTCATACCACAGCCTTGATGCTTACCTAGTTTATAACACAAGACTTTTAACACTTCTGCTAACTGAATTTTCTTTTAAATAAGTGGAAGCCTTTTGTGTTTTTTGCTTTGTTTTGGTTTTTTTTTTTAGTGCTACAATCCTTGGTGTTTCTGGCTGAGATATTCATTGGGCATGTGGGGTAGGGGTGTGTGATTGTCACTTCCTGCGCTAATATTGAAGGGATGTGTTTGAAAGGATGCAGCACCTCACCCCGTCTGACAGTGTCAGAGCAGCTGCTGGCTGTCCTCTGGGAGCCTTTGCCCTGGCAGCTCTCCTCTGTCCTGCCTGTCATCTGAGCCTCTGATGTCACTCTGTAGTTATGTGGCTGTGCTAAAGTGGGGAAGTATCTGAAAGACTCAGAAATTGTGTGAACAGACAAGCAAACAGGGCTAGAGTTCAGAAGTGTATGGCAACTCACATGGTGTGTAAAACCACGTTGGTTGCAGCAGTTCTGCTGAAGACACAACCTGTAAATGTACTGACACCCTTTTCAAATGCCCATTGAAGACTGCTTTGTTCCAAAGATTAGCTTATTAGCTGAAATCTTAGTGTGAAAAGGTAATTCCCTCAGCTTGTTGGAGAACTTAATATATTACTTGTCATTCTTGAGCTGGGCGTTCTGATGTTTTTCTATAGCACTTCATGTATTTTTTTGTAGCACGGTACGTATTTACTGTGATCCTCTGGCGCTAGGACTGTACCATCTGCTGATAAGGCCCAACTAATTTTCATGGACAAGGAGAAAGTGAGTGTAAGGAGTGCCTGCAGCAACACCCCATGTTACCCTTCATCTCAGTCTTGTGCAGTGTCCATGTAAAATGTGTCATTTTCCCTATTGGCACTAGATGTCACAGTTTTTCCTTCTCAGTAGCTTGAGGATCAGAAATAATCCATAATTGGAGCTGTTGGCTGGAGTGTTGGCAAGAACCCTTTCTTGGGAATGTGGGAAGGTTTGACCAGGTGAAATTCAGGACGGCAGTGGGCAGAGGGCTGCTGAAACTCTGCTTCGGCAGCTCCCTGGATTGCCTGGGGCTGAAAGGTGTAGCTAATGAATTTTATACAAGCAAAGCTTAATAGTTGAACTGCATGTTCTGCTTTGTCACCCCATGTTCCTGCATTTTATGACAGGCACAGGGTATTAAAACATCTGCTGGGCTACTTACAGCGGATGGTAAGTACTTGAGAGAAAGCAGAGACTGGGTGATGGCAAAGTCAGTGAATTAACATGAAGGTGAAGGAAAACACCCGTGTTATCTTCTCCTACCTCCCCCAGCCCCACCACTATTTTTCCCAGAGATTACTGTAAAAATAGTAGTTTCTCTTTGGGTTTCCCAATGCTGCTTCTTGATTGAGTTTTGGGAACAATCCTGACCTGAAGGCTCTTCTGGCAGTAGGAATGGGTTTAAATAACAGGGAAGCTGGACAACTATTTGTGCTGCACAGCAAGTGGTGTCTCCTCATCTGAAATACTCATGATGCAATTTCAGAAGGTGATCCTCCTTCAGAGAATAATTTTAGCCCCTATCAATGAGATGCTTGGAGGTCACAATGAGACATAGGGGGTAGAGATTGGGACAGAGCACATTTTTGTCATGGACTGCAGAGTGTTATTTTTAGTAAAAGGTGGATTGTCTTATGACAAGTGGAATATAATACAATTTTTTTAGAAGTGGGTCCCCCTAGCATCACTGAAAACTGATTCCCCCCACCCCCCACAGTTATGCCTAGATAATTTAATAAAACTTCAAGAGTAGCAGGCATGTGCATGGGAAGATGGGACTTTTGAACTCTGTTAGAGTTGGGATGGATGCATGTCACAGCTTATATGGAGCATCTCCTTAGCTGAACAGTGATTGTACAGTTAAGCAGGAGTACTCTGTAATACCTTGAATTGTTTGAAGGGTTAATATTTATGCAGATCAGTATCTTCAGTGTGCTGTTTCTCACAGTGTTGTAGATGCAGTATCTTCCATGGCCTGATTTTTGAAAAGGTACATGTATGTTATGGCAATAGTTCAAGGTTTGAAAAGGCTTTCCTTACAGAACCAGAAGTTATGAGCCTCTAACATACACCTTTGAGTTAGAATTTATCATCATTATTTAAAAGATAAATTTTTATAAGGTTATGAGTAAATCCATGGTTTGTTTTTGATTGTATATATTCAGATATGGCTGTTGGATTTCAGCATGCTATCAAACAAATACAGAATTTTGATTTTGTTACCTTTCTTGTAAACATAGGAGTCAGAATTACATATAAACCACACCTCTAATAACTGTGATATTTGTTAACACTTTACAATCATCAAATTCTTGGGCAGGAAATAACCCTACACATCACAGGTGAGGCTCTTTGAGGATGCTGAAAGCAGTGACTGCTCAAATCATGTCTTATTCAAAGAGCAACTAGAGCTCCAAATTTTTTGAAGGGTTTTAAAATCCTTAAATAGAGACATTTCTAGATCAGAGATGTAAGTGGTGGCATGAAATATCTTTAGCCGTCTGTAGCTTCACCAGATGCAAACTGTTTCAACTGAAGTTTTCAAGCTTACACTCTGCCTAGGGTGAAGTTATTTATTGTTTAGTTTGGAAAGCTTCATCAAAAATGCTTTTGTTTTGCTGAAAAAGCTGGCAGTGTTGCTCACAGTTGATTCTGTGGGCTTATAGCAGGAACTTGAATTTGATGGAGAGTCTGGTTTGGGTTCGGCATTATGTCTTTTGCTATTCCCGAGACACTGTGCAAGCTTCATACCTTGCAGTGCAGATGTGTGTGCAGTAAAAAGTACATTTACACTGTCTATAATGGGTTTTTTTGAGCTGTCCTTCTGGTGCTCTGTGTGTCCATCGGCTCTCCCTGAACATCAGCCAGCCTTTTGCTGGTTTGCTTCCTGGCTTGCCATCTGAGTGCCCTTTGGTCTAGCACAAGGAACCAAACCAGTATGAATTCATGTCTCCTTCAGTCCACTGTGCTGCACGGCATCTCTTACTGAGCAAGCCTTTGTCATGTCTCATCCTGGAACAGTTTCTTCCCATCTCTCATCCACTTGGCCGCATGCTGTTCAGAAGAACCATGCCAACGTGTGCTTGGCTGTGCTGCCTGTGACCACTGCTTTGATCGCTAAATGACACATTTTTCAGAGCCAAGAAGAGAATGAAGGAATCCTAGGTTTTGGCACTGCATCCTTGTCAAAGCATTAAGTCCGAATGCCGCTAGCAAACCACTTGCATCATGCCCTTTTTCTGGGAGTTGGTTCACGCTGAAGATAAAAACTACAGCTTTTGGTCACAGTGTAAGCACAGACAGTCTCTCTTTCAAATCTGAAGTTCCAGGCATCAAATTTGAATGATGAAATAGGAAAATTGCTACATCTGCATCAAGTAAAATTTCTGGGGATGTCTGTTCCCTTTCTAAAACACACCTTGCTCGTGACTCTGCAGCAGAATGATTCAGCATCCTGGGGTCAGCGGACACTGGTTTACTTCCAGAACAGACAGAGGTTATGAAGGGGGAATAAAGCACATGTACCTTGATTTAGCAATGTCATAATGTGCACACGCAGCAGGGGAGAAATGTGCTTTCATTAGTGCTGAGCTTTGGCATTTCCAGTGCTCACGTGCTAGACCACTACAATTGTTGCATTTCCTTTCTTGTTATGACTTTTGTACGTAATAATACATTTCTATGCAAGTATTTAATGTCTTATTTTAATTTCTTATTTACATATAAAGCTTATATATGATACGGAAGCAACAGAATGGGAGCAGGACAAAATTGCTGTCAGGGTTCTGTAAGTTCAGTTGTCCTACTTAGAGATTTTGAGACCCACATTCAGGTTTCCAAATCTGGACATAAATAAATAAAATGAAGCCTGACATAGAGTACCTAGGCTCAGGCATAGTCCTCGTTGTGAGAGTAGAATAAACCAACACAATTGGCATGGCTCAAGCATAGATTCTGTCAAATAATAAGCTGTTCTCATTCACGTCAGATTTTCTCAGGAATATGGATCCTGCTAGAAAGAGACTTGAAAGCTCCCCCTGCCTGAACACCAGCCACCATTTGCATTGGCTTCCCTTCGTTCCCAGTCTGTTGTGCTTTCAGGAGGGAGACTGGGATCGGTTTCTTTCCCATTCCCCTCGGTGCCTGTTGTCAACAGCTCTGGCTGCCACTAGCAGTCAATTTGTAACTGCATCAGTGTGTGTATTACTGTTCACATCAATAGCGCAATTAATGTTGAAGTCAATTTTGGTGTTAATTTTAGGCCATGATTAGTGTTGACACTGTGTGTCAAACTAATGGCATTTATGAGCACCATGAAAACGAATGTTAGTTAATATCGTGTTTTTACTATCTGTTAATGGTTACATTAAGCCAAAGATCTAGTGGGAGAAGGTGTGTATAAAATTATATATATAAAACTTGTGTGTAATATATGTGTGTCATGCAATTCTGCATTGCTGGTGCTATTCAGGGAGCAAATGACATCTGAGCACTGAATCCTAATCACAGTTTGGAACATCAGAAATAATGATCACTTCTGATCGGAGGTTGTGAATAATTCATCTGGTTTGATTTTCACGTTCTGTCCAGTGATACTTTTCAAACCAAATGTGTTCCTACAGGAGAATAATGGTCCCACTTCTTATGGAAATACTGTGGCACAAATCATTTTGCCCACATAAAAACAGTTAAATAAGACGGTTCCTGCTTTTATTTTTTTTCTCCCTCTCTTCTTCATTCCTGGGTGTGCTGGGAATAGAGCTGTGGCAGGAGAAGCACTTCCAAACTGTGCTGGCTCTTAAGAAGAGCCCGTTTTGAAACCACTGCTGCTTACCATCACCCGTTACTGTTCTGACAGTGCTCTTAGGTGATTAGCTCAGCCTGTCTAATTAACCTGTGAACTCTCAATTTTTTGGCATGCTGCCGTTAACTTAAAAATCTCATCTTTTTTTTTTTTTTTTTTCTGAAATAGAAAGCTATCCTCCACTGCCCATAAATTTAAACAGAATCTACATTGTTCATAGGGAGAAAAAAAAATATCCTTAGTTTGTGCCCTGTGATTTTTATTCCTGGATAAATGGCACAAAGCATGCTATGTATTGGGGAGGCAGAAAGACACACAAGTTAATAAAGTGGTGCACTTTTAATTTTTCTTTTCTTAAACTGCATACGGTTGCTCCATATTTATCAGCTATAAACTGTATTCAAGAGTGTGTGTTTACTGTGCCTTGGCTAGATAGTTTTTGCTGTTCTACTAGTGAGCATTAACAAAAGGCATTTTATTTATGTAGAAGATACATGATCTCAGGTTAGGGAACTGTTCCAAGACTTCTGTTACAATTTGAATTTTCTAAATAGGAAATGCTTTTAATACGCCTGTTTTCTGTACTGTCAAAAATCATCAAGCTGATGAAAGTGAGGAAAGTCTCTTACATTTTCATAGGTGAGACAGACTGTGGGCCCAGTCGTGGGTACTAACTGAGCTTGAGCACTAGTCCCTAAGCCCTGGAGCAATTCATCTGCCTCACATGTGAGCTGAGGGTGCTAAGATTTTACTTTCAGTATGTTGTGGTTGTTATGCAGGCTTCTGGCAGTATCTTTATGTGTTTCTATCTTGCAGTTTACTGCGGTGACAAATATTTAGCAAATAGAAAGCCTGAGCATTTCTCCTGTTGCTCGTGTGCCTTGTGTTCATCTGATGGTGCTTGAAGCTTCCTGGTGTGGTCCTGGCTGATGAGATCAGTGTAGCGCTAAGCAAATGACTAGTTAAACAAAAATGTGTAAATTAGTGCTGCTTCTGTGCTATTTTGGAAGAAGTTTATGTGCAGTTTTTAAAAAGAGTATTACCCCATCTTGCCTGCATGTTCCTATCAATAACTAAAGCTGGTTTCTGGAGTGGTATCAGAAAGAGTTGCTAAGTGCCCAGTTAAGAATTTTAGTTACGGCAGGGAAAGCCTCTAAAATATGGTAAAGAACTGAGCTGCAGTATGTAATAGAGTATAGAGGGGCATCCCTTATTTCTTAGAGGCTAATTTTGAAGCCTTTAATTCTGGATTTGCAGACATTTTTAACATGCTGTTTCTAATTGCAAGCTTGCCCACAATTGAGAGTTAGAACAGAGATGCAATATCCAGCCCTTGACATTTCTTCCTGCAAAAGTCAGGTCAGAAGGACAAAGCTTAATTTTTTTCTCCTTTTTTCACCTTTATTCTTCCTTTTCCTGCTATGAAAGTCTAGCAGTAGAAGAGCAGAAGTCCAAGGAACCCCTCTGGCTGTGTAGGTTGGTTTGGGATCAGTTAGGTTACTCTTCCAGACTCTGGACTGGTTGTCTGTGTGAGCCCTGGTCTCTTTGCACACACTCTTGGCCTGTGTGCCTGACTAACAGCTGCACCTGCTTGTTTTACAGCATTACAACTTTTCCCTTTAATTTGGCGATAATTCTGATATTTTAGCAGAGCATCCCACTGACTTCTAGGGATTTATGCTCCTGTCTTTGAAACTGCTGCAGTATCTCTCTCCTCCAAATGCTGCAGTTGGATGCCAAGATGTAACTGTAAATCTGCAAATATTCAGAGGCAAACAAATTAATCCCTTACAACGTATCAGTCAAAATAGCAGTGGGTGAAACTGAGACCAAGGAGAAGGTGAACTGAAACACCATCATTCTGTTAACTTGCAATCTCAGCTCTCAAAAGGGGAGGTGTAAGGGAAGGATCTGCCAGTAGCTGGTTGTAATATTTTTGGATTGCTGCCTGCTTACTTCCGATGACCCTTTGATTAATTCCTCTGCCTTTTTTTTTTTTTTTTTTTTTTTTAATGAGCCTATTACGGCATATCTTATTGCAGATGCTGATTGGATCTCAACTGTGTATTGTGCCATTTTGATTTGGATTAAATGGCACATATCTATCTGCTGCTTCTCCCTTCTCCCCCTCCCGCTTTAGTTCATCATGTTCAGAATTCAGAGTCTCCACAATGAGAGTTTCAACCCTCCTGATTGCAGAGGATGTGCAATCGGCTTGAGGAATGTGTACTCAGAGCTTATGATCCTTGGGCTAGCGGAGACTGGGTGATGCATGTGGCTTTCAAGGGATGCTGCGATTTCCATTTGTTAATGGCATTCCAGGATGGCCAGCTCCCCAGTGCAGTGATAGGCGGCAGCTAAGAGATGGGAGATGCAGGGTACAGATGTTGCTGATCTCCATAAGATGGGCCAGAAGAGATCATCCGATGATTTTTAAAAAGAAAAATGTGCAGCAGAAAGCATTACTTATCCAGGCAGGTTTGGAAAGAAACTGCTGCAATATTTGGGAAGGAAAAAGGGAAGAGTCAAAGAAATGAAAGGAAGGACAGGAAAAAAATAATGGAGATAGTTAGGAAATAAAAGGATTATTAAAGTGAGGGCAGGGTGAGAGAGAACCAGAGTGACAGGGTTCTAGGGTGATAGCTGAGTAGCCTAAGCAGATAGTTAGGAGCCCTGTAGAGCAGCACATCCATCCTCACCGTGTGAGCTCTGGCATGCAGAATAAATGCAGTACCCTGCGAGAAGGGTGTTCGCAGAATGTGTTTTGGACCTGTGACAGATCCCTGAATGGGGAGAGGGAGGGCTGGTATTAGTGTCTTGGGTGGGAAGAGAGCAGTAGAGGATGTGCCTCAGCGACTGTGGAAAGGATCAAGCCCTGCCAGCTGCGCTCTGCACTGGTAGTGCGTATCAGAGCTGCTGTTCTTGGAGTTCCCAAAGAAAACAGACAAAGTGAAACACACGTAAGAAAAATAGCGCCTGTGTGATTCCCCTCTTTCATGTGTTGAAGGTACACATTTAGTTTTTGTTGTTCTGTGCTCTTTGGTTGCAGATTGGGATGGTGGCCTGGAAGATGACTCTGAAGACCCCCGAGTATCCAGAAGGCCGTGATATCATTGTCATTGGCAATGACATTACATACCGAATAGGTTCTTTTGGGCCCCAGGAGGATGTGCTGTTCCTGAGGGCTTCGGAGCTTGCTCGAACACATGGCATCCCCCGTATCTACGTGGCTGCCAACAGTGGGGCCAGGATTGGTTTGGCTGAGGAGATTCGGCACATGTTCCACGTAGCTTGGGAAGACCCAGACGACCCATACAAGGTAAGGAGGCACAGGAATCAGAGGTGAAACTCTGCAGTAGCTCACAAAATAATCTTATTTTTGCAACCCCTCTTTTAACACAGTTGAGGGTAAATATTTGCCAGACTGTTAGGTCCAGAGTTCTCCTTGGTATTGGATCTCTCAGGCAGTAGGACTGGCATCCAGAGTGAGTTAGTGCTAAATGTTGGAAACAACCCAAGCTTTCACTGACCTCAGCTGGAGTGCAGATGTTAAGAGAGGATGTTGTTATTGCTATCTGGGATTGAATTCTGCTCCCTTGAAACTTTCTTTTTGGAAGGGGCTATTGGGGATTGGGAAGGGTCTACAGGTGGGAATGAGATGAATGAACTGTTTTTCCCTGCAGGGATACAAATACTTGTACCTGACTCCTCAAGACTATAAGAAAGTCAGTGCCCTGAATTCAGTTCACTGTGAACACGTGGAGGACAATGGAGAGTCCAGGTGAGCACAGACAGGTCAGAATGAAAAGCTTTCTGTTCATCCTGGGGTACACGAAGCGATGCATGTCACATCCTTGTCTTTAGCTAGGACGTTCTTTAGGATCCAGGTACGTAGAACGCTATAGCTGTGTGCGGTTAGAGCGTGGAACGACTTAAAAGTTATATCATGACATGCCTTGTTTGAGGTAGTGCTGTGTTGACCTCTGCTGCCTAGGGGCCCGAGTCCTGACTGAGGGCCCGACAGTTGTAAACACTGAATGACCAGGACAGTGATTCTTAGCTGAAGACTTGCAGTCTAAATCTTGAAAATTAATTTTCTGCTAGGTTCTGTAGAAAGGATAAAAGAATTCCTGAGTGAAGGCTAAGCCCTCCATGCATTCTGGAGGGTTGGGCTGCAGTGGTTGCACTAAACTGCCTTATAGCCTATGGTTTTCCACAGCTGTCTGCTCTAGGTGTCTGCATCGTCCCAGCTACATCCCAAAGGCAGCACATCTGCAAATGAGGTGCAAAGAAGCTTTCAGAGATAGACTGCAGCTGTAGTCGTGCTCCTGGGCAGGAGGAGGAGGATATGCTTAAGAAATAAAAAAACCCCAAAACCTAGTTTGCAGACTGGCAGGCTCTGGAAGAACAAAAGGATGGTGCTGGGCGTGGGGATGTGTGCGTGCCTGCATGTGTGCTGGGGAAGCTGGGTGCTCTCTTTAGTGAAGCACTTAAGCACGTGCTCAAGTACTTAGCAAGGGCCTAGTGGGAAAGATAGAAGCCAGCCTGAGAGCTCCGAGTAAGAAGGGGCTGTGCTGGGGAAGGAAGGCATGAAAGAAGGTAAAGAAAAACTTAAGAGCCTCATTATAATCTCTTGTTCTATTTCTTTTTCCTTACGACTGCATTCTCTTTCTTTCTTGCCCTTTTTCCTATAATCAGCCTGCTCCTCACATCCTGTGGGAATGGCAGAAGAACGCTTTTCACGGGCATTCCTCTCCCTTGGCATTTCCTCTTTGCAGAGCTGCTTTGGCTGCTCATGTGTAGGACTATTCCATGGTGTTCAGCAAGGCTGCAGAATGAGCCCATGTACAGGTCCTGGCCGGGTTTTATGCACATTACTCTTTAGAACCTTAATGATATTTAGTCACTTTTCATTTTCTTTGTTGCAAACTGATTCAGCAAATCACTGGACCTTGTGACTCGAAGGCTGTATGTGTCTCCCTCAGGTATAAGATAACAGATATTATTGGAAAGGAAGACGGACTTGGAATAGAGAACCTCAGAGGATCTGGCATGATTGCTGGAGAATCGTCTTTAGCCTATGAGAGTGTTATCACCATCAACTTGGTAATCCCCCACTGCTTTCTATTCTTCAAACTGTATTGTCTGTTTCAGCTAAAAATCCTGCAATGATATCCGGAAGATACATCTGGGATCAGACTTCTGGTTGTTGTAAATTGGCTCCTGTAGGCTTTGAGCAATGCTACTGACGCCAGTACGGGGCTGGGTCCCTCTCAGACTAAATGTAAAAACACTTTTAGAAAACAGTCATTTGGCTTCATATTTGCTCAGTCTGTAAGTTACTGCTTCTGTTTCTTTGAATAAAATACACATAGTTCAGATACTGTGTTTTGAAAAAAAAAATAGATTCTGGAGTTTTGCAGTGAGAGTAGATTTTATAGCCTTGTAATACAAACATGCCTAGTTTTATCTAGATGTTGGAATTGATAGGTTTTGGCTGTGTGGTAAGACAGAAATCAATGTGATTTTTTTTTTTTTCTTTTCTTTTTTTTCGTAAGGTTACATGTCGGGCAATTGGAATTGGGGCTTACCTTGTTCGGCTAGGTCAGAGGACTATCCAGGTTGAGAACTCTCATATAATCCTGACTGGCTGTGGAGCCCTCAACAAGGTAAGTCTTTGCATTTCAGCCTTCAGAGCTATGTGAATTGAGTTGGTGTTTCTGTGAGTTCTGCCAGAGATTCCAGGAGCTTCCACTGCTATACCTGTGATTATGCTTGGTCCCTTTTGCTTTCTCCCATCTCAGGTTACTCCTGCCAGGGAGGAGAACTGACACAGAGCAGCAGCTGTGAAATTTTCATCCCTTTGCAGTATCTCTTTTTCCTTTTCTCTGCGGTCAGAAAGCAGTCCTTTCATGCACCTGTTTTTCTTGACAAGAACATTGTATTGACAGCCAGAGGCACTATGCCAGGCATCCTGGCTGGAGGTTGGCAGGGGACCTGGGCAGAACTACAGATTAGGGGCCTGAGCATGAACCGGGTGAAGGGGAAGAAGGAGAAGCAGCTTAACGTAGGTGTGTGCAATGACTAAACGAGAGAAGTGGAGAAGGCCACTGACAGGGCAGCATCTTCTCCCACCTACTGTGTACTGTGATAGAGGAAACTGGGCTCTTTCCAGCATCTGGAAGACCGTGTTTGAAAATAGATGGGCCAGAATCACCCTGAACTTTCAGCAGCCACAGCATTGTGATAATACTGGGGGAGCACTGAAGCCTAACAAAGGGTGTGTGGATGGGGATTTTCAAGGGGTCAGACCTGCTGGAAATCTCAGCTGTGGAGGAAGGGAGGAATAGCCTGGGCTGTAAGAAAACTTACTGCTTTCACTAATAAAGTGGCTCTTCTTTTTTTTTTTTTCTCCTCCTCCATCAGAGGTGGTTTTCCTCCCTTGCTGCCCCAAGCCTATTAATATTGCAGCCTCCAGCTCCTTGTCTGTAGCAGGCACAACTCAGCCGACTCCGCTCTTGTCCCTCTCACTGAGGGCTTTGTTTATGTGGGAGTTAGGATTGTGCGGGCGCGAGTGCCCTTCCCCATTGTGCAGCTTTGTTCTCAGGCACTCTCCAGCACCTGGGGTGGTTGTGCTTCATCGCAAGCTGCGTTTCAAGGAGTGCCTGCCTGACAATGGGAGATAAAAGGAAAATAGTCTCTCATTGAATTATTCCTCCGAATAAAGGGGGCTCTGCAGAAAATGAAGCATTGATCCTATCAACTCTAGGAAGCAGCACCCTCAGTTAGATCTCTTACACACATCACACACACCTGCATCAATGGAAGGAAAAGAGGCATTTGAAGATCCATCCTTTAAAAAGAAATTGAGTCAGTTTAGTGCTTGCTGAAGTGGAGTAAGTTGCGTGGTTCCAGCTGTCATTTGTTGGGGATCGGGGCCCTGCAGAGTTTCCCAGATGGTAGGGCCAGTCTGTTTAGTCCTCCTCTTCTGCTCTCTTTTTTCCCAGGTTTAACTGCACTCTCTAGCCGTGGAGTGAATGCTTGTTTTTGTAGGACTGGATTAATCTCACTAAATTTTAGGCACTGAAAAGTTAAGGTTTTAGTCTAAATTAAGCACCTGACATCTGTCAGCGGGTGTAGGCAGAAGGAGGTTCTTTCTGGGGGTGATTTATCCTATCCCAAGAATTTCTAGTGGGCTGAATAATCCCATGTGTCCTTTCTCTCCTTGCTGCTCTATTGGAAAGACATATTTTTATGTAGATACTGAACCTCTACCTGCCTAACAGTCAGGCAAAGGAGAAACCTATTGCATCCTATCCAGCTTTCCCAGTAAGACAGCTAAGCCCAGACCCAACAATAAGTTTACCTGCCCTTGAATAGTGGGAGACTGGGAATAACCACTCACTCCTGGATGTTGCATGATGTGTCTTGCCTGAAGCAGTGAAATGATGTCCAGTGCTAACCTGAAATGACCAAGCTCAGTCCAGCTGAGATCGTAAGGAGGGTGTGGAGCAAATGGTATATGCTAATGTGTTTGCATCGCCTTGCCATGGAGGCAGTGTCTACTTCAGACTTACCCTCATCTCCCTGTTTTACATGTAAACTGTAAAACACTTGTCCCTCGAATGTAGCTGGACAGTTTGAATTTTCTCGTGGCTAGAAGTCAGGTCACTATCAGCCAGGGGCCAATTAAGGAATGTCTTCCCTTGTAGGAATGCAGAGGCTGTTTGGGCATGATTTATGATGTGTTCTTGTTCATTGGTGTGAATAAGACTCCAGAAGGGTCTCATGGTAGAAACCTATTGTAGTTTGTGGAGCGCGTGAAGCCTTGCTGCTTCTTGTTCCCTTAGTAGATGTTGAGCAAAGCATTTTGGGAATTAGAAGGTTGCCAATCCAGCTGGCAGGATCTTGAGGAAAGATCATGACTGAAACAAAAATAAATGAATGGAAACCACTACCTGGCATAACAGTTGGAACTGAATGTTTTCTAACACAGGTGCAATGCAAATATTCCTTCATCTCTTCCTAAGTGTCAAGAGATTTTTCCCAGGTGTCAGATTTGGGTTAATTTTTCCCATTGCTGACTTTTAAATACTGTCTTCATAGAAGATGCTGCACAAAGCTTACACATAGTCTTCTGTCTGCATATGCATCTTCTTCAAAATGTCTTCTCTGCAAGAAGAGAATGTGCAGTGCGAAAATGTTTCTGCAGCAATGGAGAAAATTAGCCTTTCAGAGAGCAGTGATTTTTTTTCTGGAAAGTTGTTTGATTCCCACCCTCCGTCCCCTGTGAAATACTGCATTCTTTTTAATTTATGGGGGGAGCAGAGGGGGACCGTGACAAACATTATGTGCCAGCAGATCTGTTGCTGGTCTTGTTCATTATCATTATGTAAAACCAGCCTGAGGGTTTAGGTGTAGAGGGAAAGGTCCAGCTGCCAAAATCAGACTGTAACCTATAACTTAGATGATGAGCTCAAGGTCAATATCATTTTTAGCTGAAGCTAATGTTTGTTCTGGAGGTTGACTAATCACATGTTGGCTGTTCACTGTGTCCGTGTCACTGCTTTGTAAGTAGAGAGGCATATCACTGTAAGACACCTGATATCAGGCAGGTTTAAGGATTCTCTCAGCCCCATTGCCTGTCAGGGGTGACAAGAAACTGCACAAGTGCTGTACAAGGTTCCCCTCTGCTCCTGATTAAGCTGTCTTTGTTTATAGTCGGGACCGACAGGCAAGGGAAAGACCTGGGGAAAAGGTGTGATGCTCTGTGGTGGGGACAGTGCTCTGCGTGTGGGGCACCAGGGCTGCATTTCATCTGTACCCCTTTTGTCTTCACCATTGCATTTCAGCAGGGGGTGGAGAGGTGGAAATGACATTTCATTCCTCTCCTGTGAGCGTGTGCGCGCGCCTGTGCTGAGCCCGCTGACCCCCCTGAAAATTGAAATAATGATAATGCGCGTCTCCTGACTGCATCAAAGTATCAGCACATCAAAAGCCAGGAGGCATGAAATGCAAATGATAAAGTGAAAGCAGATGGATTGTGCATGATCGCCTGATGCCCAATGAATTTTAAAAGATGCTGGTTCACATGGGGAGAGGGGCTGAAATAAACACGTTATCCCTGCAATTTTTTTTTTGTTCTTGCTGCTCACTCCTGACAATATTTTTTCACACTTCAGCGAGCAGCCACTCCATCTCTCTCCCTCCCTCTCCCTCTCTTTCTCTCCCTCTCTCTCTTTCGCTGTCTACCTCACACACGTCTCGGGTCATGTCGCCGCAGCTCCGGTGGAAATAATAAGATATAAACCACGAGGTTGTTATTTGCATAGAAATAGCATGGAGCCCCAGGCAGCATGGGAGAAGGACACAGAGATCATTTGTCTAAAATTTTAATGAAAACTTTTGCTGAGGCAGAGATTTTTTTTTTTTTTAACTTTCCCTGCCTCCCCCTTTTTCTAACCCCATACGTTCCTCCACCTCCCTCAACTCCCCTTCCTCGTCATAAGCTAAACATGGTGCGGTTTCATACGAGATAGGTGATGTGCTGCTGCCCTGCACTAACAGGTTAATTTCCATTGGTTTTCTTTTTAATGGAAGTAAGACTGAGGAGCCCAGCACTCCCAGTTTATGCATTGGTTCAGGCTCCCAGGACTACATTTCATTTCAGTCCTCACAAGGATGTTCCCAAGTCTGTTGCTGACCTATTTTTAATTAGTTTGCTCCTCCTTGTCTTTTGTGTTTAAAAGAAATCCTGTTTTTAAGACTGTTTTGTTAATGTAAACAAATAGTGGCTTTCAATCACGTTTTCTCTACAGACAGATGTTCTAGGCTTTTTCTAAGAGAAGCCAAGTTTAGCAGAGATTTTCAGGTACCGCTACTAACTTGATCCACATCAGTTTGTTATACAGATGTTCAACCTGGTATCTCAAACAGTTAATGTTCTGCGTGATGATGAAACTGCATGCTGCACTTCACAATAGGACATCTAAAGTGGTCATCACTTCTGGAGGTGAAGGGAAGAATCTAACCAGCAGACTGCTCTGTGTCCTCTCCCTCCTGTTTAGCTTTATTCCTGCCCCCCCCGACCCTCCCCGACTCTCCAGGCTTGGCCTGTCTGAATGATGCATCAGGCCCTCAACCTGTCCGCCAGTGTGCTCGCCCCTGGGCCCCATGGCACCGGCGCCGTGCTGTTGGCCTGGTTTGTCAGGAGCATCCAAGTGTACCAGGCGTGAGCTTGACAAATGCCACCTGCCAGGAGTATATGTCCATGTAGGGAAGGAGGCAGTGAAGATGAAGAGTCAGAAACCACTAAAATATGAAAAGTACAACACCAGAACTCTGGGCTTCATTTCCCAGTCTGCAGCCAGCTGCCTGCCTGGCTGTGGTCTGATGTTTTTGATCAGAATGGGTATAATGACAGTTACCTGCCGACAGCTTGGTCTTGAAACCGTACTGTTTCGAGTATTTGTGTTTGCAGTGTGTTTTGAGCTCATCAGATGGAAAGAACCTGCCAGAGTAGTGCACTGGCAGGGTGGGTAACCCCATCCTCAGGAGTTCTTTCTGTGGAAGTTTTTGTCTTCAGAATGATCTTAATTTAAACTATGTGTCTGCTTGTATAACCTATTCTAGACCCGAAAGAGCTCAGGAACCAATTCACCAGATTGCTACTAATGCACTATTTCTGTCACTGTGAACGGGTGGTTTTTAGGGGGAGAAAACATTTCTGAAGAACAGCTTTAAGAGGGGTATTTGTGAGATGAGCTGATCAGTGGAAGCTTGATGCCTTGGTAATGTAATATGTAAATATCTAAAAAACTTCTAAGCCTAGTACCAGCAATTGTCCAATGACCTTTCTTGAGTACATCTTTCGTTAATGCAGACACTGCTTGTGCATGGTAAAGACGTTAACATGATAGGTGCCATACCGTGTCAAGATAGTGTAGTGTATGTGTCAATCACGTGACTGTGGATGAGTCCCTGAGGACTTGTTGATACAACAGACCATAATTGCTGCAAGGATCGTTTTGACAATCTGCATTTAAAACCCAACAACCCCTTTGCGTGGGGCCAGAAGAGAATATCCTTGCATTTTAAATTCAGTCCTGAATTGTGCTGCCTGTGGAAGCCATAAGTGGGATCAGCAAGGCACATCTGGGGCGTCCTGGCTGCAGAACTGGGGTAGGGTTGCAGCTGACCTGGGGGAGCACCCACCTGGCAGGCAGAGGAGCAGCCTCTGTGTGAGCCAGCTTGAAACCAGCTCGTTTGGGTGGTGGTTATCCCCAGCTGTAAGTTGCTCGGTGGGGCAAGTTTATTTTGAGGCACTTGAGCCAACAGTGCTCTCTGATGTTGGCTGCTCTGTAGTGTCTTCTGACTGACACCTGGACATACCCTGCCTGCGAGTTCGGGTGTCATTTGGTCTCTGCGCTAAAGCAGCCTGGCACTGACCTGGTGTTTGCACATCGTGGCTGAGGGAAGCTGCAGAATTTGCTGGGCACCCTGGGACTCAAATAACAGGGTGAGATGACAGGGCAGGGCTTGGGAGGAGCAGGCGGAGCTGCTCAAGGTGCTGTGCCTGTGCCAGGGGCTGCTGGCTCAGGTGTGGGCTCTCTGGAGGAGCTCGTGTGAGGAATAGGAAGCTTACACAGCCTGTCTTGTACAAGAGATTGGTCTTGACTATGGCAAGCAGTAATATTTACCCTTCAATTTCACAGTCTGGAAAAATAAATAAAAGCCCTGTGAGACTGATGCTGTTTGGGGTTTTTACTGTAAAATACCGAATGTAGAAAGCTCTTTTTATTTTTTTTAAATCAAGGCAAGAGTAGCACAGTATCTGCTCAAGATGACTCAGTCTTGGGATTAGATCAGAGCAATCATGTGAGTTAGAACAGCAAGTGCCATCCCTGTCATTCAAAGAAGCATTATAATTATTAATGCATGATATGAATCTTTCTGTAGTGGCACAGCAAGACTATTAGGAAGATACGTATGGGCACAGGGTGTTTGGGAATGCTAATCAAAGAGGGTCTAGGAAATGTCAAACAGAAATTGACACTTCAACAGCATTAACCATCAGTCAGTTCCTCTTGTGGATCTCACCAAGGTTACCCCGCTCTTGGCTCCAGTGGTGGGGGAGGCAGGAGGGGCCGCTCTGCTGTGCCTTGGGTGGTTGCGGCAGAAGATGCGGTGAGAGCAAGGGTGGTGTCATGGGTGGAGCTTGGTTTCTCCAGCTCTCTTAGAACAGATGCAGGACATTGGTGCTGTTGGAGGTCTTCCTGGCATAGGTCACCATTGCTCACACCCCAATAAAGCCAGTCTGGTTTGAGAAATGAGATGAGAGTAGAGCCCTTGTAAGAGTCAGTCTCAGTTTAGCAAAATTTGGCACTAGGAAGAGAGCAGAATTAGTTTCTTTAATGCCAGCAAGAGGCATTAGCTGCTGGAAGCATCTGTTTGGTGGCAGTCCTGGTAACAGAGATCTTCATTTTGTGTAGAGAAATTAATGTATGCAGGATGGATGCCTGGACTTCAGATGAGTACAAATAAACAAACACCACCTTCATTTCTACATTTTATTTTTAATTGCCTTTCTTTAAGTCGTGATATTTGTGTATTGTTCCCATTAGAGACAATTTACGTTCCAGGCATCGCATTATCAGTCCCTTTATGTTTGCTTAGGGAAGAAAGTCTAATAGATTTCTGTTGACTTTTTTTTTTTTTTCTCCCTCCTTCTATCATTTTTAATATGGATCTTGATCAGTTTATCCATGTGGATGGTGTCTGTGCTGTGGGGGCTGGGTGTGTATTTATTCCTGCTAAAGAGGAGTTTAGCACAGCAGCCCCTGTGCGTTCCAGGGAAACTCCTATATATTCTAAACCCTTTATATGTTTCATGTAACCAGGACTGTACCCCAGTTCCTGGTGATGCTGCAGGTATGGTATTACTGGAGCGCTAACCGTGGTACCTCAAGTTCCACTGGAGCTGAATGGAAGAATGCACTTATCAAACATGGCCCAGAATAACTGGCCCTGACTGGGAGGATATCCAGATGACTTGCCTGTGGGTCTTTTCTGCAGTGAATTGTTGAGAAATTATTTGCCATTCTGGACATGAGCGGGAACTGTAAGATCAGCACTGGAGAATTGTTGTGTATCTCACGGTTAAGCCTAAGCCCACGCTACAAAGTGAGCAAAGGCTCACTGTCCTGGGGAAGGAGGTACCTGCACTGCAGCCTGTCCCTTTGGATGGTCTCTGAATAAGAGGGTTCTGTTGTGTTCCACAAGGTGACTAAGGGAATGACCAAAACATAGTCCAAGATCTTTAAGTATCATGAAGACAATCATTAGTAGGGCTAGTGCCTAGATTAGGGAACCCCTAACTGAGACAGATGGGATTTATGAATGTTTGCGCCATGTAGAACAGGGGGCTGTAACTTTAGTTTGCAAAGTATATTGAGTCCTTTTGATTTACCTCTGACTGGTGGAGTGACCTTGAGCAAAACATGCAGTCTTCCTACACCAGGAGAGGAGAGCTAGGCAGGAATTTTTTGACAAGACATTTTTCATTTGAAAATGCCATTTCACTGAAACCGGAATTCTTCAGGAAAAAGTACCAGTTTTGATGAATTTCTCATTTGGAATTTTTTTGGTCAAAAAACGTTCTCCCCCCAATAGACTTCTTTTTTTCCAAATTCATTTTTATTTCTACCGTCTACAACAAATATTTCAGAAGTCAGAAGCAAACATCTTGACCCTGTCTGATACTTGTTCAGACCTCAAGATTGTAAAACTTGATTTTCTGTTGCAATCCAGAAATTTTCGAAACTCCTCATCAATTATTGCAAGATGGGAAAACTTTCCTTCCAGTAACGTTTCATGTTGCCATCTGCAGAGAGAATGCCTCTTTGGTACCTGATCAGCTGTGGAGCCCTACTCCCTTTGTATTGGTAAGGTGCTTTGGGATTGTCAGGCAGAAGGTGCTGTAGAAGGACCAGCTGCAGTTGCAGTGTCCAGCTGGATGCGTCTTCCCCTGCTGTCTTCCAGGTGAAGTGCAATTGCTTTTTCCCCTTCCCCCTCTGATCTCACCAAATTAAAGCAAGAAAAAGACTCCACCAGCAAGACCTGCTTCTGGATTTGCAGTCAGTAGCCATCTCCAATAACCATCAGGCTGTCAGCTTCCCCCCCACCTCCCCCTACCTCCCACCTCCCCCATCACTCACCAAAGGAAAAAAAGAGCCGGAGCCACAGCTTGAAATATATCATGCAATAGTGTATCATGAATTTCTTGTGAATCACATTGGTGAAGCAGGTTTATTTATTTCTGAGACTCTAAATCAATACAAAGTAGGTCTCTTAGTTCTGAAGCTGGGATGGAGTGTGAAAAAATGAGCCCATTGTACTCTTAAAACTTTGGGGAAAGGAGATGACAGCTATATAATTCCATTTACCAGGCACTAGGGGCTTTAATGTGAAGGTGACAGGGAGCTCTTTGTGCATTTAGAGCACCATATCTTCTAAATAAAAGATCTGTAGACTTGATAGTGGAGTATAGCTCTGACTTTAATAATCTCCAAGCATTAGACCGAGCCAATATGTTCCCAAGTCAGAAGGGTCCCCCACCGAATGCTCGTAAATTAAAAGTGCAGGAACTGCACACATTCATAGATTAGAAATGCAAGAAGTGCAGTCCGTCTCCAGGCAGAGAGGAGGTGTCTGTGCTCGTGCCGCCATGCGAATAGCCTAAAGCTCCAGGAATGGGTCTGTGCAGGAGCACGGCTCGTGCTGGCATCCTTCCTCAGCTCGGTTCTCCTGTTCAGCGTTGCTGCCGTTTTACCCACTAACGACATGATAGGTGTGGGGGAAGAGCTGAGTGATAGAAATGAACGCTGTAAGATCTGTTGAGGCTTGACTGCACATAATAGCAGCCAGGTTTTAAGTTCCTATATTGTGTTTTCTGATGAGACATTCATTCTGATCATTTCTGCCTGTTTATGAAAAATAGGCTATTTATAGTACGTGCATGTGCCTTTTCTGCTTCAGGTTTCTGGCAGATAATATAAATGGTGGGATGGGAATTGCAATTATTGAAATTATTCAGATAAAAATCTGGCACTTATATTTGATATAAACACATGATATGCTCTGAATAATAACAGCACTTATGTTACATAATGATTCCCATTCAAGCCCTCTGCTGTCATTTTTTTCAGATCTTTCATCTTTGATGAAACATAGGAGCCAATCAGGTTTGCAGCCAAACCAGCTTTGCAGTGAATGTCTCAACTAACCAGCAGCTCAGTTTCTGAAAAGGAGCACAGAGATAGCAGCTGGTCATCATGGGTTTGAGTGCTAGAAAATTATTAATATGCATATGACATGCTTATAAACGTGTTGAGGATGGTCTTTTAAAGGCTGAAAAGGCTGCTAGCTAGAATCCCGGCTCCCCTTTGTACTTTCCAAAAGATCCTCTGAAGTAAAAAGAAATGCCATTTCCCATTACGGTAGGAAGAGTGGCTTTTGGTGGACAAAATGAAATAAGTATTGACAATACTGCCCATGTATTTTGTAAGGATGTGGTATCAAAGGTTGCATTATCTGGAAGATAGCGTTAGTTCTTGCAGTCATGGGCTGAGCTTTAACACGTGCTGTTCTAGAACTAGCATTGCCTTCTGACCACTGATTTCCTCATGCTTTCGTTGAGATGAGGGCACAGAGGAAGCATTTTGTCCTGCACACCCTGTTAAACACACTGCTTTCTACACACGTGAAAGGCTTGTCTTCAGGAGCAAAGGAAAGGGAAACTGAGTGGCTCATCTGAGTCCAACCTGGGTTCCTAGTGACTGGGAGGCCTTCGGCATCGAATACACAAGGAGTAGGTAGTGGCGGTCCTGCTTTATCCGTTAATGCTAGTGCTTGGAGGGGCAGCCGGGGAAGGGCTGCTGGTGGAAGGGGAAGCAGACCTGTTTGCTAACACCGGGGAGGGAGGCAGCGCTTGCTGTGCCTCACTCAGAAGTGTCAGACCGGCTGCTGCTGAATTGAGAAAAGGAAATTATATCCAACATGCAAAGGAGCTGGGATAATGTGTAGGAAAGCAGTAGTAACAGGAGTGAAGAGTTCTCACTAGAGACCTCAGAAGGGGCAAGTTTGGAGTCTTCGTGAGCTTTCATGAGGTGTTAAGATTTTAATTTAAAGCAAACTTTCTGGTGCCAGAAGCTTACTATTTGGTGCTTTGCTGTTCATGGCTGCTCTTTTTTGTCTGTCTTTCCCATCAGATTAAGCACAAGATCGGAGGTCAAATATTGCCAATATTCAGGTCTATGTGTATTGTGTATCTCTGCTTTACAATCCTGGAACCTGTTCTTTCCTGCCCCTCTTGCTGGACCTTTCTTGATCTCTGGTCTGTGGCAGCTGACTCTGGTAGCTGCATCTTTGACTGTTCCCTGGAGTGCTGGTAACCTTTCTGCTAGGAAGGACCTGCTTTGTGAACTTAACCCTTCCATGCACGTGTTTGGTAGTTAAACAGATGCCTTTTGTAAGCCTTGGGCTAATGCTACTTTCACTTCTTTAACCTCCTACGTTATGTGACTCCATGTACCCCTGGCAGACCCAAACTCTCAGGATTTGAAGTTTACCCTTTTGACAGATCCTGGTCATATCAGATACAGGATTTAATTCTGTGCAGTCTCTTCTCCCATGAGTTTGCTTCTAGCATTCCTTATCTAACTGATTTAGCAACGTTTCTAAATCCACTCATGCCTCCGCTGACCATGTGTCTTGCTGAGGAACATCTGAATCCTTTAATTGCAGGAGCATTGGTTTTGCACTTCTCCAGCAGATGTGTTCTTGGATATTTTCTCACAGAAACATTTATACAGCAATATGCATTGCACCATTTAAGATTGTTAATTGGAGATTGAATTACTTGTCAGCCTTTAAAAATGTAGTCCTCTGAGGTCAGAGATGAGGTGGTTAGCAGAGCTGAATGGATGAGCTGTTGCATTCATTTTTTTCCTCAAGCCCAATGATCATTGTCTATAAGCTGGCTAGCCCTCCAGTGCCTTTTAACCTCTGGCACCCAATTCAGTCTGCAGCTGTATGCGCGAAGCAAGTTGGCAGGATCTCTGATCCTGAGAAGACGGAAGAGCACAGGCGCAGAAGCAGGTTTGGGGACCAGCACCCAGCCCAGCAGTGTCCCTGGAAGACAGCCTCTTTAACCCCTTGACTGCACAGCTGCCGCACTGGGGCGCGGAGCAGCCTGCTTTGCATTTCCACTGCGCTTAAGTCAGGGTCTGATTTAGAGCTTGCGCAAGCCCGTATTACATATCCCTCCTGCTGCACTCAGCACAGGTGTGAGTGCACGTGTGGACATATATGTCATACAAATGAAGGCAGCAGGCGCTCATCGGTACAACTTTTAAATGCAGCTTGGGACTGCGTTGCCTCTGCTGACAAACACTGACAAGTAAATACTACGCTCGCTCAGTATTACAGAGGGATTTCATGTGCACAGCCCCTCACAATGCTCTGCCACTTCACTGAAATGTCTGGAGCACTCGGGAAAAGGAACTGCATATTTATCTTGATCTCCAAAAAGGGATTTAAGGGCGAGAGCAGGCGGTATATTAGACTATTTTCATTGCCTGTCAGCAGTGGTAAACCTGAGCTGTCTACAGTGTCTCCAGATAAGCAGCAGCAGAGGCCCATTTTGCATGTACATACGTTTGCATTAGTTCATAGATGGGGAGTTTAAATCCTCTTTATTTTTATTTTCCTCTGTGGAAAGCATTTAGCTAGGCTTGTGCCTGGCATCTGGAGGCCTGTGCTTTTCTTTTCCTTGAAGCTAAATCTATGCTGCTGTCTTTTCTAGCATGTCTTTTCATGGCACTGATTTTGTTAGAGGAAGATGAAGGTGTTTGAGCTCAGAAGGGAGACCCAGGAATATCTCTCTGCAAACCCACGTGCTTACACTGACTACAGATTTTTGGACTAGTTGTGTAACTTTTGTGCCTTGGTTTCCTCTGTATGTAAACCTCGACTGACATCTGTCTCATGGGCAGTTTTGTGAGGATCAGCCTGTAAAATGCTGAGGTTTGTGAAATGCCACACTACCAGGCCTTTTCTCATCCAAAGGAAAATAAACTTGGAATTTAGTAACATTGTGCCTTACCAGTTAGGCTTTAGGTGGGCACAGTGGCTCCCTGACCCCAGTTGTGATTAACTGATGTTGTGCAGGAAGAAAGCTAACTGGTCCAGTGTGGTTTTATAACCAGATAAAAAATTTTCTATTTTCATATCCTTTTAGCACCTTCTTTCTTTCAGCCCAAAAGGTCAAATCCCGAGAAATGTGGAGTTCCCCTCTACTGTGGGTGAGATGAGTTATGTCCTGGGCACTCATAGGATGTTGGGACGAGGATGAAGTCACACCCAAGCATCCCTTCCATAAGGACCGGGTTGCCTTGGGCTCAGGGCTGCTCCTCTCTTGGGGCATCCCTTCTTCCTAAAGAAGGTTGGTTGGTTGGGGAGGGCAGGTTGTTTGTGTGTGTTTGAGGGGGTTTTTAAGATCTAAATGAAGCAGGTATGTAATGCCCTCTGTCTGTTAGAAAGACTCAACCCATAAAAATAACAAACAGCATGTATTTGCTAGAATGTCAAAGTTATGAGTTTATTTTGTAATGATGTGCTCCTGCCTTCATGAGGTAAACTGGCCGTGGCAGAGGTGTTATTAGTAATATGGACTCAGTGGAGCAGAAAGCCGAGTGACCGAGAGATCAGTGTATCAGTCAGTGAGAGGGCAAATGGAAAGAGACAGCAGGAGAATGAGAAAAGAGCTGCGGTGCCTGGGCTGAGATTAGAGATGGAGCTGTGCAAGAGAATTAGAAGCCCAGCAGTCAGGGTCTTACTCTTTCTAGTCTCTCTAAGGAGCTGGTGGGCTTTGTCTTTGCTATAGCCAACTTCATGCGCAGTGTTGGGGTTTTTCCCAATTAAAGGCTTAAATAGGTTCACCCTACCAGTTGTCTTAGTTGGAGCAATTTTGAATTGGTGAGCTGAGCTCAGGTCAGCACCCAGGAGAGTCGGTCACATATCGGCTCAGTTGCTGCTTGGGGAAGGGCAAGTCATATAAGTGCCCTCTGCCTCAGTTTCCCCACTGGGGATTGTTCCCCTTCGGGATCGTTGTTCATAAGATCTTACCTGCACACAGAGCTTGGGAAGGTCTGTTGTGAGTGGTTTGCTCCATCTGTTGGTGTTGAAGCGGTCATGACTTGCTGCAGGCCTTGTATGTATCTCCTTGGCCCACACCTCCTTGTCCCATCCCGTCTACTGATGGTTTGCCTGTTTTTCTTTCAAAAGGTGCTTGGACGGGAAGTTTATACCTCCAACAACCAGCTGGGTGGGATCCAGATAATGCACAACAACGGAGTGACGCACAGCACCGTGTGTGATGATTTTGAAGGAGTCTACACTATTCTGCAGTGGCTTTCCTACATGCCAAAGGTAATTCCTGGCCCTGCGGCAGTGCAGGCTGCCACTACCTATCCGCTTTGCTCACAGAGTTTTGTGGCCTGGGGGATTCTCTGTATCTGTGGGTATTTTACTGTGTTTGCATGGTGCCTAGCAAATGGTTTAGGCTCCTGATCGAGGCTGTTGAGCATTATGGTGTATGGAAGTAAACAAAGTAGGCTTTGTCTTAACGTGCTCCAGGAGCTGTGAAGTGGGTCAGCCTGCCACTGCCTTGGGTACTTCCACTCCTCTGGTGTGCTGCCCTCAGCACCGAGCAGCAGGATTTTATGTAAGCAGTGGATTATCTCTTATGGAAAAGACTCCAAAAGTTCCCTTCTGAGACAGTAATTTATAGGAGTTGATATATATGTGTAAGCTGCTCTGCAGCCAGGAAGGTAGCAACAAGAACATGCAGGTCACCTTCCTTCAGGAAAGAGTGCATAGAATGAGTTGGGTGGCCTGGTCACCTTTCAAAGATTAAATTGCAGCGCCTCGCTAGTGCTGGCTATGCCTGAAGTTCAAGAGCAAATGAAGTACAGGGTATGCCAGGTGGTGCCAAAGGAGGGTTTGAGAGGGTGCATGGAGCACACTGGAAGTTTCTTCAGGCTCTTGCCAAAAGGCTCTGGGATCCCATCAGTCAAAGGGTTGTGCAGTGTGGGGGAAAGAGGACTCTGACCAGGTCCTTTAGACCCGGTGTTTGGTGCAAAGCCACACAGGAGAATTCCTTCAATATTTTTCTTTTTCACTTAGAGTGTATACAGCCCTGTTCCTATCCTCAAAGTCAAGGATCCTATAGACAGAACCATTGAGTTTGTTCCTACCAAGACTCCCTATGATCCTCGCTGGATGCTGGCTGGACGCCCAAACCCAAGTACGTAGCTCTTTCGTGACCAGTAGATGTAGTAATGTGTCTTGTTTCAAGACTGTCAAGTTTTTGTGTCTGCAATCCAAATGTATTTCAGAGCTTACAAAGTAATTAGTTCTAAACAATTGGAATATAATATGTAAAAATAGCATATAAATTCTGAGTGCTTAAGGATGCCCACAATTATTACTTTTACAGATTTTCTTTTTTTTTTCTGGTTTGGAGGCAAGTCCATATACAAAAGGTCTGTACGCTGAGGGAACCGCAGTATGTCTGCAGTTCTTGGAAAATAATTGTGTTGGAATTGCTGCAAACCATTGCACCTGCATGCATGCTTCTGGGGTTGCGCAGCCTGTGTACATACAAGCTGCAAACTGGGTAACCATTATACTTGCTGTTATTAATGAGTTTGGGGGGTTAAATTGAGATTTGTGATAAACTTAAGTTTTCTGGTTTTGGATAATATTTTTTCATCATCTCTCAAGTAATTCATCCAGCTGTCTGAGTGCAGCTAATGCTGGCTTCCAAATCGAGTGACTTCAGATTTTAATTTAGTGGAAGCGTTAAGGAAAGCAGATGATTCCTTGTGATAAGTTAAAGCAGATATCTCCTAGGTGAAAAGTTAAAGCCATTTATTAGAGGAGATATTGCCGTGATATTCTTCAAACTGACGCCCGACACGAGGCCAGAATCTAAACGATCAGCTTTGGGCTCACGATAAAGAGATAATTTTGAAATGGATGGTCACATTTTACAGTGGGGCCACAGAGGCAAGGAATGTAGAACACAGTAATTACAAGTTTGGTCTTGATAAAACACTCTCCATCCTGTTTAAGTCAGCAGAGGTTAGCTTGCTTGGATCTCCACTTTTAATTGGTTTTGGACTTGGGTTTGCAGAAACAGAGGTGCTTGTTCCGATTAAAGCATTCCTCAGAAACTGTGTGCCAAGAGCTAAAGCTGGGAGGGACTTGGGGTTTTTTTTGGATTGGTGTGGGGTTTTTTCAGAGCTTCATGAAACCCCAGTGGAAAACAGGTGCTCCCAGAGATTTCTGTAATTGTCTGGGTGGGTTAGGGTATCTTGATGCCTTGACTTTGGGATATACAGCTTCTGCAGGCTGGAGGGCTGCAGAAAGAGAGCACTCTGCAAACATTCCATGTCACTCCCCATTCCAGCATCCACAGGCAGCCCAAATGCAAACTCCTTATTGTGGCCTTACCTGCTTGCTGGAGTAGGGTCCAAGCTAAAATACTGGAAAACCTTCCTGCCATGGTCTGACGTCTGGAGAGTGGCAGCGGTGCCGTGCCACTGCACAGGTCGCCGAAGTGAGGCTTAACTCATTCATAGCATCTTCCATGACCACTTAAGAAACACCCATAGAAAGTAGAGAAATATACTGTAAACTGCCACCCCGCTTCCCGTGGAGGTTACTGTCACCCTGAGAATTGTATTTGAAGGAATGTATGTGGATTGTTAGTGAACAGATGTTGTTGGTCTGGAGGTGGAGAGGTTTTGTCAGTATTTTTTTTCTGTCAGATTTGCCAGAATCACACTGGTGTCTGTGATTCAGGAGGAACCCCAAGTCTGATACTGCACTGGCTCATAAAGGGCAAATAATATTAGTTCATGGTTAGCACGATCAGGGTGATCGAGCCCTCACACTTCAGGGTAGAAGCTGATGTCTGCAAGGGTTAGGAAAAGTTTACTTCTAGAACTGCAGTCATCTCGGTAGTGTTCTCTTCTGGAACAGTTGGATTTCTCTCAAGCATGAGGAAGTTGCTGCATTCTTTGGGCAAGAGGATAGGCCTGGTGGCATGTACTCTGATCCAGGATGGTGACATGCATTAGTTCTGGGAGAGGTGCATCATCTGTGTCTTCTCTGGAGCAAGGAGGCTTTTGGTATCGGAGTACTTCATTCCAGTTTCTCTAAAAGAATGTGTGAAACATGCTAAGATGTGTGGTCTAGTTTTAAAATATCACAGGAATTTTTATATTTAGCTCCTGAACCTCTTCAACATTCTTTCGTTAAAGGAGATATTAGGCAGAATCAAGAGAAAAATGTGAGATAAGTTTTAAAATAAAATAGGCATTTTGAAAAACATCTTTAATGACTTTACTGCCTTTTGACAAATGTTTGTAGTGTCTTGAAAAAAAGTTATTTATTTAAAAGCGCACAGAGTTCCTCTGCTACCCGAACCCCATCGTTTAACAATAAATGATGCTTTTGCTGATAAATTACTGTCTTTATGCAGACTAGCAAATGAAATAAGACATGATGGTTGAAGACAACAAATGCTTAGCTGACTAATGCTCTCCTGTATTATAATCTATTCAAAAATAAATAAATAAAAAGGCAGTGCTACCTTCTCCAGTTGGTATTTTTAAGCAAGTTTCTGTTGCTCCTTTGATACTCTCTCTTCTTTTTTCCTCCCTTCTCTGATATTTCCATTTTTTTCCCCCTTCCCCTTAGGTCAGAAAGGACAGTGGCTAAGTGGTTTCTTTGACAATGGCTCGTTCCTGGAGATCATGCAGCCCTGGGCGCAGACAGTTGTGGTTGGTAGAGCAAGGTAAATTCTAAGAGGTGTTTCAGACATTTGTAGAAATGAAATTTTTGTTATGCTTTGCATTTTTCTAGAACATCCTTTGGAAGTTGATGGCTATAAGTAAAAATAAGTCATTACTTGAATAGGATACTTCTTTGCCACATGAATGAAGCATGGTGTGATTGTTTCTCCTGTTTTGCTTGGAGGTGACAGCTTTAACATGCACAAAAGCCCAAAAGAGAGAGATTGTTTAAAATTATGGCAGACAGTATATGCTTCTGTAGGTACGTGGTTGCATAGTGAGGCGTTCTTTCAGCTCTGCCTTAGTTGAAAGGTACATTACACAGCTTATTGTTTTGCATTTTATTTAACTTGCAAGAAAAGTTCAGCTAAAACTAGAGCAAATCGCAAGAAACTCTGCACAGAGGAGAGCTTAACATTGAGGTTTGGGTGGAATAACTTGGAGCATTTTCCAAACGAGCACCTGAACTTAGTTATTTTTCATGATGCAGAGATGCGCAGCTCCAGACACCTGTGGCACTCGCCTCCTCCCAAAGGGAGTCACTTCCCTTACTTTGCTGCAAAGTCGCACCTGTGCAGGATTCTAAAATGTTCCCCATTGCCTCGGGATTGAGATCCCTGCCTTGAAAATATTCGCAGCCTGGGTCATTCTCAGTGTTGCAGGTCTCCGCGCTGGCAGGAAGCAGAAGCCTGCACGTAGGGTCCTGTATTTTGACAGAAGGCAAATCAGAGCTGGGCTCAAAACCTGCTCAATCACCTTTTTTTCTAGTTTCTTCTTTATTTTTTTGCCCCCACCCCCAATGACGCTGTGAGTTTCCTGATCTGATTGTCTACTTCCTCTCGGAATAAAGCCATTTTGAAAGAGTACATTTATCTCCCTTGAGTTTCACTACAAGTGCTTGAGCTGTCCAAACGCAGCGTGCTTATCCTTTGTCACTCCTCATTCCTCAGAATACCGCCAGCTCTCCTCTCAAGACAGAGCTTCATACTGTTGCCTCCAGCAGACTCCCAGCTCCTAATTGATGTCAGTGGTTTTGGTTAATTGTTAGCCTTCTTTTGTTTGTGGTTTTTTTTTTTTTTAAATCTTTTATTTTTTTTCCCCTTTCTTTTGTTAGCAAATGAGAGGGGAGGAAAAAAACCTGAAGTACCTGAGTGGGATCCTGGAGGCTTCAGGTGTTACACTTAATGAGATATGGTCGTGCCTGTGCATGGCGGGTGTTGAGACTGCCCTAGTTCCTAGCAGAAGTCTGCAGCAAAGAAAAATCTTTATTTACAGATCTTTCACTTCCCAGTGCCGACAACCCAGAGCCAAATTACCTGATAATACTTACAATCTTCTAGAAATCCTGTGGCCACCCCTGGGGTCTGACTCCATCAGCCTCTAGCCTCATCAGCTTGGTGACTCAAGAACTGACCATAGTACCAGGATATCCCTGGTGATGCTGTGTTTGATTACCAGAGCGTTCAGTGGGAGACAGAGAGGGACACAACTGTTCTGAAACACACCTGGGATAGCCACCTAGTTTCCCAGCCGGTATAGCTGTGAATCAGTGCTGCTCCTTTTCTCCGCTATGTTGATAGCACCCGTGGCCCAAGAATATTTGGTGCCACGAGCTCCCATTTCTCTTTTAGACTTTCAAAAGGCACAGTTCAGGGCCCTCCTAATGAGGGTCAGAGAGCCAGAGGTCACGCTATGAAATAGCAGAGCTTATGGCATTCACTAGAGCTCATGTGCAACACCCCAGAGGATGTGTGCATTCTGGACATCTCTAAAACAGCCATCAGGAGCTCTGTTAATATGTTAATGAAATGCATAACAACTGAAGGAGGCGTCCAGATAAGAGAATGTGCTCAGCAAAATGTCCCTCTGTTGCTCTTCTCATAAGAATTCTGAGGGTCTTTAGCTGGTTTAGAGCTGCCTTTGGACTCTCCTAGTGCAGAATGTGATACAATGAAACGTACCCGTTTCCTCAGGTACCAGGGCAGGAGGAGGAGTGTGTGCACGAGGCAGAGCAGCGTGGCAGTGTCAGCGTATGGGCTGTGCAAGCCCAGCTAGAGGCAAACTGCGGCTGAGCCAGAGCAGCGTCTGTGTGCAGGTGCAGCTCAGCTCTGCCTGTCTCTGTCCCAGGGGTCTGAGTGCTATTACCCCTGAAGATCCTTCCCCTTCAGAATATTGTCTCATCTTTATACATTGTTGAGAGGAGCCAAAAATATCTGCTGACTCCACTCTTAATTGAAGCACGTAACCTTGGGATGTCCTGTGACCTTTTGATACACTTTGGTATTTTTATCTGCCATCCGTGACACTCTAAAGTTTTATCTCACAATGTCCTATAATTATTTAAAGGCTTTTAGGTTAACCAATATACCGAGGGGCATGGATGGGTAGAGAAATCAATGATTTGGCAAAGCTAGAAAGCCTCTGTCCAGGCCCATGCTCAGCTTCACTTTTGCAGTTCCTTTCTTCTGACAAATTCCAAGTTGCTTTGGACTCTCACATAACAGGTATATATAATACAAATGAAACTGACTTCTTTCAAAAGCAGTGGTATTTTGAAAAAACAAATATGAATGTATTCTTCTGGGATTGTTACTGTAAGTGCTGCCAAAACTCATCTTTTGTATGTATGTTTGGAATACGTGTGCTGTTGGCTGTAAATTGTCTTTTATTATTCTATGGCAACTTGTCCAGGGACACACTATAAAACAAGATGTAGCATCTTCATGTGCTAGCCTGATAAAATTTATATGAAGTATTATGGAAAACAGAAGTTGTTTTGAGCTGTTTTCAAGTTCAATAAATAACTGTAATACTTGGATAAAGATGTTCTTTATTAGGTCACATGGGCCCTAATATAGAAGTTATAAGTTACCGATTTAAGACGGCTTCTGCAATTACGGGTTTCTAGGCAGACTCTTAATCATAGTGAATGGGAATATTTTCAACCCCCTAGTGCACATCGGCCTTGTCGCTTTTTCTGCCTGCAGCACATGCCATCCAGCTTGAGGTGGTTGAGGAGAGAGCGTAGGCTCTGCTGGGACTCCTGTCCTGGGAGTAAGCAGTTGTCATCGCGAGCAAGATGCCTTTTGTGTAAAGGAGTGGTTAGATGCTGTGGAAAGCGGAGCTGAGCATCCTCCCTGGTGCCTACACTCCCTGCCCATCTCTCTGTCCCTGCACCCTTCCCACCCGTGCAGTCATCCTGCAGCAGAAGCTTTGGGGATGAGGTAGATGGGCAAACCTTTTACCTGTCATTCACTGTAACCTCTTGGGAGAGGGAGGGTTTTGTAAGCAGTGGAGGTTTAGGCTGGCTGAGACATCAGCATTGCTTAGACAGGCAGCCTGTAGATGCATTTCATCAGCTGACAGTGTTTGTGACAACAGGGCTGGGGAGCCTTGAGTCTTCACGTTTATTTTTTGTAGTCAAGGTCGTCAAAATCTGTGTGGTGGTGGCAGGTGACTGCTGCTGGACATGTAGCTATATCGTTCAAAATTTGGGCTTTGGTTTATTCTAAATAATTTTTAGTGAGGTGTGTGCTAGTTTTTAGAACTAGTTTTTGCTTTGAGAGCTGTGACTTCTGCTCTGAAATTCTCCAGCCACATACCTAAATCCTTCAAAAAGGCCAGAATGCTGCTTCCACCATTTGCTTGCTTTATTTGTCTCTCTTGAGTATTTTGATGCAAATTGGAAAAAAATTCTAGTTCTGTAACAGCAGAAATACGAATTTTGATTTGTCTCGCATGTTACCAGGCTGGGAGGAATACCTGTAGGAGTAGTTGCCGTAGAAACGAGAACGGTGGAGCTCAGCATCCCTGCTGATCCTGCAAACCTGGACTCTGAGGCCAAGGTAGGTTGAACATGTGCTCAGGTGCTTGTTTGTCCTCTGCAAATGTCTTTTGTGGAAAGAACACTTCTTTTGATGGGATTTCACACCCCCCCGCCCCACCCCCCCTGCCCCCAAATGTGGGACAAAAAGTATAGCCATTCCTTGGTGAGGTGCTGCATGGCAGCTGCTGGGAGGAGTGAACAGACAGTTGTGTTGGCCATTCGTGCAGGAGACATGTTCCCCAGCAGTTCTGCTTCTCTTACGACTTAGGTGAGGTGCCAGGGACTAGGGCCCAGGAGATCTGGTAGGCAAAAATTGTTCCCCTTTTGCTGTGACCATAGTGTTTCACGGTCTTTCTGCTCTGACATTTTGCTTTTCTTCTGCCTGATCTTACAGCTCCGGCCCTACATCTCTTTGGGGTTTTCTCCTTTCCTTATCCTTTTCTCTCCCTTCTCCTTCATGTGCTTTCCACAGTCACAATGCCATCTCTGTTTTTCTAAGCTAGTGGGAATGCTCCTCTTGACTTTGGTGACAAAAGAATTGTCCTGATTTTTCTGTAGGCAAGCAGATACTAAGCATTTCACACGCTGCATTCCTCATTGTTAATTCCATATCACAGCTCTTGTTGCATGTATTTCTGTGTTCTTATGCCAACTCTTACATTAATGTGTTTCAAGGCTTAACAGGTTTTTTTTGTTCACAACAGATAATCCAGCAGGCTGGTCAGGTGTGGTTCCCTGACTCTGCCTTTAAGACTGCGCAGGCTATCAATGACTTCAACAGAGAAGGGCTGCCGCTGATGGTCTTCGCTAACTGGAGAGGCTTCTCTGGTGGAATGAAAGGTAGCCATCAGTTCAGATCCCCTCTTGGCATTGTCCTGTAGAGTGGTTTGTCTTTTACTGCTCAGTGCGCTGCTGCTGCTCCCTGCTGTGTCATACCCAATGGCACCGGCTCTGCTGGTTTAGCATCCTGAAGCAGTTCTCTGGGGACAGACCAGCAGTGGGAATGTGTGGCAAGGGACAGAAGTAGGTCGTGTCTTTGGGTAGCAGCTAGCTATTACATTGGCTTGGCTGTGGTGACAGCTTGTACCCAGAAACTTGCAGAATGGATCTGCTTCACCAGAGTTTGATGCAGTGTGCATCCAGCCTGTCTCTTTCATGGCAAGTATGTGACCTCCCTTAGAAATGCTAATAAGGGATACTTCCCTAGGCCTACTAGAGCGTTTGGACATGTCAGCTCTCTGAAATCATGGCAGTGCTCTGCCCAGCTCTCCTGAAAGTCAGTTGTGATCATTGCACAACCAGCTAGAGGAAGGGGATGCTGTGCTGCAGTAGCTGTGGTGGCAAAGAGGAATGACTCTGCTCCCCTTGTGTGTCTTGTCTTTAACAGGCACATTGCAGGAATAACACAGAATATGCAAGTTGCAAATTTGATACCATTCTTTTCCAAATATGCAATGCAACTGTATTTTTGTATGTACCTCGCATACAGTTAGAGGAACTGGCCAGATTGTAGATTCATGGAATCATAGAACTGTTTAGGTTGGAAAAGACCTTGAAGATCACCAAGTCCAACCAATTCTGATCTGCATTGAGAACAGGTAATTGGATGTTAACAGTGGTCTAGTTGCTAACAAAATTTGCAGCTGCCTGCCTGGGCTAGTTAAGCAGTAATCTCAGGAAACCCCTTCAGCTCAGGAAGGTTTTATATCCTGTGTCCCAGCTTAAAAGTGGGGCTGGACAAGCCAACAATATTACCTATCAAAAATGTATAGGCATATTCTGTCAACATTGTCTCATCAATGATTTTTCCTACCGTAACATTGTCCTGTCAAGGACTGTCTCCCAGTTGGCTCTTTTGGTGGTAGTGATGTTCAGAGGGAGTGAACAGTTAGAAAACTGCTCAGTTAATGTACCAGCAGTTACGTTTTTGCACCACATATTGCTGTTTTAAATTTTGTGAAGTGCCAAGAATGTGAGATTGGTACTATAAAATTTAAATAAGTAAAAGATTATGGCCTCTTACCTGCATGTGGCAGTTAATGAGCAAAGAAGAAAAGTTAGATGCACTAACATGGTGCAAGGTCCTGCTCTGGAAAGACTCGCAGGGTGACACCAGCTGTCTTGCTCTGCTGTCTTGTTAGGGCAGAAAGCAATGACATTGAGTTTGCAGATGCAAAGACGGAAGGTCTTTTTGCAAAAGATGGCAAAATTCATTCCTCTGCAGAATAGCTGTTACCTTTCAGGATGGCTTCTGTTCCGTGTGCCGCTACTGCACTGCCTTCGTGACTTGCTTTCCCTACCGCACAACTTACGGGGAAGTTGTTGATGTAACTTTACTGAGCATTCATTAAATATTACTTTGTCTTATGTTGTGAGATCCGACAGCTTTGCCAGTGTCCTTTGCTGGGTGCTTCAGAAACTGAGTTTAGCTTTGAAGTTGCAGCCAGAAGCCCGAGAAAGGCACTACAACGATACTAATATTTGTGTTGTGTATCCCCACTTTGCCCTACTGGCCGCTGGAGGAGGAGAGAGCTGCCGCAGCGGAGGGAAGCACAGAGCCAGTTTGCACCTTGGTCCATGCGTTTTCCTGCACGTTGTTTGCTGTTGGGGGCTGCTTAGCAAGTGTTGGTCTCTCCTGACACACTCTGCCTTCCTTGGGGAGTTGTTTGCAGTTTTGGTTTCAGTGCTGGCTGGGGATTATGCAGGGAGGGAAAATAAACAATTATGCCACCCCTCAGTGCACACAAACATACTGCCAGGAGCCGACTGCACTGTGGGTAAAATGACTCCAAAATTGTGTGTAATGAGTAGGAAAAGATTAGAGACAGCTCTTGCTATGCTGAAAATTGACATTAGTTGGGGGGGGGGGGGGGGGGGCACAGGGAAGAGAGACAGAGGCACCCCCCCCCAGTCCCCCCTGCCTCTTTCCTAGTCGGCCTAGGAGGTGTAATTCAAGCCATAAAATAAATAAATAAATAACATAAATAAAGGCGTATCACAACGGTATTGGTGGTTTCCCCAATGAGCTCTATCTGGCCAGAAGGCTATTCAGCATAATGCAAAATTAAATTATAAAAACTGGCTTGAATATTTAGATGGAGGAGCCATTTGGAAGTGGTTTATTTAGGCGAACCGGCAGTGACCCACAACGGGGAGACATCAAGCGTGAAATTTACTGGAAATTAGCACCAGGGTCTTGGACTCGGCATGAATAGTTTGATAGCATGCAAATCCCCGCGACATTAAACTGCAGCGCTGCTTGTGCTACAGGGTCACTCGCAGTTGGTTTTTCATGTTTTACTTATTATTTTTTCCTGGGACAGGTTATAAATAACAATAAAAAAATTTCAGTAGAATGAAAAGGCTGTTTTAAATCTCTGATTACCTGGATGTTGAATGACAGTATTGCTTGTATGTAATGGGTTTATGAGGGACATTATGTGTCTGCAGCCAATCTATGCCTGGTGTTTACCTTCAGGTCCTATCTGATAATCCAGCCAAGCTGATGAGATCCGTTCCAGTTTTGGAGGTTCAGGGCACACGGCCCAACACTATGGAAATGCAAAAAGCTGTCTGCAGCCTTTCTAGCATGCTTGATGCATCTGACTGCCAATATTTACACGTACAGTGTAATGATAACAGCTTCCAGCAGATTTCATGTCTGCGTGTAGTAGATGCTGATGCACACTGCAACTGAGCAGGCAGGCAGAGAATGGGAAAGTGCGCTGCGAACGCTGTCTGCCCTACTGAATAACGAGCAACGCTGCTGCTTTTAAGAGGACTTCTGTGGCATTTCTGTCTTGCAAGTGGCTTATTATGCTGTTTAAATTAATACAGGAATTAAATTTGGCCCAAAAAGACAATATTTAGTTTTTCCGGTCTCAACATAAGCAACTTCTTTGCAAGAACAGTCGTGCAAACAGCCCGCTCTTAAAACGTGTGTGGGGTTCTTTGCAGCACGGATGATGATGGAACAGTTGGATGTTGTTTTAAACATAGGAAGTATGTTAGTTACACTATTAACAGTTTATGAAGTGTGTATCCTACCAAGGCACTAGGGCTGCATGGGCAGCTCAGGCACAGAGCAGTGATCACCGTTGAGATCTGTCATCATTTACCCCCTGCAGCAGCTAAATTTGGTGCAGTATTTTCCATTGTAAAAGCAGAGAATGCAGCAAAACTGCAAATAAGAGGCGTTTGTCACAGTATGGCAAATGTTTCATAGTTCACTCAAATACTGTATTAATGTAAATCAGGAGGGTTGTGTGTTCTGGTGATGGCGACACAGGCAGGTGTCTTGGGTTGTCTTTGCAGTATTTTTATGATCTTCAGCTCTTCTTATATTTTACCTCTTAAAAATATCCATTCTCTAAGAGTCCCCACTTTGCTGACATGTGTAAACGCAGGCAAATTGAAGAGTTGAGATAGTGCGAGGAAAAAAACATGCAAAAGCACAGGGACCCTTCTGTAGCCTGTGGGTGCTGTGGTCCCATTTTGCTGTCCCCTTTTGCTTGCCTCTGGAGCTCAGCAGCTCCGTGGCCATGATGGCACCACAGGGACCCTGCGATGGCAGCACTCAGGCTGATTGCCTCTTTTTTATTTGAGCAAAGCTTGGTCTCCGTTACTGGAAGCTGTTACCCTAAGAAAAGGGGAAATACTCTACCGCAGAGGAGTTTACAGCCAGATCGGACCATGGTAAGGTGCATCTGTAGCCCACGAGCGCAGCAGCAGGTCCACTGACCTCAGTGGAAGTTTCGAGCACGCAAGAGAAGCCAGCAGTTGGTGTAAATCCATACATAAAATATTAAACTGAGGCCGCTGGGATGCTCCAGGAAAACAAAGTGCTGTATTGCAGGATCCCAAAAGGAGTAAGTGTATACAGAACCGCATAGCAGTAAAGCTCATGCTGTTGCCTAGCTTTGCAAGTCTGATCCTGGAAGTATTGTAGGTACAAAAATACTTCCCTGACCATGCCCATGCCACCTTGGTAAACCTGGAAGAGATTTGGAGTGATGCACAGAAAGCATCAACTTTCAGTTTCTCTGCTTCTCCTCCCTCTGCCTTGTTCAAACAAGTAGCACTTCTTTTTTTCTACACTTAACCTGAGTAAAATATATACCCTTGGCAGGAGTGAAAAATGTATTGCTAATTACGCAATTATTTTATTATGTAGCACTAGTAAAAAATGTCTAGTAAAGAATTAATTCAGTTAAAATAATTTGAATCAAGCAATTATTTTCTTAACACTAGAATTAGCTGAAAGTACTTCAAGTGGTTTATTACTAGCACTACATAATAAAATAATTGTATAATTAGTAATAAATTTGTCACCCCTTTTGAGGTCTTTTTCTTTGCTCAGGACAAAGGGAAAGGTTGGAGTTTTGTTTGGTTCTCAGTTCCCACTGTCTCTGCTGTAATTTATGTTTATTCACAATTAGAGGAAATAAATTGTTCTTCTCTTCATCAGCATTTGACGTTTCTTAAATAACATGAAGCTCCTTTTCTTGGGTACTTGGACATTGACCTTGCAAGTGAACTGGAGAGATCACATCAGTGCCTATGGTACTAGCGTGCGTGTGTGTGTGTGTGTGTGTATATATACACACACATGTGCATGTATCTTACATACACCTCTCTTCCTTGCTTTATATATGTTAGTCTGAGTATATATCTGTAAGAGTGTGTGTGTGTGTTTCCCAAAGAGTTAAGCACTTAATTATGTTCCTGTTAATGCTTAACATTAAAGTGAGGGTTAAATGCCAAGGGGACCTTGGCTGGAGCCTCTTTCTTCCCTGGAAGTGATGGCTTTCTCAAGTGATACAGGGATTTTAGATGAATAAAAATGTGTCAGCCTTTCAAGACTATTACTGAAGGGCAGCATGTGTGCATGGTACATGTAGGCAACCCACTTCATTTTTTCTGCTCTGTGCACTGGTGTTTTAATGGGCAGAAAAAACCAGGCAAACTAAGCAAAGAACAAAAATGGTAAAGGGGATTGGATATACTGTCCTGGGAGACATGAGAAATGAATACCTACAGCGTGTCTAAGGGGAACAAAAGCCAAACCAAACACTGAAAAGCCTACTGCTATTTATAGCAAGCCTGAAGGAGTGGAGACATTATGTAGGGTGATGCAAGGAGTAGTAATATTAAATTAATGGGGCTGGGGGAGGAGAAGAAGTTTGGCTGAATACTGAGGAAAATTTTATCTGTTTGAACGTGGAAATGCCCCTAAAGAAGTAGCAGATTTATCATTTGGGATTTCTAAATGAAAGCTTTAAAAAGCACTGGGAAAGAAACGTAGGATACAGTCCTGTGTGAACAAAGAGAGGGACTAGATGATCCTAATAAGTATTTTTCATTTCTTGTATATTTGATTTGATACTTCTATATATTATTATATGTTACAAAAGATATACATATATTCAAGGGTGCCTGTTCCCATTACAAGCTACATCCATTATAACTACATTGTCTCATATACATTCTTTTGCCTTCCCTTTTTCTCTTTTATTTAAATCACCTTTGGGGCTGGTATTTTCAATGTACTGTCTTTACACAGTAGAGCTGTTCTTATTAATTTTGAGCAAAATGCCTTAAACAGATTTTAATGCAAGAAGAGAAGATTGCTGTTTCACATCCCTCCCCACACACTAATTTTTATAAAGATATGTAAAAGGTCTGCTGCCGTTAGGTGTGCCATGCACATTGCACAAATCGTGATACAGATCCATGGTACTAAATCTGAAATAGGGCAGCTGCATTTGTGTCGAGTACAGAAATACCTGGCCTGACGTCCCGAGCTGCTGTAGTATGGCTTGGCTGGGGGGTAAGGGATGGATTGTCTCTAGGGCAGGCGGTGCAGGGCTGGTTGGTGAACTGAGGACCCTGCTGTCCGTGGTGTGTGAACGGACATGGTTACAGGGGGAGTAACCAGACCATTTCCAGAGTGGAGGTCCAGTGTCGGCAAGCAGGGCTGACGTGGGAACATCTCCTTTCTGAGTCCATCTTGTCCAGGTCCAAGAACAACAGCAGGAGGTGGTTAGAAGTGCTGAATAATTGTAATTTTTCCCCAGTTTGACCGCGTGTGGCAGGGCTGAAGCACTGACATGCTGTGACTGCAGGCACTGTGTCCTTTTCTTGCAGATATGTATGACCAGGTGCTCAAGTTCGGTGCCTACATTGTGGATGGCCTGAGAGAGTATCGTCAGCCCGTGCTTATTTACATCCCACCACAAGCAGAGCTGAGAGGTGGATCCTGGGCTGTGATTGACCCTACCATTAATCCTCGTCATATGGAGATGTACGCAGACCGAGAAAGCAGGTATGGCAGCTTTCTCCTCCCTCCGTAACCACCTGCTTTGAGGCATAATTACCTGGCTGAGCGGGAAGCTCTCAGTTAAGAGTGTGACAGTGTTACTGAAAGGGGCTGACCACTTCCCAGTTGTAACCCATGTCTCGGAGGAGTTGCTGTGTAGTGATCACAGCGGGGACAGTTCGGATCGTCTCCTGACTCAGACTTAGATGGGGGTGAGCTCTGTAGCTGGTGTGAGCCAGCCTCTGTGAAGGTTCATTCACAAAGCACAGTGAGATGCTGGTGCTTAGGGTTGGTTGGTTTTTTTTACTGCTCTGATACTTCCACACATTGCTTTGCACTTTGAAGCAAGTGCCTCTGTATATGATTTTGCAAATTAATTAAGTGTAAATAAGTGTGTACTTTAAAATCCCTGAGTGTTTTACTATCTGTCCTGTGGGTGGTTGGGTTAGCTGCACACTTTTAATTAAATTCAACTTGCATAAGTAAAGTTCCAGTTACTTGTGGTTCAGGACGTAAAACTACAGGCAAACTCTTGGAAGCAGGTTTTTAAAAACATCTTAAAGAATCCCTAAAATACAGAGACACTGAATCATTTGGAGGAAAAAGCTAGCCCTGCCTGGGCTCTCTGTAGCAGATAGAAGGAAGGGGTGTAGGAAGACAGCATTAATATGGTGCTGTCAGGGTCCTCAACTCCTGCCATCTCAGCAGGGCAAAATTCCTGGGCAGCTGCTCCAGGGGGAGAAGAAAAAGTGTATGTGGGGAGGACTTGGGAAAAGATGCCCTTTCCACATGCCCTTTTCTCTGCCCTTCCCAGCTGAATTTTGCACCTGATGGGATGCTTACCCCTCTCTTTTCTAAAGAAGCAACAGAGAGACCTGTGGTCTGTTGGCCTTGAGATTTCTTGTGTCTCGAGCAAACATTGTCTAATCTCTGCCTCCTGGAAGTCAGAAGTTTTTGCTGTTCTTTTTCTACTTAGAAACGTGGAGCCTGTTTGCTTCACTGTCAGACACAGTGTGAGCAGGATTTCTACAAGCTGCTTCCCCCTGCCAGTGTTTTTGGGGTGTGTGCAGGAGCAGCTCCCTCCTGCTGCCACCCTGTTCTGCTCTGGGCTGTGGCAGTGTGAGCTTGCCGCTGGGGAATCTCAACCAGCTCCCCACCTTGCAAGAAATCAGGAAGGACCACGTGTGGTTGTAGAGCTGTGGTTGGACTCTAGAGGTCTTCAGCTCCAGCAGCCAAGAAGAAGATTATTTTGCAAAATGCGTCATCCTATCCCGAAATATTGTTACGCATTTGTAATAATTTACGTCGCTGTTGCTGTTCCATAACCCCTCAGCACTGACCTTCCTCCTTGTCATTACTCTAGCCCTCACAGTTAAAGAATGAAGTGATTTTATTTACCAAGCCCAAGTTTCAAATCACGTGCTCCTCCATCATTGACCTGGGAAGTGGGATCTCTAATGATAGTGGCTGGTTAATTGGGTTGTTTCCTAAAGCTTACCTACCTTCTGAAAGAACTTTCAGGTCACAGCTTAAAAGAGACTGCCAAAGAGCATTGCTTGTGCCAGGCTGTACTGTGTACTGTTGGATGGGTGTGTTTCTGTGAAGCCTGGTGTGTGTTTGTGGCATTGGATAAATAATAGCTAAGATTCTTTCTTTCTTGTTCTCTCTTTCTCTTTGTTTTGTCTCCCTCTCCCCCTTCTCTTCTCTTCTTTTTTTGCATACTTTCTAGATAACATTGAACCATTCCATTTTGTGTTTCCCCTTGTCTGATGACCTGAAAGTGCCTTTCTTTTCTCTTTTCCCATCACTGATCAGAGGAGGAATCCTGGAACCAGAGGGGACGGTAGAAATCAAATTCCGCAGGAAGGATTTGGTGAAGACGATGAGGCGAGTGGACCCCGTATACATCCGCCTGGCAGAGCGGCTCGGTACGTCTGCGCAGGGGCTGGCGGGGCAGTGATCCGTTCAGCTGGTGGCTAATGAATGTGTTTATAGACCTTAAAAAGGGGCACTGAGGCATTTTATCAAATTCATGATAATTTTTATTTACTGTCATCTAACTTGGGGAGAAAACCAGATGGGACAAGCTGCATGTTTGTACATGTGAGAGAGATGATGCCCATGTGCATTTAGCATACCTAGCGTGTGTGTAATATAGTGTCTTTTTGAACTGAACTTTTTTTTTTTAATTGAATCGGTCTTACAACAGACACTTCTACAGATGCTTGAGTCTAGTTTCCATCTCAGCAATTGCTCAGAGCTCTAAAAGCTCACGGACCAAACCTTCAGCTGGTGTCATTTGGCGTAACTAAGAATTTGGCCAAAGACATTTTGGGGTGCTGGACTATCACTGTGTGTCTGAGGTAGTTTTGAGTAATGATAACTGTCTGCTCTTCTGTTTCAAGAAAATAAAAAGTATTCTTCACCTCCTCGGTAAAATACGGGGTGATCTGCAGTGTTCAGTGGCTAGCACGTCACTGCGTGTGTTGCATTATTACTGCGCCTTTTGCTCTAAATGATCCCAGTGCCTGGTATACACCCAACAACCCAAAATACAGAGTGTTCAGCAAAATGCACTTAATATCAGATATGTACTCTCTCAGGGGAATAGACTCTTTAAATAGTTCTTTACTAGCTCTTACTATAAGAGTATAATCTTACAGAACCTCTTTTTACCTCCAAAATTGACTACATTTCAGCAGTGGAAGAAGCATGCTATGTGGGTATGGTTTGAATTTATAAAGCCTTTTGGAATCCTTCAGGAGGAAAAGTGTTCTGCAAATGACTGATAAATCGTGGCTATTGCTGCAGTTACATTTTATTATTTGGCTTTTTTTAATTTATGGCAGTGCAACAATTTATATACAAAATAACCATTCTGATATGCCTTGGAAAGAGAATAATAATTGTGAAGTGTGTGGGGAGTGTTAAGAATCAGACTGTTTGCTGATTCTTAACCAGGTTTTTACTGATGTCTTTGACAGCATCAAAGACATTTTTCTTTTTTTTTTAATGATAGTATTTTGGCACTGTCTTTGTTTTCTCTTACTGTGCCAATTGCTTTCTGGGCGAGAAGCAGGTTAGCAGGTGTCTGAGTTTTGCAGGCCAGCACAAGGCATCCGTTTTATCGGAGCTCAGCTCTTGCCCATGGACCTGATACGTTACTGCGTGAGGGAGCGGATGCAGATACCCAGGTGGATGGATGTGTTTTTCTGTTTTGCCTGCGTCTAGTGGAATTAAAAAGCCGATTTTAATGTTTGTAGCTGCAGCAAGGAAATTCTTTTCACAAAACCTCACTTTTGACCTATGTTAGAGTTGACAGTGTCCCTTTAGGAGTAAACAGATAGCGTGACTACACCAAATCGTGGAGAACCCAGCACAGGATCCCAGCAGATGCTCTCCTAAGGTGTTCCACACTTCAGAGGTTGCAGTCGAGTTCCATACACAGTCAGGACTCACAGCTACACCTCGCGTGGGTGTTTGCACCTCCGTGTCCGACGCAGGAGAGCTGCCTCTCCGGTGCAGAGTCTCCAGGGGAAGGAGAAATCAGATGTGTGGTTAGAGAACAGTCAGCTCAGGTCCATGCAGATAAATAGCACTACAGCAGGAGTACTGTTTCTGAGAGTATTTACCTTCGCCCCACCATAAAAAGCACTGGCTCTGCCAGCAAACAAACCAACCTACTGCCTCTGCAAAGAGCTGGTGTCTTCTGCGCGGCGAGTGCCGGGTGAATCCTTTCCCAGGAGCAGAATCCGTGGCTGCGGACAAAGAGGGCTACTGGAGTGTTTAAATCCTGAAGCGATAGAGGAAGGGGGCGAGCAGAGCAGCATTGCTGTTGGTGGCCCCACCGGAGGGTCCCTCACACAGGGCGGATGCCGATGGCTGCAGAGCACCCCTGAATCACACCGGTGGGATCTGTGCCAGCATCACTGGAAAAAAATGCAGGGAGAAAGAGGGAATACGGTTTTCTGCCAACAGTATCAAAAATCCACCACCAGCTATGTGAGGAGCCTGTTCAGGGCTTTTTTTTCCCCTCTACAGGGTAATTACTCCCAGCAACTCCATACACTTTAATTAAAATGACTGCAACACAAGAGCAAGTCACTTACAACTGTACATACAGAGAGCTCTAAAAGCTTCAGTCACTGATAAGCATCTCACTTAGATGGCTCGTAATTGCTCCCAACATCGGGGCGATCATTGCTGTTGTTTTGCCACTAATTCTGTACCATAGCAGGAAAGGCAAGATTGCAGGACACAGTGAATTGCATAATTTTTTTTTTGCTGGTTTTCTTTCTGGCCAATTTAAAATTTGTCAAAGTCGGTCTTCTTCTGGATCACTGCCCTTTGATATTTCGCGCACTCCATTTGCCACAAACAAGCCGCAGGGCCGCAGTTCATGCTGACTCCAGCAGAAGCAGAGAAAGCTCCATTTATCTTACACTGCCTGCTGAATTCTTACTCATTAGCTGGGGGTTCACTGCCTCTCTTTAACCCCTGAATGGCTGTCATCCCTCCCTGGAGCTGCTGAATAGCGGGGGGGAAAGGGAGATGCTCTCCAACGTGTGCCTGTTGCAGAGGGGTGGGGAAACAGGGTGATGGTGGTCTCGTTCCAGGCGTCTGGAGGCACTGGGGTTGGACTTGCAACTGGGGTGTGTGAGAGCAGAGAAGGCTGGCAGATATTGAATAATTTGACATAAATCTGTTCATTATCAATTCTCCAGCACTATTGCTGAAATGTTTATTAGCCCCATGTTTTATTAAAATGTCACTCAGAGTTGTGCTATTACAAACCAGCAAACAGTGCGGAGCAAAGGGCAGGGAAGGAAGGGATAGCCCTTATCCTGCCCAGGAGCACGTTTCCACACTGAGTAGGTGTGCAAGGAGAACGGTGACTGCCTAGAAATGAAGGAATGATTCAGGCTGCAAGCCTCTGGCCGTAGTGAAAAATACAGTTTCAATTTTATTTATTTATTCCAATTAGAGTAAAATATGTAGGAGTAGAATAAAAATTAGCTTTGTCATGGAGATTCTGGGCAGGTAATGTGTCGGATGCACAGTGTAATCTGCGCAGAGATTTGGTGGAATATGAATGAAAGGAATGGCAAAATGGCTCCAGTTAGAGCAAGACTGGATATTACATTTTCACATTTCTCCTATCAGGTATTTATCTCATAGTAAAATGGAAGCATCTCTTTGTCACCTGATATATGTTCTAACAGGGTGACTATCCTCTTCAGCTGATCCTACGAAATAGTTGCCCGAGTGCTAGCATGCATCTTCAGTTTGGTTTGGAATGATATGCCTGTCTTGCCTTTGCCCGCGTGTACCATACAAGGTGCCGGAGGGGGGAGCGTGCAGCGGCAGGTGTACAGCAGCACTCTGGGAGGTGGGAGTCGCGGTTGCTTTCTGCACAGGCTCAATGCTGCAAACGACCCTCCACTTCCCACAGGTAATATTACCAGTCTGTGCTGCTGGCTTCTGACTTGCTTTGTCCTTTATTTGGCTAAAGGGTGTGCAAAACTTCGCTTCTGTTTCCAGCAGTGAACACTCAAGCATTGGACCCGTAACTCCACTTTAGTTCCTCTCTGAAAATATACATGCCGAGGCATGGTGCCAGAACTGAACCCCAGGTCCCTCTCAGCCCCGACTGTGCCACCTGGTCAGGACTTTGCTGGTGACCTGGAGACAGCCCTGGCACAGCCTTGTTTCTTGGGTGGCTGAAAGCTTTCCATCCTGTGATTCATCTTGTTCCAAGCTTTAGCTCGAGAAGTTAGATTACAGCTCTAAAGTCTGGTAATTCTTCTCGAGGGGTGGTGGTGGTGGTGTTTGCTCGGTGTTGTAATTAATCAAAATGCTGGCTGTTTTCTTGAGCAACAACTAAGAAAAATGCTGCTGTTGTGATTCCATCTCTCAGGAAGTCTTGGGCAAATGCAGTCACCGCAGTTGTAACTTTGTCTTTTTAGGCAATGCTGGTTTCCAGTAACTGCTTCTATACACAAGTGCTGCTGCATTTAAATTGTTGTTAATTCACAATCATGAGTCTCGAAGAGCAAGTACTGCTTTCTGTCAGCTCCTTCATGACAATTGGCATCTTGAATATCCTCCCAGGAGGGATGTTTCCCCCCAAATGGGAATTTTTTGGAATTGCATGCCTGCCACACTTTGCCTGTTTGCTCTGATGCCGATACGAGGCCTTAGGAGCAAAGAGTTGGCAAGGGCTGGGGTGAAACATCACACGGTGCGGTTGTACAAGGATATATTCAAGCCCATATCATGAGCATGTGTGACCTTCACTGCTATTTCATATTGCACCTTTATAACATAAATCCTGCTGAATATTTAGTGAAGCAATTACAAGCAGTCTCATTTAAAGAAACAAGCGACAATCCAAAAATGCCTGTCTCTCGAGGGACGTGAGTGGCTCTGAGTGACCTTCCTTCTCCCCTCTGAAGCGGCTCCCTCCAGCTGGGGTGGGAGATGTGCTGCCTGGGCAGCCTGGATGTGGTTGGCATTCTTGCTGTCTTTGCTGAATTTTTGTCTGGCAAGAGCTTTGTTAAAGGCAGAGGAAGAGATGAGATTCAGGTAGGAGGATTATTGTTGCAGGTGTGGAAGTTAGGTGGGACAGTCATAACCAGGGTTAAAATCGCCATTTAATTATGTCATTAGGTGCAGAGTGACTGGTGTGTTTCTCCAGAGTTCATTTCCCAAGGACCCTTCCAGCACATGCTGCAGTGGGGTTTATCTGCTTTGCTGGAAAGAATGGCCACGAGCAGATGACAAGATAAATAAATTTGCCTGTAGTAATTGTAACATTGAGATAATCAATTGTTATTAATGCTCCTCTGTAGTCTGGAGAGTTAGCTACTCTTCCTGTTCTAAAAGTCATCTTTGAAAACTGTAAGTGTGGGGTAATTTGCTGGAGTCAAACGTGTATGTGAGCAGCTGATGTCTGGGGGGCGACACCAGAGGAAGGGTCACATCTGGTCCCTGCAGTGGCAGGTCATGGGCACGTCCTTGGCTCGTGGCTCAGCAAAGGCGCCGCGCTGCTGCGGCCGCGGGGGACTCTGTGTCTCGGCTGTGTGCTCCGAGCCAGCGCTGGTGCCTCTGCCGATGGGCGGGTGGGCTGGAGCCCTCGGTGCTGCCTGGCTGTCAGAGCTGGAGCCCGGGGCTCCGCAGGCAGCTCGGGGAGGCCTTGGTGCTGGGCTTTGCCCAGGTATTTGAGGGCGTGTTGGAGGAAGAGGCAAGATGAACAAGGAACTGTTTGGCCGTGCTGAGGCTGTGCACTGAGGGTGAGGGAGAAAATCCTACATTTTAACAGCTTAAAAACCATAAACCATCAAATTGATTCAGAAGCTGCCTGGCTTTCTGCAATCAGAGGGAACCTACAATAACATTTCTTGAAGTCATTTTGTCTAACCTGTTAAACTGGTCATATTTAAAAAAAGCACTTTGCTACTAAATGTTATGGGAAGCCGTGATTCATGGTCCTGCTGAGCCATTTCCGTCTGGCAGGGACGTTATTAAAGGCAGCCCGCACCATGCCACCGCAGCAGGCTGCAGCCCTGCAGGACACTGCGCTGGACGGCTCCTTGGCCGGGCACCGAGCGGGAGGGATGCTTGGAGACCCCCCTTGCTTCAGAGACTTTTGTTTAATGGGGCACAAATCAAAATAGTTTAGATGTTGCTTTCCCTGCCATGATGCTTTCCCTTAACTTTTGGAGAGGATTATAAATTGATATGCAGTATCAGAGCACTTTACGGGAGAGGTCTTGCTGACGATTTAGTGTGGCAGCTTTTCCATTTGTCTGCGCGGGGCGGGCAGCTCGCCGAAGCCTCCCCCCGAGCGCGGGCTGTAAGGCACACACGTGTCCCTGCCTGTAAGGCACACACGTGTCCCTGCCACAGTGGCCGGCAAGCACGGCTCTGCAGGGCGGTCGAGGGGCTTGTCTCGGCAGCCATGGCATTTGGCGTTTGCTGCTCTGTGCCACCAGCATACTGAGAGCCCCTCCCTGGGGTCTGGGGGCCTGGTGGGGGCTGTAGGATGTGGAGCCTGTGGCCCCCAAAGCCACAGCAGAGATGGGGAGGGGACATGGGGGAGGCGGCAGGTGCGAGCTGCTCCCTCCCTCCAGGAGGTGTTTGGGAGCGCTCAGGTGAAGTATTTCTGCTGTGTGGTTTTAAACTAGGTTTTGTTGGCTTAGCTGGGTGTGTTTGTGCAGAAGGTTTTGGCAGGACTCTGGCCACTGCTGTTTTGACCTCAGAAGAGCCTCTTAATCTTTTAGCACGCCAATGTTATTGCTTCCCCAGGGTATTTTTTCAACTTGTTTAAGGCAGTTTTGCTACTGATGAAAAAAACCAAAGAAAAAAGAAAAGACACTGTCGAATGAGGAGGTCTTGGTGCATTTACCACTGTGGGTGGGCTTTAAAGGAGTTGAGAGCAGAATTAAGACATTTACCTGGCCTCTTCCGATCATGCCAATGGCTGTGATCATACCAGCACTATATATAGATACAGGCGTACTTGGAGACTGTGGAGCAAACTGCAATCCAAGATAAATGTGACATTTTATGGCACTTAGAGTGCTGCCATAGAAAGTGTCCTGTGCTGCCTGCCAAGTTAGGAAGGTCACACGTGTTCTTTCTTCCTTTAAATTGTCGCCTTGTCCTACCTGCATGCCCCACCTGCATGCCAAAACCTGCTGCACTTTGTGTTTGCATTGTAATGTGGCCGTTTCAGAGTGCTGCTTCTTTTGTTTCTCTATTGATTAGTAGCTGATCCATACAGAGAGGTCTGTACTGTTCCTATGATTTAAACTTTAACAGTTTCATTAACTGTCAAGTACCTTTAGAGCAAAGGAATCCCATATTTTAACTCCCTTCTCCTTGCCAGTATAAGATTTGTGGAAGGAGACTTCTTTTTCCGAGAAATAAATAAATAAAGCCCCAGCTTTCTGAAAAACCCTGAGGCCTCAAGATCTGACTAGGAAAGAAAGAAAACCATTCCAAGATATTTAATTGTACAGGGGGCTTACAGGATTGATCGAGAGCTTAGCTTTTTACAATAGTCCAGTGAATAAGAAATGCTCCTGACAAACGATCGATGATGGGATAATCACTCTTTATCCCCCCCTCCTCATTGTTACCTTCTTTCTTCCAGGAGAACAGGGTTCAGAAGTCAAAAATCTTTATAGACGCTGCTTTTAAATTAAGCAGAAAATAGACATTGACATATTTGTTAATCTCACCTAAATCATTACTGGGCCTGGCTGGTTTGACTGTACACCGTGAGTGTGGCAGACAGGCCAGAATACATGAGCGTTACTGGCTTAAGTGCATGCATTGCCATTTAAAACAGGGAGGTGTGGGAGCCTGTGAGTTCAACGTGGATAAATATAGATAATTTTTTATTCTGAAGGTTATAAGAGTAGCTTCTCTTAATTAAAACCTTCTTAGTAGCATTTGAAAGGTTAGGTAACATTTATATTGGTAGGCATATAAAAACATTCCTCCCCTAGCAAGAACCGTTGTGTGGCTGGCCTGTGGCTTGGAAGTGTGTGTGTGTGTGTGTGTTCAGACCCGTTCTGGCTTGGAAGAGAAACTCCGGAAGGAAAAGGCAACATAGGTCATGCATTAATATCTGATGTTCATGCTTCGAAGCCTGTGATGGACTTCCCTTGCATGAGCTTCTCCTGTCACTCTCTGTGCGCTCGTTTGTACTTTTGGCCCCCAGGAACTCTGGTTCACTGTCCCACTGTCAGATTTTGACTGTGTTCCCTGTTGCTGGGGTTTTTGTAAAGCTGCTGCCTGATAATTTCACGTGGTCTTGTTGGGAGGGACTCGGATTGTTCTGGCTGCCTGCTGCCGTTCCAGAGCCTGCTGCTGCCGGGCTGGCTGGTGGCCGCGGGGCTGCTGAGGACCCCGCTGCTCTGCTGTCCTCCTGCCTCTCCCCAGCCACTGCCTTGCACCTCGCCCACCTGCAAGCCTGGCAGCTTAGCTACAGGTGTTGATCTAATGGTACATGCTGCATTTAATCCCGCTGACATTCCTTGCAAACAGTAAAGACTAAAACAAAAAAACCAACTTGGTGTTGTTCACACGCCACAAAATGCAGTCCTGGGACTCAGGCTACGAGATAACAAGAGCAGGAGCCTTGTCCTCTGGCTCAGTCACTGCACCAGCTTTTGTTCCAGGTTCTCCCATTGACGACTTGTGCTGCCCAGTTTTCTTGTTTTATATCTCAGTTCTGCACACCGAAGGCGCAGTCACGCTTGCCTGTCTCGCAGGCGCATGGGTGGTTATATTAACATTTGAATGGAAGGTGCCAGTAGGACAGTTCAATGTTACAACCCACCCAACCCACCGGTGCTTGGAGCAAGACTCGTCCATGACCCGACTTCAGATTGCCGGCGACCTCGGCTTCAAAAGGGGAGGTGGGCTGGGAGGCAGCTGGCTCGGGGGCCGTGAACTTGCCACCAGAGCTTCTGGTGTGGGTGGGAGGTTAAAAAATGGCACAATTCAGCAAAGTCTCCAGTACCATATAATTTGGCTCAGATTGCAATCTTTGCTTAAATTGAACTAAGATTGGCTGTAAATACTCTGCCTCTGCAGAAGGACCTCTGGCATGTGTTGGTGAGGCAGTGTAGGGGAAGCATCAACCTTCTTCTGGGCCAACTTTGACCTGGTGTAAATTACTGCAGGCCAGCAAGAGTTGCACTTAGGGTTTCACTCCCTGTGGCTTGTTAGAAGGAGAAGAGGGGATTTATACATCCTTGGTTTCATAAAGGGGCAGCTGGGGGCAGGAGCACCTTGCAGCAGCGGCTGTGACGTGCCTCCACAGTGCCGTGTGTTTCCCGTTGCCTAACTCAGCCTGGGCCAGGCAATTCTGAAATGAATCAGAAGCTGTTTAATGCATGGGGTTTTTTTAATCAAAATTAATGTTATCTGAGCTGAATGTTTTAAAAGAAATTAAAAATTAACTCCATGGGACATGATCTTCTTGACACAGTTTTATTCTTGTCCGGCATGTTAGTCTGTGATTGAGACTAGTGCATAAACGGAACGTGAGCAGTTCTGGTGTCTCTAGTGTAACTTGTGTTTTCCTTAATGAGGCAGCGGCTCTCACAGCCACTGGCAGGAACCAGCCTGCAGGAAAACATGAAATTGTGTAGGTGGTTTTACATTGTCCATGTTTCTTGCTAAATGAACTGCATGTTGGGACATTATTCTTTTTTAGGAGTAAGTCCAGTAAATGTCACTTAATTGATGGCTCAGCTCATTGGCATTCAAATGGAATAGAGTTTCCATGGTGAAAACTCCTTTGAAGCTCTTGCCTGAATATCGGCAGCAGGAAATCGGGGCTGGAACACTTCTGTTTGACTCGGACTGCTTGGCATTGCTGGGAGCTGATGGTCTGGTGGTTGTCCTGGCCGATGCAGTCTGGATTTCACCTGTACACAGAAACACAAAAAACCTCCGTTCTCCCTCTGGACCGTGCAGAGCTGCTCACCTTTCCCCCGTGCAGCAGCCCTTTGTACGCCCTTCTGCTTTCCCCCACCCCGGGTCTCTGACGTGTGGCTGTGCCTGTTGCAGGTACCCCTGAGCTGAGCCCTGCTGACCGAAAAGAGCTGGAGACCAAGCTGAAGGAGCGGGAGGAATTCCTGAGCCCCATCTACCACCAGGTAGCCATGCAGTTTGCCGACTTGCACGACACGCCCGGCCGGATGCAGGAGAAGGGTGTCATAACGGTGAGTACGGCCCAGCTGCCCCGGGGATGTCGCTGGAGGGTTCGATGCCTGGGAAGCGGCAGTTGCCAGTGGGGCTGGAGGCAGCTTGCGGGCCTGCAGATAAACCCCTGCCTCGGTGACTCTTGCCACAGGAGCAAACCCTCTTCACCCACAAGCTGTTTTCTGGTCCCGGGACACAAGCACATGGTGTTTTCTAGCACCTTGACCTGATCACTGTCCATTGAGACATTTTCTGGGCTTCACCAGTAGCTCATTAGCGACCACATCCAAGCACGCTGCAGCCTGTCCTGGCAGAGGGGGAAGACGGGGACGGTGGTGACCTGTGCCCTTGGGGACCCTCGCTGACGGGAGGGCCGTGGTGGCATGGCTGAAGGGCAGCTCTCATGTCAGGCTTTGAAACCTGGCTGAACAGATCTCCCTAGTTCCCTCTCCCCTTGGATGCGAGTGCCTTGGGCTTTGCTGCTCATCTGGGCAGCTGCATCTCTTTTTGCAGAAGGGAGCAGGCTCTGGGAGACAAAGAGGCTGATGGATGTAGCTTCTGGTGGCGGAATGGCATGACAGGGTAGAAGTCTCCGAAGCTCAGACATGGCATCTTTGTATTTCTCTTGTGGAAGTGGTATAACTAAGTGTATAATGAGTACAAGCCTTTTTTTTTGCCGTAGGGAACAAGGTGTACCTAGTTCTCCACATAAATGTCCCTCACTCATTTCTCCTTCTCCACTTATGTCTTGGGCAGGACATTCTAGACTGGAAAACTTCCCGTACCTTCTTCTACTGGAGATTAAGACGCCTTCTTCTAGAAGATGTGGTAAAAAAGAAGATCCATGATGCCAATCCTGAGCTGACTGACGGGCAGATCCAGGCTATGCTGAGACGCTGGTTTGTGGAGGTTGAAGGGACAGTGAAGGTAAATGAAAAAGCAGATTCCTCGAGGCTCTCCTGGGCTTATGTTCAGTGAAGCTCTCCCAGGTGGAGTCTGATCTCCTGTTTTTAATTGTAATGTCTACAAACGTTTTAGGCGATGAAAGAGATCTAGTGGGTGATGTTCCAGGCCATGGATGGTTTTATGGGGACACTTTCTACAGCAGGCCAGAAAAGCTAAATAGCCTTTTTCCCCAAGCATGTACCACCATTGATAGGAAAATGTGAGCATCTTACAAACACAAGCAGCTTGCTCAGCAGAGCGAGGCAGGGCAGCGTGTGGGAAGGCAGCTGTGCAGAGGTGCTGCTGTCTGGCGGCAGAAATCCCAGGGGTCACACCACATGCTCCATGTACCAGCCCTGAATATCTCCATCCCCTTGTTTCTGCGTGCAGCGTGCCTCAGATACCACTGCGGAGCTGCTCGCGGTTATGGAGGCTGCTGCGGAGGAGCTGTCCTAGCTGTGCTGACAGTCGCTCCCCCCCTGTGATGCGAAAGCAGGATTTTTATTGCATTTATAATTACGCTTTCTTACTGAACGATAGCCTCAGTCCTGCTCTGTCCCGCTGACACCAGAAGGGTGTGGAGGTTCACTGCCTGTACCCAGGTGTTTTGCCTGGCAGGTGCAGTCAGCCTGGCTCACCCGCCTGTCCAGCTGCTGCAGAGCAGCGTGCGGCCGGGCTGCCCCCGCTCCCGGGCTGCCCTCGCCTGCCTTCCCGTTCCCTGAGCCTAGGGATGGTGGGGACAGGTCTGGGGACACTGGGGACAGATCGCAGGAGCCTGGCAACTTGGCCCGGGGGGCCTCTGCGGTTCCTGCCCACCCCCGGGTTGCACAGGGCAGGGAGCTGGGGGCTCTGCCTGCCAGGGCCTGGGGTGGGCGGTCGCACACGCCTCATCCGATAGCTGTGTTGAGGATTTCCTGGGTTTAATTGTGCTCGAACTGGGAAGCTGGCAATCTCTGAAGAGCGATCTCTGGAGCTGCTCTTAGGTTGTTTTTGTCACAGTCCTCCAATCCGAGTTCTTTATTTTATTTTTTTTTATTCTATTTTTAAAGTCACAAACACTCAGGGGTTCCAGAAAAGAGGGAGCAGTGTTCTCTGGAGGGCAGCAGGCTTTCCAAGGTAGTGTCTGAGCGTCTTTAAAAGCGGGCATCTCGTTAGCTAATACATTACACCAATCAAGGAGAGTTATCTTAAGCCACAATTAATCTGCTCCCTGGCATATGTTGATAGGAAAGCATCATGCTGTTTCTTAATTAAAAGCAAACGGATTAAAAATGATTAATAAGAGTATTAAATATTCTCCTAAACTAAAAGCTTTGGGATTCTTGGGTAAATCTAGCTTTACGCAGGTCTGCAACTGTAAGGCTGCTTCTTGGGGTTTTTTTTTCCCTTCCCTGAAATCTTCCTAAGTGCCCTACTTTGTATGCAGGGAGCATTGCTGTCGTGTCTAGGGGCAGAAGCAAGGAGCAAAACCTAACGAGTTTCAAATAATAATAAGGAAAAACAATGAAATAAGCAAAATCTTGAGGTTGAAGTGACATCACTGTTCTAAGACAATCATATATACCTGATGTTCAAGGAAAAAAAAATTATCCTGGTTTCTTTTTAAAGTGTCTCAGGCAGGAGCGGGGCTGGGGGCTGGAATAGGGTCTGCGCTTGGGGCTTCCCCACGGCAGGGCTGGCTGTCACCCCTGCGTGCAGAAATACCTTCGCCAACACGGGGAAGGAGCGCGGCTTGTGAGAGTCCCAGGGACGAGGGAACAGTTTCTTGGACTCCAGTAACTGCATATATCAATACAGGGTCAGCAGTGAGGAGGCCGATGAGTGCGAGTGCCGCCTTTGCACGCCTCGGCTATGGGCAGGGACGGGGGAGCTGAGCGCTGGGAGGGCGCAGCCAGCTGAACTCGTCCCCTGCAGTGAAGCAGCTGTGGTAGGGGAGGGATGCTGCTGGGTGCAAACACCCATCGTCTGCTTCTGCCCCCACTCCCTGGCCGGCCCCTGCACTCACTCGCAGTTGGACAGAGCCGGGCGCGAGGTGTTCAGGGTTCCCAGGGGAGCAGTGGGTTGCTCTGCTGCCCGCAGCTACTGGGGTCTGCACCCCTGCCGGGAGGGCACCCACGCAGCCCCACCGCGTTGCTGCACCAAGCTCATTGTCATTCCGACTTTGACTTCGTTAGTGATAACAGAGAAGGATAGTGCACCTTTAAATGACGAGCTTTGTGTTTAATTACCCAAATAAAATGACATAAATATGAATGAGTCCTAATGGCGGTACTTGCTTTTCCGGAAACCATTAACAAAACGATTCTTAAATGATTTGTAAAGAAAATGAGAGGAGAAGAGAGGAGCGAGAAGGCTATTAGGCGTCTAACATACTCCTGAATTATTATGTAGTCAACTACCTAGCAAATATCAGGTGAAATGATCTTGCAAAAGGGAAAAAAAAGGGGGGGGTGTTGCCAGGGCTTTTCAGGGATGTGGACACCCGACCCCCTCTGCTGTGCACGCACCTGCTGAAGGGGCTGGTTGGCTTCTGGGCTGGATCAGGGATCCCCGGACCGCTGAGGGACACCAACACCGGCACGGTCTTTAGGCGACAGGCACTCGTGGGGCCCCGTGACAGCTTAGCACTGCCAGAGGCCCCCGATCGATCGATCGGCGGGTCACTGAGCACCCCTGCCCTGCCCTTGCCTCAGGGTCGGTTGTGTTTCAGAGGGAAACGGGATTTTAGGTGGGACAGCTGCTGCGGCCGATGCAGCCAGTGTGGCGGCAGGCACTGCCTTAGTCACATTTGTGGCAGGAGATGCAAAAGAAATCTATCATCTTTTGACTTTTGCTAATTGTTAGTTGTGTTTATAAAAGCCACACACGTTGGGAAAACCACGGAGGGCTGCCAGCTAAACGTTTTACCCACAGCTGCCAATAATTGTGAGTTAAATTTTGGGACCAGTGTGTGGGGAGTGGGAGCGAGCTGCGGCGGTGGCTGACACGTGTGGTTTGTCGCAGGCGTACTTATGGGACAGCAACAAGGACCTGGTGGAGTGGCTGGAAAAACAGCTCACGGAGGAAGAAGGCGTTCGCTCCGTTGTGGATGAAAACATCAAATACATCTCACGGGACTACATCCTCAAGCAGATCCGGAGGTAAGGCAGCCGCCTGCGCTCTGCCCCGCCGAGCAAGGATCGCAGGAAGTTCAGCCTCTGCTCTTGGCCACGGCTGAGGGCAGTGGCTCAGTCAGTGCCGCACTCGCTGGCCTTTCTGGGTGGCAAACACGTACGGCGTGTGTGGAAATGCAGTTTCCTTTGGAAATACAAATACAGGGGCGAACGTGGAGCTCCTGTGAAACAGGGGTTTGTACACAGGCCACATCTCCTGCTCCCCTTGTGCAGGCTGTGGTGCTGCTGCGTGCGGGTGCCTCAGCAGAACCACAGCCGGGCAGCCGGAGACCTAATCCCACCGTAGCCGCACTGCCCTGGCAGTGCCACCCTTTGCTGGGACAGGGGCCATGAAGAGCCAGGACACAGGACTTTCTGCATGCAGCAAGGCGAGAAAGCCAAGCTCAGAGTGATGCTGCCGCTGCCAGAGCGGTGTTAACCACACACGGCCACAGTGCCCTTACGGCTGCCTTTATTTCTTGTCTAACCCCAGACTCCCCATGCAAGCTACCTGGTTTCTGCTGTGCTCAGTGACATAAAATGCCCAGTTCCCTTTGACTGCTGGTTAGAACTACACCAAGTAACCCCCAAAGTACTAAAAACGTTGGATGAGTACCTGTTCCTCCTGCCTGCAGTTCCTGTGCAACTTGCACAGGCTGGCTAAGCTTCGTGAGCCAAATGCTTTGCTAGACTTGAACAGATCTAATTTTGATAATTTCTATGTCTTAAACTGGAGGTCTCAGGCAAAGCTGCTTTCAGAGAGAGCTGGGGAGGGCACCAAACCGCAGAGTGAAGCTCCTGTGGTTTCCGTGTCCTGTCTCTGACTCCGTAGGGTGTCTCTTCCATCATTTCCACCATCCGTGTGTGCTGTAGCAGATGCAGTTCCGCAGCATCTGCAAGGGGCAGATGTGGGGGCTCTTGGCAGCCTCTGGAGGGCTGCTGGGGGGGCTCGGGGCACGCTCCAGAGCCCCTGCCCCCCCTGCATCTGCCCTGGGTCCAGGTGGGCTGTTTCAGCCTCCGTGCGTGTCCCAGCAGGTCTGCCACCAGCACATTAAGCGGCGTGAAGGGCCCCCAAGCGAGCACCGCCCTTGTGCTGCTCATTCAGCTCGTGCAAGCGCCCACCGCCTCGGCCAGGCTCCCTTACAGCCCCCGTGTCAGCCCCCACCCCGGCCTGACGGGGACCTGTCGGACGCGTGGTGTGAGTGCCGGGGCTGCCGTCACTGAACTCTTGCCTCTTTCCAGCCTGATCCAGGCCAATCCAGAGGTTGCCATGGATTCCATAGTGCACATGACCCAGCATATATCACCCACCCAGCGAGCTGAGATCGTGCGGATCCTCTCCACAATGGACTCGCCTTCTTCAACGTAAGAGCATTGATTCCCCCCACTCCCCCTGCCCGGTACAGTGGAGGGAAAAAAAAAAAGCAGCTCAGAATTGCCCTTTGTCTGCTCGACTGTGACCACTGTACTGAGACGGGGAGGCTCAGGGAAATGCTGGAAGAGTGACATTTTTATTTTTCAAATCAGACTGACCAGAGGAAGTGTTTTCTTTGGCCAGGGACACAAGGAAAATGTATAAACACAAGCGCCTGCGGAATTGAGTTACAGCTGTCTAACTGTACCTTATTTATTTAACAAAGCGTGACTGGACCAATGCATCAGTTCGCTGTTGGGCTGCCACCCGAAAGCACTACAGCCAGGCAATGAAGGGCGCTCCGGCACCCTGAGGGCTTGGCACAGCAAAGCAGGGGCTCGTTTCAGTGACACCCCTGCGCCCTGCCTGCTTCTCTTTCGACACCTGCAGCGGCAGCTTTGTGCTGACAAGTGCCAATGTTTCCCCCTGCGAGAGCCCTGCTGCAGCCGAGGATGGGCTCTGCCTCCCAGCACCAGGTGGGAGCCCAGCATCCTCCTGCCTGGCAGCCTGTGGGTGAGTGGAGCCCACCACCGAGCCAGCCCGCTCGTCTGTCAGCCAGCGCTGACCGCTGTTGCAAACGTCTTGTTACTTAGTAGTAGAGGAAAAAGAGCACTGACAGTGGTGCGGGCAGGCAGGCTGCGGGGAAGGCTTCCCGGGACTGCGAAGGTGGTGGGGCAGGATGCTGGAGCCTGAGTCTCCACTGGCTTTGCCTTGGTGCCCAGTTCCTTTAGAACTGGTCAGTAACTTGTGTGCAAGGCCCCAGCAGGAGGCCTAGAAGGAGACCTGTGAAAGAGGAGACCAAAAGGTGGCTGTGGAGCCTTTCTGCTCTTCCTTCCCTGCTTGTTTTGAGGGTGACAGGCATGGTCAGCCCCACTGTCACATGCCGAATTGTGGCATCTTTTAGGTTGGAAAAGACGTTTAAGATCATCAAAGCCAAATTAACCCAGGACTGCCAAGCCCACCACTGCGCCACATCCACATGGCTTTTAAACACCTCCCCAGGATGGTGACCCCACCGTGTCCCCTGTGCCTGTACTTGGCCCCCCCTTCAGTGAAGAAATGTTTCCCCAAACCTCCCCCGGTGCAACCTGAGGCCGTTTCCTCTTGTCCTGTCGCTTGTCCCCTGGGAGAAGAGATGGGCACCCCCCTGCCCACAGCCCCCCGTCAGGCAGCTGCAGAGAGCGTATGGTCTTCATGCAAGTGCTGGTCCCTTTCATACGAGTAGGTAGCTGAAGCAGAAGCAGCCAGAGCCTGCCAAGGTAAGGGAGGGAAAGGACAAAGCAAACATCCCAGTGGGTTAGAACGTGAAAGGACATCCCTGTCCAATGCAGCTGAGCGAAGTTTTTCTCCGTTGCCCACCTCTGCCGCGGAGCTGGCTCCAGCAGCTGGGGAGGGGCTGCTGTTACCGTGCAGGAAGGTGGCAATATAAGAAAAGTTATTTCTGGTGCTCCCAGCCCAGCGGTCACCCTGCAGGCGGTCAGGAAGAGCTGGCTCCGGGGCAGGTAAGTGCAGCGCCAGCACTGAGCCAGGCTCCGGGCCCGAGGTGGGGCAGGGGCGTAGGTCGCCGCAGGCTGCCCCCAGCCTGGCTGCCCGATTTCTACACTTCTTTTATTTCCATGGGTATCCTGAATGAAATACCAGAGAGGGTGGAGCTCTGGAGGGAAGCACAGTCAGCCCCTAATACATAGATACTGTTATGGAACCTGCTTGGGGTCGTACTGGAGAGTTTACACCAATAATTGTCTTAAAGGTATTTCAGATGTTACAATTCCTCTTTTAGTACAGCACGAATCGGAAGGGACGTTTTTATGAGGATGAATTAATGATGACGCCAGTGCCTCACACCTGTACTGTCTCCTTCTGAAGCGCAGTGCAGCCGGAGGTGCAGCACTGGGGTCACTGCTCTCCTCCCCAGCGGCACGTGCAGCAGTGGTGCAGCCCTGCCCCGTGGAGCTCTCTCATCTGAAGGACTGGCTTTTTCTTAATAGTTAAGAACCCTAATTTGATCTAAAAGACCTTTTTTCCCTACCAGAGCCCCCTGAACAACCCCCAAAGATGTTTTTATGCCCATGTGGCCTGCAGCAGGACACACAGGACAGAGAATGTGTCAGCCAGGCAGGACTGCTGGGAGGCATCGCGGCACAGGTGACATGTTGGGCTCCTCCTCTGCTGTCACCAGTATTTCCTATATGGTGGTGTCACAAGTCAGTCCCTTATCCAGGACATCCGCAGGTGTTACGGGAAACGTCCCAGTGCCCACGGGTCTGTCCTTCTGCCTGGGGGGGGAACTGTCGCTGCCGAGAGCAAACCCCTCTGGTCAGTGTTACAGGCGCTGGGTCAGGCTCCACTTCATACTGGGGTAAAGGAGCTCCAAAAACCAGCCGCTGGGTAACAGCCGTGCTGGCCTGGGGTCCCAGTGCGGCTCGAGCCCTGGGGAGCCCCGCAGAGGGCCGGGCCTGCAGGAACGCCTGGCACCGGCACCGGCTGATGTCCCAGCCCTTCCCCCCAGCCCCGGCGCCGCAGGCGTGTGGGTCTGTTGCCCAGCGGGGCAGGGGTGGTGCAGAAACTGCCCTCGGTACACACAGTTCTCGCTGGTGCTGAAGTATTTCACTTACCTCAATTTCTTTTAATAAAAAGAATGAATTACAGCTCTGTTGTGGGGAGTGGAAATCTGTCACCCCTTGTCCCGAGCACCCCTTGGGGAGCGCTGCTTTTCCTTAAGGCCAGAAGAAGGAGTTTTTGTGGCATCGCTTGAATGAGGGCCGGTGGCTGCCGGGAGGATGGAGCCGAAGGCCCCCGTGTGCCCTCACCGGAGCTGCTTGAGCCCATCACAGCCTGCTCCTGCCCGTGGTCAGGCTCAGGGAATTTTGTAATAAACTTCCTGAGCTGCGACCTGACAGGGCACAGCCCATCCCGACACCTCGCCCAGCCAGAGGAAAGCAGTCTGTGTACAAACTGCGCACAAGTACTCGCTGTTCGCCAAGTTTCCTCGTGCCCACCCTGTGTCCTAGGCGGCAGGAGGGGCCGGCCGGCCGGCGCTAAGCTGGGGCAGAAGGACCAGCTCCTCGTCCCTTCGCAGGCTCCGGTCTCTGCCCAATGCTCCGGGTGTAACTCCCACCCATGGCTGCCATCCCGGAGAGCTGGCAGCAGGTCCTGTTCCTCTGGCACAGATGTATTGTTGTCGTTCAGTCATTGCAGCACCTGAATCAAACAGAAAGGGAAAAACCCAGCCCCAGCGACTGCCTCCGAGGGTGGTGGGAGAACGTCCCTGCCCCCTCTCCCTGGAGCGTAGGCAGCGACCTGCTTGGCAGGAGCCCACTGGGAAGGAGGAACTGCCAGGACCCTTGGGTGAAGGGTGTCCCCTGCCAACCTGGGAGCTCGGGAAACACAAACACCTTTCAGGAGTTCCCCACGTTAATAGTGCAACACCTGAAACGGGGGCGCGTTGGCAAACACAATGCCAGCAGTTATTTTTCACGTATTTCTCAAACCAGAATCCTGACAGTTAAAAACTGGGGGGTGGGGGGATGGACCCTACTGAACTCCAGAAATGCATTTAAAACTCTTTAGCCTAAAATATCTACATATTAAAATGCCAAGAAAAGAAGTACCAAAGCTGTAAGCTCTCAAAAGCCCAAGATCAAAGTGCCATCATCTTTTAATGTAAACCTTTTGTTGCATCAACAGTCTTAAGAGGGATGAGAGACATCAAAATAAAAACTGAGACAAACTGTGGCTTTGTAGCTGTTTTTTGTTTTAGTCTCTTCTCTCAATTTGGGCCATGAAATAGGTCAGCTCCATTACTGATCAGCCTTCCCACAAATATTTAAAACAAATTGAATTGCACACCCAATACCCATCACAATTACGCCAGGCACAATAACTAAATTAGCAATTCAACAAAATAATTGGAAATGCGATTCTCTCTATTCCACAGCCTCCCTCAGGGGTTTGGCCGATCTATGGGGGGAAAACTCTGCTTTACTAATTCTGCAGCTAATTAGAGACACACTTGTAAATGAAGTTGTTTGTCTGAAAGTTGAAATTCTTTGCTATTGTGGGACTGGGGGGGGGGGAGAGGATTATCACAACCCCCTGCCCCTCCCGCATCGCACACGTAATTCCCCAGTACACCTTCTAGTTGCTGTGCAATGGTTCGCAAAGGTATAATGCCCATTTGTGTAGGTACTAATTAGCAGCTGTATCATGAATTAATAAAGAATTAATATTCTACTGGGGTGGGGGAAATATCTCACTTGCTGTTAATTGGCAGCATTAGGAAAACTTAGTACAAATCATCCTGGTTATCTGTGCCCTTATTAAACAGCACTCAGAGCTGCTGACCGTGCCACGATGCCGGGCACGCTCGTGCTGGACCTGCCCAGCAGGGATGGGGACGGGGATGGGGACGGAACTGGGTGAGCAGAGCCTGCCCCAGTTCAACCAGACTGGGGATGCTGGTGTGTAATGCACAGTGCAGCCCCTTCCCTGGCCGTCCTGCGTCGCAGGGGGCTGCGAGGTGCCCATGGCCACGGCTGCGCGCGAGGGCAGAGCTGCCAGACGGGCACGTCCCCGCTGGAGCCTCTCCGGGCGGTGGCTCTGATGAGCTGTTACTGGGGGATTACACAGGCTGCACTTTCTCCTGCAGCATATTCAAATCCAGGCGAGGGACCATTTTCATGCCAGGAATAAAGCGCTGCCCTTACCAGCAAGGTCAGCAGATGAAACGGGGCCTCATAAGCTGACGCTGCCGGCCCAGGTTCTCCCCGTGTATCACACTACCCAGGTGGTGGCGGGGGGATGGCAGGGAGAAAAGCCTGCTTAAACACTGATAAGTAAATTTAAAAGCATGCTTAGTAGGGCTTTGACTCTTATCTCTTCAAACAATACAAACGAGAAGTTATCACATTTAAAGTGTTTCATATTACCCTTTTAACATTACATCCAGCTCTCTCTCAAAAAAAAAAGGGGGGGGGTGGGGGAGGGGAGAGAATCGAGTGCCCTGGGTGCTACAACTTTAAAGGACACAGAAGTCACACTGGAAAGGGGTGGCAGCATGTGCCACAGCCACAACGAGAGGCCAGCCAACTTGCCAGCACAGCACACCCCAAAGCAGGGAAGGGCCACGGTGCTCTCTGCTAGACAGCCTTAATGCTCGCGCCGACAGTGCGAGCAGCATGAAGCCATTCCACCGGCAGAAATTTTGGAAGCAGCTAATTTACTCCCCTTGATGCCTTTCAGAATTGTGGTTCTTAAACCATGAGATTTTAATGCTGCTGAAGACCACACAGCTTTGCTGCCGCCCAGAAAGTAAGCGGAGGGGACGCACGCCTTGGCTCTCGGCGGGAGGCCCGTGCCAATACAGCAAGGTGGAAGGTGCCACCATGTTGTGCCAGTTCCTGCCTGTTGCTGGGGAGCCGGAATTCACAGCGGGGAGGGGACAGAACGTGACATTGCCAGGGTTTGCCATGGGAGATGGTTACATCCTGAGGACCACAACAGCTGGGAGGCCCGTGGGGGTGGCCCGCTGCACTGGAGCAGCCCACTGACAAGCATCACACAACTAAACCAATCGGCTCGCTAATGAACACAGGGTCGTTCAACATACCTGGTACAGATGTGTCAAAACCCAGCCCTTCCCCGCGGCCAGGGATCCTCCGGGCCCTTCTCCCACAGCTCCCCAGTGGTGCTTTGCCTGTGCCTCTCGCAGCTTGCGTGAGCTTCATGGGAGGGATGAGCATCGCTGCTGGGCTCCTTGCTGTACGTAAGGTCATCAGTGGGATCCTGAAATAGAAAAGGTAGCAGAGAGGAGTCAACAGTGACATTTAGTGTGTTTCTGCCTGGCAAACTTTGACCAGAGAGCTGCGAGCTGGAGGGGGACAGGAGAAATCAATGCACTTCCCTGAGAACTGCTTTGCTGCAAGCGAGTATAAAGATTTATTCATCCATGATATGTATGTTTTCCACACAAAGTCAATACTCACCTTGGCACTTATTTTATAAAGCCAAGAAAAATGCTACATTCTTCCACAGGGCAGGGAGCCTGCCCTCCGCGGCCGCCTCTCCCCGCATCAACTGAGAGGGCCAAGGACCAGCACCAGTGAGGAAAGGAAAAAGAAAATCTGTGACGGCTTCATGGTGCCGGCAGCTCCTGGCACAGGCAAAAACCCAGGTAGTGCTCGGGCACACTGGTCGGAGGCGCTGGGTCCAACGACATTGTCACACTTTTTCTTCCCTGCTTTACAAAAAAAAAAAAAAAAAAAAATCAGAGGCCCCAGAGTAGCGCACAGCCCCCCTGCCCAAAGGAGTATTTCTGTGCCTGGTGACTGGCCCCTCACGCTGCACAGCTGGCCCCGCGCTGCTCTGTGCAGGGGTGGTGGCACCCAGCCACAGGTGCGCTTCTTTTTCTGCTTTTAAACCCAGGGATTTTTTTTCACACACCAACCGCTGTTGAGGCCAAGTCTCTGCAGCCGAGCCAGCTCTCCCTTGCTGTGGCAGACTCTGTGCTCCACACAGTGTTGAAGGTGTTGGGAAGGTATTTACTGGAAGCAGGTGACCAGAAGGGAGACTTAAATCTGTACTGGTGGAGCACAAAAATGATTAATTTCAGATCTGCAAACAGCTCTAGGGACACAGTGAAGCACAACACCACAGCTACAAAGTCTTCTAAAGGAAAAGAAGGATAAAACTGTGTTACAACACGCACCGTTTCAAGCAGAGGCAGGACCAGGGAGCAGCACGGCAGGTGCAGAGGGAAAGGGGCCATCGCCGGTGGGACTGTCTGCTCCTGCATGCTGGGCCTCGCCTGCTGGGACGCACGGGTCCTGGAGTGGGCTTCTCTCCCTGTGATCTAACCTGTCACATACTTAAAAACAGAGTATTTTTATTTAAGCTTAATAAGAAAAAAATTACTAAAAAAACGTAAGGTCTAGTTGCCCACTGAAGCTGGTAGGCTGCAACTTACATGCAAGGGAAAAAACAACCAAAAAAACCCCCTTTGGCTTACTATGAAGTTCAGAAATGGGGATTTTCAGTGGTTGAACAAAAATGTCAGTACTATTGCAAACCTTAACATTTTTGTGACATGCGATGGGTGTCACCAAGACACCCCCAGGCTCAGTCGCAGCTGCCCTGTGCCCGTGGGAAGCAGCTCAGTGGTGACAAGCCCACAGCACCCCACACGCCACGAGTGGGCCCTGGGGAGGGGGTCTCCTCTCACCAGCACCCCGACAGCTGTGAAATCGCTGTACCAAGTCTGACCAGGTCTGCAGCCCCTGGTACGTCAGCTCCAGCTGCACAAGAAATTTCCAGGCCCATCCTGCAGCGCTCCTGCCTCTCCGGCTTTAAAACTCCCCGCGTTTTGGCTGCTCGCTGCCTGCTCTGCTGCTGCTGGTGCAGCTCCGGCTCTGTGCAAAGAGACGTCAGGTCAGTAACACCGGTGGGGCTCAGAGAGGCCGTGGCTGCCGGCACCTTTGCTGTGCTCACCACACGTGGACAATCAGGTTACAAAGCATTTTAATTAGATCGCGCAAAACACAAACCAAAGCCAGCGCCCTGCGCGTAGTCACAAGCAATGGGCATCGTATACACGTATATACGCACATATTACTTACACAAGATAACCTCCATTTCAGATTGATCACAGCAGGCTAACAAATTCCCCTTACGGGGATTTAACTTCCACCTTCTGACCTTTGGATGCAAAAACCCCACAAAACCCCCAAGTGAGCCATCTCCTCTGGCCAGTTTTACATTTGTGCTCGCATCCTTCATCTGCGTGTCATGGTGATGGTGCAGACAGGACGGCTCAGTCATGATCAGCAGAAATAATTAAGTGTACAGGATCAATGCTGGACTGAAAAATTCACCAATATCATCTAATTGCAGAAATATCCCCAGACGTACCCCCGTGCTGTGCTCATCGCCAGTCAGCAAATGTCCCTGTGTGCAGGGAGCGCTCATTCAGAAACGGGAGCGTGAACTGGGAGCTCTGGCTGGCTGCAAGGGAGAGCACCTTTTCTCTGTTTTAAGGCCATGTTAATTATGTAAATGACATTTAAATCCTCTTGACTCGGTGAAAAATAAAGTCACACATTCCAGATATGCAGCCGACGACCAGAACAGCATGCTTAAACACTCCCCTCCCCTCCCCGCCCCCATCCCCAATCCCCCAAATAAAAATCTCTAAGGATTTAATACAAACGTGGGTGACCTGATTGCAGGGGGGGCTGGTGGTCCCTGCTGGTCTGAATTGCGTGTCCCTCCCCCCGGGTAGAACGCCGTGCCCATGCTGAGCAGATTGCAAAATCAAGGTCAGGAATTTAAAGAGAATAGTTAAAAATGGATTGTCTTTGGCAGGAAGCAGGGTCCGTTTTAAAGCTAGTGAGGAGGGCGTTCAGCCAAGCTAAATGTCTGCCCCCCACTCTTCCTTCTGAGCCGCTGTGATTTAGCAGGAACCACATTTAATGTCCCCAGTGAGGTTTTTAGCAGCTGGAGGGACCTTGCTCTGGGTGCTCCCGGGCAGCTTTAGTGACCACACGAAGGCAGGGCTGGCCAGAGGAGATGCCACGAGACAGGGCAGCGTCCGGTGTGGTCCGTCCTGGTGCCAAGGCCTGGTGCTAATTCTGCTCGGGTTCTTCGGGACTCATGATTTTTCCAAACAGTGAACGATAAAGCTCCGTCCTGGGGAAAAGAGGAAGGAGGAGAGGGAAAAGTTACTTTTCAAGGTCAAAATGTAAGCAAGAGTCTACCAGCAAAACCATCCACTCCTTAAAATGAAAAGGCCTTGTATAATTAAAAATGCATTCAACAGTCTTTACTAATAAATACAAGCAAAGGGAAGAACTTGCGTAAGACCAATCACACTCGGTACAGAAATATGTAAATATTTCAGTGTGGCTGGATACCATATCTCTGGAGAATGAGGTTTTCTATAAGTTTGCCCTTTATAGACAGGCTCTTCAAGTAAGAAAACAAGATTGAATATTTTAATAGGATGTATGAGACCATGAAGAGGATTCAATCAGACAGTCTACGTGGGACTATAATTTAGTTTTCATACATTTTCTTGGACTTGACGGTACTTGAAAAACAATGAAAATGACCCAGCAACAAGATTCCAATTAATATCACATATGCAGCAATTCTGATAACAGGAGCAAGTTTCCCTTATGGAAAAAAAATTTAAAAAAAGTGGGCTGATGTTATTTATCTTTAATTTTAGAACCACAGTAACCTGAGAAGAGAGATGGGAGAGAGCATTTTTATGAATCACACCTTTCTTAAAATCAAGGAAAAAGCGTCAGGAGAGCCTTGTTTTCTAAAGCAGCAGCCTGTAAGGGGTATGTAAGGGGATGTAAGGGGATGACACGCACAGGGCGCAGTGTTGGTTCCACAGAGGACGGATTTTTCCTTCAGAGCACACCAACATCCACCAGGGTCATCACAGCAATAACCAAAGGAGCCCATCGCTGTGGGCCAGCACCTGGGAAAGCAGCAGAAGCCAGGCCAGAAGAACTGTCAGGACAGGCAGAGAAAATAAGACTTCTCCACCGCTCAAGAAGGAGTAGAGCACAGCTTCAAGGGGTGAGTCGCAGAGCTGACAGAGACACTGCGGGTTTGGCTGCCTCCTCGATTATGACCACAACAGGGACCACTCTCACTAGAGGCTCCTTTGGCGCCTCGCTCCCTCACAGATCAATAAAAGACGGCAACTGGTTTGAAAGCTGTCTGCCTCTTGCAGACGCTTCCACTGGAGAACGTTACCCGTCAGCCTTGTGAAAGAAGGAACTTGTAAGTTTTGAACAGTGATGGCACAAAACTGCCAGCCATTAATCCCAGGAAGACAAGGAACAAAGTACACGTTCGGGCAATGCAGGAGGATGGACAGATGTGCACGGACCACCGAGACAAGAAACCACTCTAATTCGCAGGGCCACATCACTTAAATTAATTTTCATTTAGAAGCTAATTAACCAATCAGCTGCTCTACCCTCAGAAAATGAGTCTGTGGTGAGGGATACGTCTCCTCACCTAACAAAATGGTCGACACCGTGTTTTGTGTGCAAAGCTCAGCCAAGGCTATGAAAACGCAACTGGAGTTTCTGTGCTACATCGGGAGCGTGCAGGCAGGTTTCTGCAAGTGTAACGCAAATGCAAAATCGAAACAGATCTGCTACATGAAAAGTTGAAAACTTCGTGCACTTGAAAGGAAAAGAAGAGGGAGAGGAATGCCTTAGCCCAGCCTACAACATTTTCCATCTTCCCTGACTGTTAACTGATAAACCTAACTCGTTTTTGCTGTTTCAACTGAGAAATCAGACAGCAAGCAGCGCTACTGCCAACAAGGACGTTGCGACTTTAAGGCTCCGTTAAATGATCAGAAGGAAAATGCAGAATGATGCTATTTAATCATGGCCCTCCAGCCTTGCTTTGCCAGCTCAGCTCAGACCCCATCATTACACTGAGCAAACGTTTCCACTTGTCCTGCAATCTCGATGAAATTCCCGGGCAGCGCGCAGCAGCTCCAGTCCACAGCGGGGCTCACGTGTTGGGAGCAGAGAGGGAAATGCTGAAACTGGTGTTTTGATAGAAGATCATTTCACACTCAGGTGGGCAAAGCTGACAAACACTTGCAGTTTGCTCCTGTCAGAGGAGGCTGAGTGGTTTGGGTACTTTCAACATCTCGATTTCATTCTTTCTCCCCTCCCACTGGAAAATGCTGTGGCTTGGGAGGATCCACTGCTTCCACTGCCCTCGGCCAACGTTAACGGCCCAGTGCGGGGCTATTCCTCGTCCTGGCTATAAACCCCACACTCTCCTCTGGCTACTGAGTCACTTGGGCAACACAAAAAACCTGGGCTGAAGGAATCCTGTTTGGAGCCCGTGTAAGCGCTGCTAGGGGCGTGAATCCACTCCCAGGCAGACGCCGTTCAGCCTGACCACTGCTCGCACCCGCAGCAAACCTCACGCAGGTCTGTTCCTTCTCCTCTTCCACACCCCAGGGCCAGCGGGTGACAGAAACTGCTTTTATTGTGCCCACACGTCTCACTCAGGCTCCACTCACTGCTTAGCCAAACACCGCAAAGGCATTTTGCAAAATACCAAGTCCCAAACATCACCTGCACTGCACACAGGGGCTCCCATCTGTGTTTCCCTGCACACGCCCCTCTCCTCTCATACATTCACTTTTGTACAGTCCCCCGTAAGGAAGTTCAAATAATAATGCGCACCTCCTGGGAAGCCCCACAGAAACCAGCCAAAGACAGCAAGAGTTTCTGTGCCTTCCCGGCGAGCAGGCAAACGCCCAGCGTAATGTTTCTTTGCAGCCTGCCTTGGCCTTTCCCACTGGTGGAGAGTCAGTCTCCCGAGGGTTCTGTCTTCATTTTTGTTTTTTGGTAGTCGTCTGATGGATACAAGAGTTCAGGGATCAATGCTGAATTTGCTCCAATCCTACAGATTTTAAATAAACAGCCATTTTTCAAGCAAGCAGGGCCCAGGGAGACTTCAAGCGAGAATTTGTCTTCACTGGCAGAGAAATGTTGCCAGAACCAACAGACTCCTGACGTTCGCACCCCAGGTTTCAGGGCTGCAAAGAGGGGTTGCACCCATGGCTGCAGGCAGGAAGGCCCTGCAGCACCCCACCCAGCACCCAGCTCAGCACCCTCACGGCTTGATCCTTCTGGGCATGATGCTGGCAACCTCTGCAGAAGTAACAATTCAAATGGAGCTGTTTGACCAATAACACAGCAAGGGTAGAGACCCTGGCAGAGAGTGACAGGAGAAGGAAGGAAATCAGGTAACCCCACCAACCCTGAAACAGAACAAATATTTCACCCTGCAAAAAAAAAACCCACCTTTTTTTTCCTCTTCTCATCATCCAGGCTACCTTTCTTCTACAGCATCTCCCCTCAGCAGGATTTAACCATGCAGAGAGTAAAACTCATCAATCCTCCAGGTTTAACCTTGTCTCTGTTTCAATTCACCAGGGTAAGTGTGGATTTTAATACTTTCAGCCCCCTTAAGGCTATGCATAATGAACTTGGATTTTGGTTAAAAAATATAAAATTTCTCTCCTCCACCCACAGATATTAAACATCAGACTTGAGCCACTGAGTTGAAACAACCCACCCCACTGCAAGTCCGCTACCTCCCGATGAAGGAAAGGTGACTTTAGCACAAAGAGGTACTGGTCTTAGCAATGTGCTGAGGAATAACCTATGCGAGTAATTAACAGCACTTACACCTCAGGTAGAGAGTGTGAAAGAAGCAGGTCGATACAGGGGTCTTCCTTGAATTAAAATTTAACTTACCCTTTATTGCAACCTACAAAAGCAAGTAATGAGCACTAACATTTTTATTTCTTTTAAACTGTCATTTAGGCTGTAGAGGGGATAATTACCTATTTCCACTGTAGTAAGGTTTTATCACCCTTAGTGAGGCATTTTCTAATTTAATATTTTTACTATATTATCATAAAACCTGTTTCTGGAAAAAATGATCACGAACCACACAGCCATTTGCCATAAAACATGTGTGTGTAAGTACCTTGGCTTAATTATTTATGCATTTCTTCTGAGCCGGCTCCAAAGGCAGTGGATGGCACAGGTGCTCGGCGTGCCAGGAGCACTGTGCCCAGGCGCTCACCCCTTCCCAGCCCCAAGGCCCACTCCACCAGCCCTCCCAGGCACCTAGAAAGTTTGCACAGCCCTTTCTTTCAACGCACCAGCAGTCTGAGACAAAAGGTATATGCGAGGGAGGCGTTTTATTTCTGCTCTCCATGCCCCTGCGCAGTTAGAAGAATCCTGTTTTCGGTGCGACGTGCAACTGGGTTGCAGCTACGCTGGCTTTGCAGGAAGAGCAAGGAAGGGCTGCCCCTGCGCCGCTCACCACCCCAGCCACGCTGCGGACCCTGAGCAGGGCATTCCTCGCACAAGCCCCAAGCCAGCAGCTCCACCGTCTTCCCATTCACGGCTTAACACTTGCACAGCCCTTGGCACAGCCACGCAATGCTCCCAGCTGTGGGGAGCCCCTGCCACGGCGCTGCGCAGACAAAGGATCCGGCTGCGCACAGAAGAGGTGCCACGGCCAGGCTCAACCCCAGCCCCACGGGCAGCCCCCACGCCATGCAGTGCAGAAGTGCTGACCGGCTCCCCGCCAAACGAAACGCTCATCTCACGTCAACAATGCTATTTTGAAAAATTAAATAAAAGTAACGGCTACTTCAAACCGTAAGCTTTGTATGCTAATCGACCGGTGGACTTCACCACCCTCCAAATCCCAGGTATTGCTACTTCACACACTTTATAGGCAAAATCCTTGCAGCAGAGTGCAAGGAAACACACACGCAGAGGGCAGGAGTGCCCTGGGTGAATATTAATAGCAACAGCACACCTGACAAATCTACGAATCATCAAAAATACAAATCATAAAAACTGTTAACAGTTCCCCAGGAATCTGCTTTGCCCATCTGCAGCAGCAATATACAAAGGAGAACACAAATACATACCTGCACACAGGAGCGGAGAACAGCTAATGCTGTATTATTCCATGTAATGACAGTCATGCTACTTCTGGGGGTTTTAACATAGTTCTGTAAACTAGCAGAACAATATTGCGGGGAAAAATTCAGTTTCTGGTGGGTTTTTTTCCAGAGCACTATTAATATGGCAATACTGCATGAGCCACTGCTGAGCTGTCTTAGTAAAAAGACAAATTCCTCTACCTTTTCCCATCTACCTTTTACTTCTCTTCGGGGGGGGGGGGGGGGGGGGGGGGGGGAAGAAAAAAAAAGTCAAATATTCCACAAGCAGTATTGAAAGAAGTAAACCTACCCCGTTCCTACTAACATCCTCCATTGGGAGCAACTGATTTTTAATTCACAGAAACTGGCGAAAGACAGAACGTGAACACCCATGAAGAAAGGGAGGAGGAAAAACACACACCTAATGAAAACTGAAGCTGGCTGTGGAACCCATGGCTGATCATTTTCTTGGAAAACTTTGTATCCTAAGAAACGTTTTGTCCAGCAGTGTGAAATTCAGATTACTAGGCGCCCAGCAAACAGAGCAGGTACTCAGCAAGATAAAATAAGCTCAAGCCCTTTATTTCCCAATTTTTAGTGGAAGGCGTTACCCTAAGGTAGCACAGGGGGTGTGGGGTTTGGCTCCGTGTTCACACACCTTCCAGCATGCATCCCCCACGCTGCTATTGCCGCAGAGACAAACCCATGCTACAGTCGCTGATGCGGAGCAGAACAGGCAGCAGCAATCATCAAAGCTGAATTAAAATACCCATGTCCTTTAAAGTGAGGGGCCTGAAACGCGGAGCAGGGCGCTGCTGGGTGCCGGTGTGCGGTGCGGTGCTGCGTGGTGCTGTGCGGGCAGCGTGGTGCTGTGCGGGAAGGCAGGCCCACGAGATGGCACTCTCACTCGCTTCCCTGCCACGGTCCAAAAGCGGAGCGCGCAACTCCGGCTATAAATTACACAGCCAGACGGCTCTCATCACCATGCCCGGCGCTTGAAGGAGATTCAGAAAGGTCTGCCGCAATTCCCTCTCGCTCAGGCAGGTCAGGATTGGGTCCTTCAAGTCTTTGCAAATGCTTTTAGCCCCACGGCTTTAAATTATGAAAGGTGACATGTGACCTCTGGTTTGTCTCATGAGACCAGGCACAAGATTTATAAATATTTCAGAAAGCTGGTTCTTGCCCTAAACAAAGGGACTCTGCACATTTAGTGAGGCTGGATCTGGGGACTGGGTGGGGAGTGGGAGGACAGCAGAGACCAGCGCTCAAAGTACCATCCCCCAAACTTAAGCCAGATGCAGGGTTCAGCCCTGCCATCTCTGTCAGCAATTCTGAACATTCACCCCCTTACACCAGCGCACAGCTGTCTGCCTACTGACCAGCCCTGAGCTCAGGACAGCATTAATGGGAGCAGAGGTGGAATCTCTCTCACCCTGATTTTGGTCCCAACAGCATTCATATTTTCATACGTGCTTCTACAGCACACACCGTAAAAGATGTGGACAAGTGGCTGGAGAAGTAGCAAAACAGAGGGACGTGCAGAAACCTCCAACTTGCTCTGCTGGCGTGCTTTCCAGCAGCTTTAATTTCCCCATGAAATTCATAAAATGTTGCCTTCTCAGTCTGTTTTTAGATGGGTATTTGAGCAGAGCAGCCGCTGTAATGCTGCATGTGAAGTGCCCTGCGCAGACGTGCACACAGGCGCACGGAGGGGACCATTCTTTGTGTACCTTAACATCCCATATTCCTAGGATGATTTCCCTCTTTCACAGCTTGCCTGTTTTATAACAGATTTGATGCAGGAGAAGACAAATTGTCTCACAAAGGAAGGACGACAAATCATCTTGCAGCTCTTAACAGGTTATTTTTTTTCCCTTTAAAAAGGAAATTTCCATAACAGAGGCGCCTGTCTTCTTACTAGGGATGTCAAACATCAAATGTTGGGACACGATGATTTCAGCCCATTGGCACTAACCAGGATCACGTACACCACTTAATACTGCCAGCTTCAAAACATACAAAAACTCCTTGTTCAAATACCAGCCCTTCTAACAATTGCGGTTAAAAGTGATACGGGATACTTAACTGCATCTACATGAGCTGACTTCTAAGGCTAAGTCAAAGGTTAGGGGGATAAAATCCACCAAACAAAATGATACACAAAGGGCAGGATGATACCAAAGCCACGATGCCCTGGGACCAACAGCCAAGCCAAGCAGGGTTAGTTTCACAGAACAACACGTTTTTCCCTGGGTTCCCAATGCAGCTCAGGTCTAAGGCTCCCCCGCGCCAAGCACTAGGTCGCTGAACGAGGCAGCTCAGGGTGAGCAGCAGGCTACACATCACCTCCCCAAGAGAGTCCACGTGTCTCCCCCGATGCATGTATCTCCACCACATCAGGGGGCTCTTCCAGAAGCTGAAGAGCCCAGGTAGGCAGCTTGCCCTCCCACCCACAGCCTCATGCCAGAAACACCAGTTCTCCCTAAAACATCAGCGCTGCACACTCTGAGAGACTGCCCCCTCCATGTTAGCGCCACTCCCTTTGTTTCCCAAAACAAAGCCGATACAAAGCAGGACAACTTTTCTTCCAGGCTGTGTCTATATAAACTTAGAATAATTCTCCCCATGCCAACACGGTCACCTGAGGTTTGTGCCACGCAGCACAGAAGCTGCTGGTTTAGTTGTTCCAGAAAGAAGGGCTTTGCTTCCTTCCCGGGTCTTCTGTCATGGTGAACATACTGGATTGACAATCACAGAGCCCAAAGTCCTCCATTAATCTGGTCTCATGGTGGTTTAATACCCAAAGTACAAAATGAGCTAAGTTAAAGGCTGGTATCTCACCAACCTTTTTTTTTTTTTTTTTTTTTTTTTTTTTTAATATTAAACTCTTATGTCATATAAGTAAATTAATCTTTTAATACCAGGATTTCCTACTACGTACCCCTCTCTGCTTGCAGCAAGACACACTGTGACAAAGCAACTGCACTAAGTCCAAGAGTGAGAATGCTGATTGGGAAAATAATACACAACACCCTGGCTGAATCCAAGGGAAATGCTCTAATCCAGACCTCACTGGCAGCTGGATAATCTGTGTCTTAATTCAGCTTCCCAGCAGGCACTGGTCTGCTCGTGCAAGACTGTGAGTGGGCTGGATGCTCTTCCACCAAGCACGACCTAAGGCCAACACAACTGTGGAGTCATGGGCTTAAGTTCTTGCACCTGACCGTGGGATTTCAGGCAGTGATCCCTGCCCTGAGCCCAGTTCCGCTGCCTTGCCAGTCTGCACTTCCAAAGTCAAACACAAAACATAATGCCACAGGTGTGGAGAGACTGTATATGTACATATGTATGTATATACAGGCATCCATGCTAAAGCAGTGGCTGCTGGAACTTGACCGTATGTTAAAAAAAAGAAAAGAAAAAAAAATGTAGAGGAACTGCACCGTGACCAGCCCCACCACACATGGGCAGCACACGGGAGCTGGACAAAGGGAGCCACCACACAGACATGCCGCCCTAGCCTGAAGCCCCACTGGCCTTGGGCTTCTACAAACCAGGGGCACGACGGTAAGGAAACTTCCACCACAGGCAAACAGGTTAACTAACCCATCAGCTGGCGGTGTGCGATCAGTACTGCCCGAAGGCAGGGACCAGTTCACTAGCTGGTGACAATCACAATGTTGAGAGGTCCGAGAAGAGCGGGGGAAACTCCTCAGCCCCTGGAAAGGCTTCTGTGCCTCACACTGCGGTGGAACCGTGTGGTTTGACACCATCCCATTACAGCCATCTTTTTCCCTCTAATTCGGGTCATAACGGATGCAAAGTCCTCCTCTGTAATGAGGAACCATTTGCCGAGGTAAAAAACAACCCATCTAAAAGCCGATATATTCTCCCCCACCTTCACCCAGTTATAAATCCCCGTTCCGAATTTCAGCTTGCACTTGAGAACACGTCTCTTTTGTCCTGCCTGACTTTACTGCAGAAAAGGCTCCTTTTGCCTCCCATTTCTGCACTGGGTGCCATCTTTAATGATGATGTATGGGTGTCCTTTTCCTCAGCAGTGCTGTGGGGAGGGGGTCAAACATGTGACACCGCCAGCATGTGTATCAACAGCAAATTATAAACCGTGTCAATCCAAGTTAATGCAAAGCTGTAATCCTCTTTAACAAGAGATCAAATCAGTGCCATGAGTTATGTTCATTCTGTAATCTGATAAGAAATAGAGTGAGCCTCTAATAAAAGAGTAATGAGAGCCCTTAATGATGCTGTTAAAAGGTAGCGCCAGTTAAAATATTGCTGTTGTTCCAGCTGATTAGATCACTGTTGCATATTTGCACAATCTTGTTTTACCTGTCAGAATAACCTGAGTTGTCTTGGGAGATAAAGGTGTTTGGACCAAACATCTGTGTCCTTAAAGAATGTCTCTCCTGCAAGTTACCGTCCTCCAGAGGTGAAATAATGATGTTCATCAAACTTAGCAGTAATTTGATATTACACCTTTTTTTAAAGTGTCTGTGTTTAGTCTCTGTTCCACACACACGTACAGTGCAAAGATCTGAAGATCTATATATCAAAGCTGATGGAGATATAACAAAACCAAAATCCACACACAGCTCTTCCCAGGAACACAGACTTCGCCTGACCTTGCCACAACTAGGCTGTTTATGGGATCCATTCCTGCAGATACAGCAACACCGCACGTACCCAAAATATGCTCACTTGCCTATGGACCCGCAGGCCTTCAGCAGGCATCTTTAGCCTCAGTCTGCCCATACAGAACACATCTACCTAGCATAGGAGCTTTCTGCAAGTGCACAGATGTCTGATCTCCTAAAAATATGTGGCTGTTCAGAGCTAGACCAGCTGAAGGTGACTGTACAGAAGATCTGGGTTCAACTGCAGCTCTAGCCCAGACCTGCTGTGTCACCTTTGGCAAGTCCGAGCTCTAGACTCATGGATTTCTCAAATGCCTTTGGAGATACTGGCTATCATTTCTCTGTGCCTCATTTCCCAAAGTGTAAACCAGAGAAGACCGGCGCCTTCCCAACTCTGTTGCACATGGTGGTACTGAAGGATGCTTCTATTAAAAATGAGACTACGGCTAGATACTGAAGGAATGGGATCGGCACAGTACCCTACGTCATGGAAGATGCAAAAAGGGTATTTCAAGGGAAGTCCAAGAAGTGGCACACACATGATGCCACCCTCAAACCTAGGTGAAATCACAACCAACGCTGTTCTAATCCTGGGTAACTCCTGTCTCCCCTGGAGAACCACCGGAGCACACTCATATTCAAGTTTTAGCCTTCAGGTTCCTTGTCTTAGGGCAGGCCTGTATACATAGCAATGACCTTGGACCGATCAGAAAAACCTTGGCCCAAGAGTACAATAAATGTATTTAAGTCTATAAACATATCCCCCAAGATAACCATAAAAATCACTTTCCAGTGTATGTTTTAAAATACTACCAAAGAGGGGTTAAAATAGAGGAGGGCTCAAGGCCACCAGTGTCCCACACATTACAACATAATATATGTGAGCGCAAGGTTAAACAGCCATGCCCATGCGTAGGGTGCATGAAAAACTGGCAAGTGGAAGATTAATTGCCTGCACGAATGCTATTATTCCAACCAGCAGCAAGAATAAGAAAGAAAGTGGCAGTGATGTTGACAAAGGCAGTTATTATACTTGTATGTTTCTTTTCTCAAATTCAAGCTGTAAAACAATTCTGGAGTGACTGTTCATCCACTTCTCTACACGTGCTCAGGCTGCTGCTCCTCACACATCTGCTCTTTGTTTCCCCAGCCAGTGGCAGTTGCAGGCGATAAACTTGACGTGCCAGATCCTCAGAAGCCCTGGTCTTCCCACAGCCGTGACACCACCCCTGGACCTCCAGGTGAGTGCCAGCACTTCATTGCACTATTTTAAGGTCTATCTGCACAGCCAGAGTAGTGTAAAATGGCTTAAACGTACAGGAGAATCAGGCCCCAAATGCATTCCTGTACATATTAAATATACAGAAAAGAGCAAGGTATTACAGTGATACACAGACTCGCACCCTCAACAGCAACTCACAGCAAGCAAAGCAAGACAACAGTCACAGACTACTCCCCTCTGCTTTTGCCCCAGTGACAAAGGGCTCATGCAGTTCATCGCAGGGAGCGAGGACTTGGCACAGCCAAGAAAGAACCAGAATCACACCACCACTCGTGCCCCCCGGACCCTGTGCCATCCGCCCAAGCTTCTACCCATCCACAGCTGCACATACTTGTTTATTTACTGGCATTTTCCAAGTATATACCTGCCACCGTAGCCACTGGTAGAACTTAAGGGGAATGGCCTCCCAGCTCTGTGTCTACAACCCTTTTTTATATACAGCTCACTGACACTTCAAAATTTCTCATACTACAACACAGAGCGCCCCGTTGTTCAGACGTGTATTTATTTTGGGGTCATGCCTTTTAAGTGCCTGACCGGAAAAAAAAAATGGCTCAGAGCACAATCACATCACTGTGAAGTGTATACTTGCATTTTCAATCTAGTAATTCATACTTGCAAACAATAAAATTACCTTCTTCTGTCACAAAGGAAAGCTGTTATCATTACTGCTTCCCTCTCATGCGTACAGGCTCGGTCCTTTCTTTTTAATTCACCTGCAGTTTAAAGCAGATGTTGAATTCTTCTTGCCTTGTCCAGTACATCTGTGGCTGCTTGAGAGGTATTATGGCCCATGGCAAGTGCAGGGGCATTTTCAACTGAGATGTGATGTGACCCCTAAAGAGTGGTTATGATTTTAAAAAAAAACAAAAAAACAAAAAAACAAAAAAACAACCAACTGATAGCAGCAGATATCTTTGTTTTGGGAGAGCTGAACCAAAACATCTATAGAGGCCTAACTTTCAGACACTGGCCACTCCAGTATTTTGAATACGTTTTACGTCTGGATGCAAACACAAATGCTGCAAACTACAGAGGAAAGGAAGGAAGCTAAGCTAAGTAATGCCCAGTTTTCAGTGTGCAAAGCAAGAATGCCCACCTAAATGTGGAAGGGCTGCTGCAAAGAGGTGTCCTTTGCTTGCAAAGAGGAAGCAAGAATCTGTTCCTAAAGCCCACACGGAATAGGACAAGAAGTAATGGGCCTAAATTACAGCGGAGAGAAATCTAAGCTCAACATTAGGACTAAACAATGGCAAAGCACATCCCGTGGGGAGGAAGCTGCAGAGAAACTGCTTAAGGAGGACTGTAATGCCTGCAATAGGCAAAGGCAAGGCATATTCTTTGTATTACAAGTAACCAGCAGGCATTTTGGCAACAGCAAGGAAAGCTTAGGCTTCTATTTGTGTATCTGTCTCTTGTCTGAGAGAAAAAGCTTCCTACGTATGTTAAAAAATGAAATACTACTACTCTTACTAAACCATTGTTTTTTACAGTCACTTCTCAACAGCAGTCCTCCAATGCACCGAAGAGAAATCAGGAGTCTCAGAAACACAGAGCGACCTGCTCAAGGTCATCCACAAAGCCGCTGGCAGAACAGGAACAGAACCTGCCCAGCCTGATCCCGGCGTTGCCCCATCCACACCCAGGGTTTGCCTGAAAGCCTGGTCTTGGCAGAACGGGATACAGCTGCCCACACGATACGACCCTCAGGCACACTTGCTGGTGTGTGAACACATCAACCAACAGCCTCACTCTAGACGGCTAAACCAACATCAGGAGATAAGTGACTAAAATGCCATTAACAGAAAGTATGGCGGGCCTCCAAAGTGACTAATAAACTTAATGTAAGAAATAAGTTCCCGCAGTCAGACAATAAGCAGCAGCAGCTGCTGCCACGCTGCTGCCACCAAAGAATCAGTGAAACATGCAAGCGATGTAATAACCCGCTCAATGTGGAGAAAACCCCCAGGAGACATTTTCAGTAAACCAAATGTCAAACACTCTGTCCCTACCACAATGATAACTATGTCGACACAGCATAACGTAGATAGCATCCTATTAGCTGGAATAGCTTCTGAGGGTCAGCCAGACCCCGTGCAGTTTGTGGTGGACTCAAGGTGCCTCCCGAGAAGCGAGGGGAATAAGGGTTATGAAGATGGCAGCCAGATGAAGTCTAGCTGAGGCCCAAGAAGGCTATTGTGCAGAACAACTCCATCGTCCCAGCTGTTCCGATGCACTTCACGTCTGCATTGACTTGCTGGCGGATTTTGGCTTACAGAATGTATTTTCTATGCAACTTTTGGAATACAAGTGAGTGCGGTGGACTGTGAAGGAGGAGGCAATGTCACCTCTGGGGACACCAAACACAGTATAACTCCCAGATTATTAGGAGCAGTCCCGCTTTTTTTTTTTTTACCTTCCTCCCCCTCACGCACACCCCATGCAAGCTAAGCTTGCCTTCATTCTGGGGACAGAGCAGAGGGCTGTATGCCTGCCTAACCTGCAGGACAGTTCCATATGTGGTATGCACAAAAACATGACAGACACCCTAACCTCATTCAAAATTCTCAAAGCATAAGTAGTAACCAGTCAACTGGACATAATACTAAGATAGAGAAATATCAGACTCATGCATATTATTAATGAATGTGGTATGAATTGGTTCTTCCTATAAACACATATGCCACCTCCTAATCATCCTCAGACAGAAAGATGTGGGGAGTGAGCAGCGTGTCCCAGAACCATTTCTATGGAATGGTATGACTCTACCAGATATGTATGTATCCTGCCCCACGTTTTATTCAGGATTATCCAAAACAGCAAAGACATCAATTCCATTCAGGTAAGGAGGTTGGGAAACTTAGCAGCTAGGAAGCACAGACAGTTGCTAGCTCAAGCCCTGCATATCAGAAAGAAAAATGTACTTGATTTACTTGCCAAACAGGTGAAAGTGTCCAAGCCACTTCTGCCCCTCTCTTCCTGTGATCCAGGTAAGGAGGTGGAAGAACTGACTACTTTATATGGGTGGAGGCAGAGCTTTCACCCTACACATGCAACACATATTTTTGTGGTGAGAGATCTAGACAATATTCAGAAATCAGACCAGTTTTCTCACTTGAAAAAAAAGAAAAAGAGTAAAGAAACTATGAAAAAGATGCATAATGAAACAGCACGGGTCTTATTATGGACACAAAACATCTTTTTTTTGTGCCAGTTTACTGGAGAGCTCTCATCCAGAAGTCTGTGCAATACCCCAAAAGGCAACAGCCTAAGAACAGCAGGTATTTGGTTTCCATCTCGCAAACAGACAAATGACACCTCTCTCACACTAAGCACAAACATGTTCCACAACCCAGGGGAAAGATGTTTCTCAAGCCTTCCACATCCATTCACTGGAAAAATTATTCCACCTCCTTCCCACAAAAAGCTCAGCATTTCAAGATATAGCATATATGTAGAAAAACTATCTAGTAATCGTGCACAAAACTTTACTGATATTTTCTATTTTAATTAGCATATTAAAACGTTATAGTCTCAAAATAAAATTCTTCACTCTTTAAATAGACAAATACAAGCATTTAGGTCTTGAGTGAATCTTCACTGAACTATTCCAGTTATTAAGCGATCTAAGAAAATGCATACTAAACATAATTTAAATCAGTTGCCACTTCTGTTAAAAGACAAAGTCTTTCTACGTTTTGATTATACTGAAGACACCAGATAACTTAGTTGTCTATTTCCAAAATAATTCCACAAAACTAGATTTCAAAATTGGAGGCATTTTAAGCAGGAATCAAAATGCAGGTACTGAGATTTATGAAAATTTCTTGTTTGGTGTCACAGTAATTACAGAGTGAAAGCTCAGCCAGACTGCCTGGACAGATGTGACCAAGACACCCAGGCTATGATGCCAGTGACAAATGGTTAACTGATAAAAAGAAATGGAGGGGGCGACAGACTGAAGAACAGGTCAATATCATGCTGTCATGAAGCCATTTGAGAAACATAATTAATCTATTACTCACCTGGCATCATCATTCATTGTACAGTGGTCAATAGGTGCCATGAAGCTCACCAGCTTGCTATGGACATGATACCTGAATAGTGCAGGAAATAAGCAGGCAGCACATTAGTAACTATTAATGAAAAGGAAACGCTGCTGCTTGAATAGAAACACAGCAGCCCCTGAAATGCAAAGCACCGTTTTTCCTGGTGACCAGTACCTAATGAGTCACTAGTTGTAGCTGGCTTTTCCCCCCCACTTCCCTCCTCCTCCTCCTTTCTTGTAACATGGACAATAATCAGATGATGCAATGAACTGAACAGCAAGAAAATCCTTTTTTATCACAGTTAGAATGTGGACATACAGCACCCATTAAATGTGTGCGAGTACATAATCAAGACTCCCAGAGAGACAACCCTGAAAACTCACAGACAGAGAAACAAGAACTTGTTTTCAGCCTTCCATTCAGCTGGCATCTTAATCACCTTCTGGAATTTGTGCCCAAAGAGCCCACTGCAGGCAGCAGAAGCGTCAGAGCATCAAACCTTCTCAAGCATCCATCTGCTATCAGTTTCTCCTTGCTCTGTGGTGTCTAGGGCCCTAAAGGATATAAAAATCCCACTCTGCTAGCTGTACTGTAGTTGGAAAGTCTTACCCTGAATAACTTACAAATGGAGCACATAAAAACAGCAAAGGAGACAGAAAAAAGGCGGGTGCAAAGAAGACATGGGGCGTATCCAAGGTGATACAGTGCTGCATCTGTCTGAGCTTCTGATCCACCAGAATATTTCTACAAGCTGTTCTGCACCTCCAGATATGGGATCCCCTCCCGCTTCCCACCCTGGGCTAGGAACTTGCAATAGATTTCATGACTTATATCCAAGGACCTGACATAAAATTTAAGAGAGTACTGAAAAACTCAGAATGAAAAGGTGGCTTTAAACCCTAGTGTCTAAGAGCAGGGGATTCCAAACCAATGGCTTTTGGTGTACACTACCACGCTGCCTACCCAGCTCTGAAATGTTTCATCCAAGCTGCTGCTATTTTTAGAGCTTGACAAATAGCAGGCAAAAGGATTCACAAGCATTTGCCCAGAATCACCTTTCCACTCTGTCACCTCTGCACTCCCTTTTGTTTGCTTATGCAGGAACATTCCCTCAAGGGGATTTTTAGCTCACGACACTATTTCAGAGTGGTTCTTCAGGCACAGCACACGCTCAACCTTACACGAGGGCTTCTCTGCACAATCAAGTCTTTGTCACTCGTAATGGAAGCAACTGCCCTGGTCTAACGCTGCGACGAGCGAGCCGGGGAAGAGCCGTAGCTGTGTGGGGCTAGTACTGCAACAAACAGGTCAACAACAGGCTGCACTACAAAACAGTTCACTTATGAGACATTACCAACTGATGGATTCATACAGATCAAAGAGCTTCTACAGGCACAGTCTGTGTAGCGGCAAAAGGACTAAGCAATTCAGATAAATTCTCTGACACGAGTTGTTTGTCCAAAACTAATATTACTGTCACATTTTTAAAATCAGGACTTTAAAAATCCCAGTCTAGCAGATATAAACCAGTTATTTTCATTCACAGAAAGACATCCCACATTGCAGCAGCACAGGACCAGAAATCACTGACATGAAAAAGAGGTGTAGACACATCACTCCTCCTCAAGAAAATTCTACCCTCTTTTAAAAGTACCTTCTTTTTAAAGGAAGATTCTACCTCAAGAAAAGGCATGTCTTAGTGAGGGATAGCAGAGTTCTAGGCACCAGGTTTCTTAAGCTCGACTGTGGAGTTTTTGGATGAGCTCACTTCCCCTCTCAGTGCTCAAATTTCCCTGTCTATGAAGGGGACAAGTACTCATGTCAAGTGGAAAATCGACTGCTTTTGAAAGCACTGGAAGATCCCCACACCCTACAATAAACTAGCACATTTCATCCAAACATGCTATAATATTGAAGGTTTGCTAAAGGACTGCTAAAAAGGAAGAATTACGGAGACAGAGGAAACAGTATTAAATACTTTGCTCTCCAGGATCTCAGAGTCCTTCATGAAAACCGAGCTAAGCACTGCTGCCCCAGTTTTAGAAAAGGAAAAAAAGAACAGAGGATAAGTGATCTGCTTGGGGTGACACTGCTTCTCTCAGTGGAAGAACCATCTCTTTAAAAACACCCATTTGGGCTCTACTGGGACTCTTCTGAAAAGATGGTGGAGCTTAACTACATGCTAATCCTAAACACAGACAATGACACTTTTTTATTGATATCTTCCCTGCAGGGTCACTGCAACTTTTATTTAAAGAAGAAAAAAAAGGCACCTAAGATCTAAGAGGCAATTGACTTGGTGAGATAGCTGATCTCTCAGGAATGCTGAAGCGCACAGATTGCACACAATGAGAGACTTCCCCATTATTCCTGGAGGTTTACGAGTCTGACTCAGTTGTGTGATGTTGTCAGTAGTTTTGACTGAATCATGAATATATCCAATTATGTGTGATGCTGACAGAGAAGAATATTGATAGTCAATAATTATAGGCTTTTCAGGCCAACAAAGTAGCTCTTCCCTCTTTCAATAAATTATCTTATGACATCTATCTTAAAAATTGCTATGCCAGGCCTGACCCAGACTGACTCCACTGACTTTCTATCAGATGCCATCTAAACTCACGATTTATAGTTTACTCACAAAAGGATGGTTAATGTTGCGGATTTTTCAGGAAGCTTTTCAGCATGCCTCCCTGCCACAAACACCTCCTCCACTACAAATCATGCAGTCATGCTAAACTCAGGGAGACTAATATATCTGCTTTGCAAAGGGAAAAAAACCAACACCTTGTTCTCTCCAGACTGTTTCCCTTTCCACCCTACCACGTGAAAGATTCTTACACTGAACACACAACAGGAGAGCTCAACCCAAATCAGTGGTCAGGATGTGAAATGCTTTGAAGCTAAAGAAAGCTGCGATGTGACTTACAAAAATAGAGAGATTAGACATCGAATTCCAATTGACAGTCAGTAGGGAAAGAGACATCTACCTCACCGAGGCATTTCTGCACATCTTCACCTAGAGCTCTTCCCACATTTTAATCAGCTAAATATATATTGCACAACAGGTGTTTATTGGCTTTCACTGGAAATTACGGCCCCAGATCACTTAGTGACACTTCAACACCTCTTGCCAGTGTTTTCTGAGACCAATGAACACTCTTGCCAAGACAGATCTGGGCAGCACTCACAGGCTGCATCCAACCAAGCCCTTATACTATGCTCAAAGAACATTAAGGTTCTCCAGTGGATGCCCCAGAGCATCCTTGCTCTAAAAGGCCTGAATAAGCCTACCACTGCACCCCAGAGCCAACCAGTGCAGCCAGACTTCCTTTGGTAAAATCAAGAACTTCTCTTTGCTTGCAGAAGCTTTCACCCACCGGATTCTCCTTCCTTTACTGGCTTTTCTGTCCACTTTCTTCTTTATTTTGCTTCGTAACTTCTGGATGGCCAGCCATTGCCTGAGGAATGCAAAACGACAGTTACACAACCTTTAGAGCCACTGGGAAATGAGCATTAGCTACACTGGGGTCTGAGGCACTTCCCAGCCCTTGCAACCACTGCATTGACACAAGCGAAGAAGATCAGAACCTCAGGAGAACAAGTACGAAACTTCAAGTGCCCGTGGTACTGCTTCACTCCACAGACATGGCACTGACTGCAGCCACGATGGGACACAGACCAGACCTGCTGATCCAGATGAGACATTGTGGTTCACTGAGAACATTCTACTCGCAGGGAAATCCATGGAGGCCACAAGGCTTGGCTCCATTTTTTATTCATCCTTGATTATTTTTTTTTTTTTTAAGAATCTTTACAATTAAAAAGAAAATCTTTGCAAAATATGAATGCTAAAACCTGTAAAAAATGCCTTTACAGGTACTGCTTTTTTGTTTCAGCCTTGATTACTAGAATGACTTCTGTTTTGCATATTGAAAGCCCATAACAGAATAGATGGTCTGCCACAGACTAAACTGATTCTTTAAGTGAGACAGGTTATGCTAACTTCAAGAACAGAATTACTGTGATGCAACAGACACCATGAATTTATTTCTTCCTTCAGTTTTGCAAATTATATTGAAGATTACAAGCAAGCATTTTCCCCCACCATCTCTGACTATCAAACCTGGCAAATCTAGCAAGCAGTCCTATATAATGCTCCAACTATTACTACACAAGGCTACAAAAGAAAGAAAAGCAATAAGCAATTTCAGAAAGTGCTGTCTGATGCCCAAATGTATTTAGAAGGGAAGACTCAACTTCTCAAACAGAACTTCATCAAGTCAAAGAAGTTTTCAGCGGGGAAAAACTTCTACTAGTTATAAATATTTTTTTTACAAAAATGAGCGTCATCTTACCTGATTTATACAAAGAAAACTCGACATCAGGGAAAAAAATCTAGCAAAATCCAATTACTGCAATCTTAATATAATCTTAATTACTGTAATCTATTTTATTGTTAAGTCAGATAAATGTACAATGTAATCACCACTTAAATGTAATTTTGTCTATATCATGTTAAATTATAGTGAATAGCTTTCCATAATATTCCAGACATACACAAAATAAATTTGACACATTGCACTAAAATTTGGGTAATATTTTACAAGGATAAAAGTTATTTCACCATCACAAAATTTCCTAATGCATTTTCTTCCCCTCCCCATACAGACACCCCCATAGCACTTTTTCAGTGGAGAGCCCCTACTTTAACATTTTCAGCCTTCCTCTGCTTTTACACTTTTCTAAATTATAGCCCCTGGCTATTTAAATGTACACTGTTCATTACGTGGTATTTGGAAGATTCTTTATTTTCTAACTAGAGAATTAAACAGAGAAATAAGAGCTTCCCTACATGGAATTATATTTTACTTCTGCATGCAGAAAATATTCTCTGATATTGTCTCAATTGTATAGCAGCTTTTCTTACAGCAGGGAGAAAGCATACGCAAGAATTGCTTTAACTGACCTCACAACAGAAGGTTTGATCCCCTGAAACAATGACAAATCAGAGCTCACAATGAGAAAAGGCCAAATTTCAGCAGCAGGCAGACACTTGTCTAGTGACCTAACAGACCCTCACTAGGGTTAAGACACCCCTCTGTGGATTCCCTATGTGCTGCATGGACCACTGACTCAGAAATATTCCAAGTCTGGAACAAGCCTTTGACAACTGGAAAGCATCTTCAGGGGTTCGTCGGCAAACCAGGGCTCGGCTAAAGGCTGGCAAACTCCCAGTCACACTTGTGATCCATAACCAAGCAATACGTTACAGCGAACGACTTTCTTGGCTCATCTCATACTGTTTTAATCATTTGTTATGCAATTTCTTACACCAGATGCTTTCTCCAGAGTCATTTAAAAATTTGCCCTCTACAATGAGCTGGACTGGAAGCCCTCAAGTAGTTTTGCACCTCTGAACCGGAATGCAGTGCTGGGGCGAAGTCAGTGATGTTACAGGCAGCTTCCTACTTACCTGCCCATTGCTACCTGGTCATTGGGGTCCAACGAAGTGGTTTTACGTTCTATAAGTTCTCGAAGGAGCTAGAAGAAAGACAGCAATCCCATTTAGAAGTACAGTAAAGACAGGTTAATGCAAACAGGCTCACAGGTTTCCCAGAATAGTTAAGAAATCAGCTGCCAGGCTCCCAAGGGAACATGTATGCCTCAATTTCTTGAAACTTCCTAGAAAACCCCAAGCCAAGAACAAAGGCTTTTTAACATTCCCTCTGCATGAAAGAGTTTTCCAAGGGAAAAAGCTGACAGCTATGCTAAAAGTTTAAGTAGATCATGCCCCTCTTCCAAAAAGGTCCCCATAGAATATGTGACTGGACCATAACACTGAAGGCCACCACAAAGAGTTTCTGTATGTAATTTCAGATGGAACTAGTAGTAGTATAGTCTTCCCTTCAACCCATCATGGTTTGTTTAGGTGACACGTCACATCATGTCATTCATCTGATGAGAATCTAAAAGGTTATGCAGAGCCAGAGGGGCACAGTTTAGCAGCACCGTGGCACAAGAAGCTCCACACGGGCAAAGCATACAAACGGCCTTAAGTGTAAGAGCGCTGCAAAGCCTCCTCTGGGACTGTCAGAGGGGCCAAGCGCTCGGCAGCTGCTGGTCCCAGGAGCCCAGAGCAAAGTGTACAATCCCACAGCGGGCAAAGAAGTGACAGGCTTGGGGGGATGTGAGCAGCTGAGCTTCAGCTCATGTTTCAGAGGCTGGTACTGTACCTTGGGCTCTGGAAAGATAAAAAAGGCCTGAACGTTCACAGGCTGCTGTGTGCACTGCTCCCATGGGCAAGAGATGCTGCACAGGCAGATCTGCAGTAAGACCTCAGCCCCCCAGGTCTCACCCCACACTTCGTGCAGGGAGGGCAGGTGGAAACAAACATTTCACCAGACAGAAGTCAAGCATTGCTGGGCAGTAACGCTCGCTCTGAGGAACAGCACAGCAAAACAATTTTTATAGCTAGAGCAGGAATGCTCAAGTAGGCTTTTCTATTTCTTTTCATGTCCTGAGGGCTGGGTTTTGTCCTTTTTGTTTCCTGCAGCCAAAGAATATTGTGAACAGCCTTCTTGGCTACTTGACTGGTGCTATATGTTTATCACCACTCACTGTAAATTGTACGTGCTGTGCCTTGGGTATTAGCCAACATATTAACACAAAGAACAGAAATAACCCCTCCAAAACAGAGGGACACAGGCTGCTTTTTAGATGCTGACATTTCACTGACGAGTGAAGTTACTGTCTCGGCTCAGAAAGCACCCAAAACAGACCCACCTGGAAGCCAGAGAGTCCAGGCAATCCCACAAAGAAGCCAGAGAAGAAAGGATGAAAGATGCTTCTCCTCCACCCTACACTTTTGCTTAGGCAGGGACTAGACTGTAATGGTCAGTTGAGGTACAGTAATGGTCATGGAAAGCAGGGCTTGGAGAGCAGCCATGGTCTTCACCTGGCCCAAGACAGCACGTACAGTGGAGGCAAGAGGACAAGAAAGAAGCTCCACATCCCCCTCGCAGCCGGGGGCGTGGAGGGAAATACCAACTCAAGTGAGACGATGGCATTTCTGAGCACAGCTTGGCTCCAGTCTGCCCCTGTGCTCAGAGCAGCAGGCCCTCAGAGGCTTCCTGGGCACGGACGCTGCCCCACGAAGCACAGCTGATGACAGAATTGTCCCGGGCACAGTGCTATGTGAGAAACTCACTGAGCCCCATGGTTTCTGATCACTGAAGTACACTACCGGAGTGAGGGAGGGGAAAGGCGTGCACCCCACAAAAGAAAAATGCCATAAAGGTAGATAGGTATCTTTTTATGAGCCTTTTTTATTTTCAAATAAGAGATGCTGAAGCAACAGAGAAAATATTTATACCTGTCCACATCTTTCCTCTCCTCCAAGGCATACATCGTAACACACACACACACAAAAAGAGTGATTCAAGCATAATTAAAAACCCATTGTGACTTTTTTTTCTATTTGCTTATTTTTTGAGATTATTACTGCAGCAATTACATTTAGAAATTCCAGGAAGAGAGGCCACTGGTTTATTATCACTAGAAAACAGCAAGCTACTTCTCTGCCCTGTTTATCTGATTGATTCCCAACATCTTTCTGGCACACAATCTATCAGTTTATCTCTCCTACTTCATCACAGTCACTTCTGGCAGCTAAATACAAGATCCAAATCCAGTGTTACACAGACATACGACACAGTAAACCTATGTAACACCACCACTCTGTAAACAGCTGCCCTTAAGGCTAAGCAGAAATGGGATCTTGGTTTCTAGTCAATATTCTGTCAAAAGCAAGGTGGGAGGGAGGGTTTTAACAGCAGCGAGAAATGGTGCAGCAAGGTTTTAGTGGTTTCTTCCTGTACTGGCAATAAGGTGTGTTTACTGTCACCTCTTATCTTGCCTCCTTGGCACAATGCGCAGCAAAAAACTGCTGAGTAGTAATGGCAGAGGCTAAGGCATGAGGAGACAGCAATGCACAGATGTCCCATGCTCTCAGAACACTAAGCAGCAAGACATTTTCAGCAGGACTTGCTCTTCCTGGTAGCCTACCAAATCCAAAGACTGGTAAACTAAGGAGCGCTGCCAAGATCTTACAACTACGTCCACGCTGGTTAGAACAAGATGCGTTTCTGGGGCAGATTCCCAGTGTTGCACCTAGGGAGTGGGCAGGATCTTGTTGGACAGGATCACTCTCCTTTTGGCAAGGCAGCATTTCCTGCAATGGCTGTGAAGGGCGAGGGGTTGAACTGCGTGCTGCTTAGCAGGGCAACAGCAGGGATCCCATTATTTGCTGGGGGGCATATCCTCTCCTCTGTGAGCAAAATTAGCAGGGAAAAGCTTTGTGCAGCAGTAGGAGACTAAACCCTACCCACAGCCATCTCCTTGGCACTAACTAGGCCACCAGCCGATCAGCCATTAGTTGAGGCAGAGACGGTTTTGTTGACCTTGGGGCTGACAGTGAAATGTTCTTTCAGTGCCACATCAACCGGAGGACTGGGGATGCTGCTGGGGAGAGGAGAGGGAGACAGAAATAGGGGGAAGTGGAAAAAAAGCAGGAACAAGAGGGAAATTAGGAAATAGAGGGGAAAAAAGGCTGCAAAGCTTCTTACAACATCTAAATAGTGTACATCTTAAAGCTGAAGTTATAAATCATGCTAACAATGGTTACTAAAATAAAAGTGGATGTAGCCAGAGGCTACAACTGAAAAAGTCAGTCTAGACCTGCCTCGCTGCCTTTGGTCTTTAAGGATTTGATTAGTTTTTCCGCTTTCTAGTTCAGAGTCTTGCATTCAGCCCATGCTCCAGAGCCAGCTAGGGCTCACGATACAGAATGAATGATAAATTCATTTACTGAATAAAGCAACAGTGTTTTCACAGCACAAGACTTTAAACACTTCCGAAGCTGCAATATTTCATTAAGCTTGGCGATTCTGTTTAAAATTTATTAGTCAAAACAGAAAACTCTCATCAGACCCCATATATTCCATTAGGAGTGATATATGGTGTCTCCCAATGTCTAATTATTAACTAGGAAGTGTAAGTAAATCACTATCAGCATTAAGCCCTGATGTGTGAAGACAAGAGTTTGAGTTAGGCAATTTCAGCATCAAAAGGCTTTGATTTGAAACGTATCCTTTTTTGCTTTCCCTCCTTCACCTCTTCACATCTTCCCTGAACTTCAAAAACCTAAGCTCAGTCTCCCATGTAAGCAAACACAACTGCCTACCTGCAACGAAGTGCAACCACGTCCAGCAGTCTGCAGCTCAACTACCGACTCCAAGCTGCTCTTACCAAAAGCTGGAACCAGCAGGACAAAGGACGTGCAAAGCGGACAACGGGCAGCAGAAAGCAGGAGATAACGTCTGTATCACCCGCCTTTGGAAGGCAGTGGCGATGCTCGCCAAGAGTGCTCCCATGCACACATCTTTATGAACTCAGAAAAGCTTTGCTATTAAAACCAACCCAATCAGAGTCCCTGGTCAAAACCAGGAGCTACCAACCACACAAGTAAAGAAGCGCACACAGAGGTCACGTGGTTTGCCAAGGCCCACAAGCCTTGTTTGCGGAGGGCCGGGAGCAGGCAGGAACTGACTCTGCCTCCTGTGTCCTGAGCATGTGAGCAAGCCTAAAATCTGCAACCACTAGCAAAGAGTACGGCAGTGTTCCCGCAGAACATGTCTGAAGGCAGGAGCTTCAAAATCGGTTAGTATTCACCTGCCTTTGCTGACACCAGAGCCATTGTTAAAATTCACACTGGAGTCAATGATGTGTGCTTTCTAAAGAATTCACCTTAAAAGGACTCCCTCTTGACGCTAGTTAAAGAGATGCACACAAAGTGCACTGTACAAAATCAGAGGGATTTAGAAATGTCATCAGGGTGTTGTTCAAGGGTAATAGAGATTCATTTCTCATTTTAGAGGTCAATTTTCATTTTAGAGGTTAGGTCTCATTTTCATGCACTATCTATCAGTGTTTCTAATACTACAGTTGCTGACCTTTCTGATTTGCAGACCCCTAAGAATTTCCAGTTGAGACAAAGAGCTAAGTATAAGCGAAATAAGCCTCATGACAAAAGGCTTGCTCTTCTTAGACCTCACAGATCAATTCAAATTAATACCTCGCAAAAGTTGATCTATAGTGTATCACAGGAAACAGTTGAGTTTACAAAGCTTAGAAATACAATCGGAACAAAAGCAACACTTTTCCGATGTTATTAAAATCTTCAGAAAAGCCAGTAAAGGCACGGGTCATTTCTGCTACACAGCATCAAAGCCACCTACTCTCTCTTGCAAGTGGCACTGCTGCCTTTGAATTCACCGAGTCAGGTATGCGGAGGTGAGACGCAGTCTCAGCCCGGCCATCGTGCTGGCTGCTGTATGGGGAAGTCAAAGCAGTTGTACAGGGCTCCCTGCACCAACAGTAATACCAAACAAGGGTCTACCAATGTTCATTTTAGAACAACCGTGCAGAACAATGGAAAAGCAGAACTTCGTACTGCTTCTGCCACCTTAGTCATTCACTGAAAGCAACAGAAACAGAAAAAAGTTGGATAATCTGTGGATTCTGAAACAATGAGAAAAACAGGAGAAACTCCGACTTCAGCTTTACCAGCAGCTGCTAACCTTTACTAGAACACTCTGTCACTCCTTGGCTAAAAAAATACTCACTTTATTAGTGAGGAACTCTAAAATATTTGCAAATTGCTTATATAGACTTTTCTAGCTACATGTGTGTTTGTTACTAGAGATAGTAAACAAACTACTGTGGTACAAATGTCTGCTAACGGCGCTCCACTATCTTTTAACACAGAATCCTTTCAAAAGCCCAGGCAAATTCCCTTCACCCTGGCTCACAGAGCCGCAACATGACATGTCACATTGAAAAAATGTGTTATCTTTTAATAGGTTAAAAAGCGGTTATTTTTTAACAAAATCACTGTAGGAAACAAGGAGAGAGAAGCGAAGTACAACAACAGTCCAAGTAAAGAAGACTACAAACCCCAAATGCTTTTCCTCTTCCCTGGTGAAAATGCAAAGTCACTCCTGAACAGAAAGTTGACAAAGCTGCATTTCATCCATGCAATTTCAATACTTTCTAATTTAATCTTTTTCTCCTTTAGCCTTTGGAGAGACATGATAAATCACATGAATTTTCCCATCTTTTTCATATTTATATACGATACAATTATTTAAAACAGCGTAAATTATGAAAAGGTTGTTTCTAGTCCAGGACTCGCTCAGCATACATTTTACAGTGCATTCTGCCCCAACGCAGAAACAAACCATTCCTCTTCCTCTTTCAAGCTCCCACACAGCAGCAGCATAACACCATTTGGATTTCTAGCAACACCAGAGAAAACTTAAGACTGCAGCTCAAATATTATTTTTAAATCCCCTGAAACACTTTTTAAAAATTTCGTTTTCTGCAATCTACTTATAATGTAAAAACCTAAACTGCAAGATGAAATCACTGGACAGTCTCCTTTTAAAAAACATTTTATGAAAATTCAGTTTTGTATAAAACAGGCATTGACTTGCGTATTTTCTAATAACCCATTAAAAGAAGTTTCAAATCAAGCTTTAAAACGTGTTATTAACCATCTACCCAGCCATTTGAAAGATACATGCCTGTGATAAGAGTATTGTATTGCCATTAACCTGTGGGATGGTTCGAGACATCTCTTATTCACACAAAACTCTAAATGCATCTAATTAAAGCCACAAGATCAGCTGTCCATATTAATCACTCACTAGTTTAATTAAGGTAAACCAGCTTGTCAGAAAGCCAGGCTTCTCTCTATTCTTCACCATTATCGACTTTTAATAGTTCACTGGATTAGTAATTACTTGTTTATGGCATTATCAAATACCTGGCAGAGAAAAACCATAGCAGTGCCCAGGAAACTGCTTTAGGTGACTCTTGCCTGGGACATGAGGAGAAATTGACCCTACCAAGTAAAGTTTTCTAAAAAGCCACACAGTGCGATTTAGACACAAGTACGACTCAGAGGAGAAACAATCAGAGCTAGAACTATCTTAACAAGAGATTCAGACTTGCAAGTTTATTTTGCGGCTACTCTGATTAAAGCAGGCATTCTGAGCACTAAGCTAGGAAAAAGGAAGTTTGTGAGATTCCTCACTCGCTTGTAAAAACGGTATCTGTCACAAGAGAGGGCAGGCACATACAATGCCAGTCCACAGGGGACAACAATAAAGTTACAAGTCCTACAATTAAGCAACATCTTCTACAAAATCAGCCTCTTTCCTAAGTAATGAGGGTATAGATAAAGAAGGTAGCAAGCCTCTTCCTTGCTATTCAAGCGCACTCACCTTGGGAGTAGATCCCAGACAGCACCAGTTCAACACAACGCAGCGGCTGAGGGATGACAATCCTGTTCAGCCTACGGGCGGTCCTGCCTGGCAAACTGCTGCCAGCTCTCCCTGAAGTCCTTAGCATTCCGTTGGATGTTCCCCATCCACTTTGGCTCTGCTCAGCTTCTGAAGTTGTGGTGATCCCAGACAAGACTGATGATTGCGGGTTGTTATAAAATGCAATCACACACCACATAACCAAAATTGGGGAGGAGGGAGCAGGAGCAGGAGCATGGAGGAAAAAAGGGATTATGTATATTCCTAATTCTCCTTAGGCATACCTGCTGCCATCAATGATGAACATTTGTTCTGGGAAGAGCTGCTACCAGTGGAACGCTTAGCATATGAACGCTAACCTAATTCCTGTTGGAAATAAACCAATTTCCACTCTCTCTTTTACTAGAGGAGTATTTCAACCTAATAATAAAATCTCCACTGTAGCATGTCAGACCAGCAGCTCTCTGGTAGCAGGCTGGAATTTTAAGTCTTAATGCTGCAACATCAGCTGTAATGAATTCTACGTAAATATGACTTCTAAAAATAAAAAGCCTTTTTCTTCCCTTAAAACCACGTATGAAGGAGAGTCTAAAAGAAAAGGAAATGAGGTCTAGCCTCTTGCTGCTGTCAGTAATGAGGATCTTTCTGAAACAATTTAACTATTCCCACCCAGTGCAACCCACATAAAAATATTTCACTTGCATTATTCAGCTCAACTTTACATTACCATTCAACACAGGCCACAATAAAAATTATAACTGCTTATAAAACAAGTGAAGAATACGAGAAAAGGCAAAGTGGGATGAACAGACTGAGCAGAGTTAAATACTGAATCACTGTAAAACTCCACCAGCCACACAAGGTGAATTCCATTGAATACCAAGACCTGGACAAGAAAATTGTTTTTCCACAGGAAAAACAGATTAATGGAAGAGTTTTCCATAGATATTATAATCTATAACAAAATAGCATATCTACTTATTCTTTTATCAGTAACTTGTGCATATTCATCAGATCTTGTTCCTTTTTACTTGCTTAATTTCATACTGAAATATACAAGAAGTTGGTTTCCAATGTCCTCCCTTATCTGAATGTTCACCTTTATTTTGATTACTGCTGGTGGTTTAATAAACTAAACATTTTAAAATGTTATTGAGAAAAATGAAAGCGATACTAAAAAAAGTCTGGATCTAAATTTAAATACAAAGAAAAAAGCACCCATCAAAACGTACACATGCACTTTGCAGTAAGTATTATGCACAGAACAGAGGTCAGAGTTCCTGAGCAACCTCAGCTCCAACAACCAGGGACGTTGCTGCTGATTACTACTGAAGAACCAGTTCCCTTTCCACATTTTCTTTATATATGTACATCCACACACGCAATCATACACGCACACAAAAGCACTGCACAGTTATGACCCATCTGAAAGAACACACATTCACCGTATTGTCAGTGCTCTATTGTAATGCACTCTAGCCTTTCTGAATGCAACGTTCAGCTTCAGCTTACCACCCTGACAAATACAGGAAAGCACTTTATGAAACCAATTTAATTGGGAGGTGACAGAAAACATACAGCCATTTTCTTTAGCCTTATCACTGAATTGGCTTCAGCTCCAATCTCTGCCAAATCCCACTCAACAGAAGACATTAACCAGGTCAGCAGAACAGGTGCTGCGCTGTGTCTGGCAAGGGGCTGGCATCCCCACAATTACTTGCACACAATGAAGCAGTAATCTTTACAGATCATCTCTCCCAAGAAGCATATTGGAGACAGGAGGAGAGGAGAAGGGTGGAAGGGAAGGAGGGAGGGAAGGAGGGATGGATATAAAAAAAAAAAAAAAAAAAAAAAAAAAGGCAAGAAAGGAAAATGAATGTGTAGCTGCCTTGCGGCTCAGCAGATGTCTGTGTGTGATGTACGAGGCTAGGATAAGCTGTCGTAGCCCGCTGCCAAAGAGTGGTAAGTGATTAAAGCCTCCACCAGGCTAAGCACCATATTTAGAGTCTATGGGGTTTCGAAAGTTGCACCCATTCCTTGCTGTGCTGCCAGATGTTGTTGGCTGGTCCTGCTCCTATTCACTGTGCGCAGGAGGCAGCAGTTGGTACAGCAAGGAATGCAATCTGGAATGTTTCCGGAGGTGCTGTACATTAAACCGGTGTCACCCATCCTTCACCTCTACTGAATGCTGAAACAACTCCAATTTGCTGCCACTTCCCTCTTGGGAAATGGCCAAGATACAGTTGTGCCTGGCAGACCCATTTGTTTTACTCAGGTGATTCTCTTCCCTCAATGACCTCTATTAGTTTAAGTTTTAATTTAGATTAACCCCAGCACCCCAATTAACCAGTGAGGGGAAAAGCTAAGCTGTGACTAGTCATATTTCTGAAATCACGATTTATCGAAGTTAAAGTTATTAGAAGGAAAGACGGGCCATTCATCTATTGCTATTTTTCTTTTAAAAATTTAACATTTCATGGCCAATAAGCACGTACTCTGCACAGGTCCACAGACTGTCAATCACAGCTGTTTCTCCTTGACCACTTCACAATTCTGTTACACTAACTTAATTTCTTCTGTGTTCTTAGGGTTCATTTGGCCCCCGTGTTCCACCTCAGTGTTACTTCACTGCCTTACAGATTTGGTCTCTTCCACCACTGCTGGCAACAGACACTCGCTGATCATCATTTTAAAGCCTACACAGATGAATCTGGCACCTTCACCTGCCCAAGGGATGCTGCTCAATTCACAGCAATACTAGCAGAGATGCTCTTACAACAAAGACACAGCCTGGAGAGGAGCTAGCTTGGAATACTATCCTGGCTTCTGGGGTACACTGCCTTGAGTAGATCCCTCGCTAACATTAAATATTCAAGTTGCCCTAATTCTGCACTAGGTGAGGTCTACTGCAAAAATTCTCCTGGACATCTACAACAGTAGGGCTGGAAACATGTTGAAAACCTCCTTGTAGAGGAAAAAACCCAGCAGTGGTAAGGTTTTATGTATTTCCTATCCATAAAACACAGATAAGAATTACAAATTTCAAGTATCTTTTTATTCACCTTTAGTCCTGGCTCTGCAGAGGAAACCCCAAATTTTCAAAGTATTCTAATGCTTCTGGTTGGACCAGTTATCAGAGTAGTCACATGGCAACACCTCTCTTCCACTGCCCCAGCACTTTACTAGCCACCCCAGTAACTATTCAGATCAGAAATTTCTGCTTTTCTAATGCTATAACGATATTTGTTTAGTCCTAAAGTTAAAGCTCTATGTGGATCATCAAAGCAAAACTAGGGTTTTGTGTGCTGGGGAAGGACTTACAGTGAATCATACTCCTCAATATATGCCAATTTAAGTATTTCATAAAGCTGTCACTGTCATTTATTAAATAAATTACAAACACAAGGCTTCCCTAAGCTGCAGCCTCCATGCACTGAGTGCAGATTCCTTGTTTCTAAGAATTTTGCAAATAAAAAGAATAACTGGCTTAAATCCAGGCTGGCACAACTCCAAGAAAAGTGCTAGAGAAGCCCTGCAGCTTTTTCATTCAGTAGGTAGATGAGATGATGGAGGCTGAGATGAGAGTAACTCAGGTGCTTTTGAGAATCTACTAGAATCGGTTTTCATAATGGGACTCTGCCCACAGAGAACAGTCACCTTTAGAGAATTCAATAATTTTTCTCTTGTGTAGCAATGTTCACCAGCAAGAACAACAGGCACAGCCCTTAACCTAGAGCCCGGACTCACTCAAGTACAGCAGTACCAGTAACAGCAGTAAAATTTACATCCACAACACGAGTTTAAGCTCACATAGGCCTATATCGAAAGTTGTAAGCAAAGTCCTCTGAGGCATCTATAGAGACCTGGGATGTTAGAACAGGTAACCGAGTTTCACTGGTAAGAGAAATTTAGAGCACAGAACCAACCGCATTAGCTCCGTAAGTATTAAAAACCGACTGGAGCCATAATTCCAACACAGGTTTACCATCACCTACCTGGTGATAAAAGTCATCATCATCAAATATCTCCTCATCTATGTCCTTCAGGTGCCTGTTGGAATCTGACTGAGGGAGGACTTCCTAGAAGCACAAAGGAAACACCAAAAGCTCGTATGTGCGTATTTCTATCTCTAGCTGATGACACCATGTGCAGCAGCTTGTAAACACATTTGAAGATATGAAGGAATGGAGAAAAACTCCCAACATAACAAGCTTTTAAGGATCAGGAATACATTTAAAGGCAAGGCAGAAATGCTGCCAATGCCAAAATAGATTTATGATACCTTTACTGGGAAATAAATAGGACTGTGCAAAGACTTTCTGGCAAAATACTACAGATATTTTTAATGTAATGGCAAAAATACATCCTGCAAGTGCAGTGATTCTAAATGATCTCTCAGAATTGAGTATTTCTTCATTCTTAAATACTAAATTAATAACAGACTTCCTACTAACATATTCTGTAGGTTACATGCAGTATGATTTTAGAAGTGACCTTCTGGGTTAAAATTTCTAAACTCCAGAGTAAAAACAAAGTTTTGTTGCCGCTACCTCAAAAAGCGGATTTAGTGAGCATCACTTCCTACAGCACAAGAGGGGCACAATCACAGACCAAACCTTGTTTTCCCCTGTCAAGAACTGGCACAGGAAATAACACAAACACCATAAAACTGGAATTAGAATGTCTACATCTTTTTCTTAGCCATTACATTACAGGAATCAACACTCAGACATCTCCTTCATAAATCTCTCACAAACAAGAATATTACCTGCTAAAGACTCAAGCTAACTGTTTTGCAGAGAGTTTCACTGCTGCTACAGAGTGAGTTATATAAACAAAATACCCTTACCGAATTTTCAGGCACAGGTTCAGGGACCGGATGAGATTCCTGTTCCTTCTTTCCCAGCACTGTATACACTGATCGCTTGGTCTGTGTCCGCCGTAGTAATCTCTCTTTGTCCATCATAATATGATCAATCTGAGTCAAGATTGAACGCTCAAAGGCACTGAAACCCTGCAACAACATTAACTAGTGTCAGATAATGCAGAAAGCTTTTCCTCGAGGCAGCAATGTTCCTCTATCTTTCCATGTCAGTGGATAAGCAGACAGCATTCCAAGAGGAGGGGGTATGGGCTTCGTTGCAGGGATTTCTGCTAGGATTTTTTATTTGTTTCTCCCTCTTGCTCCCTTCCCAACCTGAGGCAACCTGATCCTTGGCTTAATAAAATGCCTTTGCTGTTCTGGTTCAGATTAACTTCTCAATGATTAATACTAACTCACAGATGTTAGGAGACCCTGGATCTTCGGGTGAAATGATTACCCATTGTATTAAAGCGTACACTTCATGGAGGAGGAGAGCCACAGAAGCCCCTAGTTCTGTTATAAAACACAAACAGCTTGTTGATCAGCAATAGTGGCATTTTCATAGGGCTTACTTGGTGCTGGAGACTGGCTATGATGAGATGTCTGGCTGGGAGAACATCAATACTATCCAAGAGTTTTTCCCAAAACTTGGAAACCATTTGTCTCTGAAAATTTTTCCCTGTCCATCTGCTCAAAACAAAAGATAGCAGGCTTATGCCTTTGAAATTTGAGGGCTCAGCTCCTTTCCAACCGTTAAGTTTTCCCCAACTTTAAGTTGGGGAAAAGTGCGTAACTGTGTATTTCTTACTGCTGTAACTCTCAGCTTAACTCGGAACTGCCACAATAGGAAACTTTCAAATCAACTTGTTCCACACACCTCTGCTAAACAATAAGCATGTCAGCACACACACACAAAGACTTGCCTTTCCCACTTTTCCAGATGCCAGCTTTGTCTTGTCATCCCACTTCTGCAAGACGTTGTTCCGGTATGTCCTTAAGTCCGCATACCGCTTGGCTATGAATTCTGGGTAGTCCTCGAACTTTAGCTTTCGTTTTGGGAGACTGCTCCTCTTCTCCTGGGTCTTCTCCACTTGCTCTTCATCACTACTGCTAGGGATTTCATCATCACTAGAACAAAAACATGCAGACTAAACACCCTACACCACTCTAAGGCAGTATGTCTTTACAGCCCCTCCACTACCACCCATGCTTTTTTCCACACCACAGGGATATTTAGACCCATGGTTTAGCCCCTTCTCTGTTATCAGAAAGACTACAAAACAGACTTCCCACACTGGCAGAACTAATTCAGATGGTCATTTGTGCAGATACAGCAGCAACTGACCAGCAGAACAGCAGAGAGGCTGCACATTGTCCTGTTTGTGGGAGAGTTGGAGGCTTCTTCAGTCTCAGATTCAGCTTCAGAAACATCTTATTTTGTGTCTTATTTTGTATTTACCTCTCAGGTTTTGATTGCTTTCCATCTACCAGATGCCTCGTGCCTGGGTATTGATAAAGCAGCTCATCCTGAAGTTCCACTAATACTTTCAGCAACCCCTCTATGGCTTTACAACCTGCAGAACAAGAGACACACGTGACAATTTCCCACTGATCCTTGCTTCTGATGAAGACTTAGCTTTGTAGTGCTTAGTTTCTCTTCTTGAATCTGAATTTCTGCCTCAGCTTCTGCATGTCCCATTAACTGTTTTTCTCTGATCAGTTAGAAATGTGGTTTTATCTTCAAGCTGATTTATAGCTGTTAATGTCAAACCACAACGCTGGGAAAGAACACTTCTTGCCTAAAAAGGGAGGAGAGGAGGCAGGACTGCCTTCTAAACATCTGCCTGGCTGCACATGGGGAGTACACCGATCTAATGTTTCATCAACAAACATTCAGACTGCAAAGCCTACAGGATTGACATACTGAAGAAGCACTATGTGCAGAAGCGTCTAATGACACACATATGACAACAACCTTTTTTGCCGACTCACTCATTTCTCTCCTGTGTTAAGTTCTACAGCAGAGGCCAGCCTCAGCTCAATAATACAGAGCAACACAAGGGAAAATCTATATACCTACACCCAGTCTAAACTCGACCTCTGACTTTTCTGTCTTGTACACAATGTGCATGTTATAGGGAGCGGAAAGAGGGAAGGCAAGAAGAAAAAACAAACTCCTGCAGGGCTGTGACTACCGCTGGTTTCTACACCACTGTGCTTACCACACAGGAGGTATAAGAAATTAGATTGTAAATAAAATCAAATGTAGCAAGATCTGATCTATGGAGGAAACTTAAACAATGACCTGGCAAGTTTAATGAGAAGATTCTGATCAGAAAAGCAGAACTGCAGGCCCAGAGATCCTTAGAAAGAGAGAAAGTGAAGAAAAAATTGGGGTAGAGAGGTGTACAAAACGATCAGTACGTGAAGGTTAGTTTTACAGGCATGAGGAGTTGCTTTCCAGGGTATTTGCAGATACAAATCCTGAATGTATATCTGATGCTGTGCATCCAAAGGCTTTCACAGCTGACCATTTTCCGGTACCTGTGCAGATGCAGAGAAAACAATCTCTGTTCCAATGATCCTATGTTCTCCAAGGACACACAGTTGCAGCTGACTGTGGGAGGGGTTAACTGCACACTGTTGCAGCATCTGTTCTTTAAAAATACTTCTTTTGTGGCAACCAACAAGCCTCCCCGCAGAACGCTCTGATATAAAACAAGTGTTTGTCTAGGCCTACACAAAGTCTCCCTTTGTACATTGCTACACATCAATCACAGGGTCAGCTCTCACAGGTAAAATGCTTAGTGTGCTTCTACCCAAAAACCTAAACTGAACTTTACACAGGTTAATTTATATTTACCTGACACTGGCGTAATGCCTTCTGCTTTTACAAAGAGGCACCGCAGAAAGAAGAAATGCGCTGCTTGGATAAATGTAGCACACCACTTAAGGATCTGTTTTCTTTGCAGGATACATTCAGGCCAGCTTGGCTTCCCTCCCACCCACCCAGAGCGAGCGTCCTCACAGGGCAGCTGTACCTTGCGCTGACAGAGCACCTGGATTTGTTCCGAGGGCAGGAGGAGCACTGTGGTGCTGCGATGTTCCCCAGAGCTTCCCCTGGTACCTCTGCGGCCAGTTCCTCCACTGACATGAAGTCTGTGGGGCTGCTCTGCTTAACTCCCAAACCTGTTTCTTTCTTTGTAGTTAGCATAAAAGAATGGAGAGGACTTTTCACCACCTGATTTTTTTTCTTCATTTGTTTTTTTTAATGGAGGACACTGAGATCATGGGTGGGGTGAACAGCAAATCTTCATCAGCCAAAGACAGTGCAAGCAGAAATCAGCCCAGAGCTCAGAGGTCTCAATCTCCCGCATGTTACCACTGTGATATTGCTCAGTTGTCACCATCTTCAGATAAATTACGGCCTGACCTCAGTAACAGGAATGTCAAGGAGAAGATGTTTTAAAATTTTTGTTGCGCGTCAGCTGTTGGACCCCTCCTCCCCCAGCCCGCAGTTCATTATAGATATGTTCTGACAACTCTTCTATATAAACCTATTAACGGATTAGGTTTGCTGTACTTGTAAAACAGTCGTGTGTTAACATCAAAACAATTCCAAGAGACAAACAGACAAAAGCCCTTAAAAATGCATTTGTTGTATGTGTCTGCAGCTAAAGTGTCACTTGCAAAAGGAACGTGCCCCCACCCTAGCCTGAGTGCACAGCTTACAACAGCAAAATCTTTCCCACTGCCTGTAACACAGCTAAATGTCCCCAGAGCTTCTGAAACTGTTTATTTTCTACCCGCTGCCTACCCTCCAGCAGCAGTGCTAATGCACCCCAGGCGGCTTTGATCCTGTCAATTACAACTGGAGTAGCACTCCAGCTCTTCTGGGGTATATCAGGGCCACGGCAAGCAGGCAAGGAATAAAGACAGGCTCAAGCTCCCCCAGGCTATGAGATATGGACCCCAACAGAAGTGGGGATGGGGAGCAATTTTATTTGGAGTGAAGGGGATGGAGAGGGCAGGCAAGACAATGACTGTGGCGTCTAACCAGGTGGGAGGGCTAATTATTCCAGATAGTGGCTTCATCATGAGCCTCTTACAGCTGGGTAATTTCCGTGTTTTCAGTTCCTGTGTATTTAATAGCATTATTGGATGGCATTCTCATTGTTACTGTTGGCTGCTTAAGTGCGCTGTAAACTCAACTTCAGAAGCCAAGTGTCACCCTCCTCTGCCCTCTTCCCATCCAGCCCTGCCCTATCCATTTCATGTTTAATTCCAGAAGGGACTGTTTTCTTCCCAGTCTCCTCTCTCTCTTCACCTTCTCTTCCCTCTAATGCCCTCATCTGCCTTTACACTGTCTGCTTCGGGGAGAAGACTGAATCTATCAGTGAATGAAGGCAGCATAAAACAAAACCATTTCATAGATGCAAACTGTGTCATTTTGAAAGAAAGCCGGATGCTAACCCTCCTGCTCTCCTACCCGCTCCAGCAAATTTTTTTTTAACGCTGCTCCTTGTCTGAAACAGACAATTAAACAGAAAAGAGCCACAAACATGGAGCTTTCAAGCACGCTAGTACATTAAGGCAACCAACTAGCAGCTTTCACATGTGATAACCATCAGGTTTGTACCTCCTGCTCCCTTCCCCGCTCTGTTCACAGAACAAAGCCAGCGATACCTCCTAAGAGCACAGGCAATGCCAGCCCTGACCATGTAGCAGGGGCCTCCCACCGCCATCAGCTGTGCGAAGCCCTAGGCAGTCCCTGATTTTCAGTTTCTAAAGCTTTCGGGACCAAGAAAGTATTGACACTAGGGTTTTCACAAGCATCACAAACTGGCCAAGGCTGAGGCAATGCTGTTCAAGCTCTGCGACTGCCCTCCCATCACTCATTCACCATCAGGAAGATCCTGATGCCAACAGCTTATGCCCAGAACTACATGCACTAACTGCCGTCAGCACCACTTCTGGGAGTTGCTCTGTTGTGTTCAGCCAGCAACTGCAGCTTAGACATCCCCAGCTGCCCCTTCCCAGCCCAGTGCACCCAGCAGCACTCAGTGACTGCAGGCACAGCACTGCCAAAGCAGCTGAACTACCATAAATTGCAGTAAGTAACCCCCCCACACACTTGACTTCACAGGCATAGCTGACCACCCCAGTTAACCCCTCTGTGCCTCTCCCATCGTTTCTCTCCTCCTCTCTGCCAGCAGCTTTGCTGCATCTCTCTTGTAACCTGCACTGCAATGTGACAGGGTAAATATTCCACCTGATATGGACATCAGTGTCATAACTGACATGTTTAACATTGGGCCAATACATTACCAGCAAGAAATTACCAGCAAGTAACTCCTTTTCCAGGAGTTACATCTGCACGTCCCACCTGTGTTTTTTGAGGACAGGTGGCTCAGCACTGCCTTAAAAGCAAAAGAAGCTGGATCCCTTTATGACATTTCAGTACGAGCAACTGAAATCCCCAGAACAAGAAGTCATACTCTGTGCGTAGGAGAAGCCAGCTACACCCAGGACAACAAGCAACCCCTCCTTCCACCAAACCTTTTCTAAAGCTGCCATTTGGGAAAGAAAAAAGGATGCTGAGTGGCATCTATCTGCAGCTGCTCCAAGAACACAGAAACGTGGTTTGAATATAACTTCCAGCTTAAATAGGACTCAGAGTGTCTGTAGTGAGATGCTAACTTGTAAGAGTCACTTTTAAGAGTCCATGGGAGCCCCTTCATTTTGTGTACAGGAGTGAAAAAGTTGTTCCAGATCCAGCAGACAGCATATCAATCCACCAAGAAAGCTGGGAGCCAGTATCAGTAAATCAAAGTGTGCCTTTCTGTTAATACTCTCTCATATGTTCTCATTTTATACATCCCTTCACCCAGTCAGAAAGTAGCCCTGGAGTATTTAGCTCCATTCAGGGATAGCACTGCCATGTATCAAAGTGTCAGGAGACCCACCAGAGATGAAATCTGTCCTACTGCTCTCAAACCACAAAAATCAATTTTGTCAATGCCAGTGGTTACGGACAAACCGGCTGTGCTGCTGGCATCCCCCTCGGTGTGGGGTAGCTCCAGGGTGCAGCGCACCAACCCCACCAGGCGCTCCCTCTCCAGCCCTCTCTGCACGCAAAGGGCAGCTGTGCCTCCCGCTGCCACTGAAACCTAAGAGCTGCCGCGCTGGGGACTTGCAGGCACGATGGCTTCTGTGCTCACCTATTGCTGTAAGTTCAGCATTTCTACAGCAAGGCAGCTTCCTGCGCAGAAAAATATCTGCGCTCTTTTTCATGACCTCTAAAAATGGGGTCTCATTTCATCTTCCCAGGCAGCTGCGGAGAGCGGCAGCTGGTGCGGAGCAGCAGGGAGCGGCCTCACGCAGAGACACTTTAAGTCGATGGAAAAAAGCCAGTGCCTCAAGGCCACGCTTTCAAAGGTATTCACAGAGAGCCAACCAGTGGGATTCCCAAAACTGCTCCACCAGGCAAACTCCTCCCCGCCTGACCCTGCTGCATCCATCCAGCAGATCCGGAGTAAAATGGTTAGGGACAGAATCCTAAAAAGTGGGGTGAAAACTCCCAGGATTTTCACACCATTGTTTTATGTTTGTGGCACCTTCCACAGCTTAATGGGGCAGGTGCTCCCCTACAGAACAGTGCCTGCCTGCTACTGAGTCCACACTGTATGCGAACACAAACAGAGCATCGTTACCATGATGTACTAGCATGGAACACCACACGCACAGGACACGGCTGCAATTCAGAGCCCACGCCGAAGCTGGAAATTAACTACCGTTTCCCCTCAATTAAATCTGAGGATCTGGCATCCCAGGAATATCATCGGCATGCAAGCTTTTAATCTTCCATGTACCTCCACAGGCTGCATGAAGTGCTTACACAGAAAAGCTGGAACAATGCTGGTGTCTGAACCATGACACACAGAGCAAAAGCTGAGCTGCCCAGCACTGGGAGAATTTCCCCTGCCACCATGGAGAGTCACCGTGTCCCTGCACGGAACAGGCACAGTGCCCGGCCCACCGGTCACACTATGCAAATAAATAGAAGGAGAGGAATCAAGCCTCTTTTATTTTAATAGCCGTACATAATGAAGAGTATCTTTATCTGGTACATGCGTTTATCCCAACATTCAGATGAAGAGGGGAAATTTTCACTCCTTTCAAACGACTGTGGGACAGGAGTTAAACTACAGGTCAAAATGGCACTCAATATGCTGGCCTGAGAACAATACTTCTCATTCAAATCCACAAGCCAGCCACTTGCACTAGTCATCCCCAGCAATTAATCCCCCACGAAACACGTTTGATTAAATCTTTTCAAGCAAATCCTTTGCTTTGCTTTTGTTAGTTCACTTCTTGTCAACATCTATTAAAATATGCCTTTAATTCTCCCACAATCTTAAAAAACACCGATTCCACTGTCTTCAACTTTAATCAACTGTATGGCCGGCATTTTTCATTTCATAATAATGTGCTGTTTGGAATTCAAGAGGCAGGCTCAACATCAATCATTCGGCAAGAATTTTTCCACTGCAATAAATATGCAAATGAGGAAAGCCAGTCAGTCGTATTTCAGGCCCGACTTGCTAGTGTTTTAAAAAAGACACAAATTTATTAATTGCCGTTGGCCAGCGGAATCCTATTACTTTGGGCATTGATTACAAAGCTGTGTGAGTGATTATTGTGCAACTCGCAGGCTATCCAGGCATGAGGAAAAATTATTAAAGCAAGGCAGAGATTATCAACTCAGAATAACAATAAGCCTTAACATTTTAGGCCTCTAACTTCTTCAACAAAGAATTACGCCCGAGCTCCAGTGTATCATAATTCTGAAGTCTGTCAGTATTACTTTTGGAGCTTGCTCTATATTCCCAACAGCAGAGCAACATTACCAGCCAGGAAAAGGCGGGGGGAATTCCTCCAGGTATTGCATCTTAAACACAGGGCTTTGGACAACAGCTTTTCTGTAATTCCCGCTGCATAACTAACCGTAGGAGCAACAACATGGTGCAGGCAGGACTATCACTATCTTCAGATAGTGAACATCCTGGTGCCCCAAACCCAAGATGGCACAGAAGCAGAAGGCTACTGATAAGCATCAGACAGAAGCTACACCAGCCAGCCTAGAGCCCTCTGGCAGCAGAGAGTGATCTGATTTTTTTTAGAGGTGGTATAGTTACATACACATTTCTCACGCACTTAAGCTGAATCCTAGCACAAAGCACTTGTAAATCTGTACAGGTCATTTTAGGGAATTATGGGAGTAACATTCCCTTCACGCTTCCCAAAACACCAAGATTGTGGAATTTTATCAAATGACAGTAGGAAAAGGTCGACTTTTCTGCCAATTGCAATAAAAAGGTCTGCTCCACACCGAAGGCCCAATTTGCTGGTTCCATTGGAATGCAAATGATGCAAAGCCTTTGCAGAGGGGAAAATTGTATTCCTTCAGCACAAAGGAGCCAATGCTGCAAACCTCTTTCACACAAGCAGTTCAACTGACTCCCAAAGAGTTACAGAACAGACTCAATTTAGCCCTTTCACTCTAATATGACTGCATTTGACAGTAAGGACAACAGGATCAGACACAGATGAGTTTGCTAAAAGTAAAGAAAATAACTAGATGCAACAACAGAATAAAAGGTTTGGTATTCAAGGATTTTATTAGTGGGGACTGGGGGAGGGGGAAAGCTGAGAAGGGAAAGAGAAACACTTCCATGAAGTTCATGCTCTACTGATTTGCCTCAACCATCATCTCCTGATATCAGTCCAAACCAGGGAGGGGATGGGGCTTGTAAAAATGAGATTTATAAAAACTGATGTTTTACATTACTGTAAATGTAAAGAAGCTGACAGCATGCATTCCCGTCTCTGCGAGGCAGGAATCCCCAAGTACATATGCAAGAATGAGAAAGGAAGAGGAAATGTGAAATTTCATAGTTATCTAGATATTAAGGCCAGAATGGAACATTAGCCCATCTAGACTGACCTCTCCACATAATACCAGGCCATTAATTATATTTATCATGACAAGCACCGAGTTTCCATCTCAAGGTAACCAATTGCCAATTAATCCGAGTTAGCTGACATTTGCACATGCTTGTCTGGATGCTCTGCAAGCCTTTGTTTCCCTGCATCTTTTTTGTGGAGTATACAAGCTAACATGCACAAGTATTTAGCTAAACTCAATTTAATTAGCTACTAATTATCCTGGGAAGCTCAAGTGTAGGCAAACCTATTTGATGTGCTTTAAGTGTGGTGTAATCCCATGGTCCAGAGTTTGGCTGTACGGGATCAACAACTACGGACTCTCCTACCATTTCTTGCACAAGAATTCATGACAGCTTTAAAGTAAACCTCAAACGCCAATAGTGTCCAACACGTATGGCTATGGAGATAACCTACAGAATGGGAGCATTTCCTTTTTACCACATCTGTACAAGAGAAGCAGACAAAAATTCCGCTCAAAAAAGACTAAATACCACACTTGGCACTCAGTGAGGAAGGGCAAGAGGGGTTTTTTTTCTGGAAAAAAAAGCCCCAAACTATACGTGAAATAAACATCCAGCACTTCTCCACTACCTCCCACACAGAATTTCTGAACAATTCACAGACAGTAACAAGAAGTCACAAAACATTTTCCTGGGACCTTGCAAAGCCCAAATTCTGCACATGCACAAAACATCACACACCCCCATTACCAAACCAAACACACACGAACAACAACAGATCTCCAAAACCAAGACCTGTGCCTTTGTCTAAAGCGTCTCACTTTGTATCTCTACCATCTCACTTGCTGGCACATATGCAGAACGGCCAACCGTGAGCCCAGGAGTGTATCACCCTTACTGACCCCAGTTTTTACTAAAAGCTCTCAATGGCACAGGATCATTACAGTAAAATTTCTAGAAAAGGCTCCAATTCATTCATTTATTTCAGTTGAGAGAAAAGTCTTCATTAATGTCAACAGGCTTTGGCTCAGTCCCAAAAGGAGTTGAATAGATTCTTCATTAGATCAGAGAGGAAAGGTGAAATTTGGGGACACCTGCATCCACATCCATTTAAATCAAATTCAACCCTGCATGAATCGACAAGCATGATGTTTTTTGTATTCATAAAGTGTCTAGACTAATACAATTCAATTAAAATGAACTACCAGTTTTAAGTGGGCTAGATCTGATCACAATAATTTACACTCAGGCTTGAAACTCAGTTCTGCTGTCACACATTTGTGCAGGCTCCCAGTAAAATCTTCAAAGCAAGAATATATTTAAGTCCATGATCTTGCCTAGCACCAATTAATCCTGTAACTGCTCTGTGCCTCTGGAAACTGTGTAATCTCCCTGTGCCTCAGTTCCTCCCCCACTCCCCTGTGACACCTACCCTGCTCTGTACTAATGCATTATCATCTCCAGATGTACGTATGGATGCATTTTAGTTTTAAAAGTAATCCACAAATACAGATGATAACAAAATTATCAGTGAATTATTGGCAGCCGATTCCTGCAGGCTTCTCCGAAAAATCCGGAGCCTGTGTCAACAAAGCACATTTCATCTGACAGCTTTTCTCCTACCAGATGTGTAAAACGACAACCAGGTGCAGCCAAGGAGCGAGGCAGAGGGTGAGCCCATCAGACAGAGCATGCTGCACAAGTGGAGAGGAGGATGCGTAGAAGTAAACAGGTTCTCCAGTACCTAAAGCAGGCTTATCTTATTCAAAGTTAGTCAATGCTTAATGAGCTTCTTCGACATGACTTACCTGGATGTTGTACAGAATGTAGTTACTACTTTTTTTAAGGACCAGGAATCAGAGGAACAGAACCCAGCAAAAATCCTCTATTAAAAAGACACTGAGAACCAACAAACAAACCTACACTGAAGAGATACTAAATAGAATCTCTCCCAGTGTTGAGTCCCTTTTCAGCAAAATATTACAGAACCAACTCAGAAGAAAAGAAAGATACTAAGTGTTAAGCATTTATACAGCAATGTTTAATATGCAAGAATGTAAAACCAGAAAACACATGGCATCTTTGGAGGTCTCCTGCTGGCAATGAATGTAAGTGGGATTCTTAATCACATCCTTAAGAGGCCTCATCCACAAATGTGCTGTTCAGTCACAAGCCACAGATATTTGTCACGGGAGCAGTTAACCAACCTGGCGTACCAAGAGCCCAACTCAGGCAATTACTAGAAAGGTCCACACAGCTCCAGGTGGAAGCATAGTCCTTTGCCAGCACTCTGGCTACAAATGCACCTATTTCCCCCCCCAGAAACAGACTTTTCTGGGTCAGGAAAAGTGTTTGCCTGGACCTCACATTACAGGAATAAAAAAGTCAGCATCTCCTTCATCTCCCGGAAGACAACAAATGCCCAGCCTTGTGCAGTCCCAGGCAAGTCCTGCAAAGTTCTGGAAGTGCTCCTTTTGGCTCTACTTTTTAATAAAACAGGATTAAACAGCAACCTCCAGCTAGCTGCACCTCAGACACGTAACACCTTAAGGGTAACTAATAACTAAGCAATATGTAATACAATTTATCCAGCAACTGACTCTGAGCTGAAGAAACTGGCTATGGTAAGATTATTCATATAAGGATTGCTTCCTACAAACTTTCCACATAGCTCACACTCGTTTCCCTTGTTTCATCTTTCCACATCTTTCTTTTGAATAAATTTTCTTCACAGCACCCCATTTAAAACACATGTTGAAGGATGTAAAAGTTGCACGCGGTCTACCATTCTGCAGTCCACACTCAGTATGGAGAAGGAAAGGCAGGACTGGGAACCACTGTTCAGGCAGCAACTGCCATTTCCTATTTCAAGGTGTAATTGCACCCCTAGAGCGGCCACAAAGAAACACGCTATCTGCAACACCATACAGGCTGCAAGGAGCACTGCTGGTAGGATACTGGTCTCCATCACTGCATTTAACTTATTCCCAAGAGGCAAGAATGCACTATTCTACTGTCCTCAGGCCCTGGTGCAGTCTGCTTCTAGAGCGAACAAGGTCACGGGCTGCAGCATCGCTCATCAGCCTGCTGTGCTAACTGCAGCACTCTTCAACGCCCTGACTCCAATACAAGCTCATCTCTTTTGTGAGCCCAATGCAACAATTCTTCTGGAGGAATTTCAAAGGGGATACCACAGAAATGCTCTGTAATGGGGGAGACAATGTTTTTTCTGGATAATGCACCCTCCTTGGACACAAGGAACACTGGTATTGTGTTCCATGCATGGATGCAATGCCACTAGCTCGCAGCCACAGAGGATGTCCATGGATGAATCGTCTAGGGTAACATCACAGTCATCAGGAAAATAAGACCTAGCTGACTACAGGGAATACAAATCAAAGTTCAAACATCACTGTCAGTTAAGAAAAGATGCACAAATTTCAGCAGAATTTAAAAAGCTGTATACAATTCTGTATCTATTAGCAGTAGACAAGGCACTGTGCTGAAAAGTTCAGGCCGCTGCTAGGCAGAGCTCACTGCTGCTGCTCCATTAAAACATTAATAATCCAAGCAGGTTTGGGGATAATGGCCTTGCAAGCACATGGAGCATTTAATTTGATTTTTTTTTTATTTGATTCACTTTATTCAAGTTTATTTTCTTATTGATCACAAACCTTTGTATAACTTCTCCACAGCTCTACAAAGTGTAAATAACAGTTAATTTTTGTTGTCCCCACTTTCTGTTCCTTCAGCAAGCAAATCCATTCTTACAGACCCTGCATATCTACTTTTACCAAAACCAGCATTTTCTCCATTTCTCCATAACAATTTATCTCGAGCTTATGCTGAAAAATAGAAATGCAGGATTCCAGTATTTTCTCTTAATCCACTGACAGATTAAGTCAAAGCAAAAAACCAACCAACCAACCAACAAAAAACCACAACCACACAAAAATTCAGCCAGTAGTGTACATTTCAGGGACCTATTGAACTCTTGGAAAGTGAAAGCATATACATATGAAAACATATACAACTACTCGTCCCTCTAAAGTCTTGCGATTTCCACCAGCATCTTGCCTTCCGCAAGATCCTCACCCGAGTTCCCCTATGTTTTTAACTCCTCATCTTGCCAACTAAAAACTTAAAATAACATATTACACTATTTAAAAGCTAGATTTCCCAGCTCTTTTTGTGGAGCATAAATTACTAGTCACTGAAAAATTCCCAGCTTAGTATTTTTAACCAGAATTATAAAGAGAAAGTAATTAAAATAGCAGAAACAGAGCTACATGACTGTATCGGGAAGCCTAGCTACCCAGGGCACATAGAACAATAGCTTCTAGCCTTTCTCGATTGAGAGATACCATTTCTTAAAGCTCCTGCTGCCCCCCTGCCCCCCAGTTAGCTGTGAGGGTTTTGTCACTGTATCAAGATTTAACATAACAAGCCTCATACCTAGGAACTGTTAATTCCTGACATTGGATGTGGCTTCACTAATATTGCTTCCACCTCTTCTTTGGCTCTTTCTTGCCCTTGAGGTAATTTTTGGTGACATTTTCATGAAATCCACTCCTAACCTTCCTCCCCCTTGAAAACATACACAGAAATATGAATGGCAGGCATGCAATCTGTGCAGAGACACAGCACAGAAACTTGCACCTTGCACTCTTTTTCTATGTAAATAATGCAAGGATCCTGCGGGAACATGCCAGGGATTGGAATTTTTAATTAATGGGTCTCTTTAATGTGCAAATCAGGAGCAGATTGCAAATTCTGACTTGCATTGATTATGAAAAACATTAATTGAACGTGCAAGACCCCAAACAGAGGCAACATCTCAAGCCCTGGACTAGACTGGAAGATACGGTGCAAGAGAATACAAATGTATCTTGGAGAAACAGACCACTCCAGGCAGCAGCATCTCAGACACGTAAGCTGTGGGAGTTCACGTGTGCAGTGCATTAAACGTTAAACATTTGCACCACATTCCCGCATTCAGCGCACAGCCACTGTGATTTCAGTATTAAAAACCATTCAGACTTTCTCCATGGATGCAAAACAGAAATAAACATGAGCTCCATGACCACAGTTCGGTCTCCAATTTGTATGTAAAAAGGGGTGACAGAAAAAAATCTGGAATATAATTAAAGATTAAAAAAAAAAAAAGGAAAGAAAAAGTAAGACAGTGCAAACAAAGCAATGCTGTCTCTTTAAACAGAAATTCATCCTATATAAATTATGGCCATAAACTTTTCCTGCAGTGCAGCCTAATTAATTCTTGTTCTATACACAAAGGGAAATGCTGGGTGACAAATGGGTGTGAAGCCTGAAAGCTGCCAGGTCTGCAAAACATTTTCTACTTCAATTTATAAGCAATTTTGCAGTAAATCATCCACCAGAACCTGAGATCTCAGGAATCCAAGACTGTCCAAAGCACACTGTATCATTTGTTTTTTAAAAATTATTTCATAAAAGATTACAAAAATAATAAATCAAACACTTGAGGTTTTGTAACCTCCAATCTCAAAATTTGGAAAACATGCACGACCTTACCATTTTCACTCAGATCTGGCTTTAAAACTGCAAATTCTGTTGAGCATTGCCGTCTACTCTTTAACACAATTATACTCAAACCCTCAGGGAATTTCCCTACCACCACTGGCTGCATCAAGGGTTGTCACAAGTGGGAGATACCAAAGAGGCAAATACTCGAAGGACCATTTTCCATTTCAAAAAATTCTTCCTTCCTGTGAGCATAGAGCAGAAATTTCATGAGAAATGGAAGGACTTGGGATAAGTCACTGAAAGCATTTGGGGCAGCTTTCAACGACATGCAAGGGACTTGTCCAGGGCCTCAGAGAGACCTGGGTGCCAAGACCTGTCCGTGCCATCCTGCCTTCAGCTGGCTATAGTGTACACCCAGAGTCAGGACTTTTGGCACCAAATGCTTCGTGCAACTTGAACGCGAAATCATTTCCATGTACTCCATGAAGGTGACTGAAAGCACGCCAAATGTATTTTCTGGATTTGGAAAGAAGTGCTGAGGCTTCCCTGAAAGAAGAGTATCATCCAGTCCAAAACAGTGTCAATGTCACGATTATCTCAAGATTCAGTACTTACGAAGTCCTCTCTTCCACTCATCTTTTAAACTTTCTCCTGCACAGTTCTTCTAATTTTTCCAGCCTGAGGAATGGGATCCTACCCATAAGCTGGTAATGCAACTGGGATGAGAACTCAGGAGTCCACAAATGTTCACCCAGCCCATTACATCACTGTTCAAAATCGAGTAAAAAAAAATTTGTTTTTATAGAAGCCACTACACCAAACCACTTGATCAGCTAAAAACTAAGACTTTTACTGGAAGGTGATTTATAATAAGTGAGATTTTTTTTCCCCTTCTTGTAAATCGAGGTGCATCAATTCATGAAAGAACTTTAAATGTATCATGATGTATATTTTCAGAAAGGACTTTGTTTCACCTCCTGAACCAACAGGTCACAGCCCTGTTATCCAGGCAGAAGCTCTGTGAGTGACAATGTAACACAGCTCAGACTGCCCACCAGGTAAAGCTCTAGCTGTCGATTGGACATGAGTCCCTCTCACAGCGCCCAACACAGCAAACTGAGAGAAATGGGTCCTTGCCACGTAACACCAGCTACACCCCCTAGTCTTTCATAAGATCTTCACATATAAGTTTACTCCTTATTTCATGTTTGGCACTTTGTAACTTCTGCAAAGAGCATCTTTGCAAGGCAGTGAAAGGTAGCTGCACTGGACAATAGCGTAGCTTATAAAAAATTACTATTTATTGTAACCTACTTTATGTAGAGTTCCAGATTTAATTAAAATATAAATATATAAGTAAAAGAAGGAATATAACTTTCGTCCCTTAGAAAGCGCCACAGAACACTAAACAAGTGCAGTAGTAGAAGAATGTTCCTACATTCATTATTTTCTGGTCTGTCAGTCCGAGCACTTCCTCTGCTGAATTTGCACAGGTCCATCCAGCTTTATTTTCTTGCTGTCTTTACAGATGAAATACAGAACATGAACCCAGGCTACCAGAAACATCAGAGTGTACCAAGGCAACTTTCCTGTTCAGATTATGAGAAGAGGGTGGGCAGGGAATCACTGAGCAGTTATTAACAGTGGATTTTCCTTTAGTGTTCTGGACAACTGAGAGATTAGCCTCTCTGCTGTACCGTGTACAGTATTATACTCCATGTTCTTGGATGTATTTTGCTTATGGGAAATATCAAAATGTCAACCATTGTTTCTGTTAAAGGTCTTTAATGATATTGCATTTTAGACCTGTAATGAAACATGGTGCTCAGTGCAGTTTGTAATGCATCTCATTAAATACATTAATAACATGTATTTCACTGAAAGGTCAGCTTAGTATTGTTGGGAGTTTGCCTTTCTTTCTTTAATCATTTCATTTAAAGCAGCAGAGCTAACTTTAAAATATAAACTATCTCATCTGCTCTAACTGCAGATAAGCTGATTAGCTGCCATGTTCAAATCAGGCGTAAGCTGTAAGACGAGTCAAAACTTGGTGTAGGGGCAAGATTCAGGGTCAAGTTCAATGATTGTGGAAGTTCCTAACCCAGTTTTAAGATGACTTGTGCCAGCCCAGGCTAAAATTTCTCCACGCACCGGTATCGCTACAGCATGTACCGACTGGCACGGTGTGGCTGAGTGGATATACAACCACAGCCAGGCAGATGGCCCCAATGCACCTCCGGCCTTTAACATGAAAGGCTGCAGGCACCACTATGGTGTTTCCTACCAACTGGTTCCCATAAGGGAGCCTCTCGTGACGCTCCCCAGGGTGCTCACCTATGGGGCTCAAACGTTGTGGGAAGTCCACAGTATCTCAAGATTGGGAATGAAGAAATAGAAGTGGAAGGGATAACCACCCTGGCAAGCTTTAAAATGCTACTGAGCTTATCTTTATAATTCACAAATCACTGGAAGAATATCCTATGAAGTTCATTAATTTCTGATCAGTGTGATCAGAAAAAAGAACAATCTGTGCTCTGTAAATACTGTCATCTGTCTGGGTTTTGACAGAAAATAACATGTCAGGGAGGAATGGGCACCAACCGATACCTGAAGTAGTTAGCATTTATTCCTAAGGATAACATACCAGACATTTATCTCCCTGTGGATTTCCTTAAGACTAGAAAAAAAGGCGTCCAATCCTAAAAATTAAATAGACCCACAACACACTTTTATGGGGTTTTTGACTACTTTGCACTTATCAAGTGGAGCATGCACACTGTATTTGCCATATTGGAGAATCGAGTACAAATTTCATCAGTTTGGTATCATTAATAGTAATCCTAAAAAAACAAACAGAAGCAGCAGCTCCAAGCTGAAAAGATATTTGCTGTTGATCAAACAGCACAGGCCCTCTCCTTTGTGCTACATTACTCCTGGTTAGGGCAAATCTTTGTATTCACTGACCCAGCACAAGATTGGTACCACAAGGTGTCTCTGGACAAAGAAGCATCCTAACGCGGCACCCAACAGCAATAACCAAACCTATTATTTCTAAGATAGAGCACAAACCAAATTTGATAAGCAAGCTAGAAATCACAGCAGGACTTGAGCTGAGACTAACCAACAACACGTAAGTGATGACAGGCCACCAGCAGAGATCAACTAGGCATATACGCACACGGGTGACAGGAGACATTTTCTTTGGGGTAGCAAACAGTTTTTGGTTTCTGTTTGCACAGTATCTAATTAATGTTTAAGGCAATACAAACCAACAGCTAATACTAAAGACATGCAACCCAAAGCCCTCACTTTCCCCCACAGGCAAAACATACTGGCTACAGCAGTCTAACCAAAGTAGAAAGGTTAAAGAATTCTTACAGTTCTCGACGGCATTGTCAAATTCTTGTCCACCTTCCTTTCTGAAGATTGGGTAGGTATCTGGCTGTGGAAGCCGGTTGACTGTCATGAGTGCCTTCTGCATCTTGATTCTCCCTTCCAATAATTGATCCCACAGTGCTTCATAACAAAAGAGAAAATAAAACAATTATTCAGCAAGCCAAAGCATTTGCTCCTTCTGAAGGAGCTGCTGACTTAACAGCACAGGCCCTCTCCTTTGAGCTAAATTACTCCAGGTTAGGGCAATTCTTTGCATGCGCTGACCCAGCACAGAATTGGTACCAGAAAACGTCTCTGGACCAAGCAGCATCCCACCCTATGGTCCTGACTGCAATTCTCTGATCCATCCCTTTGTTTTACTGTTAAAAGGACATTCTGCAAGTGGAAGTTTGATAGTTTAATAGGACAGATAGGAAGAAATTGCATTCAATATTATATTTTGAAAAGAAACAGAAGCAGTATCAGCATCATTGCACAGCACTACTAGCGTAGGATGTCCCCATCCCACAAATATATTCAGTACTGGTTCAATTAAGCCAGTGGATAAATGCACTTCATAACATGAGATTTTGCAGCAGCAGTGACATCAGCTTGCACAGCAGATTTGGCAGAACATTTGCAAATGACTAGGGCTGCTGTAGCATGCACATGCAATATGCTAACAGCATGTTAACATGGTGAAGCGGTTCCTAACATGGCCAGTTTCTATAGTGTCAGCAAGGTGAAAGTCTTGTCAAAACACAAAGCAAACATGCACAAACCTAGCTGGTTCCTCACAGCTTTTCCCTTTTCTACTTCTTCATCCTCTTGTCCTTTCGAGAATGTCATCACACCCCCATCATCTTCACTGTCTTTGGTTTCCTTTATATCAATGTGGTTTTCACTCCCATACTCCTCCTCCTCACTTCCTTCTTCCATGCTGGAATCGTCATCATCTTCCCCTTCACTGCTTCCTGTATCATCCATCCCCTCTGTAAATTTCTCAAAGTCTGTGATATTCTGGAAACTTAACTTCGATGCCTTAGCCTTGACAGACAGATCTGTCTCCTCATCATCTTCCAAGTCATCCTCCTGGTCACTGCCAGCACTGCTGGGCTTCTCCTTTGTTTTAGTGCCTAAGCTGTCATCCTCTTCTGAATCTTCGCTGCTGCTGTACCATTCATCTAATGCTTCTTCAGCTAACAATTAAAAGGGAAAAAAAATTATTTGCTTACCAGCAGAATGTGCCACTTTTGTAGGATGCATCATCAATAGCTAATGGTTTGGGCTACTTGAGCTCCAAATTCCATTTTATTTGGGTATGATGCTACTCTTTGTTTTGGCTAAAAAATGGAAATGCAAGGCCATATTCACAAAAAGATCTCAGCTCACATTTTCTGCAGCCACGATTAGTAGATCCATGGCTCAGCTTTCCCACTAAACAATGACATGATAAGCAAACAACATGGTCAGAATTTGCTATATGCATTTTTAATATAAGAATCTGTATATACTTGCAGTCCCCAAGATATATTGGCTTAAAAATGGGAGCTGTTTCTTTTCCTCCACACAATGTTCAGTCAGTGCATGAACCTCACCTTAAACTTAGTCACACTCTTTCCTCAATTTATAGAAGTGACCTCCTCTTTAGGATTTCCCTTTCCCTCAGGCCAAAAAATACAGCCTGAATTCTGGAAAGGCACTTCAAGATGTCCAACTTCATTGTATCTGTTTATTGCCCTGTAATGGGAACCTTAAGTTTGTCGCCTCAGTTCAACAGACAGCACTAGCTCAGTTAACATGCCAACATCGAATTTTGATTAGTCTGTTGAAAAGGGGAATGAAATGAGATTTCTTACCAGATCCTTCTTCAGACAGAGCATCACCCCAGAGTTCTTCCCTCAAAGCTTTGCGAGACGTAGCCTTTCCACTGTACCTTTTATCAGCTTCCAAGAGAGATGCTGAAACTTTTTTTCGTATGTTACCAACAGGCAAAATGTCATCTGCAGTTTCATCCTCAAATTTGTCAATCACTTTAGCAACTGTAGCTGTGGGGAAGAAAAAGAGAGGGAGGGGTGTCTAAACTGAAGAGAGCTTCAAATTACAAGTCGCTGCAGGAAGGGGCCACGGAAAACTCCTCATGCGCTACAAACAAACAGGTGAGCTGGGGGGCAACACGGCCTCACATGAAAGTCTGATTTTTGGGTTTTGAGAGGGAGCAAAGCTCTTTCCTGCTGGGCAAAGGAAAGCCAGTACACTAATTTTCTGCAAAGAGGGAAAGGTTGCTGGGGAATCAAAGGCAGAGAAAAAGCCTCAAAGCTGGGTTTTGTGTAGATCAACACCAGCCCGGCCTAGGAACCACTGAGGAAAGTAACACTTCAGACTTAGCAGAAGAGATAAGACAGCTCTAAGGGTATTTTCCAGAAAACATCTTGTGACCTCTCTGCAGCCAAAGGTGTTCTCCCACCTGACAGGTTAATCTTTGCAGGAGAAAGGGAGATGTTAACGGACCAATTTAAACGCCCCTCTCAGTACTCTGGACTGCTCTGTCTACACACTTGGTACCACAGGGCTCACCCACAATGCAGAGATTGATGTTTATTAACAAATGCCAAAAAAATCCTGCTGATTTTCTTTTTTAATGAATATTGCCTACATTTACACTTTCTTCCCTGACTCCTCTTTATTTCAAAGAACGCATATGAAGTGCTGAACAACCTAGACTTATCTAAGCCCTTCCACGGATTCACAAGGGTCTCATGAGAAGTAGAGTCCTCCAGGTGAAGGGCTCAACGAAGCTGGAATGCCTTCACTCACTTCACGCTTACAGATTAAAAGAGGCAATTCAGATGCACTTTGACCTCTTGCTATACATACAAGCCATATAAATATGTCAACATTTTAGAAAGCCTAAACAGATAAATTAATTTCACTGTGGTTATTAATCTCTTTCATACCCATCTTCTCCAAGACAGAGGAATAGGACAGTCCAGCAAAGAAAACACATCATACTGTACTCCCTCCCTATTTTCATTCATGTGCAAGACACTCTGTATGCAAAATTACAGGGTTAGCTTTGTTCAACCAATTGAGTGATCCAACTGGCTGAACATCGCTAAGTGCTCTTTTAATGTGTGTTTGGAAATGTTAATGCCTCACATACAGTGTTTACTTGAAGCAGAAGCAGGGGGAAAGGAAAAAAACCTCCTGCTCATAACCAAAGCAACAAGATCTGGTCTAAATATTGTCACTCCAGGTACAGGAGGATGGTGAGATGCTCAGCACCAAGGAATGACCAGGCAAGAGGGGCAGATGCAGAATGACCTGTGACGTTCGACGGATCTTCTGGCCTTCTCAGTCTTGGCACCACTAAAATCACAGAATCATTTAGGTTGGAAAAGACCTTTAATATCACCAAGTCCCACCGTTAACCCTGGACTGCCAACTCCACTGTTACACCATGTTGCTAACACTACATCTACGCCCTGTATGAAGTCTGAAACTAAACTGTGATTACTAAAATGGGAAAAAGCCTTTGCTAACTACACTAATTTCCTCAGGGGTTACTAAAACGTTGCTTGCAAGATACTACTGCTCTCATATATGCTTGTATAGCAGAACCAGGGTAGCTGGCACAATGTTTACCACGACTTGTGCCTCGCACCTCCTAAAGCCAGGCGCTGCCTGCATGTGACGGTGAACTGGCTATCTCAAGAGGCGAGGCACCAGCCTGGAAACCTCGAAGATGACACCGCCACCTACATGTCACGGGGAACGGGACGAAACGTCTCAAAAATCACAACTAAGGCAAAACGAGGTCGATTAAAAATGTAAATTGACAACTGCTCACTGGCAAGTGTCAAAGGACACAGGTGCGGTGCGCTGCGGCCTGCTCGGGGCATGGGGTGTGCCGAGGGGGCTGCCACCACGCGCCGCGCCCCAGCGGGGGAAGCACTCCTGCCCCGGCGCTGTGCCTTTATGGCTCTTTCCCTGGCAATTTCCAGCCGGATCCACTCCCCGGTCTGGCCCCGCACAGCCTGGCCTGCTGGGAGCCTGCGTGGTGCTGAGGGGGCACCAGCCCCTGAGAGAGCCCCGATCCCCGAGGGAGCCCCCTGAGGGAGCGCCGGCCCCCGAGGGAGCCCCGATCCCTAAGAGAGCGCCGACCGCTGAGGGAACCCTGGCCCCGCCGCAGCCCCACTCCCGGGCTCCTGGCGGGCGGGGGCGGCCCGGGGCTGGGGGCGCAGCGGGGGGAGCGGCCCCCGCCCGCGGCTGACAGCGATGGAGGAGGCCGAGGGGCTGAGGGGGCCCCGGGCCTGGGCCCAGCGCCGCCGCGGCACCACGTGCGGCAGGTCCTGGCGGCGCCCGGGCCGCCCCAGCCCGCCCCCGCCAGCCGCGGGCGTTAAAGCCTCCTCCCAGACCTCCCTCACCTTCCTCCGCGTCGTCCTCGGGGTCGCGCAGGCTGGGCCGGGGGTCGAGCAGCTCCTGCAGCTGCTGCGCCAAGGGCGCCGCCATCTTCTCACGGGAGGGCGGGCGAGAGGGAGGGGCGGGGCCGGGGCAGAGCGGAGCGGCGGGACGGGGCCGGGTCCTAGCGCCCGCCCGCCCGACGGCAGCGCAGGGGCCGGGGTCCCGGGGCCGCCGTGGCTGGGGGGGAGCCGGCCCAGCGGGCCGCGGGGCTTCGCCAGGGGCCGCCTTGCCTCAGGCGGCCCTCGGGGCTGAGGTGCCCAGCCAGGGAAAACAGCGATAAATAAAATTACCCGCCTCAATACTGCCCTGGTACTGGTGCAACAGCAACGCTCTGCTGTATAGTTCCGAATACTGCAAGTATTTCTTTTAAGTCAGCGTTGCACTTCTTTTAGCGCCACTGGCTGCACAGAACTGAATTAATAACTGAATTAACGAACTCCTTGTCCCGTAGGGTAATGTGTGGTGGCCGAAGGCTGGGTCCCTCGCCTGCTGGAGGGCAGGTGCTTCGGCGAGCCCCAGGCCTTGCACACTGGTTACACCAGGTGGATCCCTACACCAGGGTTAGTCATGCCAGGTGGATCCTTACACCAGCATTAGTTGCACTAGGGTTAGTTACACCAGGTGGATCTTTACACCATAGTTAGTTATACCAGGGGGATATTTACACCAGGTGGATCCCTACAGCAGGGTTAGTTACACCAGGTGGATCCTACGCCAGGGTTAGTTATACCAGGTGGATCCTTACAGCAGGGTTAGTTACACCAGGTGGATCTTTACACCATAGTTAGTTTTACCAGGTGGATCTTTACACCAGGGTTACTTACACCAGGTGGATCCTTACAGCAGGGTTAGTTACACCCAGTGGATCCTACGCCAGGGTTAGTTACACCAGGTGGATCCTTACAGCAGGGTTAGTTATACCAGGTGGATCCTTACAGCAGGGTTAGTTACACCAGGTGGATCTTTACACCATAGTTAGTTTTACCAGGTGGATCTTTACACCAGGGTTACTTACACCAGGTGGATCCTTACAGCAGGGTTAGTTACACCCAGTGGATCCTACGCCAGGGTTAGTTATACCGGGTGGATCCTTACACCAGGGTTAGTTACACCAGGTGGATCTTTACACCATAGTTAGTTTTACCAGGTGGATCTTTACACCAGGGTTACTTACACCAGGTGGATCCTTACAGCAGGGTTAGTTACACCCGGTGGATCCTACGCCAGGGTTAGTTATACCAGGTGGATCCTTACAGCAGGGTTAGTTACACCAGGTGGATCTTTACACCACAGTTAGTTTTACCAGGTGGATCTTTACACCAGGGTTAGTTATACCAGGTGGATACTTACAGCAGGGTTAGTTACACCAGGTGGATCTTTACACCAGGGTTAGTTACACCAGGTGGATCCTTACACCAGGGTTAGTTACACCAGGTGGATCCTACGCCAGCATTACACCAACCTGGATGAGTCCATACCAGCACCCAAAGCTCCTGGGGCACTTCTGCCAGCCGGGGGTTGGGAGCAGCAGCGGCCGGGTCGGAGCAGTGACCAGAAGGTTCTCCGGGATCTGCCAGGCGGCTTCTCCTGGCCCTTAGCGGACGAGGCGGCCCTGGAACACACGGTCGGGGCTGGCAGCGGGAACAGCAATGGGGGCTGGCGCGTGTTTGTGACAGGGGAGCCAGGACCCCAGGCAGCATCACGAATCGGAGCTGCAGGGGTGGGTCTGCACTTGAGACCCCCCATGCACCGCCCCAGGGGTCACCCTGCCCCCCAGGATCTGGGCTTTGCACCCCCCGTGCCCAGGTGTGTGCCGGCAGCCACCTGTGAACGTGAGCTGGGTGCCGGCCTGAGCCCGGCTGGGGATGCGCGCCACAGGCAGCTCGCCCACCCCCTTCTTCTCAACGCCGAGGCTCTTCCCCACTCCTCATCTGCTGTTGAAATGCTAGAAAAATTAATCCGGACATGATTTCTAATTAGAAGGCAGGGAGGTGCGGGCCAGGCAGCGGCGCAGCAGTGTTCAGTGCAGGCAGCTTTCCTACAGAGGGCAGAGGAATATCATTAATTACCATCGCCGCCAGCAGCCCCTCACTGCGGCCCACCAGCGACAGAGGGACCAGGAGAAAAACCCCAACATCTCCCCCACTTCCCACGCACTCCACAATTCTCCCAATCCAACTGTGTGATACCATGTACTGGGAAGACAATATACAGTTCAATTTATAGAAAAAACAATGTTTACTGAAAATGCACCTTCTCATGGGAAACCAACCCTTGGATTTTATGCTGTTAAGTATTTCAATCCTATTTCAACTTTATTTTTGTAGTTTGTATTTATGTTATCACGGTCTGATTGACAGCTATAATGTTCTGCATTATATATTATGTGGGTTTGCCATTGCTCCAGCAATGTGAAATTAAGCGCTGTTATTTATTTTTTTTACTAAGGCATGGCTTTATAAAAACACAAAGCTTATAAAACAGGAGATGTGTACAGTGTGTCTTTCCTGGCTTGGCTTCTAGTTTTCCTTTTTTTTTCTTGGAGCTTGTAGGTATTTTGTTTCCAGAGTAAAAGATGCCAATATAAACAAAAGGAGGAGCCTGAAGAAATAAATCTGTAGAAAATTAAGTAGCAGAAACAAGTGCTTACCTGAACATTTACTTAGGAGTAACTAACTGCTCACCTAACCAAAGAACTAGTGCTGAGACACCACCCCGCCCCCTCCCCGCATAATTGCATTTTCAAGCCCCTGCATTCTTACAGAGTGAAAAAGGGATGTTTTCTAACCTAACAAATAGTAAATAGCCCTGCTAATAAAGGGAGAGAGGCTTTTAGTGATGGTTAAATAAAACATAACCAATATAATTAATAAAAAAACCACAGTGAGTCGCATTAGTCCTTCAGTGTGCAAAAAAAAGGGCTTCTTGAGGTCGACTGCGTTTTTGCCACTCATGCCAGTGGGATGAGGATTTCACCCACTGAGACAAGCGGGACAACAGTTCAGTATAAATCCCAAATCCAGCAATGCATTAAAATTCAAAAATGTACAGCTGGAAACTCGAGGGCTTCTGGCAGAGCTTATAAACCCGTTTCTTTTCTGTCCTGCACCCATCGCCAGCATCGGCGCAGAACAGGGGTGAGGGGCAGAGGCAGGCTGCGCCCCGACCTGCACAACCAGCCCCCTCCCCTGCACGAGCAAGGGGGACCCGCATGCTGGGGCTTGCTCAGGTTGCCCCAGCACTGCTGATGGGCACTCAAACAGCTGCAGGAGCTGTTAATTCAAATTTTTTTATAAGGAGAGCCAGTCCATATACACCAACATCAAACAGAAAATGCAGCATACGGAAGTAATGGATTGTTAAAATATGTCACCAACAGAGGCTTCTTCTTTGCTCTTTATTCTCTCTCTCTTGCCTTTCACTTAGCAGGGTAATTAAATCAGGCTCTCAGGCTCAGTTTTAATTTCTAGTTCACATGCCCTCAAACCATGCTGCCATGGTCTGGACTCATAATCATGTAGGGGAATATTTGTACAAAAAAATATATCAATACATTTTGATTTGAGACGATCATGAAAGCCTTTCTATGTATCGCGGTACATTCTGTAAAACCCTCTGCCTGTTTATAAACTATAAGCAGAAGCCATCAAACTAACTGACATCATTGCTTTGGCATTTTCCTTCTTAATTTTACTTTTTCTTTACATGCTTGTTTGCTAAAATGGAAATAACAGCCTAAACACAGAACAGGTAAACAAGTGAATTTTCAACAGCCTGTAGTACAAAAAAAAAAAAAAAAAAAAAAGCGCACTTTTAATTTTTCGCACTCAGCTTCTTTTGCTCCTGTGTATTTGTGGAGCTTGTCATCGTTTAGGAAATTGTCAGATTAGATGGTAGCTTTGGCAGTGAAAGACCGTATCGTCTTTGTGTGTCTGTGTAATTACAGGTTATTAATACGAATCCATTTTTCAGAGCATTTCTTTACTTAAATATATAAATAAAGAAACGTGTTGGAAATGTAAAGCCATTCAGACACCACCACCGAGTAATTCCCTGCTCCTCCGTGTAACCTGTGTTCAGCGGCACCTGGCGCCGGGTCCCTACCTTGGCCAGCAGAGCAGTAGGAACGAGGTGGGCTGCAGGCACCGATCTGCGACGGGATTCCCATACAGATCCACGGGAATTACACGCGCCAGAGTCGCGTCTGCTGAATTTAATTGAATTGCATTATCAACGGCAGAATTTGACCCATATACAGAGGACTGCATGCCGTCCAAAAATAGCTATGAGCCGGAGCTGAGCTTATCTTTCCAACACTTTGGCTAGCAAATGTAATTTTCCAAACCAGCCTTTTTTTTCATTTCAGCCATGCTGTTTCATTTAAGATTTTCTTTTTAAATCAGCAACACAATTTGTCAGATAAAAAGAGAAAAAGGAACAGGAAAAATTTGGGGAGCAGCAGCAAAAAGCATACATTAAACCTATCCACTAAATAAATTACGTAACAGGAATTTTTGATTATGTACCTAAAAAACCACTCTCCTTATAAATATTTATTACTATTTTTCTCCTGTGTTTTTATTTAATTGAATATTTCTGGCAGCCCTAACCCATCACTCGTTCAAAATCCACAATTGTTTTAAAGATTTAACCAACCCTTAACGGTTCTTACATCAAAACATATAATGAATATCGTGTGTCTGAATAGATGCACAGCCTAAAGATGCTTCCAGCAGATAAGAATTTTAAAGGCCACCTAGAGACAATTTAAAAACTAGAAGAAAACCTTTTATAGGCAAAGACAAAAAATAATCTATTCTTCATCCACAAGACAAGCCCTCCCCGTGTGCACTGTCGTGCACACAGCCACGCGGGCACCCAGCCGTTCTTGAAATGCTGAGCACCAGCACCACGCAAGGCAGCACCTGCCGTAAGCATCGCTCCCAGCAATTCCCCGCAAACCTCGGCACGCGGCTCGCTCCAGCTCTCTAGGAGTTGGGGTGGGGGGTGGGGGGGTGGTATGTTCCAGCTCACGTTTACGGTCTGTGCTGCATGACGATTCTCACGCCGTAGAGACCTTTCAACAAAATCACGCTAGACCTGTCTTGCAAACTTGGGCTTCCTCGATGAGCAGAGCTAAGTATTTCATTCCAAACCACGTGAGAGACCGTCAGCCTCTGGGAAGGTTCGGATTCTGCAGGAAGCAAGCTTGTATTAAAGCCAATCAGGGGGAAAAAAATAATTAATTCTTACATTTGCCAAAAACGCTCTCTAAAGAGTGCACCAAGTGCCGTCAAAGCAGAGCTGCTCCTGAATTTGAAGGCAGCCTGGAACAGAAGAGTCAGGAGCGACCACTTGTGCCCCTGGTCCCCAGGAGCCTCATGCAGGCGGCCAAGGGGATTCTCTGGGAACTGGACTGTGATATGCAAAACAAAACCAGCTACGTGCATCATTCTGTGATCCTACACATGAGGGGTGACAACACTGCAGGAGAATCAGTTGCCCTCAGAGTAGCACCCTTACTGTTCCACTTACAGCAACGCCAGGGACAGCCAGCCATCTGAAGGCAGCTAACCGTAAGGCCGCGTTTACTCTTCAATGTCTGCATCACAATTCTGCATTTAAAGAACGAAAAACTCTCCAGACAACAAACTCCTCTTTCTAAGCATGACCCCATGCTCTATAGCTAAAAGCACCACAAATACCACTGAAAAAGAAGCAGAAGATAGCAATCCCAGAAGGATTTATAATAAACAAATATTTTTAAGGGTCCCGTTAATTTCATGTATAACTTTGTGGATATTCTGATGGCATGAGGAATGCTGAACACCCCAGTGCCACAGCAGACACAAAGAAAAGACCTTCCAGAACCAGCTCCAGCATCGCAATTCCCTGTTCCCAGCTCAACAGCCTCAGCAGCATTTAAGGATATGTATCAATTGTTTAATCTTAATATATGTGAATCTATCTACTAGGAGTAGTAACAGAAAGGGAGACTGCAAAGGCTTCTGTTTAATATTGTAAGAACATGCAAAGCTTAAATGCAACATTCTTGCTCAGGAAAAAAAACCCAGACTATGGCCAAAGGAATCGCTCCTGAGAGGCCACTGCAGTACCTGCCGCTTCCTAGGATGGCAAAAGCACGTAGATCACCACGGATAGAAATTTCTGAGTTATATTTATTTATAGATTTGTATCGTGTACCCGTCACTCAGCATCTGGGTACACATACACATATTAAAATAACATACATCATTTGTCTACAAATCGTAATTTAAGTACGTTCTTACTCCTGGGATGCAGATCTTTGCGGATGCCCTACCGTTCCCCAAGCAAAGGCCTGAGTGAACAGGGACCAGCAGTGGCTGGAGACGAAGGGATAGGGCAGAGAGGAGCATCACGGCGGGGGCACCCAGCGTGCAACCCCCTTGGGCCAAACGCCAAGCTGTTTGAACACTGGGAACTCACCGTCCTTCAAAACATTTCCTTCGTCTAGCTTAGCTGGGAGGAATAGTACTTACAGTATTTGCCTTGTGCCTTTTTCCTAGCAAACGGCCTCACACGCAGAGTTTGCACAAGTCCTCAGCCTCGCATGGTTAAAGCCCACTCGTGTCCCACAGGGGCAGCAGGAGGGGGCCGGTGCGGGCTGCACCTTCTGCTGGGGCACAGCACCCCGGTGAAGGTCACTGCCACCCGCTGCAGCCCAGGAAGGAGAGATCAAAAGAGAGTAATCACTTTAAAACCGCGTTGGAAATGACATTGCGCATCCCTACGTTGCCCACCCGTGCTCGGCAGCCCCATCCGCGTGGGTTTTCCAGGCCCCCCTCCCGCAGCCCCTATTCACCCAAGGAACGGCGCCGAAGTCAATGGAAACGCTCTTGTAAACAAGGACTTACAAGAACCCAACGTGACAATGATTTCAAAGGCAGTTTTGACTGTGCAATTGTTGCTGGATTAGGGTCTTCAGAAACACCGAGCTTGCTCTGAAGAGCACAGAATTCAAATCTGCAAAGCGCTGGGGCCTCCAGAGCAGATCCCGGGAAGCACTGAAGGACAAGCTCAGCCTTAAGCATGGGAACGGCTCCTGGGCTCCCCCCCCCCCCCCCCCAAAGATGGGCAAAACCCCTACAGAGGGGACAGGAGCTTCGGAAAACCCACAGGCTCTCCTCCCTCCCTTTTCCAAGCCACTGACCTAAACTGAACCGTATCACATCGCTGCCTAAATTAACACAGAACACTCTGTACAAGTACCTCGTTGCAAAAAAAAAGAAAAAAAAAGAAAAGAAAAGAAAGAAAAATATATATAAAAAAGAAAAACCACGTGGCAGACATGTTTTCTACAAAATAAGCCTATTTGGTGAAATTCCCATTTAAAATAATTGATTCAACAATAAAGCAGCAGCATAGACCAGAAGCGCAAACAGCAGTATTTATCCATAGTACTTGCCCAGATAAGTAAAAGTTTGTAATAAATAGATCACCCATTACTTTGCTCATATAAATGCAAAACGGAGCAACAAAACAGAGCAGTAATACAAAAGACAAATAAATGAGTTAGACACAGAGTCCATGAGTTTAAGAAGTCTCCCCTGTATTTAATAAAGCATGAATTTTTTTTTTAGAAACACTAACAGATCCCTTGCAGATAGTTTTTATCTTTATATTATTATATAAGACATTTTGTGTTTAAAGTGAACTATTGCTTCATCTAGGTGGCCCCTCTGCTGGGCATAGAAACTAGGTTGTGAATAAAATAAAAAAAATCACCATTGAAAATTACAAATCATACAACTTTAAAGCATTTTGATTTTTTGTTCCCCTCAGTCCAAAGAGATAAATAATTGAATCGCTGGGAATGTAGAAGTCTAAGTTTTAGCGTAAATTTCTGTGTCTACATAAAATAAAAAAGAAGCCAGCCAGAGTCACGATTAGTTGAGAGATGAAGGAAAATAATGCAATTATAGTTCATCCCATTCTTATAGCTCAGCAGGTGGAAAACATTTAAATCAGTGACTTTTCAGAACCGAACCTAATTCTTTGTTTCTAACACAGGTCAAAGTTCTCCCAGAATCAGTAAGACTTTTGCTTTTGAAGAACCGAGTATTTGGGATTCTGCAATGATTTATAGTTAAAACATTAAATCAGTCATTTCATAAGGTTCCAGGATTTCTTCTTTTGTTTCATTTTTCTCCAAGAAAATTAGTATGTATCTAGTGCAAAGCAAAACAATTTTCCCCCGCTGCCCTTTAGAGAACTTTGTATATGCCAAACGCTATTAAACAATTGACTTTGTATCCGCTCTAAAAAAGGATTAAAATTACTTTCATGACATTGAGGTTATGCTGTGCTCAAACCCATCCAATCAGGAAAAAAAAAAAATTACCTTTGAAGAATTAATGTAACTGAAAATGGATCGATTAAAAAAATGTATCTTTGCAAGTTTTTTTACATTTACAATACATTTTTGTTTATGCATAAAAAAAGCATCTTGAATGTTTTCTCTTAGCTCCAACCAAGAATAAGTTAATATACTTAACAATTTGATTAATCTCCAATTCTGAAATTTAATGTACAGTGTAACATATTATTTGTACTTCAACAACTGAGCCTGCAGATGGAAAGAAGCTGCCACTGACTGCTATCTGCACCGACACCGGGATTTAGACTTCTACCAAAGCCAAAGAGCTATACAGGATTATCAGCAGAGTGGATCATTCTTTCTCAGGGCTATTTTACTCAAGAGAATCAATTTAAAATTGCTTAAAACATCAAATGAAACACAAGTTATCTAAACATCAGATTTTCTAATTTTATTAAAAACGCACAAATTTTATCCAACATGTTTTCTTTCATACAGTGAATGGTCTAATATGCACTGGAGGTCACACAAGCTTAGGTTTATTAGAACAATAAAAGACATATGAGAAATTTAATATATAAAGAAAAAAGTAGCAGCTGTTGACTGCATATTTGACCATAAAATTTAAATATTTTGGACTTTTATTTTAAAGACACAAAAATAAAACCTGTGTGGGTCTATATAAGTCATATTAACAATTCCATGAATGTTCAACAGGACTAAAAATTAGCAAAGATGTTTGCTGTTTTTTTTTTTTTTTAAACCTTGTAACACTTTTTAAACACCTTCTTGGGTTGCTGGTGCAAAGCACCTTACAGTATTTGTGCTATATATTTACTTTATTTGGCAACTGTCTGGGTTTCGTGGGGTTTTTTTTTTCTTTGCCTTCTGTAAACAACACCTTTTACAAACTAGCACAGTGAACCACAAGCCCTGCAATCTGTTATAACATCTACAGAAAAGAAAATGAACTATTTTGGTTGGTTGCTCAAAATATTTTGCTTTTGAACAAGAGGTTCTAAAACAGGATTTATTAGTAAAACATTGAACTCCTGAATTTAACATTAGACGTAAACAGTTGACTGTTTTTAGTTCAATAGAGTCTTTTTGTTTAGCTTTTCTCTCTCTGTGAAGGTAGAATACTTTTTGTATGCTTGCTTTTTTTTTTTTTTTTTCAAGTCATTTTCGTTAGAGGTCTGGGTGGTGACCTTTGCTATGATGAGGAGGTTTTGTACGTGTAGCTTTGTGAAGGTAGAAGAGTTGGTGCTGAGGGCTTAACATTTAGTATTTGCTATTTTGGAAAACAAAACAAAAACAAAGGAAAAAGAAAGTTGTCCCACCTGATAGTCAGCAGGCTGAAATGGCTGAAGCTAAAAAGAGTTTCTTGTTGTCGAACTTTCTGAGAGACAAAAATTAATAAACAAATTCATAATGCCAGAACCATCCTTAACCGGGAATGCTAGAGTTCTTGAAGCTTTTTTCCCCCTTTTCTTTGACCTTTCCTTCATTCAATTATTAATTTATATTTTTTTTTAAATGAGAAGTTTCTAAGGATTGTGGCTCTTAGGATGACATCCAACAGGGTAATCAAACTTACGCCATCCTATGGTATGGCAGCACTTTACTGTACAGCTTCACCAGTTTCTTTGTCAACGGTACAAAAAAGTCCCCTTGCTTGTCTGATACAACCATAACATGGAGATTGTCCTGGTCTAGAGCAAAGCTTGCCTTGGAGCGCTTTGGATTCAGTTCGTTCCCAAGGTAATATTGTCTTAGGGCAGGAGAGATGTTATATTTATTCATTTCTGTACACCATAACAATAAGCAGACTAGATGATCATCACTTACTTAGACCCAGTTTGTTTTAAAGCTACCACACAGCTGCTTCATTCATTTCTGGTGGATGTGACAAGTGATTGCCATAGTTAGCACCACCGTTGACGGATATCGAAGAAAATGGAGGGCTGGGGCCAAAAACTTCGGCGGACATGGAGTGCAAGGACCCTGGCAGGTTGGGTTCGGGGCTGGGCGAGTCTCCTGGGGGGTGCGACATGATGTCAGTGAAGCGCTGGGCCTCACTGGAGGGGTGATGTCCGGGCAGAGGGTGGTCCATGGCCCCCAGGGGAGTGCCTGACGGCCCCGAGGAGGGCACGAAAGGGAGATCCACGGGTGTCTGAGCTTGAGATGAAGGAGGTCCTTGCGGGAAGAAATCATAATTGCTTCCAGGGCCATAATACTCGCTCTGGTAATCTGGTGGACAAGGAGAGACAGAGGGAAGGTAATACACAGGCAGAGCCACTGAGTGGGAAAGACACAAGAGTGCACTCACATGGCAGGACCCCTGCCCACCTCGGTGCCACCCCCAGCTTGCTGAACCCACCGGGGAACACACCTTGGCCGGGCTCCGGCGGGTCCCCGAGGGTTCCCCCCCAGCACAGCCCTGGCCCACAGCGGCAGCACCCCCACGCACTGGCCCAGGCTGCGGAGAGGCCTGGGTGCCCCCGGTGCACAGGGGGTGCCCCCGGTGGGGAGCAGCCCCCGGTGCAAGCTGAGAGGAGGGGGAACAGACCCCGGTGGGGAGCAGCCCCCGGCGCAAACCGGGGGGAGGGGAACAGGCCCCGGCGCAAACCGGGGGGAGGGGATGATGCACTCCCCGGTGCAGGGCCGAGGCGGGGAAGAGACCTGCCGGGGCCGGGTGCGGGGAACGGGCGGGGTTCCCGGCATCGCAAGGCGCGGTACCCGCGGACGGCGGAGAGGCGGGGGGCCGCGGAGGGAGCGCGTTACCCACCTCCGTAGAAGGAGAAGGGTCCGTTGGGGATGAGCTCCCCGGGCTCCAGCCGGTCCACCAGCGGCCGCATCCTGCGCGGGCTGCGGAAGAAGGCGTGCCGCCGGGCGCCCAGCGCGCTCAGCTGCTTCATGCGCCGCTCCTTGGAGCGCCGGTTCTGGAACCAGACCTGGCCGGGCGGGGACAGGCGCGGGTCACGGGGGGCCGGGTCACAGGGTCCCCGTCCCCATTCCCCCCCTCCCCACATGTCCGGCCCCCCCCCCCCCTCCTGCGTGTGTCGAGGGGGCCGGGCCCACGCGTGACAGCGGCCGCGCGCTCCCCGCAGCTCGCCGGCTGCGGGTCAAGAATGATTGAGTTAATTCTTATTACCCTGACAAGATTACTCCTAATTACCCTCACACTGAGACTCTCCAATCTAACCTCGTCTTTAATGGTCCTTTAACCCCCCATTACCCCCAGCGCTGCGGGTTTATAAACCTTTTAATAATTCCAGCGCATTGTCATTCTTATTTATCCATTAACCCCTCACATTTCTGGTTATTAACTCCGAAACCATTCCCGGCTTCCTCGGGACTCTCCAAAGGAAACCCGCAGCTCGGCCCCCGCCGCCGGCCGGTGCCGTTAACACGACTGCGAGGACCCCCCGGGCGGGGTGCGGGGGCTGCGCGCCCGGCCCCGCACCCCGGGGTGCGGCGGTACCTGGATGACCCGCATGTTGAGGCCGGTCTCCTGCGCCAGCTGCTCCCTGATGTGCCGGGTGGGCTTGGGGGTGGCCGCGAAGGCGGCCTTCAGAGTCTCTAGCTGCTTGGCCTTGATGGTGGTGCGGGGGCCCCGCCGCTTGGCCCCCAGGTTCTGGTCGTCGTTCTCGTTGCTGCCTGTCTCCTTGTCGGAGACGTTGGCGCTTTCCGAGTCCTTGGCGTCGTCTTGGGAGGGGTCTTGGGAGTCCGGGGACAGGCTGGGGTCACTGCCGGTGGTGGCTGGGCGAGAGCAGTCCGGGTCAGGCTTAGGCTGGGGGGCACCGACCGCGGGGGACGGGCTGCGGTACCACCAGGGGAGAGCAGAAGGGAGAGGAGGAGGAGGAAGAGGGGGAAGGGAGAGGAGAGAGAAGAGAGAAGGAAAAGGGAAGGGAGAGAGAAGAGAGAAGGAAAAGGGGAGAGGACCAGCTCCCACCCAGCGGCGAAGCCGGGGCTTGGCACATCCCTGCCCCGCACCACCCCGGCCGCGCTCCCTCACCTGAATGCAGGCTGTTTTCTTTGGCAGTATTGCTGTTATTTAGGTAATCTTCTTTGCAGACAAACTTGTTTTCGTCTATGATGTAGAGCTCCTCGCCGGTTGAGAGTTGCTTGTTACACATCATACACGTAAAACAGTTCAAGTGGAACACTTTGCTCCGCGCCCTGCGGACCAGGTCGCTGGGGGAGATGCCTTGGGCACAGCCCGCGCACTTGGTCCCGAAACACCTGCGGGGAGAGGCCGGGGAGCGGGTCAGCAGCGCCCACCCCCGCCGCGGGGTCCCGCCGGGCGCCCCCGGCCCCGCGCCCGCCCAGGGATGCTCCGCGGCACCGCGCATCCCGCCAGCGCGTCCGCTCCTCCTGGCGAGCCAGTGCTTGAAATGATGTGTTTAAAAAAAAAAAGAAAAAAAAAGCACCCGATGTGAGCAGAGGATGAAGTGCTGAGGAATTCATTAAACACCGGGGGTGCGTTATCCAGGGTTTCCCCTCTGCGCCCCGACACATTGATTAACGACACTCTAATAAACATTAAGCAGAAATTATTCTGTGTTATTAACCGGGCACGGCCACGCACTACCTGCAGGAGCCGCCGGTGCGGGCTCGGCCCGGGCGCCGAGGGCCGAGCAGCGACGGATCCGCACCGCACCGGGGGGCAGCGACTGACCCGGGGGGCTGAGCCCCTGGGGGCAGCGGCGAGGGCCGGGGGGTTGCCGGCAGCCGGGCCCAGGGGCACCGGCCGGCGATGCGGTGTGCCGGTGCACGGCGGGGCCGGGCAGGCAGGGCTGCGGTCACCGGCCCAGAGCCGCCCTTTGCCGCGATGGCCGGGGTGGGAGCGGGCCGGGGGGCGCGGGCGGCCGCTCCGAGCCCGGGGGTAATCCGGGCGCCGCGGCCTTCCGGGATGCGCGGGGGGATGTGGCGGCGAGCGAGCACCAGTACCCGCTTCCCTTCTCCATCAGCTCACCGGCCGGGGGTCGCTGCCCCCCAGGGCGGCCTCGGCTCGGTTTGAGGGGAGGCGCCGGGCCCACGGAGCCGCCAAGCTGCGCCGCACCGGGCCCGGCCCGCACCGCTCCCGCTCCGCCGGTCGATAGTTCGGAGGCAACTTCGGGGAAGTCGAGCTCGGCCGGTGGCCGCGGGGAACGGCCCGGCCTCGCCCTGCGGGCCCCGACGGGGCGCCTGGGGGGGCCCTTCCCGGGTCTGCCCCGGGACATCACCGGGGGGAACACTGGCGGGTGCGAGGGGTTTGCGTGCTCACGGGGAGGGAAGAGGCGTTTGCGGGTCACGCCGAGCAAGGAGGAAAAAAAAAAACCCAAACAAAAATAATAATAATAAAAAAGGAGATAAAAAATGGATGCAAAGGAGCTACGGCTCCGGGCAGGGGGTCCGGTACTTACCGAAAGAAGTCGTTTTTGCAGTAAAGCTTGCCTTCTCGCGAAAAGCATTTCTCTGTCAAATTGCATTTACATTCACAGCACTGAACACACTTCACATGCCAAGCCCTGTCCAGTACATTCAACAAAAACCGGTCCAAGATTGGCCTTTTGCAGCCTGCACAGTGAACCATTGTCTTTGGTTATTTCTGAGAGTGGGGGGTATTGGTTTCCCAGATGTCAGGCAAAAAAAAACCAAAACCGAAAACAAACAAACAATAAAAAAATCAAAAACAAAAAAAGGAAAAAATAAACGACAAAATTTTTTAAAAAGACGACAACACCAGCGTAGGTTTGCTTTTTTTGTGTGTTTGTTTTAAAAGCCTTGGAGAAGTGAAGGAGGAGAAAAAGAAAGGAAGTAAGAGAAATCTTCGTTCGAGTGTCCTAGGAGGGATACACAGGAGAAACCACCCACTGCCCGAGGAGACCAGCGCTTCGACACAACCGCAGAATCCCGGCCGCTACCAACCACGACAGCGACAATGATAATAATAATAATAGTAACAATAAAACAACAACGACTATAAAGATCGGCGCTCATAAAAATTAAAAAACCCCAACAATTATTAAAAAAAAAAAAACAACAAAAAACAACAGCAACAAGAAAACCAACGCCAAAAAGCAAGCGTGATGAGTTTTTCTCAGGTCTGAGGTAGAGCAGTCAGGAGTCAAAAGTGCTTTTCCCAAAGAGAAATCAAAGGAGGAAAAAAAAAAATAACAAAAGGAGACATGGAGAGCCGGCAGCGGTCAGAAGGGCTCGGGCTGCTGCCGCGGCGGCATAGCCCTACGCGCCGCGGAGCGGGCCGCCGTCCTTACGCGGGGTGGGGGGGCGGGGGCAGCTCCGCAGCTCCTCGCTCCGTCCTCTCTCCTCTCCCACTCTCTCCCTCGACGTCTCGGCGGTACCGTCGCGCCCGGCTCCTACCTACCCCCGCGCACCACCCTGCGCGCTACCCGCGGCGGCCGGCCACGTCCCCGCCGAGCCGGCGCGGCATCGCCCGGCGCTGCCGGCTTTTGATCCGCGGGCTCCCGCGGCGGCGGGCCGGGCCGGGCCGTGCCGGGCGCCGAGGGCAGGGCAGGGCAGGGCAGAGAGCGGCGCTGCCCGCGCCGTCCCGGCAGCGCAGGGCGCACTGCATGTTCCCGGCAGCCCCGCGGCCGCAGCCTTATGCACCGCGCGCACACGTCACCGCCCGCCCCGGCCAATCGCCGCCGCCGCCGCCGCCCCCCCCCCCCGCGCCCGCCGCGCCGCCGCCGGACGGGGCGTCCGCGCCCCTTTATAGAGCCGCCGGGGCGCCGCCGGCCGCCTCCGCCCGCACCCGGCCCGCACCGCACCGCACGGTGGAGGGACCGGCCGGCCGACGGACAGACGGACGGCCCGCTGCCGCTCGGGCCCGGCCGAGGCGCGTCCTGCTCGGAGGCCCGGGAGCGTGCTGCAGCGGGTAGGTGTGTCGGTGCGCGGGCCGGCGCGGAGCGGGGGGAACAACGGGGCCGCTCGTCGGGGTCTGCCCACCCTCCCTGTAGGGTTCCGCAGCCGTTATAGGGATTCACCGGCCGGTTCCCGTCACTGGCCAGCGGAAGCGGCGCGCTGGGAAGCGGCATCAAACGAGTTCCCGGTTTCGCGGGGTTTCCCCCATCGTTAAACGGCGGAGCCCGAGGATGGGGGGCGCGGAGCCCCCCGCCAGGCGCTTCGCCGAGGAAACACCCGCAACGGCTCGCCTTTCCTGGGAGGAGAGATGCGGCGGGGCCGCGGCCGCAGCCCGAGGCGCTCCGACGTGCCCGGGAGGGGCCGCGTTCTGGGGAGGGGGCGGCGGGCCCCGGTGCCACACGGCCGCCGTGGGCAGAGCGAAGGCGCCGGTAAGTTCGCGGTGATTCCGTTGCCGGCGCTCGCAGCGCCCGTCTGGGGCCGATGGGCACCGCCGCCGCTGATGTACTTTTTTAAAAAAAATTTTCTCCAATTTTTTTTAATAAAAATTAATTTACTTTTACTTTCCAGGGGCTCGGTCGGTCGCCGGGGCGGTTAGGAGGGACGTGATTTCTCTTTCCTTCGCGCTTTGCTGCCCAGCGGGAGCTGCCGCGCCGGGGAGGTGTCACCCCCGGCAGTCGCGGGTCGGGCCCCTGCGGGCCCCTCCGCAGCGGAGCCCCCCCCCCCCCCCCCCCCCGCGGGCCGATGGATCCGCTGGCGGGGCATTGGGGGCATTGGGGGCGAACGGCGGATGAAACGGCCTGAGCGCGCCCGGGGGTTACACACGGCTGCGCGTCCGCCCCGCAGCATCCCCCGCCTCCCCGCGCCCACCGTCCGCGCTCTCGGTCCCCTCCGTTTTCCTCGTCCTTGAGGGGAGGGGGAAAGAAAAAAAAGAAGAGCGGGGGAGGGAGAAACTGGAAAATAAAAAGGAAAATGAAGGCAGTAAAACCCCCTCCGGTGCTGGAGCTGCGGCTCTGCGCCCTGCCCGCCGACGGGGAGCACGGAGCTTGGGAGAGCCTGCGAGGCACTTCGGGGGGCTGTCCCCGGGCCGGAGCATCGCCTCGGTGTTTAAAAGCCCCCAGGGCTGCGATTTTGCCCCCCTTGCCCCACGCCAGGTCTCCCTGCGACCCCCGCGCCGGAGCCGGTCATCACCGCCCCGTCGGGGCCGCGCACCGGGGCGCGCAGCGCTCGCCGCGTCCCTGCCCAGCTGTTGGTTTGCTTCGCCGCCGGTTGCGGGGATCAATAGAGCCCCGGGCACCCCCCGCCCGCCGGTGCCCCCACACATGGGCCGCTTCTCATGCGGAGCGGAGGGGCCGGGGCGGCGCGGGCGGCCTCGCTCCTCCACCCGGGAAGGCGACAGCTGCAGGCTGCCGTCAGGGGACCTCTTCCCTTTGACTGCGGGCCCCCAAGTGACATGTGTTGGTGGGGATGAATGAGGGGAAGGAGATGAGCATCTTATGTCCATCAAGCACCAGTTTTTCACAGAGAATTCCCCCCCCTCCCACCCCCCCACCCCCCCTTTCCCAGGCGTTAGCGAAAGCAGCTGGTTATCCCCTGCCCCCTCCCGGGCTGCACGCAAGGCCCGGGGTCTCCGAGGCGGGCACAGACCGCTGTGCCCCCCGCACCCTCCCCCGGCCCTGGCACAGCGCGGGGGAGCGGGGCCCGACGGCCCGGGGTACCGGCGGATTTACGGCGGGGCTCCCTGTCCGCCCCGGCACGCAACACCCCCACCCCCGAACGCTGCTGCGGGGTGGCAGCAGCGCAGATCCCGGGAAGGGGGGACACCGTGGGGTGTGCTGGGTCCGCCTCGCCCCCCCGCCGGCCGGGAGACCCCGACTCAGAGGCGGTTTGAAAGGCGAAAATACCAGCGCTGTTTGCGCAGCGGGCTCCCAAGAGAAAACACTGGGCCGAGGGGGGCCTCCCAGGGCCCCCCGCCCCGCGGGACAGTGTCCCGGCGTGGGGCGCTCCGCGGAGCCCGAGGGGACGGGGAACAACCCCCCAGGCCGCGGGGGCGGCCAGCACCGCAGCACCCGGCCCGCCGCCGCCCCCTCCCAGGGCAGCGCGTCTGCTTTGCGTATTTTTTCTGTTTTGTTTTTTCATCGTATTTTGCAATTCGCCCAGGTCCGTGGCCGGCCGGGCCCCAGCCCCCCGCCCCCGCGGCCGAGGCCCGCACCCCGGCAGGGCCGGAGCCCAGCACCGCCATCCGGCCCCCGTGCTGAAAAAGAAGGAAATTGAAAGAGTAAAAAAAACCCAAAAAAACCAAACCAAACCAAACAATCAAAAAATCCACCTCGAATTTATTTTAAAACTAAAACAGAAGGGGGAAAAAAATGTCCCTTTCAGGCGAGTTTGAATTTGCATTTTATTGGTGTCGTTCCCGTCTTTTTAGTTAAACATCACCCTGTTTATCATCAGCCTTTCTACACCGTTGCGCTCGGTAATGGGATTTCTCTCTCCTTTACGGGGCACTAGTGCTGTACAAACACCGGAGCCGGCCGGGCGGGCTGCGGGCCGAGCCGCGGGAACCACAGCCGGGCCGGGCCGCCCCCTCCCCAGCCGCTCCAGCCCCCAGCGAAGCCGGGGAAGAAACTTCCCTCCCCGCCGGGTACGGCCACTGCTGAGCCGCGCTCCCTCCTTCCCCACGTTTGGGTGGGTTTTTTGGTTTTGTTTCTTTTCTTTTCTGCTTGTTTTGGTTTGGTTTAAATTTGATTTTATTTTCCCCTCCTGAACCTTTCACAACGACCGCACCCGGGATCGGTGATGCTGCCCGGCTTTGAGCGACTGGCGGAACCGCTGCCGTGGCCGGCAGCATCCCCGACGGGGAGGGCTGCAGCCCTCGGCCCCGCTCCGAGCCCCCGCACCCCGACTGAGCCCCCGCACCCCGGCCGGTGCTTCCCTCGGGAGCAGCCCCCGCCGTGCCAGGCAGCAGGGCGGGGGGCCGCCCGTGTAGAGGACGGGGGTCACACCCCCCCATCACCCCCCTTCCGAAACTTTCCCCCGCAGGAAGAGCGCCTCCGCCTGATTAAATATATATGCGGCTAATGCACTAAACAAATATTGAAGTTAAGATGTAATTAAGCCTGTAGAACATCCCCGCGCAATAAACCCGGTGCTGGACAGGATCCATCGGTACGCGCCAGGTTTGTTTTAAAGGAGCTTGGGAAAAAATAATAATAAAAAAATCTTTAAATTATGTATTGGAGGGTCCCGGTTTATCCTGCCACGCTCGGGTCGATGCTGATGGTAAACACGGCCGGGCGGCCCCGCACCACGTCCCGCCCGGCTCCGCTCGCCTCATTTTCTTATTTATTTTCCGCGCCCCCCCCCCTTGATTAGCCCTCCCGGGTTTCCTTCCACGTCGCTAAATGTTGTCGCTTACACTCCAAGCTCATGCATTGTTTATGGGAAATATAGTTAATAAATAATTACAAATCCGAGGTGTGCGTCCCTGCGTTTGACGGAGCACTGCCGGCGGAGCCGGGGCGGGGGGGGGGGGAGGCGGGGGGGGACCGACGGGGCCGGGGGGGGGGCCCGGCAGAGGGTCTCGGCAGCGGGTCCCGGCGGGGGGGCTCCGGGCCGGGCCCGGGCCGAGCCCGGCGGGGAGCCCGGGTGTGTGACAGCTGAACGGGATTCTTCACGTTGTTAAAGAGAGAAAGGGCAGATAAAAGACGAATAAAAGAGAAAAGAAAGAAAAGTAAAGAGGTGGTGGGGGCGGGGGGAGACCATAAAAAAAGAGGGTGAAACAAACCCCAGGAGGATGCACCGATCCCGGCTCATCCATCTTCATTGTCTCCGTGTGTGCAAAAGCAACGCCAGTATAAGGAAAAGCCACTATCAAAGCCATGGCTTTATTTTATATCCTATAGATCAGGAGGGAGGCAAAGCTTTATTTTCGCCCAGAGACAGATATTTTATTTCTCTCTTACGGTTTTATGTGTGAGAGATGTCAAAAAGGTAAAATAGATTGCTAATGCATAGGCAAAACGAAGCTGTTTTGGCATGCTCTGTGTCATGAGGTCTCCCAGGGAGAGCAGGCTGGGGATTTAGGGCTGATGGGAGACTCGGGGGGATTTCTGCTAAAACATCTCTCTCCATAAATCCAGCCGCATGGTCAGCGCGATCGGGAGAAAAAGAGTTTTAAAGGGGAAGACCTGGAGTGCAGCGGGCAGGCGCGACGGAGCGGGGACCCCCGGGCCGGCTCGGTTGGGGGTGGGGGGAGCTGCCGGCCGGTTGCCCCGTCCCGCCGGCGCTGGGGACCCGCCGGAGCCGCTCCCGGCGCACGGAGCGTTCCCGCCTCGCCAAAAGGCCTGTGCGCGCCCCCCGCTGCCCCCCAGCCCCCTCCTCACCTCAACTGATTTTATTATTTTTTTTTTTTTCCGCCAACCCGCCCCCCCTCCCCCCCCGTCGGTCCGAGCCCGGCGGCTCGCTCCGGCAGCAGGCACGGCACGGCACGGCACGCTGCTCCGCATCGCCGCTGCACCGAGCCCAGCCGCGCATCTGCGAGGACCTTTTTGCAAAGTTAAAATATATCTCCCCAAGCTGCAACAATTTTCATACTTTTTGACCTCGGGGATTTACTTAGCACGTTAAGTTCAAGGCTCAGAAGCCCAAGGCTATTACTCATTTAGGCACTCCCACCACCAACACTTTTCACCACATATTTTATCATTTGACTTCCTGGCTTAAATTCATGTTATGGCAAATAATGGATGGTAATACTTTCCCCCTTCCCCATGTTAATTGTCTTGTCTGACAACCTCTGCATTTGAAATGATTTAAAGCAAACAACGGCGCAGTGAGACCAGGAGACAAACCAGCACAAAACATCTGCAGGAGCCCTGCAGCTCCTGCTCTCCCCTCGCCAGTTGGCGGCTGGATCGAGGGACCGGATCCAGAGCACAGCAAGCACCCCCCCTAAAAAAAAAAAAGCAGGGCCCAGCACTTGCTGGGGTCACGGCGGTGTGAAGGCAGCTTCCCCCCAGTGCCCGCAGCCCCATCCTGCAGCGCTCGGCCCTGGCTTGGCTGCCTGGAACGCTGCTCGTCCGGAGGTGGCTGAAATGGGGAAACAAAATGGAGCGCTATTTGCAAATTAAAAAAAAGCAAGGTGTAGTTGATTAGCAAATTAATTATTTCAGTACCCCCAGGATTATATTGTTTTTCTAAGTTCTATGGGCCTGTGTAATTTACTAATTTCACAGTCGCTGAACTTCCCTGGGAGTGAGAGTCAATCTCATCCACCTATCTCACACGTACCGCAGTTTTGTGCAGAGGCAGTGGGTCTGTTGGCAGCGGCGGAGCGAAGAGAGTGTCCAGACCTTCCCCCCTGCTCCTGCCACTGACCTGCTGTGTGACTCCGGGCAAATTCTTTGGTTCTTGTGTTTCTGAGGGTGGACAGTACCTTCCTACCCAACAGGAACGTATCTTCCTGCTTAGAAAGGAGTAACTGCACGCACTTTCCTCTACCTAACACTGTCACTGGCTTCCCATACGCAGAGGAAACAGGCGGCTGTGTTACTTGTCCTCTGCAAGCTGGAGAAGAAGGTTCCCACTGTAAATGTTTTTTTTGTCATCATCAAAATGTCAGCTTTTGGTGTCTGACATCACCGTCATGCAGAGCATTTGAGAAAAATAATTGACACCAAAACAAATAGGGCTATCCCAATAAAATATAGGGATGATACACCTGCACCAGTGGGAAACCAGCACTGCCCTCTGCCTACCTGCTGCAGATGCAGGAGCACATCTCGGTTTGGGATGATAAAAGAGCATCACCTGGACAAGGTACCACAGCACCACAAACTTCTTTCACCATCTGTGAAAATGAATTCACAGCTCCTGGCTGTTTTTATATCTGTCTGCTTAGTCCTGACCTCTGATTAATCTTCTATATATAGATTCCATAATTTGATACCACATTACTATATAATATCCCATGTCACACCCTATTTATATAGGCTTCTATTTTAAGACTTCTGACAGGATGAGGAGGCTCTGGCCAGCGTGCCTTTCTTTTTCCCTGCTTTATCGTACACACACAAATGGAAGCAGCTGGGTTTACACAGCCTGAGCCCAACAAAGTTCTGGGCTGATGGGTGTCTGCAGCTCAGCACAACATTTGGTCTGCCTGGGCCAGGTGGGCCAGAGCCAGGTAAAAGGTGGATGCTGCATGGGAGCCCATGGCTCAAAGTGCTCACACGCCCCGGCACTGCAAGTGGGGATGCAATTAAAGAGGTTGTTGGCACGGTCCAGATAGGGCTTGTTAGCACTGTGCAGCACTGCACTGCTTGTGACACCTGAGCTACTAATTGAGCATCTGATTTCTATAGGGTCACCACTGCACTGGCATGAAACTGGAGCATTGCTGTAAGGAGATGTGGCCAAACACATTATGTTACAAAAAATACACGTTTAAAACCCCTGTTGCCTTCCCTTCCCTTGTACAGTAAGTGATGTTCTAAGTTTGGCCATGTGCATACACAGCTTATTTCCACACCATAGCAAGAACATGGCATGCACAGCCACAATCCCATTACTCTTGATGTGTATATATACACTGTTTCCAAGATGAAAAAAACAGAGCGTTCTGTTCTAGAATGTGAAATTTCACTAGTTTCAGCTAATTTTTCCAGGAGAAGCCAGGGGTAGAGCTCTGTCCCCTGGAGGGTCCTGCCTGCTGATGCTCTGCTGTCCTCTGCTGCATGCCAGGGCAAGTCCCCCCTGCAGGGCAGAGCCACACCGGCATTACCAAGGACCAATCCTCCACGCTCAAAGTTCACTTTAAAAACCATTCTGAAAAGATCACTCCTCAGCATTGTTGTCTCTCGTATTCCAGCTGGGCTGGAGATCCTTGCCAGAACCTCTGTGCTGGTGAGGCAGTGCCGGAGGGCACAGGGTGAGGAGCAGCTTCTCCAGGGTCACCCAGAGATGAGCACAACCCAAATCTCCCAATTCCCACATGGATGCACTGCACCCTTCACAACCCTTCACCTCTCGGCTCCCTTCCTTATTGTGTTGTCTGGTGGACAGGGGAAAAACAACAACCCACCAGGCCCCATCGGTGTTGCCGTCCCCAGGGCTGCTGCTGCGGGCTGGACCAGGCTCTGGGGTCTGGCAGCTCTGCAGGGCATCACCTGCGCTGGAAATGCAGCCCCATGGCGACATGATCACTCCAAAGGGGCAAAAATGTCACAGGAAAGGCTGCTCACCCCTGCCCTGGTTATGCCACAGCCTGAACCGGTCTTTTCTCTGCTGGGCACCTCCGGTGCGCAGCCATCTGTTGAACCCTTGGCACAGGCTGTTAACACCGACGGCACACGCACGGTACTGCACAACCAGGATCGCTGATGGGCTGGCGGGGGAGACAGCACCCCACGCCTCTCCTTACCCATGGCCTTGCATAGCCTGGTGCTGAACCTGTCACTCACGAGGTACCGGCCCCCAGGACTCCCCATCGCCGGGTCCCAGCGCGCGGTTCTTACCTCTCTGTATCCACAGGTGAAGGTGGCTCTGGAGAGCAGCGGCTGACGCATCCAGCCCCGAACCAGTGTAACCACAAAGGCACAGGAACTTGTTCTGCTCACAAACAAGCGAACCTTGTTTCAACTGGAGCGTCCCTTATTTATCTACGCTTCCTCCGGCAGAGAGCCCAAGCCCCGCTTTTACAGAGTGTGTTTTTCCCACCTGTGAAATGACACCATGTTCACTGACAACATCTATTGAGGGAGCTGTTCTGTGCCCACCTGCCTCATGCTGGGAGCATGGTGAATGGGGTGTGTGTGGAAATGGAAACTTCCTGAGATGTTCAGGCTCAGGAAGTCTGAGTCTGCAGAATTCCCTACCCATGGCTTTGTTCAGTTGATGAAATAAAATCTTCATTGATGTAATCAGTTAATATTTGTAAAGCCTCTAAGATTCCAGAATAAACAGCTGAAAGAAATTCACACGGCTATTAGATAAATGTGTTAATAATAATGAAGATGGCTGCTGAGAAGACATCACTCCTAATGATGGACTATTTATTTCCTTAAAGGTGTGCTAATAAACAGAACTAATTTTTAAAATCTGGCGCGTTTATTCCACATATGCTCTCAGATCAAATAAGTTACTCTCATCACACAGCATGGTCTTCCTCTTCCTCCCTCTCTGAAATTCCTCATTAACGCTTGCTGTGCTGTGCTGTTGATTACGAGGACCAGCACTCCTTCTCACCCAGCACCCTAGATGTTAGAACCCGTTGCCCTCAGTCCTGACCTGACAGCCTGCCCGCTGCCAGCTGGCACAGCCTCCCAAAGGGTCCCTTAACCTCTGCGAAGGAGCTTGGGCATTCATCCTCATCCGACCTGAGCTCTGTAGGGAGGCCCCGGATGCATCTCTGCATCCCGCATCAACTGCATAGTCTCAAACCAACCAAAACCCACACCAAATTTTATGTCCTTAGGCTGTTATCACTTCTTTTGCAGAACCAGAGAAGCCACTCCAAAGCTTGTGAAGGAAAGCAGGGTCAGCTCGCAGTGTCTGTAGCCGCTCCATCACTGTGGTGTCTGTGCACAAGGTGAAATGCAGCGGGTGCGTGGCGCTGGGCTGCGTGCCAATGGAGCAACACGGGCGCTGGCTGTGCGCTGCGCATAGCCTCTGCTCGCTGCTGTTCCCTCCAATGTCTTTACACAAACTCAGTAAGGTGCTAATTCAAGACAAACCTTTCCTGCATACCTGCAGGAGATTATGTCCCTGCACGAGGAAGCACGAGGAAGCAGCAGAAAGGTTCCTTCCACCTCTGCCCACAGGCTGGGGGAGCAAACACGCAGGGCAGAGTCCTCCAGTGCTGCAGGGTTGCTCCAGTGTTTGAGGAACGGTTTAGGGCTGTGTATGCTCTGGGAAGATGACTTCCTACCGTAGCTTTTAAACCCCCAGATTAATATTCTGCAGGGCTGGTGCTTCACACAGGAGGGAAATGCCATATCCAAATACTGATGCAGTTTTCATCCCTCTATTTGAATTCAAGTACTTTCACATGTAAGGTACTGACTTGTTTAGCTTTAAAGGAAAGGCTCTTCCATACCTCCAGTGTACGCACCACCAGCACTATGAGCAGTTGTGCCTGGGGGCAGGGTGGCAATACTTCAAACGACTCACTGGACACGCACAGGGACACTTGTGTTCGGGGACCTGGTGCCATCCACGTCACCAGGGTGGGACCTGGGGTAACAGCCGCATTGCTGCAGAGCCCTGGGAGGCAAGCCTGCATCACCTTTGCTCTCCAGAGGAAAAGTGAGGCACTGATACTGCATCCTGACCCTTCAGTTTTGTGTGGCAATCCCTATGTGGGACACCCCGAGGTCATGCCAGGGCTGTGCCTGGTGCTTGGTGCCCAGCTGGACACGTGCTGTCCCCAGCTGGACACATCTGCAGAGCCAGGCTGCTGCTCACTGTGGTGCTGCTCATGCAGCATGCTGTAATAAACTACAAGTGTTTCAAATTTACAGAGGAGGAAAAATATTTGAAAAGAGCAACTTTAGAATTAGCAGAAAATACTCTTTTCCTTGGGGGAACCCCCCTGCCCCACTGAGGTCCAGCTTGTGCCAGGGAAGGGTGCAAAGCTGGGCCAGGCAGGTCCCCCCATGGGGCCGTCACCCTGCGGGCTGCAGCCGCCTTTAGAGCCCAGGGTGGGAGAGTGTGAAAACTTCTGCTTCTTGCCCCACACATCTTGAAAATACACATTTTTCTTGTTAGTACCACAGTCAGAAAATCCGCCTTTACAGGTGCGTGCCCAGCTGCCTGCTGGATCCACCCAGGCTGTGGGATCTCTGGGCAGGGACCCCCGTACGCTGGGGCTTGGACAACAAATTATTCAGCCTCACCAACACTACAATCATCAGCAGTGACAACACACAACGTGATATAAAACTGCAGCTAAATGTGCAAACAGGAGGAGAAGGAAACGTGCCGGTGCAGTGGGGAGAAGGGCAAGAAACACCGCTGATGGGGAAACCACAGATGGATGCGAGGCACCTTCATATGCCAGAGGGCAAGAGAACTGTCGCACCCCCAGGTCTGACAGTGCCACACACACGACACAGGCGCAATGACACGTTTCTTTTAAATAAAGAAATTCCAAAACAAAGAATAATCTACAACAGAAAACCATTTGAAAACCTGTACACCTTCTAGTGCACTTATTTGGCTTTTTTTTTTTGTGTCTAAAAAGATCAGCTAAACTCCTGAGTTTTATATGAAAACAAAAAAATACAGTTAAAACAACTCTGAAACGGTCATACAATAAAAATATATGCATTAGATGTTAAACCTTCTATCAGAGAGCTCAGCTGGATTTTTTTTTTTTAAATCTGCAAAATATAATTAAATTGTGTTGGTAAAAAAAAAAAAAGGAAAAAAGATAGCCTAGTCCAAACCCTTATAAGGATATTTCAGACATGCTGAGGTTCCTTTTCCATAAATGTTAAGCAGACATCTGTAAACATAATTGGAATTTACTGCACACGTGAATAACTGCATATAAATTAGCCTGTATCATTGGGGTTTAAGAAAGGGCTGCAGGTCCCCCCCCTTGTCGATAAGACGACGGCGTTTCCAGCGCACATCCCAGCTCAATTCCAAATGTCAATTTTCTACATTTTAATTTTTTTTTTTTTTTTGCATAGCTGTTGCCTTGTTACATTTATCATAAAGCCTCTATAGATGAGACATTCTGCTGAATTTTGTACATTTCCAGGTTTGTTTACCAGGCTGATAGTTATTCTTTTGGAAAATGCAGAGTGGTATTGTCAGGGATTGCTTAATATTAATGATGGAGACCCGGGCATCTGAGGGAGCTGAACAAGCACAACTTCATTTCAGCATTCCTCATTTTTTTCCATATTTTCTCGCCCCTTCCTTTCCTTTTTGTTGCCTTCTCCTTTGTTATGGGCAGGACCGCAGGAGGCATGGAGCCCTCTGGCCCTAACCCTGCAGGGACCTGAGGCCAGATCCTGCTCCTTGTTGAGTTGACGGAAAAATGGCCAACTTCTGCAGCTCAGAATCAAGCTTTTCAGCACCTGCTTCACTTTACACTCAGGGGCTGAGAAGTCCCAGTTAAGCCTGTGCACCACAACGAGTGCTGGAGCTTTCTGTGGAGGAAGGAGCCTCCTGCTCCTCCTCATTTCCTTCTCCATCTCCTTTCTCCATCTAGGACCAGTGAAAAGTCAGGAATTCCTTACCCAGAGCACAGGGGAGGGCAGGAGGGGCATGGGCAGCCTGCAGAGCCTTGTTTGAGTCCAGCATGAAAAGAGGTGGCCAGATACACGTAATTCAGCTAAAACAAGGATTACTTCAGATTTGCATCGAGGCAGTCAGGAGCAGGATTTACCCGGAGCCACATCGTGTAAAAGCATGATTTTACGCAGATTTAGTGAAAACAAAGGGTTGCACCCACTTTCTGAGACACGCTGACACCCGGCTTATATCAGCCTAGCCTCAGTTGGTGAATTTACAGGAGCAAATTCAACCAGCCCCGCCAGTTCTAAGCAAGCAGGAGCCCGAAACCCACTGGCTCGAGGTGCTGAAGCACCTTTGGGGCTTGCACCCACGTGCTCCCGGCCGAGGGAAGGACCACGCAGCGCAGCGGAGAGAGGCAGATCTGGGAGGAGAAATCCCTCCTGCGCTGGGATAAACCCTCGGATGAGGCTGTGACCCTGATCCCAAATCTGTTCAGTTCCAGGGAAAACTGACCACCAGTGCCTGCATCAGGCGCTCCAGGCTGGTGGCGCTGGGGACGCATTTGGTGGAGCTGAATGATGCTGTGCAGGGATGGCCATGGGCTAGAGGTCAACGCTGGCGTTAGGCTATGACACCTGATGGAATTCCACTCATCCAGGTGGGCAGCCCCGTGCCCCGTGGAAGGGGATGGTCCTGCACGCAGCCCCCTGCCAGCAGTGTCTCCAGCCCCTACTACGGCACAGCCACAGGCATTCCCAACAGGCCCTTCTTTATGATAACGGCATTATCAAGCGTGCCAACGAAGTAAACCGGGTGATTTATTTCATTGTCAGTCTTCAAAGGCGCATTTGTTTGCCATCCATCTCTTGCCCCCTGCTTGCCATAAGCCCAGTTTGCTTGGAGGGGGCCGCAGCGTGGGGAGCACGGGGCTGTGAAGCTGTCCCTGGGGCAGTGCCCCCGCAACCGCCGCCGTTCTCACCTTGACTCGGAGCTGCTGTCGGAGTCAGCAGGCACCGCTGGCGTGGGGAGCCCCGCGGCTTTCCAAGGGATGCTCTCAGAAACGTGTGAGCGGGAGGGCTGACCTGAATTTAACCTTTCTCTGTGCCCCACGGTTTATGGGGAGGGGAGGTGAGAGATATGGCAGCCTGGTCAGAGCCGGCGACAAACTGCCGGCATTTCTTGGGATGAAGGAGATGACACAGGGTGGGGGGTGGGGGGGAAGCACCGCAAGCCCATCCCAGCAGGACCCACTGGGCAGAGCTGCCTCCTGGCTCGGTGGGGCTTAGGGCCACAGCATCATGTCTTGATAATGATGGTGGGGTACCTCACCTCTCTTTAGGGAAAAAGAGGAGGAAGGAGAAAGCAAAAATAAACAAAAATGAAACAAAAAGCTTTTATCCTAATTTTTTTCTAAGAAGAAAAAAAGATGGATTTTTGGTCTAAACTCCCTGGCCAATCTGCCCCTACAATCTCAGAAGACATGAATTTTAAATCCTGCCAGCCCCAGCTAAGCGAGGGAACAGCTCCGCCAGCGAGGTTTAGGCAGGAATCTCAGCTGGAGGGAACCGCCACCGTTTACAACCCAGGCACACGGCGCTGTGGCCCCCGAGGATGCTGCCCATATAATTGTGCTCTCGAGGTGCCAACAGCGCTCCACCATCTCCTCATCTAATTAAGTGCCAAAGTAGATGGAAGTGTCGGGGAGGATGAGGACGGGCATTTGCACCATGGTTGGGAGGTGCAGGGGGGACCCTGCCCCATGCCTGCCCCCCGCACCGTCCTGGCCACTGTGCACGGTCACCACCGAGACTCCCCGGTCACCCGCCAGCAGCACAACGGGCATTTTATAATTCAAAATTATCGACCAAGCGTTTTTTTTTCCAGGCCAGTCCAATTACTTTCAAACACACCTATTTGATTTTAGTGTCAAAGAGATTTTCTCTCTCTCAAGTTGTTTTCACTTTAAAAAAAAAAAAAAAGTCCTGGAGCACCAGACAGAATAATAAGCAGACTCACTATTTAGTCACAGAATGACCTGAAATTTCTCCAAGGAAACATACTTTTCACCGAAAAATCTGTATGAAAGTTTTTCCTTGACATTTTCTTGGTTTAGAGGAAACAAGAGAGCAATTTTTCCCCATCATTTTCAGAGTTTGTTATTTTTTCTTCCCTCTCTCTACTCATCCCCAAGAGTTTCCCCCAGGATGGCCAGTCATACAACAAGGAAAAAAACCTGTGGGATGAACAAGGCACTGGGAACTACTGAGAAACTGAGACACATCTCAACGTGGAGAAATAACCGGAGTTCTTTTGGTTCTGATGCTTTCCACATAAAACCAAAAATGTTTTAATTCTACGAGTTGACCAAGGCAAGTCAGTTTTTAATGTTTTCCTTGCAAATGTAAAGTTTCTCAGCTTTTATCAGACTTGCTTTTCAGCAATGTTTAAGTTTCTAATCCTTAAGAGAGGACTAGATAGGCTAGAGCTGGCAAGAGTGGGTGAGCGAGAGTAGCCTGAGCGGAGGACTTGGAGGGCCGCATTTTGTCCCTGCCTCCACCATTATTTGGCTCTGTTATCCCAGGAACATCATGAACCCTGCTCGTGACCCTATCCCCCCACTGCAGAATGCAAATAAACTGCTTCAAATGCATTTTGTGATTTTAAATGCCCAGTCCTGGATAAAATGCTTTGAGAGCCTCAGATGGAAGTGGCTCCAAACGAGCACTGGGCATCCCTTCTTCCAAGCCACCTCCTGTGCATCGCTCACGTGTGGCTGTTTGCACTTAACGGGAGTTTGCAGCTGATACTCTGCCAGCGAGAGCTGCCAAATGGCGGCCCCTCCGCCTGCCCCGCTCTGCCTGCGACGTGTCGGGAGTAGCCCAGATGGAATTCTCCCTCACTGTGTCTGCAGTTTCATGGTCGGCATCAAAATTTACAGTAGGAACTTAATTTAATATAAAATTCACAAGCAATCTGGCTATTTTGAAGTGCTGACCCAAAAGCTACTGAAGTCGATGGGAACCTTTCCTCTCCCCAGCATCCATCTGGGTAAGGTCCTGTTGTGTCTTCCCTGATGAGCTTGCTGTATGAAGAACTCCACTGCAGTTCCAGTTGTTTACATGTGAACACAGCTGGAGGAACGGAGGAGAAAATACTTTGCTGAGAGCTCGAGCAACTTGTACCTGCACCAAACCCAGGGCCAAGCAGCGAGCGTGGCCGGGAGCTGGCTGCGGCACCAGTCCAGGTCAGGGTGCCATAAACCCAGGCTATGGGGGAAGCCAGTGAGATGAACTGGATTTCTGGGGGTGTAAATGGGATTAGGAGTAGGTTCACAAACTTGACTTCACAGCCAAAGCTGGGCTAGAGGAAGAAGGGTTGGGCTGAGCTGAGGGTGCTGGTTCATCCCCGTGGTGCCCATGTCCTGCTGCCAGCCAGAGGGGACGGGGGCAGCCAGTGCAGGGATTGGCACAAACCCAGCAGCTCTTCAAAGCATCCTTTCCCAACCAGCTAAATCAGGGAGGAGGAAGACCCTCTCCTAAACCTCTCCTGGCCAAAAAAGCCCTGATTCACAAGATTTTGGAAACCACTGGCCACTCCAAGTGCCATTTAATTATTATTAGTATTTGCGTTACAGCGGCATCCTGAGGTTTCACCTGTGATGGTTGCACAACCTGACAGGAGCTCTGCACGTGTTCAGCAGGAGATGGTTCCCAAAACAGCCCCAAGGCTTAGTCATAAACTCTCGCAGTTACCCCGAGTTCTCTATCACCCCTTGTATCTGAAACACGAACTCGGTGCAGAATTGCACTGCTAGTGTCAGTCAATGCAACAGAGAGGAGGAGGAGGGAGGAGGTACCATCCACCCCATCTCCTAGCAGGAAGAGGAAGTGTGGGGGACTAAAGATGGAATGGGTCTGGCTGCCAGACTTGACAGAGAGCTCTGACAACCCCTGCCTGCAGAGCGACTGCCCTGCCGTGCTGGCAGGGCTGGAGGCAGCTGCTGCAGCTCCTCAGTCCCCTTGTAGCTCTGCAGACACAAACCCGTCCTCCGTGGTGCTGCCCCACGTAACACCACAGCCCGTCCCTGCGCTGCTGCAGAAATACAAGCCAGCCTTAAAAACCATCAACAAAGGGAAAAAACCCAGGTGCTGAAGCTGCCACCTCAATTATTGTATGTGTTGTTTTTTTTTTTTTTTTTTTTTTTTCTCACGCAGCTGCTAATGCTGCGCGTGTGGCCGAGGGTGGCAGTGGCAGAGCCGTGCAGCCCCCAGCCCCAGCCCGGCACCCAGGGCAGCAGCAGCAGCAGGTACGGAGCCACAGGGCAAGAAACGGAAGCCCCGGCTGTTGCCAGGTGCTCTCCTCAGCTGCTCTGATTTACCTGGAGATCGCGACGCTTTGCTGAATGGCACAGGATAGCGGTGGGGGTTTGTGGTAAATGTCTGCTTCCTTGTATAGTTTTCTTTTGCTGTCCTTGGCTGCAGTTAACCCGGATTGGGCATCCCCTTCCACTCCCTGGATTTACAGCAGGGAACTACTACAAACACTGGGCGCTCACGCGTGTGTTTTGGCGGTCCTTTAAGGCCTGTTTTTACTATGGCACAGCATGTGCCAAGGCATCATACTACGAGCAACATAATGAGAATGGCTCACATTTAATGGGAGAACTCTGAGCCGAGCTCCCTACTCTCAGCTGGGGGCAGGAGGGCTGCCCCAGCCCGTGGGAGCCAGCACCCAGCGCCTGTGGGGCAAGACAGCTCGTGCCCAGCTGCCGTGGGGACCCCATTCCCCACTGAGACACCCCATGCCCAGCTGCCGTGGGGACCCCGCTCCCCACTGGGACACCCTGGTCCTAGCTGCCGCGGGGGCGCCGGTCCCCTCTGAGATACCCCGTGCCCACTGCCGTGGGGACCCCACTCCCCACCGGGACACTTCATGCCCAGCTGCCGTAGGGACCCCCTTCCCCACCCAGACACCCCGTCCCTAGCTGCCGTGGGGACCCCGCTCCCCACTTTGACACTCCGTGCCCAGCTGCTGCGGGGATGCCGGTCCCCTCCGAGACATGTGGCTGAGCCAGAAACCCAAACCCGAGCCTGCCAGTTGCTTTTGTCTGGCTTTTTCACACCCTCCTGCCAACCAAACATCGTGCCAAGGGGTCTGTCGCGTTTAAATACGTGGAATTATCTATTACAATGCTTCAATATTTATGACATAGATTTTGCTTTAACTGCTTTGTAAATCATAGCAGAAATAATGGCCTTCCAACTGAGAGTCATATGCCATAATCAACCAACAGAAAGTCAAGATTGTAATATAAAGTATATATTAAAAAGACCTTATGTGAACATTTTGTTTAAATTAAGAGATAGGACATGTTCAAACAGTGAGGCCTCACCAAAGATCATTTTTCCCAGCAAATGAGTCAAGGGTTTAGAGAAGGCTCAGGGTGTGCGAAGGAGCAATCCTGCCCTCCCAAGACTATAAATATTTTTTGGTGGTCAGATTATTCGAACAGAAGACTCTGCCCAGCCAGCGCGCTCTGTCTCTATGCGGCACCTCGGTGGTTTCAGCGGTGGAGCCGTGTTTGCCCACCCGTCGGGGCCGGCTCAGCGTGGCAGCGGCAGAGCTGGACACCGAACGGCGTCCTTGGGCCGTGGCCAACCTCCCCCGGGCCAAGCCATGCCGCCCTCCGCGTGGGCTCGCTCGTGCTCTCCAGCCCCGTCTGTCACATCCTCCCCCGGCCCCAGCGCCCCGACACGCGCCGTCTGCTCTGCCTCCAGCCCTGGGCGCTCCGTCCTGCCCCCACCACCGAGCTCCCCACCACGGCAGCCTGCTTGCCACTGCCAGCCCCGTGCCGTCCTGCCGCAGCACACCATCGGGTGCCCCAGCTGTGCCACCACCGCTGCTGCTAAGCCCACGGCGAGGTGTCCGGCTCCCCACCACCACTTTGCCGAATTGCACTGTGTGCACGGCTCCCGGCCCTGGAGCCCCGGACCCCCCCTGCCTGCCCACCCCTGCCCACCCTGCTCAGGTGCCTGCGGTTCCCTGCCTGCCCTCCACGCCCGCGGGCCTCTCAGCTACAACTGCCATTACCACTTGTGCAACCTTGCAAGCCTACAGTGATGGAGGGATGTCGTCCCCAGGATGGGGGTGCCCTAAGGACCTCTCCGAGAGCCTTCTCCTTGTGAGGGCCAGGGGTCTGCAGCCCGGTCCCACGCAGAGATTATGGGGTGTTTATGAGCTCGGTCCCCACAACAGATCATGGTATTCCAGTATTTATGAAGCCTCCTTTCAATAATTATCACGCCGTTACATTGGTGAGTTTCTTGACAAGTTATTAAATCATAATTTCTAATTTAAATGCCAGCTTTTGGCGTGCATGCCTGCTCAGGATAAGCTCATTTTCATTTTTATTAAACATCACCTATTAAACACAAGGAGAATTTTCTTAGGAATAACAGAAAACACCACAGGTGCCTTATTTCCCAGCTCATGCTGTAATGGTTTCAAATAATTCCCCAAACACATAACCACAAGGGGACTGTTACGTGGTTAGGTGGGGTCTGCAAAGACCCTACTCTGGATAAGCAGGTGCTGGCTGGCACCTTCCCTCGGGCGTTTGTCCTTGTCAGCCCCTGGAGGTGACAAACCCCCCAGCTACAGGTTGTGCATCATGCCATGAAGTGCCTCCGCCTTCCAAACCCAAGGAGCACTCACACAAACCCAAAGGAAAGCTCAGGACATCCGAACTAGCCAGCAGTACCCAAAGCACTCAACTTCCAGAGATACTTCAGAGGCTCATGACGGGGTCAGTCACACCAGTGCCACTCAGTACTTGACTTTTCAAGCAGGTGGTCAATTAATTATGCTCGTTTGGTGTTTACAGTGCCTGGCCCTGGGCTCATCATCTGACCCATGTACCCCTCTGTTGCAGGAACGGTTGCAGTGGCACTGCCAGCTCTGTCCCACCCAGGGTTATCCTCCCCACCACACCAAATCTGCAGGGCGAGGGGCTGCGCATCTGTGGAGCCCAGGAGCGAGCCCCCGGTGTATAGTACAAACGGGAAGTAAAAGGAAAAAAATAACTTCAGTGCAGGAAACGTGGGTCGAGAGGATGTTCAAAAACATTCCTTGGGATGACGGGTTGTGTACCTGGCTTAGCCCCTCTCTCTGGGCTGGATTTTGTGCTAAACTGCCTTCCTTTGGGGCTGTTGGGGACAGGAGTTACCCACTCAAGGCCAGGCTGGACGGGGCTCTGAGCTACCTGGCGCAGTCAGAGATGTCCCTGCTCGCTGCAGGGGGTCAGACTAGATAGCCTTTAAACACCCTCCCAGTCCAACCCATTCTATGATACTCTGATTGCCCCCAAATGATTTCCATCTCCAGACTATATATCCTCTGTGATCAGACTGATTAGTTAAATAAATCATGCTTACCTGAAGATAATCCATTTACACTTTTTAATTAAACACAATTATGACAATTTGTTCTGCTGCCTGCCAGATTGCATATGCAATCAAAGCTGAGGGCAAGAAACTTTTGCGGATGTGTTTACCTCCAGGCCAGAAAAAGCAAGCAGAAAAGTACCAGAAGAGCACCTTTTGATGATGGTGCTCAAGTTTAGTTGGGAAAAAATAACAAGGGGAGATCAGGGAACCAGCGGAGATAATCGGTGTCCTCTGGAACAGCCATGGGCTTATCTTGTGCCATGCCTGGGCGTTTGGCTGGGTCCCCTCCACACTGCTGATGGGTGCAGAGGGAGCTCAGGGTCAGGGCTGTGCATCCCCCTGCCAAATGCAAAGCCGGGACTAGATGCAAACATGAACATGGCAGCTTTCTTAAAACAGCTCCGTGTCCTTTTAGCAGTCCAACAAGACAAGAAAACACATCCCAACTACTCTGCCAAGGGCTTTTATTCAGATCATCTTTCCTTCAACTTGCTCACACAGAGTGAGAGACAAAATAAGACATAACGAGCCAGCTTAAATAGATGTTAGAGACCTTCCAGTTATTTAAAAGCCCTCTGCAGTCCCTCTCCCCTCCCCTTGCCACCACGTGCTCAAGTTCAACTGCAAGTGAGTACAGCAGACGATGTGCTGTTTGTTTTGGGTTCAATGGCATCTCATTTACACGTGTTAATTGCAACTAATTGGCACTAATTGGATGAACAGGAAACCCCCTGGGAGCACTCATACCTTTAATTTGTAGTAAATATCATTAATTAACATATGCTAATTAGAGCCAATTAACATTGATTAAGGGTTGCCAGCTACTTGGAAAGTACAACTATCCATGTTGTATTAAGTCAGCACAAAATATGATCCATGCTTTAAGTATAAAAGAAGAGGCAAGCTAACATAAGGCAGCATCTGGGCCGCACGGGCTGGCTGGATGCGTGCCGCACATGGGGCATGGAGAGTGTCCACACCGCTCCCAATGCAGCCCCCACCCCATGCAAGCTCCTGCGGCCAAAACACAGCGAGGGGAGTGGCGTGCTACCCACTATGTACACCTGCCCTGCGCCCGCAGGCGTCCCAGGGGAGAAAATTCATCTCCAAAACAAGTTGTTGCTACCCAAAGCATGCACATTCCAACACCTGGGGCTCCAGGGATGCTCGGCACCTCCTCGCAAGCAGGTCTGTGAAAGGGGATCTCTAGCCTTTAGAACAAAAGTTAAAGCAGCACTTCTGCCTGTGTCCATCAGGTACCGGCACGTTCCCTGTGGGATTCAAGCACAACACAACCCGCCACACTGGCTCCGGCAGAGCCGTGGGCCTGGGCGCACCAGGCGAAGCTGTGACTTTCCAGCTGGATGAAGGAAAAGGGTCTGATTCTGACCCGCATGGACTGCTGGTGGGTGCTGTGCCACATCTCTGTGGGGCTGCTAGGAGAACCGAGGCCATTCTGTTCCTGCAGAAAACCACCTCCTCACTGCGGAGAGCCCCGAGCGGCTCCCAAGGGATGTGTCTGCATGCCTGGCTTGGCAGAAACCCCCACACGGGCTGGGGACATTACAGAGAGTGCAGCCCAAATATCTGTACAGCCCCTGAGCTGGATCCGTGCCCTGCCTGGTCCTAGGGCAGGCAGGTGTGAAGATAGCCTCAAGCCACTGTAGCTTGTACCAGGACTTCTGCGAAGTGCAGATATTTGATCCAGTGAATATGGGTCACTGCGTTCCCGGGGTCCGCAAAGAGCCCGGGGCTGCTCTGCACAGAGCACAGCCCTGCCCTCTGCCAAACATATTTACCCAACAAAACCTGGAAGGTGTAAAATAACACGGCAAACCTCCCACAGGGCAAACCCCTGCTGCTCCCACATCGGCTGCATTTTGGGGTACGGATACGTTGCAGCCTGCAGGCAGGGATGAAGCTCTGCATTGGCTCCAAACGAGCCAGCTCCAACACCAGGAATACCAACGTTGGCAGCGCGCAGCACCGCACGGGCAAACATACTTGGTACTTATGCACCCACTGAGCCCCAGTGCTGAGCAAGGGCGCTGGAGCCAGCACGTGCCCTGAATCCCCCCGCAGATCCCCTGGGACATTGGGGCTGGCACGGCCAGGCCTTTGGGAAGCACTAGCGCACGGGGCGAGGGCAGGGCCCTTCCAGCACAAATGCTCTCTGCTAATTAACAAGCAAACAAAAAGAAGTCAGTACCTGATAACGGCATTTTCTGAAAGGGTAGGTCCTTTTTGGCCCAACCGTTGCCACCCAGAGACCACCAGTGGGCTGCAATGCCAGCAGCACCCAAGCCCGTGTATCCCAGAGAACGGTGGAAATCCTGGATTCAGCCATCTGCTCTAGTGGAGATGAGCAACCTGGGGGGCATCCAGACATGGCCAAGTGGGTCACAGGACCCTGAAGTTCAAATATCTCTTGTCGCCCTAAAGCTTTTGCACTAATATTATTACCAACCTGTTTACTCTGCTGTTTCCCATTTTATTATCTGATAAAACAACTGCTTATCAGTTTGCATAGAAGGACAGAGAAGTGCAGTGCTTAATCTTAACGAACACCTGGGAGGAGGCATGGTTTGGGCTGGCACCGGGTCCGTTTCCCAATTTACATGGTTCTAAAAGGATTAGCCTTTTACACTGAGAAAACAGAGCCCAGGGTTGAGCCATTGCGGGGAGAAGATGCACTGCGAATGCCTTGAATTTGGGTGTTTGGCTACGAAATGTGCTTTGTTAGCAGAGCAGGAGGCGCGAGGTGCCGGCGGAAGGGGGTATGTGGTGGCGTGTCCATGGGCTTTCCTTTCCCAGCTCCTACAAATGCTGATTGCACAGGGTAGGAGCACACAATTAGCTCTGTCTTTAATTACAAACCGACCCTATAATTTGACGACTGTAATTAAAACACAGGTTTTGAGGAATCTTTCCAGCCAGCACTTCCACTATTTACATCGCAGACTGCCACAAGACAGGGTAAAGGATGGAAAAGGGATGGGGAAAGGTGCCTGCAGCCCAGATCCCATGGCTCGAGTCTGGACCCAAAGCCCCGGGAGAGTCCAACGCCCGGCATGGGAGCAGCGGAGCTCGGGCGCAGTGTTATCGCTCAAAGACCTCCCTTCATCCCCAAAGGCCGCTGCAGAACAGCGCGGCTGCAGAGATAGCAGGGGTGTACAGCGGTGTTTTTTTCAAGCCTGCAGACAGACACAGAGAGGCAAGCGCCGATGCAGCCACGGTCCCCTTCACCCTTTCTGGGAGAAACCTCCCACTAGAGCCTGTGCTGAAACTTCCCATCTGCCGGGCATCATTTTGAGAAGTGCTAAAACCCCTGTCCTCAGCCTGGCCATGGAGCGGGGCTGACACAAAGCCTTGGGGAAAACCCAGGACTGTGTGTCTAAAACGGGCTGCAACGTTTCAGACAACTGCAATCAGAAGGGGCGTCTGAGAACCTGAAAATCTGTTTTTCATGAGTTTAATAAAAACATCTGTTGGAGAGGAGCATCACTGGCACGTTTAAAGCAGTATCAGAAAGCTGATAAGCTAAAACCACCAACATCATACTCATATAGAAAAATATATATATGGACGCATAACGTGCCCCTTCGTGAGGCTCGATAATCCAATAGGTCTGTTCCACCTCTAATTACAGTGATCCCATGACCCGGTATCCCTAACTAGGGCATTAAATCTGAGTTTACAGTATTTAGGAAGTGTTGCCAATAATGTTTACAGTGACTTAATTACTGAAGTGATTTTAATTTATTTTTGTTAATTATAATCTTATTAACCAATTAATTAAATCCAAATACAGGATGTGACATTGTTTGGTGGTTGCACCCTGGTAAGCAAACAAGCAGCGTAATCACACCTCCAGCAAAGCAAACCAGCAATCAGGGAGGACCTGGGACACCAGCGCTGCTCTGGGGGGATCCTTCCAAGGGTTGGATGTTTTTGGGATGCTGCCTACCTGGTGCTCCCCGCCGCCCCATCCCACTGCTGCTTCCTCACCAGGCACCGCACGGGCAGGTAAACCACCCGGCACCCATTCAGCTGCAGCAACAGGGTATTTTTTTCCCTTGGGACTCCCCCAAATGTGAAAAGCTTCATTCCAACTCCCCCCACAACACCCTACTCCCTACCCCTCACCCGTGCTGTGCACTGCCCATGGCGGGGGGTTATCAGATTTGTACCAACGTGGCAGGAGAAACTCAGGATTATTTGACAACATACGGTGTGCGGATTCCTAGCTGAAAAGAAACAAGTTGAACGAATGACTTAACCGCTTGCAAATTCGAGATCTCTTTTTGTTTTATGACTGCCTCAGCATCCAGCCGCACATGGATACCACCCCCTTCAGCAAACATTATGCACAGGATTTATTACAGATGTATACTATTTACTAGGGTTTATAGTGATATATAGTCTCTCTTCATCATTTGAGCAGTAAAGTATATTGTTCTGACCCTTCCACTCCTTACATTTGCCTAAGACTCCAGCCACTTCATATTTTTCCAGTTCTGACATTTCAAACATGCAATGCCATATGTATTGCCACTTTCAGGTAATTATCACGTAAAATTAGGCTAGTCTTGTACATGAAACTAGCAATTAGCCAAAGATTGAAGGTCAAAGAGATCTCATTTATAGAGTCTCTAACAAAATGTTAAGTGTAAATGTGTGTCAGATGGTCCAGGATGCCGGATTATATGGGGTCATGACAACGGGTCTGAAGTGTCATCAAGCACGATGTAACCAGTCTGTTGGGCACAGCAGTACAATCTGGGACTTATCTCTTTCAGCCTTATCAGAACCTGTGCTAAATCTAGGACACGGCCTTAGAGGAGTTTCTGCAAAACCAGGAAAATGAACCGCAGCCCATTGTTTCCCTTGCTAGGACCTTTAAACGAGCTGTTCTTTATTACAGTGTGCTCTGCGTGACAAGCCCGCTCTTCGTCCTCCCAGGACACGTGTGTGCAAGCTGGAGCAGGACCCTGTTGCTCCCGTTGGGATGAGGTCAGGTTTTGCCCCAGCCACACACAAGGAAGGGCAGCAAGGGCTGCTGTGCTGTGAGGAGGTGAGCAGGATGTGCTGGTGCTGGTTCCTGTCCTGGGGCTGTGCCCTGCTCCCTGTCGGGCTCCGTGTGTCCCTGGGCAGGCTCGGTCCTGCGTGGATGCTGTGGGGCTGTAGATCCCCCTCCAGCTCCAAAGGGGCTCTGCCAGGAACGTATCAGCTACCGGCAGCAATCCATCATCTTTTAATGTCATCAGAGTGGGGTTATCCAGCAGCCGCAAAGCCATCCGGGACCTTAGTCAGGTGCTAATTTGTTCAGCCCTTGTAAAGGTACCAGCCTGAATTTTTGCCGCTGCAGGGCCTCATCCTGCAGGCTCTGGGTAAGGCAGAGCAAAGCTCCCAGGGACAGCGCAGTGCAGGGCCAGAGCTGCCTGCCCCAGCAGAGCACCGAGCGGCTCCCCACCATCTCTGTGAGCTGGCACCAGGCTCCCTGCCCCTTCCCAGCGCCTGGGAGAGGCCGCTCCGTGCACAGTCCAGGATGCTATCATATGCATGCATCTTCTATCAATTTTCTTTAAGTGTGTGCAGCTGAAATCTCTCGCAAACCTGATCCCACTATTTTTCCCTCCCCCAATATAACACCATCCCACTTCCCAAGTGCACTTGGGTGAACAGAGACGGAGCAAAAAGCCAGACCAGTGGCAGAGGCTTGTGCCAGGCCTATTGCTGAATGAGACCTTCTTCACCAACAGGGAAGGTGACCACACCTGAACCCGGTGTTAAAAAAGCCTCCTTACATCATTTTATTTATAATCATCTGTATAAATATTTATCCTTTTACTTGCCACTCTGAGAAGGAGAGAAATAATAATAAAAAGTCTTTTCTTCGACAACCCAACATGCTTTCCAGTGGGATATATCCTCCGTCAGCCCTCCCAGCTACACCAGATCCTCGCTGTGCATCACCCCCTCCCCGGCATTAACCTCCATCCCCGTTACAAGCGGCGGTTTCCCCCTGCGCATCCCACCGACGTCGGTGGGGCTTGCGGCAGGTGCCTTTCACGCGCTCCCCCACTGAAGGCAGACGAAGCAGAGGCCTCGCAGCATTTTCTTTCCAAGTTTTCCTCCCCATCTCTTCACTATCCCTCCGTTCCCCCCCACCCCCGGCTTTCTGAATGCCATTGCCTCCTTTGCTTCTCCTCCCCTCTCCCGCTCCGCTTTCCAGCCCGCGTCCCTCCTGGCTCTGTGCCCTGACTATCAATGATGCTTCCAGCCCTGCTCTGTATTCCGGCTGGAGGCAGAGGTGGGGGCACGCTCGCCCGCTCCGCTCGCCAGCCCTTCGCCTCCCGCACAGGGCCGCAAAACGCTGCAAGAAGGGAGATGAACGACTTTCCTATTTTATCTGAACATGGCGTCTGCGCTTTTCTAATTGCAAATTAACAAACACATAGGCACGGTGCATGGCCAGGGCCCGGCCGGCGCGTGGCAGAGCCGGGGGCTCTCCCCGTCCTTCCATCTCTTTCCAGCAGCAGCGGGGAAGGGTGGAGGGATGCTCCTTGCACCAACGTGCCGGAGCCGATGGAGCGTTTGCAGATTTGCCCTTTGGTTTGCCATCCAGTCCCCTCCTTGTCGGCACAGCCACACTGAGGATGGCCTCAAACTTCCCTGGCTCTTCCCTCCGCCCCGTGCGCTGCGGCGCCCCTGGCTCGTAACCTCCCTTTCCTCCTTGAAGCCCAGGTCGTAGCGGCACTTAGCTAAATTATATAACTGCAAACAAAGTGTGACAGCTTTATTTGTAATTATACTGCATTTAAAGGAACAAGATGAGCTTAATGAGTTAATAAAGTGGCTGCCTGTCAAAGCAGGGGATGCTTTGCATAGGCGCCCAGCAGGTCTGGCTCGGGGCTCATGCATATGGAGGGTGCAGGGAGGTGCCGCTGGCCATGGCAACATGCAGGTAGCAGCCTGCGGCCAGCTGCCCCCGTCCCAGAAGACTTGTATGAAGTGAAGACTTGTGAGAATCGAGCATTTTGTCTCCGCACACTTGACAAAACAAAGACAACTCACTCCTCTGGTTTCATGCCACATTTTTTATTCATAAACAAGCTGTTGGCTGTAAAGACATGATAAAACTCAAGCTCAGAGGAGGCTGGCGAACATTTGAATGCAAATCCTCAGCTGCTACAAATCCGTCCTATTATTCAGCTGATTTTTTTTTTTTTCCTCCCCATTTTTGTCTTATGCTAAGCTAGGCAGGATCCCAACCGGAGATATGTGATAAACTCTGGTCAATGCAAAGAAAGGCACCGGCATAAAAATTCAAAGGCTTTCCTGGGAGAGGGGAGGCAGGCAGGCTCCGCGGGGCGAGGGAGCATGAACAAAGGCCACTGTGCTGCCGGGGGGTTCTTCAGCAGCAACTGAAGGCTTAGCTCTACATGCACAATATTGCCTGTTGTGATCTTTTTTTCACCTATTTTTGCCCCGGCCAGGTAGCTTCCTCCCAGAAGCAAACCTAGCACGCAGAGGAGGCAGGGAGAGCTGCCCGGCTGCCACAGCGCTGCGTGGAGGAGCCCCAGCCAGAGGTGGGCACAGCAGCTCCCCAGCAAAACCAGGAGCTTCCCAGCCCTGCGTATCTCAGCGGGGAAAAACCAGCTGAAAGGTACAACACGGATTGTTTGTATGGAATAGGAAAGGAACAGTAATTTCGGATTTTCACTTTCACCCCCAAACCCTTCCCAGTTGCATGCACCAGACCACCCAGACCCTTTGCACGTGCAAACCTCCTCACGAGGGATGAGTCTCTTTGGCCGGTGCCGCTGCTGGCCGTGTCTGAGCATCTGGGTTGAGAAAATCAAGTCTCAGATTAGTGACAAGGCTGGTGCCAAGCGGTGAAGAGCAAGGATGGCCCCATGGCCAAGGACACTGTGTGGTGCCCAGGACCGGGGTCTGTAATGTCAACCCAGCTGTGCCGGAGCCCCCAAACCCCACATCCCCACTGGGTTAGGTCCAGATGTTTCACAGTGCCCAACTCTGGAGCTTAAAATTGCTCTTAGGCTGGACCTGACCTGGCTCCTGCCTGGCTCCCTCCCCTCACAGATGTTTGTGCAAGTCTTTTAACCTCTGCAGCCCCCCGTTTTCTCAGCACGCCAGGAGTGATGGCACTCCTCTCTGCTGACCCTGCTGGGGTGAGAAAGGTTTGTGGCCTTTTGCTGAAACACACCTTGCCAGCTCCAGCAACGCACCCAAGCTTTGCTCTTGGCCATAATAGAGGGAATTTCCTCAGGGAGAAGAAAAACGTCGAGAGGAGATACTGTTCAGAGAGATGGGTTTTGCATGACAATTGGGAAATAAAGAAAATAAAAGTTAGCAGAAATTTATTTGCATGAGAACACAAACGGAAAAAAAAAAGACAGATGATTTCTTGCAGCTCCTATCTAATAAATTATTTTGAGAAGAAAATGCACCAGAGGTCGACAGAGTGAGCAGGAGGGCTGGGGGTCACTCAGGGCTGTGGTTTGCTGCTCTGGATCCTGACTGATAGAGATATTTGCATTTCTGGGGTAATTCTGCAACACGAGGAAATCTGCTATCACGGCATTACAAGACACCACAGATCCTCTGCAGAAGCAAAACAAGAAATCATTAAGCCCAATCCCTTTGCCTCCCTGCAAAACAAATATGACTGATGTCATATGCCTAGCTGTGCTTCCAGAAACGTCGAGCACCAACTGATTTAATTTTCGGTGGCACCTAAAGCTGGTCCCGACACACGATATATTTGCTGTTCATCCAGCTTACATTGGGATAAGAGGTAGATGCTGAACTGTAGCTGAAATTATAGCCAGGCAAAGTACTCATAGGAAAACGAGTGACCCAGCAAAAATAGTCTTTCATTCTCCGAGACAAATTACAAGGCACAAACTTTGATTTTTATGAATGCACTCGCTATTCTTAAGCATTCAGGCAGGTTTTTGTGAGCGTATGTTGCCGTATATGCTGGCGGCTAACTGCACCCCCTGAAACAGGCATTCCTGATGGCAGGGCCGGTACCTCGGGACAGTGGGTACCCCCTCGCTGTGGGCAGCAAGGTGCACATCCCCTCCAAGCCCCTACAGGTGGGGGTCTACACGAACAAGCCCTGTTCCCCCTGTCCGCAAAGGCAAAAATCCCACTGATGAGAATGCTGGTGGAAAAGGCAAAGCAGGGTGCAGGTGGGGTGATCTTGGAAAAGGATGGAAGAGGGAAGGAAAATATCGGTGGATGTTTCTGCCAGCTCCCACATAGATGGAGGCGGCCCCACTGCAGGACATGCTTAGATGTGCATTTAATCTTCAACCTGTGTTAAACCACAGCTTTGACCTGCTCTGTGCTCCCCTTCCCAGATTTCTTAAGGTGCCTCTTTATATAAAGCGGCATCAACGCTACCTGCTTGGCTGGGGACCAGTTTCTGCAGATGCTGAGGGTGGGCACCATGAGTGGGAGCCAAGTGACGGTGCCCTCCCAGCTGGGCACAGGCTCCCGTTTCCTCCCCACCACTTTGGGCAAAGCCCAGGTTTCTGGCGTTTGCAATCCGATCAATGCAGGGCCCCTGGTTGTGGACAAGAGGAGAGACTTAATTCTAATCTGTATTGACTGCTCACTGCTTTGTCTGCCAATTTGCATCATGGACTTGTCTTAAACAATGATGTGGGCCTGGCAGGTTCTCTCACAGTAATCTATACCAGCGGGTCAAAATCTCTGAGCACTCGTTAAAGTCCATACATATGAAATGCACGTTTAACTACTGGAAAAATACTGAGGTGCATCTGTCTCAATATTTATCCACCTTCATCTGTAATCTGCTTAAACCCCAAGAATGCTTTCAATTTTTAGCAGCAGAAAGAGGCCACTTTATGCAGCGGAGAGCATTTCCTTAAGTCTTTGTTCTAAAATACGTTGTCATGCTACCTCATGGCCAAGGAACAGGTCAATGGAGGTGGATGGTAAGGATGGAGAATGCCCAAAGGGAGAGAAAGTCTCCTGCCTCCTCCAGCACCATAAGTTCCAGCTAACTGAACACCTGCAGCTTTTGTTTCTTTTAAGGCTGCAATTTTGTAGTTGAGAAAAAAAAATCTCACAGTATATTTGGGATAAAGCTCTTTGGAGTTTCCCCTATTTCCACTTCCATTTTCCCCCAGGTTTGTAGCTATTGGCAAGAGCAGCTCTGGACGCAGCGTGCATCATGCTGCTGCTACTGCACTGCTGTGGGGCACAGGGGGAGCCCAGGTCTGCCCTGAGAGTCCCCCCGGTGGGACGGCACAGGGGACCGGAAGGGGACATCCCCAGCTCTGGCTGCTGACAGACACCCCAGATCCACCTCCAGCACCACCAAGCTGGAGGAAGGCGCTGATCCGCGGTGCCAGGCCTGCACCACCGCCCCATCTCGCAAAGCCCCCAGACTCCTGATGCACGGAGCGTGGCAGGGAAACACAGGCAAGGTTTGGGGTTAAATGCGGAGCTGACAAAGACACCGCTAAGCTCCAAAGCTCAGCCCCAGCAAGCACTTCCACAGATTTTGATAATGGAGCGTGTCAGCAGCCGTGGAGACTGAGTGATTAGGCTGGGGACACGGACACTTGTCTGCACTTCATTTAAGCTTTGCCACTGTCTGCCTGCTTGTCAGTAGAGGTTCAGGGCTGCGGCAAGAGGGCAAGCACGTGCGTGCGAGCATGCACACCTCCATGCGTGTCCGTGCACACCTCCGTGCATGTCCCTGTGCACCTCCGTGCAGGTCTGTGCCCTGCATCCTGGCAGTGACTCCAGAACAGCTTTGGCTTCCTCATGTTTGGGTGACAATTTACAGCTGCCTGTGACCCTGGCGACGGTGCTGCCAAACTCTCCGTCCAGCCAGCGCTCCCTGGACCATGACTGTGGCCCATAAATGTGATTTATAGGCAGCCGTTAGGGAGAGACACTGCCTCTCACATCAACTCATTGCACCAGATGGACTGTCTGCTACTTCAGCGATGGGCTCGGGTGGCAGTCGGGTTACCAGGGCACTGCCCACCTCCCTCGACTTCCTAACTAGCTGGTTAGATGGGCTTTACCACCTGTCAAGAGGAGCCTGAGTTTTATAAATAGGTTTCTGCTCTCGGGTTTTTTAAAATACAAAGCATTCAGCCGCGTGAGAAAGAAGCATCTGAGGAGGAACAGCCACCTCATTCAAGAATAAATAAATAAAAAATCCACTTTGATTCCATCGCGGTGACACCGGGGCAGCAGGATGGACTGGGACAGCCATGGCAGAGGGGGGCTCACAGCCAGGTGGGCACCATCCCACCTTGCAGCCGTGCCGCTGGCACTGCTGCCCATGCCAAGAGCAGCCATGCTACAGGGAGAGACAGCCGCCGGCATGGCACCGCCCGGACCCCGGGCAGGGCCGGCACCTCCTGCTCGCTGCCTTTGGGCCACCGTTGCACCTTCCCCATCGCCTGGCTGCCAGGGCGGCTGCCCACACCCAATGGCGCAGGCATCGGAGGCTTCCAGATCCTCTCAGATGGATGCAGTCGGCGCACTGATGAGCTGGGGAGTGACCGCTCCTTCTGGCACGGGATGGCAGCCCCAAGAAATACAAATATGTAAAATGATGTTTTCCCCAGCTACAGTTTTCATACTCCAGCGTGGAGAAATGGCCTGCTCATCCAGCAACCGTAGAAAATCTCAATTTCCCACATAAAAATATTAGTGGCTGGCTTAAAATATTAACATGTGGATCGCATTGCCCTCAGAAGCTGTGGGATCGGAGTTTAGCATCAGCAGTTAGACACAGATATGGAATTAAAAATGTAAGCAGTGGCTTTTCAGGCCTTATTACTGCAGCGGGGAGGCCCCGCAGGATGGATGGCGGAGGGAGGGAGGGAGGAGCAGGGCACAGGGCTGGGGTTTCACACTACGGCTTTTCCCTCCTTCAGGGGCTGCTTCCCCCCAGCACCCCCAGGGTTACCCCCGCTCAGCCTCTCACCCGTGGCCAGGCGAGCCAGGTTTGCCTTAAGCAGCATAAGCTGTCTTGGGGTGCTGGGAGCTTACAGCAAAGGTGTACGAGATGGGGGTGCAGGGTATGGTGGGGCGCTGGCTCCATGAAGCTGGAGGTGACGGGGAGCCCCAGGATAGCCCCTTGGCTCCAGGGAATCTGCCCCACAGCTCCTGTGCCACCGGGCACATCCTGCCCGGCCCCATCCCTCCTACTCCAGCACCCAGGGGTAACACCTCGTGCTTTAGGGTGGCTCTAAGGACATACCCAGCTTTGGCCTGAAGCGGCTGCTTTGCAAAGGGCTGGGCGCACAGAGGGGCTGGGGGCTGGCACGTGTCCCCGGGACATTCCTGTCCTCACTGCCTGTGTGGGAGGGCTGTGGGGCGAGGGCTGCATCCATCCCCATGCCATCGCATGGGGACCCAGCCCTGGACCTGGTGAGGCCTCTAGGGGCTACTGTAATACAAATAATGAATAATTACAATGATATTAAACTGGTAAACGACAGATATTCTGTGAGCCCTGCTCATAACGACGCATGTAAAACCCCCCTGCTGAATACAGGCACCTCTTTCCCTGAAGGTTTGGGCTTGGCTGATTTCAGACGCCGGCTGCGTGCGCATGTCAGCACCCACAAATGTGCCGGAGCCAGCGTGGCAGGCGCCGGAGCGTGGCCGCTGCCGAGCCGCCCGGGGAAGTTGGGAAGAGCAGAGTTTGGCAGAAGGTTAGCGTCGGAAACAAAAAACCTGGACTAAATTATTATTCCACCCATAGCCTTCACAAGGAAAATAGAAGCAGCAGATTGAGGCCTGTTTTCATATTTGATAGGGAACCAGATAAATGGCAGGCAGCTTGCTCTGATAAGGCCTTGCTCTGGGCATAACCTCTTTCTCTGAAAGCCTCTTACTATGCATAGAGTCAGGCTATCTGTGCAGCTGCACCTTGACACAAATATATCTGCACCCAAGATGAACCAATTCCCCCAGAAATTACAGGAGTGGGATTGCATCTGGGCAAGGGGCCGCAGCCACCGCTTTGCCACCTTCTTTTTTTTAACGATACTTTTTTCCCCCCAAGTAGCTTCTCAGACAAATATTTTTCCCTTATTCTCCTTTCTCCCTCTGCATCGCTCTGTCCCCTGCGGCAGCGAAGAGCAGAGCTGGGGTGTGGGGCACCGGAGGCTGGGTGCTCCCCTCCTCGCTGGGGCTGGCAGCCACAGCAGTGCCGCTCCCGTGCCCCCTTGCAGGAAAAGAGATTTAACCCTCCTGAGCAATCTTATGCTTGGAAATCACCCCCAAACGCTCTGTATTTTGGGGGGACCAGCAGCCGAGGTGACACCAATATAACCTGGAAGTTCTCAGGTGTGTAGAGGGCATGGACAAACGTGTGATGCTATACATCAGTATGCCCACCACCCCGCCTTGGGTGCTTCAGGACTTCCCAAACTCCCTTCCTGTGTGACCACAGAGCCCAACCTCCTCCTTTTCCATGGGACTGGCTCTTATGTACCAAATTACTTGGGGAATTTAGCTCCAAAGGCAGCAAGGCCAGATTTTCTAATGGTCCCCATGCAAGACAGAGGCCATTCCTATTACGGTCCCACGACAGCTAGTCTCCTTAACGTCCCCTGTGTCATTGACAACTTGTCTCTGCTGCACTTTAGGAGCCAGAACAAACATGTCTCAGTAAATATGAGTGATAGTGTGGAAGAAGAGCTGTGCTGTGGCTGAGGGTCTCGAGGATCAGGAATTATGAGGCAGGAAAGGCTTTTCCCGTCTCTGTGAGCAGAGCCTCTGCCCTCCGGCATGAAGAACTATCCTGAGCACTGCTAGTTCCCCAAGGACTTCGAGGAAACCAAAAGAAAAGTGGGTTACAAAGATTTGGGTGAAAAGGAGGAGAGATATCCAAGGAGATGGCCACGCTAACTGGGCATTGAGCAGCTTATGACCAAACCCATATTCATTCCTAACAGACACAAGTAACGTCCTTGCTGCGAATACACCACTGGTTTGTTGTTTGGGTTTTTTTAACCAGAAGGGACTGTAAATTAGTTTTCCAGCTACACCCACTTTAAAGACTTTATCCTAATGTTCTGTTTTGCGGTGACATGAGCTTTATCATCATAAGAAGAACAAATCAGCAATTAGTCTGCGAGAGGCATCGCCACGGAGGTAGAACAGCCCCTAGTCAGAGGGAGAGGGAATCCTTTACAATGAAAGGCCCCTGGGAGAGTCGGGACCTGGACCTCGTGACGATGATTGATGCTGGCACTGCAGAGACACACCACACCTCCCCAGAAAATTAAAAGCCTATTTGGTACGGTACTAACAACACATCACATTGATATTGTCTCATTACCCATCAGCACAGGGTCCTCATCTTCCCATTTGTATGGTATTAGGGGAAAAACCCCACAGGACAAGCACTTTTCCCCTTTTCTCCTCATCCACCCCAGAACATGCCCAAAAAACCTGAGAGTGAAGGTTGGGCAGATTCAAAGCCCCTGTACCCTTCCTTGTACATCATCATTATTATTATTCCAATTTCTGTCTCACCTAAAAACTGGTGGTCTGCGGGGCTGGCTGCTGCTGTGCGCAGCCAGGGCCCTCAGGGCAGCAATGGCTGGTCGGAGCTGTGCCTTCTCCCAGCCTGGCATGGGGTGATGCTGGCACTGCGGCTGCAGATTAGAGCTGGCTGTGCCAGCACCAATGCTGAGCACCACATGCCCAAACCACCTCGGGGATTTGCATGTGGCCATACGAAGGAACCACAATGGGCTCATGCTGCAGAGCCGGAGCTGGGGGGAGTGAAGAGGGAGCGCCTGGGGCAGGGACATGGGGAGGTATTTTCAGGAGGGGCAGATTTCATCTGAGCACCGCAGTCGCCGAGGTGCAACCAGCCCCGCTGCCAACTGTGAAGGGCCGTTGGTAGAAAAGTGAAATATTAGAGCTTCGGGGTTTCCCTGCCCCCACTCCTTCCAAACTGGCATCTGTTACGTGTTGGGTTGGAGCAGCAGATGCCTGGTTGCAGCTAATGACAGCAGTAGTCTGTTAACAGATGCCATGTATCTAGCAACAGCCTTTGTCTGATCAAAACACCAAGTGCTGATTTAGCTGTAAAGGTAGCGGGGCCAAGGCCTTTCCCTCCCCGCAGCTGGAGGGGTCCGAGCCGGAGCAGCAGGCCCACTCCTGCCTCTCCCCCAGTGCCAGCAGAGACGCAGCCCCAGGGGCTGGCTGGACCGGGGCGCACAGACTTGCTCATCTCACGCAGAGCACAGGCTGGGCGATGGTCCAAGGCGAGCAGCCCTCTTTTCTGCACAAGCACTTTGCTGGGTGCTAAACCTGACGCTTGCAACTGTCCTCTTCTCTCTTTCCCTGCCCTCTTCCCTCCAGCGATCCTGCAGGGAGCCGGCCCTGTGCAGGCAGGAGCCTGCGGGAGTCACGGCTGTGCCGGCTCTTCCCTGCCCCAGCTCTCCCCATCCCACCCAGTGCACCCAGTCTGGCCACTGGCACGTCCTTGCACCCTGGCTCATCCTTCTGCCGGTGCTGCCACGGTGGGGTGACATCTCCACCACCATCAACCTGCCAGAGAGGTGGCTGCTGCTCTCCCCACCCCACGCAGCAGAAGGGATGCCCATTTCCTCACAGCACATTTAATAATATATAATAAATAAAGCATCCCTGCTGCACCGGGAGCCATCTTCCTTCCACTGTAGCCATCGCTTATTAATTCTGCTCCTGATGATGAACAGGAAGAGTTGAAGTAAGGTGAGATACCTCAAGGGTGCTGGATGTGTGGCAAAAGTACTGGGCTTGGGAATGGGTGGCATGCGGTGTCACACCGCCCACCGGGTGCATGCTGGGGTCCCGTAAACCCCCATAGGCATCAACTGAAGGGTACAAAGGCCCAATCCTGCACCCATGGGAGTTCCAAGGGTGGCGAATGGCTTTGGATCGGGTCCTGAGGCCATGAGCGCAGACACTCATTTTTCAAGGCTCGCTCTGTCAGCCTTCCTATTTACATTTCCCCAGCCCCACCGGAGATTAGGCCATATTAAACATCAAGGGGTCCGTTCTCCTGCCCACGGGCTTCTGCCTCTCCCAGCGACATTAATAGCAGTGACATGTCCGTATGCAGAGCAGAGGAGACCCCTAATTGCTGAACAAATTACACGTTTAAAATCAAACCTGTCTCTGGGAATGAGGAAAACAGAGCGCTACCCACAATGGAGAACTTCTGTGCTGCTTCAGAAAATATTTAAATAACAAGATTAATCCCCTTTCCTTCAAATTAGTTAATAAAAATTGATTTCTCTTGGTGCTGAATACTCCTTTGCACCAAAGCTATCTTTTAAGGGTACCTGCAGCCTCCTAATACCAATAAAGCTTAAGGCCCGCTCAGATTTTTTGGTCTTTCTGTGCATGGAAGCCTGTCCTCCCCGGGGCACCACGGGGAGCCCAGGGGGCGCAGGGCACAGGGCACTGCGCGTTACGTCTAGAAGGAGGCAAAGAATCTGGATCCGGGTATGAAAAGTACTCGATACAGAGGCCAGCGGTGATGTGGACCCACTGCCGCGCCTGCAGCACCTCTCAGCCCCGCAGACCCTTCCAGCCCCCCGGGGGGGAAGCCCCCTGCTCTCCCACTGCACAGAAGCCGAGGCAGAAAGCAGCCCCGCCGCCCGCCTCCTCGCTACGTTTCTATTTCCCTGGACTTATCACCCTGCCACACTAGATAGGCAAGGACAATACGGTGAAGAACCAAATGAAGAGAGTTTTTAACCAACACACAGGACCCTAAAGGATAATTAAATGACAAGACTTATCAGCCCCCGTGGGGCATTTCCATTGTATAACAGATTAAAAAATGTTTCCTTTCCAAAGGAAAAACAGTCGCTGATCTACCTTTCACTGAATCTATTAGACAACTCATCTGAAACAAGTTTCACATTTTTTAATTCGACCAGCTGATCCAATCCCCTCCATTTGATTTCCCCAGATGGCAGGAGCAGCTGGAATGGAAAATCCTTCCCCGCCAGCACCGCAGCATCACCTGGCCATCAACAGATCGACGTGCTCGGTGCTTTGCCTGGTCTGAACAGGGAGGGAAGCAGCAAAGAGAGTGATGTAAACGGTTCAAAATGTTTTGCTCTTTAAGCAATCAAACAAACACAATAGCCTCTTGCATTTTCTCTGTCTGGAGAGGCTTCAAATAACATGGGTACATATTACAACAGCTTCATGCTCGTAGGCGCAAGCTAACGGCGAGGGGCTGCGTGCGCATGTAGGGAATTGGGCTCACCACTGTATTAAACAAAGTTGGACCAGAAGGAGGAGTCCAAATGTCTCCACTAAAAGTTTTTCTATGGCAATACACTGGTTTGTGCTAAAAGGATCAGCTTTTGGCAGAGCATTTGCATGTACTGTGAAAAGAAGTGCAGACACAACAGCAAACAGCCCGGCCCCGCCATCCCCTCAGACTGGGATGATTAAAGAAAAAAAATGGAAACAGTGTCAACATTCTCTGTGGCCAGGGTGGCATTTCAGCATGTCCCAGCGCAGCAGCCCCACGATGGTGCTGGTGCCCATGCGCTGCTTTGCCCCCCCCATGCACTGCCGAGCGCCGCATATGCAATCAACTGTTTACTCGGCATCAGCTATAAATGTGCATTTAATTGGGCACCTTTGCTCCCTCTCCCCCCTCTCTCTCTCCGAGGGCCGTCTGAATGCGAGGGGGAACAGTCTCCGATTCATCCGCCACCACCCTGGGGTCCCCCCTCCCCTCTCCCCAGGACCCACAAAAGAGAGGTCGCTCCCATGTCAAGTGGGGTGTGGAGACCAGCTGAGGAGCTCGAGAGCTGAATTGTGCCAATTTGTGCAGCCAGCACCCGTTGTAAAAACTCCTGATCGGGAGGCATGAGCCGGCATATGGTGCCTCACTCAAGAGGCTGTCATTCAGGGGACCGGCAAGTGATGGCTCTCTCACCCTCCCTTGATGGCCTTTCTGCTCCCCTCCCGCGGGTCCAAGGGGCCGGGAGGGTGAGGAGGAGGAGAGGGGCTCAGCATCCCCTCTGCCGCTCCCGCTCCATCTGCACCCGAGCCAACCGAGCGTGGACGGACGGATGCTTTTTCTTTATCCCGCTCCCCTCCTCCAAATTTCTCCGATGGCCTGGTGAATTAACCGCTCGTGTCTTCGCAGGGATGCGTGTTGGGGCTCAATTTCATGCTGGTTAATTCCAAAAAACCTGCCTGTGAGAGCGGCTGCGGACCGTCCCCGGCTGCCCTTCCCCTCTGGCGCTCCGTGATTTCCAAGCCCTCTCCCGCCTCAGCAGGCAGCCCCCCTTGTCCCTCCAGCCCACCCTTCAGCCAGGGCTTGTTCCTGTCCTCAAAGCTACCTTTTTACAAGCAGAAAAGCTGTTGGCATGAAAGAACTACGAAGAGCCACCACTTAAAGCCCCTTTCAGGAGCAGAAGGTTTTCAGCTCTCAAAGAAAGAGGGTTTTTGTTCTGGCTTTGATGTTTCTGGGGTCTGGGACTCTCCACTCTTTTCTCCTCGATTCCGAGCAGGCAGATATAATCACCCTCCTCCTCCCCTGCCTCTATTCATCGGTGCATTTTAAATAAAGTAACAACACAATCCCCAATTTGGGAGCCAACCTCAAATTAGTGCCTGCATCGCTTTAGCTGGGAGATTTAATCAGGTAGTTAAGACCCCGTTTTGTGAGAGGCTGCAGCCCTTCATGGGGGTTTTGAAGCCCCCAGCATGGGGCAGCAGGAGGAGGAGAGCTCCGGCCACATCCCCCCGCAACCCCCAGCACCTCAGGCACCGACAGTTCCCCCTTATCTCCACCTGAGACTCCAGGGATGGGAAAAGAGCCACATCTTCCCTGTGAAAGGATGTGACTTGCCTATGCCAAGCGTCCTATGCCACCTCCTCAGTGCCAATGACCCCCTCCCATCGCATCCTCGTGTGCCCCGCTCTTACTCCGCTTTAGCGGCGGTGGCTTCACAAACTGTCCTGCCCCATATCACAAAACACGTGTCAGAGCTTGAACATCGATAGGGACCTTCATGGACCTGATTCTTGCCCCATGGCTGGCTCTGATGAAGCTGTGCTTGCCCTGATTACTGAAAGCATCCTTATTCAGGGAGGATTCATTCTAGCAGGCACTTAATCCCTTTTGAAGCCAGGTGACTCGGCTGGGTGGGCGCAGGGGGGACGACAGGGAGTGGGGAGGTGCAGGGTAGAGGGTGTCTCAGTGCCGCGTCCCCTTTGGCCTCACACACCCCCTGCTAAGAGGAGACCCGAGAGGGCAGACCCCAAACCACTGCTTTGAACACCCCGGGAAACTGGGCAGGGGGGAAATCAGAGCCATGCAGGGCAGTCCCTGTCCTGGGCAGGGTCCCAAATCTCCTAGTCCCCCTACAAGCAGCCCCATAAAGAGGGGGTCTCACCGTCCCACCGAAGGTGCTTTGAAAAGCAAATCCCTTACTGCGATCACCAGAACAGTCCCACGCAGGGAAAACCAGTGGGGAGCACACTCCCACCTCTTTATTTAAGTGAAAAAAATAATATTAATGTGGTGCCCCTTGCCCTTCACCTCCTCTGCCAGACCCTGCCTGCTCGCCACTGCCAAGGAGGGAGCTGTTGGGGGATGAGGACGGGGTTCACCAGAGCATCCCAACACTGCAGCATCCCAGCACTGCAGCCGGCCCCCGAGCGCGCCCAGCACCCTCCTGCCGCGGGGATGCCCGCAGCTCTCGCATGTACCGTGCTGTGCCACAGTGGGCACAGCCCTGCCAGTGACCGTTTGGGAGCCCCCGCTCTTGGTGGGGCAGGAGCAGGCAGGCAGAGGCCCCCGCATTGCATGCCGAGTCCCCGCAGCTGCCGTGGCAGTTGGGGGAACAAACCTTTAGAGACACCGTCTGTCGACGGCTCCGGGGATATTGTCTCGGACCCCATCACACTCCACCCCTTTTGAGCCTTCACAGCAGCTTTCTCTGCCCTTCCCCAGCAGCACTTTCCAGCCGCCCCCTCGCTCTGATTTAATTACGGCACACTCAGACCCACGGCGCCCTGGCCGGCAGCGTGGGAAGGGACGCGGCGTGGAGCACGGCACATTGCACCTGGGCTAACTCCCTGCAAACCTTTGGGACCACTTGCTTGCCGGCCAAGTTGGCACCTGGGTGGTGTATTAAACACGTGTGCCCACAGAGCCCTCCCCAAGTGCCTGCTGCTCCAGAGGTGAGCTTCCCAGCCACGCTCCCCGGCTAATCTCCGAACGCTTTCCTGGACATCCGCAGCCTGATTTCCCTGAAGTTGCTCAGTCTGCATTGAATGGAAGCGGCTTTAATGTCGGAGGCAGATGGGCACCTCACAAAGGCCCCTCACCTCTCCAAGCTGGTCTGTCCGCATGCCTGATTAAATCCTAATACAGAAGTTAGAATTGATACAGTGGCTCTGGGGTGATTCAATTAGTGCAGCAGGCATGGAGAAAACAGCACAAAGAGATGTGGTAGTTAGAAAGTCATTTTCTTTTGATCATTATAGCATCTCACACGTGGAAGCAGAAAATTATAGGCTCATGCGTCTTTGCTTAATATCCTCTGGGGCCAGATTTGTCGTAACATTGAAGTTAGCTGTCAGAATTGACAAAATCATGTGGTGTTGATGAATTTACAGTGCTGCTCTTAAAAGCCGAAGCAGGATCCAGGAAATGTCTGCCAGACAAATGTATTCAACTTCTATAAAATCACCTTTCCCTCCCCGCCCCCTCCCTTGGCTGCGATCCCTCTCTGCCTTTGTGGTGCCTCCACCGCCGGTACAGATGCTGGACTGGGACGGGCGCCAGCTGACTTCGCGCTGGCTGTCCCCATGTCGGGGTGCCACAGCCCATGCCACCCTGGGACACCTCTCTGTGCGCTTGTGCCCTAAATGCTTGGCAAGCAGATAGCTCAAACCTATCAAATGGTGTGATAAGCACCTTTTTTAGCTTCCAAAGCAAGTTTGGTGCCGGAGGGTGGCAGCCAGCAGGACTCAAGCTCTAGCCATCGCCCCGTGACGGGTATGGCACAAAAGGCAGCAGCTGCAGCACCCGCGCACCCAGTGGGAGGAGTGCAGCCAAGGCCAAGGGATGCTCAGGACCTGGCATTCCTGCTGTGGCACAAACCCGTCCTGTATCGGCCGCTGAGGGACCCGCAGGGCTGTCTGAACAAGTGACTCGGAGGAGGAGGACCCCTGCAATTGCATGGCTGATGTGTCTCCCCTGTCTATGACAACCGGCTGTCCTGCCTGTTGGCAAAGAGATTTAGGGGCAAGGCTTTAGTCTGATATCTGTGCACCACTGGATGATGGTGTGGGGAAACAAGCAGCAGAAATGGGTACCTGTGGCTGATAAAAAGGGCATTTCTATTGACAGCCAACCTAACAGGTTGCTGTGTTTTGTAGGAGGTGACTGGATCCATGAGGACAAACTGTGCTCTCCTTTGGCAGAGAAATCACAGATAAACGCTTGTTCCTGGTGGCCCCTGTGCTCCCATTGCAGAGCGCGGACCTCAGGGCAGTGAAAGGAGGGATCCCCTTCCCAAGCCTCGCAGGCAAACTATGGGCTCTTGGGAAGAAGAGTCCCATCCTCTCTCTATTTTTTAAAAACAAAAAAAAATTAGCTGCTGGTGGAGCTAACCCAGCTTCCCTGAGGCAGCACCCTGACACAGCAGAGAAACTGGCCCCTTTGTCTCTATGGGACTCTCAGTGCAGCTGAACCCACCACGGTGCTGTGGCAGAATGCCGCTGCCTGGCCCCTTAGCCCACCTCCCGCAGCACCTCAAAACTTCCAAGTGCTGGCTAGATTCCACCAAAGCTTGATCCCAGATGCTGTTGGTGCATCCCCCACCATGTCTCCAGCCGCTGCCCCACAAGGCATGGACCATCTCTTTCCAGAGGTAAGCACTGCTTTTCCCCAAACAGACTTCAGGTTACTGGTGCCACACATCGCTCAACACTAAAAGCAACAAGCCACAGACGTGGGGTGGCAAGACCCGTGTATTTATTCCAGGCCACATTTGCCTGCCCTGGCCCTACAGAGGTGGAAAGGTTCAAAGTCCCCGTTGCCTCTTGCCTGGAGAATCCCTCTTGCTGTAAGGTCCTCAATGCCACAAAAGCAGGGCTGGCGCATTCTAATCACTTCCCGCGCAGCGGGAGCTCATCTAGCTCATTAACTGAGCTGTGCTCATTGTTTTGCCCTTGCTTAAGCAGATACAATATTTCTACTGTATTTAACACAAACCCCATCTCAGCTGCTGTCTCCACACATACACGCACTGAGGGTCCTGCTGACAAATTCAGATGACAGATAGGTTTTTTGAGAACAGATATATATTTCGGTTATGGAAATGTTTCTTGCCCATCACAACTGTCAGACAGGAGAAAGCCAAGCCACGCCAAAGTGAAAGCACCGGCGGGTCCAGGCCTGCTGGCTTGCAGCCAGCACAACGCTGCGGCAGCGGGTCCAAGGAGCCGGCGACCCCCGGGCTGGCCCTGGCACCCAGGCCCGCTCCTGCCATCCAACGCAGTGCCAGAGGCAGCTGCGTGCCTGGCGGCACTGGGAAAGGAGGACAGAGCCTGGCCTGGGGAACCCACCACCCATCCAGCCCGGCTGGGATGGGGCGATTCCCTGCAGCCCGCTGCCTGCGGGAAGCTGGGCACGTGCACGTCCTGCTGGCCTTCCCCTTTCATCTCTTTGTGCCCATTCTTCCTCTGCTGAAGGATATTCCTAGCAAAGTTTCACATACTTGATTTGATTTTTTAAAAAAATTTTTTTATTTCTAATCAAGAGGTGAACTCGTGAAGGATTTTTTTAAGGTTGCCATCCTTAAGAAAATGCTATTTCTAACTAACTTCTATGATTTTGGGGGACTGAGTTTTATACAGTTTGTTCATCTTGAGGAATCTCTTTACCTTCTATTCTTCCATCTCTGTCTGGTCTTCAAGATATGCTAATCAGTGTGTAAGTATATCCTTTCAAATAATTATCATACATTATACTCTACTCATCTCTGTATAATTTCCTCATATGCATAATCGTATTTGACTTCCTTATGAATGTAAAAACCATCTTACCTTGGGCAAGTTAATCTTCATTGATTGAATATCAAATTCATTTGAATGTGTTAGCAAAGCCTTCCCCCTCCCTCCTGAACAGGAGAAAATGGATGAGAAATACACATTTCCTATCCTGCTGCTGCAGAATTTCTCTGTTTATTTGGCCCTTATTTCTCTTTGTGCCTTTAAAAAGTCCCTTTTTGCTGCCCCAGTTCTTCTCTCCCTCTTTCTCTTTAAATAAAAATTAAAAAAGAGAAAACCCATGTAATAACAGCACTTGCTTTATTTTCAAATGCAAAATGCTTCTTTCACTCCATGCTTCTGAGAAGAATAATTAAGGAACCACAGAACCTTGATAATAACTAACTTCAAAAGGGTGAAAAGCAAAGCCAGAAGTCCTTAAAATGAAACACAATCCACTCAGGGAATGCCGGCGTGGGAAATTAGCCTTTCTTCTTAAATGTGTTTGTGGGTTTTGATAGCAACAAACCTCATGCACAGCCCTCCCACTGCTCCTCTGCGCGTCCCACCGGCACACGGGTTCCAACCCCACGTGCTGCTTTGGCTCGAAGGGTGGAGGATGCTGAGGAAGGTGCGACGGACCCTGACCCAGCTCCTCCTAACCAGGCTTATGACCTCCTGGAAACCTCCCTGCACACCCTTCTGTGGGGCTGGGCACAAGGCCCCGGGAGAAAACCAGTGCTTTCCTGCCCAGCAGGTGGACGAGTGACATCCCTGCCCCACAAGAAACTCCTTTGCTTTCAGCAGGGATGGGTTTTCACCCAGGACAAAGCCAGGGCTTCCTGCAGGTGAGCTCCTGTTTCAGGGTGAATTGCCTGGTGGTCACCTGCTAGTCATCGTGCCACTTCAGCAGCTTGCCTGAGCTACAGCTCATATAGTTCAAGGCATTTATTTATGTTTTAACAGGAGGCAACTGTTAAATAACAGGGCTTGTCCCCAGGATAGGAGAAACCACCCCTGGTGCGATGCTCCTGCTTCCATTCCAGGACCCAGGGGTCCTGTCCACATCAGCTGGAGAAGGTGTCCTTCAAACTGACTGCTCAGCTGCTGTCCCCAAGACCTAGGCTATGAAACACTCCCAGCTGAGTTAAAAATTTTTGAAAGTTTTGTTTTGCCTTAAAAAAAAGAGATCAAAATAATAACAAAACAAAAATTCATGAATTCCAATAACACTCAAAGCTCCCCCAGATTAGGCTTCTTGCTGGCCTCAGTTGGAGCAGATGCTAGTAAATCAGCACTGGGGAGATGCCCTAGTGATATTTTCTTATCCAGCATTTAGGAAGCAAATTATCAGTTAAAATCCAACGCTACATATGGCAGAGCAGCCCAGCACTGCTCCACCAGCCGTCCCACCCGCCTGGCATCAGCCTGACCCGCAGCGCTTCTGCGTGGGGCTTTGCCATCGCGTTGGGCAGCGTGATGGGTGTGTGCAGCCCCGGACAGCTGTGGTCGCCTTCCCTTCAGTGCTGTTCTCCCCCTTTATATACTATTATCAGTAAGGCGCGCGTTTTGTTACTGCCGCACCACCCACTGAGTTGCTTTGGACCCTTCTCCAAAGGCAGCTGGACACCCCCCAGGGCACGGCCAGCGCTGCGCCGAGCGAGACCAGGCTCAGGCTGGTTGCAACCCTGCAGCAATGCCGGTGCAGATGGATCCCTGCGCAGAGCCCTTCTGGCTCCGCCGGGAGACCTGCCCGCAGCCGCTCCCTGCGGGACCTCCCTGAGGCCCCCTGTGCGCCAGCCCTCTGCCACGCCGCCGCCGGCCAAGCCCCTTTGGGGTGTGCTGGGCACACGCGCGTGCGCGTTACGGAGCCGTGCGAGTGCACCGGTCATGTAGCTGTGACTTCCAGACATCCGACAGCTCGGTTGGAGCTACCGCTACGAGTGGGCTGACGGATGTCCGGAAATCCAGGCACGGGGCCAAGGTCCACGAATTCTGGCTGGGCAAAACTTCCAGGCTGGGAAACCTGGACATATGGGAGCCCCCGTCCGTGCCATTGCAAGCCTTGAGCCAGGAGGGCGGCAGGACCAGGATGGTCATGACATAGCTGGATCGTCAAGGCTGTGTCTATTTTGAGCTCTGTACCAGGAGGGAAACATATATTACACAGTGTAAAATGGGTAAGCTGTTTTGGGGATTGGTGGAGAATACATCAGTGCAGCATGCAAAGATTATATTATGATTAATCAAGTTAATGTACCATACATTGTTAACACTAAAATTTTCAGAAGAGGTGTGTCCAGTTTGCGTGTGAGGCTTGATTCCTCTCCATTAGAATGGGCTAATTTCCTACAACACATGTGATTTTTTATTTTTTTTTTAATTTTCTAAAAATTCCTCTGACTGTGAGGTATTTTGCTCTGCAGCTCTGGCAAACCTTCCCGCACAGCTCTCCAGACTCCTTCCCCAGCCTGGACCGATCTTTCCACCAAGTGAGGGCCTGACCCAGCAAACCCCAGGTACCCCCCGCAGTGCCCCTACCCGGAGCAGTCCCTTGGAGACCAGCAAGAGGCTTCAAGGCTCTGCACTGCCGCAGGAGAGGTCCCAGGACCCAGGGGACATCGGATGGCAGGGAAGTGTGACAAGGTTGCTGGACGAGAGATAACAGCAGCTGAGATAACTTTGGGTGTTTCCCCGGTTTTATACAAATACTGAAGTTGGCCCCATCATTTCGGAAATGGTTGCTCCCGGCTAAGCAGGTCACGGCACAGATGAAGTACCCTGAGTGAATCGGGGACCTCAAAGCAGGTAAAACCTCATCATCCCACACTCCTCATGCATTTGGAAACCATAATTTTGGGCAGAAGGCTGGGATGAGGTGCTTTCCCTGAAAACTCTGCCCCAAACTTCACCCAGCCTTGGGCACAGGCACAAAGGGCACAAACAGCTGGTCTGGCGGAGGTCCCTGGGGAAGGTGACCAGGGGCGCTGGGGAAAGGGAGTAGCTTTGCCACGTGGATCATCTATCAGGCCTTGGACAACGCCTTTCAATGGGGATTTAATGATGATGAGCAGCAGACCCCTTCCTGCTTTTACGTCACCCCTGGGAGGCTGCGGAGAGACAGGCTTTCACGGCCGGCTTGCACTTTCCCTGACCCTTGAACCTCAGGGCCAGCACTTTTATGGGGATGAAGCGACACAGTTCCTGTAACCTGCCTCGGGGGCCCTGAAAAATTAGACTGAATCAAAGCAGAAAATGAGTTTTCATTTATCTTGTGATGATGCACGAGGTTACATGAAAGACAAATAGCTGCTTCTGACTCTTCCTTTATCATTGTCACTGCAATTAATAGGCTGTGGCCTTCGTTACTGTGTTAGTACTAAAGAGACCGTGGGCCCCGGGGGACGTTAACGAGAGGAGAAAAGCAGTCCAATCTTCTAAAAGTTCTGTCATGTTACGATATGCTAACCTGTTTCTTTTTCACTTGCTGTTAAAGTGCTGGTGACTCAGCTGGACGAGCAGAGCATCAATGCTGCCAGCGCTAACGTGCTACCTCCATCAGTGGCATCACCGGGCCCGCTCCCTCCGGCTGGGGCAGTGGTGAGGGAAGGACAAGGGGACATGGGCAAGGGCTTCCTGAGGCTTGATGGCCTTCAGGGCCTCCCTCCGTGCTCTGGCGGTTGTCCCCAGGTTGGGTGGTCCCCAGCTGGCATCTAGGTCAACGTGCCAGTTGGATGCTCCCACTGGGATGGTGGAGTTCAAGTTTTCTTTCCAGGGCCAGCAGCCCTCCCCAAGGCAGGACTATTTCAAGCATGGGTGACGCCAGCTGCCCCAGCAGTGTTGCTGTTCCCCAGCCCACACCACTGGCCGTTGCTTTCCAAGGCCACTTCCACCCAGTCCTCTCCCAAAGCCCGCACAGCCTCTGCTCACACCACCACCATGAGACACCTTCTCTCCTTCATTATACTGCATCCCAACCATCAAATCCCCATCCCGACGGAGTTAAGAAAGCAGTCGAAGTTATTCCCACCATCAGTTACACAGGACAGGGAGTCATCTGTCACCTGAAACGTGCACCACCACAGATCTTTTCCCACCTCATAAAAGCAGATGAGCCGTGTGTGTGTGCTTGTGTGGTGGCTTCGGCTGCGTGCCGAGAAGGATGCTCGACCTGAAAGCTGGTCTGGGGGACACAGCCGGGCCCAATGGCCTCACCAGCTCAGTGTTGCTGAGCCCAGTGTGATTTACTCTGCCTATTAATGCCATCTGCCCCGTTTTCAGACCCAAAGACTGCAAGTGCCCAGAACCAGCTCAGATTTTCCCATTGCCTGTGTCCTCCCAACGCCAAGGATGAGGATCCCGAGGGGTTTCCCACTCTTCTGTCACACCAAACACCCCCAGGGACAGCACTGTCTCTCCCAAGGCTGCGGTGCCAGGGGGAAAGCTTCTCACCTCACAGAACAAGAGCAAAAGGGAGGAGTGCGGACACAAAGTGACACTACAGAGCCGATACCGAGGGACTCGCTTACAAATTCCCATGCCAGTGACAAGCCTGTCCAGGGTATCAGAAACCCCCCTGAGCTTTCCTGCTACTGGTTTTCTCAAGAACTGCTCAGAGCACCCTTTGCTTAGGCCTGGAATAAAGCTCAGCATCACAGAGCAAACCCTCTGCAGCACACGCTGCCCACCCACTGCGCGGACCCTGCCCTGCAACCTGCTGGGCAGCTGCGCCGGGACCTGCGCTCACACCTACTCTTAAGCGGAGCAGTTTGGCTCTCACCTGCTGCTCCCTCCATCCCTCCAGCTGCTGGGGACGGGCTCTGGGCAGCGGCACTGGGACCAGTGAGAACCTGCAATCCCACCTGGAGGGAGTTACAGAGCAGAGAAAGTCACAAAAGTGAAGTTCGATGAAGCCAGACTTCTCCCCTGCCTTTAACTTGAGACTCCAACACGTTCAAAGCTCTCTGTACATATCTGAGAGCAACTTGGCTGTATAATTAGAAGCTTAAGTAAATCTACCCCAAATTTTCAGAAGACTTTGTGGGCTCATGCTTACATTAATTCAGGGGTTTCCCATTCAAAGCTAACTCTGCACTACAACCTGTTTTTGACCTTTATCGTTAATTTTTGGTGCTAAAACACTTCTAAAGGCTTTGGTGTAGCCTATTCTTATGCGATTGCGGCACTATTCTCTTTAATTGGTGCTTTTTGAGGTTAATTGAAAAAGAATCCATGATTGGAAAAACAAAATTAAGAGAATTTTGTAGGGATTAAAGTTGTCCTGAAACAGTAGGGAGAAAAAACGTTTATCTGGAAAAATGAAATCGCCATGCTGGTGATGTACGTTCCCTGTCCCACAGCTCGGGTATCACCATATCCTTGGCTCCTGTAACAGCGAAATGAGGGGTCATGCAGGGGCTGGACCAGGCTGGGAAGATGCTATGGGTATAAAGGCTCATTTTAATCTAAATGCAGTTAACATGCTCAGAGTCATTTGGGATAAATGGGATACTTAAGGACACATGATGGCTAATCTCTGCTATGACATTTGTGGAGGAGGAGGAGGAATAATTTAGATGGAGGGTATTGTACTGCTCACAAGTTATCCCCTCTCTCCCATCATAAATGGAACTAATTGCCAGAAGGGTAACTGGGCACACTGTTGGCACCTCCTGGTCAAGGGGCCTGAGACATCTCACCAACGTTCTCCAGCTCCTCTGCAGATGCATTACTGACCCCATTTAGCAGACAGGGAACCGAGGCACAGAGCGCTGCAATAGAGCTTTGAGATGCCTCTGCCTCTGAGCTCAGAGCCCTGGTGCATGGCAGGCAAGGGAGCCGAAGTGGTAGTAAGAGCAGGAGGGAGCGGCTGGGCAGTGACACCCGGGCACAGGGCAGGTACAGTCCCTGCTGCTCACCTGCCTTCCCAGACACAGCCAGGAGTGTTTTGGGGGCCTGTACAGCAGGGCTCAGTCTAGAACCCCCTGTGTTTCTGAAATGAGAGATATTTTTTACACATTCTTTTCCATGCAGCTTCTAGGCTTTGCACCTCTCATTCTGCTGAGGCTCTTTCAAGCACAAATTTCTTGATCTGCACTTGAAAAAGATCACAAATTATCAGCAAAATCAAGAAAGCCAAAAGAATTTCAGCTGATTTTCCACAGCCTTTGTTCAGCACAGACTCGGCAAAGCCCTGGCTCAGAGTACTACCGCTCCCCAACGTCACTGCTACAGCAGAAGTATCAATAGACAAATATTCATTATACCAATTGTTGCAGCACGGGTTTGGGCGAACCGCAAGGTCGTATAAGCGTGAAAACATCACTCCTTCCCAAGTCCTGACCCCTCTGAACTCAACAGCAAAACTCCCCTTGACTTAATGGAGCTGGGATTTCGCCCCTAGATGGCTCTAGGATATAAGTTGTTTCAGGCTATGCTGAATGATGATTTGCAAATCTCCGCTCCCTGTTTGTATCACAGCAGTACCTGAGGGTCTGGGTATTTCCTCCAGGTGCTGGGAGGAGCGGGTGGCCTCGCCCCAGAGCACCTGCGTAGCCTGTGCAACCCAGTGCCGAGCACGGCGTGATGCCCGTTCGCACAGCACGGTCTCCGGCAGCGTGGCAAATGCTAGAGACCATCGGGAAGACCTGGTGGCACTGGCATCCGTGCGTCCGTAAGCTGCTCTCCTGAACCCAAACCAAGACCTCGATGGGTTCCTGTAAATGACCCCTCCAGCTCTGATATGCTGCTGGTGCTGTAAGCAGCAGGGCTGAGTGGGGAATGTGGTTCTCGCGGTTAACAGCAAACACACCAATGCATCGCTTTGGAGAGACAGAAGATGTGTAAGGAAAAGTGACAGATCCCAAGCAGGGAGAGGAAGAGGAAAAGAAACCACTTAGGGAAAGAAGAAATGCAATAGCTCTTCCCTCCTGTTCTGCTGTTGAAGCTTTCTCCACCTACTGGTAATTAAAATACAAATTATATGGCCAGGATATCCCTGCCCGCAGAGACACATTGCCCATTTCCACCACAGAGATGACGAGTTTAACCACCATTAATGGAGTGGTGGGGAAAGCGTTGCCATATACAGTCCATCACATATTTATGATGCCTGAAAAAAGATCAATAGAAGCTATATGCAAGGGTCTATAAATTTAATGTAGCATGATCATTTAGTATCAGTTGTTTCTTAGATTAATAACACAGGGATGGGCCGCAATCCTGAAAAATAATAAAGCAACGCTAACCTGTTACGTACGACATGCTTGGAGTTGCCCCCATCGCCCCGGCCCTTTGCTAGGTGCTGCCTCAGGCAGTGAGCGGGACTCGCGCTGGGGGCCCGTGCCGGAGCTGGCAGCACCCACCGCCGCTGCCGGTGCTTCCTTGGCCGCTAACGTGCCCGAGCAGCAAGCGAGAGGGAACAAACCATGCCGTGAAGGTGTCCGTGCTGTCACAGCAGAGGCATGAAGCCCTCCAAGCCCAGCGCTTGCTTCCTCCAGCCTGCCAGAGGGAAAAGTGCTCAGCACTCCCCTGCCTGCCTCTACGGGCTGCACAGGGGCCAAGGACTGGCTCTTTGCATTGACCACAATATGTTATGGTTCAGTGGAAGGACCTTAAACTTACAGACAAGGACGAGGCAGTAAAAGATGAAGCACCTGAACCCCCCATTTTCAGATTACTAGACCCCAGGTGTGTGCTAGGGAGCAGTTAAATTTCATCATTACCCTTTCTTCTATGGTATTTTTTATAGTCCTTTTTACTACTGGCACTAAAGGTGCCGGACGCATCCCAGGAGCTAAGAGGACATCACTCGTCAACCTGACTGCTCGCTGATATAAAAAATGACAAGTCCTGGCTTAATCTTTCTGATAACTGTGTTCTGCATGGCCCATCCATCTCCATGGACGAGTTTTGGTGAAGCCGGAAGACAAGAACATCACAGCATTTAAGAATGAAAAATTAAGTGCCCTTTTTGAGCACAGCATGGAGCTTATTACCGCAGAAGTGTTCGCCTGCTACTCCTCAGGTTGTGTGCATGTGCCTGCACTTGTCTGGAGTGAAGCTCCTGCTTTCAGCCTTTAATAATTAGGCTGCAAAGGGGAAAACAGAAAAAAACTGGACAGACTGACCAACAGAATCAAAAGACCTGCAAACTCAGAGACCTCTGACTCCAAAGCAGTCGAACCCAGGGGTGCAGGGACGCACTGCTGGGGCTCTGGGTGCCCCATGGCAGCCGAGCCATGCGGAGAGCTCGCCAGCCTCACAACAGGTTTCCTACAGCTCCAACTCCTGGATTCAGGGGAAAATAAGAAAGTTTGAGCTATGTGTAAACCCGGTGGTCACAGAGGAAAGTTTTAAAATCTGAGCCTCAACAACTTAGAGCAAACACATAAAGCCCCTAAAATTATTATTTTTCTAGTATCCTTTTTTTTTTTTTCATTCTGCAAGTTGGCACTGCTGAGTTTTATCCTGATGTGCCAGTTAGTCCCCGAGACCTGGAGCAAATAACTGCACCCAGCTCGGCTCCTGTTCCCTTGCAGAGTTTTAAAATCACAGGTGCTAGCCACAGATATTATTGTATCAAAAATCAGGTTTTTTTTCATGACTCTTGTGCCTTCTCTATTTGGCTGTTGTGTAACACTGCCAAAGAGCAGGTGGAGATCTGTGGCCCCAGAGGCAGGACGGCATCTCTCTGCCCAGCTCCCTCCCATCCCTCTGTCCATCCACAGATGTTGCAGCTTCATGTGAACTGGCAGCATAGCAAATTGTAATTTAATTAACTCTTAAGCATTCCTGTAATCCAGGCTGACAGGGCTCCCCCAGCCCTTTGGTTCCAGAGTCCTGTCTGCATTGTCTCTCTTGGCAGGCCAGGGGTATTGTTTGAGGAGCCAAAGTTGATTGAGTCATCCTGGAAGGAGGACCTGAAGCCCCTCTGGTGGGCTGCAGGCTCCTACCGCCCCCCAGCCTGGATGTCAGCACACCCTGGCTCATAAAGGCCTGGTTTAAGCCTCTATTGTTCATTTTAAACACTCAGCTGAAAAACGACTTTAAGCAACGGGAAAGGAGCCAGACGGATGGTCTCCGAGAAGGTCCCTGTCCTGGCACAGGCAGGCACCGAGCTGCAGGAATGACCTCCAGGGAGAGGGGAAGGGGGGGTTCCAAAAACGGTGGCTAAATCCAAAGCTTCTCTGTGCAGGCGACCAGGCAAAAAGCAAGTGAGTCTCAGCAGAGAGCCCGTCAGAGCCGCCCTGCCGCTCTGAGCCCTGCCCCACGCCTTTCACCCAGGGTGCTGATGAAGGCTGGAGGAAGAGGGGCTCGGATGCTACCCCACAAACCAGAGCTGGTCTGATGCTGAGCGAGCCCCCTCTCTCCCTCGGCCACAAGAAGACCAGGGCACTGCCCTCAGCACAGGGCTTTGCGAGGTGAGCACAGCGGCAAGGAGCTGCTCACACCACAGTGCAGACACCATGGAGAAACCACGATGAGCTCTTGGCCCCGTGGCATGTAGGCCAGTGTGCCAGAAACCACAGTTTGCACAGCCCACGTCAGGCACCTCATCACGGATTGTCCTCCTGGGCCATCTGAAACGGCTCTTTGCATCCTCCTCCTCCAGCTCTGAGGCATCCCTGCGAGCAAGACAACTCTCACGGGCTTTAATGGGGAGAAGGCAGCCAGCATTAAAACAATACACAAGGGAGAGGGGAGAAGTGTAAATTTTCCATTGAAACCTACTTTTAGTGGAAAATTGGGTTTCCAACAAAATGAAATCAAGTGCTCCTTCTTTTCCTGCTGTTTTGACTTTTCATCAGAAAATTAAAGAGAAGAACATTGTCACAGTTTCTTTCCCAGTTTTTCCCTTTTCAGCTTCTTTTGGCCAAAGGGTATAGAAGATATTTTGGGTCTCTCCCACAGTTTCTCATGTTTCATATCTTCAGCTTCCTAACGCAAACCTGGGATTCTGCGTGGGGAATTCAAACAACAAACAGCCCCCCTGCCCATGCTCTCCTTGGCTCCTTGCAGGTCCAGGGCACTGACATGCTGCAGCATTCATCCTTGCAGAGCCCTAGCAGCCACGTCGTTTTCCATAGGGTTTGTTGGATTTCAGGTTTCTCGAGTCTCCCAGTCCTTCCACTGAAGCTGTTTGCCACAATACATGTCCTGGACATTATCCTTGTTTCCTCCCCTGCTGCACCTCACCACGTGAACAGGACTCCTGCAGCACACCTTGCCCAGCACAAAGATGCCAGGCTACTATCACAGTGCCACGATACATGACAACAGTCTGGCCCCGATAGAAAAGCAGTTTTTTTCTCCTTCCTCTGTTGAAGAGAGCAAACAATGCTACCCCAGCACTCTGGCAGCAGCCATGGCTGTGGCAGAAAGGGGTGCAGGGCTCAGCCTGGGCAGCCACGGCTTGTCGCGCTGCCAGCAGCACTCATCTGCGGCAACTCTGACGGGGTCAGCCTACCATCCCTTATCAACATCGGAGCAGTAGGACCTGATAATTGTACGTGCTTTTTTCTGAGTGATTTAAGCATCATCAATGAAAATTGCTAAACAAATTCTGCCAATTAAAACACCTGGTTCCCTCTGTTCTACCTGTTGTTAAAGAAAGTTTCATTTATGAAATGCATTAATCGTTGGATCTCCAAAGCCCCATAAACCTGTGAACCTGTGAATCCTGCCTGGTGTATAATCTTCTAATCTCCTCCTCCTTAATCTGCTCACTATGGAAACCCCTGTCATTAGGAAACAAATGGCCTTGTGGGCTGCCTTATTATTTGCAAGGCGAGATGTAAAAGAGGGCGAAGCTGATCTGGGAGGACAGTATAAATTACTGTGGTGTTTACTTCGGTCATGTAAAAGAGCTAAACAGTGACTGGTAATAAAATAGCAATCCCGTTATCAGAAAAAAGTTTTAAAACCAGATTAAGGGGGATGCTGTTTGCTTTGTTATCGTGCCTGCCCTCTTCCTGCCAGGGTGTTTATCAGGTAGGTGACTTCAGGCAGAGATGCGTGTGTTCATTTATTATCAATACCCGTGTTGTTTTGTAAGAGGTGAAGCCACAGGCTAATGAAAGTGCACCGTGTAGCCTGTCTGCTTGCTGCTGGGGATGGCACTCCGAGCACAATGCAGGGGCTGCAGGCTGTCATGGTTTCAGCCCCCAGTGCTTGCGAGGGAGGTGATGCAGCCCATGCCCATTCCCCGTCACTTGGGCACAACCACCCCGAATCTCTAGGGATGGCTGCATCTGAACTGGGAACCAACAAGACCAGAGCTTGCACACAGCCTTTACCACTTCTCTGGCCAAACTCAGCCCTCCCTAGCTGTCCCCTTCTGTGCCCAGCACAGGAGACACGATTACGCCTGCCCCAATGCTAGCTGTTACTGCTTGCATTTTGGTAGCTGTCCACAGGTCCTCACTTTTTGCAATCCCAGTGATGAGCTTTTCTTAATCAAAAGGTGTAGGAGCAGAAAGAGAGAAAGGCTGTTCTACTTCAGGCGGAGGGAAAGCCGGTCGGGGCAGCGCTAACCTGCAGCAGTGCAGCTCTCACGCAGCTCCAGCTCCCACACTCCCTGGCAGGTGGCATTTCACCTGCAAACTGCAGTCAGGGATGACCACCTGGGTCCCCAAAGGTGACCACCGGCTCCCTGCGGATTGCATGCGCTCAGCCTCTGTGTCGCAGGCGTGCACCCCACCTTCTCCCATCCCGTGCCGTCCTGGTCTCAACTCCTAGCTTGACCAGGGACCGTCCCTGAGCCCTGTGTGGCGTGGTGCTGAGTGTGGCGGAGCTCCAGGGACATTTGCACACTCGGATACAATGTGGAGCAATACAAATCGGGCACCGTCCTGGCTCAAACACAACTAACAGCAATGAGTAACAGGAGTGGCAACAACAGCAGAGCAACTAGATATAAAAGGTAACCTGCTACCTGAAAATACACCCAGGGCTCTGCACTGAGCAAGTACCTGATTTTTTTTATTATTTTTTTTTAACACACCAAGTCTGAACGATGAAATGTTGGAGTCCTTTTACAAAACCAAGGAAGGATGCAGGATGTGGCAGAGGAAAAACCCTCGACTTGGGTGCAAGCAAGGCAGCTGGCTCCAGGGGAGAGGCAGCCGCCGCGGAGGGAGCCGGGCGTTGCAGAAGGGAGAATTGCTACACAGCTGCTTTCTGTGGAGCCATTACCAGCACTGACCTTCGGCTCAGCCAGCATGGTATCCACCGCTGCTGAAACCTCATCCATCAGTGACCCCGAGGAGGAGGAGACACAGGCGATAGGAAACCAGGGAAAAAAGCAACATGAAATAAGGAGAGAATTAGAAAAGCAGGGACCCCAATTCTAAATGTGCTGACGGTGCTGTGCTGTAATTAATAAGCACCAAATCTAACGGGGATTCGTACAGCGCAGGGAAGAGCACCTCATTAATCAAAGCCCAAGGTGTCAAGATGCCAAACAGGAGGAGGACCTGCCAGGCACAGGCAGGGAGTAGAATGGTCCTCTGGAGCAAGAGCCACAGCTGCGGCATGCCCTCCGGATCAGGCAGGTACAAAAATAAAATTAAACTCCCTGAAATATGACTTGCAAACCAAAACCCATGAACAATTTAAAGCATAAAGTTCCTGAAGATTCTAGCAGGCTTTTCATGCCTGGAAGAGACAGGGACAACACCAAGTACTGTGCCAAGTGGGGTCTCATGTCTCAAACTGTTACCAGACCCCTGGCCAGTCAGAGGCCCACCATCCATTTTGGAAGATGCCAAATGCCAGAGTCTGCAGATACCAATTCAGCAGTGTGGAGGGAGTTATGGCCCAGCCTCAAGCAATGCTGTGCATGGGGGACTTGCTAGAGATCAGTGAACTCACGCACTGCGGAGGCTAGCGAACCAGGCTTGCCGGTACACTGAGCAACGAAACGAGAGCAAAGCAAAGCTTGTAGAAAGAGCTAACCATCACCTGAAACCATTTGTGCTCTCTCATTTCAGTGAAACCATCCTCCTCTTCCCTCTCTTCTGGCAACTCTGTCTCGCTCCATTTTGATATTTCAATTTCTCATTCCTCTGTGGGTGCGTTCTCACTAGCTGAGCTCATTTTGCTCATGTACCCACCTAGATCTCTCGGACTACTTTGATTTTTCGCCTTGTTTATCTGCTAACATGGTATAATTTAAAGAACAAAAAAGGACTATTCTGTTTTTGAGAGCAGAGAAGAAAAGAGGCTTGCTAGCTATTTAGCTAAGCCTTCTTTGATAGAAAACTTTAGCAGGCAATCATCGGTAAACCCAGTATTTGCAAAATGGAAATAAATGAGAATCGTGTCTGGAAGCCCAATGCATCCATCTCCATGTGCTTTGTATTGCTTTTGTGCCAGCTGCCTCCAGACATGGTTATCCAAACCTAACTCTGAGAGCACTGGATGTAGCCTCTCATCCCAGTTGTCACCAGTGGCTCACTGGGAGACCCTGAGAAGGCCACTTTGTCATGATCTCTCCTGAGCAGAACAAGGACAGTAGAAGCAGCAGCTTCATCAGCACCCACACCCCCAACTGCTGAAGGAACTGCCTGATGCAACGTTGGACACACACGTTAGACACCCGCACAGCAGCACTAAACTAACTTTTCCCTATAAATACAGATTCATAAAAACAAAGAGCAACAACAACAACATATTAATGCCTCTAGTTGCTTATTCACAGTCAATGGTTATGTTTTCCTTCAAGCAAGCCATTAAACTTGTTAGCTCCTGGTTAGACACTAATTTTCTTTTTCAAAGAAGCAGTGTGTTAGGAATTATGTTAATGAAGTATAAATCAAATCCATGCTTAAGTCAAAAGGCTGATGCCATCTAAACATATCCTATGTATCAACAGCAATACAATTTCATAGGTGTAATCCATCAACAGCCAATATGGTCGGCTACTTCATTAAAGACAGATAATTAATGTCCAGTAATAATCTGCTGCCTTGATTTTGCTGTTCCTGGAAAAAAAAAAAAGAGACAAACCCCTCCCCCTCCACCCCCCATTTTTAGGCAGTCTTAAATGGTGTATTTTAAGAGAGGTAATTGTTGAACATTAATGTGCTATCAATCAGGAGTGCAGTTACGTTTCTTTATCTCTTTACCTGATCCTGCTGAAAAGCTTGAAGGGGAAGAGCAAACAGCAACAGGAGGCTGCTGGGAATGAGGAGCTGTCAATAACTGCGTCGGAAAATGAGGAATTCCCAGGATAACGGTGACACGACTTAGATATGAATGGTGCTTCCAACGTAAAATATGGAGATAACCAAGCAACAAATAGGTCATTTCTTGTAGCACTTCACCGGCAGAGAGTATTTGTGTAGCACGAACACCATCTGTTTGCTGTAACCTCAGCGATTTGGGGTATTTATTGGTACTTGCTATTGTCCCAGGACCTCTCTGGAGAGGATAGTTTGATCTGAACTGCTTCCTCTCTTGGTGTGTGTGAGAGATGACAGAGCTGGTTATCAGTAAGGATGGAGTATCGATCAACTGGATGGTGATGCTTTGGCCCAGGAAAGAGAACAGAAAAGGGAAAGAGAAAAGGAAAAGGCGAAAAGAAAAAAAAATATCTATCTCCCATTTCAGTTCTTCGTCACCCAAAAAATATAACATACAGAAGGTGTCTCGGCTATACCACACTGACAAATATCACTCCCTGTCTATAACCGTGCCAGGCCTTCAGCCAAGAAATTTGTTGGCATATTCAGACATGAGAAATCCCTGGGAATTCCGGCAAAGTGATGCTGGGCATGGGCTTGGCTGACTTTGCAGCCCCCATTTGCAGGAAAAAAACCCCCACCAAGTTCTGCCTTAAAAGCAATAATCATAAAAGGCTACATAAATGTAAGAGACAAAACTTGTGTTTAAAGGTAGAAGCACAGTGGGCAAGGATGACTTCTTAAAGAATTTAAGAAGTAATTAAAGAGAAGGGGGGGGAGGAGAGGTACTAGGCTAAGTTTTGTTATCATACCTCCTGTATGTCCCACTGCTTTGGGAAACCGTCCTTCTCTCCTGCCTCCTCCTCATTATTATTATTTGCGCACGGTACACCGTACAACATCTCATAACTCACCATGTTTATGATAAAGCAGAGCAGTTGTTTTTGGAGACAGGCACTTTGGTATTCAGTAGCCCCAGAGGCTACGCCGCGGTGTGCTCTCTCCACCATTCACTAGTTAACGTGCCAATTTTTTCCTCCCCTTTCTCGAGTGTGCCTGAAGGAAATTTATTGCAGCAGGCGACTGCTATGGGCAAATACTAATAAAATGCTGTTTTGCTGCAATTTGTTTAATTGGCCACAGAAGAGAAGCCTTGCATGTTAGATCCAGCTTCTGACACCTCCTGCCCAGTCCACAGATGTTCTCACCATGAAGTGCTCACATCTCCGTGTTTATGGTAGGGAGAAAACAAACCCCTACTATTAAATCTTTACTATTGCTGCCGATCTGATGTGATTTAACATGCATATTTACTGTGGCAGGCTGCTGGCAACCTCTCGGATTTATTCAGCAAAAGGTACTACTTAACATACATTCTCCCCTCCTCTCTACCTTCCAGACGCTCGTTCCCATCCCAATCCCAAAACGGACCCAATGGATGTGCCGCGTCTGATGGGCAGTGAAGGGGGAAGGCAGAGACACCACTCTGAAACACCAATAAGCCTCCGAGCCAAACACATTCAGACAAAAGTTTCTGTCCTTTGCTTACCAGTTGGACTGAACTCTTAACTCGATGGGCTGGCTTCATGTTTAAGATATTATTCTTCAGGGTAAACACAGATTTTATGGCATCAGGTCAAAGATGAGGGTCAGGATTGGAGCCCTACCGAGCTGCCTGGTGCACAGTAGGGCACTGGAAGGTTTATTGTCACCAGCATTAACCGGAATAGCAAAAGCAGCAGGTGAACACGCCCTTGCTTCCGTACCGAGACGGGCTGCAGCACTGGTCCTGGCGCGGCCAGCAGAGAGCTGGAGCTGCCGACCCCGGCTGTGCCCCCACGTGCTGCCTGGTCTGGGGACGAGGTGTTTGCAATTTCTGCGCCTTGGTTTGCAGGGACTGTGGTTATCACGGAGGTCACAGGAAGCCTGATCTGTATTTATGTAGTGCTTTGGGATGCCTGGGAGAAATTGCTGATCATTGCGTTTTAGTAGTATTTTATTAGTGAGAAGAGGACTTCCCAGAAAATTCATTCTATGATTTTTGTCGAGGTGTGATCTGCACACCTCTGCAAGGGACAGTGCCCAAACAGCTCACCTGGTTGTTTTGTACCAGTATTAGAAATCACAGCACAATGCCTTTACTGGGTTTGAATTCAGATTTGGGGTGGAGAGATAGAGTTCCTGCTTCACCACGGGTTTGCACAGCAGTAAGAGATTTAAAGCAACAAAGGGAACTGCCCTGCCATCCACAGCCTTTGTATGCTCATATGGTTTTGTGTTAAGAAAGGGAAATTTAAAAAGCTATTTAGGAGATTTTCAGTGCTATATAGCTCCCTTTCCACCATATTTTTTACAGGCAGAACCAAGTCCACCCCCAGCACCAGCCGACTGCACTGTGCTGGGTCTTCTGCACCGGGTGATGATCTAGGTGAAAAAGGACTTTCAGGCGGAGATGTCCTAAACAGTGATTTGTACACACTGAGAATATTACAGCTCTCCTAGGACTTCCCCTGATACTCATTAAATTTCCTCTTTGCCGCATATTTCAAAGATTTTAGGTGTGGGAGCTAGGAGACTCATTTGAACTGACTTATGACACGAGCCACATGGAGCGGGGTTCACACCGTCACCCTGCGCTCGCAGCCCCGTTGGGTCGGGTCGTGTGAAGGGGAGGGGAAGGGAGGGAGGCGGAGAGGGGAGAGAGGGGCCACCGTGACAGCCCCTGCCTCTCGGGCATGAAGTTGGGACGTGTTTGCTTCCCTGGGATGGGCAGGGTGTAAGCAAAGCAGCCCTGGTTTGACTAGCTGTGGGATGAAGGTACAGTTTAAGTCGACTTCATGCGAGATGGGAGCTAAATGCAAAGGAAGAAGACACGGGCAGGGACAGAATGCTTTCCAGTGAAGCCTGGCTGGTTCTGAGGACTGGGAAAGGATGGTGAGACCTGGCATTTCACAACCACAGTTTAACATCTGTGGTTGGCACTGGATGGAAAAACTGTTCCTTCACCCAGAGCAGAGATGTTACGAAACCCCAGGGTCCTGGCTGTCTTCCCTCCCCGGGGCTGTCCGTGGGAGAAACAGGGGGTGACTGCAGCTCCAGGTGATGTGGTCACCCTTTCAGAGATGCCCACTGCTTCCCACGGGAGCACCAGCAGCGTCAGGCTGCCTCGGGCAGGGACAGCAGCATCCCAAACATCACAGCCAAACCAAGCAAGAGTCAGCAGCAAACTGGGAACCGTGCAAGTTCTCCAGTGAAGCGAGTTTGCGAGTTGCCACTTCTCCTCCTGTCTGGGCTGACAGAGAGGATCCCTGGCTGGGGGGAAGCGACAGGAGGGACCTCGCAGAGCAAGAAGGACCAGCACGAAAGGCAGGAGCTGCCCAGGGTGAGCCCACAGGACTGGCAGACTTGGGAGAATTGCACCCAATATGCCTCCAGCCCTTGGTACACAACGCCTTCTCCTGCATAGATTATTTTCTTTACACACCAAGGTGTTATCTGCAGGCAGAGAATGCAAACCATTATCCCTGGGTCTATCGGATCAGCTCCTCCATTCTTTTATCTTCTCTTATTGAGGAGATTAAAACACTGCTGTGCTCAGGGAAGCCCCCCCCCCCGGAAGGCAGAGGTGCTGACTGCCACAGGAGTGTGAGGCTGTGCTAATGCTCACAGGAATTTTTCCAATAAAAAAATCCAAATGGGACATTCTGATGTGGGCAAATACATAGGAGATCTCCAGTGCTGGCTGTGGCAGTACTGAGCCACAGGCCACCACAGTTCCATGCAATGGCCAGCATGCTTTTCCATGCAGTTTTTATCCAGATGAATAATTTTGGGAATCTAGGAGAGCAAGCCTCGCTGGCTGGCTGGTTTGCCTCCCTCTCCTGCAACAGGGCCCACGGAAGGTGGCAGCTTGCTTCGAGCAGTGCCAGCAGCATGGAGCCCTGCCACGCACAGCCATCACTCCTCGGGGCTGGGGGGGACCACGGGGCTCAGGGGCTGTGGCCCTGCCACTGTACGGACCGACAGTCAAACACCCCACACCGCTGCTGTCTCCTCTGGCTAGGAAAAGATCTCACATTCCTGGCTGAATTCCTCCAAACTGCTTCAGTTTAAAAAGTGGGGCAGAGAACATCACAAAAAAGAAACTTTCAGAAATTTCCAACGAGGCCAGAAGTACTGGGACAGCAGGTTTTACTCATGCTGTTCCCGACTCCGGCACGCTGTCGTCTGCCAGTCTCACCCTGTCTCCCTCAGGTAGCGCTGAAAATGGGTTGAACGCACTTCTCGGGCCCGAAGCAATATTTCACAGCTCTTATTCCAATCTCTGGAGTTCACTCAATTTATACTTATTGTGTCTTGCTCCTCTCTGCACTGCTCGTAGGAACCCCAGAGCTGTTACTCACTCTAAGGAATTAATAATACTCCGCATTGAAGCAGCTTAAATTATTTTGTTTTAGTCGATGCAAACAGAGGCTCCTGGAACCTCAGGCAGTGGGATGGGGCAGTGCAAGGGATCTGCCCGCGCCGGGAGAGCGGTGCCGGGGAGCAGCCCAGTGGGAGGGGGTCCTTCCCAGGGAGCCGGGACAGCGGATGGTGCAGCCTGCTTCTGCCAAACCATCATTTCTTGGAGCCCGCGCCCTCGGGCACAGCTCCAGCAAAACTTCAGGCTGGGCATGGTGCCATCGTGACAGACGGCCCTGAGTGCAAGAGCCTGGAGCCGCTGCACTGCCTGTAGGCACCGGCTTTGCAGGGCTTAGAAGACAGTTTCCAGGCACGGACCCCCAGACACAACTCCACTGGGAGCTGTGGGCAGAGCTGGGGCTGCACCATCAGCCATTCAGAACAGAGTTCAACGCATCTCCACGAAGGAGAGGAACCCAGCCGTGTGCCTGAGCTGGGGTGAGGAGGGGAATCGGGACCCCACAGACCCCGACCCTCTGCTCCGGTCCTCTCTGCTCACTTTCCCAGCTGCACTGGAGGCCACACCAGCAAAGCAAACGCACAGCCTCTCCCCTGCCCCTGAGCAAACCGTCTCGCTGGAAACAGCCACACGTGCCCCTGATCCTGCTTGGAGGGGAGCTGCACGGCTGGAGGGGGCCGGGGGGGCTGAGATGCTGCTGGAGACCTGAGCTGGTGGGCAGGGGGGATCCTGAGCCCCCAGCCATGCTGTCGAGCCCCAGCCTGGCACAGACGGGTGCTGTAGGAAAAGGCCCTGTCTTCTTTAACAGCGCACGTAATATCCTTTCCAAAGGTTTACTAAGGTTACCCGTGTATTAAGTTAAGCTAACCAATTTACAATGCAAATGTTACATAGATTACAAAGGGTAAATGAGTTGTATGTTGAAGGAGATAGGCTTTACCCAGACAAAAGTGGAACAGACCTGTGGCAAACTGCAATTAATGACCTGAACACATCTTCCAGAATGAAAAATTCATCGAGTCCTCTAAGGATATATAGCCCAAGCAGAAGAAATTATTCACCACCTTCTACATATCCAAAGTGTCACCAAGCCTATTTATCTGGCAAATAAAGTACTTCCCTTCAGCCTTAATATTTCTGCTACCGTATGGTCCAGAAGTTCTGAGATTTTTTTTAAAGTAGATTTTGCAAAGAAAGTGCAATTCTAGGGAAACTGAGAGCTGGTCAGTTGTTGGGAGAAGGAAGATTGCAGCGAAATGGGGTCTCCTCCCTGCAGTAAAAGCAAGGGATAGGGGGTAACAGCAGCTGGTTCCCAGTGCTGACTGTGCTGGAGACTCCCCAGGCAAGGAAAAATCCCGGACAAATCATTTTGTGCCAGCATCTCCTACTGAGGTAGAAAAGGAAAAGATCTTGTCTTTTGTAAAACCAAAGTGAATAGAAGAAGTAGGTTTCCTTAGGCACATCCAGATGGGCACCTAAAATTTGAGACACCAGCACATGCTGGTCACTGGATAAAATCCAAACCATGACATTAAGGGAGGTGATTCATAGTCTGACCACGTGCAAAGGGGAGATAAAACCTAACTGTCCCGTTGGAGGTGGCACTGTTTGTTTCATTAATGCATGTAAAGCACTTTTGTGGTCCCCAGGTGGGTTGGGAAGTGTTGTTGTAAAACTGGGACTAAATCTGAGATATTCTTCTCCTTGCCTGTAATGGGAATGAACAGAGCAACTGCTAAGCAGATCCTCTATGGTTCAAGTGATTCAGTATTTCTTTATGTTTTACTACTTTATCTCGTGTGAATAAACAAAGGGAAAACCAACTATGGATGCCACAATTCATTTTAAAGAAAAAAAGTTTTCTTTTGCCATAAACATCAATTGCCAATTTTTGCTCTGGCTAGGCGTGAGCTGCGGAAGCTCTTGGGGAAGAGGGGCAGAGGCTGCCACATGCCACGGCCCCGCAGCCCCGGGCATGGGGAGCAGCCCAGGCGTGCACCCCGCTGCCGGACAGGCTGCCTTCCTCATTACCCTGTTTCTATTTCCTGGTGTGCCTGTAACCGCCAACGGGCCAGGAGCCCCCCTTCATAGCAAAGCCCTTCCTAGTGACCTAGCCAGGCGCTGTGGGGATGGGGCAGCCGGCAGCCATTCACGGGATCCAGCCATCCCCTTTAAGCCCAGTTTCACACTGGGGTTAAGCTGGTACTAGCTCCCGTGTGTGCCTTTATCTGCTGGAGGCAAAGCCTGTTGCAATTTATACATTAACACTGTCTGGCGAGGCTGGCACCCAAATAATCAGAGGGAGAGGGAGTTAGGGGAGCTGAGGTGGAAACGCCGGGGCTGGGAAGGAGGATGCTGCAGAATTGCTTCCTCTCCAGTAAACACCAGGACAGTGGGGAGCAGCGCTGGCAGGGAGAGCCCAGGGCCGGGCGCGGGGGGCTGCCAGGGCACCATCACCCCTCCAGCCCCATCTCGGCCACAGTCAGCTCCCGGCGCGGAGGCAGCAGCCAGTGCTGCCCTTCTGCTACTGTTTGCTGAACAAAACCAATTCTGTAACTCAGAGCTAACTGGTTAAGCAGCACTCATCATGCCTAATTTACAAAAGAAGGGGCATATTTCAAAATATTTATTCTGCCTTTCCCAGTTGGATTGGCATAAGCATGTGGAAATCTTTGAGGAATCAAACAACTGTTAATCACCTCAAGCTATTCCAGGCTGAGTTTGCTATGTAAGCTGCCGCCCTCTGTTTACACATAAGAAGCAATGACTCAAAGAATCCTATAGAGACTATTTTTTTTCCTCCTTTTTAACGATAAGGTCTGGCCAAATGGCTTAAAGGGCCCAGCTATTTAGTATTGGAGCTGCACCTTCTTGCCTCAATCTCCCCCCTGTAATATCTGCATTTGTATTCAGCTGGCGAGCGCTGGTGGGATGGGAAGGGGGAGGGAGAGGCTGTGGGTTTCGCAGCCTGCCCGCTTCGCCCTGCTGCGGCCCCAGCGCTGGCTTGGGGCTGGAGGCGCACGGATGCTCCCAACAGTATCGGGCCAACAAGGGCAGGGTTGGATGTTGCCAGTGGTCCGAGCAGCATCCCGGCTGCTCCATGAAGCTGTGTGGGGTTAACAAATCCCAAACCCACAGCAAAACTTCCCTCTCAAAGGCACCAGAAGCGGAATTTCAAGACCCAGCTGCTGCTGGAGGGGGGAGTCAAGATCAGAAGCAGCATCTCAGCTGTGCAGTTTGGACCCACTCTCCTTTTTTGCCTTTTGGGCTGCTGCCACCCGTGGCCTCAGCACCCCTCTGCCTCAGCCCCTGGCCAGGCAGGCGCCCGGCTCTGCTGACCCCAAACCCTTCAGCCCCATGCCCGCAGATGAGCCTTTCCCCTGCTAACGCCAGTCCTCCGGGCAGCCTGTGGACAACAAACCCACCACTGGCCACATTCAGTGCTTTTTCAATTAAATCAAGCTCCAGCCTGTTCAAAAGAAAAGCAAACCCACTAGTGCCTCGCTCCCCTTCCCTTTCATCCGCCTGCCAGCGAGCCACTGCTGCGAGCATGCGCTGGGCTCTCCTTCACGCCATGGCACTGGTGCTGAATGCTGATGAGAAATTCTTGGTCCAACCCCAGGCACTCATTTTCAAGTAATTAACTTGGCACCACCACAGCACACAGCAGATCCGACTTTCCCGACCAGGAGATAACTGAATTAAAAGGCCAGGTGTGGGATTATTTATGGCCAAACTTGCTTCTTCCCCACTCCCAGTTTTAAGTCAGCAACGATAATTTTATCCAGGCTCTCCGTCTTCCTACCCAGCCTCGAGGCTGACACGTCCCTTTGTCGGGGAGCACAGCACGTGGGCAGCAGCACTGGGATGCTGGAGGAGACCCCGAGCACTGCTCTGAGGGTGTCCCTCGCCAGAGCTGCCCCCTCTCCCCACCAGCAGGGCAGTTTGGGGGACACAGCTGAGGGGTTTTTAACATCTCTACTAAATTGACATGCTGTACATACCATCACCCATTATCAATATACCTTATTCCTGAATCTGCATAGAATGAGTGAAATCCCTGCCTCTCTCCAAAGCCACTGGCAGCTCAGCTGAAGTCAGAACTCCTGTTTGCTGCCCCAGATCCCCGTTCCTCTTCCCAAATATACCTTTGCCTGAAGCTGCAGAGAGCCATGACTAGGGGGAAGGGAAGATGGTGTGGTGGGAAAGGAGGGTGGTTGGTGAGGAAAACCACGGGATGGAGAAGCAGGACCTCCTGCCAGCCAGGCAGAGTCGGTGAGAGTCGGCTGGCTGCTCCCTCCACGTGGCCGTGTGAAGGCTGCTGCGATGCTACTGCCCCTTGGGCTATGCTGGCAAATTATTCATGATTGCAAAACCTGGAGTTTTCTATATAAAAAACCAAGCCTAAACGGATGGAACAAAAAAAGGTGACAGACGTGGGTCTCCTGTTCATGACCCTACTGCTGGTCCCATGTCTCCCAGCACCAGCACCACTCCTAATGATGCTCCAGCACTAATTCCTGAGAAATGCAACCTGAGGTTATATTTTATACAAACACAGGACTACTCATGGCACAGCCAGCAGCCCTTGATGCAAGTACACCTCTGCAGACCTGCCAGGACTGACAATGGGTAGGTAAAACAATTCCTCAAGGTCAGCAGTGGGGGAGAGACCCCAAAGCCTCCCTTCACTGAGCCGCTGGCGCTTCCCTCCTTGCTAAGCGGCCGCCAAATGTGGAGCTCGGGGTGTGCTGCTTCAGGGCAGAAGTGGGGAAACCCAGTCCCAAAGAAGCAAAGTTGACCATGCCGGTGTCTGAGCAGCCCAGCTGAGGGGGGATGCAGATGGGAGAAGCCATCTCTGCACGCAGCGGAGAGGAGAGCCGTGGCCCACAAGGCTCGGGGAGGAAGGCTGCAGAGCAGTGACATATGAGGATAATGAGTGTTGACATATGAAGATACAGCCAAACTGAAAGCTACATCCTATTTAGCTTTTAATTTGGATGCTCATAGAGTGGATTCTGAAGCCCCGTTTCATCACAGCTCTTAAAATGGATCTGACTTATAGGAAACAACCTGACATGAAACTGCATTACTTATAAACTTGACTTGAATACTCCCATCCGCTTCCCTTGATAGCCACCCCGTGAAATCCCACGGCATGTTTGGGCAGGTGAGCTGTGTCCCTGGAAAAGGCATCCTGGCTCAGGAAACCCACTTACTTTATCCATGGGAAACCGATGGATCTGGCCCCAAACTATGCAGCTAAGGCAAGCAGCGTGGATAACCTACTTGTCTCAGCCACATTGATTGGGGCCAGATCTGGAAAACAGAATGGTGCGCTGCTGAACCTGCCAGAGCCCACCTCAGCACCCCTGCAAGAGCCATCTGGAGCAGAGCCAGCACGGAAACCCCAGCTGCAGCCACACCACCCCTCCCCTGCAAACCCCCTTTGGGCCAGCATCGATTCAGGAACTTTCTGAGCATCTCTGAGCGAAGATGCCAGCGCAGAGGGTAGCTGCTGCCTGTGCCTCCTGTGGGGCAGCCTGGGCCGGGAGGTGCTTTGGTGCCCTCTGCTTTTTGGTCGCACGGCATGTCCCCCAACCTGCCCCACTGAGCCTTCCCCCAGGTTCTCCTCTCCCGCTTTGCTCCCAGCCAATCTTCTAGTTACTGAACTTTACTGGGGAAGGGCAGCTAAAGGTTCACTATCCGCAGCTCCTGCTCATCGCATCCCAGATTCCCCCCAGCAGAAACATCAACCAGAATAAAATAACAACAACAACGACAACAATCACACCTTACTATTTTCATGTCTGCTTTTGCTTTCTTCTTTTTAAAAGTAATTCCTGACTCACAGCACAGAAGAGGCCCCTGTGATCCCTGGGTAATGGCCTGCCCTCTATGCAGAGTGGAATAGAGTTAGAATGAACGCTCCAGAAACCCTGACAGCCCGTTTAACAAGGTGTCTAACATCCCATTTCCTCTGCACTTCCTCTCTCCTTAATCCTTTTATGCGAAACTCACTCAGGAGTAAGCACGTGTGAAATTGAGGACTCTCTAATACACATTGCGCGACACAGGCTCACTGAAATGGAGTGTCTCAGCCTTGTTCCGTCAAACAGTGCCAAGAGGAAGCCGACGTTAATCAAAGAGCCTTTTCCATGTGTCCAGGGCCTCGTGCACCCGCAGAGCAAATAAACAGCTTTCCGCTGCCACCACTTTCCCAACACTTTCATCTTCTTAAAGCTCCGGATTCGACAGGGCAGTTCAGAGAAGCAGGAGGGGTGCAAACGGCGAAAGCAAGGGGCACCGCGCACCCAGCCTCCCGACGGCAGCTGCTTTGGGTGGGGAGCGGGCAGAGCCACCGTTTTTTGATTTTGCAAGTAACATCTATGGGCAGCACAAAGAAGCCCCCCAGGGCTCCAGGAGGTCCCCAGAGCATCCCAGTGCACAAGCAGCGTGGGGCAGCAGCCCAGTTTGGTGGCAGGGACAAAGCACACAGCTCAGAAGGATAATAGAGAGGATCCGATTGAGCTTGGAGCAGCTCAGGTCTACCAAAATGTGGACTGAACGTGCTGCAAGGACTATTCCCCTGTTTCCCGTGACTTCTCAGTTTCAAGCACTGGGAAGAGCTCGTCAGTGCTGCGTAACCGCAGGCGGTGCCAGGCTTGCCCTGCTAATGCCAAGGGAAGTTTATCGTGATGCCGGGAGTCCTCACAGAGCAGCCCAGAGACATGCAAGAACATGGAGAGGCCAAGCTCCTTGCAAGGGGCTCTGAGCATTGCAAGACAGCTCAGCACAGATGATTTGCAGCATTGGTTCTGCTGGTTTCAGAGGTCCAAGGATCTCAAAAAATATATTCATTATAATTATCCCCATCCTGCAGTGGAAAAACGCTTACAACCTCACTCAGTGACTTGGATTTTTCAGCAGAAAGCCTTTTCTTTTCTAGAATAGGGAAAATGAGTGCCAGGAAGAAAACTGAACACCCTCCTGATAAATTCCCAGGGAATACTTCCACTAGTTTTGTGTATTTTTTAATCACAAGCCACATCTACCTCAGATTTGAGCAATTTACTATTTAACGCTGGGTACAGCTTATATCAGGGGGATGATACGCTGCAATTGCAGGCAGGCAGACTTGATCCAATAGGTCTATTATCTCCCCCCGTTACTATGATCCTGTCCTAATTAGGATCTCACACAGACCAGATACACCAGAAGTCAATGACAACTTCATTTATCCAAGGGCTTCGGTCTAGGAAAGCTGTCTGGTGTTTTTAAGTCACCATCAAGTAGGTATTGATTTGGTGAAGTCAGGAAATGATACTTCATTTATGTGCTTTAGCCTGGAATTTGGGGTGCAGGTTATCGCTTACTGGGTGGCCCCAGGCCATGAGGGCTGAGCTGGGTCTGCAGTTCGCAGGGTGAGTGGTTAAAATACCTTGTTTCCCCTCTTCCTCTGCCCGACAGACTTTCTGAGGGTTAAAATTCACGGTAAATCAACAAACATTTGGATCAATAAGGGATGCAGGGGAGTGATTTGCATCTGTGCTCTCAAACCTCTGCTGGAAGAGGAGCCTGGAAAGCACACAGTGTACAATATTGGGGTTGTATGGAAAGACAGAGAATCCCTCTAATTGCACAGCGGAATGCAGATTACAGACTTGGAGACGATGAGCAGTGCTAAACCCAGCATCTAAAAATAAACAAACAATACAAACCCCCAAGTGAATGAGATTTCTGTATTATCATCACACCGTGTAAATGATAGTGTCCCTCTGGATTATCCGATGGAGAGCAGGCTGGGGTGTTGGAAAGATAAGGCATTTTTAATCTGCACACATAATCACCTGAAGGGAAAATATAAAATGCTAATAACAAATTGGAATTCAATCTAGAATGGATGCAACAAACACCAGAACCATTTCCCCCTTCTTACCTTTGGGGAAAAAGAAAAGAAAAAAAGAGCAAGCCAGCCCCCCTTCCTGCCACCAACCTCCCGGCTGTTTCTTGCCCTTATTTTCCCCTGCAAAATGCTTCATTACAACACTTCAGGGGGTGAAATCTTCCCATAACTGGCTTGGCCCCCATTCTACTCTGCCCCATACATCCAACTTTATGTTTTAAATGGATCAGTTTACTTGTGACTAAATATAGAGTGGATCTCCACATCCCTCGCTAGGTGGAACACTATAAAAGGTAAGTGGTACAATACATCATCTTAAAAGGTGGCTTATCTGGAGAGGAGGTGTAGGAAATATTGTGCGAGGGACTGTCTGCATCTGAGGCACAATTGGATTCCATTTTTCCTTTTGAAATAGGGAACGGCAAGTACGTTGCTAATGCCTGAAAAATCATGTCAAACCACGGGGCAGGCAGTGAGGGACAGGCCCCCTCGATGCGAAGGGGGGGCTGTGCCAGCCAAGCCCAGGGCAGTGAAGTGCACAGGTTGAATCATTCCTAATTGTCTCCGTCTACCCAGTTCACAATCGCACCTTTACACCACTGACTCGTCAAAGATCCCAAAGCCTTGTCGACATGGGGAGCTGTCATGCTTTTGCTGCGGCACGACCCTTGTAGCGAGGCGGCACAGCCCTGCGCTGAGGCCAGGAAAGCTCTTTTCCCTATTCAAACCAGCATAATGTAAAATGGAAAGGCAATTTTTCTTCCTAACTGTGTTGATCCCAGGGGCTGCGCCTACAAGGCTGCATTGCTGAAGCAAGTCACATCCCTGGGCTGCGCAGGACATGGAGCCAGGGCTCCGCACGGACCCGTGCCCGGCAGCCGCTCCGATTATCGGCTGTGACCTTCTGAACAAGAAGAGCAATTCTGCGTTCACCTCTCAGCAGAGGGACCGGTCTTTCCTCCTGTGCAGAACAGTACTTGAGTGGTCAAACCCATCCATTATTTAAGCCTTACAAAACATTTCTGAGCAGAATTAAGAGAGACCATCGATATTTTGTTCAATCTCTGTTTGTCATTAGGTTCCAGAATCAACACCTCGACTGAACGGCGAGTAAGATGCAGCTGCGGTGCTTGTTTGATCCCCTTTGCCGTGCCATGCTGACCGTGCTGTACATTGGGAACTCGGCTTTTCACGCACATCCGTGACAGCCCCCCACCGCCCGGTTCCCAGCATACAGGCGAGGTTACTTGCAGACTGAGAAAGGCTCCTCTGGAGCACTTAAGGTTCATTCTTCCACATCCCCAGAAAGTCAAGGCTCCATGGCAGTAAAGAAAATCCAGCATCAACGTAGAGATTTGGGTTTAAGCCACGGGCTGCTGCAAACTGCATAAGCCCCAATGACAGTGTATTTATTTCCTCCCCACGCCTTTGCTCAGACACTGTAAACAGGGCAGATTTCGTATTACACACACGCACACACACGGCCAAATCCTGTATATTGGGCAGGAAGATTATTGAACAAAAGTAAGTGATAAAAGCACGGGCCAAAAAGATGTGTTATAGTGTTTTCCTTTGAGGCAAAGACAAAGAAGACACTTTGCTGTTTGTTGTGCCAGAGAATCATCTCTGATTGTTTGTGTCACGGTGGCAGATAAGTGCAAAGGAGATAGATGTTCTGTCTCCGAGGCACAGTTCTCATCTGTATAGTATAAATTTATGCCTGCTGGTTGCAAGCCTCATGATTCAGAGCCGCTATATGACTGCGATCTGAGCAGAGGAAAGCCACTGCCTTTATGCCTGACGTTGATCGGCTTCATTCGCGTTGTCAGTCAGCCCCCGAGAAACGTCCCCTCGCGTTAGAGTCACCCACCCCCTCCACGCAGGGCTGTCCCAGGCCAGGACTGGGCTGCTCCTGCTCCAGCCAAGCTCATCCCACCGGGCTCTGGCAATGGCTTTGCTCATTGGAAGGCACATTTCCCCTTCCCTTCTGGCACTTTGGGATTCCTTAATCTTCCCATTCCCCAAATCCAAAGCCGTTTCTCCACACGAACAAAGCGCATAGGCTGGAAAGGAGGAAAACGGCTTGGGAGGTGGCCAGCCCTCTGCTCTGAAAGCCCACCCCCCCCTCCTTCCCATGGCTCTTGGCCATCGCATTTGGTTGTAGAGGAGTTATCTGCAGAACAGCAACGCTGCTCCATCTGGATTTCAGAAGCCACATCTAATAGCTGCCTGTTTGTGTTCTAAGTGTTCACTGGGGCACTATCAAGATAAATATATAATCAAAATAATTATATTCAAACTGAGCTGAAAGAGCATCTTGGCTTCAGCATTCACTCATTCATTCAATACCCCGTTAATTAAGTATACCTTGCAGCGTGCTCTGAAATCTGCCAAAATCAGACTTGGAGAGGTTAATGAGGCAACGGTAAGTTTTCTTACACAGCAGCATCTAACTATAGCTGACACATATTAATGCACAGACAATTAACAAGGATCAGATTTGAGCCAGATCTCTCATACTGTTTTTCATGTCCATCTCTGGGCTTCGCTTCAGGGTGCAACAAGAGCTGTACCAAGAGCTTCTGCTCCTTGCTATCCTTCACCTTCCTCACACCAGAAGGGTGGCATACCCTATTCTTTCCTTACGCTGCTCCTCTGGGACATGGGTCACACCACTCCTTCCCCCTCCCCAGCCTCCTGGCCAGTCCCTCTCACCTGTAGGACTCTGAAGAAGTACAAGACCTTTCAAACATGTTTTTACCACAAGTACTTTCCAAGAGAATTAGAGGATTAAAACGGACACCGATTTTACAAGGGCTTGGTTTTCCTTGTACTGATGTCTCTGGTGAAGTACTGGTAAGACCTGTGCACCAAGTGTGAACGTCAGTGAAGAGAAATGATCGGTTGTGATCGTTGCGAGATCGAACAAGTTGCGAACAAGTATTTTGCTGTGCTTCCATCTCCCCTGTACAGCAGACCCTGCCTGTGCTTGGACGTTCAGTCATGTCAGGGTATGACATTGAGTTAGAGTGAAATACCTCACAAACACTTAAGTTTGGGGCTGCTCACACCAGGAGAGCAGGTCAGGAACCAATGCATGCATGGACAAGTGCCCGTGAAATCTCTGTGAAGATGGAAGTTACTTGCAAATTAAAGGGTGATGGAGAGAGGCCAATAAATATCCAAAGAATGTATTTCCTTAGGTGAACAGAAAGTGCAAGAATGGTGCTACCAGGTAAGTCCCGAGGCCCATGTAGCCCCTAGTGACTCTGGTCCTACCACAAAGCAGAAGGTGGTAGGAAAAGTACCCACGGGGCTGTACCAGAATGTAAGAGCAAAAAACTGTCACCAGCTCCTGGAGGTGAGTGTGAGCAAAGAAAGAGGCAGGGGAAGACAGGGAGATTGAAGGAGCCCTTTCTGACCGAGCTGATAAAAGCATGTTCTGAAGAGAAATTCTTTCAAAGCAACAGCATCAGCGAGACCTTCACCCACACTCTGCACCGGAGCAGGGCTGCTGGCAGCACTCCTTCCCACGTGGAGGTTGGTTGTGCTTTCAGGAGTCAAGAAGATGAAAGAATCTCTGGACTCTGCTCCTGCCTTCCCCTCCTGAGCTGAGAGTTTGTTTATTTGGGTCTGTAAACAACCCTAATTTCCCCCAACTGCTGATTGCTTAATTTCATGCTCCTCTGAAACAAGACCAGTATCTTAGCTCATCTCCTTACTTCTCCTTCCTGCAGGCAATTACTCACACATCCAGCCCCCTCCACTGCTTCGTCAGTTGGGAGCGACCGGTCGACAAGGGGATCCCAGAGGAAATGAGCTTTGCTCCGGTTACTGGACAATCTGGAAGGTTGAGGGAAATGAGGGCTAAGCCCAAAAGTTTAATTTCCCCTTGTGATGATCAAGGGACTTCAGTATCTGGTGGTTTTTTTTTTTTGGTACCTCTGAAGTTAGAGGGAAAATAGCCAGAGCCAAAGACAAATGAGAAAGTTCACTGGAGGCTCAGGATTTCACCACAAATCACCTTCACCAGGGAAGGTTTTATTGCAGGAGTTTCTGGGTTAATCCAACACAGGAGCAGAAGCGCTACCAACCCAGAGAAGCACACTCGCTTTGTGCACACTCCACGATTGCCTGCCACCTTCTATTTCTGAAACTGGACCCACACTTGTTCAGGATTCCCTGGGTACCCACATTCCCCGGGGAGTTTCACAAGCAGCAAACTCGTGCTCCCTGTTTTGGGTCAGTCAGTGTTACCAAAGCCTTTCAGCACGATGCAAGCATCCCCTTCACAAACAGTGATCTGGCAGTTGCTTCATTACAAGGCTCATGTTGCCACCTTTGAAATGCTGATGTGAAGGAGAAATCCTCCTAACTCTCCTGTCCCTGAAGCAAACTGCTACTGAACACAAGGGAAAACGGGGAGCCAGGGCAGAGCTAAACTCATGTGCTCAGTTTCAGCCTCTCCTGGGGTAACCTTATCTCAGACTTTCCATTCCCATGTTCCCTTAGTGTTGCTGCATCATGATAGGGATGCAATAGTCTGGGGATAAGTCTGAACCCTGGCATTCCAATGGTGCTGGTGGTGAGATCTGGAAGAAGCCCAGGAAATGCCTAAAAAGCCACAATATATAAAACGGGGCACGTATAAACATGTACTTGCTAAGTCCCCACACAGAGCCCTTGGGAACTGGGAGTTACCTGGGTAATTAAGACCCTGAATCAGGAGCCTAAAAACCAGGGTTTAAGTCCCAGCCTTGCCACTTGTTTCCTTTGTACATCATCTGGCCTGTCCAGACATCACCTCCCCAAAGCTGCAAAAGACAGCAAACTTCATTTTCTTCCCGTGAAACCCAAGTTTAAAATCTGTTCTTCTCACACTTTGTATGGCTAAAAATCAAAACATCGTGGCATGAGAACATTAAAAAAAATATGCTATTTAGCATGACCCCAATTACAATTTTTAATTTTACTGGCTATTCACTGAATACACTTTCCAGCTCCAACAATTGGGAGTGGGACCCTGCAGAAGCGGCTCGTTCACCGCCAGACCTGAGCGTGCCGGTGGTGCTGGTAAATCTGCCTGGGTGCTCCTAACGCCGCTGGGTGGGCATCAGGGAGAGCAGAGGTAAAGGAAATTACCAGCAAATCACCATCCCCTTGGATGCCAGATACAACTTCTTCGGGAACTTTGCACGTCTTATCCTGGCACCATGTTCCTTGGAAAGGAGGGGTTGGCTCCCATGTCATGTACATTGTCTTAGAAGATTGATTTTCCACCTGTAAAAGTGATCTACATTCTCCCTCCTCTCCTGGATGCCTTAGTCAAAAGAGAAAATGGATCTTTTAAAGATACATGTATCCATCACTATTATTTACATTCTAATATGCGTACGCAGCTCTGCTCCAACAAGGGAAATGTAAATCAGATGGACATCGTTCCCTGAATGCCCTAAAGAGCTCCATTCCCCCCAAATTAGAATAGAAAATGCTCTTTTAAAATGCACCTTTAATATGTAAAAGCTGCTGCATCCTGACTCTAAATAAACCAAACTTGAGCTACATGCCAAATATCTTAGATAAAGGACAGGTAAGATGGTAGTATCTGGCCAAGGAATCGGTCCTAAACAGCTATTTATATTAATGCAAAGAAGGTACAATGTTCTTCCTCTTGATATATGCTGCAGTGGGATATAGTTTTGTCCCACTAGTGAGAATAAAAACGTACAGTTCATGATAGGCAAAGTCACATGTGTGAGATAAAAAGCTCCAACTATAATATATGTCTTCACCATGTATTCTCTTCAGGATTTTCTTTAGATCTTTGGATGACAACAAGAAAACACTTACTCAAGGTTAGACACTGCTCTCTGGGCTTTTTAATAACCATTCCCTGTATCCTGGGGGATTGCGTCCGTGAAATAAGGCAAACTCAACTTCAGTTTGTGGACTTGCAGAGACAAGGCAGCATCCTTATGCGTGCCTTTGTTTCTGTTTTGCTGTGCATGCGAATGAACGATGCGCACGGGCTGCGGGCTGAGCCGAGGCGCGGGCAGGCGGTGATGAGCAGCTCTGCGTTGGTGCCGGCGAAGCCGACGGCCCCGCGGTGGGAGCGAAGCCTGGCAGGGACAGCCAGCCGCTGCCCTGCTCCACGTGCCTGTGCGCCCCAGCCCCGCTCTGGCTAACGGGCCGGCGGCGTTACCCCCCAGCTTCTGAGGCAGCTCCTGCCTCTTCCTATTTCTGCAACACGTGGGGAAAACCCAAGGAACTCCCAGCTGTGGGGACACGCTCTGCTCACTAGGGACAATTTTACAGCCCTCGCCCAGAGGTGGAAGCGCAGACCCCTGCCCTCTGCAGCCAGGCACCCCCTCCCCACGGGGCAGGGAAAGCGGGAGCCTGCACACCCAGCCCACCCCCGGCAGCTTCTCCAAGAGCCGCAGCAGGGCTCTGTCAGGGCAGGGGCTGCCGGCACGCCGGGGATTCATTGACAGGGGGAGGTCAATGGCAGACCTTAAAAACATCATCAAACTTTAAAGATGACCATGAAAACTAGTAGTTGTATTGCTCATGTCTATTAAGAGGAGACTCACACTCACAATAAAACACAAAACTTAGTTTAAAAGCAAATCCCTCCTATATAGCCAGGCACGGGTGGCAGGGCTGCAGCCGGGGTGGCGTGGCCAAGGGCTCTCACCTGCTTCTTGGCCAGCGAGGCTTTTCCTCACAAAAGCACAGACCTCTCCCAACAGGCTCACAATAAATCTGCAGTGAAAGCAGTATATCACTGAGCGGAGATGGTATCTGCTCCATGCCCCGCTTGGCGGAGTGCAGGCAGGGACCATGCGGTCCCTTGCCATTGATACCATCTCCCCGACGGAAACGAGGAGAGATAAAGCCAAGCACACGTGCGCCGAGCGCATCCCTCCAGCCCTCCTCCTCCCAGGCCACGTGGCACAGCTGGGCCGGTACATGGGGCACCTGCGCTGCTGGGCCGGTGGCTTGTGAGGCCGGAGGCGAGTGGACAGGAGCGGGCTGCACTGTGGACGTAGGCTGAGGCAGCCGAACATGGCATTGCATCGCTTCCATCCATCCAGGGCTTCACGCCACGCAAATCCCACAGGCACACACGTACGAGGCACAGGCTTAAAACCAGGAGCCAGCCTCACCCGAAAACTTGTATTGTGGCCACGGGGCTGGTTCCTCAGTCTGGCTTTTGTTTTTTTTCATTCGCTGGCCCTTCATGCATGCTGTCTTCCTTCTTTGTACAGTAAACTCACAAAATCATGCACCCACAGGTAAACACAGAAAACATTTTGTCTTGGAAGCTGAAATTTTAGCACATGACATGCTGCAGCTCCCAAGCCAGTGGATCAGAAACAAATCCCATCCCACCTACGGAACACAGGGCCACTGTACGCTGCTCCCCCTCCTCCAGACTTGGCCTGCAGCTTTGGGAGGGACTGCAGGGACAAGCTTGGCCCCCTTTGCCCTGGCAGGATGTTGCAGTCCCACCAGAGTCAGGATTTCACTGAAATATAAATTGATTTTAAAAGGGGAGCTACTGAGATACCCTCTTTTTGCAGTTCAGGAATTCTTTAAGCATCACCTTGTTCCTAACTACTCTGGTGCACTGCACTGCAAATGTTCCCCCCTTTTTTCTCTCCTGCTGCCAACAGATAAATCCACATCTACACCTTCCATCCAGTGGCTGCTGCCTTACCTCAGAAGGCACAGTGTTATAATATGCTTGGCTTGGTATTTCTTCCAGCCCCAAACCAAAGCTTAATCAGGCAGTGAAAGCGGCAGTGAAGATGAAGCATTCCGGGGATGGTTTTCCTTCTGGTTTGCTGCTTTTTGACACATGCCCTGGCCCAGCAATAACACGTTCTACACTTTGCATTAACAAAGATGTTGGCAACAGAAGTTTTGCTTCCCCAAAGGAAGGGGAGTGCCTGGATGCCCGAAGGAGGAAGGACAGTGCCAAAGGCAGCCAGGAGTCCTGGGGTGGCCACCAGCTCTGGTGCAGACATGGCTGGAAGGAAGCTGCTTTGCTCTGTACCTGTGCTGTACCTCTCTTCCCTGCAGTTCTGAGCCATGCAGCCCGTCAAAAGCAACTTTTGATCCTGGCTAATATTAAATGCCTCAGATTGTCTCTGCCACGTAACCTAGCTGTGCGAGAGTGGCGTGCTACACCGTGCCCTGCAACCCTGCCCTGTGCTGGCCAAGGAGACGGGCCAGAATTCACCTGGTTTATGACAGTCTCTGCTTACTATTATCACCAAACCTGATTTGTAATTCAACAGCATTCATTGACTCAGATCACCAGTGCCTGGGGGAACAAGCAAACGTGGTGAGCAACGGTTGGAAAGCAGCACCTGCTCCGTGACTGCTGGCATTGCCAGGATGCTGAGCAGTACCACCAGGACCAGCCCACAGCTGGGCACGAGCAAAAGCATCGTGATGCTGGGTGGCTCAGCATCTCCTTCTGCCGCCCAATCTACTGATGCACTAAACCCCCAAAATCACTTTAAAAATAGTCAGCTGGCTACATATATCCATCAGGATATAATCCTGCTATTAGAACACACGTCCAGGTATTATCATAGTGACCCGTCAGCTGTAAATGACCCAGGATATTTTGGAAGGAAAAACAATTTGCTTCCACTATTTACTTCTTTCTCCTGCTCTTGACCCTGTGAGCATACAAATGTTTTTCTGCGCCTCTGCTGTGAAAGAGACACTCTCATCAAGGAGGAGTAAATCACAATAACAGGGAAATAAACCTTCCCCCGAAATGATTCCCATTTATTTATTTATTTATTTGGCTTCGCAGAAGTCTACATAAAAGTGCATAAATTGTGGCGGTGGCTGCTCACTGATTAGCAGCCCGGACTCCAGGTGAGCATCCTCACTCCGCTCCTCTCCCCCTCTGCTCCACTCTCTGCGTTGGCGGGGCGGTCGTGGGGCACGCCGATGCCGTTTCCCTTTAAATCTAACTCAGGTAATGAAAACGCACAAGAAAATAGTGCGGGTGCATCTGGGAGCAGTAGAAAACAGTTAGATCTTCATAGAGCCATAAAGAAGTAAACAGTAGGCTGCTATGAAGATCTATGGGACCCCGCAGTGCCATTGTCTTCAAAAGGAATTAAAAACAAATTGCTGAGGGCCAGCACATAATTTAGAGACTCACGGCAATTTTATGACTTGCTAATGTTCCTAATTACATGCCCGTGAAAGGCTTAATTAATTGGGGGATGTAGCAAAAAGTGGAGCCTGTGTTTGTTATCATGGTTCCACTGCATTGATTTTAGTGCCTATGGAGAATTTAGGGCCTCTTTATTTGCACAAAGAAAATGCAAGTCTCTCGAAAAAATGCACATTAAGATCAACCCCTCGCTGCTATCTAATATACTTTCCTCTACTTAACCAAAGTGCTTGTAATCATATTTTGTAAATGTTGGTGCCGTTAATTGCATTGTGAGAGAAAATAGGTTCCGCTCGACTGGTCGTGGAGAATTTTATAAAGTTCTTTTCCTGCTCCCAATTCTGAGGACTCCGAGAGAGAAACTCATCAGAAGTTGCTGCAGTGGGCAGGGAGCGGTGCTGCTCTGCTCCTCCCCGTGTGCTGGCTGGGTTGGTGGGCACCGGCGCTGGTGCATCACCTGCACCCACCTGGCTCAGCTCCTCCGCCTGCACCCTTCCAGACGGGGCACCCTGGGAGCTCTGGCATCTGGAAAAGCCTCTGAACCTGCCTGCACCACGGAACAGTTCAACCCTCAGCCCCCACGAGCCCTTTAAACATGCTCAGCATACTCTGAGCTCAAGGTTTTGCTGTGATCTTCTAAAGGAAACGACTTTTCATGACATTAAATATAGGCCCACGCTGCAACGCCTTTTCCCTAAAATACCCCTGGGATCAATGCATGGAAGGTCCAGAGTGACCGCCTTCAACCAGAAATAACTTAATATTGAAAAACATCAAAACATAAGGAAAAACATGGTGCTGTAGAGTACAGAAGCACTGTGGAGCCTTGCAGCGCCGGTACAACACAGCTATGTTTCTCAAGGCTGTAATAGACATTTGCACTTACTTGCATTGGGGAAAAAAAAAAAAAAAAAAATCAAAGGGTTTAGACAAGCCCTTTTCCAAGCTCACAGGTCTCAAGGAGAAATTGAGGCAGAACAAAGATAAGCGCAGAGCATCTGAAAGTGCCTGTCCAGGACAGAGCGAGCGGGGAGGTGGGGTGTGATTACCCTGAGCAACGCCCCAGAGCACTTTTCTGCTTTTCTCAGCACACATGCCTGGCCACGGACTGTTCCCTCAAGGGGAAGGTGCCACGTGCAAAAAGCAGCAGCCCCAGACTGCAGGGTGGGCTGCCCAGGTGCTGCCCACCCGGGGACCCCCCCAGCCCCGGCACTGGCTCTGCCTGGCCATCCTGCAAGGAGCGAGCTGGAATTGCAAGAACCATTTCACCGAGATGAAAAATAACTTGATTCATACAAGCTTAAACCCAATATTTTAACCTATTAAATGATGAAGCTTTTCACTGTCACCCCTCCTCTGCTGCTTGCATGGTTTTTTCCCCCTTACTTCATACAGACGGCTGCTAGAGAGCTGAAAAAGTCAGGGCAGCTGCAGCCTTTGCAAGACCAGCAGGCTACAACAGCCCAGCAGGGACAGAAAGTCGAAGCAACAGCCTCTGGATAAAGAAACCTTCCCAACAAGGCAGCACTGTTTGCCTTGACTCTGCGCAGGACACCGAGGGCTCCTGCATCGCCTGTCATACGGACGCACCCAGGACGAGAGCGTGGCTGGGTGTGAGCCCGCACGCACGTGCCGTGCTGAATGCACGCTGCTCCAAGAGGATTTATGAGCAGCGAGGAAGCATTTCACAAGGCACTGCAGAGTGGAGTGTGAGTATTCACGGGGGAACCCCGGGGGTGCTGGGTGCTGTCCCTGGGCCCAGCGCTCGAGCCCAGCTGGGGAAGCACCACTGCCCGCCTCGCCCAGCACCCTGCCTGCCCGGCACCCCTGCGAGCCTTAACCGCACGGACCCTTTCCTGAAGGAAAACAGAACAAATGAAGCCTAACGTTTCTGCTAAGTTGTCTGAACCCAGATTTAGATTACATTAAAAACTACAAAGATATTTTCTTATCATCTAATGTTTTCATTGGAGGTAAAAATCTTTCCGCAAGAGGAAACACAGTGATACCAGGCCAGGTCCAGAAGAGCTCTCGGTCCGGGCATACAGGAAGAGCCGATGTCCAGATAAAAACCTGGGAGAACAGCTGTGTCCAAGGTGCGAGGGCCTGATCCAGTAGCCAGCCACCCTGACTTTCCCAGGAAGCCAAGTGAAACGCAGGCAGCAAACAGCAAGAGACAATTCTTTAGCATCCTTCCATGTTCAGTCAGGGAGGCTGGTGCCCGTCAGACAAAGAATGAAATTACGGATAGCAGTTTTGGTCAGGACGACATTCCTTAATAACTAAATGGCCAGGGGCGCAGGATTGGGGCAATAACTAAATGGCCAGGGGTGCAGGACTGGGGCAATAACTAAATGGCCAGGGGTGCAGGACTGGGGCAATAAATAAATGGCCAGGGGTGCAGGATTGGGGCAATGGCCAAAGGAGCCTGGACAGCCCCTTGCTGCTTTCCTCCTCCTGCAATTCCTTGCAGCAACATTGCAACGAGGAGGAGGAGGTGGAAAAAAAAAGGCAAAGCCAAGTTTGTCTGTTGCTCTTGAGAAAAGGAGACATCTTTCGAAATATAGTTGGTGCTTTGACGATAAGACCTTTGACAGAAACATGAATGACATGAATACTTTGATCTCTAGTCTCAGAAGCTTCAACAGCAATTATGAGTCAAGAGGGGTGAATATGGGCAGCAGCTAAAGCAATGCCCCAGAGGGTGGTGATGCAGTAATTAGAGACAAAACCCGGAGCATCTCTGCCTGTGTGACACACACGAACCAGGGAGGAGGTGGGCTGGGGGGAAGCTTCATGAAAAAAACAACCCTTATTCTTCTGAGAGACATAAAATTGACAAGACTTTATACATTTCAAAGCAAAGATCTTCAAAGACAGGTAAAATGCTAATTCTGCTAATGTAGGTTTTTATGTATATGCTCTGAAAAGGTAAAGCAAATTAATCACCAGCTTTACCCCCTAATATATATCTGTGTTACAAATATATTACAGCATGTCAGATCTAAGGAGATATATCTGAACAGCGGTGGTTAAAAGAGCATTTCCCTTTTCATGCTCTAATACAGTTATTTTGATCTTTCAGTCTTCATATTTTTTGTTCTCATCAAAGGAATGATGGTGCCAGAGATTAGGATGTTATTTATTTCCCTCTCACTGTCCTACCCATGTTAATCACTCCTAGTGTCAACAGCTGCAGCAGTGCCGGTGCGAGGCCGACCGTGCTGCCCATGCTGCTTGCACCGTCCTCCCTGCCTCCACACGCTGCCCTGCTGCCCACCCGGTGCCAGCATCCCTTAGGGTCACCTCCAAAAAACCCCGACCTTCAAAAGCTGATGGAAATGCTATGCAAATGGAGGGCAGGGAGTGATGGGGACGCCTGCGGAGCAGAGGGTCGATGTCCAGGAGGCACAGCCCTACCCTTGGGCAGCAGCGGTGCCCGGCTCAGCCTTCTGCATCACCCAGACAATCGTAGAAACTTTCAGGAGAACAAAATGCTGATCGCAGGGCAGTGCAGCGTTAGGCGCTGCCTGAAATCCCTGCCCCGAGTGACACACAGCTCAAAGGGACCAGGGAAACAGAACACAAAGGGGGCAGGAGGCACAGGGACAGGAGGTGGTGCTGCCCGGTTCCAGCACATCACCCTGCCCAGTCCAGCCAGTCCCCTCCTGTTATGATGGGATATCTATTACTGATCACCAAAAGTCCACTGTCAGAGGAGAGCTGACCCCTTCGGTTTCTAACAGCCTCCTCCAGGGCTCTGCCCCTCTCTGCCGGCCCTGGTCACCCCAGAGAATCCAGCGTTCAGGTGTCTCTGGGAGTCAGGACAGGGTCCCGCTTTCCTGGGTTGTTTCCAGACACTTCCCACTGAACTTGCACCTGCGTTCCCACAGCACATCTGCGTTCAGCCAGCCCTCACACCTCTAACAGAAGCACATCCCACGTTTAAGCATGTACTGAAACGTTGCCTCCGTGTGTGTTACAGGCTCGCTTCAGAAGCGTGCATTGCCTCCGGACACTGCAGCTCGTTTTTCCCCCAGCTTCACCACACACAGACCTTGGGAATTAAGCTCCTGCATCCGACAGACGCAGGGCTCCATGCCGGAGCCTGGCGTGACTCTTTACCCAAACCCAAACACTGCTCGGGGCAGACAAAGGTGGGACAGGGATGCAGCCGCAAGCTCAGCTCCACCACCGGTGCGTCCCACAGCTCAGCCAAAATGCCCATGCTGCAGCCGTGGAGTTTAGTGATGCTGATTCTCCTACATTCAATTACACCTTGGTTGGGACAGGCAGAGCCCAGAAAAGTTTAGGCTGTTGAGAAGGGTTGAACTTTGCTCTGGGAGGTTACGCAGAGCCCACGTGGGTGACAGCAGACGTGTGCTCAGGATAACATGACGCCTTTGCATTTTTTTGAGCAATGTGACAGCATTAGCTCTCCTACCCTGCAGTTAGCATCGGTCACACTGTGCCTGAGTCCCCGTGTGCCATCCTGGCTCTTCAGCCAGCACACCATGCAGTGTGTCCAGTGGTTTGGGCACACGGTGACTCAGGTTTGAGCAGTGTCTGTTCATCCCTGGCTTGTAAGGCTGCCTTGTCCCTGGAGCGTTTTGCTCTCAAGTGGCGGGTCCGGTGCCAGCAGGCTGGGAGAGCTGCTGCCAGAGCCCTCTGCACCAGGATGGAAACTTCAGCAACTCCATCAAAACGTTGCTTTAAAGGACTGTGTAAGATGCCAGAGTTTAAAGACCAAGGTAGAGAGCTGTTGGCTACATCTGCAACTATCTGAGGTGAGTGGATGAACCCATTAAGAGTGGAAGATGGTGCTAAGCAGGTATCTCTATAATTATTTGCAGATATTAACTAGGCAGGTACACTTTGGGCATAACTAAACCTTGAGAGACAAGGAGCAGGAAAAGACTGCAGGAGCTAATGTCTTTGAAATAGGTTAAACCAGTGACATTGCCCACCATCAGCATTGTGTTCCTTGCCTTTAAAATGCTGACACTTACAGGTTTGATGGTAACTAGACTGCATAGGGGCACCTTTGCTTTCACATCAGATCTGCTGACATGAACAAGAGTCGATTCAGATGGGCATCCAAACATTAAAGTCCTTCCCTATTTCCATAAAATGATTGGCAGGATGCCTACTGCTAGCGGCTGGTAACGCTGCTGATAAATGGCATCTTGATAAAAACTTTGGGCTGTTTTAAAGAAGAAAAAAAAAAAAAGCCATACTCTTATTCTAATTCACTCAGCTTCTGACAGATGAGATGTCTCGTCTCTAAAAATTAGATCCTGGTATCTTTGCTGTGTGTACATAAAGAAAACTGCATCCAGCAGCTGGGACAGGAGCACAGCATGCCCCCGCTCTTCCACTGCCCTCCTGTGCAGGAGGCTGTCCCCATGCTGGGGCATCTCCCCCCTTCCCTGGCACCAAAAATGTACATTTGGGTACTGAGCAGAAAGTTCTTAAAATAAGGTAAAGATTATCCCCTTAGGCTGGTTTCCTTTCCAGGTCTTGAACTACTGAAGCTTTCCAAGGAGTTTTGTGGGTAAAATCTAGCTGGAGCAGCTGAAATCCGGGGTCATTTCTAAGACACAGAGACCTGACCCATGGAACCAATTTCTTCCTGCAACTTAAATGTTAACAAATGCATAATTCTCAGAGAGAAAAAGAACTGCACAGATCACTTGCTGCTGATTCCCAGCTAATCCATCAGTAGATCAATGCAGGTAAAAGAGAGGGAAAAAAGCTCATTTCAAGCCCTAATAAAATTATTATTATTCAGTTTTTGTAGCTTTTTAAAGCACTTAATTCTAGGTATTTTTCTTAAGGTTTAGAAATGACTTCTAAAATGAATCTGAATGTTATAATGGGAACTTTTCACCCCCAGAGATCGAATACCTTTTTCTCTCATACCTTTGCATTTCAAATCATACAAAAATCCTACGAGCTGGGAGGCCCTGCCAGGCTCCCTGCGCAGGCACCCTAAGCACATGGCAGACCCACAGCTCACCTGAAAAGAGCTGCAGGGCATAAACACCTATAGCCATTTATTACTTGTTCTTTTAAAAAGATGTTTTCTCTCCCTGTGGCGCATGAGGAGGAGTGAAGCTGCACAGGGCAATGCCAGGGTGGGGAAACACCCTCCCGCTGAGCAGCCAGGGCACAGCCCGGCAATGCCCCGTCAGCCCTCGCCCACCGCAGCCGTGACATCTCCCACCCTTTGCAGCACACCCAGAACAACACAACTCAGAGCAAGAGCTCAATAAAGATTGGAGAGGGGATGGTCAAGATTTCTGGAGGATATCCCGTTCTCCTGGATGCAAAAAGGAGTTTGCTGTTAAAATTTCTTAAATAGCTTTGAAAATCTCAGCAACAGTAAATGGAGACTGACAGCACCAGACGGACCTCACGCTGCCTCCATGATATTACTGACTTCATTTTCTCACATAAAAGTCATCTAATTACTTTGGGATGCACCGAAAGACAACAGAGGGGTCCAGAAACATTCCCTGCCTGCACAACGGTGATGGCCACAGACAAGGACGACCCAGCTATACGCAGCAAAGCCTCAAAGATTCACAGTTTGTTGCTGCTTAGTACAACCCAAGTACATAGAGCCCAACGAACCACCAGCAGCGTGTTCACTGAAACCAACCAGTGATTTATGGAGCTGCTGCTCCCCTCCTCTCCTTCCTGCCTCAGTGACACCTCCAGATGTGCTGCCAGCTGTGGCGACACCAGCACTGAGACTGAACTAACACATCTGACCACAGGGATGCGGCTGTCCCAGCCAGGCGAGCATCCCCGGCAGTGGTGCCAGACCCCAGCCTGGCTCTGCACCCAACGAACAAAGGTCCTGCAGAGCTCCTGCACCCAGTGCTGCCCACACCAGCGGAGCAGCACCAGTTTGTAACCACAGCTCAGAGACACCGAGCATCAGGAAGACAGGCTGGATACAGGCACTGAGACACCCCAGCACCAAGGCAGAGCAGACCAGACCACCAAGAGTCTCCAGACTGCCCAGGGAGAGGCGTTAACATCATCTCCCTCTATGGGTGCTTGCCGACTGAGACTGCTCAGGGCTCCTGAGCAACGCCTCTGCCCCGAGCTTGGTTGTCTGTAAGCACCACCATAACGAACGCAATTAACAGCGGTGACATCCTTACCTTGATTCCCGTCATGGTCTGCTGGAAGTTGCTTTGAGAGCTGGGGCTTCAAACCTGCTTCGCCATCATGTGATCTGACATCGTGGAGAATTTACTGTGGAAACAAAAAAACCCACAAGTGTGAAATGTGACTGTCGATAAAGTAATCCTCAGCAATCAGACAAAATTAATTGTGTGAACATCATTGATCAAACCTACTTAATACATTGGGTTTATAGAAAGCTGGAATGTAATTTCATTACCAATCTGCTCCATCCTAATGAAATTTCTAATAACACTCTAATTTTGATTTCGGTTAAGGAGAGAATGATGGAAATTTTCTTTTGCTTCTCAAGTAAGGTTTTATTTTATTGGTTTTTTGCAATACTAGGGATACTAATTTTTTTTTTAATTTGACATTTTATTAGCAGGGGGTTTAATATAACAACACAGATAAAAAAACAAAATTGCAAAACAGACAAACCTTACAGAAATAGAATTGATGTCAAAATTAAGGAGCCTAATTTTAAAGAAATCGATTTATTTTATGAGTGGAGATTTGGGATTTTTTTTTTTTAAGTTCTAGCTGATTTTCTGACCTAAACTGATTTAAATAATACTAGTTTGCAGTTTCTTTTATCTGTAGTTCTCACAGAACAATGCTAGAGGAGCTCAGCCACATGGGAGACGCACCAACATGCCTACATTCATAATGGGTAGATTAGGGCGAGAAGACCCCGGCCCTACCCACGCCAGTGGCAAGGCTCCCATTAATTCGGACATAAGCAAGATCTCGCCCTTTGGGTCAAGTTTCAAAAGACACCATTCAGTCTTTCAGGCTCAGTTGTGTCAGTGCAAAGAGAAGGGTTAGAGGTTAATCAAATCAGGAGTGCCGAAGCATCGGTAGGTAACTCAATGGTGGCGGCCCGGATTTGCATCGAAGCCCATGCGCGAGGTGCCCCGCACCCCAGCCTGCGCTACCTGGGACCCCCACCCTGGAGGAAGGAGCACAGATGGGGTCTCACAGCGGTGCCTGCCCTGGCCTCCCCCACCTCCCTCTAATCTGTTTCCAGCAGACAAGTTCCCAGAATATAGCAGAGCAAAATGCAAAAATTAAAAAAGAGGACTGGCAGAAATCAAGCTGATAGACCTAAGGATTCAAGCTGCGAGCGATCAAGAGCAAGTGCCCTCCTGCCACTCGGCCCAGCCACCCTGCACCCCCGGCTTCCCAGGGGATTGGCAGTGGGAGAGCCAGGGGAGACTGGCAGCCGAGGGACAGATCCTGGGGCCACCCTGCTTTGACTAGCCCAGGGCACGCTGCACCACAGGCAGGCAGCACCCACCCGTGGGAGACAGCGTCTCTGTCCCTGCAGGCTGCCCGGGGAGCTGGGCCAGGACCAGCTGCCTGCCCGGGGCTCAGGGCTGCTGCGCCTGTGAGACTGGAGCCTGCAGGCTTCTGCAAAATGCATTTCACTGAGGGCAGGGGAAAAGCCTGGAAAAACCAACTATTTTGTTGCTTTTTCTGCTACCAAGTACTGAAAATGAACAGCGCTTGTCTCTAGCACGCATGAGAGGACAAACCCTGCTCTCAGAGCATCTGGGCACTCCTGATAGCTCGTCTGGCAGTGTCCGGTGAATAGAAATCACCTCTCCCTGGCCAGAAGCCACATGCGGTGGAATCTGCGTTTAAACGCAGGGGCTGCGCAGGATGCACACTGGCGGCTTGCAGGCATTCGAGGGGCTCGGGATGGTGGGACAGGACGTGATGAGCAGACAAGGGAGCACAGAGCATGCGTGCTCACTGCAGGAAGGTGATGCTTTTTGACTACTGAACTGGTGCCTATCTCTGGTATTTCCATTTTCAGCAATCTGATGTGTTTTGGTGATTTATTCATGACTGGTGTAGTGAAAAATTGGAAAAGGCTAGCGGGATAGCCATGGCCTGGAGATCCAGCATCTGATTGAGGCTACAACTGAATTACTGTCAGAGGCATCATGCAAGGTTTACTCCAGCGAATGTGAAGTTGAATCTTTATATTAATAAGTGAACATGAACTATCAGAGAGACTGGCATATGTCTGCTGCCAGGCAGGTCTGGAAAGGAGCTGTCAGATCAATAGGAAACTTGAGCAGACAAACGGAGAAGCTCCAGTGCCCCTCTTCATGCGCTACAGAGGTGTCTGTGGGCGTTCACCGGAGCCACGGAGGGGGAGGCTTTATGAATGCACAGGACAGCTAGAGAGGCTACTGCAGGCAAAGCTGCCTCGTTTTTAACACGTACTAAATTACTTGGGTGAAAGCATACAAGGGAGCCTCGGCTTTTGCTCCATTACTTCAGCACCTGTGAAAATCTCGCCCCTTGTTCAGGTTAAAACACTGCCGACGGGCACCTGGGATGCATGCTAATGTTGCACATCAAATCCCAGTCCAACCAGAAATGCAATTTCAAAAGTGACAGTCCCTGAGAACTGTAACTCAGAGAGATGCCTTTAACACAAACCAAACCCAGGAAGCTGAAACCCACAGCACGTGCTCTACAGAAACAATCATTTTTGTCCTGTTTCCAAAAAGCAAAAGGAAATCATCCTGTTCAGTGCTGATCACACCCGTGCGAGCTGCACTCCTCTATGGCCTCGGGGCTGGTCCCTTTCAGAGCTGCCCAATGTTAATTTTCACATTAAACACAAGAAACCACTTCCTACCTCGGCTTCCAACCTGCTAGCTGTAGAAAGGCAGTGAGGAAATGCCCGTTGCCACAAGATTCCCCTCCAAAGCTGAGCTTCCAAGAAAATGAAACAAAGCCGTGATTAATCCAAAGGGGGTAAAACCCAAAAATAATAATAAAAAAAAGTGGCAGCAGAGGAGGAAGCTAAACACTGTGTTACAGTAGCATCTAGCAGTTCTTCATAATTACTGTTTCAATTCCACATCCAGCTTCCCGCCTAATTACTGCCCCGCGGTTGGTGTGCACAGACTCCAGAGCAGCAGGGATTTTTATTTTGCTCACACTGATCGCTCCCCGGCTTCTCATTACCAAGTGCTCGCTTTGGGCCCATTAGACACCCCAGCGCCCTCCCCGGCCCTGCAGACCCCCACAGAGCATCGCCCAGCTGGGCTCTGCCTGGCCGGCACCACCGGACCTGCCTGCAGGGAGAAGGGACGGTCCCCACAGACCTGCACAATAGGTACCTCGGGGCTCTCGGACACCTGGGACAGGTGGGACAAGGGTTTCTCCATCCCTGCTCACTCTGGACTGGTGCTGTGGCAGGTTCTCCTGGACCTCCTTGGTTTTCATAGGGAAAAGAGCCACCAACACCCAAACCCGGGCCGTGAACTCCACACTGTGGGAAGGCTTCAGGACCAGAAAGCTGAGAGCAGACTTAGGTTTTGGTATTGCAACTTTCAAATTTCCTGGCAACCAGACTGAACTTGCCAAAAGTTTTGCTCTGGATCTCCCCTGAGCCAGGCTGTGTTGGAAGCTGTGCAGGCAAAGCTCGGTCTTGTGAGCTGCTGCTCCTCTCCCTGAGCAGAAGCTGCTGGTGAAGGTGAGCCGAGGCTGCTGGGCTAGCAGCGGCCATGCACCAGCCCTCCCGCACAGCAAACACCCCTCTTAGAGATGAGGTGCCTCCTGCTTTGTTTTGGGGTGTTATAATCCTGCTGCTGCTTCCTCTGCAGTCCAGTTGCACTTTGCTGACCTTACCACCATCACCATCTTTGGCAAGAAGCAGAAAAGGGGCTGTCTTCTACCAGAGGCAGGAGAGCTGATTTCCTAATGATTTATGGCTTGAACAAAGTTGCAGAGCAGCAACCAAGTATGCAGGAAAGGTTGGGGTGAAAAATTATTTACAAAGTGAATGCCCTGAAGACACTTGTACAGGACAACAATTACGGCACCTTAATTAACTGAAATTTAGTTCACCCGTCGACTGAGGCATGTCCAGTGCTAAAGTTATGCCACTGCTGCTGTCTACTACTGGTTAATGAATATAAATCAGATGGTTTATAGTTAGTGAACATGTAATAGGCTTGCAATGAGTTGAATTCCAATGCAAAATGCCTGGGGATAGGAACATGCCATCCATAAAATATATATAAATAACAGATTTACATTTCTACAAGGAAAAAAACCAAAGCTATCCTCCCATCTTGGTATTCTCCCAGCTTGACAGACCTGTGCTCCAGTTCTCTGACAAGACAAGGGATCAATAAGTAGGAATTTAAGAGTCTGATCACCCAAGGTGTGGCTAATTAGATGCCAAAACTCTTCTGTGTCCTCTGTGTTTTCTCCCCAGCCATTGAGCCCTGTCCTATAGGTCCATCACGTGCCCCGTCCCGTGCTGCCTGGGAGCAGTGCCCGAGGGGCAGGAGCACTGAAGGTGACTCCTGAAGGTGCAGAGCACAAGGTGCAGCTACCAGAGCCTGAGCCAGAGGCAGCTGAGGCCACTGGAAAGAGGAGCGCTGCCTTTGCTGGGTTTTGTATCCGAGCCTGGGGCCAGCCGGGGGAAGCGAGGCGGTGCTTCTGCCATAGCTCCCTTCGGATGAGCCTCTAGTGATAGCAAAGGGAAGAAGCAGACAGCTAAGGCTCCATCCCTAGAGGTAAAAACAACCAGCCACCACCACCCGTGCCGCAGTCAGTCATAAGTGCAGGTTGCAAGCAAATCTCTCAGCTTCTTACTTGAAAGATGACCTTTGCTTGTGCCGGCCAGGTACTGGCAGGAGTGGGCAGGCCTGGCCAAGGAGCCATGCCGCTGGGTGCACCTTTGCCCAGCCTGCGCGTGGTCCAAGCTGTTCCAGGCCAGGGACAGGAGACTTGATGTTTGCGGTGCACTGCAAAGGAGCCTCTCATCCCTCTCCTGGCATATAAAGCTCCTCTGGGTTATTCTGTGCTGGACTGCCTAGAAGATGATATGCCTCAAATCACCAGACTCCTGGGGAGTTGTTGGCCAGGGGTCTCAGGGAGGCACCAAGCCCAAGGTAGGAATGACCATCAAAAAGAGACCCAGCGTCAAAAACCCCTGGTCTCAGCTCTTTACATTTCCTTGCTGCAGAAGCAAGAAATTGTGGACTTTATTTATTGCACAAATTAGGTACAAGAAAATTATTTTCTTAATGTGAGACTTGATGAATGTTCTCAACTCTCCACCCTGCTAGGAAGAGGGGGTTACAATGAAAATTATTTACAAAGCATGTGCTACCCTGCAGGGATATTTATTCAGGCAGGGGATGTTTCCGCAGATTTTGTTGACAAAGGCAAATCAAATTACATTTTTGTGAATATTACAACAAGCATCTTGATTTGATATGGACATCAGCCGTCTCCTGACAAAGCCTGGGAAGCGGCTCTGGCCCAGCACCCTCCAGGCACCTACAAAGGTGGTCATTTTTAGTATTAGGGAACACATGGATAAAAAGCTCTGCAAGCTGTTCATGCACTTCTAAATATTGATTTGAAGTTTTTATTCCTTTACAATGTATAGAAATTGCTATAAATCCAACAGCCAGATTAAAGATGGTTAATGAGTGCAGAAGCAAGGTGAGCTCTCACGACACCCTGCAAGACCCCTGGCTGGGCTCGCACCCCCCCAAACCCCCGGCCAGGCTCCTCCAGGGAGCTCCAGCAGAGCAGCAAACTGCAGGACTAGAGCCTTGTCCCCACAGGGCTCACACAAGCCCTGCCTGCATGGAAAACGCACACACAGATGTATGCATACGGGTCTGCATGTATATTTACGCATATAACATGTAGTAACAGAGGAAGGTGCGCCAAAGGCTCCTAAATCTATATTTAAGTGATTAAATCACAGAGTCTTCCTTTCAGAAATGAAACGTGCTCAGCAGGGTCTTTGAACAAGCAGCTTAGCCCTTCAGAAAACAGACACAGATCAGGCCAGTACGTAGGTGCCTATGTCTGGAGGCAGGAGCCAAACGCCATCGCCATCGCTGCCCTGCGTCGCTCAGAAGCTGGCTGCGGCGGCTGGTGCTCGGGCAGCGACCTGCCTGTGACAGCATCGCTGTCAGGGTGCCGCCACTCTTCAGTCCCAGCCAAGCCCCATCCAGCTGAACCACCTTGCAGAGTACAGATCCCACACAATTCAACGGCATTTTTAATCCGATTATTGTTATTATCTTAAAATGACTAATTTCTGCTGGAGGACGCTGGAACAGAATCCCTGGCAGAAGTTCCTTTATGAGTGGGAGCGGGGAGCTTGGTGCGAACGTGCTACCTTCACCTGTGGCCCCTCTGCTCCAGGGAAGAAAGGCTGCTGTGTGACTAGGGCTGGGATTTTTCCCAGGGATTACACTCTTTATAAATGCCTGCATATAATATTATGACGCAGCTTTTTCCCCCCTCCTCTTTGCATTAAAGACCTTTCCGCCCCATACACACGGTAACTCGCTGTATGTTTTCACAGCGATGCGACTGCAGACAGCATTGGCAAGTGTCTGGGGAGGTGGGCAGGCAGCCCCACACCCGCGAAGGCACCTCGGACCTGGGAATATGAAGGGCACGGGCGATCAAGGTGTCAGTAAAAAACAGTAGGTAAAAAATGTTGAACTAGGTCATAAACATCTATTTTTCATCCTCTGCAGCGTGGCTATTGCGTCAACACATACACATGTTGGGCAAACTAGCGTTACTCGTATGGCATGAGTTATGTCTTAAGAACAAGATATATAGACTCTGCTTCACAACGGGAAAATATTGATACTGATGGCTCTTCCCTGCAGCAGAGAAAGTCATGGCATGAACCTATAGCTAGGAGCCCGCACTAGGCAAATTCGTACGAAAAATGGAGGTATAGATTATGAACAGTGTGATCAGAAAAGCATCTGAACACCACACTGAGAAGGATGGATCCCCACCTCTCGCTATCTCTTATCTGAGCAGAGGATGCCTATCTACCACAAATCCTGTGGCACAATACAGGCTACTGGTCTCAAAATACAACAAGACAAGAAAATCATGGAAAGCTTTGTGATACAGAAAGACAGATTGTCTAATCTGTGGATCCTCTCAGAATTTAAAACGCTATCTTGTGCCATGCTGCAGCACGGGCATTTCTGGCTAGTGAGAACACCCAGGAGCTCATCAGTAGCCCCAGATCTGACGCAGCTCTGCCCACAGCTGCTGCGTCGGGAAGGGTTTGGGAAGTGCACAAGCAGCCCTTTGCACCTGCAATGTGGGTTCTCATCATTCTCATCTTTCTCCTTCCACACCAGAAGAAACGGTTCGAAGCTTTTTGCTAACAGGAAAAATCACTTCAGCGCAACATCGTTGATCCCCTCTGATTAAACCTGTGGGTCTTAAACTTGGTCTTCAATCAGGTCTTTGAGAAGTCCCTACAGATTACAACATCCCTGTGCTTAGCCATCATAATGACTTGCAAGTGATTAGCTTAACCAGCATTTCACCCAATTCAATTTCCATGGATGGCCTATACGTACCAAGAAAGACGTTCACATTAATTTTTACATAATTAAATCAGGAATGACCCCGGTGCCGACGAAATAAAACCTCAATTCTTTCTGGGCTGCACAGTGCTCGTCTCAGCTTTAACCCTCAGAACACGAGACCGACTTGGCTGGAACGGATGGCTCTGGCTCCAGGATCTCTCCCACTCTCCTCCGCCTCTCCCAGCCCCTTCGCTCTCCCCAGGCTGAGTGACCCCAACACCAGTCGCCCACCCTGCTCCCAGTTCCCCACCACAGCACCAGAAAGCCCCCTTGCACAGACCACTGTGCATCTCACTTCAGCTTCTGTAGGATGACGTGCATTTTCTGGGAAAAGCCTTAACCAGCAGCACAGCAACACAACCAGCCGTTGATGAGCGATGGCCCAGCCCGCAGGGCCAGGACCGGAGCTCCAGGTTTGCTGAGGAGCATCCAGCCCTGGCGCCCATCCGCCACCAGCCACACTTTGTTTCGCAGTGCAAATGACATCCCGCAGAACGCAGTCCTTGAAATCACAGCAACAGCCGCAGCACAGACTGTGAACACCAGCCGTGGGAGCTCCCAAACACGCAGAAACCAAGCGGGTAACGTGAGTGTGAGGGCCAGGTGTTCCTGCAGGTCCCCTCCCGGATCAGCAGGTGCCTCCAAGGAGAAGCCCACCTCCCTTCCTTGGCAGCCCACCCCAGCAGCTCTGCAAACCCCGGGGGCCCTGCCGCCTGCTCCCAACGCTTGGTGCCCGGGGTCCTGACCACTCGTCGGGACGTGACATTGGACTATGCAAACTAACGAGGATAATTACTATGTGTTTCATTAAACAATCCCCCTTTGGAGGTGGCAGTGATTACTCACTTCTACTGTAATTTTAATTGGTGGGCAAACATGATCTTTGTAGAGACAAAGCCTCATTCTTCTCTCTCTTGTAACAGTTTAAATCAATACTAACCCGGGGCTGCTTGGAAATATTTAATGAAAACTGTTTTGACAGAAAATTGGATTCTTGATGAGGCAAAATATTTGTTTTCAATGAAAAAGTTTCACTTTGTTGAAAATCCAAAACTTTTTCAATTTTTAGGGAAAGGTTAAACCACACAATGCAGCCGTCACCCTCGTGCATCCTTTGCTGCTAACGCCCTGGATAAGTGCCGGGAGGATGCGCAGGCAACCATGGGGCTGAGATCGCAGCCCGGGCTTTTGGAGCTGAAGCCAGAAGCCCTGTGACACCCACCAAAGTTTCTCTGCAAGGGATGGTGGTCACAACCTTCATGCTGTGACTTCTCCCGCTGTGACAAGTGCCATTCAGTGACCAAGGGCACGCGGCACATCCCAGAAGGAGGAGCAGGAATTGGTGCAATGGCACGGAGCGAAGCGAGTGTGTGCATCACAGCAAACACCACTCTGGAGGGGTTTGCCTGTGCGTTCACCTTGAGGTGAAATTAGTGATAGCAAAAAAAACCCCACCTTACTCAGGTCTTGGCTAATGATTATCCCATTAAAGAATCAGCTGACATAATATAATTTGGTGGTTTTATAAACCTCAGTGACAACAAGACTGATGAGACCTAGAGCCCTGACAGCTCATCTGCCCAGAGAAGAGGAAGGTACAAGAATTTGCTATTTTACAATACTGCAAATTTCATGGTACTAAAAAAATAAAACAAAATAATCCTTGGAAAGGCAGGTAACCTCTGCCCATTTCCAGAAACACACTTACATTCACACCCAGACCTCCTGCTCATTGGCACACTTCCATCAAGCCTAAGGAACACAACTAGAACAACTCACGGTGTGCAGCTGGGCTCGCATGCTCCCCAGACCTCGGCAGGCCCGTGGGGATGCAGCGGCTGCGGGTGCCCTCTCCCCACTGCCGAGTGCCCCCCGAGCCACTCAGACAGCCCCCTGGCACCCCCTGCTGAAGATCTTTGCGGCAATGACCCCCCATGATGCTGAGGAGCCACCTCCTCAGACTCCATGAGCAGCAGTGCTGGCTCGTACCCTGCTTCAGCCTCTGCCGATTAGGGACAAGGTGAGGTCAACCCAAAAAGTCACTCACACGGCGCGAGTGTCTGGTACAATTAGCCCATTTAACTAAAAAAAAAAAAAAAAGTGTGCATGCTGCAGTTCCTCTCCTTACCCACATCTCTACACTGAAGACATTGATGCTGGCAGGACAATATGCAACCTCAAATGACATTCATCTTGTCCACAATGATATAAGTTATTTTAGTAGCGTACGTGGCCTGTTTTACTGTTGTTTAAAGGAGGAACATGACAAAATGCAGATGAGAAGTGGCCAGCAAGTCACTGGTTTCCACTATGGCTTTATAAATGCACATATAGATATGCAGTTTTAAATATTTTTTTTTTTTTTTTAACAACTCTACCAAAAAAATTAGCCAAATAAAATAATGCATTGGCCTAAGGCATCCCTGCATCCTAGCATTCTGTATTATGCATTTTAGGAAAAAAAAAAAAAAAGCTTGCTTTTCCCCCCCTTGCCTGGGTGTCATGAGCAAGAAATGAGCAGCTGACCTGAGTTTGAATTTAGAGTGTTCATTAATAGGATATTATGCCATATGCTCAGCACACTGTCTTTTTTTTTAATGCAGCCGCCAATTTGAGAGAATTTCTAATTAGTAATGGTATAATGAGAATATTCAGAGGCTAATGTGGTGGGTGGGGAAGTGAAATAGATCGCTTGGTGTGGACTGGAAATATTTCTGTTCGAATTCCTCGTGAAATAATGACCTGCCGTAAAAGGCTGCGATCTTTGACAAATGAAGGACGTTCGGGGAGGTTACATTAACTGCAGAGGGAGCATTTATCAGAGGGGGGGCGGAAAGGTGAGACAATTTGGGCTGGTTAAGCTTAATGCGGGGAATGTCTTGGAAGGAAAAACATTTTAGCTGGGGCTGGGCTGAAAGGGAGGAAGCACAAAGGAGGCCCCGGGTGGGAAAGCCCCGGCAGGAGGAGATGGAGGAGATGGGAGGGACAGCAGCCAGGGGGGCAGAGATGCTGGAGTCCCTGCCGGAGCCTGGGGGATTAACCCTCACTGCCATGCAAACGTCAAGGCATCAGCACCCAGCTGGCAGCCGTCTGGGTGCAAAACGCAGCGTGATACAGCAGTGGTAAATATTTAGCTGGCGTAGGAGTACAGAAATCCTCTTACCAGAGATGCGCGCCCGAGCCCAGCAACCGCTCTGCATCAGCACACAACTGGCAGCAGCATGCCGAGCGAGGGGCGCGCAGGAGGCGACGGAGCAGGGACCAGGTCGATGCTGCAGGCAGGGCCTGGGATGCCCGAAATGCCTTTGAAAAGTGCTTTTGCTGTATATTTGGGGGTCAGGTGGTTTATTATCTATTCTGTTATAGCAAATTGGGACTAATGAGGCATGGATGCAGGTTGGTGTTTTGTGAGAACTTGCTAGTATAAAATGTTCAATATATTTTTAATAACAGAAAGCTTTAAGGTTTGTGAGCCAGCAGAGAGCGGTATCTGAAGCTGGTACATGCTCTACTCTCCCTGCAGGGTATGGACAGGAGACAAACCTACATAAAGCAAGACAGCAGGCATGGGTCCAGAGGAGTCCATCTTAACGTCTCAGACCACCCTTCGATTTGAACTAATTATGAGTTTTGTCTCCAGCCCATCCAGTGGCATGGGGACTGTGGTTTTATGGAAAAGCGACAGATTTTCAGTAGCTTGCAAAAATTCAGGCTGCAATACAGAAAAATGCTCCTTCCCCTATAGAAAAACTACAGACCTTATACATTAGAAAATAAAACATTTTCCCAGAAGAAAAGGGATTTAGTTTGTTGTGGATATGGGAGTTGGACTGTCGGGTCTAACAGCATAAATCCATTCCTTTGGATTCAGGGGAAAATTCCAAACAGTGACAGGGAAAATGTGAGGATTGCAAGTTTAAAAATAATGAAATTATTGTCCCTCTCCCATGTTCCAACCAGCACTAAGTCCCTTCTTAGGGAATACGCCTTGTGCTGCAGAGGACAGCGCTCCCAGCCTCTGGCTTTGCCAGCTTTGGGAATGCCATGGCTCTTGCATGCACCCTCTGCACAAAAGCCAGGACACATGCAGACTTCTTCAGATGAGCCATAATTAATTTGCCTTTTGATTGGACCAATTAGATCTTTAACACTGTAGGAAATAATTTTTTACTAATGATTAAGCTGAAGACCAGGACATTTCCTCTCCTGTGAAATGTTTTTACTGTATTACCACATTACCTTTAAGAAAGCCAATAAAGTTCTACGACTGTGGGGTCTCTCCAGTGCCTCCTGCGCCTGTTTTGCCTATTGTGACACACAAGAATTTTATAGAAACAGATACCATGGGAATGAAGCAGCCTGAGATGGGCAGTGAATGATGAGTTTTGGTAGATGGAACCAAGCGGAGCAGAAAGGCAATGATCTCTAGTAGATCTGCTGGAGCTCCAAACCAGGCTGGCTGTGCAGGGACCGGTCGAGCCGCCAGACGCCCTGGTATTGTGTAAACCCTGCTCTGAAAATTAAATATTCATAATGTTCATATTAGATTCTAGAGCACCTTTTAGGAAGAAATAAATGAGATTTGCTTTAAAAGAAGAAAAAAAGGCATAGGGGCCATGTAGAACCAAGCCACAGCTTCATAAATAATATGTTTTTATGCCAACACTCAACAATTAAAAGGCTTAAGATTCGTTTGGGAGAAGGAATCAAGTTTAAAATTCATTCTCCTACCCTCATCCACATGCCACAGAAAATGAATGCATTCACCCACTATCTTCTTAGAAGGGATTTTTTCCTTGCTCTCACATCATCCTTATTTTCCAGAGTAATAGATGTGAGTGGCAAAGTGTAAGCAAGATTTTTTTTCCCCTGCTTTAAAGTAAATCTCCATCTTGTTGACAATCGTGCCCAAATCTGTCAGACCTAAAGGGTCTGCATCGTCCAGCTTGTCTCTTTATCCTGAGCTGCACTCCCTCTCCCTGCACCTCGAAAGCGAGCAGGGGCAGAAGGCACAGTGCACACAGCCAGCACCTGGACAGGCTGCTGGTGGTGGCACTGCCGTGTCCCACCAACTACAACCTTTCCCAGTACAGTAAGGAAGGGGCAAGGACATGCCAGCATGGGCAGACTTGCTCGGTTCCTCCAGCCCCAGGGATCCTGGGGCTCTCAGGAGGCAACAGGCTTTCCATGACGTATCCGTCTGCCCCTGCCCCACTGCTCCCACCCTCCAACGCCACATTCCACCACGAACATCAACCGACTCATTTCACAGCCCATTAGCAAGAAATAAATATTAATATAATATGATATTATTCTGATGAAAGTGAAAAATGTGACTATAATAAGGCTATCGTGTTCTACTGGATTAATACGCCTGTTAATTACCAGCAGTTCCTGCGGTCTTCAGCCTGAACGGATGGCCCTGGGTGAGCAGCACCCAGCTCTCACGTTCCAGAGGTTCCTGAGGCTCAGAGCGAGCCCGAGGTGACGCTGGCGTGTGAATAACCCAGCCCAGCACATAAACTTCGGTGGCCCTGCTGCGTGCTCCTGTTTGGGACCTGGTGCAAGAACAAGGAGCACCACCAGCATGCCTCCAGCCATGGGGATGGTACCTGGAGAACGTGCATGGGGCTCTGGCCACCCTGCAGGCTCCCAGGTATCCTGGGAAGTCCCCCTCTCTCCCGTGCCTCCCCATCAGCATTTGACATCCAAACTTCAGAAGTTAATGTAGTTAATGGAGAATTTTTCATTCTACAGCTCAAGCGGTTACAGGGAAGAGCCCTCTGGTGCTGTCAAATGTTTGCTTTTGCAAAAAACCCAAACAACTCCAAACCGACCAAGCAACCCAATGCCCCTCTATTAAATTCAAAATGTATCTTCCTACTTAATTAAAAAAATCTATAATGTCAAAGGTGAAAACGCCCTTGATAAATTTGGTCCAAAACTGAAATTTCAAAACAGAAAACTCAAAAAATTCCTTTTTCAAGTTGCCACAGGGAAACTTTATTTTCATGCCACCAAAATATTCATTTCTTTTTTCTTTCTGCTGGAAAGCACTATCCAAACTCTGCCTGAGCTTCAAAATGGGTTCTGTCATCCCAAAATCGCATTTTTCAGTGATGGAGCTATCCATCCAAAGAACTCCCTCGCCCAAAACATGCCCTGGCTGCCGGCTGTGCTGCATCCTGCTGCGACCCCAGAGCCCTCTGCAGCCCCTGGTACAGGGCGTTCCTGGGAGGTTCGCAGGGATCAGAGCACTGACTGCAGCGACTCTGGGGAGAGCTGCCAGAAGGCTCTGGAGTGACTAAAATAATCCTCGCCACACAACCCCTGCCTGCTGTGGATGCATGCTCCTTCATGCTGGGAAGCCCAAATGCCTTCTGCGGATAGCCCCGTGTCACGCGA